>NC_072433.2:24890000-26140000 GCF_028878055.3 Symphalangus syndactylus
TCTCTGCCTTCACTGAGCTACAATGTCAACAATGAACGCTGCCTGGATGGCAAGCAGGGAGCAAAGTCCCCTTGGCTTCTGTCCCCATCAAAGCAGACGGGGGTGAATAGAGAAAACAGTGACATTGAAGATTAAGGAAAAGTTAGCCCAGGACCCTTTACCCTTTACTTTCTGAAGTGGGAGAAACAAGGCTAAAGGTGTAAGCCATCACCCTTGACCTTTTCCCTTTGTTTAAGATTACTCAAGTGACTTGGTCACACTGGCAACGGGTGTCTTTTTGCTTTCCCAACCATGGTTGTGCTTGGACAAATGCTGTTTCCTTCTCTGACAGCAAACACCATGGGTGTTGATCAGAACCAGCCCGGGGGGAAGGGTCATGAATGGTGCTTCTGGAATTGATTAAAAGTCAGTGTCGCAGGGCGTGCTGGCTCACGCCTATAATCTCAGCACTTTGGGAGGCTGAGGTGGGTGGAACACTTGAGGTCAGGAGTTCAAGACCAGCCTGGTCCACATGGTGAACTGTCTCTACTAAAAATACAAAAATTAGCCAGGCATGGTGGCACATGCCTGTAATCCCAGCTACTCGGGAGGCTGAGGCAGGAGAATTGCTTGAACCCGGGAGGTGGAGGTTACAGTGAGTCGCGATTGCGCCACTGCCCTCCAGCCTGGGCGACAGAGCAAGACTCCGTCCCCCAAAAAAAAAAGTCAGTGTTTAGGCCGGGTGTGGTGGCTCATGCCTGTAATCACAGCACTATGGGAGGCCGAGGCAGGTGGATCACCTGAGGTCAGGAATTTGAGACCAGCCTGACCAACATGGTGAAACCCAATCTCTACAAAAATTCAAAACTTAGCTGGGCATGGTGGTGGGTGCCTGTAATCCCAGCTGCTCGGGAGACTGAGGCAGGAGAATTGCTTCAACATGGGAGATGGAGGTTGCAGTGAGCTGAGATCACGCCACTGCACTCCAGCCTGGGCAACAGAGAGAGACTCCATCTCAAAAAAATAAGCAAACAAAATACAAAAGGTAGACGTCCCCACCTCCTTTGAGGGATTGCTTCAAAGATTCTTCCTCCAGTAAATCTTTAGCGAGCCCTTACTCTCTTTGTCAAGCATCATCCTAAGGCCTGAGAAATACAGCAATGGACAAAGCAAAGTCCCTGACCTCATGGGGCTTTCATTTCAATGTCAAAGAGATAATTAACAAGTAAATCAATAAGTAATCATGGTGGCTCATGCCTGTAACCCCAGCACTTTAGGAGGCTGAGGTGAGAGGATCACTTGAGGCCAGGAATTCAAGACTAGCCTGAACAACATGGCAAGACCCCATCTCTACAAAAAAATTAAAGACTAGCTGGGTGTGGTGGTGCGTGTCTGTAGTCCCAGCTACTTAGGAGGCTGAGGTAGGAGGATCACCTGAGCCCAGGAGGTCGAGGCTGCAGTGAGCTGTGACTGTGCCACTGGACTCCAGCCTGGGCGACAGATTGAGAAGCTATAAAAAAAAAAAAAGAAAAAGAAAGAAAGAAAGAAAGAGAGAGAGAGAGAGAGAGAGAAAGAAAGAAAGAAAGAAAGAAAGAAAGAAAGAAAGAAAGAAAGAAAGAAAGAAAGAAAACGAAAAAAAGTATCAGGAATGAAAAGTGTAATAGAGAAATATAAGCAGGTAAGGAATTTCCAAGGGCTTTATGCGAGAGGCAGGACAACTCACTAAATAAAAGACATTAGGGAATATTAGGGCATATTAGGGAATAAAGGGAAGTGAAAGAGACTGCCCCACCTTTGAGCTGTGTGCTGAAGTAAGGGAGAGAGCAGGCGGCAGTGCGGGGGAACAGTTCCGAGGTCTACTCAAAGCCTGCACACCTACTGTGTACATGCCTCCTGCATGGGAGGCAGCCTGTTCTAGTACTGAAGATCCAGCCACAATCACAACAGATAACCACTCCTGCCCACCCGGGGCCAACATTCAAGTGGAATTAACATGATTTTAGCACAGGCCTGTGAGAAAGGTTAGCTCTTGCTCCTGACGGCCAGATTGCCTCCCCATACCCCATACCCTTCTTGACAACAAGGCCAGAAGAGAACTTAGTTTTAAATCACTTTTCTTTCCAGGCCTCTCCCAGAGAGGACAGAAACAGCCAGTGTGCCCATTAACAGCCTCACCCAGTTTCATCTCAATATTCCTGCCTGGATTGGGATCTGCTGCCTTGACTGGAGAAGCTGGGGTTGCTTCTCTGCTCAAGTCAAAACCGACTGCTTGGTTGCAGTTTTCCAGAGTCAACACCAACTGGCAAGGAATCTCATCTCAATTTGTTTTAAAGAAGAGGGGAGAGAAACAACTCATCTCCATTCTAGCAAGGAGTTGACAGTGACATTAGGCCTCCTGCAGAGGCGGAGGCTGGAGGGGGACTGCTTCCCCACCTGTCTTAGGGAGGGAAATGCGTTTGATTTTCTCAAAAAAAAAAATAAGGAGAATGGGGAGGCCCTCTTGGTTCCACAGCAAATTGGAGGGGATTTCTTGTCCCAGCTGTGGCTGCATGCGTAACACACAGCCTGTCTGCCGAAACAGAGGCCATAACTTATCATTTTCGTGGACTGCAACCCAGGAAACATTCCTGTGGTCAGGTTGGGCAACTCTAGGAACTGTTTGCTTACTGATTAAAAAAATCATCACATTTTCTTTTTTTTTTTTTTTTTTTTTTTTTTTTTTTTTTTTTTGAGACGGAGTCTGGCTCTGTCGCCCAGGCTGGAGTGCAGTGGCGCAATCTAGGCTCACTGCAAGCTCCGCCTCCCGGGTTCACGCCATTCTCCTGCCTCAGCCTCTCCGAGTAGCTGGGACTACAGGCATGTGCCACCACGCCCGGCTAATTTTTTTTGTGTATTTTTAGTAGAGACGGGGTTTCACCGTGGTCTCGATCTCCGGACCTCGTGATCCGCCCGCCTCGGCCTCCCAAAGTGCTGGGATTACAAGCATGAGCCACCGCGCCCGGCTAATCATCACATTTTCTTCCTCCTTTTTCTTTCTGTTGGATTCCCTGAGGTTAGGGAGACCCCAAGTACTGAATTCCAAAGCTACTAAATCCCTCCTCCCTTCTCCCCCTGATGCCCCATGCAGGAAAGGGCAGCTAATAGGCCTGAGATGGTGGGAGAACAAGTCCTGGGCCTCATAGACAGTGGTAAGGCTTAGATTCCCACTGGTGAAATAAAGCATGCACCAAAATGCCTCCTAACATCATTTCCATCCAGGGTCTAACGTGCTGCAAAAGAGACTTTCCTGGGTTGTTTTTTTTTTTTTTTTGAGATGGAGTTTTGCTCTTGTTGCCCAGGCTGGAGTGCAATGGCGTGATCTCGGCTCACGGCAACCTCTGCCTCCCGGGTTCAAGTGATTCTCCTGCCTCAGCCTCCCGAGTAGATGGGATTACAGGTATGTACCACCATGCCCGGCTAATTTTGTATTTTTAGAGACGGGGTTTCTCCATGTTGGTCAGGCTGGTCTCAAACTCCCAACATAATGTGATCCGCCCGCCTCAGCCTCCCAAAGTGCTGGGATTACAAACCTGAGCCACCGGGCCCAGCCTCCTGGGGCACTTTTTAAAAATACTCAGCCAGGGCCCCTGCCTCAGACTAACTGAATCCAGATGTCCAGGGCTGGAGCAGTAGCAACTAAGGAGTGAGGGATTTCTTCTGGAAGTGATGAAAATGTTGTGAAATTGATTGTGGTGACGCTTGCTTAAGTCTGTGACTATAAGGGAAACTGTTAAATTCTACACTTTAAAGGGTATAATATATGCTATGGGGATTATGTTTCGATAAAGCTGTTACAAAAAAAAAAAAGATGAGCCAATCGCACAAGTATTCATAAGCCCATCTGTGCAGAGAGACCACTGCTAACATCTGATATGTGTCCTTCAGATCCTGGTCTACATCCCTTTCCTAATTCATTTACTCCCTTGTCCTGCGTCCCTTTACATCCTGTTCTCCAAAATTAGGTTCTGGACATTATTCTATTTTTAAACACCTGGCCAGGTGCAGTGGCTCACACCTATAATCCCAGCACTTTGGGGAGGCTGAAGTGGGTGGATCGCTTGAGTCCAAGTCCAGTCAAGACCAGCCTGGGCAACACGGGGAAAGCCTGTCTCTACAAAAAATACAAAAAAATTAGCTGGGCATGGTGGCATGCACCTGGAGTCCCCATTACTTGGGAGGGCTGAGGTAGGAGGATCACTTGAGCTGGTGACATTGAGGCTGCAGAGAATCATGTTTGGGCCACTGCACTCCAGCTTGGGTGACAAAGTGAGAATGGATCTTTCTGTCCAACTTTCATTCATTCATTCATTGATTCATTCATTCATTTTTTGAGACAGTCTTGCTCTGTCACCCAGGCTGGAGTGCAGTGGCATGACCTCATCTCACTACAACCTCCGCCTCCTGGGTTCAAGTGATTCTCCTGCCTCAGCCTCCCGAATAGCTGGGATTACAGGTGCCCGCCACCATACCCGGCTAATTTTGTTTTGTTTTGTTTCGTTTTTAGTAGAGACAGGGTTTCTCCATTTTGGTCAGGCTGGTCTTGAACTCCTGACCTTGTGATCCACCCGTCTCGGCCTCCAAAAGTGTTGAGATTACAGGCGTGAGCCACCATACCCAGCCCCAACTTTCTTATTATTTCGCATTTACCCATTTAAAAAAAGACTTATATATAGTCAATCTATAAAGTAATTAGGATGGGTAAAATATGGTATAGCTACTCAGCAACAAAAAGGATCAAACATCACAAAACGCAGTAGCATAGATGAACCTTAAAAGCATTACACTGAGTGAAAGAAGCTATTCACCAAAGTACACAGCTCATATGAAAAATCTAGAAAACTAGAGACAAAAAGCAGATCAAGGGTTGTCTGGAGCTGAGTTAGGCTTGACTACCAATAGGCCCAAGGGAACTTGGGAGGTGGTGGAAGTATTCTAAAACTGGGTTGTGATGACAGCTGAACAGCTGTGTACCTTTATAAAAATTATCTAACTGTACACTTACAGTGGGTAGATTATGTGGTATGTAAATTAAATCTCAGTGAACCAGTAAGAAATATATAGCTATTAGGGTCTCTTGAGGAATACCCCATGAGTCAAAGTCCTATGGTTCAAAAATGAAAGAATCCAGGCACCCAAAAATGCCAAAGTTATGAAAAAGTGCAGAGAAGAGAAGCCATAAACAATTCTTAATTAACAGTAGGCTGGGTGCAGTGGCTCACACCTGTAATCCCAGCACTTTGGGAGGCCAAGGTGAGCGAATCACTTGAGGTCAGGAGTTTAAGATAGGCCTGGCCAACATGGTGAAACCTCATCTCTACTAAAAATACAAAAAATTAGCTGGGCATGGTGGCACACGCCTATAATCCCAGCTATTCAAGAGGCTGAGGCAGGAGAATTGCTTGAACCCAGGAGGCGGAGGTTGCGGTGAGCCAAGATCGCACCATTGTACTCCAGCCTGGGCAATAAGAGTGAAACTCCGTCTCAAAAAAAAAAAAAAAAAAAAAATTAGCCAGGCGTGGTGGTGGGTGCATATAATCCCAGCTACTTGGGAGGCTGAAGTGGAAGAATTGCTTGAACCCGGGAGGCAGAGGTTGCAATGAGCTGAGATCGCACCATTGCACTCCAGCCTGGATGACAAAGCAAGACTCTGTCTCCAAAAAAAAAACAAAAAACCAAAAAACCAAAAAAAAACATAGGCTGGGCATGGTGGTTCATACCTGTAATCCCAATACTTTGGGAGGCCAAGGTGGGAATATCCTGAGGCCAGGAGTTTGAGACCAGCCTGGGCAACATAATAGGATCCCATCTCTATTAAAAAAAAAAAAAAAAAAAATCAACAACTAAAAAACAAAAAATCTTTCTGAGAGTAAATATTCACTATGACAGTCATTACGTGTGGGCACTGTGAACTTCACATTGACTCCTATGTTGCTGTGAGGCAGGTAGGGGTTTTTAACCCCCTTAATGCTGAAGAGCAACTGAGGCAAAAAGCTTAAGTCATTTGCTCAAGGTCAGGGCCTTGTCAAGGTCACAGAGCAGGTCAGCCTCTGAAGGAACATTCGCCCCAGAACCAGCCAGCACCAAAGCTTCTGTTCTTCAGCACTAGGCTTGCGGAGGGAGAGAAATTCCAGGGTAGTTAACAGCAATGTGGGATGGGTAAAAGTAACCACAGATTTATTCTCTATAAAAAACACAACCCAGATATAAACATGCATCAATCTAGGGCCACATTTTCCAAGCACTGGCCGACACCAAAATGTGCTGAATCTGGCTGTGAAAACACAGGAAAGCCGTTGTGGAATTCAGAACCTTTGAATCATTCAATAAGTCAAGAACAAGATCTAGAAACCTTCTACAAAGAATGAATATGAGGCTTGCACTACTTTCAAATGTGGGCTGTGCTGGAAAAGCTTGGACCCTCTGCGTCTGACCTTTGGAACAAAACTCATACAGCCCAAGAGAACAGCTGGGAGCCAACGCTGCGAAGTGAGGCATTTCCCACAGTCTCCAGGTCACATGCGCTTGCAGATGACTGTACAACAAGTGCTCACTTGTCCAATAGAGCTCACAAGAGGGTGCCTTTTCTCTTTTAATGGATGCTAACATCATTTTTCATTATCAAGAACAAATAAGCATTGATGGGAAAGGCAGCTGCTTCCAAGAGCATTTGCTGAATCTACTCTGACTGCCTGGAAAGGTAACTGCTCAGACTATGTGTGTGCCTTGGCTCAGGCTCCTGAGAAATGAAGCCTACAACCCATGCTGCATCCTTCTGAATACCAAAAAAAAAAAAAAAAAGAAAGCAGAAAGATCTCAGACTGGGAGGCTCACTTCAAGAATCCCAAGTAGGGTCAGGTGCAGCGGCTCACCCCTGTAATCCCTGCACTTTGGGAGGCCAAGGCATGTGGATCGCCAGAGGTCAGGGGTTCAAGACCATCCTGGCCATCATGGTGAAACCCCATCTCTAATAAAAATGCAAAAATAAGCCAGGCATGGTGGTGGGTGCCTGTAATCCCAGCTACTTGGGAGGCTGAGGCAGGAGAATCGCTTGAACTCAGGACGCAGAGGTTGCAGTGAGCCGATATCACATCACTGCACTCCAGCCTGGGTGACAAAGCAAGACTCTGTATCAAATTTGAAAAAAAAAAAAAAAAAAAAAAAGAATTCCAAGTAGGCAAAAATAATAAGAAAAGAGCATGAAGAAGAGTGACCCACAGGTGCCAGAATCCGACTCCGGCATACACTGGAGAACAGCCACAGGTCACTCACAAGATGCTATGATACTGTTGCTACCACCACAAGGAGGTGGGGCACCTGTTCCAGCAGTGGTTCTCCAGCCTTTTATTTTCCTGGTTGCTGCTCTTGCAGAGAGGCTCCGTGGGCCGTTTACCTGGACTGTTTCCATTTTCCAATGTGAAACTGGAAAGCTTGCACACAAAAATGAGGTATGTAAAAGGTTATTCACTAAGGCATTGTTTGTGCTAGCAAAACATGGGCGACAGCCCAAATAGCTATCAATAGAGGATTAGTTAAATAAATTATGGAATTTCCTTATAGTGAAATACTATGAACCTATTAAAAAAAAAAATAAAGCTCTTTATGCTCTGCAGGGGAATGATCATCAAGACACATTATTGTTTGTTGATAAAAGCAAGTGCAAAGCAGCACTATCTTTTGTGTAACTAAAAAGAAGGGGATAAGAAATAAGTTTATGCCTGTAATCCCAACATTTTGGAAGGCTGAGGCAGGAGGATCACTTGAACCCAGGAGTTTGAGTCTGCAGTGAGCCATGACTGCACAACAGCACTCCAGCCTCGGCCACAGAACAAGACTCTGTCTTGGTCAGGCATGGTGGCTCACGCCTATAATCCCAGCACTTTGGGAAGCTGAGGTGGGTGGATCACTTGAGGTCAGGAGTTGGAGACCAGCCTGGCCAACATGGTAAAACTGCGTCTCTACTAAAAATACAAAACTTAGCTGGGCATAGTAGTGCGTGCCCGTAGTCTCAGCTTCTTGGGAGGCTGAGGCAGGAGAATTGCTTAATTCTGGGAGGCAGAGGTTACAGTGAGCTGAGATCACGCCACTGTACTCCAGCCTGGGCAACAGAGCAAGACTCCATCTCAAAGAAAAAAAAGAACAAGACTCTGTCTCAAAGAATATATGTTCATATTTGTTTATAGTTATATATAGAACTTTAAAAGACACTAACAAGTGAGATTTTAGGTATGGGGGAGGCACCTTATTAGACCAAAGGGGGATAGGGTGGGAGTAGAACTTTTCATTGTATACTTTTTAGATTATTTGATTTTTTTTAATGGTGTCCATGTGAACATATGACCTATTCATAAAGTTAAAAATAATCCCTTCTTGCAATCACAGTGCAACAGGCATGAGGGTGAAAGTCATCTGCTAAAATGACAGAACAGGAGGGTAGGAGGGGCCCACTCCCGCCTCACCCTCCTGAGTAACTGGGATTAGAGACAGGAAGCACTGGACCTGGGAACTTAAGCTGTTAAAAAAAAAAAAGAATGGAATTGGAGATTAGTATTCTAAGTAAAGTAACTCAGGAATGGAAAACCAAATATTATATGTTCTCACTCATAAGTGGGAGCTAAGCTATGAGGATGCAAAGGCATAAAAAGATACAATGGACTTTGGGGACTTTGGGGGAAAGGGTGAGAAGGCGGTGAGGGATAAAAGACTACACAGTGTACACAGGTACAGTGTACACTGCTCCGATCATGGGTGCACCAAAATCTCAGAAATCACCACTAAAGAACTTGCTCACATAACCAACACCACCTGCCCCCCAAAAACCTATTTAAATAATTAAAAAGTTAAAAAAAGCACACACACACACACACATGCAAAAGATCAAGAAAAAAAGTAGGGGACCACATGTAAACTGCTTACAATTTACTCTACAGAAGGAAAAGTTACATTTTTACAAACACTCAGAGGACTTAGGGAGTAAGTTGTTGGCCTGTCAGAAGGCTCCTTGCACCCACTCCCAGGGGACCGCCACCCCTCTGAGAATCTTAGCAACGTAGGATGCAGGAGACAAGAGGGAGGGGTCCATGTAGGCGGTGGAAAGGAGGATGACCCACACATGATGGGAGAGGGAAGGGGGTGCTGCCGGCGGATGCTGGTCAGCTGGTCTAGCAAAAAAAATGCTGATGTCAGTTGACCAGAGTCAGACGACCAGATTATCTCTGGAGAGTGTCAGGCAAGCCCCTTGCATTTTTTCTGGGTTCGTTTTATCATCTGTAATGCACAGAGGTGGAAGTGTATCAGCAAAGATGTGGGGCTCAAAGGTCTTGGACATCATGGCAAGTAGGAACCAGTATGGCTTTTTAAGAGAACATTCTGATCATGTTCATAGATTTTACATGCATAACTCCTTTCTTTCAGCAAAGCCCATTTTTAGGACTTCATCTCACAGAGGGACTCACACATTGCATGAAGGCAGATATACAGAGGGCCAATGCAAGCTTGTTTATGGTGGCAAAAGATAGACACATCATTGACAGAGGGCTGGATAAATCAATGATGAGCATCCACTCAATGGAAAATGATGCAAAAATTAAAAACCATGAGGGGCCGGGCACGGTGGCTCACGCCTAAATCCCAGCACTTTGGGAGGCCGAGGTGGGTAGATCGCTTGAGGTCAGGAGTTCAGGACCAGCCTGGCCAACATGATGAAACCCTATCTCTACTAAAAATACAAAAATTAGCCAGGCATGGTGGTAGGTGCCTGTAGTCCCAGCTACAAGGGAGGCTGAGGCATGAGAATTGCTTGAACCCGGGAGGTGGGGGTTGCAGTGAGTCCAGATCATGCCACTACACTCCAGCCTGGGTGACAGAGTGAGACTCTGTCTCAAAAAAAATAAATAAAATAAAAAGAATGAGGGAACTGTTTTAAAAAGTATCAAGTAAGTGTATATGTAATAATATGGGAAGAATCTGTCTTTAAAGAGCACAGAACTAAATGGGATAGGGAATAGGCTTAAAATATCTTCAGAAGGAAACAAGAAATCGGCAACACTGCTTGTCTTAGATGAACTGCTGACAGGCAGATGCTTTTAGGCTCTTAGGTATCATTTAAATTGGCTTGTGTTTGTTTTCCTATGTTCACATATACAAACTTTTTTTTTCTTTTGAGATACTCTGTCGCCCAGGCTGGAGTGCAGTGGCGCAATCTCAGCTCACTGCAACCTCCACCTCCTGGGTTCAAGCGATTCTCGTGCCTCAGCCTCCCAAGTAGCTGGGATTACAGGCGTGAGCCACCATGCCTGGCTAATTTTTGTATTTTTAGTAGAGACGGGGTTTCGCCATGTTACCCAGGCTGGTCTCAAACTCCTGAGCTCAGGATATCTGTCTGCCTCAGCCTCCCAAAGTGCTGGGATTACAGGCGTGAGCCACTGCTCCTGGCCCATTTTCTTTTCTTTAATGAAAGGATTGAACCAAAGGAGGGATGGGTGTTCAGTTGACCGTAATGTCAATAGGCAACATGTGATGTGGCTTCCAAAACCAGATTTCAGTTGCGTTTTCAGAAATTAGACACTCAGGATATGGGAGACTATATAGTCCTTCTCTGATTCTATTTGTGGTTTGATAAGTACATTCTCAGGGTTGCAATCTAATGATTTCAATGATAAGTGTTTTTTTTTCCAAGAGTCATGCTCTAAGAGGGACACTGACCCATGGAGCTGGTCCAGGGGCAGAGGGGCAAGGATGGGAAGGAGCCCTGTGTGGGGTGAGGGGCAGGAAACAGACTCATTGTCAACATTTCTAGGGCTGATTCCTTTGTGAAGGATCGGTCACAGTGGCACCAGAGGGTAAGATGTGGGCCAGCAGAGAGAAGAAAGAACAAGATAATCTGACCCTACAAAGAACTAGGCTGTAGCCTCCTGAACACCCCTCTCAAAGGGCTTTACCAGGTGCTGCCTCATAGAGCACTAACGGTCAGTGCTTAGGCCTGGAGTCTAGATAGATGTGGACTTGAATGCAAACTGTGCCTCTGACTAGCTGTGTTAACTTCAGGAAAGTTCATTAACGCTTGAGTCTTAGTTTCCTCTTCAACTACAGAGTGGCCCCCACCTGTCACAGTTGGTGGGAACATTTGAAGAATTTGTGGTAAGCTGCTGCTCCTGTTCTGCCACAGATGGCTTTTGCAGAACTGGAAACTTCTGCAACTGCCTCTGAGGTCACCCTAAGGAGAGGCAGTGCCCCCAAGGTGGGTGTGCAGGTTCCAGGACAGGGCAACATCCCCAGGGCCTTCCCTGTAGGGTCAAATCCTGAGAGTGTGGACTGCCTCCCTGTGGCCCCCATCCATGCCCTCAGGATTGGCCACTCCTGCCTTTGGGTGTGGTGGTCCCTTGCCTGTGGGGGGTGCCTGGGGAGCCAGAAGGAAGCCCTGAACCTGAGAAAGTCAATCTTTCTCCACCCCTGTTGATCAAAGGTTTGATACCATGGGGAACAGCAGCTGCCCACACCAATCACTCCCTTCTCAGGCCATCTGGAAACATCTCTGTGGCCATGAAAGGAGTTTCCTGGGCTGCTGTTTTGCTTTTCTGACCCCCTCCTTGAGGCCTTAGCAGTGAGTGCCTAGGACTTGAGCCAAGGTTTGGGCTAGTGAAAGGCGTCAAGGAAGGCGTGGGCCCCCTGGAACTGTGGGTTAAGATATAGGCACCTGTGGGAGGCTCTGTGGCCTTCAACAGTCTCTCAAAGGGTCTCAGATCCCAAAAGGATTAAAGATCTACTGAGGGGGCCAGGCATGATTGCTCAGGCCTGTAATCCCAGCAGTTTGGGAGGCTAAGGCAGGAAGATCACCTGAGTCCAGGAGTTTGAGATCAGCCTGGGCAACATAGTGAGACCCCGTCTCTACAAAAAATTAAAAAATTGGCCGGGCATGGTGGTGCCTGCCTGTTATCCCCACACTTTGGGAGGCCAAGGCAGATGGATTGCTTGAGCTCAGGAGTTCTACACCAACCTGGGCAACATGGAAAGACCCCATCTCTAAAAAAAGAAAAAATTAGCCAGGTGTGGTGGCATGCTCCTGTAGTCCCAATTACTGGGCAGGCTGAGGTGGGGTTAACTGCTTGAGCCCAGGAGGTCAAGGCTGCAACTAGCCGTGATCACATCATTGCACTCCAGCCCGGATGACAGAGTGAGACCCTGACTCTAAAAAAGAAGGAAAAAGTAAAAGACATACTGAGGGGTTAAAATGAGTGCTGTGGGTGTGTGGAGGAGGGTGGAGAAGGAAGCGGAGGCAACTGAGGCCGCAATGCCTAACTGTTTCCAATACCCCCATCCCCAACTCAAACCCTCTGACCTGTAGATAAATAATGTCAGGCCTCCTGTGTGAGTGCTTTGAGTGCTGCGAATTACAAAATACAAAGCACAGCTGAGGAGTGGGGACAGGGTGGTCAAAAGGTGAGAGGAGAACGTGGAGACAGAACGGCTTTGTCAGCCGACGCTTTTTTCCCCACAGACCCAATTCATCTCTGGACTCCTGGACCATTGCAGTAGCTCCTTAATCTTCCCAATTCTGGCCCAGGTTGCTATGGCCTCTTCTCTACACAGTAGCCCCAGTGAGCTTGCTACAACCTCGGTCAGGCCATGACAAGCCTCTGCTCTATGCAGAGCCCTTCAGAGACTCACTTCTCCCAGAATAAAAGCCCAGCTCTCTATAGTGAGGCCTCAGCTACTTCTGACTTTGTCACCAACTACCCTCATGTCACTTGCTCTGCTCAGCCAACACCCTGGAAGTAACTGTGGGCATGAAATCACGAGAATGAGGTGCAGTCCTAGCCAGCTTTGAAGATGCATGAAGTTATGGAGTGCCACTCCTGGTTCATCAGCACTGTTCTCCTGGGGTTGACTCCAAGGTCCTTTTGCCAAAAACATACAACAAGGTAGTAAACGCTGTAGAGAAAACAATAAAACAAGCGCTGGGCATGGTGGCTCATGCCTGTAATCCCAAGCACTTTGAGAGTTCGACATGGGTAGATCACTTGAAGTCAGCCCGGCCAACATGGCGAAACCCTATCTCTACTAAAAATACAAAAATTAGCCAGGCGTGGTGGTGCACACCTGTAATCCCAGCTACTTGAGAGGCTGAGGCAGGAGAATCACTTGAACCCAGGAGGTGGAGGTTGCAGAGAGCCGAAATCACACCATTGCACTCCAGCCTGGGTGACAAAGGGAGACTCTGTCTCAAAATAAATAAATAAATAATAATAAAATAAAATAAACAGGGAGGATAAGGAGGGAGTGCTGGAGGCAGTGGGGTGCCATGTCAAAGGCAATGAAGGTGACTTACAGCAAAGGCAGTTTTAGCTGAGACCTAAGACTTGCTGGAAGGGAGGGAAGGAGGGAGGAAGGGAGCCACTCGGTCCCCTTTGGAAGGACATTTCAGGCAGAGGGAAAAGCAAACACAACTTGGTTGGAAGCCAGTCCAGGGTGGTGGCTGAGTACAGCGAGTGACACAAGGGTAGTCAGTGGCAAAGTCAGACGTAGCTGGAGCCTCAGTGTAGAGAGCCGGGCTTTTATTCTGGGAGAAGCAAGGAGTGTCTTGGAGTTTTTTATCTGTAGATCAGAGGGTTTGAGTTGGGGGTGGGGGGATTGGAAACAGCAGACATTGTGGCCTCAGCTGCCTCCCTTTCATTCTCCAGCCTCTCTCCAACACCCCCAGCACTCGTCTGTTGCCAGGCTGGAGTGCAGTGGTGCGATCTTGGCTCACTGCAACCTCCGCCTCCCAGGTTCAAGCAATTCTCCTCAGCCTCCCGAGTAGCTGGGACTACCTACAGGCACGTGCCACCATGCCCAACTAAGTTTTGTATTTTTAGTAGAGACGAGGTTTCGCCATGTTGGCCAGGACAGTCTCGATCTCTTGACCTTGTGATCTGCCTGCCTTGGCCTCCCAAAGTGCTGGGATTACAGGTGTGAGCCATCATGCCCGGCCAACCCCTCAGTTATTGACCTTATCAGAAGCACCATGCAGAATTCCAGTTAATCTTCATGACAGCCTAGAAGGTGGGTACTGTGTTACTCCCATTTCATAGGTGAATAAAGCAATACTCACAGTGGTAAGGGATTTGCCCAAGGCCACGTAACTATAACAGCACACAGCAGAGCTGGGAATTGAACTCAGGCCTGCCGGACCCCAAAGCCCATCACCTTAACTTTCACCTAGCCCTGCCTCCCTGGAGGATGTGCCTCTTTGCCCCTCTGTGCAGGGAGTAAAGAGGTAGAAAGAGGCAAAGTCACCAAAGGAGGGCGGCGGCTTACAGATGGGAGCAGTTTTCCCAGGACAAGCCACTGGGGCATCTCAGTCAAGCCCGCACTGCAGGTGGAAGGCTAAAAGTGCTGATGAGGCACGTGGTGTTGATGTCTGACCAGGCCCATTTAAAGCAGGCCTTCGGGGATTTCAGCAGCACAACTGGCTCTGCGCGCTGTAAATAAGTTGACTCAACACCTTGGCAGGTGATAGGGCTGTTTGGCCCCGGCAAAACCTGAAAGGCCACCTGGCTGTTCCCAAAGGCCTTAATTTGCTTAAATAATGGCAAAACCTCTGGTGTGAATTCCCAGAGAACTTCCTGCCTTCTGACATGAGAGGGCACACACCAAGGGAGCCAGGAAGAGAAAAACCTCTTTCCCCCTTAATCAATTCCATAGGAAAACTGCTTATTAACTAAATCAGGAGGCAGAGGCTTGCCGTTCATACCAGCGTTAAATACTCTTTCCCTTCTCATTGTGAATGCACCATTTCTGCTGACAGGGCAGGAGTTCAGACCAGTCAGGCTACTGCTTTCTCTTTTAAACACCCTTTTAAGCCATTAGCTTAGGCTCATCTGGAAAACCTGCCTGCCTGCCTGCCTTTTGATTACACACACAATATATTCAGCTTATCTCAGGTGTCCATTTCCTTCAGCAGGTAGGGAGCTGTGGTTTCCCAGAAGCATTTCTGTTTCTGGGAAGGCTGCAAACCAGCACTGCACTCCAGCTTGGGTGACAGAGTCAGACCCCCCATCTCAAAAAAAAAAAAAAAGAAAAAAAAGAAACGTTACCTTTTCTAGAACACTACCACCCCACAAACACTGCTTTTGAAGGCAGTCTTGGCTAAAGCCTTCGGTGGCAGAGATAATATCAGCAGCTAACGCTCTATAGCACAGTGTGCCAGGCTTATATTAGTCATTTATTTTCATAATAATAGTATGAATTAGGTACTATTATTGCCTCCATTTGACAGATGAGAAAACTGAGGCATATGGGGGTCGAGTAACTTGCCCAAGGTCACATAACTTACAAGTTACTGGTGTGAACCTGGAATTCGAGCGAGCACAGGCCATCTGGCCCCAGAGCCCGTGGCTCTTGACCACTATGCTTTCATGAAGGGTTTTCTGCCTATGAGGCTTGAGAAAGACTGGAAGAAGCACGATGCCAACACACCTGAACACAATGAACCCGGGGGGGACTGTGGCTTTCTCTATCTGAACCAGTTCATGATATGAGGCTTAGAGGCACCAATGTTGCATTTGGAACAGCAACAAACAAGCTTGGGACTGCACGGTGGTTACAAGTAACAAGTCTAAAGTCAGCCACACCAAGATTGAGGTTTCAGCTCCACCACTCAGACATACTTGAGGTTAAGTCACTTACCCTCTCTAAGCCTTAGTTTCCTCTCTGTAAGATGGGCCGAATGGCAATCTCTAAATAGCAGGACTATTGTGAGAACTACATGAGAAGGTATATAATGTAAAGTGACCAGCCTAATCTGACAAGCCTGTTGGATTTTACGCATGGGCAGTTTTGCTGAAAACTGTGCATAACTCAAAACATGCTCAGCTTTCCTTTAAAAGTAGATGTGATGCACTCCCATTCTTTAAAAGCTGCAATATAAAATGGGACTTTATGCCAGGTGCAGGAACTCATGCCTATAATCCCAGCACTTTGAAAGCCAAGGTGGGAGGATTGCTTGAGCCCAGGAACTCAAGACCAGCCTGGGCAATACAGTGAGGCCCCTGTCTCTACAAAACATACTATTTAAAAAAAATTTTTTAATGGGATTTTACTAAGTAAAATATTATAATGCAGTTTCAAGTCTGAATGATTCAAATCTGCTGAATGTCAGGTACTGTCCATAGCTAATATTGGACTCCTGCTGTGCACCAGGCATGCCACTCAGCACTTTAATCCACTGTTCATGTTCAGGAAATGTTGGTCATTATTAAAAATAGTAAAAGTATATGGACTATGTTTGTTACCTGCTACTACATTAAAAGAAATCTAAAATAGGCCTGGTGCAGTGGCTCACACCTGTAATCCCAACACTTTGGGAGGCCAAGGTGGGTGGATCACTTGAAGTCAGGAGTTTGAGACCAGCCTGGTCAAGATGGCGAAACCCCATCTCTACTAAAAATACAAAACTTAGTCAGGCATGGTGGTGCGTGCCTACAGTCCCAGCTAGCTACTTGGGAGGCTGAGGCACAAGAGTCGCCTAAACCCGGGGGTGGGAGGTGGAGGGTGCAGTAAGCCAAGATTGCACCACTGCACTCCAGTCTGGGTGATAAAGCGAGACTCTGTCTCACCAAAATAAAAATAAAAAAAAAGAAATCTAAAATAGCCATATTTGAGGACTTTTGACAATCTTCCCTCCTAACTTTCCTCCTTTTGGGTGGATGGGGGAGACCTGTGGAAGACAGGGGAAACGTAAACGGGGACATTTTGCTAAACATCTGAGTGACAGCTTTGGAAAACGATCACACCTAAGTTTACACTGTCTTGACCTTGATGTCTAATTCCAGGGTCTATCAAATCATAACCTGTTGTTTCTTTGGAAAGCAACATGCTGATACCATCAGCTTTATCTTAGACGCTTCAGATGTAGAAATGCCAGCTATGCTTTATTATAGGGGAAGAAAATGTCTTTTTAAATTACAAACTTGAGTCCCATGTGTGGCTAGTGTGTGCATGCATATAGCTTACATGAAACCTATATGCTTTTAAACACAAAAACAGAAATACGTAACTGCTCCTGGAATCCAACTGATGCTTCAAATTCTATCTCCAAAGTGGGAGAACAAAAAGGGGGCCTTAGACACATCAAAGGCAAGAACACCACCTTCTCTTCTCATGTTCCCTTCTGGGTACACAAGGACCTTGGGAGGTGATGTTTGAAATGACTTGCATGTGAGAGTTTGTAATAAATACAAGACATTCTTGGGATGGTTGGGGATATTTGCCATCAGAGTGAATGTTAGATGATACTATACGTTTTCTTAGTTGTGATAATGGCATTGTGGTTCAGGAGATGCAGACTAGAGTATTTAGGGGTGAAACATGCCTGCAGCATACTTTCAAATGGCTCATAAAGTGCGTGCTCGGACGCACACGCTTAAGAGGCACACACAGAGAAGGCAAATATGACAATGTTAATTGTAAAATGAGGGTGTTTTTTTTTTGTTTGTTTGTTTTTTTGAGACAGGGCCTTGCCCTATCACCCAGGCTGGAGTGCAATGGTAATCATAGCTCATTGCACCCTGGACCTCCCAGGCTCAAGCAATCCTCCCACCTCAGCCTTCTGAGTAGCTGGGACCACAGGTGCCCACCACCATGCTTGGCTTCATTGTACTATTTCTCAACTTTTATGTACTTAAGTTTCCATAATTAGAAGTTTTGGGGATGGGGAGGGGCTTCTATAATGAGAACTAACCAAACTAACCGTGTGGATTTACTGCAGATAAAATTAAGACTGAGATTCACCCAGTATGGACTGACACAACCACACCAATGGTTGAAATATTGAAAAGTCCCATCAGTTGGTGAGTAGCCTTTGCTCTGAGCCTCCTGGGGTCCATCCCAGTGCCCACCCTCCAGCTGCTGCCCAGGGCCCCAGCACTTCTTGAGCACTGAACACCAGGCATCCACTTTCATTGCAAAGGGTCCAGGCTGTACTGGTCATCAAACTTTACTTATTTATTTATTTATGACAGGGTATTGCTCTGCACCCAGGATGGAGTGCACCATGTTGAATGCAAACGGTCCAGGCTGTACTGGTCATCATCAAGCTTATTTATTTATTTGAGACAGGGTCTTGCTGTGTCGCCCAGGCTGGAATGCAGTGGTGCGATCTTGGCTCACTGCAAGCTCTGCCTCCCGGGTTCAAGCAATTATCCTATCTCGGCCTCCTGAGCAGCTGGGATTAAAGGCGCCCACCGCCACGCCCAGCTAATTTTTGTATTATTGATAGAGATGGGGTTTCACCATGTTGGCCAGGCTCAAACTCCTGACCTCAAGTAGTCTGCCCAACTCGGCCTCCCAAAGTGCTAGGATTACAGGCATGAGCGACCGCACCCAGCCATCATCAAACATTTTAAAACTGTGCTTCTGTCCATTCACGGTGGCTAATGCCTGTAATTCCAGCACTTTAGGAGGCTGACGCAGGAGGATTGCTTGAGGCCAGGAATTCAAGACCAGCCTGGGCAACATAGCAAGACCCTGTCTCTACAAAAAATTTAAAATTAGCCGGATGTGGTGGCATGTGCCTGTAGTGTCAGCTACTTGGGAGGCTGAGGTGGGAAGATCGCTTGAGGCTGGGAAGTTGAGCTGCAGTGAGCTATGACTGCACCACTGCACTCTAGCCTAGGTGACAGAACATGGCCCTGTCTTAAAAATAAATAAATCATTATTCTTGCATATTCTTAACTACTGGCCATACTCCACCAATCTCTCCTCTTGGTCATATTTGTCCACATAACTTGTTTCTCATGGATATAAACAGGAAGAGACCTGTGGCACACAGGTTAAGTGCTCAGGCTGAACTGAGTTTAAATCTTGGCTCTGCCACCTCCCATCTGTGGGACCCTGGACTAGTCACTTTACCTCTCAGAGCCTCAGTTTACTTTACTGCAAATTGGAGATAATACAGTCAGTTCT
The DNA here is from genome assembly GCF_028878055.3 of Symphalangus syndactylus. NCBI lineage: Eukaryota > Metazoa > Chordata > Mammalia > Primates > Hylobatidae > Symphalangus > Symphalangus syndactylus. The sequence goes on from NC_072433.2 coordinate 24,908,958, forward strand.
TCAATAATCCTTGTTTTGAAAATGCAAATGTGTTTCAATCTGAATGATGTATTAGGAAATAACTTGAGCAGGCTGGGTGCACTGGCTCATGCCTGTAATCCCAGAACTTTGGGAGGCCAGGGCGGGCAGATCACCTGAGGTCAGGAGTTCAAGACCAGCCTGACCAACATGGCAAAACCCCGTCTCTACTAAAAATACAAAAAAATTAGCTGGGAGTGGTGGTGCACACCTGTAATCCCAGCTACTGGGGAGGCTGAGGCAGGAGAATCACTTGAACCCGGGAGGCAGAAGTTGCAGTGAGCCAAGATTGTGCCACTGCATTCCAGCCTGGGTGACAGAGCAAGACTCCATCTCAACAAAAAAAAAAAAAAAAAAAAAGGAAAATAACTTGAGCATAACTCAATGTCAAGGTTGCTCACATGTGCAATTTTGTCTCCAACCAACACTAGGTGAATGCAGAAGACTCTATCCAGCTGAAGCACAGGAACGCACAAAACACCCACCTTCTCCAGCTGCCACAGTTCACGTGTTACAAACCTTACCCATCCACACCTGGTGTTACAACTTCCATCTCATTTCAGACAATTCTCCTTCCACCACTTATAATAACAAGCCACAACCCTTTAGAGACCCATTTCCACAAGCAAAATTCTTTTTGTCTAATGTATTATGATGAAGTTCCTGAGTGCTGAGCTCCTAAACCCATTTTCCCATAAGCCTGGTGGTTTTTGTTTTTGTTTTTTGAGACTGGGTCTCACTCTGTTGCCCAGGCTGGAATCCAGTGGCACAATCATGGCTCACTGCAGCATTGACCTCCCAGGCTCAAGCGATCCTCCCACCTCAGCCTTCCAGGTAGCTGGGACTACCAGGTAATTTTTTTGTACTTTTTGTATTTTTTGTTAGGATGGGGTCTCACTCTGTTGCCCAGGCTGGTCCTGAACACCTGGGCACAAGCAATCCACCTGCCTCGGCCTCCCAAAGTACTGGGATTACAGGCTTGAGCCACCGTGCCCAGCCTGTCTAGTGTGTTTAATGGGCGATTTGACATAGTGTGGTGATTTTTAGGAAGACCTACGTCACAGGGTATGGAGTGAAGTATATATAAGATCGGCATACAGTGGGGGTTAGCCCAGAGCCAGGCCAGTTGTAAGTGGTCCATAGATGTCAGCTGTGACTGTTCTCGCTCTGAATGTAGACAAGCCCGGTGCATAAAAGATGCCCAGTGAACATTTATTGAATTTTCCTTGACGGGTCTATGGCTTATTAATCTTAGTGAACTAATTAAAGAGACATCTATCTCTCCCATATGTTGGAGAGGGACAAACCATAAATTAGAGAGGAAGCTTCCAAGTTCTAACGAAGCCCCGCCCTTCCATGCATGGCATGAAGAAGATAAGAAAGGCAGTGTCCCTGTCTGCTAGGCCTGCCCGATTAGGTGGTAAGCAAGGCAAGGACATAAGCGTTGGCCATTGTGTGGCAACATGGGGCCAATTTTGAGATAAGGAGCCTAGACCCTGAGTCCTTAAGTCAGGGTCCCAGTATAGCATTAAGTGGTTGAGAGCCCCAGGTCAGAGGTCAGACGACCCAAGTTCAAGCCCCAGATCCACTTATCAACTAAGCCACCTCGGGCACGTGATTTCACCTCTCCTGCCTCAATTTCCTCGTATGCAAAACAGAAATAGTGATGGTCTGTATTTCCTAAGGGGATAGGATGATTCAACAAGTTAATCCATGTAAAGCCCTTTAGCACTGTCAGACACAGAATAAAAGCTCAATGGGCCAGGCACGGTGGCCCATGCCTGTAATCCCAGCACTTTAGGAGGCAGAGGCAAGAGGCCAGGAATTTGAGATCAGGCTGGGCAACATAGTGAGATCTCTTTACAAAAAAAACATTTTTTTTTTTTTTTTTTTTGAGATGGAGTCTCGCTCTGTTGCCAGGCTGGAGTGCAGTGGCGTGATCTCGGCTCACTGCAACCTCCACCTCCTGGGTTCAAGAGATTCTCCTGCCTTAGTCTCCAGAGTAGCTGGGACTACAGGTGCGTGCTACCACACCTAGCTAATTTTTGTATTTTTAGTAGAGACGGGGTTTCACCATGTTGGCCAGGATGGTCTCGATCTCTTGACCTTGTGATCCACCCGCCTCCACCTCCCAAAGTGCTGGGATTACAGGTGTGAGCCACTGCGCCCGGCTACAAAAAAACTTTTTTAAATTAACCAGGTGTGGTGGCACATGCCTATGGTCCCAGCTACTCGGAAGGCTCAGGTGGGAGGATTGCTTGAGCCTAGGAGTTCCAGGCTACAGCGAGCTGTGATCTGCACTGCACTCCAGCTTGGGTGACAAAGTGAGACTCTGTCTTAAAAAGAAAAAAAAAAGGGCTCAATACACATTAGCTGCTATTCTGGGATTCTGGGGCTGAAAAAGAAGATCAGAGCCTGTGCAGGAAAGTGTAGGTGTGAGTAGCAGCCAGGGAAGGTCTGAGTTGCCTGGGACTACAAGGCAGAACAGCTAGGAGCTAACTTCCACCAACCACCCGCCCAGAACCCTTTCTCCTACACCAGCCCGCGCTTAGCCGTGTCCATGGAAGAAATGAGAATCAGCTCTGTCTCCTGCACATCATTTCCAAAAGATGGGAGAGCCTCCTCCGCTGGCAGGGAAAGGAATTCACCTGACGCAGGAGTTGGCTGCACAGTCTGGTTTGCATCACTTCGTCTCGGTGGAAGCTGATGGAGGCAGAGGCACTTATCTGTCCTCCAGAAGATAAGGTCTAAAAAAACTAGAGACCAGCTCTAGCCTCTGCCTTCCCCTCCCAGCTTATCTCCCGCCTGTGAGCCCATCTATCCACCAGGCCCTGCCACACTAGGCCTCTTGCCCACTCCACACACCGCGCTCCTTCCTGTCTCAGGCTGTCAGCCCTTGCTATTCCTCTCCTTGGAATTCTCTTCCTACTGCTCTCTTCATGGTGTCCTCCTTTCTACCACTAGGTACCACACAAACATCCTCCTGCCTGACCCACTCCTCAGCTAAAGGGACCCTGCACCACTACCCCAGGCACTCCCTACCCCGTTTCACTGCTTTACATCCTTCTAGAATGTGCTGCCCTCTGAAATCCTTATTTATTGCCACGTTCCCTGAAGGCGCAAGGCTGGTGCCTGGCCCACAGCAGACTCTGAATGAATCTGGATGTCAACTGGCTGGTACCCACCTGAAGGCAGAGGCGGAGTCATTCATCTGTCCATGAACATCCCCTAAGGGCCCTCTATGTGCTGGGGACTGAGCTTTGGGCTCCGGGAGTGGGGATGGGACACAAGAGACCCAAATCTTTACCTCTGAGGTCCTTCCAGGCACAGGAAAAGATGTAGTCAGAGGGGGGACTAGCCAGGCGGTGTCTTGTGGAAGACAGGCCCAGTCAGGAAGGTGATAGTTTTAGGACCGGAGGCAGAGCTCCCCGGAGCACACACCTGGTGGTGGCAGAGAGGGCTAGGCCAGGTGGCCCCAAAAGCCCTTCCAACTTTATGATTCTGAGGCAAAGGTGAAGAAAGCAACATAATAGTAGCCAAGAAAAGACCCGTAATTGACAGGGAGGAAAGGTCTCCAGATAGACTCGGGCCTGAAAACAACCAGGGGCATGACAGCAACCATCAGAGGCTACCATTTTCTTTAAAAAAAAAAAAAAGACCAGCTGCAGTGGCTCACGCCTGTAATCCCAACACTTTGGGAGGCCGAGGTGGGTGGATAATGACGAGGTCAGGAGATCAAGACCATCCTGGCTAACACGGTGAAACCCCATCTCTACTAAGAATACAAAAAAAATTAGCCAGGCGTGGTGGCACGCACCTGTAGTCCCCAGCATGAGCCACCACGCCCAGCCCCAGCTAATGTTTTTATCTTTTGTAGAGATGGGGTCTCCCTATGTTGCCGGGGCTGGTCTTGAACTCCTGGACTCCAGCGATACTCCCACCTTGGCCTCCCAAACTGCTGGGATTATAGGTGTGAACCACCACTACCAGCCATGGATAAAATGTCTTAATTATGAAATTACATTTGCAGGTTGGGCACAGTGGCTCATGCCTATAATCCCTGCACTGTGGGAGACTGAAGCGGGAGGATCTCTTGATCCCAGGAGCTCAACACCAGCCTGGGCAACATAGTGAGACCCTGTCTCAATTAAAAAAAGAAAAAAAAAAAAAAAAGAAATTGCATTTGCAGAAGGTTTTCTATGAACACCTGATAGGCCATGGTGCAATTTAGAGGCATCTTACCATGTGCTGCCTCGAAGGAATCAGAAAGCAGCCAATAGACATTGAAGTAGGAAGAGCAAGAGCATGATTTTGAAAAAACGTATGTACATAAATCTAACTGTATGAAACATTTCCATAGGCATATTTTAGTAGTTATTGATATAGATGTATTTGTAATAAGAGAAATAGCTGTGTGGAGTCATTCATTCATTTAAATATCTGAGGACCTCCTCTATGCTGGGCAGAATTCTGAGCCCAAGCCCTAGAAGTACAGCAATGAACAAAACAGACCCACCCTCAAGGAGCTCATATTCAAAGAGAGGGAGACAAGCAGACCATGAAATTGAATACTAATTAGTGCCATGGAAAAAAGGCAGGGTAGGCGGTACAGTGACAAGGGTATAGATGTGAGCTATTATCCAAGACACACTCTGCTGAGAACTGGGGCAGTTTGAGCAGAGACTGGAAAGAGATAAAGCAAGAGTGGCATGAGGATGCCTGGGGGAAGGGTGCTTTGGGCACAGGGAACAGCAGGCACAATGGCCCTGAGGCAGGAGAGTGTTGGATAACAATTTACTTTAGTAAAATGCCATTACTGATTCTTGCGTTTATATTACAACATATAAGATAATAATAGAGACCTTACTTCTAGGAGGATGTATACAAAAATGTTCCCCGGTGGTGATATCTAGATAGTGACTTTACACACAATTTAAATATTTTTGTTCCTTTTATTAAGGGATGGTATCTCCCTATGGAGGCTGGACTTCAACACTTGGGCTCAACTGATCCTCTCACCTCAGCCTCCAGAACACCTGGGACTATAGGCATGTACCACTGCACCCGGCTTTTTTCTTTTAGCTATCTATATTTTCCAATGTTTTTCCCACAACAAACATGTATTAGCTGCAAAATAATGACAAATACCAATGGAAAGTCCAAGGTAGTAAGAGCTGTTGCCAAAATCACATGAAGGTAAGAGCCCTGTGGAGAAGCTGGATCCTCTCTAAGGCACAGGTTTATGCTTAACTCATAGAAACCTAATTATGCAACTGATCTTATTTTCCTCTTTGCTTTGACTGGTAGGAAGCTCACAGTCAAATTTGTGGTCTGCTTTTAGCAGGGATCTAGGTCTGTGGCAAACACATCACTATCCAACCTTCTTCCTATACTCATCTTTTTTTAAAAATTGTAAGCCGGGCACAGTGGCTCACGCCTGTAATCCCAGCACTTCGGGAGGCCGAGGCGGGCAGATCACCTGAGATCAGGAGTTCGAGACCAGCCTGATCAACATGGAGAAACCAGCCGGGCGCGGTGGCTCAAGCTTGTAATCCCAGCACTTTGGGAGGCCAAGGCGGGCGGATCACGAGGTCAGGAGATCGAGACCATGGTGAAACCCCGTCTCTACTAAAAAAATACAAAAAAATTAGCCGGGCGTGGTGGCAGGCGCCTGTAGTCCCAGCTACTCGGAGAGGCTGAGGCAGGAGAATGGCGTGAACCCGGGAGGCGGAGTTTGCAGTGAGCCGAGATTGCGCCACTGCACTCCAGCCTGGGCGACCGGGCAAGACTCCGTCTCAAAAAACAAACAAACAAACAAACAAAAAAACCATGGAGAAACCTCATCTCTACTAAAAATACAAAATTAGCTGGGTGTGGTGACGCATGCCTGTAATCCCAGCTACTTGGGAGGCTGGGGCACTTGAACCCAGGAGGCGGAGGTTGCAGTGAGCCAAAATCACGCCATTGCACTCCAGCCTGGGCAACAACAGCGAAACTCCATCTCAAAAAAAAAAAAAAAAAAAAAAATGTAATTAAAATATTTTATAACATATTTTTAGAGATGGGGGTCTCTCTATGTTGCCCCAGCTGGTGTGGAATACTTAGGCTCAAGTGATCCTCCTGCTCTCCTGCTTCAGCCTCCCAAGTAACTGGCAATACAAGTGCACACTACCACACATGGCTCTCCTCTTATCTTTTATTCTTATTTCTCCTTTGCCCATTTCCTTAACCCTATCTGAGAAATACATATAGCTATTATGTGATTATGCATCTGGGTGCCCCAAACCTCAAAATTCTTTGTTGGAGAGGTAGGAATGAACAAAGCAAATACAAAAACAAACGAACAACAATAACAACAAAAGACCGAGATATAGACAAGAGATTCTTAATGAAGTCTTGAAAAAGAAATGTTATTTTGGGAAGTCTTGTTACTATAAGAAAGAGAATCCCCATCTCTGGGGAATCCCAACTTTCTCATTATTGAAACTTAATGGTCTAGGCCGGGCACGGTGGCTCAGGCCTATAATCCCAGCACTTTGGGAGGCCGAGGCGGGTGGATTACCTGAGGTCAGGAGTTCAAGACCAGCCTGGCCAACATGGTGAAACCCCGTCTCTACTAAAATTACAAAAAAAAGTAGCCGGGCATGGTGGCACACCCCTGTAATCCCAGCTAGTCGGGAGGCTGAGGCAGCAGAATTGCTTGAGCCCGGGAGGCAGAGGTTGCAGTGAGTCGAGATCGTGCCACTGCACTCTAGCCTGGCCGACACAGCGAGACTCTGTCTCAAAAAAAAAAAAAAAAAAAAAGGAAACTTAATGGTCTAAAATGGAGTAGGGATGGTCTGGTTTATCGTGTTCTATTATGAAAATAAAATGATCCTAAAACTTTCTAAGTGGCAGATCTCCCTGTCACAGTAGACCACAGCTAAATGAACCTCTCTGGGTCTCAGCTCCCTTATCCAAAAACGGGGTCTAGGCCGGGTGCAGTGGCTCACACCTGTAATCCCAGCAATTTGGGAGGCTGAGACAGGCGGATCACTTGAGGTCAGGAGTTCGAGACTAGCCTGGCCAATGTGGTGAAACCCCATCTCTACTAAAAATACAAAAATTAGCCGGGCATGATGGTGGGCACCTGTAACCCCAGCTACTTGGGAGGCTAAGGCAGGAGGATTGCTTGAACCCAGGAGGCAGAGGTTGTAGTGAGCCGAGATCACACCACCGCACTCCAGCCTGGACAACAGAGTGAGACTGTCTCAAAAAAAAAAAAAAAAAGGAAAAACAAAAATGGGGTCTAGAACTTACTACTCCCACAGAATAACTGGGAGAATTATATGTTACTATACAAATGCTCAGGGCAATGCCCCACATATAGTAAGGCTATGTCAGTGTTAACAATAATAGCAATTATGTTTACCCATTATCAGTAATAACTAATAGTATTTCTGAGTGCATACATGACATTCTATATTGTTCATCTCATTTAATCTCCCCCAAAACCTTATGAAGTAGGTTCTACTAATGCCATTTTACAGAGGGAAAACATTGACCGGAAGACAAGATGCCCTTGAAAGAAATCCTGCTACTGGTCCCCTGGATTTTGGGAGAGCCTGGGCCAGTTTTCTCAAGAAAGGGAAGCAGTGCATCCAGCAGTTAGGGACAAGTTGTGAATCTTTGCCCTGCCAATAAATAGTCAAGGGGATGTCTCAGAGCCGCAGTGTCTTCATCCATAAAATGGGATAATATAAATTTTTTTTTTTTTTTTTTTGTAAACAGAATCTCGCTCTGTCGCCCAGGCTGGAGCACAGTGGCGTGATCTCAGCTCACTGCAACCTCTGCCTCCCGGGTTCAAGCAATTCTCCTGCTTCAGCCTCCCAAGTAGCTAGGACTACAGGCGCGCACCACCACACTCGGCTAATTTTCTGTATTTTTAGTAGAGAAGGGGTTTCACCATGTTGGCCAGGCTGGTCTCAAACTCCTGACCTCATGATTCACCTGCCTCGGCCTCCCAAAGTGCTGGGATTACAGACGTGAGCCACTGTGCCTGGCTGATATAAAAGTATAGTAGGGTTGGTGTGAAACACTAAACGATCTCACATATGTAAAACTAAATGCATACCAGTAAGTGAAGGGTTCTCAATCAATAAATAACTGAAGGGTCTTCAATTATTTGACACATAGGAGAAGATTAACTAAAAACAAGGCACAAGATAGAAAGAGAAACTAGATCCAACTGTGACAGAGAAATTTCCCATGAGAGGAAAACAAAGCTTTTAAAAAGTGTTAAATATCTGAAAGTCATGACATGTCTAGAAATACTTAAAGAAAAAAAAAAAGGAGACAGGTCACCTGTCTTGAGGCAAACAAGCAAAGACAACTCAGACGCCCTCAGGTTCATGATTAATTGCCCTACGATTTGGGGATTTCATTTAGAATCAAATAACTAAAATCCCTTACATACCTGCTGGATCTGTTACCAAACTCCAGATGGATTAATCATAGACCAAATCCCCTCCACCTTTCCAAAAAAATTAAAAAGCAGCCAGGCTCAGTGGCTCACGCCTGTAATCCCAGCACTTTGGGAGGCCGAGGCGGGCGGATCACGAGGTCAGGAGATCGAGACCATCCTGGCCAACATGGAGAAACCCCGTCTCTACTAAAAATACAAAAATTAGCCGGGTGTGGTGGCAGTTGCCTGTAGTCCCAGCTACTCAGGAGGCAGGCAAATCGCTTGAGCCCAGGAGGCAGAGGTTGCAGTGAGCCGAGATCACGCCACTCTACCTGGCGACAGAGCGAGACTCCATCTCGAAAAATAAAAAATAAAAAAAAAAAAGCAATTTAATTCCCCATTCACAGCAAGGAAAGTCCCCAAAATTCTTAGTTGGCCCAACCTAAAAGTGAAACTGCAGCTGCCTTATCTCCATGCTAGATCTGTTTTCTGCTCAGCTTGAGTTTCATGCTGTCTTCTCTGAGACAGCAGGAGGGTTTGGTGATGCATTTTAATATTGGGCTGGGCAAGTCAGAAATAAGGGAGATGGGTTTGCAGACTCATAAAAGTGATGCCTCTTTCCAAAACCATGTAAATTAACTTGTCAAATCATCCACTAGTCTGTATTATCCAGTCTACCCTCCCTGCACTAGGAGCCTAGATGGCTGAGATCTTGGATACAGCAGGTGCCCAATGACTACCTGAATAGAAGAGTGAATGATGGTTGAACAGATGAACAGACAGACAGAAGGAAGGGGCCCCCTGGCCACCTAAGGTCTCCTCTCCAAATACACTGGAATCCCTCCGCCACCAATGAGTTGCTGGTGCTTGTTACACACCTTGCATATTTTGCTTGCTTTGCTTCTCCAAGAACACACAGGGAGTTTGCAGGCCTCAACTTCATTTCCCTTCACCTCTGTCTTCACAGACCCTGAGATTGACTCTATGTTATTTTGTTTTATTTTGAGATGGAGTCTCACTCTATCGCCCAGGCTGGAGTGCAGTGGCACGATCTCAGTTCGCTGCAGCCTCTGCCTCCCAGTTCACGCGATTCTCCTGTCTCAGCCTCCAAAGCAGCTTGGACTACAGGCGCACAGCACCACACCTGGCTAATTTTTGTATTTTTAGTAGAGACAGGGTTTCGCCATGTAGGCCAGGCTAGTCTCAAACTCCTGACTTCAGGTGATCCACCTGCCTTGGCCTCCCAAAGTGCTGGGATTACAGGCGTGAGCCACCACGCCTGGCCGGCTCCCGTTTTAGACTGGTAATTCCACTCAGAGTTAGCCTTAAATGTCATCTGGGATGACTCCTAAGAGAAATCTGATGAAAGATGTGGACATGATCCACATCTGTGAACTGATCACACACACATACCTTTGTCTACAACTTCGGGTGGCTTCATAGCCCATCCCCCACCAAACCCAACCAATAATCATCTTTTTTAACAAGTAAACAAAAAAAGCATCAAATCTCGAATCTCTTGACTCGAAACCTCTGGGAGGGAAAGCCCCTCACAGTCTCCACTTTTAAGCTCTCCATGTGACTGCCACCACCCCCCAAGCTCTGGCCCAGGTTTGGAAACCTGCTCTCGCCCAGCTTGTCCTTGTAGTGGGATCCAGGGACCACGAGTTCCAGCACAGAATGGGCTTATTTTAAAATGCAGATTCCTGGACTCACCCCAGACTTAAACATCAGAATCTCTAGGGGTGCAGTCTGCACTTGTAGTTAGTTTTGCAGGCGGTTTTGAAGCACATTAAAGACAGAACTGTTTCCTCAGACTTCACAGGGTTAAAATGTCAGACAGGCCAAAGGCCTGTAAACAACTGCTAATGAATTAATCAGCATTTCAAATGATGGAACTGATAACGATAACCACTTACCCAGAAGTGGGGGAGGAGGGCCGAGGGAAGGAGAGCCCTCCGCAAATTTCTTCTTCCCTCCCCGACTTCCAGGTCCCATAGTCGACTTCCAGTTCCCTTGCCCCTCTCACTCTGGGAGGTCCTCACCTTTCCTCAACTGCCTCAGCAGTTGCCTCTGCCAAGCTGGCTGTTCCTCTCTCTAAACCTCAGTCTCTTCATCTGTAAAGTGGGGAGGAGGCTAGGGGCCAATGGGCTGTGGCCATAAGGGAATTTGAGGTGTAAACCCACTCCCAAGACTCCTGTCCCATTTTCCCAGCTGAAATTGGACTTCTTCCCCCAGCACCCCCACCAGGCATTCTCCGGGATCTGCAGGCTGTGTTCGTTTCTCCCCTCCTGTCTCCAACTATAATGTGAATTCCACACATTGTAGGGAGTGGGGATTTTCTTCTGGCACAGGGTTGGCTCAAGAGCCAAGAGTGAGTTGGAGTTTTGGGCTCAGTGCCTGGCTGGTACTAAGCACGCAAAACAGGAATAGCTGCCACCATAATTTCTCCTCAATATAAAAAGCAGGGGAATTGAACGCTTTAAATTAATCTACTTTTTACAATTGATTTATCTTCAGGAAGCAAATAGCCTTGCTGAGGGGAAGAGAGGAATCAAACTTTTTAAAGGTCCCTTATTGTTTAAAAAGATGGCCAGAGACATCCATCTAAGCTCAGCTGGTTTGGGGCTTTTTTTTTTTTTTTTGAGACGGAGTCTTGCTCTGTCGCCGAGGCTGGAGTGTAGTGGTGCTCACTCTTGGCTCACTCCAACCTCCGCCTCCCGGGTTCAAGCGATTCTCCTGCCTCAGCCTCCCGAGTAGCTGGGATTATAGGTGCCCACCACCACGCCTGGCTAATTTTTACATTTTTAGTAGAGACTGCGTTTCTACTGGCCTGTTGGCCAGGCTGGTCTCAAACTCCTGACCTCAGGTGATCCTCCGGCCTTGGCATCCCAAAGTGCTGAGAATACAAGCATGATCCACCATGCCCGGCCTGTGTTTTTGTTTTGTTTTTGAGAGGAGCAAAATGTGATTGAAAGTTTTAGGAATCTGGCTTCCTTCTCTCCATTATAATGCACTCCCGCACTGCAAAAGTCCCCAAAAGATGGAGATAAGTCACCTCCATTGGGGGTTGGGGGGTAACCCTGCAGCCTAATCCTCCCACAGCAAAGAGCCCCTCATCAAACTACTCACTGAGTGGCAACTACATGCCAGGCTTAATGCTGGGGGCTGTGAATACTTCCCAAGTACCCAGCCTGGTGGGGGAGCATAAAAGAACCCAGGGGATCCCAATTGGCAAAGGGAAGGGGTGGGACGTATCCTGACACAGGCCTTGGGGATGAGGATCAGAGAAGGCTTCGTAGAGGTAGAAACAAAGAAGATGGCCCTGAGAGAGAAACGAGCCAGGCAAGGAACACTGGGAGGTGTCCCCAGCGGAGGGGTCAGAATATGCCAGAGCCGGCAGCACCATTGGAAATGGGAGTCCACGGCCCCACCCTGGGCCAAGTGGAGCAGAAGCCCAGGAGAGGCCCAGGCCTCTGTGCTCAGCTCAGAACCTGAGCAAGCAGGCCAGTGCCCATGCTACTAACCACCAGGCTCCACTGCCCAGAATGGAGAGGGGAGGCAGAACTGGCAGGAGAAGGCAGCCGGTGGATCTGGGCTAAAGGACCAGAGGAGTCCCGAGTGAAAGACAAAGTCCTGGTGATGGGTACCAGGCCCTCCACATGCTGCCACCCCCTCTGCCCTTCTGTCAGCCCCTGCCCCTTGATCACTGACCTTGCCCTTCTGCTCAGCATCAGGGATGTGTCTTTGCTGTTCCCTCCATCTAGAACACCTTTCCCTCCGTCTAGAACACCCTTCCCTACCTAGTCACATGGCCTGATCCTTCACCTCTCTTGGGTCTTTGCTCAAATGCCCCCTTCAGTGAGGCCTTCTCAGATCACCCTAGTGCTTCCCAGCAATGCTCCAAGTCATCTTTCCAACACAGCTGTCTCCACTCAGCACTCTAAATATTTTACACATTGATTATGTTTATTGCCTGCTCCCCGCAATACCTGAGAATACAAATTCCATGAGGGGGGACATTCGTATGTGTCTGGGTCTCTGTGTCCCCCATTCAGAACAGTGCTTGGCACATAACAGCCCCTCCATCATTACTGAACAAACGAATGGAGGATGGACACATGGATGGATAGGATGGGTGAGATGGGCACCTAGAAGCAAGCTTGAGGAGAAGGGGATTTGGGATAAACATCTGAGGGCAGGGGAGAGGGTATGGGACAGCCCAGTGGGGCTGCCCCAGGCCTGATGTATCAGCCTGGACCACTCAGGCCTCTCCAAGGGCTGCCCTAGGCAGAGAGAGGGCAGAGGACCTGCTGCCTAGGTTCTCCAAGTTCTCCCAGCTTGCTAGCCCTCAGGCCAACAGGGCCCCACCCAACCAGCCACACTATTGTCCTTCTGCAGTCCTGCCAGGCTCTGTTGGGCCCTGTCTGCCTCAAAGGCCCTGTAGCAAGAACCAGCAAGGGAGTTTTCTCACAGCCCCTACCCTTCTGTGTGACTCGAGGACCGGAAGTTCAGTTTCACTTGACCTATCTGAGTCACCATCCAAATATACCATCTGCCATATTCGTGTCTCCCGGTCTCTGCACAGGAGGTCCTGCCCCCACCCCTCTAGGCTTGGGGCATCCCCCTCTCAGCCAGCACCAGAGGCTGAGACTCTCCCCGTATTCCTGCTCACGTACCACCCCACATCCCAGACTCCCCCTGGCCTCCCCACTCTGGGGAAGCTCCACCAGCTGACCCAGCCCACACAGTCCCACCCCACCTGGATTCTAAATGAGCCCATTGTCTGATGACTTGGAATCCCAGTGTTTTCTATCACCCCTGGGTCAGCTCCGAACTCCTGGAGACAAGGCTGGTAACTGACACAGAGCACACAGAAGGCACTCACACCGTGCAGAGGAGAACTAAACCTCAAGGTGTGTGTGGTGGTCTGTGATATTATTAATAAAGACACCTTGCCCAGATTAAAGAGAAAGAATGGGGGAGAAATATTCTCCAAGGCCTGTTATAAATTAGGAGGGGCAAAATTCTCCAAGCCCTGTTATAAAGGAGGGGCAGGAGACGGTTATACTTTACAAGACAATTCACATTCCCATCTTTGGAAAACTAGAATTTAAAATACTTTACAAGGGCTGGGCGTGGTGGCTCACGCCTGTAATCCCAGCACTTTGGGAGGCTGAGGGTGGTGGATCATTGGGTCAGGAGATTGAGACCATCCTGGCTAACACGGTGAAACCCCGTCTCTACTAAAAATGCAAAAAAAAAAAAAAAAATTAGCTGCATGTGGTTGTGGGCACCTGTAGTCCCAGCTACTCAGGAGGCTGAGGCAGGAGAATGGCATGAACCCGGGAGGCAGACCTTGCAGTGAGCCGAGAGCGCACCATTGCACTCCAGCCTGGGGGACAAGAGCAAGACTTCATCTCAAAAAAAAAAAAAAAAAATTAAAATAAATAAATAAATATATAGAATACTTTACAAGACAATTCACATTCCCATTTATGGAAAACGAGAATTTAGAAAACCCAGCCGGGCACAGTGGTAAAGGGGATTTTAGGGGCTACATGGGTAGACCTTGGCATGAGGCTCCTTTCTAGGCCAAAGTGATGGATCTAGAATGGGAATATTCTTTGAAATACAGCCGCTGAGCACAGGAGGGATAAAAGCCAGCCAGGGCGGGACACACACCTTTTCCTTCCCAGCTCCCCTAGCTGTGGAACTCTAGGTAAGTGAATGGTCTCTAGAAGCTTCTGTTTATGATTTGAAAATGGAATTGTCAGGCCAGGCGTGGTGGCTCACGCCTATAATCCTAGCACTTTGGGAAGCCAAGGCGGATCACCCGAGGTGAGGAGTTTGACACCAGCCTGGCCAAAATGGTGAAACCCTGTCTCCACTAAAAAACACAAAAATTAGCTGGGCATGGTGGTACACGCCTGTAATCCCAGCTACTTGGGAGGCTAAGGCAGAAGAATCGCTTGAACTCGGGAGGCAGAGGTTGCAGTGAGCCAAGATTGCGCCATTACACTCCAGCCCCGGTGACAGAGCAAGATTCCATCTCAACCAAACAAGAAAAAAAAAAAGAAAAGAAAATGGAATTGCCATAGTACCTAACTCTAAGGTTGATGCAAGGATTAAAAAAACAAGATCATACACGAACAGTTGAGTACTCAATCAATAAATGAATGCAATGACTATTGTGGTTATTGTATAACAACACTGTTATTATTGGTAGAGATGGGGGTCTTGTTATGTTGCCCAGGCTGGTCTCAAACTCTTGGGCTCAAGCAATTCTCCTGCCTTGGCCTCCCAAAGTGTTGTGATAACAGGCATGAGCCACTGTGCGCCCTGTAATCCCAGCACTTGTCGGAGGCTGAGGCAGGAGGATCGCCCGAGCCCAGGAGTTTGAGACCAACCTGGAAAACACAGTGAGACCTTGTATTTTTAAAAATAAATTAATTAAATGTAATAAGCTGGGCACGGTGGCTCACACCTGTAATCCCAACACTTTGAGAGGGCTAAGGGGGCAGATCACCTGAGGTCAGGAGTTTGAGACCTGCCTGACCAACATGGTGAAAACCCGTCTCTACTAAAAATAGAAAAAATTAGTCAGTCATGGTGGCAGGTGCCTGTAACCCCAGCTACTCAGAAGGCTGAGGCAGGAGAATTGCTTGAACCCGGGAGGTGGAGGTTGCAGTGAGCCGAGATGGCAGCAGTCTGGGCAACAGAGCAAGACTCCGTCTCAAAAAAAAAAAAAAAAAATTTGCACTTAAATGGGTGTTGGGTCAAAGGAGTGTCTTATCCTTTAGGAGGTCAAGAGCAAAGTGACAAAGCAGTGTCACTCTTCCTCATACTCAATCCTCTGTGGCTCCTTTGACATTTACACTCCTCCCCCCATGTTTTTTCCCTCCCTTGACACAAGTCTAAAGCAGAAACATCTAATGAGAAAAACTAATTTGTTTTTTTAAAGATCGATTCTTGAGACATTGCCCAGGCTAGAGAGCAGTAACTATTCACGGGCACAATCAGCATGCACTGCAGCCTCGAAACTCCCAGGCTCAAGTGATCCTCCTGCTTCAACCTCCCAAGTAACTAGGACTACAGATGTGTACCACGGAGCCCAGCCAATAAAAACTAAATGAAGAGTGATTGCTACGTACTAGGCACTGGAAGCACTTCCCACATGCTAACTCATTGAATCCTCATTGCAATCCTTTGTGGTAGGAGCTATGCTTATCCCCTTTGTACAGGTGAGGGGCCTGAGGCACAGAAAGATTAAGAAACTGGCCCTAGGGAATTCCCATTTGGGTCTCTCCCTCTCTCTCTCAAAAAATAAAGAAATAAGGCCGGGCGCGGTGGCTCACGCTTGTAATCCCAGCACTTTGGGAGGCGGGCGGATCACGAGGTCAGGAGATCAAGACCACGATGAAACCCCGTCTCTACTGAAAAAAAAAAAAAAACCACAAAAAATTAGCCGGGCTTGGTGGCGGGCGCCTGTAGTCCCAGCTACTTGGAGAGGCTGAGGCAGGAGAATGGCGTGAACCCGGGAGGCGGAGCTTGCAGTGAGCCGAGATTGCGCCACTGCACTCCAGCCTGGGCGACAGAGCGAGACTCCGTCTCAAAAAAATTAATTAAATAAATAAATAAATAAATAAATAAATAAATAAATAAATAGAAGCCTGCCCTAGGCAAAATGGGGTGGGGTTGGGGTAGAGGAGAGGGATGCAAAAAAATTTGAAAAAAAAAGAAAGAAACTTGCAGGCCAGTGCAGCAACTCACGCCCGTCATCCCAGCACTTTGGGAGGCCGAGGTGGGCAGATGACTTGAGCTCAGGAGTTCAAAACCAGCCTGGGCAACATGGCAAAACCTCGTCTCTACAAAAAATACACAAAAAAATTAGCCTGGAGTGGTGGCATGCACCTGTAGTCCCAGCTACTTGGGAGGCTGAGGTGGGAGGATGGGGATGACTTGAGCCCAGGAGGCAGAGGTTACAGTGAGCCAAAATTGTACCACTCCACTCCAGCCTGGGTGACAGAGCAAGGCCCTGTCTAGAAAAAAAGAAAAGAAAAGAAAAGAAAAGAAAAGAAAAGAAAAGAAAAGAAAGAAGGAAGGAAGGAAGGAGAGAGAGAAAGAGAGAGAAAGAAAAAGAAAGAAAGAAAGAGAGAGAGAAAGAAAAAGAGAAAGAAATTTGCCCAAAATCACAGGACAAGTAAGGGTCCAATTGGGATTGGAATCCAGACAGTCCTGCTGCATTCCACCCTCCCAGTTCATCTTCTCTAAGAGAGGCTCATAGGCTAAAAGAGAAATAAATGCTGAAGAGTCAAATCTCTGTCGAAACCAGAAATGAAACCTCACATCTGGCAAGTAAAATGTGATTTCCTAGGTTCAACAGCTTCCCAGGTATTTAAACACTCCCATGGTGGAGGTGAGAGGATTAGCAGAAAGAAGAATGAAAAATCATAACCAAATTACAAAGCCCAAAGAAAAATAAGTACAACTTACACGAAGTTTCAAAACCAAAAACTCAGCTGGGCGCCGTGGCTCACACTTGCAATCCCAGCACTTTGGGAGGCCAAGGTGGGCGGATCACTTGAGGTCAGGACCAGCCTGGCCAACATGGTGAAACCCTGTCTCTACTAAAAATACAAAAATTAGCCGGGCATGGTGCCGCTGGCCTATAATCCCAGCTACTCGGGAGGCTGAGGAAGGAGAATCGCTTGAATCCGGGAGGTGGAGGTTGCAGTGAGCTGAGACTCCAACACTGCGCTCCAGCCTGGGTGACAGAGCAAGACTCTGTCTCAAAACAAAACAAAACAAAAAAATCAAAGACTCAAAATACAGCTCTGAAACATCCAAAAACCTCAAGGAGTAGAAGAGGGCTTTGTTTTGTTTTGTTTTTTGTTTTTGAGAGAGCGTCTCGCTCTGTCACCCAAGCTGGAGTGCAGTGGTGCAAAACACAGCTCACTGCAGCCTTAACCTCCTGGACTCAAGGGATCTGCCTGCCTCAGCCTCCCATGAAGCTGGGATCACAGGCACATGCCACCATGTCTGGGTAATTGTTTTTGTATATAGAGACAGGGTTTCACTTTGTTGCCCAATCTAGTGTCCAACTTCAGGGCTCAAGCAATCCTCCCACTTCGGCCTCCCAAAGTGCTGGATTACAGGCGTAAACTATCGCACTCGGCCTCTTTTTAAATGCAGACTTGAGACAAGAAGACAAAAGTTGCAAGAAATACAACCACAAATTCTATTTTCTCCAGAAAGTTTAGTCATGATTACAAGCCTGGGAGTTAGGTGGTAATGAAACCAGCCACATGAACGTCACCAAGCAGCTGTCATTTCTCCAAAACCTCTTAGCATGAAGCTAAGAGAGAAGAGATCTAGGGCTAGTATCTCCTGGGACTTATGAGTAAGAGCCGGCACCTAGAGTACCTGTCACTATAGAGGGTGATGTCACCGCTGATTCAGCCTGATATTGAAAAACCTCACCAGGAGAGGCCTCTCAATGTCGGTGACTCAGGGCCCCACCCCACCTGTTCATAAAGTAAGTGCCCAGGTGTTTGTCTCACTGCTTATTCAAGGGATGATGTTTTCCAACAGGAAAGCCACAACTCTCCCCACCAACAAGTTGGTCATCTTGTTCCCTTTTTCAAACACTCCCACACAGTTGTGGTGAAGAATTTGTTGGGGAGGAAGTCTCGTACTGAAGGCGAGCTTCCAAAGTAAGTACCAGGTCCTAGGAACACTCGTATACATGCACACACACAAAAAATCTGCCCAAGAGGTCACGATGCCTGTTTAGGAAAATCTCATCCCTCCACAGTAAGAATCTTTAGAAAACTCGGCTAGGCGCAGTGGCTCATTCATGCCTGTAATCCTAATCCCAGCACTTTGGGAGGCCGAGGAGGGCTTATCACCTAAGGTCAGGAGTTGGAGACCAGCCTGGCCAACATGGTGAAACACCATCTCTACTAAAAATACAAAAAGTAGCCAGGTGTGGTGGCGCATGCCTGTAATCCCAGCTACACGGGAGGCTGACGTGGGAAAATCACTTGAACCCAGGAGGCAGAGGTTGTAATGAGCCGAGATCAGGCTACTGCACTCTAGCCTGGGCAACAAGAGCAAGACTCTGTCTCAAAAAAAAAAAAAAAAAAAAAATTTTAGAAAACTCCACTAGAGCAATATTCCTCTTGGGCAATGTGCCAAGGGGTTGGGGGTGGCTTGCAATGAGCATTATTTCCTGGTTTGAATCTGATACCCTTTAAAGGAGATGTTCCTAAAGTGGCAGGTCAAAAGAGAAAGATAAATAAATAAAAAATAAAGGAGATGTGAAAATGAGCCCTCAGGATTCCTTCTCTAGAAAATGCCTGGCCTGGCCAGGCATGGTGGCTCAGACCTGTAATCCTAGCACTTTGGGAGGCCAAGACGGGGGTATTGCTTAAGCTCAGGAGTTCAAGACTAGCCTGGGCAACATAACAAGACCCTGTCTCTCTTTTTATTTTAACAAAAAAATTAAAAATTAAAAGCAAAATGCCTGACTAGAGAACAGTCTTTTTCAATGACATGAATATAGACTTGAATGAAGTCCAGTCCCCTCAAGATACAGTCCAATTCTTTTTTTTTTTTTTTTTTTTTTTTTTTTTGAGACAGAGTTTTGCCCTGTCACCCAGGCTGGAGTGCAGTGGTGCCATCATGGCTAAACCTCCCAGACAGCTTCAACCTCCCAGGCTCAAGTGATCCTCTCACCCCAGCCTCCCAAGTAGCTGGGACTACAGGCATATGCCACTACACCCAGCTAATTTTTGGATTTTTTGTAGAGGTGGGGTTCTATCATGCCCAGGCTGGTCTTGAACTCCTGGGCTCAAGAGATCTACCTGCCTTGGCTTGGGATTACAGTCATAAACCACCACGCCCAGCTGACACAGTCCAATTCTAACATCTATTGAGCACCTCACTTCTTTTTTACACAAATGTCATCCTTCTTAGTGATGACTGCCCCTAAATTTCTCCACCCCAATGCATAGTTTTCATCATCCTTCCTGCTGAGTTTTATTCTTTCTTCCATACATCACCATCTACCTGTCCCCTCCAATTAGAAGAGAAATTCCATGAGGACAGGGGTTTTTCTCTGTTTGGGCCCCGCTGTATCCCCAATGCCTAGCAGAGGGCTTGGCAGGTGCTCAGCATAAATTCATTAAGTGAACGGACAGGCAAATGCCTCTGTCACCTGAGACCTTCAGAGAAGGAATGATCCATCCCTTTCACCTGGCTGCTCACAGACTGTCATGTGAGTTGCCTTTTCCTGCCATAAAGAGCACAGACTTTGGAGTCCAACAGCCACCAGACATACGGCCAGGCTCTCCCACTTCCTGTGTGCATGACACACCTGTGTGCATGAGGGTTACAGGAGATGGCACACAGGAAAAGTTCAACATACAGAAAGCACCGCTCAATACACTGTTACTTATGATCCCAATAGAGAATACAACAACAAATACTTTTTTTTTCTTGAGACAGTGTCTCACTCCGTCTCCCAGGCTGGAGTGCAGGGATGCAATCATAGCTCACTGCAGCCTTGACCTCTGTGGTCTCAGGTGATCCTCCCACTTTAGCCTCCCGGGTAGCTGGGACTACCAGCTCATGCCACCAGGCCTGGCTAATTTTTAAAAACCTTTTGTAGAGACAGGGTTTGCCTATGTTGCCCAGGCTGGTCTCAAACCCCTGGGCTCAAGGGATCCTCCCACCTCAACATTCCAACGTGCTGGGATTACAGGCATGAGCCACTGTGCCCTGCCAAATAATTTTTTTTTTTTGAGACAGAATCTCGCTCTGTCACCCAGGCTGGAGTGCAATGGCTCACTTGGCTCACTGCAAGCTCCACCTCCCGGGTTCAAGCCATTCTCCTGCCTCTACCTCCCAAGTAGCTAGGACTATAGGCGCCTGCCACTACGCTTGGCTAATTTTTTTTTTGTATTTTTAGTAGAGACGGGGTTTCACCATGTTAGCCAGGATGGTCTCGATCTGCTGACCTCATGATCCGCCTGCCTTGGCCTCCCAAAGTGCTGGGATTACAGGCATGAGCCACCATGTCCTGCCACTGCCAAATAATTCTTTTTTAAGTATGTCTCAAATATTGCGTGGGACATACTTATACTAAATATTAGCCATCATTTATCTGAACGTCAAATGTAACTGAGAGTCCTGTATTGTTATTTGCTAAATCTAGCCACACTACCCATTAAGCAGTTACCCTCCTGAAGGCAGGGTAGTCTAGGTTACATAAAAGATTTACAAGATGTGCTGGGCACGGTGGCTCACGCCTGTAATCCCAGCACTTTGGGAGGCCGAGGAGGGCAGATCATGAGGTCAGGATATTGAGACCATCCTGGGTAACACGGTGAAACCCCATGTCTACTAAAAATACAAAAATTAGCCAGGCATGTTGGCTAAAAATTAGCTACTCGGGAGGCTGAGGCAGGAGAATCGCTTGAACCTGGGAGGCGGAGGTTGCAGTGAGCCAAGATCGCACCACTGCACTCTAGCCTGGGCAACAGAGCAAGACTCCGTCTCAAGAAAAAAAGAAAAAAAAAAAGATTTCCAAGATGTCGCCCTACAGTACTCTCTCATGAATATTTATTGATCAGATGGATTTTGAAGCCATGAGATTTTTATCTCGGCCGAGATCTGATTAAGCAGGCCTTGCTTTCTTCTTTTTTTTTTTTTTTTTGTTTTTGAGACCGAGTCTCTCTCTGTCGCCCAGGCTGGAGTGCAGTGACGCTATCTCAGCTTACTGCAACCTCCGCCTCCCGGGTTCAAGGGATTTTTGTGCCTCGGCCTCCTGAAGTGCTGGGATTACAGGCATGAGCCACCACACCTGGCTGGCCTTGCATTTTTGTCTTTGAGCTTTTTGCATCTCTCATCAAGCTCTTTCCAGGCTCCTCTGCATTGCCAAAAACTGGAAGAACGGACACCGGTTCTTGAACAATTCATGGGTCTGAAGGATGCTGGAGATACCCAGGGGGAAGGTGTTGGCTGTATCTGAGAGCTTTGCTCAAGGAAGGTGTTACCCACACAATACGAAACCAAACAGATGGCTCTGGCGGGCTCAGATATCCGCCTAGATTTTGATCTGGTGCTTCTTTACACTCAGAAGTGTGGGACAGAAATGGCTCATCTGACCTTTAGACTCCAGACTGCAAGCTGTTTTGTGACAAGACAATTAGGTAAGGTTACATCAGGGGTGTGAAGAGCTCAGAGAAACTGGGGAGTGCCAACCAGAGGCACACGCCCTGAGAATACCCCTCCTCCCTTCTCTGTGGCTAATACATAAAGCCCTGTCTTTAAAAAAAGAAAAAACCACTACAGTGAAATATCCTCTAGAAAGAGAGATCTGTTTAGACCTGTCTGTATTAAATACACTCTGAAACCTCTAATTCATTCATTCCTTCTGATACTTACTGAGCCCTTATTATGTACCAAGCACTATTCTAGCTGCAATTCAGCCCAAGTACAAAACAAAAGGCATTAAAAATAAAAAAATTTAAAAATTAAAGACATTAAAAGCCTCCTGAGGCTTTTGTTCTAGTGGGAGGAGACAGACAGTGAACAGGAGAAATAAGTGAAATACATAGCATGTTAGACAGTGAAAAGTACTAGAAGAAAATTAAATAAAAGAGGTGGGGAGGGCTGAGGGCAGGGTTTACTATCATAAACAGGGGGTCCAGGTCAGGTGTGGTGGCTCACGCCTGTAATCGCAGCACTTTGGGAGGCTGAGGCGTGTGGATCACCTGAGGTCAGGAGTTCAAGACCAGCCTGGCCAACATGGTGAAACCCAGTCTCTACTAAAGATACAAAAATTAGCCAGGCGTGGTGGCACATGCCTGTAATCCCAGCTACTTGGGAGGCTGAGACAGGAGAACTGCTTGAACCCAGGAGGCGGAGGTTGCAGTGAGCCGAGATCAAGCCACTGCACTCCAGCCTGGGTGACAGAGTTGAAACTCCAACTCAAAAAAAATAAATAAAAATACAAAAATTGGCCAGGTGTGAGGTCAGACACCTATAATCCCAGCTACTCTGGAGGCTGAGGTTGCAGTGAGCCGAGGTCAAACCACTGCACTCCAGCCTGGGTGACAGAGCAAGACTCCGTCTCAAAAAACAAATAAATTGGGCCAGGCACGGTGGCTCATCCCTATAATCCCAGCACTTTGGGAGGCCGAGGCAGGTGGATCACCTGAGGTTAGGTGTTCGAGACCAGTCTGGCCAACATGGTAAAACCCTGTCTCTATTAAAAATACAAAAATTAGCCAGGCGTGGTGGCAGGCGCCCGTAATCCCAGCTACTCAGGAGGCTGAGGCAGGACAACTGCTTGAACCCAGGAGGCAGAGGTTGTAGTGAGCCAAGATCGCGCCACTGCACTCCAGACTGGGTGACAGAGTGAGACTCCGTCTCTAAATAAATAAATAAATAAGGGGTTCAAGAGAGGCCTCCCTGAGGGTGGGAGTGACATTTAAGCAAAGGCTTGTAGTCTTTTCAGGACAGAAAGGAGTGAGCTGTGCAGATGTTATGGGAATGGTCACAGCCAGTGCAAAGGCCCTGAGGTAGAAGAGTGTGTAGTATGTTCTAAGTATAACCAGGAAACAAAGTTGTTGGGCAAAGTGAGCACACAGAAGAGTGGGAGGAGATGAGGACCCCAGGTACATGAGTCAAAGGACAGACCAGTGAAGCCTCAGAAGGCATAGAAAGGACTTAGGCACTTATTTTGTTTGAAATGGGGAACCATGGGTAATTTTGAGCAGGAGTGATATTTTCTAACTTAATTTTAAAAACCATCAACTCTGACTGATGGATGGAGAAAAGACTGGCTTGGAGGAAGGGGAAGGAATAAGTGGGGAGACCAGGAAGGAAGCTGCTGTGACAATGAAGGTGAAGACATGCTGAAACTTCCCTTTTGGGAATAGAGAAACAGCTGGGCGTCATGCCTGTAAATCCAGCACTTTGGGAGGCCAAGGTGGGAAGATCCCTTGAGCCCAGGAGTTCCAGACCATTCTGGGCAATATAGTGAGATTTTTTTTCTAAAGAAAATTTTAAAAATTAGCCAGGTATGGTGGCATGTGTCTGTATCCCAGCTACTTAGGAGGCTGAGGTGGGAGGATTGCTTGAGCCCGGGAGGTCAAGGCTGAAGTGAGCCAAGATGGCTCCACTATACTCTAGCCTGAGCGACAGAGAGAGACCCTGTCTTTAAAAAAAAAAAAAAAGGCCGGGCACGGTGGCTCACGCTTGTAATCCCAGCACTTTGGGAGGCCGAGGCGGGCAGATCATGAGGTCAGGAGATCGAGACCACGGTGAAACCCCGTCTCTACTAAAAATACAAAAAATTAGCCGGGCGTGGTGGCGGGCGCCTGTAGTCCCAGCTACTCAGAGAGGCTGAGGCAGGAGAATGGCATGAACCCGGGAGGCGGAGTTTGCAGTGAGCCGAGATTGTGCCACTGCACTCCAGCCTGGGTGACAGAGCAAGACTCCGTCTCAAAAAAAAAAAAAAAAAAGCAAAGGAGAAAGAAGGTGTACAGGCGTGCCTGAATGCCAAACCACAGAATCAGGTGCTCTTCTTCTTCTTCTTGAACTTGCCCAGGTCAAATAAATTTGAAAGGCTTTTGGCTTGTTACAAGCTCTCCTAATTACAAAGCCAGCTAATTATTATCTAGAACTTGGCCAATTATCCCACGGGGTCCTGAGCTGGCCACCGTTTAAGATCTTGCTCATGTGGAACAGGTTCAACCCTTCTAGGCAGGCCCCATTAGGTCCCAGTAGTAACTTTCCCTCTTTCGCAGCAGCAAGAGCCATGCCCCAGATGCCTGCCTGGCCAAGCACCTTGAGTAGGTCTCATTTGGTACAAGAGTTTCTTTAGGGAGGTTTCCCTGTCCCTACACTCCCAAGTCTTGAAGGCCAATATAAGTGGATTTTCTGGGACCCAGAGAGTTGAAAGAGACCGAAAGGAAGAGAAGTGCTGTTCAGCTAGCATTTATTTGGAAGTGAAGGTCAAGAGGGAAACTGGCTGAAACTGCCCATAAGAAAAAGACAAAAGAGGCCTTCCAAAGGCAAAAAAAAGAAAAAAAAAAAAAGCTGAATTCTAGCATCACAATCAAAATTAGTGAGAGGCAGGCCAGGCCTGGTCGCTCACACCTGTAATCCCAGCACTTCGAGAGGCCAAGATGGGAGGACTGCGTGAGCCCAGGAGTTCAAATCACTGCACTCCAGCCTGGGCAGCAGAGCAAGACTCTGTTTCTTAACAAACAAACAAACAAAAAAAATCATAAAATAAATAAAATAAGTGAGATGAAAAAGGTACAATGACAGCTTCTCCAAAGGGAAGAAGGGAATTCGTTTCCTTTAGAAAGATGAATCAAGTCCCACTGGAGATGCTGAGTTTGGCAACAGTGTAGTAGAGGGAACTGGATGAGAGACCTGGTTTTGGAAGGAGAAAGGCCTGGCCTGCAGCCCCAGCACTGCCATTACCTGGTGGGGTGACTTGGGGGCAAGCAGTGCAACCTCTGAGCCTGATTCCTCTTCCACAGTAGAGGATGATGAAAGTTCCCACCTTGGACCACAGGGAGGATTAACTGTCAAGTCTGCAAGGTCACTGGCAGGACCCACTCTCTAACCCTGTGCAAATAGACACAAATAGTTGTCTTTCATCTGCTGGCCACCTTCAAGTAAACACTCTCCAAACAAACACCTTCTATCATTTAATCTTCCAGCTTGTGAGGTCTCTGAAAACTCTGTATCTGTTGACACAAGATTAAGGAAAAAAGACCACTATCCTATACAAATCCTTCTTTTTTTTTTTTTTTTTTTTTTTGAGACGGAGTCTCGCTCTATCGCCCAGGCTGGAGTGCAGTGGCGCAATCTCGGCTCACTGCAAGCTCCGCCTCCCGGGTTCACGCCATTCTCCTGCCTCAGCCTCTCCGAGTAGCTGGGACTATAGGCGCCCGCCACCACGCCCGGCTAATTTTTTGTATTTTTTAGTAGAGACGGGGTTTCACCGTGGTCTCGATCTCCTGACCTCGTGATCCGCCCGCCTCAGCCTCCCAAAGTGCTGGGATTACAAGCGTGAGCCACCGCGCCCGGCCTACAAATCCTTCTTTAAACTGGTACTTCACATTACTCCAAGCACAGAGCTGACACTACCAAATACCCCTTTGAAAATTCCACCCCTGCGTCCTTCAGACACTCAAACTCAACATATTCCTCACCAAGAACTAATTTTCCTCCCCTGAATTGTTCCTTTTTCTCCTGTTTCCAGATTGGTCCAAAGGAACATTCTAGAATCTGCTGGCATTACTTCTTGTTTAGAACCACTTAGGTGCTGGAAACCTTCCCCCAAATCAAAACTGTCTTATTGGTAGGGTGCGGTGGTTCATGCCTGTAATCCCAGCACTTTGGGAGGCCGAGGCAAGTGGATCACCTGAGGTCAGGAGTTCAAGACCAGCCTGGCCAACATGATGAAATCCCATCTCTACTAAAAGCACAAAGATTAGCCAGTCATGGTTGCAGGCACCTGTACTCAGCTACTCAGGAGGGTGAGGCAGGAGAATCGCTTGAACCCAGGAGGCGGAGGTTGCAGTGAGCCAAGATTGCACCATTGCACTCCAGCCTGGGTGACAAGAGCGAGACTCCGGCTCAAAACAAAAACAAAAACTGTTTTATCCTCAGACAGGCAGGGACATAACACCTCTCCCAACCTCTTGCTCAAAACCTCCATTGGGACAGTGGGAACCGACTATCTCTAGACGCTGATGTGCAAATGGATCACAGTCTTTGTGGAAGGCAATATCTGCCAAAATTACAAATGCACATACCTGGGCCCACCAGGCTCACCCGTGGAAATTCATCTTCCAGATACACCACAATGTGTAGAAAAAAATGTATATTTTTAAATGTATACATTTTTAAATGTATATTTAAAAATTAAACATTTTTTTTTTTTTTTTTTTTTGAGACGGAGTCTTGCTCTTTTGCCCAGGCTGGAGTGCAGTGGCGCAATCTCGGCTCACTGCAAGCTCCGCGTCCCAGGTTCACGCCATTCTCCTGCCTCAGCCTCTCCGAGTAGCTGGGACTACAGGCGCCCGCCACCACGCCCGGCTAATTTTCTGTATTTTTTAGTAGAGACGGAGTTTCACCGTGGTCTCGATCTCCTGACCTTGTGATCCGCCCGCCTCGGCCTCCCAAAGTGCTGGGATTACAAGCGTGAGCCACCGCGCCCGGCCTAAAATTAAACATTTTTAAAAAGGCCGGACACAGTGGCTCACGCCTCTAATCCCAGCACTTTGGGAGGTCGAGGCCAGTGGATCACCTGAGGTCAAGAGATAAGCCTGATGAACATGGAGAAACTCTGTCTCCACTAAAGAAACAAAGTTAGCCAGGTGTGGTGGTGCATGCCTGTAATCCTAGCTACTCGGGAGGCTGAAGCAGGATAATCACTTGAACCCGGGAAGCAGAGGTTGCGGTGAGCCGAGATCATGCCATTGCACTCCAGCCTGGGCAACGAGAGCGAAACTCCGCCTCAAAAAATAACAAAAAAAAAAAAATTTAAAAAAATTTTTTTTGGCCCGGCGTGGTGGCTCACGCTTGTAATTCCAGCACTTTAGGAGGCCGAGGTGGGCGGATCACGAGGTCAGAAGATCAAGACCACAGTGAAACCCCGTCTCCACTAAAAATACAAAAAAATTAGCCGGGCGTGGTGGCGGGCGCCTGTAGTCCCAGCTACTCGGAGAGGCTGAGGCAGGAGAATGGCGTGAACCCGGGAGGCGGAGCTTGCAGTGAGCCGAGATTGCGCCACTGCACTCCAGCCTGGGCGACAAAGCGAGACTCCGTCTCAAAAAAAAAAAAAAAATTTGTTTTTAATTAAAAATAAATAAAAATAGGCTGGGCACGGTGGCTCACGCCTGTAATACCAGCACTTTGGGAGGCCGAGGCAGGTGGATTGCTTGAGCCCAGGAGTTTGAGACCAGCCTGGCCAACATGGTGAAACCCCGTCTCTACTAAAAATACAAAAATTAGCCAGGTGTGGTGGCATGTGTCTGTAGTCTCAGCTACTCGAGAGACTGTGGTATGAGAATCACTTGAACCAGGGAGGCGGAGACTGAGCAAGCTGAGATTGCGCCTCTGCACTCCAGCCTGGACAATAGAGCAAGACTCAGTCTAAGGAAGATGTGTATGGAGAGAGAGAGAGAGAACATACAGATATATTGTTGGGAGAAAAACAAGGTACAGAGCAGTGCTATCGTATGCTATGCTTTGTGTAAAAGGATCATATGTTAGGAATTTACACTGGCATAAAGAAACAAGACTATGCTTGTATTTCCATAAGGAAACACTGAAAAGGATACACAAGAGACTAATGAAATCGGTTCCCTGTGCCCTGGGGAAGAACTGGGTGAAGCGTGGATTGGGGTGGGAAGGAGACTTCACTGTCTGCCATATAGACATATATACAAGCTTTTTCATCTATATATGAAGATGTATATTTATTTTTATTCATTTTTTTTTTGTGAGACGGAGTCTCGCTCTGTCGCCCAGGCTGGAGTGCAGTGGCGCAATCTCGGCTCACTGCAAGCTCCGCCTCCCGGGTTCACGCCATTCTCCTGCCTCAGCCTCTCCGAGTAGCTGGGACTACAGGTGCCCGCCACCACGCCCGGCTAATTTTTTGTATTTTTTAGTAGAGACGGGGTTTCACTGTGGTCTCGATCTCCTGACCTCGTGATCCGCCCGCCTCGGCCTCACAAAGTGCTGGGATTACAAGCGTGAGCCACCGCGCCCGGCCAAAGATGTATATTTAAACTTATTTTTTAACCGAGTGAATAATTTGCCTACGAAAAGCCCAGAAAGAGAAAACCCTCCACGACCCACGGCCCAAGGCCCAGAGGTAACCTGGCCCAGCTGCCTCTGCAGCCTCATCCTGGGACCCTCTCCTCCCTCCTCCTTCTGTGTCCAGGAAGGCACAGCTCCAGCCTTCTGCCTCCATGACCCTGCCACACCTTTGGGCACCCTACTTCCTCCTCCTGGAGTGCCCTTTCTTTCCTTGCATGGAAGACACCCTCTTACTCATCAAGGCCCAGCAGGTGAAACTGACCACTCCTGGCATCCTCTGAACACATTCTCACTCCAGTGGCATTCTTGGAGCCTACTGGAATTACCCGCTGAGAGGTCTCGAACTCCTGACCTCGTGATCTGCCCGCCTCAGCCTCCCAAAGTGCAGATTACAGGCGTAAGCCACCATGCCCAGCCTGAGGAGCTTTTAAAAATGTCAAGTTCAAGGCTGGGTGCAGTGGCTCATGCCTGCAATCCCAGCACTTTGGGAGGTTGAGGCAGGCAGATTACCTGTGGTCAGGAGTTTGAGACCAGCCTGGCAAACATGGTGAAACCCTGTCTCTACAAAAATAAAAAAAAATTAGCTAGGCATAGTGGTGCATGCCTGTAATCCCAGCTACTTGGGAGGCTGAGGCACAAGAATTGCTTGAACCCAGGAGGCGGACGTTGCAGTGAGCTGAGATCGTGTCATTGCACTCCAGCCTGGGTGACAGAGCAAGACTTCATCTCAAAAAATAAATAAATAAGTAAATGTCAAATTCAGATCTCCACCCTCGGAGATTGGCTCTCAGTGAATCTGCAAGAGGGCCAGTCTGCATGAAGTGCCCCAGGTGATTTGATTTTTAGCCACAAGGATCTCAGGGGCTGGGACAGAGCATTTTTGGCAGTGGGAGAACAGACAGGTATTCTTAGGCATGTGCATCATGAAATATATATATATACACACATATATGTGTATATATATACATATATATGTGTATATATATACACATATATATGTATATATATACACATATATATGTGTATATATATATATTTCATGATATACATATATATAATTTTTTTTTTTTTTGAGACAGGATCTCTATCAGCTGGAGTGCCGTGGTGCAATCATGGCTTACTGCAGCCTCGACCTCCCGGGCTTCAAGCAATCCCCCCACCTCAGCCTCCTGAGTGGTTGGGACTACATGCACATGCCACCATTCCCAGCAAATTTATGTATTTTTTTGATGCTAGGACCACAGGTGCACGCCACCATACATGGCTAAGTTTTTTTTTTAATCTTTGTAGAGATGGGGGTCTCACCATGTTGCCCTGGCTGGTCTCAAACTCCTGGGCTTAAGTAATCCTGCGGCCTTGGGCTCCCAAAGCACTGGGATTATAGGTGTGAGCCACAGCATCTATCTGGCCTGAAATACTTTTAAAAGCCAAGCAGAAGCTGACAAGTTCAAGATCATCCTGACTCCCCCGGCCCTAGCTGCGCCTTGCCCCACTCCTCCCACCCCAGTTCTACACAACCTCCATGAGCAGGTCCCCTTTCCTAAGCCACAACAAACCCGTTCCAGGCCACCCTGAGCACCCTGCACAGTGGCAAGCAAGAAAACTCCAGTTTCTTCCTAACAAAGGCACTAGGCTTAGTCACTGTTTGCAGTGCACTGTTTGCTTAACACAGAAGCAGGCAGGGTGAAGAAACTGGTTTGGCTGGTTTGCTGGGTGAGAGGGAGCGCAGGGGATCTTTTGAACCAAAGGTAAAACATGGGAGACTTTCAAACAGACAGCACTAAGTCCTCCTGGGGCTCTAATATTTCATATTCACTGAACGCTTGACATACCATCCTATGATGTCTCCGTGCTATTATGCTCATTTTACAGAGAGGGAAACTAAGTCCTTGGCTGACATCCCTAGGCTGGGAAGGGACACTGTCTGGATTGAAATCTAGGCAGTCTGATTCAAGAACCTTCTGAATTTGGGGAAGATGCCACCCAAATCTTGGGCAGAAGTGGAGGATTGGAGGCAGGTAAGAGGAAGGAAGGAGGAAGATGAAAAGTGCAGAAAGGGAGGAGGCCTAAACCCCACCCCCCAAAGAGTAACAAGAACAAGCTGGGACACTGCGATCCCTGGCCTAGGGAAACTTACATTAACAAAGAGGAAGAGAGAGAGAAAGGGAGAGAGATGGCTAGAGATGGAGCTAGAAAGAGTGAGCATGCACCACAGATTTCTTTTTATTTGACCAAAGGCGGAAAACACTTAAAAATGACTATATGCCCTCCCATTTCCAGATTCAGGTTTGAGGTCTCCCTCCCTGCGCTCCATAGCTGTTCAGAGGGAAGCTATGAACACAGTATCCCCAGCACACACAGAGCATGATGGAAGGTTCTAACCGATCAAATTATTCCCTGCCCATTTACAATCAACCTTAAGGGCTGGACCAAGTCCATAGAGTTTGAGAGGGAAAAACATTGGCCAAGATAGTGATTTATTCATGTGTTCATTCATTTGCTCAAAATAACATTGAGAGTTTACTGTGTCCCTAAGACATATCAACCACTGTTGAAATTATTCTCTCTGCTTTCTCTCTTTACATTCCTGCCCATTGGCATGTATGTTCCGTCCAGTCTGCCGCAACTTCAGGGTCTAGCCTGGTGCTAACACAAAATAGGCACTCACTTTTGTGAACTAAATGAATGTGCATACTTAATTCTCATAATAGATCAATAAGTATTACCACCCCATTTTACAGGTGGGGAAACTGAGGCTCATAGAAGTAAAGTGACTTATTCAAAGTCAAATAGCTAGTGGCTAAAATTCAAACCTGGATTCCCGTACTTCCTCACTGAAGGATCCTAAACAGCCACAGCTGAACGATTTCATTCTCCTTTTTGAAAGCCTGTGCACTCAAAGGAGATAGAGCTGAGGCAGGATAGAAACCCAGGAAGGGGCCCGGCTCGATGGCTCATGCCTGTAATCCCAGCACTTTGGGAGGCTGAAGCAGGCAGACCATTTTGAGCTCAGGAGTTCAAGACCAGCCTGACACCATGGTGAAACCCCAAATCTACTAAAAATACAAAAATTAGCCAGGCGTGCTTGTGCATGCCTATAATCCCAGCTACTCAGGAGGCTGAGGCTGGAGAATCACTTGAACATGGGAGGCAGGGGTTGCAGTGAGCTGAGATCCTACCTCTCTACACTCCAGCCTGAGCAACAGAGTGACACTCCGTCTCAAAAAAAAAGAAAGAAACCCAGCAAAGATTGGATTGGGGCAGGTGCCTCTCGGGGATTTTAGGGTTTGGGCAGCTTCTGGGAGATATGAGAGCTTCAGCCTCTGGTGTATCTGGGGCTACCTTGGAAGGGAATGTGTAACAGACACAAGGCGAGCATTTTGGAAGAAAAGCCTCACCCAATAAAAAGCCCTGGAGAGCAAATAGGGATTTCCATAACCACCTGGCAGAGAGGGGCAGGCAGGGCCCCACTGGGAGGAAGCAGCAGCCAGCCTTCCTTACATGGCCTTACCCGGCCCAAGACTTTCCACCTCCGCACCTCCAGAGACACAAAGGCAAGGCCAAGAGGGCGGTCCACTGGTCTCCTTTCCCAGTAAGCTCAGATCAACCTTTGTCACAGACATGAGTAATTGGGGAAGTGACTTTTATGAGTTTGAGGGGTAGGGGGTGGGGATCTGATGATGTAAGGTGATCCCAAAGCTGGTTTCTGGGTTTGCTTTTTAAAAGTCTAATTGTATTAGGGAGGCTGCATACTGTTTTCTGAACCTTTCAGCACATCCTTCAGAAAGGAGGGGAAATGGCCGGGCACGGTGGCTCATGCCTGTAATCCCAGCACTTTGGGAGGCCAAGGTGGGCGGATCACCTGAGGCCAGGAGTTTGCCCAGCCTGGGCAACAAGAGCAAAACTCCAGATTGTAGACCAGCCTAGCCAACATGGTGAAACCCTGTCTCTACTAAAAATACAAAAATTAGCCAGGCATGGAGGCGCACACCTGTAGTCCCAGCTACTCAGCAGGCTAAGGCAGGAGAATCGCTGGAACCCGGGAGGCGGAGGTTGCAGTGAGCCTAGATCATGTCACTCCACTCCAGTCTGGGCAACAGAGTAAGACTCCATCTCAAAAAAAAAAAAAAAAAAAAAAAAAGGAGGGGAAATGGATGTATTTAATCCACAAAGGTGGGGTGCCTGTGAACTAGGTCAACCCCTCAAGCAGCCAAACCTCAACACTGAAATATAGGCCCTGTGTTTCCAAGGCCAGATTGCAGAGCATGCAAAGGAAGAAAACAATCACTGGGAAAGCCTGCCAGCTTTTCTTTTTTCCGCACCTGAGTCAACTTACAGCTGTGGTTACTAGGCTAATACTTCAAAGATCCCAAGCTGTCTAACAGCCTGTGTTTCTCAAACCGGTGTGTGCTATGAAGAAGGAAAATAAGCAGCAACTCTAAAGGACTGGTTTATTAGCCAGGCATGGTGGCTCACACATGTAATCCCAACACTTTGGGAGGCCGAGGCAGGCGGATCACCTGAGGTCAGGAGTTCGAGACCAGCCTGACCAATATGATGAACTCCTATCTCTACTAAAAATACAAAGGCATGGTGGCATGTGCCTGTAATCCCAGCTGCTCGGGAGGCTGGGACAGGAGAATCGCTTGAACTGAGGAGGCAGAGTTTGCAGTGAGCCGAAATCGCACCTCTGCACTCCAGGCTGGGCAGCAAGAGCAAAACTCCATCTCAAAAAAAAAACTGGTTTATTACAGTTGAGTTTTTTTTTTTTTTAAACGGTCTTCATTCTAGAAGCTGGAGAGAAACCAATGGAATAAATACAAGGTTGAGATCATGGGGTCAACCATGGCATGGGGCAGAGGAATGACCCTAGCAAACACTCCAAAGTCCCCTGAGTTAAGACCCTACAGCTACCTGTGCACAAAAAGTGACAGGTTTCAAGTTTCAAAATTCCCATGGAGTAAATTCTCCATGAAGCCAATGTCTAAACCTGGTGCCAATGTTACATCCATCCCTTCACTTCCCTGCACTGTGCAAAGAGAGCCAGGCCACATCCCAAGTCCTAGCAGCCTTTTAAAATCACAAGCCAGTTCCTCAGATCGAACTTGTGATTTTACCAGAAGGGCACTTCCATCCTGGGGCGATTCCACATTGGACTGGTACAAGGAGACCCCACAGTCCAAAAAAGCCAAAACAAATATTAAGTGTCAGGAAATCTGTTGTGTGGGGGTGGGGGTCTGTGAACATAAAGGGAACTGAAACCAACCACACCAGAGGCCTGCGGATTCTGTGTGGAGGCTGCCTCTTCCCACTAAACCACCAGCCCCAGGGTCCCCCGCCACCTTCCCCCTGGTCTGACCCATCTCCATCATCACCATCCCCTCTCAGAGGTCCCACCCTATCAGCACCTCCATTCTCAGCTTACTTCACATTGGACACTAATTCCCCAAACACCTTTTTTCTTTGTTTTTGTTTTTTCAGGTTATTGAGGTGAAAAACAAGGAGAAAAAGAGAAAAGACCAACTGTGGATCCTTCAGATTACAGAATTGCTTTATGCCTCAGTTTCCTCACTTGCAAAGTAGGAAGAATAACAGTGCCCACCCTCCTAATGTTCTAGTGAAGACTAAATGAGGTAAAATATGTGAAGCACTTGCCCCAGAGTCTGAGGCAAAAGTGAATACGTGTCACTATTAATTATTAACATATTAGTGTTAATATGTAATAATATTGGTCAGACACAGGAGCTTAGAAGGGAGAAGTAAAAACCAGACCAACCCACTCTTGGTGCTAGCAAATATCTTGGTGCAGGAAAACAAAGTCACCAGCCTTAGCACGGGGACACCCCAGACGCACGCTCAGATACAAGCTTGTTTCTAGCCCCTGCCTTGCTCTCCAAGACTGGATCAAGTCTGCCTCCCCGGAGAAGCCACTCCTCAATGCCCACTGACATCAAAATATCCAGTCCCCAGCACTCTGGGAGGCCAAGGTGGGTGAATCACTTGAGCCCAGGAGTTAGAGATAACTTCTGATCCAATAGAAAGCTCTAGAGCACCCAGAGCAAATATACTTCATCAGTCGAGCTGTAGTTTGTCTGTAAAAAACCTCGAACGACTTCCAAAGTTCAAAAAAAATGTAAAGACAACAGCATGATTGCTAAAGATTCATGTGGTCAAAGACTGGAAGAATGACACAGTGGAGTTGTTCCCTCAGGGGAATTGTGGGTGATTTCTCTTAAAAAAAAAAAAAAATGGGCCGGGCGCGGTGGCTCAAGCCTGTAATCCCAGCACTTTGGGAGGCCGAGGCGGGCGGATCACGAGGTCAGGAGATCGAGACCATCCTGGCTAACACAGTGAAACCCCATCTCTACTAAAAATACAAAAAATTAGCCGGACGTGTTGGCAGGCGCCTGTAGTCCCAGCTACTCGGGAGGCTGAGGCAGGAGAATGGCATGAACCCGGGAGGCGGAGCTTGCAGTGAGCCGAGATCGCGCCATTGCACTCCCGCCTGGGAGACAGAGCAAGACTCCGTCTCAAAAAAAAAAAAAAAAAAAAAAAAAAAAATGCCTTTTATTGTGATACCCAATCAACTAAAATCATGAGAGAGGAGAAAGTGGTTTGATATAAAGTAAGCACTTGGGATTCAGTGAAACCAGAAGAGAAACTAGCCCCTTCCCTTGCTCCCTGGACAACAGTCAAGTGGAACAAAGCAAACTCTAGATTATCACAACGATAAGGCCTAGAAGTACATTGGGTGTATGCATTTTCATCCTGAGTCAGAACTACCCTGCTTTTTTAAAAAAAGATCATTATTCCTGGCCAGGCGTGCTGGCTCATGCCTGTAATCCCAGCACCTTGGGAGATCGAGGCAGGTGGGTCACGTGAGGTCAGGAGTTCGAGACCAGCCTGGCCAACATGGTGAAACCCCTTCTCTACTAAAAATACAAAAAATTAGCTGGGCATGGTGGTGGGCACCTGTAATCCCAGCTACTCAGGAGGCTGAGGCAGGAGAATCACTTAAACCTGGGAGCCAGAGGTGGCAGTGAGCCGAGATCACGCTGTTATACTCCAGCCTGGGCAACAAGAGTAAAACTCCATCTCAAAAAAAAAAAAAAAAAAAAATTCATTATTCCCTGGGGGAAACAGTACCTGTATCAAGATGTTTTGGTCCAGGCACAATGTCTCAGGCCTGCAATCCCAGCACTTTGGGAGGCTGAGACAGAAGGATCCTTTGAGCCCAAGAGTTCGACACCAGCGTGGGCAACATGGAAAGACTCTTGTCTCTAAAAAAATTTTATTTTATTTTTATTTATTTTTTGAGATGGAGTCTTGCTCTATCACCCAGGCTGGAGTGCGGTAGCACTATCTCAGCTCACTGCAACCTCCGCCTCCTGGGTTCAAACAATTCTTCTACCTCAGCCGCCTGAGTAGCCAGGATTACAGGCACACGCCACCGTGCTCGGCTAATTTTTGTATTTTTATTTAGTAGAGATGGGGTTTCACCATGTTGGCCAGGCTGGTCTCGAACTCCTGACCTTGTGATCCACCCGCCTCCGCCTCCCAAAGTGCTGGGATTACAGGCGTTAGCCACTGCGCCCAGCCTAAAAAAAATGTTAAAATTATCCAGGTGTGGTGGCACATGCCTGTGATAACCAGCTACTAGGGAGGCTGAGGTGGGAGGGATCACTTGAGCCCAGAGGATGGAGGCTGCAGTAAGCTATGATTATGCCACTGCACTCCAGCTTGGACAACAGAGCAAGAACCTGTCTTTAAAAAAAAAAAAAAAAAAAAAAAAAAGCTTTAATATCTATAAACAAAAGCCACAGCCCAGTAACCAAGAGAGGGCTGCTCTTCAGTCATCCCAGAGATGGTGCTTAATGGGGCCTGGGAGTCAGATCCGAGTTCAGATTATCTGCTCTGCTGACCCTGAGCAAGTAGACATCACCTTCAGCCTCGGTTTGCTCAACTGTAAAACGGGAATATTCCTGCCAGGCCTTCCCACCCACCAGGTTTTTGCAGTCTGAAATGAGAGACTGTCTCTTCAGTGCTGAGGGCAATAAGAGAAATACGAAGGCTTCTAGTAAGTACCCTCAACCTCCGCTTCTTTATAACATAGTTAACAACCACGCAGGGCTACCCCCTCCACCAGTGTTCAGTCGTAAACGTTTGGATCCCCAAATCTGCGTAAATTCCAAGGGGTGTCGTTTGAGCCAAGGAGGGAGCTTGCCCATTCCAACCCAGGGGTGCGGGAGTGCAATTTCTCGGCCCCTTTCCAACCCCTCCCTGCTCCGCCCAGGGACACCGGCAGCGCACCCTCACCTCTGCCCAGGACGCGGCCTCTCTCCAGGTGGCGCCGGGGCACCGTGAACGTGTAGCTCTCGGCGTCAAAGCCGGGGTGGCAGGGCTCCGGCTCCTGGCAGAGCCAAGAGGAGACCTGGGGTGGGGGAAAGGTAGATGGAACCGGGTGACTCGGAGGGTTCCCTCCTGTTCACCGAAACCAACAGCGCCGCCCCTCCCTCGCTCCCGGCGTCTGGATTGGGGGAGGACCCCAGCCCGCAGCCCCGGGACGGGCGGGCAGCGACGTCACCCTCCCCCACCCCGAAACCTACGGCCGCCGAGCCCCCAGGAACTCCCGGGAGGGGGCCGCCGAGTCACCCCCTCGAGACCTAGCCCACCGTTCCTTTCAGTCTCCTTTCTCATTTTATTGGAGATGTCTTTATTCTCCCCGACCCCACTTTCCTTAGACCGGGAATGCACCACTCCTCAGAGCGAGGGGCGCTCCCACCTCCTCCGACCCCACTTTCTTATCCCCGGGACCCCCACTCCTATTTACGACCTTTCTTGGCATGGCAGGTGCCTTTATTTCTACGGATGCCCCTCTCCTTCCCTCGAGAATCGTCCCCACGACTCCTGGTTCCCCCTCGACTTGCACCGGGGCTCCCCTTCTCCACACTCCACCCCCTACACCCCGCTTCACACCCCCACCGCCCGCCCGAGCCCACCCTGCGGACTCCGCGGCCAGACGCCCGCGCCTCGGTCTGCGCTGGAGGGGGCAGCAAAGCCGTGCTCGCCCCTCACCACCTACGCCCCACTCCCATCACTGCGGGGTCCGGAGCGCACGAGGCTTCCAGGCCGCTCCGCTCCTCGGGACCCAAACTTTCTTGGAAGAAGGGAAGCGGTGACGACGGGAGAGGAAAGGGCGCAGGGCTGGGGCGCGGGGCTGGGGCGCGGAGCGTGCGGCCCGAATGCGTCCCTCGCAAGTCAGGGGATCCGAGGTACCTGCAGCAGCAGCAGCAGCGCCGAGAGGCTGCGGCTCCAAGGACCCATGGCTGGCCGGGGACGCCGAGCGAGGGCAGGGGCCGGGTGCGGTCGGGTCGGGCCGGGCTGGACCGGGCTGGAGTCTGAACTGACTTCCGCAAACTCACAGGTGCAGTTCCGACGCCACTGAGAGGGGGGTGCGCGGCTGCCGCCAGGTGAGCCCCGGAGGCACCGCCCCCCCGTACCGCTGATTGGGTGAGGGTTCACCTGCCGGCCACAGCCAATCAGCAGCGCGGACCCCTCCCCAGGGCGGAGCTGACGGCCCGCCCACCCGGCCTCGCACAGACCCGGTGACCCTCTAGCCTGGAGTTGCTAGGGTCTAGGTGGGTTATGGGACCTGCACGGTTCTGATTCCACTGGATTCGAATCCCAGCCCCGCCGGTGGCTCACTAAGACCTGGGATCAGAAAGGGCTTTTACACTTGGCTGAGTTCTTTTGTTTTTTGGGGTTTTTTGTTTGTTTTGGAGACGGGGTCTCACTCTTTCACCCAAGCTGGAGTGCAGTGGTGGATCACAGCTCACTGCAGCCTCGCACTCCTGGGCTCAAGCGGTCCTCTGGCCCCAGTCTCTCTAGTAGCTGGGAGTACCGGTGCACACCACCACGCCAGGCTAATTTTTTTTTCTTTTGTCTTTTTGTAGAGAGACGAGTCGGGGCGGATAGGGGCAGTGGGGGCACTGTGTCTCCCTGTATTGCCCAGCCTGGTCTCGAACTCCTGGGCTGAAGCGATCCTCCTGCCTTGGCTTCCCAAAGTGCTGGGATTACAGGTGTGAGCCATGAGCCACTCAGCTAGCAGCCTAATTTTTTGTTTGTTTGTTTTGTTTGTATTTTTTGAGACGGAGTCTCGCTCTGTCTTGCCCAGGCTGGAGTGCAGTGGCACGATCTCGGCTCACTGCAACCTCCACCTGCCAGGTTCAAGAGACTCTCCTGTCTCAGCCTATTGAGTAGCTGGGGACTACAGGCGTGTGCCACCACACCGGCTAATTTTGTATTTTTAGTACAGACAGGGTTTCACCATGTTGGCCAGGCTGGTCTGGAACTCCTGACCTCAGGTGATCCACCCTCTTCAGCCTCCTGAAGTATTGGGATTACAGGCGTGAGCCACTGCACTCTGCCTGGAGCGGCCTAATTTTTTAAAAAATTTTTCTAGAGAGGGGATCTCACTATGTTGCCGAGGCTGATCTCAAATTTCTGACCTCAGGTGATCCTCCTGCCTCAGCTCCTTTATTGAGTTCTTGTTTTTTAATCTAGTCTTTTTTAACTGTAGAGCTTCACGGGTCAGTGAGTCAGCAAATTGATTCCCTAGGTCAGGACCACCTCCCAAAGCCTCAGTTTCTCCACCCTCCTAATGGGAATAATGATCAGAAATGTCTCCCTGTGCTGTTGTGAGACTCCCATACAATTAAAATGACAAATGTTTCTTGAGCCATAAATGCTCTGTACAGAAGTGAGGGGTAAAAATAGTAACAATAGGGCCAGGCGTGGTGGCTCACGCCTGTAATCCCAGCACTTTGGGAGGCCGAGGCAGGCAGATCACGAGGTCAGGAGATCGAGACCATCCTGGCTAACACAGTGAAACCCCGTCTCTACTAAAAATACAAAAAATTAGCTGGGCGTGGTGGCAGGCGCCTGTAGTCCCAGCTACTTAGGAGGCTGAGGCAGGAGAATGGCATGAACCTGGGAGGTGGAGCTTGCAGTGAGCCGAGATCACGCCACTGTACTCCAGCCTGAGCGACAGAGTGAGACTCCATCTCAAAAAAAAAAAAAATAGTAACAATAGGTGCTGGGCATTGAAGATTACTGTGCCAGTCTCTGTGCTAAGCATTTGACACTGACCAGCTCTTTTTTTTTTTTTGAGACGGAGTCCTGCTCTGTCGCCCAGGCTGGAATACAATGGTGTGATCTTGGCTCACTGCAACCTCCGCCTCTTGGGTTCAAGCAGTTCTCCTCTGTCAGCCTCCTGAGTAGCTGGGATTACAGGCATGCGCCACCACGACTGGCTAATTTTTGTATTTTTAGTAGAGACAGAGTTTCATCATGTTGACCAGGCTGGTCTTGAACTCCTGACCTCAGACGATCCGCCTGCCTCAGCCTCCCAAAGTGCTGGGATTACAGTCATGAGCCACCGTGCCCAGCCACTGACCAGCTCATTTAAGCTCATTTCAAAACAACCCAAGAGCCATATTATTAGTCCCATATGATAGATGGGCAACTGAAGCTTAAAGAGGTTGAGGCCAATGAGAGGTGGAGCAGGACTGGAACTGACCTCTCTGATTCCAGGGCCTTTCTTCTAACAATCAACTTCATCTCATGTGGTCCCAGTCTTCCAGCTGGAGCTGCAGTTTTCAGTCTGTTTTTTGATGTTGACCTGGAAGAGACCTTTAGAGTTCACCCAAACCTATGATTTGCAAATAACTTGTTCAATGTCACATAGGCAGGTCAATGTCAAAGCCAAAGACCAGAACCCAGGATCTTCTGACCCCCAGAGTGGGGCTCTTAATGCCACAGCCACACCATGGCCACCACCACCTTCTCCAGAGAATTCTGTCCCCAGTGAAATAATTTTAGGATCAAAAATAGAATAGATAGGGGCCAAAGGTCTCAGGTCCTGGGCCAGTGGACCTCCAGCACCTGCCGTCCTCCATCAAAAGACAAAAACAGAATAGACAGGCAAATGTTAGGTTAGACAACTTCCCTGTCTGACTGTCTGTGGTCAGCCACGTCTGTGTGGCTTGTCTGCCCCGATGAGGGCACCTCCTTTCCCTTTATCCTGCAAGCATGGTCAGAACTACACAGCATTAAGAGGAGTCAGCCACTCACTAGCCCTGTGACCTTGGGGAAATCAGTGTTCTCCTTTGTATAAGTGAGTTGGCATGAGCTAATACAAAAACAATCGCTAAGCAGGGTTCTTGGCTCATCATAGCAACTGCTCAATAAATATTTGGAGTGGGGGTTACTCTTTCAAAAGGCCCACCCCTTATTTCCCTTCCTCCTGGGGAAAGCCATGTTTGGAATATTTCACCCAGAGCTAAAGGTGCCTCTGAGTCCATCAAGGGTAATTTCTCAACTGCAGATGATTTCTGGGCAGCCCAGCACCCCCCCTTCAACCTGTCCCCTCAATTTTTATGGGTTTCCAATCAGGTCTTTTGGTTGTCTGTATCTTGGCTCCCTCTGCTCTTAACCCACCAGGAGGCTCAGAGGGAGAAGGCTCCGGTATTTCCTTTCCCACTAGGATCGTGCCTTGAACAAGATAATGGAAATACAGAAAGAGGCGTTTCCCCCATGGGGCTGCACTGTCTGCTTATTTTTTTTCTCTCAGTTATGTAAAAATACATATTTTATACCATAGCTGGGCCCAGGGAGCCTTTAGGGCTTTACTTTCTTCTACCCAGCAAGCCTTGGCCGTGTAACTCTGCAGCGACTCTCATCGACTCTTCCATTATACTCTGATAATTCAATAAAAAGGATTTTAGAAAACAATTAGGGGCAGCAAAGTCAGGTCAGGCCTGATGCATTCTTCAGACTTCTCGGCAAGTCCTTCTCCAAGTTCCAAAGAGAGTAGATCAGGTGTCCAGGGTGAGGTGGGAACACAGAGGGGCACCTTGTGGAAGACAGGTGCTGTGTGACTTTCACAACGCACGGAATTGCCTCTCTGTTTCCTATTTATTTATTTATTTAGTGACAAGGTCTTGCTCTGTTGCCCCGGCTGGAGTGCAATGGCACGATCTCGGCTCACTGCAGTCTCCGCCTCCCAGGTTCAAGAGATTCTTGTGCCTCAGCCTCCTGAGTAGCTGAGATTACAGACACACGTCACCACGACTGGCTAATTTTTGTATTTTAGTAGAGACGGGGTTTCGCCATGTTGGCCAGGCTGGTCTCAAACTCCTGACCTCAAGTGATCCACCTACCTCAGCCTCCCAAAGTGCTGGGATTACAGGCGTGAGCCACTGTGCCCACACTCTGTTTTCTCTTGTATCAAACAGGGATACCGCAGCAGGCCTGGTGGCTCACAATTGTAATCGCAGCAATTTGGGAGGCTAGTTGGGAGGTGAGATCACTTGAGCCCAGGAGTTTGAGACCAGTCTGGGCAACATGGTGAAACCCCATCTCCCCCACAAAAATTATTTTGAATTAGCTGGGCATTGGCAGTGCATGCCTGTAGTCCCAGCTACTCTGGAGGCTGAGGTAGGAGTATCATCTGAGCACAGGAGGTTGAGGCTTCAGTGAACCGTGACCACGCCACTTCACTCCAGCCTGGATTCACTTCTGGCCCTGCCGTTAGTTGAGCAGCATAAGTCATTTTACCTCCACCATCTTGGTTTCCTCATCTGTAAAATGGGGATGTTGATAGCACTTAATTCATAAGGTTCTTGTAAACACTCTGCAAAGGAGAGTGATTAGCCCTCTTGGCCCAATACATTCCCTTCCCAGTTCTAGGCAAAATTGTGAGCTGCCTGGAGCCTCCCTTCCCCCAGGCTCTCCTTCCCCCACCCCTGCCACTAAAGCTCCTCAGGTTATCTCTTGCATCTACTGGAAAAAATTCTTTCATGCTGGCCAGCTCATCATTTTGAACCTCCCAGGGCCGTTTGCACTTTAAAGAGGGCTCTAGAGAAAGACTTTTCTTCTTTCAAAGGAGTTGTAAATGCTGTCCAGGGCTTTTAACCTGGTGTCTGTGGATAGGCTCTGGTGGGGTCCGTGAATCCCCTGAGACTGTACACAAACCTGTCCGTGCAGGTGATAAGGCCCATTGCTTTCCTAACATCTCAACTGGGGAAAACCCAAACTCCAGGAGTTGAGCTTTCTCTGAGATCTTGCTGAGATCCAGGGCTAACAGTGGAATTTCAGGCATCACTGGGGAAAAGAAATGTTTGGCCAGAGGCTTTGCCCTTCGGATCACTGCAGGTAGATAAGAGACCCTGCCACCTGGCAGATAACAGACCCCACATGATGGGATCACAGACTCCAAGTTTCCTTATGGCAGAGGACAGACTTTCACTTCCTGGGTGTTTTGGCCACTGGCCTGCCTGGAGGCTAAAGATTAATCCTTCAGGCAGTTTCGTCTCTTTCATCTCCTGGCAAGGGGTGCAGTCATAGGGTTCAGACTGGGGTGGGAGGTGCCCCTCTCCAGACCTCTGCTGAGAAGAGTCCAACCGCCAGCCCACTGGGGAGGAATCCCCAGAGAAACTGGAATTGCTAGGGATTACAGCCTGATCAGGCTCCTGGCTAGGTAGGGTAGAGGAGGCTCCCTTCCTGCTGCTCCTAGAGGCTCCTGACACCTCTGCTGGGCTGGGCTGCCTGCCAGCGTGGAGGGGCGGGAACTGGCTATACCGCCTCCAGTTGAAATGGTGCTAACTGATAGGGGTGCCGCCCTTCCAGTCTACAAAAAAAAAAACAGTTTTATTTCAAACACAAAGTAAAGAAAATAGTGTAACACACACTACATATAGTATAATGAAACCACAGGTGTTCATCACCCAGCTCCAACAGTAGTTTTTTGCAATTTTTAAAGTTTCTGTAAACTTTGTAATTGTACCAAATCTTCTTTCGTCTTTCTAACTTTGCATTTTTATTTTTGTCTTTGCAGAATTTTTTGTTCGTTTATTTTTGAGACAGGATCTAACTCTGTCACCCCGGCTGGAGTACAGTGGCCCAATCTCGGCTCACTGCAGCCACAACCTCCTGGGCTCAAGCCAATCCTCCCACCTCAGCCTCCCAAGCAGCTGAGAAGGCAGGCATGAGCCACCACACCAGGTTAATTTTTGTATTTTTTGTAGAGACGGGGTTTCATCCTGTTGCCCAGGCTGGTCTTGAACTCCTGAGCTCAAACGATCCACCTGCCTCAGCCTCCGAAAGTGCTGGGATTACAAACATGAGCCATCATGCCTAAATTGTATATATATATGTGTGTGTGTATATATATATGTGTGTGTGTGTGTGTATACATATATATATATATATGTTTTTTGTTTTTTTTTTGAGACGGAGTTTCACTCTTGTTGCCCAGGCTGGAGTGCTGGAGTGCAATGGCATGATCTCGGCTCACTGCAACCTCTGCCTCCTGGGTTCAAACCATTCTCCTGACTCAGCCTCCCAAGTAGCTGGGATTACAGGCATGTGCCACCACGCCTGGCTAATTTTGTATTTTTAGTAGAGACGAGGTTTCTCCATGTTGGTCAGGTTGGTCTCGAACTCCCAGGTTGATCCGCCCACCTCGGCCTCCCAAAGTGCTGAGATTACAGGTGTGAGCCACTGTGCCCAGCCCTGCATTTTGTTTTTGGTTGAATGCATCTTTGAGGTGTCCTTAAACGTGTTCCTCAATCCCACATGTAACATGAACTAGTACTGAGATATACAAGCTTGCCTTGATTCAGATCAATATTTTAGGCAAAAATATTTTATAAGTGTTGCTGGGCGCTCCCATAGCATTGTATCAGGAAGCAAGAAGCTCTCTTGCTGATTCACGTTCAGGATGCTAAGGTTCTGTAGGTGTCAGCAGATCTCTCCATTATCAAATTCTCCATCAGCCCCTTCACCTTGTGGCTTTAGCACCATGGATGATGGCTGTTCCCATCCATTAGCTCAAACAACAAACATTCATTAAGCACTCCCATGTGCCAAGCATTCTGCTTAACACTAGGAACAAAGAGATAAACAAAATATGGTCCCTGCCGTTAAGAAGCTCATAAGGGGCTGGGCGTGGTGGCTCAAGCTTGTCATCCCAGCACTTTGGGAGGCTGAGGCAGGCAGATCACTTGAGGTCAGGAGTTCGAGATCAGCCTGGCCAACCTGGTGAAACACCATCTCTGTTGAAAATACAAGGCCAGACACGGTGGCTCACACCTGTAATCCCAGCACTTTGGGAGGCCAAGGCGGGTGGATCACGAGGTCAGG
Organism: Symphalangus syndactylus; assembly: GCF_028878055.3. Lineage (NCBI taxonomy): Eukaryota > Metazoa > Chordata > Mammalia > Primates > Hylobatidae > Symphalangus > Symphalangus syndactylus. The sequence continues at coordinate 24,953,482 of NC_072433.2, forward strand.
AGATCGAGACCATCCTGGCTAACATGGTGAAACCCTGTCTCTACTAAAAATACAAAAAAATTAACTGGGCGTGGTGGCAGGCTCCTGTAATCACAGCTACTCGGGAGGCTGAGGCAGGAGAATGGCGTGAACCTGGGAGGTGGAGCTTGCCATGAGCCAAGATCACACCACTGCACTCCAGCCTGGGCGACAGAGTGAGACTTTGTCTCAAAAAAAAAAAAAAAATTAGCCAGGCCTGGTGGCAGGTGCCTGTAGTCCTACCTACTTGGGAGGCTGAGGAAGGAGAATCACTTGAACCCAGGAGGCGGAGGATGCAGTGAGCCAAGATTGTGCCACTGCACTCCAGCCTGGGTGACAGAATGAGACTCAAAAAAAAAAAAAAAAAACTCATAAGGGGCCAGGTGCAGTGGCTCACACCTGCATTGTAATCCCAACACTTTGGGAGGTCGATGCAGACAGATCGCTTGAATCCACGAGTTCGAGACCAGACTGGGCAACACGGGAGACTCCATCTCTACAAAAACTTTTAAAAATTAACTGACTCACACCTGCTACTTGGGAAGCTGAAGCAGGAGGACCACTTGAGCTTGGGAAGTTGAGGCTGTAGTGAGCCATGATCATGCCCACTGTACTCCAGCCTGGGGACAGAGTGAAACTCTCTCTCAAAAAATAATAAAATTAAAAAAAAAAAAGGCCAGGCGTGGTGGCTCACGCCTGTAATCCCAGCACTTTGGGAGGCCGAGGCGGGCGGATCACGAGGTCAGGAGATCGAGACCATCCTGGCTAACACAGTGAAACCACATCTCTACTAAAAATATAAAAAATTAGCTAGGCGTGGTGGCGGGCGCCTGCAGTCCCAGCTACTCAGGAGGCTGAGGCAGGAGAATGGCAGAAACCCAGGAGGTGGAGCTTGCAGTGAGCCGAGATCGTGCCATTGCGCTCCAGCCTGGGTGACAGAGCAAGACTCCGTCTCAAAAAACAAACAAACAAACAAACAAACAACCTCATAAGGTACTGTGGGATGGAGACAAGTAAACACTTATCATTTTATTTATTATTTATTGAAAGCCAATTATGTATTAGGCTTTGTGCTGGATGCCAATAATTGCATTATAATGTATGATAAAAGAGATAGCTACTATTTATTGGAGTGCACCATAGTATGCATTATCTCACCAGTCTTCCTACAGCCCTTTGCTATAATACATACATACATTGTACAGATTTTGGGGTTTTGTTGTTTTTGGAGATGGAGTTTTGCTCTTTCTCCCAGGCTGGAGTGCAGTGGCATGATCTCGGCTCACTGCAACCTCTGCCTTCCGATTTTAAGCGATTCTCCTGCCTCAGCCTCCTGAGTAGCTGGGATTACAGGCACGCACTACCATGCCCGGCTAATTTTTTTATTTTTAGTACAGACGGGGTTTTACCATGTTAGCCAGGCTGGTCTAGAACTCCTGACCTCAGGTGATCTACCCACCTTGGCTTCTGAAAGTGCTGGGATTACAGGCATGAGCCACCGCACCGAACCCTGTTTGTTTTTTATTAGAGATGAGGACTCATTGTGTTGCATAGGCTAGTTGTGAACCCCTGGCCTCAAGTGATCCACTCGTCTCAGCCTCCCAAAGTGCTAGGACTACAGGCGTGACCATTTTACAGATTTGGAAGCAGAGACTCACAGAGAAGTGAAGGGATTTGCCTGATGTTACACAGTGTATTAGTCAGGGTTCTCCCAAGAACAGAACAAATAGGATAAATACAGAGAGAGATGAGAGGGGACTTACTAGGGAAATTGACTCATGGGATTATGGAGACGGAGAAGTCCTAGAATAAGCCATCTACAAGCTGGAGAACCAGGAAGCTGGTAGCATTGCTCAATCCAAGACTTTCAGTCCCAGGCTGAAGGCCTGAGAACGTTGGGGGGCTGCTGGTACAAATCCCAGAGTCAGAAGGCGAGAGACCCTGGAGTTCTGATGTTTAAGGGCAGAAGGCAGGTGTCCCAGCTCTAGAAGAACAGAGAGAGAGAAAGTGAGTGAATTCACCTTTCTTGCCTGCCTTTTTGTTCTATCCTGGCCCTCGGTAGACTGAATGGTGCCCACCTACGTGGGTGTGGGTGACTCTTCCTCACTCAGTCCACTGATTCAAATAGCAGTCTCTTCAGGAAACGTCCTCCCAGACATACACAGAAATAGTGCTTTATGAGCTATCTGGGTATCCCTTAATCCAGTCAAGTTGACACCTAAAAGACACCATCACACACAATAAAAATGACACAGCTGGGCCAGGCACTGTGGCTCATGCCTGTAATCTCAGAACTTTGGGAGGCTGAGGTGGGCGGATCACAAGGTCAGGAGATCAAGACCATCCTGGCTAACCTGGTGATACCCCGTCTCTACTAAAAATACAAAAAAATTAGCCAGGCGTGGTGGTGGGCGCCTGTAGTCCCAGCTGCTCGGGAGGCTGAGGCAGGAGAATGGCATGAACCCGGGAGGCGGAGGTTGCAGCGAGCCGAGATCACACCACTGCACTCCAGCCTGGGTGACAGAGTGAGATTCCATCTCAAAAAAAAAAAAAACCAAAAAAATGACAGAGCTGGAATTTGAACCCTGGGCCACTGCCCTCTGCAGTCTCTTAATCTCTGTCCTATTCCACTAAGATCAGGGTGGTCTTTTGTTTCTGGGTGCCATTTGAACTGAGTGGCAAACCTTGCTTAATTTAGCAAGAAATAGTCTTTTGCAGGGACCTGAAATTCCAGACTCCGGGGCAGCCAAGAGAAGGAAGGCAAGACGATGGCCTGAGCTCCCTGTTGTCCAGCCCAGCAAGAACTCCCATGACAGCCACAGGTCAGGGGAGCAGGTGACCAGGGCTGGAACCAGAGGGGCATTTGGTCCTCTGGCCAGCCTATAGAGCAGACACAATTATCCCCATTTCCCAGAGGAGGTGACTGAGGCTTAGAGAAATGAACGACCAGTTTCATGGCAGAGGCAGGGAGTCTGGTGTTCTGGCTTAAGACCATCCTGGCACAGTGGTTCCCAGCACAGACTTCAGTGCCTGACTGCCTGCTTCTGAATTCTGCTCATTTTCTTTTGTATTCTTCTTTTTTCTTTTCTTTTTTTTGAGACAAGGTCAGGCTGGAGTGCAGTGGTGCAATCTCAGCTCACTGCAACCTCCCTCTGCCTCATGGGCTCAAGCGATCCTTCCACTTCAGCCTCTTGAGTAGCTGGGACTACAGGCATGTCCCACCATGCCCATAATTTAGGTATTTCTTGTAGAGACAGGGTTTCACCATGTTTCCCTGGCTGGTCTCCAGCTCCTGGGCTCAAGCAATCCACCCACCTCAGCCTCCCAAAGTGCTGGGATTACAGGTGTGAGCCACCATGCTGGCCTGAATCCTACTTTTCTACCTGCTAATAGTGATAAGCCTTTGAGTCAGAGCCACAGACTCTTTGGACTTCTAATTTCCTTATCTGTACAACTGAGATAATAATGGAACCTACTTTGTTGAGTGATTTCAAGAATTAGGTGAAGGACCGGGCGCGGTGGCTCACGCCTGTAATCCCAGGACTTTGGGAGGCCGAGGCGGGTGGATCATGAGGTCAGGAGATCGAGACCATCCTGGCTAACATGGTGAAACCCTGTGTCTACTAAAAATACAAAAAATTAGCCGGACATGGTGGCAGGCGCCTGTAGTCTCAGCTACTCCGGAGGCTGAGGCAGGAGAATGGCATGAACCCTGGAGGCAGAGCTTGCAGTGAGCCAAGATCAGGCCACTGCACTCCAGCCTGGGCGACAGAGTGAGACTCTGTCTCAAAAAAAAAAAAAAAGAATTAGGTGAGATAACCTAACCAAACATGGCAGACGGGAGTGCAAATCAACGTGAACTATTATTTCCATATTCCACATTACTCAGGGGACAAGATTTTTCCTGAACTAAGTCCATGGGCAGCAGGCCCCTCCAACTTAAGTGGAGTGAGTTAAGCCCCCTGGAAAGTGGGGCTGCTGTCATGGAGCCCCGTGGCTGACTGGGTGTCCTCCCATTGCTCAGATACCTTTGGACCTGGCATCTCAAGAACAATAGATAAGGTGCTGCAGTTCATAACTGTGGAGGCCCAGGGACCTGTTGCTTCCTGTCCCCCACTTCCAAGAAGGCCCCACCCTCTTCTCAGAGCAAGGGAATCAGGTGCCAGAACCCTGTCTACTTGGGATGGAGAGATAAACCCTTCCCCAACCAACCCTCTTCAGGTTCGGCAGCCAATGAAACCACTCCCTGCCAAGTTCAGGCTAGCCCCATACCAAAGATGTTTGGAGACAAAGGGCTCTCTGATTTTACCTGCTGTAATTAAAATATTTCATTTTCTTAGTGTATGCCCGTGAATCTTTGATGTGACATCCATATAGATTAATTTCCTTTGAAAAAAAGGGACTTTGTGGCTAACACCATTTATTTATTCATTTATCACATCCCAGGAGGTGGCCAGACAACGTAGTGTAGGGAATTGACAGGTCTCGAGACCATTTTTTTTTTTTTTAAATAATAGGGTCTCGCCTCTGTTGCTCAGGCTGGAATGCAGTGGTGTGATCATAGCTCACTGCAACCTTGAACTCCTGGGCCCAAGTGATCCTCCTGCGTCAGCCTTCTGAGTAGCTGAGACTAACAGGTATGTGCCACCACGCCTGGCTAAGTTTTTATTTTTTTATTTTCTGTACAGTCAGGTTCTCACTATGTTGCCCAGGCTGGTCTTGAACTCCTGGTCTCAAGTGATCCTCCTTCCTTGGCCTCCCAAACTGGTGGGATTACAGGTGTGAGCCACTGTGCCCAGCTGTAGGCCCTTGAATCCTTGATGTAAAGTCTATATAGTTTAAATTCCCTTCAAAAAAGGGACTTTGTAGCTAACATCATTGATTTATTTTTATTTACTTTTTTGAGACAGAGTCTTGCTCTGTCGCCCAGGCTGGAGTGCAGTGGCGCAATCTTGGCTCACTGCAACCTCCACCTCCTAGGTTCAAGCAATTCTCCTGCCTCAGCCTCCCAAGTAGCTGGGATTACAGGCGTGTGCCACCACACCCGGCTAATTTTTGTATTTTCAGTAGAGACAGGGTTTTGCCATGTTGGCCAGGCTGGTCTCAAACTCAAGTGATCCACCCACCTTGGCCTCCCAAAGTGCTGAGATTACAGGCGTGAGCTACCATGTCTGGCCTCATTTATTTATTTTTTTTTATTTTTATTTTTTTTTTTTTGAGACGGAGTCTCGCTCTGTCGCCCAGGCTGGAGTGCAGTGGCGCAATCTCGGCTCACTGCAAGCTCCGCCTCCCGGGTTCACGCCATTCTCTTTCCTCAGCCTCTCCGAGTAGCTGGGACTACAGGCGCCCGCCACCACGCCCGGCTAATTTTTTTGTATTTTTTTTAGTAGAGACGGGGTTTCACCGTGGTCTCGATCACCTGACCTCGTGATCCGCCCGCCTTGGCCTCCCAAAGTGCTGGGATTACAAGCGTGAGCCACCGCGCCCGGCCGGCCTCATTTATTTATGAAATCCCAGGAGGAGGCCAGAACATAGTGTAAGGAATTGATGAGTCTTATGACCTGAAGCAAAATTTATTTCCTTCTCTAAGTCTCAATTTATCTTCTGTAAAATGACTCAGTTAGTTAGAAGGAGGCTTGAGATCTCTTCTGCCTCTAAGAACTATGACATTGAACTTCTTGAGATTGAAAACTGGCACTGCACAGGATCCCATTTTTTCCTTTTGGGGGCCAGGAGTTCTCAAGTGAGGGGTGTTTATGGAATCATGATGCTGTTTATTGCTTTTCAGTATTTAGACTCAACCTCCAGACAAAGTACAGAAGATTTAATTATAGCTATAGAACAAGATGTAAATGTTATGAATAATATATAACTATTAAAAATTGGGAATTGCTTGGGAGTGAAGCCAGGAAGCTTGAGAAGGACATTAAATTCCGCATCCTCTAACAAGTACTTCTCTAGAGAAGGAGAATTGGGCTGAGTGGTGAGTTCATAATTATTCGCTGTATTATTATACTTTATAATTTATATATGTGATACATTTATTCTCTTTATATGTCAAATATTATCTCTCTACAATATAAAAAAAAAGTAATAGAGGCAGCGGATCACCTGAGGTCAGGATTTTGAAGCCAGCCTGGCCAACGTGGTGAAACCGTGTCTCTACTAAAAATACAAAAATTAGCTGGGCCTGGTGGTGGGTGCCTGTAATCCCAGCTACTCAGGGAGCTGAGGCAGGAGAATCCCTGGAACCTGGGAGGCAGAGATTGCAGTGAGCTGAGATCACGCCATTCCATTCCACTCCAGCCTGGGCAACAAGAGCGAAACTCCGTCTCAAAAAAAAAAAAAAAAAAAAAGAAAAGAAAAATTATACAAGTAATAAAGATCTGCAACAGAAAAAATTTTTAAATGCAGATAAGCAAAAATAAGAAAAATACAAATCATCTGTCACTCTAGAGATAATCACAATTGACATTTTGAGCTATATCCAACCTTTGTCTCTTCAGACAAAAACATATAATTGTATTTTATTTGCCAGGCCTGTTGGCTCATGCCTATAATCCCAGCACTTTGGGAGGCCAAAGTGGGAGGATCACTTGAGCTCAGGAATTTGAGAGTAGCCTGGACAACATAGTGAGACCCTGTCTCTACTTAAAAAAAAAAAAAGAAGGCCGGGCGCGGTGGCTCACGCTTGTAATCCCAGCACTTTGGGAGGCCGAGGCGGGCGGATCACGAGGTCAGGAGATCGAGACCACGGTGAAACCCCGTCTCTACTAAAAAAAAATGCAAAAAATTAGCCGGGCGCGGTGGCGGGCGCCTGTAGTCCCAGCTACTCGGAGAGGCTGAGGCAGGAGAATGGCGTGAACCCGGGAGGCGGAGCTTGCAGTGAGCCGAGATCGCGCCACTGCACTCCAGCCTGGGTGACAGAGCGAGACTCCGTCTCAAAAAAAAAAAAAAAAAAAGAAAAAAAATCAAAAAATCTGGGCATGGTGGCTTGTGCCTGTAGTCCCAGCTACTTGGGAGGCTGAGGCGGGAGGATCACTTGAACCTGGGAGGTTGAGGCAGCAGTGAGCTATGGTCACGCCAAGGCACTCCAGCCTGAGAGACAGAGTGAGATCCTGTCTCCAACAAAACAAAGAAACCAAAACAGTAAGTCTTACCGTACCATCCCGTGCTACCCTCCTTCCCTCCCCAGAGGCAACTACTATTATCAGTTTTTTCTTTTTTTTTTTTTTTTTTTTTTTTTTTTTTTTTTTTTGAGACGGAGTCTTGCTCTGTCGCCCAGGCTGGAGTGCAGTGGCGCAATCTCGGCTCACTGCAAGCTCCGCCTCCCGGGTTCACGCCATTCTCCTGCCTCAACCTCTCCGAGTAGCTGGGACTACAGGCGCCCGCCACCACGCCCGGCTAATTTTTTGTCTTTTTTAGTAGAGACGGGGTTTCACCGTGGTCTCGATCTCCTGACCTCGTGATCCGCCCGCCTCGGCCTCCCAAAGTGCTGGGATTACAAGCGTGAGCCACCGTGCCCGGCTTTTTTTTTTTTTTTTTTTTCAAGCTGGAGTCTCATTCTGTTGCCCAGGCTGGAGTGCAGTGGCATGGTCATAGCTCATTGTAACCTCAAACTCCTGGGCTCAAGTAAATTTCCCACCTCAGCCTCTGGAGTATCTGGGACTACAGGCAAGAACCACTACACATGGCTGATTTTTAATTTTTTGTAGAGATGAGGGTCTTGCTATGTTGCCCAGCCTGATCTCGAGCTCCTGGTCTCAAGCAATCTTCCCACTTTGGCTTCCCAAAGTACTGGGATTACAGGACTGAGCCACTGTGCCTGGCTGCTTCAATAGCACTTTAATGTCAGTATGATTTTCCACTGTTTGAATGCCTACAATTTATTGAATCAATTCCCTTTTTGAAGAACCTGGGTTTTTTCCAGTGCTTAGTCTTTTTTTTTTTTCTCTCACTGCAACCTCCGCCTCCCGGGTTCAAGTGATTCTCCTGCCTCAGCCTCCCAAGTAGCTGGGATTACAGGCATGCACCACCACACCCAGCTAATTTTGTATTTTTAGTAGAGATGGGGTTTCACCATGTTGGTCAGGCAGGTCTCGAATTCCTGATTTCAGGTGATCCACCCGCCTCAGCCTCCCAAAGTGTTGGGATTACAGGCATGAGCCACAGCGCCTGGCCAATGCTTAGTCTTACAAGCAATGTTGCGAGGAACTCCTTCATCGTACACCTTTGAGAAATTGTATGGGCAGGTCTTTAAGATGAATTTCTCCAAGTGGAGTTACTGGATCAAAGGTCATGTGCTTGTTTCAGGTTTTTGAACCATATGTTGTGCCCACCAGCAAGGAGAGGGGTGGTGCAGTGATCTGGCAGCAGGCCTGGTACTGTGAGGTCTTTTGTTTCTTACGCTACTCCAGAGGCTATTCATCAGCAAAGCAATGTTAACCATTCCCAGGACCTCCCTGTGGGGTGGCAGGAAGTGGGGCAGCTTCTCAGGGCAAAGAACAACATGTCTTTATTAAAATGCTGTGCACCAAGAACGCTTTATGAGTACAGACCTTGGCCTTGCTATTGGGCAACTCCCTGCAGGCTGGAGTAGGGCTATGTCTCTGGGAGAAGATGAGCAGGACTCCAGGGTGTGCCCGGGCTACTTGAACATCGCCCCAGTTCCCCTCACTCAGTTATGCAATTAATACTACTGTGGAGTGGGTGAGAGCTGGATTCAAATCCTCTTTCTTTTTTTTTTTTTTTTGAGAGTCGTGCTCTGTCACCCAGGCTGGAGTGCAGTGACATGATCTTGGCTCACTGCAACCTCCGTCTCCCAGGTTCAAGTAATCATCCTGCCTCAGCCTCCCGAGTAGCTGGGACTACAGGGCTGCACCACTATGCCTGGCTAATTTTTTGTATTTTTATTTTATTTTTATTTATTTATTTTTTTTTGAGACAGAGTCTTGCTCTGTCGCCCAGGCTGGAGTGCAGTGGCGCAATCTCGGCTCACTGCAAGCTCCGCCTCCCGGGTTCAAGCCATTCTCCTGCCTCAGCCTCCCGAGTAGCTGGGACTACAGGCGCCCACCACCACACCCAGCTAATTTTTTGTATTTTTAGTAGAGACGGGGTTTCACAGTGTTAGCCAGGATGGTCTCGATCTCCTGACCTCGTGATCCGCCCGCCTCAGCCTCCCAAAGTGCTGGGATTACAGGTGTGAGCCACCGCACCTGGCTAATTTTTTGTATTTTTAGTAGAGATGGGGTTTCGCTATGTTGGCACGGCTGGTCTCAAACTCCTTGCCTCAAGTGATCTGCTCACCTCAGCCTTCCAAAGTGTTGGGATTACAGGCGTGAGTCATTGCGCCCGGCCTCAAATTCCCTTTCTGCTACTTCCTGGGTGTGTGGCATTGGGCAAGTTTAGAACTTCTCTGACTTTGGTTTGCCCCTCGGTAAAATGGGGCTAATAGTACCTCTCTTATGAGGTTGTCATGATACTTTTTATTTTTTTGAGACAGGGTCTTGCTCTATCGCCCAGGCTGGAGTGCAATGGCCCAATCATAGCTCACTGCCAGCCTCAAACTCCTGGGCTCAAGTGATCCTGCCTCAGCCTCCCAAGTGGCTGGGACTACAGACACGGGCCACCATGCCTGGCTAATTTTTAAATGTTTGTAATGATGAAGTCTTGCTATGTTGCCTAGGCTAGTCTCAAACTCCTGGCTTCAAGCAATCCTCCTGCCTCGGCTTCCCAAAGCGCTGGGATTACAGACCAATAACTGAACCTGGCCTTGTCTTGATACTTAAATGAGGTAGTACACACAAAGTGCTCGGAATACATTTGGTAGCTGAAAGTGCTCTACAACTATTACCTATCACCAGGGACCTTCGGTGGGCGAGATCACAGTCCCTCAGACTGGTTGGGGAAATGGACAAGTAAAGAGACAATTAAAATTCTGTGTGCTGGGTGCATTCATACAGATGCTAAGAAAACTCTAGTGGGAGGAATGCTAAATCCAGAAGGCTTCCTGGAAAAAAAATGACATTTTGGCAGGAACTAAGTTGATTGTAGGGCTAAGGCAGAGGCAAAGTCATTGAGAAACTAGAGACCAGCCATTAACTCCCTTTGCTGGGAATGTGGTGATGGAATTCCGAGAAGGTTTTCAGTCCCGGATTTCAGTTCCAATTTCTCAGCACCTGCCTGGGTCCCAGGTCTTGTGCTTGGTGCTGGGGTGAGGGTAGAGGCTGGAGATAATTAGGCAAAAGTGCTCAGTGAGCTTAAGATCTAACTGGGGGGCTGGGCGCGGTGGCTCACGCCTGTAATCCCACCACTTTGGGAGGCCAGGGTGGGCAGATCACCTGAGGTCAGGAGTTTGAGACCAGCCTGGCCAACATAACGAAACCCCCTCTCTACTAAAAATATAAAAATTAGCTGGGCATGGTAGTGTGTACCTGTAATCCCAGCTACTTGGGAGGCTGAGGCAGGAGGATTGCTTGAACACGGGAGGCGGAGGTTGCAGTGAGCCGAGATTGAGCCACTGCACTCCAGCCTGGGTGACTGAGCAAAACTCTGTCTCCAAAATAATAATAATAATAATTAGAATAAAAATTTATCAGATTTGGGAAGGGATGGGGTGAGAAGAAAAGGCACCCCAGGTAGGGGAAACAGCACGAGCAAAGATAAGGCAGCAGGAAGGCCTATATTCCAGGAAGGGTGCATTGCCCAGTGTGGCTGTGTGGTCTGTACCTGGGGAGCAGGACAGTGGGCAGGAGCTAGGGCTATAAGGTCAACCAAGGCTGGGATTTGAAGGGCGTCCGATGACATGCTGCTTGGCCCTTGTCCAGTAGGTCATGGGAACAGAACGGAAGTGTTTAAGCAGAGAAGGGACATGATGGGATCTGCATTCTGGAAAGGTCACTCTGGCATAGCTGGGGGAGGAGTCCTCGGGAAGCAGGGAGCCAGCTGGGAGGCCCCTGCAATGGTCTCAACAAGAAATCTGGGGGTCTGGCCTAGGTCAGGGGAGGTGGGCACCGAGAGGAGGGGTGGAGGGTTTGTAAGCAGACTCTGAAACACTTGAAATCAACACCCTGACACTATTCCCTGGCAGCTCCAGGGTCAGGATGTCTAAAATCCCTGGAAAAATAAACTTGCTCCCGCCTCAGCCAGCAGGAAAAAGAGCAACCCGATATGCTTGTTGATTAGGATTAGGGAACTTTTTCCCCCTTTATTGAGGGTCAGCTGAATTATTAGTGGGGCAAAAGAGACAGAGGGAGACATATAAAAGTGAAGCGACTTATCGTTTTTCCTTGACGGAAACAATATATGAGATAGATCAACATTTAAAATGTTTTTCAAGGGTCATAAAGAGTATCAACCAAAAACAATCTTGAATTCATTTCCATAGAGACATAGAGAGTGGGGAGAGGAGGGACAGAAGGGCGGGGAGATCACAGGAGGAGATCACAGGAGGAGGGGAGACAGGCCAGGAAGGGAGGATGCTGCACTGGCTGCGAGGGGGCTGCTTAAGAACCTTGGAATTGACCAGGCACGGGAGCTCATGCCTTTAATCCCAGCACTTTGGGAGGCTGAGGCCTGTGGATCACCTGAGGTCAGGAGTTAGAGACCAGCCTGGCCAACATAGTGAAACCCCAACTCTACTAAAAATACAAAAATTAGCTGGGCATGGTGGTGCATGCCTGTAATCCCAGCTGCTTGGGAGGCTGAGGCAGGAGAATTGCTTGAACCCAGGAGGCGGAGGTTGCAGTCAGCCAAGATCCAGCCAGCCACTGCACTCCAGCCTGGGTGACAGAGCGAGTCGCCGTCTCAAAAAAAAAAAAAGGAACCTGGGAATTGAGAGGTCTCGAGTTCAAATCTCAGCCAAGTTCTCCCACCGTTCTCCCGTATCTGTCAAATGGGGATTATAACATCCTCACCATCTGCACAATGTTACGGTATTGGATTTTCATCTTAGAAAGATCAGATCTCGGCCGGGCGTGGTGGCTCACGTTTGTAATCCCAGCACTTTGGGAGGCCGAGGCGGGCGGATCACTTGATCAGGAGATCAAGAAACCCCGTCTCTACTAAAAATACAAAAAAATTAGCCGGGCGTGGTGGCGGGCGCCTGTAGTCCCAGATACTTGGAGAGGCTGAACTGGAATGGCGTGAACCCAGGAGGCGGAGCTTGCAGTGAGCCGAGATTGCGCCACTGCACTCCAGCCTGGGCGACAGAGCGAGACTGCGTCTCAAAAAAAAAAAAAAAAAGAAATATCAGATCTCTCTGGCCACCTGATTGGAGCCAGATAAAATGTACCCATAGACTACCCGCTCTTAGAATGCTTTTAAGACAAGGAGGTTATTATAATTATTATGACCATTATTATTATTATTATTGCTATTATCATAGCTTTATTATTATTTTCTTTTGAAATTCTGCTTGGCCACTGTTTACTCCCAGCTCCAGCTGCTCTTGTTTTTTTTTTTTTTTTTTTTTTTTTTTTTTTGTGAGATGGAGTCTCGCTCTGTAGCCCAGGCTGGAGTGCAGTGGCGCAATCTCGGCTCACTGCAAGCTCCGCCTCCTGGGTTCACGCCATTCTCCTGCCTCAGCCTCTCCGAGTAGCTGGGACTACAGGCGCCCGCCACCACGCCCGGCTAATTTTTTTGTATTTTTAGTAGAGACGGGGTTTCACCGTGGTCTCGATCTCCTGACCTCGTGATCCGCCCGCCTTGGCCTCCCAAAGTGCTGGGATTACAAGCGTGAGCCACCGCGCCCGGCCTCCAGCTGCTCTTGTTGAAACCTCTCTGGGCCGGGTGTGATGGCTCATGCCTGTAATCCCAGAACTTTAGGAAGTCAAGGTGGGAGGATTGCTTGAGCCCAGGAGTTGGAGACCACCCTGGACAACATGGAGAAACCCCATCTCTATAAAAAGTACAAAAATTAGCCAGGCATAGTCGCATGCACCTGTAGTGCCAGCTATTCGGGAGGCTGAATAGGAGGATTGCTTGAGCCTGGGAGGTTGAGGCTGCAGTGAGCTATGATTGTGCCACTGCATGTCAGCCTGGGTGACATCGTGAGAGTCTGTCTCAAAAAAAAAAAACCCAAGAAACAAAACACAAGGAACCTCTCTGGACTCCTAGCTTCCTAGGATCATGCAGGGTGGAGGGTGCAGTCTCAAAACTTCCACCTTAGGGGTGTCCTGGGAGCACTGGCTGCTCCTCCATCCCTGGGCTGCACCCAGAGTAGACAGGGCTGCCTTGCTCCTCTTATCCTCCCACTCCACTGTCCGATACTGAAAGGCGACACAAGCAGGGTTCCTCTGCTCCTCTCTGTGAGTCAGTGCCCATGCCCTCGCCCTCGTGCCCCCTACTCAGGCCTCACCCCTCAGCTTTTACTTCTCTTCCTGGGAAACCACCCCAGGGGGGAGGCAAAGAAGATGAAATAAAGGATGTAAGTTCCCACGGGACCACCACTTCCCCTTTCCCCTTCCTCTCCAGCTGCTGGCCACTTCCCCGTCCCCTCTCTAGTGGGAAGCAGAACAGAGGCTGTGGGAAACCGGCACCATATAGTCCCTGGCATGGGCGCAGCCAGCCCTGCATGCAGTTCCTCGCCTGTGTAACCTTGGGTAGCCCTGCTGCACCTGAACTTCCTCACTCACAGGTCCCCCAGCCGCCTCCAAGTGTTCAAAATGCCCAGAAATCTGCACTGCCCTCTTCACACCTGCTCTTTTTCTTCTTTCTTTTCTTTTCTTTCTTTCTTTTTCTTTTCTCTCTCTCTTTCTCTCTCTCTTCTCTCCTCTCCTCTCTCTCCTTTCTTTCTTCCGACACAGGACCTCGCTCTGTCGCCCAGGCTGGAGTGCAGTGGTGCGATCTCAGCTCACTGCAACCTCTGCCTCCCAGGTTCAAGAGATTCTCCTGCCTCCGCCTCATGAGTAGCTGGGATTACAAGCATATGCCACCACGCTCGGCTAATTTTTATAGTTCTTTAGTAGAGACAAGGCTTCACTATGTTGGCCAGGCTGGTCTCAAACTTCTGACCTAGTGATCCACCTGCCTCAACCTTCCAAAGTGCTGGGATTACAGGCATGAGCCACTGCACCCGGCCTCCTTTTCAACTTTCTTTCAATCCTCCTTGTATCAAGGAAAGAGTCCCTTTTTTTTTTTGTACTTAGCAAGTCTTTAATAACTTCAAAATACTTATGATTCTCTCTTTTTCTTTTTTTTTTTTTTTTTTTTGAGACGGAGTCTCGCTCTGTCGCCCAGGCTGGAGTGCAGTGGCGTGATCTCGGCTCACTGCAAGCTCCGCCTCCCGGGTTCACGCCATTCTCCTGCCTCAGCCTCTCCGAGTAGCTGAGACTACAGGCGCCTGCCACCACGCCCGGCTAATTTTTTGTATTTTTAGTAGAGACGGGGTTTCACCATGGTCTCGATCTCCTGACCTCGTGATCCGCCCGCCTCGGCCTCCCAAAGTGCTGGGATTACAAGCGTGAGCCACCGCGCCCGGCCGATTCTCTCTTTTAACCAGAGAAAGAAGGCCTAGAATTTGAAGACATTGTCTTGTGTCATTGTATTTTTATTTACTTTATAGTTATGGCAAACGATGCCGCTTTTGCATTTATAAGATTGCACCTGTTTTTTATTTAAAATATGTCTCTAGGCCAGGCACAGTAAATCACGCCTGTAATCCCAGCACTTTGGGAGGCTGAGGCAGGAGGATTAATTTTGAGCCCAGGAATTTGAGATTATCCTGGGAAACAAGGTGAGACCCCATCTCTAAAAAAAAAAAATACAAAAATTAGCCGGGCGTGGTGGTGCACACCTGTAGTCCCAGCTACTCAGGAGGCTGAGATATGAGGATCACTTGAGCCAGGGGGTTCAAGGCTGCAGTGAGCCATGAATGCACCTCCGCGCTCCATCCTGGGCAACAGAGTGACAGAGAACTTATCTCAAAAAATAAATAAATAAATAAATAAAGATTCCAGATGGACAAGGCCATTCACTGTTCCACTGACTGTAAGTGTAAAAAGTTGGGACCAGACTCAGTGGCTCATGCCTGTAATCTCAGCAATTTGGGAGGCCAAGGCGGGTGGATCACGAGGTCAGGAGATGGAGACCATCTTGGCTAACATGGTGAAACCCCATCTCTACTAAAAATACAAAAAAATTAGCCAGGCGTGGTGGTGGGCGCCTGTAGTCCCAGCTACTCAAGAGGCTGAGGCAGGAGAATGGCATGAACCCAGGAGGTGGAGCTTGCAGTGAGCCAAGATCGTGCCACTGCACTCCAGCCTGGGTGACAGAGCGAGACTCCATCTCAAAAAAAAAAAAAGAGCAAAAAAAGTTGGTAGTAACCCTTAGTCCATCAGTGGGGGCTGCTTAAATAACCTGCCATATTCACATCGTGGACTACTCTGCAACTGAAAACAGCAAAGAATGAGGAAGCTCTTTTTGTGCCAATGTGGAAAGATCTCCAAGATAACTTGTCATGTGAAAAAACAGGCGAAGTGTGTAAAGTGTTAAAGTGTGCTACCTCCTGTGTAAAAAAAGAGGAAGAAGATAAAACTATAGATTTTTTTTTTTTTTTACTTCAACGTGCAGAAATAAACTCTAGAACAGGGCTGTCCAGTAGAATTTTCTGCACTGATAGGAATGTTCCATTTTTGCACTAACCAATACTGTAGCCACTAGCCACGGGCAGCACTTCAGATGTGACTAGTTGGCTGAGGAGCTGAATATTTGTTTTTTTGTTTTGTTTTATTGTTTGTATTTTTGTTTTTTTGTTTGTTTTTTTTTTTTTGAGACAGAGTCTCACTCCGACACCCAGGCTGGAGTGCAGTGGCGCCATCTTGGCTCACTGCAACCTCCGCCTCCCAGATTCAAGTGATTCTCTTGCCTCAGCCTTCTAAGTAGCTGGGATTACAGGAGCATGCCACCACCCCCAGCTAATTTTTGTATTATTATTTTATTTTATTTATTTATTTTTTTGAGACAGAGTCTCACTCTGTTGCCCAGGCTGGAGTGCAGTGGCACGATCTCGGCTCACTGCAACCTCTGCTCCTGGGTTCAAGCAATTCTCCCGCCGCAGCCTCCTGAGTAGCTGGGATTACAGCCATGTACCAGCACATCCGGCTAATTTTTGTATTTTTAGTAGAGACGGAGTTTTGCCATGTTGGCCAGGCTGGTCTCGAACTCCTGACCTCAAGTGATCCACCCACTTCGGCCTCCCACAGTGCTGGGATTACAGGTGTGAGCCACCACGCCCAGCCTTTTTTGGAGAGACAAGCTCTTGCTATGTTGCCCAGGCTGGTCTCAAAGTCTAGAGCTCAAGGAATCCTCCTGCCTTGGCCTCCCAAACTCCTGAGTCTGCATCCTCGGATTCTCTTGGCTCTGCTGCTTACCATCTGGGCACCATGCTAGGTGACTTACTGCACCTCCTGGGGCCTTGGTTTCCTCATCTCTAAGGAGGAACCTGCCTTGAAAGTTTGTAAAGCACCTTTATTCAATTAATCTTTATTGAGTACCTACTGTGTGCCAGGCACTACTCTAAGAGTTGGGGACACAGCAGTGAGGAACAGGGACAGACAACCGTGCCCTCACGGAGCTTATATTCAGAGGGAAGAAAGCCACTTAGCAGGACAAAGAGCTAAAATGGATACTATAGTGTGTTGAGAGGTAACACACGTGACAGAAAAGATAAGGTATGGGGCCAGGCATGGTGGCTCACACCTGTAATCCCAGCACTCTGGGAGGCCAAGGTGGGTGGATCACCTGAGGTCAGGAGTTTGAGACCAGCCTGGCCAACATGGTGAAACCCTGCCTCCACTAAAAATACAAAAATTAGCCAGGTGTGGTGGTGGGTGCCTGTAATCCCAGCTACTCAGGAGGCTGAGGCAGGAGAATCGCTTGAACCCGGGATGCGGAGGTTTCAGTGAGCTATCATGCTGCTGTACTCCAGCCTGGGCAACAGAGCGAGACTCAGTTTCAAAAAAAAAAAGAAAGAAAAGATAAAGCATTGGGGGGTGCAGGGCTGCAATTCTAAGGAGGATGCAGTCCCCTTCAGGGCTGGCATCTCTGACAGGCTGACATGTAGGTGATGCCTGAAGGACGTGAAGGAGCCGAGAGAAATCTGGGGGAATGGCATGCCAGGCAGAGGGTACAGCAAGTGCAGAGGCTCTGAGGAAACGTGGTTTGATTTGGAGTGAAACTTCAGCATTTTGCCTAGCACATGGTAACTGCTTAATTTGTTCAAGCCCTACTAATTATCTTTTTTTTTTTTCTTTTTTGAGATGGAATTTTGCTCTTGTCACCTAGGCTGGAGTGCAGTGGTGGGATCTCGACTTGCTGCAACCTCCACCTCCCAGGTTCAAGGATTCTCCTGCTTCAGCCTCCAGAGTAGCTGGGGTTACAGGCGCCCTCTACCATGCCCCACTGCCTTTTGTATTTTTAGTAGAGATGGGTTTTCACCATGTTGGCCAGGCTGGTCTTGAACTCCTGGCCTCAAGTGACCGGCCCGCCTCAGCCTCCCAAACTACTGAGATTACAGTCTTGAGCCACTGCGCCCAGCCTATCATTCTTGTAATTAGTGGGCATCGTCTTCCTGGAGTGCCTGGGTCATCAGGTTCCTGGAGGACACACAGAGGCCTCAGCGCCCTGCCCTGTCAGCTATGGGCTGGCCGTGGTTTAACGGACGGACCACAGTGGGGACAGGAAGGGTTGGAACGGAGCCCAGGCATTCCTGACCCGCCCAGCCCCTCTCAGATTTCTCCCTGGCCCGCCACACCCCTGCCGCTTGCTGGGCAGTGGGTACAGGGAATGCAGGGACGGCTCCCCACCCCACCTCTAACTTGGAGAGGGCCTAATACCAAGCGAGGACAAGGCTGGCAGTGACCACCTGGCGATCCCCAACTGCACTGTAGGCTCAGCGCTAAACACTGAGTGCTTTTCCACCGTCGCCTCCTAGGGGTCTCCTTTCAGCTCACTGAGAGGCCAGGCTGGTGAGTCACCCCCACATCTGCAGCCTTTAGGGGCTGCTGTCTTAGCCACTGCCCTACCAGACTACGGGGCGCTCTCAGACAGGCTCTCCGGTTCCCCCAGAGGAATCTCATAGCTCCTGCATGCCAGCTCTGCAGCTGCCCACAGGCCCCGACAGGCCCTGCTGCATCCTCAGGGACTGAGGATAGAGCAGAGGAAGAACGAGGTTCTGCCAGCCCTGGGATGGAGCTGAGTCAGGCCTTTTCCAGGGCTCCTGGGACTGGGCCTTGCCCTGAACTCAGCCTCCAGCCCATGCGTGCAGAAGGACACGCAGGACCGGGCGCCTGGGCCCCCCACTCCATACCTGTCCAACCTCATCTCCGCGCACACTCTCAACCCATCGCGACCCGTCCCTCTGCTCCAGCCACACTGGCCTCCCTGCTAAACCCTGCTGACCGCAGGCCTTAGCCCTGCCATTCCTTTTACGTAGACAGGACACTGCATACTTGCTCCCTGATAGCCTCCAGTCTTTGCCCAAATGCCATCTTCCCAGCAGTGCCTTCCCTGGCTCCTAGAACTGAGCCCTACCCCCAGGCCCTTCCTCCCTAGGCCCCATCCCAGCTCCATTTTCCTCCACGCTTCACCTTTTACTAGACCACGTGTTTTACTAATTTGTCTTGTTTATGGTCTGTTTCTCATTGAAAACTCCCTTGGACTGGGCAGGAAGGGCCTCTACCCTGCCCTTCTGCCCCTCCTCATAGAGCTAAGGAAATGTGACTACTGGCCGGGCACAGTGGCTCACACCTGTAATCCCAGAACTTTGTGAGGCTGAGGCAGGCGGATCATTTGAGGTCAAGAGTTCAAGACCAGCCTGACCAACATGGCAAAATCCTGTCGCTACCAAAAAATACAAAGATTAGCTGGGTGTGGTGTTTTGTACCTGTAGTCCCAGCTATTCGGGAGGCTGAGGCACAAGAATCACTTGAACCTGGGAGGCAGAGATTGCTGTGAGCCCAGATTGCGCCACTGCACTCCAGCCTAGGCAACAGAGTGAGACTCTGTCTCAAAAAAAAAAAAAAAAAAGGAAATGTGACTACTACAACCAGCGTCTTTGTCCCTCAGGCCTTCCCCAGTTCTGTCCCCAGGCAGCCAGCATAGCCCAGGTGTGTACTCCAAGGCCCATGGGGTAGTCAACGGAAGGCTGTATTAGGGGACAGTGGAGGGAGCTGGGACACATGGGTTGGGGTGCCACACAAGGAGCCTGGTGGTGCTAGATGGTGCTTGGGCTGGGTAGAGCAGGGCACTGGCCGCTGCTCCTGGGCTGGGACTCACCCTCCCCACGGAGCCACACTCTAGCCCAGTATTCTAGGTGTCTGTGAATTCAGATTTAAATCTGGCTCTCCCAATCACTGTGAGGATACACCTGTCCAAGTAGAAAGATAGAATATCTTTTACTTAGGAGCTTGTGACGTTGATCTTGACACATGTGGTATGTGGGCCCTACACGTATGTTTACCTGCAGCCCCCATGTTAGCACTGGGCTTTTTTTTTTTTTTTTTTTTTTTTTTTTGAGACGGAGTCTTGCTCTGTTGCCCAGTCTGGAGTGCAGTGGCACGATCTTGGCTCACTGCAAGCTCTGCCTCCCGGGTTCACGCCATTCTCCTGCCTCAGCCTCCCAAGTAGCTGGGACTACAGGCACGTGCCACCACACCACGCTAATGTTTTGTATTTTTAGTAGAGACGGGGTTTCACCATGTTGGCCAGAATGGTCTCGATCTCTTGACCTCATGATCCGCCTGCCTCGGCCTCCCAAAGTGCTGGGATTACAGGAGTGAGCCACCACGCCCGGCTCTCTGGGCTTTTTTACGGTTTTCTGTATTGCTATAACCCTAGCACCAAGAACAGTGTCTTGGGGCTGGGTGCAGTGGCTCACGCCTGTAATCCCAGCAGTTTGGGAGGCCGAGGCAGATGGATCACCTGAGGTCAGGAACTCCAGACCAGCCTGGCTAACAGTGAAACTCCGTCTCTACTAAAAATACAAAAGTTAGCCAGGCGTGGTGGCATGCACCTGTAATCCCAGCTACTTGGGAGGCTGAGGCAGGAGAATCACTTCAACTCGGGAGGTGGAGGTTGCAGTGAGCTGAGATCGCGTCACTGCACTCCAGCCTGGGGGATAGAACCAGACTCTGTCTCAAAAAAAAAAAAAAAAAAAAAAAGTGTCTTGCACAGAACATGTGCTCAATGAAGTTGTTCAATGAATGAATAAAAAAGCCTTAGATGATACCACATACTCAAGGGGACCCCAGAAGTGGCTAGGAATGCTGTGGCTTTTGTGCTTCAGGGCTAGAGTCTCAGGGTCAGTGAAGCCAACTCCACCTTGCAGGAGGCCATAAGCATCACCTGAAGGGCGCCTTTTATGGCCTGCCTGCCCTATGGCCCCATCTGCAGCTGGAGTTTATATCCTTAATTGTAAAAAGAGCCCACTTGGCAATCAAGGAGATCTAGACCCCAAAACTGTCTCTGCTGCTTCCTGATCGTATGTGGCCATTAACCTCTCTCTCATTTTCTTTGTTTTTGTTTGAGGCAGGGTCTTGTTCTGTCACCCAGGCTGGATGGAGTGCAGTGGTGCAATCATGGCTCACTGCAGCCTTGACCTCCTAGGCTCAAGTGATCCTCCTCCTCAGCCTCCTGAGTAGCTGGGACCACAGGTGTGTGTCACCACACTCAGCTGAATAAAAAAAAATGTTATTTAAATAGAGATGGGGTCTCACTGTTGCCCAGGCTGGTCTGGAACTCCTGGGCTTGAATGATTTTTCCCACCTTGGCCTTCCAAAGTGCTAGGATTACAGGTGTGAGCCACCACGCCTGGCTGCAATTTCCTTTAAAAAAGGGAACCATCGAACCTCTCCCCAGGGTTGTGAGGCGGGAGAACATGTAACTGACTCCATACTGACTGTCTTCATCAGTGTCCAAGGCCATTCCTGCCACCCAGCTGACTCCCTGTGTGGCATGTGGCAGCCAGTGCCACTGTTCCCTTCCTCTCTCCCTCCCTCCCTGCAGACCTGGGGCTTGGGCTGGGAGCTCTATGGGCTGTGGCGGTGGTTTGAGTGAATGGTGCCCTCTGCTGGGCGTGGGGGAAGAGCCTTCAGGGAAATCATACCTGACACTGGCACTCCCTGCAGGCTGGGAATCTCAGCGAATTCCTCCTGCTGGGAAGTGCAGTTTCCACCCAGGGAGCACTAGCAGGACTTGTGAGTCCCTACACTACCACAACAGTAGTGACAACACGCAGTAGCCTGTGCACCAGCCACCCTTCCAAGCCCTTGCAGATATTAACTCTTTTACTCGCCCATTTTATTTATTAATTTATGATTATTATTATTTGAGACGGAGTCTCGCTCTGTTGCCTAGGCTGGGGTGCAGTGGCACGATCTCGGCTCACTGCAACCTCTGCCTCCCAGGTTCAAGCGATTCTCTTGCCTCAGCCTCCCAAATAGCTGGGATTACAGGCACGCACCACCATGCCCAGCTAGTTTTTTAATTTTTAGTAGAGACAGGGTTTTGCCATGTTGGCCAGGCTGGTCTCAAACTCCTGACCTCAGGTGATCCACCTGCCTCAGCCTCCCAAAGTGCTGGGATTACAGACGTGAGCCACCATGCCCAGCCTACTCCCCCATTTTAGATGAGAAAACGGACACAGAGGTTATGTGGTTTGTCCAAGGCCTCATGCCTAGAAGTGCCAGGATTTGAACTTGTACTCTCCTGGGTGGATTGTTTTAACGGGAGGCCAGAAGGTGGGTTCTGCCTTTAGCCTGGAGGGAGTTGTTCCCTGGAGCTCTCCAGCAAGCCTGGAACTGGACACACAGGGTGTGGGCTGTAAAAGGGGTTTCCCAGGGTGACTGCTCCCATGCTTTCAATGGCAGGCCCATCGCCTCAGGGCCCTTTCCTGAGTGGCCACCCCCCAGCAGTCCCCGGAAGTGAGTGAGGGAGGTCCATGCCTAGAATTGGGGGACCGGGAATTCGGGGCCTCAGCTCCTCACCAGCTGTCTAGGAATGAGAGCATGCCACCCTCCTCAGGCCTCTCTAGGGACTGGGAAAGCAAACTGTGGGGACAGGGCCTATCTGTAGCCCCTTTAGTCCCTTTGGGAAGAAAAAAAGATGCTTGGGTCAGTAATGAGGGAAAAGGCATGGTATGAAGTGAGGCCTGGGCGCTGGCCCATCTCTGTCCCCACTGGTGGGGCCGTAGGGAGTGCTGTCTTTTGAGCCTCTTTTTCCATCTGTAAAATGTCAGGGATGGATTGGGGCAATTTTCAAAATGATCTGAATTTGGGGGTTCATAATACAAGCTGGGAGGATGAGGCTAGAGAAGGCTCTCTGGGTACCCCCGACCCCTTCTTCCAGTAAACCTCCACTTTTTTTTTTTTTTGAGATGGAGTCATGCTCTGTTGCCCAGGCTAGAGTGCAATGGCATGATCTCGGCTCACTGAAACCTCTGCTTCCTGGGCTCAAGAGATTCTCCTGCCTCAGCCTCCCTAGTAGCTGGGATAACAGGCATGCCCCACCACACCTGGCTAATTTTTATATTTTTAGTAGAGATGGGGTTTTACCATGTTGGCCAGGCTGGTCTCAAACTCCTGACCTCAGGTGATCCTCCTGCCTTGGCCTCCCAAAGAGCTGGGATTACAGGCGTGAGCCACCGCGCCCGGCCAAAGCTCCTTTTCTTTTCTGTTGGACTTGGATTCTGGGACTTTGCCTTTTAAAAGCCTGGGGGAAAAGATCACTTAATAGAATGAGTGCCAGGGGTGCTTTCAAGGCCCAGTCATCCAAGAGTGAACCCCACGTTCAAGGAAGCCCTGATCTCAACCGGGACCACGATCCCCATCTCCTGCCCCCGACCCCGCCGTAGAATGGAGGACTGGCTTTGAAGCACCTGCACAAGTGGATGCTGCAGGTTGTTTGACATTGCTAAAGGCAAAAAATTAGAATGACTAATATCCGTGGATTGTGGTGACATTAAATAACACATCCAAACTGGATGTGTTGGGGACAGTAAGTCAATATGCCATGTTATGAAAAGGTAATGCAAAGCGTGTGTGTAGGCTGGGCACAGTGGCTTATGCCTATAATCCCAGCACTTTGGGAGGCCCAGGTGGGCAGATCACTCATCGAGGTCAGAAGTTTGAGACCAGCCTGGCCAACATGGTGAAACCCCATCTCTACTAAATATTTTTTTTTTTTTTTTTTTTTGAGACGGAGTCTCGCTCTGTCACCCAGGCCGGAGTGCAGTGGCGCAATCTCAGCTCACTGCAAGCTCCGCCTCCCGGGTTCACGCCATTCTCCTGCCTCAGCCTCTCCAAGTAGCTGGGACTACAGGCGCCCGCCACCACGCCCGGCTAATTTTTTGTATTTTTTAGTAGAGACGGGGTTTCACCGTGGTCTCGATCTCCTGACCTCGTGATCCGCCCGCCTCGGCCTCCCAACTAAATATCTATATATATATCTATATATATATATATTTTTTAGACAGAGTTTCGCTCTTGTCACCCAGGCTGGAGTGCAATGGCACAATCTTGGCTCACTGCAACCTCCGCCTCCCGGGTTCAAGCAAGTGCTGGGATTGCAGGCGTGAGCCACTGCGCCTGGCCCAAAAATATTTTTTAACTAAAATACAAAAACATAGCTGGGCATAGTGGCAGGCACCTGTAATCCCAGCTACTCGGGAGGCTGAGGCAGGAGAATTGCTTGAACTCGGGAGGCAGAGGTTTCAGTGAGCTGAGATCGTGCCACTGCACTCCAGCCTGGGGGAGAGTGAGACTCTGTCTCAAAAAAAAAAAAAAAAAAAAAAGTGTGTGTAATGCATAGGGGAAACAGATCCTGGAAGGAGGCACACCAAAGTGTTGAAACACAAAATTCGAAGGACCGATGGTCCTCATCATGGCCAGCACATCAGTTGTTTCTGGTTAGTGTCCACTCTGCGTGGTTGGCGCTGGTGTCTTACCAATGCAAATATTTTTACTTATTACAAGCCCTAAGGATCAGAGTCCTAAGCTTCCGTTTTGCAGATGAGAAGCAGGCCCAGAGCGAGAGAGTGACTCAATATTGTCCCCATCACAGAGCCCAGGCTCTGATTCTTTCCAAACCACTCGGGGGCTGGTGACTGGTTCCATTGCCGGGGGACTCTACATCCATCCACCGAGGCCAGTTGAGGCTGGGAAAGGCTGTTTTTCCTCCAAATATCTCAGGGGAGGAAGGCCAGCCTGAACAGGGGCTGCTTGGTTTCATGATTAGCCTCCGCTGAAGATAGAGTTTGATTTATCCAGGCTTCTCTGAAGGGAGTTGAAGATAACGGGCAGCAGGTGTTTGCTAGCAGAGACACCTAATCCTCCCACACTGTCAGCAAAGACAGTCCTGGCAGAGGGGAATCTGAGGCCCCAGCTCAGTGGGAGAGGCAGGAGGTGGCTTTGTCCTGAGGGTGCCATGGACCAAGGACAGGTGAGCTTTCTCATCCGACTTCATCCCCTTTTGTTGTTGAGATAGGGTCTCACTCTGTCGCCTAGGCTGGAGTGCTGTGGCGTGATCTCGGCTCACTGCAACCTCCACCTCCCAGATTCACACGATTCTTGTGCCTCAGTTTCCCAAGTAGCTGGGATTATAGGTGCATGCCACCACACCCAGCTAATTTTTGTATTTTTAGTACAAAAATGTGTGTGTAGGCTGGGCACGGTGTCTCACACCTGTAACTCCGCACTTTGTGAGGCCAAGGCGGGCGGATCAGGCCAGGCTGGTCTCCAACCCCTGACCTCAAGTGATCCACCCACCTCAGCCTCTGAAAGTGTTGAAATTACAGGCGTAAGCCATGGGGCACAGCCCCAACTTCATTTCCTTTTGGTTTCCCCATCCAGGGTCTGAGGCTTCAGGCTCCTTAGCCTCATCCTTCAGAGTCTTGGCAGCAAACCTGAGTGTGCATGAGCTTCCCATGGAGGGCTTGTCAACCCACAGCAGGGCCCTGCCTAGAGGTTCGGATTCAGCAGGTGGCACCCATAACTCCAGGTCAGGGTCTGTGCTTTGAGCAGAGGCACTTTACAGAATTAGTCATCCTCATGGAAGGAAATGTTTATTTCAACATCAGCAATTTCCTCAGCTTCACTTCAGATTCTTTTGGCTAATTGCAAAGATGACTTTGAACTTCACGTTAACAAGGACACAAACAGAATCGTTCTATCGCTGCTGCCTAGTCCCGATTCCTGCATTTATGCCCTGGTATTGTCAGGAATGTTCCAATTTCACTGACATCTTGGGTAGGTTCTCTAATTTTGTTTTGCTTGATTTTGATGATGATCAGATGTCATTAAAAAAAAAAAATACAATGTGGCCATTCTTTAAAGGAGAAAGTCCCCTCAGAGGGTGATTGTGAGGATTTAGAGGAAATAATCGAAGTCCTGTCTGGCCTTAAAAAGTACTGAATAAATGGTAGCTGTTACCAATGAACAAATTGCATGGACCATGTGCCAGATATTAATTCAGTTAATCTCCACAAAAACCCCCCATTTTGTAAATGTAAAATCTGAGGCAACTAGAGGTTAAATGATGTGCCAACGCTGGGCGCGGTGGCTCAAGCCTGTAATCCCAGCACTTTGGGAGGCCGAGGCAGGCGGATCACAAGGTCAGGAGATCAAGACCATCCTGGCTAACACAGTGAAACCCCGTCTCTACTAAAAACACACACACACACACACACACAATTAGCCGGGCGTAGTGGCGGGCACCTGTAGTCCCAGCTACTAGGGAGGCTGAGGCAGGAGAATGGCGTGAACCCGGGAGGCAGAGCTTGCAGTGAGCCAAGATCACGCCACTGCACTCTAGCCTGGGCGACAGAGCAAGACTCCGTCTCAAAAAAAAAAAAAAAAAAAAGATGTGCTAGCAAGTAGCAGAGCTGGCTGTTCCCCAACCCCTGCCTTTCAACAGGGACCCCTCCAGCATAGAAGAGGAAGTCGTCATGCACTGCCCTGCAGGGAGGGCAGCCGCTGTTCCAGAAGCGACCTTGCTGGAGCTGTGGAGGGGCTCAGCCTTGGGGTAAGAGGTTAACGGTTCTCTCTCATGGAGCAACTGACTTTGCAAAGAGGAGGGCAGGTCTCCCCTCCCTGAGCCTTTAGGCATTGAAGCTGACCCTGAGTATTCCCTGCCATTGAGAGGACGCTTGGGTGAAGCCAGCAGGGTAAAGAGAGCCCACTCTTTTTGCAGAACTCTGAAAATTCTAAAAACCATTGAATTGTAAACGTTAAACAAGTGAATGGTATGGTATGTGAGTTAGATGCCAATAAAGCTTCTATTTAAAGAAACAGTTTACTCCCCAGGCACCTCTGGGAAAAGTTTCTTTAATAAAAAAGTTCTAGTACATCTACACGGTTGTCCTCACCCTTCATCTACAGCAACGCAACAGGGAAAATAAAAAATAAGGGGCAACCTAGACACACTCAGTATAAAAATGCAGAGATCCATCCAAATGGGAGGCATCAGGGTCTGGAAACCAGAAATGCAGGACGGCCAGTGGGCCCAGCAGCTCTGGGCTGCGCTTTTGAAGAACTTTGTCCAATGTTTTGAAAATAACATTAAAAAAAAAAATTAAGTTGCACCAGGAGGCCTAAGAAGGTTCCATTCCAGAGAGAAAGTCCATTGTGGGTCAGTCACAGCAGGCCCAGGCCCAGGACACAGGGCTGAGCATTTTACGGCAGGTAAGAGGCTTCTGGAAACTTGGCCTCTGAGGCAACCCTGGCCCAGGTGGAGAGGTTTTCAGTGCTGAAGTCAAACTGCCCACATTCCTCCATCCTGAAAGGCTAAGGAAGCAACCGCTCTAACGTCAGACTCATAGCCTGTCTCCGCCAAGTTGCTGCGGCCGCTGCCTGACAAGCTCCAAAGTCCTCGGCTGAAGGGGGAAGTGAGACCCCTTGGAGATGCTCTGTGGCTTGACGTTTGGTCCCCAGCCCTGCAGGCAGGCGGCCTAGTCGTCCTCCCCGCCACCGTACATGTCTGCCAGCTTCTTGAAGCGGCTGCCCCACTTGTTCAGATAATCGTAATCTTGGTCTTGGTCGGAGGCGGAGGAGGTGAGGGAGCTCAGGGACGCGGCGTCAGAGCCGCTGCCCTCATAGTCGAACACCAAGAGGGAGTCGTAGGGCGGGGCTGTGGGGTCCGTGTTAGCCGCCTTCAGGTTCTGCCGCAACAGAGAACAGGTGGTTAGGAGCAGCGGGCAAGCCTCCATTTCCTCCTCTGTGAGCCCCTCTCTCCCCTCCCCTAAGGTTTTGGAGGTTGAAATGAAAGAATGCGTTATTCATGCAGAATTCATTCACTCAGGGACCAGCAGACAGCAAGTGCTCAGTGCAACACAGGCCAGTGGGTAAGGGCATGGACTGAAATCAGACGGCCCGGGCCAGAACTCACACCACACACTAGCTTTGTGGACTTGGGCGAGTCCCTTAACCACTCTATGCCTGTTTCCTTGTCTGTAAAATGACAATACTTTTTTTTTTTTTTTTTTTTTTTTGAGACGGAGTCTCGCTGTTGCCCAGGCTGGGGTGCAGTGGCGCGATCTCGGCTCACTGCAGGCTCCGCCCCCCGGGATTCACGCCATTCTCCTGCCTCAGCCTCCCGAGTAGCTGAGACTACAGGCGCCCGCCACCTCGCCCGGCTAATTTTTTGTATTTTTAGTAGAGACGGGGTTTCACCATGTTAGCCAGGATGGTCTCGATCTGCTGACCTCGTGATCCGTCCGCCTCGGCCTCCCAAAGTGCTGGGATTACAGGCGTGAGCCACCGCGCCCGGCCGACAATACTTTTTTCTTCCTTTTTTAAAGGATGCATGCCTGTGACACAGCCTCGGGAGGTACTGAGGACATGTGCCTCCTTCGTACAGTTTTAAAGGAACAGATGAATAAGTAAATGAGTAAATACCTGTAAAGCAGTTATTAGAATAGCACCTCGCAACAATAGCTATCATTACCTAATAAATGCTACGTGCTAGGTCAGTAGTTCCCAAACTTAAATTATCTGGAGAATCTTTTACAAATTCTGAAGCCCGGGCCACACCCAGTTCAATTACATCACAATCTTTGGGGGTGAGCCGAGGCATCAGTGGTTTCTGAAGGTGCCCAGGTGACTCCAACATGCAGGCAGGGTCAGGAACCACTGTGCTGGCACTGTCCTAGCTGCCTGCTCATTCAATCCTTGAAGTCTTCTACAGCAGAGGCTCCAAACTTCGCCCCCCAAGTGCAATCACCTGGGATCTGTAATCCAAACCCAGGTAGTCTGGCTCCAGAGCATTCAACTGCTGTATGTGTTGAATAAATGAATAAATCATTCCTAATTTTTTTTTTTTAAGATGGAGTCTTCCTTTGTTGCCCAGGCTGGAGTGCAGTGGTGTGATCTTGGTTCACTGCAACCTCCACCTCCCGGGTTCAAGCGATTTTCCTGCCTCAGCCTCCTGAGTAGCTGGGACTACAGGTGCCCACCACCACGCCCAGCTAATTTTTTATATTTTTAGTAGAGACAGGGTTTCACCATGTTGGCCAGGATAGTCTCAATCTCTTGACCTTGTGATCTGCCCGCCTCAGCCTCCCACAGTGCTGGTGGGATTACAGGCATTAGCCAGTGTGCCTGGCTTTTTTTTTTTTTTTTTGAGATGGAGTCTCCCTTTGTCGCCCAGGCGTGGGGGGCGCACGACAAGACATTCAAGCCTATGTGAGAGGCGCTGGCGGTCGAGGCGTGGAAAAATATTGAGGCACTGTGTGCATGTTGTTTCTACACGAGACTAGATCTCCTGGACCTTGAAAACAGGACAGGGAGTAGTATGTGAGATAAGGAGCGCTGAACACAGCCTCCTAAAAATGTGGTTTGAGTGTTTTTTTACAAGGCCATATGTGCCTCATACCCGACCGCCAAGAGCCACCTGGTGGATGTCTCTTGTTTGTCTAAATTGTAGTTTAAACAAGCTCTCTCAATAAATACCTGGCAGACAGATCTTAGAGCGATGCTCTCTCAAAGGAACTGCTCCCCGCCCCACTCAGCTAGAATTGTCTGAGTACTTCACTCTCAGCATTCATTACAGCTATAAGTTGCACCCAGGTGGGATCTTAGCTCACTGCAACCTCCACCTCCACCATGTTGGCCAGGCTGATCTCAAACTCCTGACCTCAAGTGATCTGCCCACCTTGGCCTCTGAAAGTTCTGAGATTACAGGTGTGAGCCACTGCGCCCAGCCTCCTAATCATTTTTTTTTTTTTTTTTTTTTTTTTTTTTTTTTTTTTTTGAGACAGAGTCTTGCTCTGTCGCCCAGGCTGGAGTGCAGTGGCGCGATCTCGGCTCACTGCAAGCTCCGCCTCCCGGGTTCACGCCATTCTCCTGCCTCAGCCTCTCCGAGTAGCTGGGACTACAGGCGCCCGCCACCACGCCCGGCTAATTTTTTGTATTTTTAGTAGAGACGGGGTTTCACCATGGTCTCGATCTCCTGACCTCGTGATCCGCCCGCCTCGGCCTCCCAAAGTGCTGGGATTACAAGCGTGAGCCACCGCGCCCGGCCGCCTCCTAATCATTTTTTGTTGTTGTTGTTGAGATGGAGTCTCGCTCTGTCGCCCAGGCTGGAGTGCAGTGGTGTGATGCCGGCTCACTGCAACCTCTGCCTCCTTGGTTCAAGAGATTCTTGTGCCTCAGCCTCCCGAGTAGCTGGGATTACAGGTGCCCACCACCATGCCTGGCTAATTTTTGTATTTTTAGTAGAGACGGGGTTTCGCCATGTTGGCCAGGCTGGTCTTGAACTCCTGACCTCATTATCCACCCGTCTCAGCCTCCCAAAGTGCTGGGATTACAGGCATGTAATCCACCCGGCCCCTCCTAATCATTTTTAACCACTCTGCAAGTGAGTTCTATGGAGGAAGAAACAAACCCCAGAAGTTGCTCAAATAAGCCAGAGGTCACAAGCTGGTTGGTCGTGGAATCAGAATTTGAACCCAGACCCAAGACTCCAGGCCCATGCTTGTTCTCCTGTGTGGCTGGTGCTGGGCTTGAATAAAGGGTGGCCCTCGACTGGCCTGCCACGCCTCACCTCGATTATAAAGTTGCCGATTTCATCTGGGTTGGCTGGCCGAGGACGGTACATGGGTGTGGGGATGAAGGTTGGTGCCACGTCATTGCGGAGAACCACCTCCGGCCTGGCCTCCAGACCTCGGTGGAGCTGGGTGATGTCATAGTCCTGTGGGGAAATGCAGGAGAGCAGGTGACTGAGGACTACTGTCCCCCCCCTCCCCTGCCACTTACATCTCACCCCACGCCCCCTACCCTTTGGGTACTCTGGCTCATGGGGAGGTCTTACAAGACAGATGAGGTCACAGATTTTGGGAAACCCTCATTTGCATCCTCCCTTATCCTAGCAAATTAAACACAGGCTTGAGGTTAACTTGGCTAGGGCCAAAGAGACTACCACAATGGACCAGAGGAGCGCTGGAGGATGGAAGAAAAGAAAGACGCAGCTTCATGCCAGGGCCTGGTCAACACAGCTAACTTGGTCAGTTGGTTGACCCAACAGCCCTGCCAGTGGCCTTGGGGGCATCCACCTCCCGATCCCAGAGCCCCCAGTGCCCCACCTGGTCCTCTTCGCCACCCCCCTCTTCGCCGTAGTAGAAGACGTTGTCACGCGTGTCATCTTCTGGGAGTAGGAGGGGCTCCTTGACCTTCCGCTTCTTTCTCACCAACAAGAGCAGCACCAGCAAGAGGACTGCAAGGGTTAGGGAGTGTGAGTGCTCCCTCTGTAACCACACAGCGGGCCAAGACCCCCAGGCCCTCAGAGCCCCTCTAACTGCAGACATCCTCACTCAGTAGCCAGAGCTTAACATGCTGCAATGGCTTCACTTGCACCTAGGGAAACTTCAACTCTTTATCCAGGCTGGCAGGATTTGGTCCCAGCCTATGCCTCCAAGTCCCCCTACCCACTAAGGTCTAGGCATATTGGCCTCCTCTGTGTTCCTTGAATACCCCCAGCAGCTTCCCCTTAAGAACCTTCATACAGGCTCCTTCCTCACCTGGCAGACTCTATGCATACACATGGCTCCCACATGTCAGCTCTCAGCTTATGACACCTCCTCCTAGAAGACTCTGACTTCCTTCTCCCCACCCATAATGCTGTCAGTCTAACCAGATTGGTGGTACTGATCCTTAAGAAAATCTTTTGTCGGGATGTCGGGATGGGAACCTCCCAGCAGATGTTGTCTTTCAATGAGACTCTCTTTTAGTCACCAGATGTCCCCTAATTAGCCACAGACTTCAAGAACAAGATAATGCAACTTTCATAGGGTATAGTAATCTAAACTTAGGTGAAATGCAGTGTTGGATTTTTTTTTTTTTTTTGAGACGGAGTCTTAATCTTGTCGCCCAGGCTAGAGTGCACTGGCGCAATCTTGGCTCACTGCAACCTCCGCCTCCCGGGTTCAAGCAATTCTCCTGCCTCGGCCTCCCCAGTAGCTGGGATTACAGGCGCCTGCCACCACACTCGGCTAATTTTTGTATTTTTAGTAGAGATAGGGTTTCACTATGCTGGCCAGGCTAGTCTCGAACTCCCAACCTCAAAGTGACCCAAATGCCTCGGCCTCCCAAAGTGCTGGAATTACAGGTGTGAGGCATTGTGCCTGGCCAGATTTTTTTTTTTTTTTTTTTTGAGAGGGAGCCTGTTGCCCAGGCTGGAGTACAGTGTCAGGATCTTGGCTCACTGCAACCTCTGCCTCCCAGGTTCAAGTGATTCTCCCGACTCAGCCTCCTGAGTAGCTGAGATTACAGGAGCCCACCACCATGCCTGGCTAATTTTCGTATTTTATTTTTATTATTGTATTTATTTTTGAAACAGAGTCTCGCTCTGTCACCCAGGCTGGAATGCAGTGGCATGATCTCAAATTTTTGTATTTTTAGTAGAGACGGGGTTTCACCATGTTGGCCAAGCTGGTCTCTAACTCCTGACCTCAGGTGATCTGCCTGCCTCAGCTCCCAAAGTGCTGGGATTACAGGCATGAGCCACTGCGCCCAGCCCCAGTGTTGGAATTTTAAAAGGGCCTGGCTTCAGTGATGTGGTCTGAAAGGCTGGCGGGCTCTTTGGACATGCGGGGAACTGGCCAACTGGTTCCTGGCTGCCTTCCCTGTCATGCCTACACACAGTTAACTCTGTATTAAGAGGGGACCCTCTAGCCATCTCTCTATGGCAGTTCGATTTAAGAGCACACACCACTGCTCAGGATCATTACTTTTTTGCCTGCTGATGGAACTGCTGTCTGTCCTTGGCCAGACAAAACAGACCCAACCTTCCTTGGGAGTCCACGGGTTCTGAAGATGCACACACATGTGGGCTAGACAGTAACCTCTCCTCTCCCGAGTCTAGGGGAAGGCAAGACGCCAAGTGGACTTCTCTGAATCCAGGTCTAACTGCCTACTGA
Source organism: Symphalangus syndactylus (assembly GCF_028878055.3). Classification (NCBI taxonomy): domain Eukaryota; kingdom Metazoa; phylum Chordata; class Mammalia; order Primates; family Hylobatidae; genus Symphalangus; species Symphalangus syndactylus. Next base: position 24,985,904 of record NC_072433.2, read on the forward strand.
CACCTCCACTTGGACTGGCCTGGCAAGTCTCTTCCCATGGTCCTTCCCAAACCGGCAAATGGAAATGCCATGTTTCTCCTTAAGCCGAAAGCCTTGCAATCATCCATGGCTCTTACTCTAATTCCACACATCAATCTGAAGGAACTCTACCTTGAAACATGACCACCTCTGACCACCTCAATGCTGCCATCCTGGCCTGAGCCTCCAATCACCTTTTTACCCCTGTTATGGCAACAGCCTCCTAAATGATCCCCCTGCCTCCACCTTCGCCCCCATATAGTCTGCTCAGCAGGAATCTTGCACAACTTAAGTCAAATCCCATCACCCCTCTGCTCAAAACCTTCTGATAACTTTCAGTTCTACCCAGAGTCTTAACAATAACCTATGAGGCCTGACACAATGATACCCTGTGCCTGTCACTGCTCTGACCTAATTTCCTACTTCCTTTTTTGTTTTGTTTTTCTAAAGGCAGAGTCTCGCCCTGTTGCCCAGGCTGGAGTGCAATGGTGTGATCTCGGCTCACTGCAACCTCCATCTCCTGGGTTCAAGTGATTCTGCTGCCTCAGCCTCCCAAGTAACTGGGATTACAGGCATGTGCCACCATGCCTGGCTAATTGCGTATTTTTAGTAGAGACAGGATTTCACCACATTGGCTAGGGTGGTCTCAAACTCCTGACCTCAAGTGATCCACCCACCTTGGCCTCCCAAAGTGTTGGGATTACAAGTGTGAGCCACCACGCCCAGCGAAGAGCATGTTCTTGTTGTATTCAAGTGATTGATCTCTGACTGACGATGTGTGTTGTCTATGTTAAGACCAAGTCAAAATGTGGAAAAAACAACTGTGATAGGTTCTATCTTTAGAGCCAAGAAATTTGTTTTTAACTAAACATTTCCTCCCACTAGACCAGTAATTTGCAGACTCCAGTATGTATCAGAATGCCTTGGGAGCTTGTTAACATGCAGATTACTGGGTTCTATTCCTAAATTTCTGAATCAGTAAGTCTGGAGCAGGGCCTGAGAATTTGCCTTTCTAATAATAGCAAATTCCTGGTGATGCTAATGCTGTCGGAAACCACCCTTTCAGAACCACTGTGCGGGCCCCTCCAGATGACCTGATGGCAGGGCCGAGTCTGTTTGCTCACCACTGTATCCCCAAAGCCTGGTACATTCCACAAGCCCCAGAAAGACCTACTGATTGACTGATGCTCCTAGAATTAGGAGTTTAAGGAGTGGGCCAGGAGCAGTGGCTCACACCTGTAATCCCAGAATTTTGGGAGGCCAAGGTAGGTGGATTGCTTGAGCCCAGGAATTCAAGACCAGCCTGGGCAACATAGTGAGGCCCCATATTTACAAAAAATACAAAAATGAGCTGGGCATGGTGGCCCACACCTGTAGTCCCAGGTACTTGGGAGGCTGAGGTGGGAAGATCATTTGAGCCTGGGAGGCAGAAGTTGCAATGAGCCGAGATCATGCCACTGCATTCCAGCCTGGGCGACAGAGTGAGACCCTGTCATAAAAAAAAAGTTTAAGGAATGGACGGGCAATGTTGGTGGCCTCTTAGTTCCAGGAGTGAAAGTTCAAAGTAGAATCCAGTCTTTTAACTCCCTCATCCTCAGGGAGGGGGTGGGGGCCTGGTACTCACACAGCAGAGCCAGGACAGCCCCCAACACAGGGAGGATGAAACCTCCCTTCCAGCGTGGAGGGCAGGTCTTGACATGGCCGTGGCAGTCACACACGGTGGCCCTGATCACCGTCAGCTGCTCCTTGTTGCCGTGGTCAGACAGAGAAAGGTGCACGTCATATGTGTCCTGCTTCAGGAACTTCTTCAGGGACAAGACCACTGTGTCGCCTGGAGTGAACAGATCATTATTAGCTGTGGGAACCATCAGTGCGGGGATCTGAGTATACCATAATGAAAGTTTGAGAATACAGCTTCCACATGTGGGTAATGGGGAGAAATACTCCACAAGCACACTTTGGAAAATAGCAGTAAAAACTGATCTTTGGCTAAAGCAAAATTCACCATAATGAAAAGGATTATTGGGATAGAAAAATTAATTTGTCATTTTACTTTAAAAAAAATCGATAATCACAGTATTTTTATAACATGAAGTTTTAAAAGCCATGTCATGCAGGACCAATAACTTCTTTCCATCATTGGCTGCTACACTGTTTTTTTGCTTCAAAAAGAATATTCTTCCTAAAAGATAGCTAACCCGTTTTTTTTTTTTTTTAAGTAAAAGCAACTTTATTAAGAAAGTAAAGGAGGGCTGGGCGCAGTGGCTTACGCCTGCAATCCCAGCACTTTGAGAGGCCGAGGCGGGCGGATCACGAGGTCAAGAGATCGAGACCATCCTGGCCAACATGGTGAAAACCCTTCTCTACTAAAAATACAAAAATTAGCCAGGTGTGATGGCACGTGCCTGTAGTCTCAGCTACTTGGGAGGCTGAGGCAGGAGAATCGCTTAAACCCTGTAATGCTGTAATGATAACACAGGTTAGCATCTGATCTGATCAGGTGGAGGCTGCAGTGAGCCGAGATCATGCCACTGCACTCCAGCCTGGCAAAAGAGCAGGACTCTGTCTCAAAAAAAAAAAAAAAAAGTAAAGGAACAAAGAATGGCTACTCCATAGGCAGAGCAGCTGATAGTTAACCCAATCTTATATGAAACACCCATATTTCTAACTGAACATTCAATTTTTTTGAGACTAAGTCTTGCTCTGTCATCCAGACTAGAGTGCAGTGGCGTGATCTTGGCTCACTGTAACCTCCGCCTCCCGCGTTCAAGCGATTCTCCTGCCTCAGCCTCCTGAGTAGCTGAGATTACAGGCACCCGACACTGTGCCCAGCTAATTTTTGTTATTTTTAGTAGAGACAGGCTTTCACCATCTTGGCCAGGCTGGTCTCAAACTCCTGACCTCGTGATCCACTTTCCTCAGCCTCCCAGAGTGCTGGGATTACAGGCGTGAGCCACAGTGCCCGGCCTTCAATTTTTTTTTTTTAGACAGTCTTTCTTTGTCACTCAGGCTGGAGTACAGTGGCGCGATCTCAGATCACTGCAACCTCTGCCTCATGGGCTCAAGCGATTCTCCTGCCTCGGCCTCTGGAGTAGCTGGGACTACAGGTTTGCACCACTACACCCAGCTAGTTTTTGTATTTTTAGCAGAGGTGGATTTTGTGCTAGGCTGGTCTCAAGCTCCTGACCTCAGGTGATCTGCCCACCTCGGCCTCCCAAAGTGCTGGGATTACAGGCCCGAGCCACAATGCCGGGCTGCATCCAATTATTAATAAAACTAAATGCACATGACTTGGTTATGTAAGTGCTAATGTTGAGCAGATCAGATCAGATGCTAACCTGTGTTATCATTACAGCATTAGTGATCACACAAATGCAGGAATGCCAGAAATGAGGCTGTAGCAGGTATTGGGCTAACTGGCCTTCCAAGGCCCAGGGGGTGGCAGGCTAACCACAGAGCAGAAGCCAGGCCCAGCCTAGCCCCTGCACACTGGGCACCACTCGGGGGAGACTGCATGGCGATCCGAGTGGAGAAGGGGCTATGTGTGCGGGCGACAAACATAGTATCAGTGGCCTCTTTAAAGAAAGGCCTTTGGTTTAGACTCAGCTTTCTCAAGAAGGGAGCTCTTAGCCTGTGTGGAAGCTTTTTCATCATGCAGGATTTGCCACAGCATTGCGGGTTTCTACCAATAAATGCCTGTAGTGCCCCCAATCACTGGGGCAATCAAAAACAACCCCCAAGTTTCTAGCCCCACCCCCTCCCCAGGTTGTCAGCCTATCTCAGCACAGATTTGAAGTTTTTTCTGTTAAAATGCTCTGCACTCTCGCTGGGCTCCTCTTAGTCAAAGGGCCAGAAGGCAGAATCCACTCTGTCCCCATTTAGTGCCAGGAGGCAGAGACAGCTCTCCGGGCTGAACAACTAGTCGACCATGTGGAGTGGCCAACATGGGGTATATGTCACTAAAACACCTCTGCCATCCTATAAGGCTGATCAGTTGTTGATGACGATGGCAGTGGTGACTAAATGGGCACTTTTTCTTTTTTTTTTTGAGACAGAGTCTCGCTCTGTCACCCAGGCTGGAGTGCAGTGGTGCGATCTCGGCTCACTGCAACCTCTGCCTCCCAGGTTCAAGTGATTCTCCTGCCTCAGCCTCCCAAGTAGCTGGGATTACAGGCACGTGCCACCATGCCTGATTCTTTTTTATATTTTTAGTAGAGACAGGGTTTCACCATGTTGGCCAGGACAGTCTCGATCTCTTGACCTTGTGATCCACCCACCTCAGCCTCCCAAAGTGCTGGGATTACAGGCGTGAGCCACCGTGCCCGGCTAAATGGGCACTTACTAAGTGCCAGGCCCTACCCGGATCCTCATCATTGCCTTAAGAGGTGGGAACTGCTGTTATCCTCATTTTACAAATGCAGAAATTGAAGCTTAGGGAGTTAGGTAACTAGCCTGAGGTCACATGGGGTAGAGTCTGGATTAATTTCCCTGACAAAAGAACAAGGGCAAACAGAAAAATGAAATTAAAGCCAAGAACCAGGTTATCAATACTGATCAATACTGTTACAGGTATTAATAACATTGGGTTTTGGCCATAATGCTTATGCTTTTTTTTTTTTTTTTTCCCACACCATGGTGAGTGAGACTGCCTAGATTAAAATCCTGATAGGCCAGGTGTGGTGGCTCAGGCTTGTAATCTCAGCACTCTGGAAGGCCAAGGCGGGAGGATCACCTGAAGTCCGGAGTTCAAGACCAGCCTGGCCAACATAGCAAAATCATGCCTCTACTAAAAAATACAAAAATTAGATGGGCATGGTGACAGGCACCTGTAATCTCAGCTACTCAGACAGGGATAATTGCTTGAACCCAGGAAGCGGAGGTTGCAGTAAGCCGAGATTGTGCCACTGCACTCCAGTCTGGGAGACAGAGTGAGACTCCGTCTCTAAAACAAAAACAAAAACAAAAAACCCTAGTGACATTTTAATTTTATTTTATTTGAGACAGAGTCTCACTCTGTCGCCCAGGCTGGAGTGCAGTGGCACAATCTCAGCTCACTGCAACCTCTGCCTCCCAGGTTCAAGTGATTCTTTTGCCTCAGCCTCCCGAGTAGCTGGGACTACAGGCACACGCCACCACGCCTGGCTAATTTTTGTAATTTTAGTAGAGATGAGGTTTCACCATATTGGCCAGGCTGGTCTCGAACTCCTGACCTGGTGACCTGCCCGCCTCAGCCTCCCAAAGTGCTGGGATTACAGGTGTGAGCCACCGTGTGTGGCCGTGACATTATTTTTAAAGCCATAACACAGCTGGGTGTGGTGGGCATCTTGTGGGCCACAGGGGCAACGGTCTCTAGAACCTCAATCAGATGCTATTTATTAACCTGGTGGAGGCCTTTGGAATTCCACAGGACCCCTAAAAGACCATTCCAGCCCAACCGCCTTCCTGTGTAGATGGAAAAACTGAGGCCTCGAGAGGGAGGGAGTGACTTGGCCCATGTCACATAGCGAGAGTCAGGACCCAGCACAGTGATCGTAGCCAACACTCACTGAGCATGCTCTGTGCCAGGTCCACTTCACGTGCTCTACATAGGTTAGATTCCTCCAGGCCTCAGTTTTTCCGTCTATACAGGAAGGCGGTTGGGCTGGAATGGTCTTTTAGGGGTCCTGTGGAATTCCAAAGGCCTCCACCAGGTTAATAAATAGCATCTGACTGAGGTTCTAGAGGAAACCGTTGCCCCTGTGGCCCACAAGATGCTAGGACAGGAACGTGTGCGGAATCCTGGTGTGGGGCAGATGCCCACCAGTGGGGCTGGCACCCCACCCGCTACCACCACTCACTCAGGTACCTTTCTCGTTGACCTCTGCCATCCAGTAGATGTCTGAGTCATCTGTGAGCTGGGCCTGGAAAGGGGAAGTGTGGGGAGACAGGTCCTTGTCCGTGATGTTCAGCACCTGGGGCACAGGGCTTTGGTTGCAGATGGTGATCTGACGGGGCTCAGGGACTGGGCCATGGTCATTGACATCAATCAGTGTTAGCAGAAGGGTTCCCGTGCCAGTAGTGGGAGGGCTTCCTGTTTATAATGACACATATGATGAGCTCCCTGTGACCCACCCAGTCAGCCTCAGGGGGGCTCCTGTTTACCACCCAGCTCTCACCTCTCAAGACCTTCCATGCCCTTGCTTCCAATACATGGCACATACATGCCAATTGGGCCATCATTCTCATTTCGGTCCACAGCAGACATTACTAACTATATCATGGCACAGTTGCAGCCACTTCATCCAGACAGCACTATAACCACAAAGTGAAACCTACCGGCTACTTCAGGGTTACTCCAGTATTTGTCCATCAGCTTCAGGGAAGCCTCCCTTCATAGCCCTGCTGCAACCTCTCACCTGCCTGCAGGTCCTGGTTCATTACATGTCAACCAGAGGTGACAACTACGTCATAACCCCCCATCTGTCATGGTGTGGCATCACTAATCTGTCATAGCACTTTCCAGTCAGCCTCTAGCAATCAATCACAAGGGAAAACTGACAGGCTAATTCAGGACCCAGTGAACCAAAAACTAAGGCTGAAAGGACTCTCCTAATGCTGATGTTTTATTTACTTATTGGAGAGTCTTGCTCTGTTGCCCAGGCTGGAGTGCAGTGGCACAATTTCGGCTCACTGCAACCTCCGCCTCCTGGGTTCAGGTGATTCTCGTGCCTCAGCCTCCTGAGTAGCTGGGACTACAGGCGTGTGCCACCACACCCAGCTAATTTTTTTTGGTCATTAGTTATCATTAGTTTATTATAAGAGAAATATGGAAATTATTTACATGATGAAAGATTTCAGAACTCCTTCCTTCCTTCCTTTCTTTCTTTCTCCTTCCTTTCCTTCTTTTCTTTCTTTCTCTTTCTTTTCTTTCTTTCTTTCTCTTTCTTTTCTTTCTTTCTTTCTCTCTCTCTCTCTCTCTCTCTCTCTCTCTCTCTCTCTCTCTCTCTCTCTCTCTCTCTCTCTCTCTCCTCTCTCTCTCTCTCTCTCTCTTTCTTTCTTTCTTTCCCCTCTCTGGCCCAGGCTACAATCTACTCGGCTTGCTGCTGCCCGCGCCGCGGACTGCCTGGGACTGCCGGCGCGCGCCACCGCTGCCTGCCTTTTCTCCTTTGGATGCAGGCACGCGTTCGCCATCTTGGCCACGCTGGTCGCCAGCTCCTGACGCCGAGTGCTCTGCCCGCCTCAGCCTCCCGAGGTACTGGGACTACAGACGGAGTCTCGCTCACCCAGTGCTCGGTGTTGCCCGGGCTGGAGGGCGGTGGCGTGGTCTGGCCTCGCAGCAGCCTCTACCCCCCGGCCGCCTGCCTTGGCCTGCCAGGGTGCTGGGATTGCAGCCCCTGCCCGGCCGCCGCCCCATCTGGAAGGTGGGGAGCGCCTCTGCCCGGCCGCCCCGTCTGGGAGGTGAGGAGCACCTCTGCCCGGCCGCCCCGTCTGGGAAGTGAGGAGCGCCTCTGCCCGGCCGCCCCGTCTGGGAAGTGAGGAGCGCCTCTGCCCGGCCACCCACCGTCTGGGAAGTGAGGAGCGCCTCTGCCCGGCCACCCACCGTCTGGGAAGTGAGGAGCGCCTCTGCCCGGCCACTCTGTTTGGGAAGTGAGGAGCGCCTCTGCCCGGCCGCCCCGTCTGGGAAGTGAGGAGCGCCTCTGCCCGGCCACCCATCGTCTGGGAAGTGAGGAGCGCCTCTGCCCGGCCTCCCATCGTCTGGGAGGAAGTGAGGAGCGCCTCTGCCCGGCCGCCCCGTCCGGGAGGAAGTGAGGAGCGCCTCTGCCCGGCCGCCCCGCCCGGGAAGAAGTGAGGAGCGCCTCTGCCCGGCCGCCCCGTCCGGGAAGAAGTGAGGAGCGCCTCTGCCCGGCCGCCCCCGTCCGGGAAGAAGTGAGGAGCGCCTCTGCCCGGCCGCCCCGTCTGGGAAGTGAGGAGCGCCTCTGCCCGGCCGCCCCGTCTGGGAAGTGAGGAGCGCCTCTGCCCGGCCACCCACCGTCTGGGAAGTGAGGAGCGCCTCTGCCCGGCCACCCACCGTCTGGGAAGTGAGGAGCGCCTCTGCCCGGCCACCCACCGTCTGGGAAGTGAGGAGCGCCTCTGCCCGGCCACCCACCGTCTGGGAAGTGAGGAGCGCCTCTGCCCGGCCACCCACCGTCTGGGAAGTGAGGAGCGCCTCTGCCCGGCCACCCACCGTCTGGGAAGTGAGGAGCGCCTCTGCCTGGCCACCCACCGTCTGGGAAGTGAGGAGCGCCTCTGCCCAGCCGCCCCGTCTGGGAAGTGAGGAGCGCCTCTGCCCGGCCACCCATCGTCTGGGAAGTGAGGAGCGCCTCTGCCCGGCCACCCATCGTCTGGGAAGTGAGGAGCGCCTCTGCCCGGCCACCCTGTCTGGGAAGTGAGGAGCGCCTCTGCCCGGCCGCCCCGTCTGGGAAGTGAGGAGCGCCTCTGCCCGGCCTCCCATCGTCCGGGAAGAAGTGAGGAGCGCCTCTGCCCGGCCGCCCCGTCTGGGAAGTGAGGAGCGCCTCTGCCCGGCTGCCCCATCTGGGAAGTGAGGAGTGCCTCTGCCCGGACACCCATCGTCTGGAAAGTGAGGAGCGCCTCTGCCCGGCTGCCCCATCTGGGAAGTGAGGAGCGCCCCTGCCCGGCCACCCATCGTCTGGGAAGTGGGGAGCGCCTCTGCCCGACCACCCATCGTCTGGGAAGTGAGGAGCGCCTCTGCCCGGCCACCTATCGTCTGGGAAGAAGTGAGGAGCGTCTCTGCCTGGCCGCCCCGTCTGGGAAGTGAGGAGCCCCTCTGCCCGGCCGCCCCGTGTCTGGGTAGAAGTGAGGAGCTCCTCTGCCTGGCCGCTCCGTCTGGGAGGTCTACCACGGAGGCCAGAAGCAATGTGGGGGCTGGACGTGGTGGCTCACGCCTGTGGTCCCGGCACTCTGGGGGGCGAGGTGGGTTGATCACTTCGGGCTAGGAGTTCGAGACCAGTCTGGCCAACTTGGCGAAACATGAAGAATACAACAGACAAACCAACCAACCAACTCAATGACAACAAAACAGGTCTACCCTGGAGTCATACTCTAATTTTTTCTATTTTCCTCCCTTTCTGATCCTTTATCCCACTTTCTTTTTCTTCCTCTTCCTTCTCCCTCTTCTTTGTCAAATAGAGGATTGAGTTATTATCACTGATCCATATAAAGTCCCTCTCTCATTTATTTTAACTCCCACCCCCATTTCTATTCCCCGACTTCCCATGTGCAACCTTCCTAATATGTTTGATACGTATCTTTTTGTTTGTATGTATTTTTAGAAAATGTTTATTGTTTTTGTATGCAAAAAAAATTAATAAAAAAAAAAAAAGATTTCAGAACTTCAGTGGAATAGGCAGCTTCACAGTGATGCCATTTCAGTAGTGACTTATTTCAGTCTACGTACTTTCCAAGAATGTCACCATCTCTAAATAGGAGATAATCCTTGTCATCTAGAACTACTTTGGTGCCTCTCTATTCTGGGAGAACTTTATCTCCAACTTTCACGCCAACTGGTTGAATCTCTCCACCCTTCCTTTAGAATCCGATCCAACAGCGACTACCGTTGCTGCAATACTTTTCCTTGAGATTTTTCTGGAAGCATAATTCCTCCTTTGGTTACAGTTTCAGCAGCACTCCTTTCAACCAATACTCGGTCAGAGAGTGAAAGAAACTTTCTAAATGCTTGTCCTGCCATGACTCCCTCCGCCTCAGACTCGTACTCTGCTCTTCTGTAGCGACGCAAGGAGAGACCTGCGGTCTGACCCTGGCGACACGTGAAAAGACCGCCTGGGCGCAGGCGCACTCGCCCCAGCCCTCGCCGGTCGCCCCCTTATACCTCCCCATGAGGGAGGGCGGTCGCCCCGAGGCGTGCAGAAATTCGCCCCAAGGGCCCTGCGCAGGCCACTGACGCGGGAACTGGGAGACGACACACTCAGCTAATTTTTTTTTTTTTTTTTTTTTTTTTTGAGATGGAGTCTTGCTCTGTCGCCCAGGCTGGAGTGCAGTGGCGCAATCTTGGCTCACTGCAAGCTCCGCCTCCCGGGTTCACACCATTCTCCTGCCTCAGCCTCTCCGAGTAGCTAGGACTACAGGTGCCCGCCACCACGCCTGGCTAATTTTTTTGTATTTTTAGTAGAGATGGGGTTTCACCATGGTCTTGATCTCCTGACCTCGTGATCCGCCCACCTCGGCCTCCCAAAGTGCTGGGATTACAAGCGTGAGCCACCGCGCCCGGCTCAGCTAATTTTTTGTATTTTTAGTAGAGACAGTGTTTCGCCATGTTGGCCAGGCTGGTCTAGAACTCCTGACCTCAGGTGATCCACCTGCCTCGGCCTCCCACAGTGCTGGGATTACAGGCTTGAATCACCACGCCCGGCCCTAACTCTTATTTTTTAATTTTTCATTTTTTGTAGAGACAGGGTCTCTGTATGTTTCTCAGGCCAGCCTTGAATCCCTGGGCTCAAGTGATCCTCCTCCCTAGGCCTCTCAAAGTGCTAGGATTACAGGCCTGAGTCACCACACCTGGCTCCCTCCCAACTCTTGGGTTTTAGGGAAATTGGAATCATGGCCAGTCCCTAGGATCAGTCTTTTGTTGCTGTTGCTTTTTGAGATAGTCTCACTTTGTCACCCAGGGTGGAGTGCAGTGGCACGATCTCAGCTCACTGTAGCCTCCACCTCCCAGGTTCAAACGATTCTTCTGCCTCTGCCTCTGGAGTAGCTGGGACTACAGGTGCGCACCACCACGCCCGGCTAATTTTTTGTATCTTTAGCAGAGATGAGGTTTCACCATGTTGGCCAGGCTGGTCTCGAACTCCTGACCTCAGGTGATCTACCTGCCTTGGCCTCCCAAAGTGCTGGGATTACAGGCATGAGCCACTGCATCTGGCCTAGGACCAGTCTTTAAAAGACTCCTCTGAAAGACCCCTTTGACCATCTGGATTGGTTTGCAAATAGCCCTCCTCGACACATGTTCCCACCTGTGGAGGAAACATGCTGTGCTGTGTCATGTGACCTGAGAACCAAAAGTGGCCCTTGTGGGAGGGCTGGGAGGATGCTCTCACCATCGTCCATGGCCAAGACCATGACTTCATAGATGTTGTTCCTCACAAACCGCTCATCCTCACGGTCTAGAGTGCCCACAGCTGTGACCTGCCCACTGTCTGGGTCCATGGCTAGCCACCCTGCTGGGTCTCTCAGGATGCGGTAGCTGGAGAGGAAAAGTTGAGACGAGTCACATCCAGAATATTTAGAATTCTGATGTCGTCATTCAGGGCCTCCTCATACCAACTGGCAGATGGCCTCTGGGCTCCTAAGCAGGATCATATGGAAAATGCACCTCGCCCATAAACGGGGGCCTAAAGCAGCAGGTGTAGGAGTCCCAAGAGGGATACATGACAGAGTGAGAAATACCTGCCCCCAAACCCCTATTCAGTCTTCAGCCTCAAAGAGGGTAGGAAGAAGAGGACCTATGCAGGAGGGATATTCCTATTTAACAATCTCCGTGGTAATCAGAACAAACGTTGGCCATAATCACCCACCCACCAACTGTACCAGTACGTGCTGCTCACTGAGCCCAGCTCCTGAGTACCTGATCTTTTGATTCTCCTTGTCAGGGTCTTTTGCGGTGTAGACACACACAGGCTCCCCAGTGGGGATGCCCTCCTGGACCTCAATGACTTTGGAGGGTGGGACAAACACGGGTGCCTCATTCACATCCTCCACATGGACCACTACAGTGGCTGTGGAGGTTGGGAGCTTCAGCCCAAAAGGAGCCTCGTTGGTCACTTCAATGTACAGGGTGTGCTGGTTTTTGGCCTCAAAATCCAAACCCTAGGAGAGAAGAGGAAGAAGGACCTGGACCACCATTTTGAGAGGAGGCCCCGTGCAGTGCAGTTGAGATGTGAGAAGGAAAGAGCCCATACTGAGGGGCTTGAGGCCCCCACTAGCAACAACGCTGCCCATTCTCTGTCCCATAAACACTCCCGTGTTTCCTGAGTGCACATCTAATGGGGCCTCTCAGACCATCCTAAAGGTAACTGTATTAATAAGCCCTAGAACAATGGTTCCCAGTGGAGTGGTGGTAATGTTTGAGAAAACTGGGGGGCCTGGCATTGTGGCTCATGCCTGTAAATCCAGCACTTTGGGAGGCCAAGGCTGCCGGATTGCTTGAGACCATTATTTGAGACAGCATATTGCTCTGTCACCTAGGCTCGAGTGCAGTGGCTTGATTATGGCTCACTGCAGCCTCGACCTTCTTGGGCTTAAGTGACCTTCCCACTTCAGCCTCCTGGGTAGCTGGGACTACAGGTGTGTGCCACCACATCCAGCTTTTTTTTTTTGAGACGGAGTCTCACTCTGTCATCCAGGCTAGAGTGCAGTGATGCGAACTCGGCTCACTGCAACCTCCGCCTCCCGGGATCAAGCGATTCTCCTGCCTCAGCCTCTCGAGTAGCTGGGACTACAGGCATGTGCCACCACGCCCAGCTAATTTTTGTATTTTTAGTAGAGACGGGTTTCACCATGATGGCCAGGCTGGTCTCGAACTCCCAACCTCAGGTGATCCATCCGCCTCGGCCTCCCAAAGTGCTGGGATTACAGGCATGAGCCATCGTGCCCGGCCCCAGCTAATTTTTTGTACTTTTAGTGTAGACAGGATTTCTCCATGTTGTCCAGGCTGGATTTTCTCTTTTTTTTTTTTCTTTTTTTTGAGACAGTCTCGCTCTGTCACGGAGGCTGGAGTTCAGTGGCCCGATCTCGGCTCACTGCAAGCTCCACCTCCCAGGTTCATGCCATTCTCCTGCCTCAGCCTCCCGAGTAGCTGTGACTACAGGTGCCCGCCACCATGCCCGGCTAATTTTTTTGTATTTTTAGTAGAGATGGGGTTCCACCATGTTAACCAGGAGGATGGTCTCAATCTCCTGACCTCGTGATCCGCCCACCTCGGTCTCCCAAAGTGCTGGGATAACAGGCGTGAGCCACAGCGCCCAGTCTGGATTTTTTCTTTATTTTAGTTAGGACATTCTCTATTCTTAGAAATCATGAGTTAGGTTAGTTATATTTTATAAATGAACTTCATTTCACATCATTTAACAATGTCGAAGTGGCATTACAAAGTATTTGTTGCAGAAAAGAGGACAGCAAACCCCAGTCTTTAAGACACATTATTTCATACAATATTTTATACCCTGTTTCTCAAACCACACCATTCTTCATAGTAAACCAGGAAGTAAAAGAAACTGATGCAAGATTAGGCCCATCTTCTTTTTTTTCTTTTTTAGTGCCGATGGGATCTCGCTATGTTCACCAGGCTGATCTGAAACTCCTGGCCTCAAGTGATCCTCCCACCTCAGCCTCCTAAACTGCTGGGAATAAGTGTAAGCCACTGCGCCCAGCCTTATTCAGACTTTTTGACCCAACCCACGTCCTATACTCCAATAAAAACAAAAATACATAGACACAAAAAAGAGACTTTTAGAGAGGCAAGAGTGTGCCTCAGTGATTCAAAACATTTGTTTATTATCTAAACACCTAGACATGAGTTTTAGAGTAAATGCAGTCAGCATGGATTTCAATAAAATGGACCCTCTATGTGAGACTGATTCGGGGCAGCCATTGGACACTGTGGTCTGGGAGGAGGCTCCACTGATGTGCTTCAATTAGATCAGTGACTCTTACCTATTTATGAAGTGGGCTCCTGGGTAAGATTTAGTTTGAACAAAGGGACTCCCCAACACAAGAGTGGTAGAACAGTGATGGGAGCCTCTGGGCTGGTGCGATTCCTGGACTAGCCCACGGTAGACAGTGGCTCCTCATCCTAAAGCCTGCAGACCTGACTGCCCCAGGTATAGCCATTGTCTGAGGCCCGAACTGACTCACCTTCCTGGTTGTCAGGATGCCCTGGTTGCTCTCAGGGTGGGTGGTGATGGTAAAATGGTCCCCGTCGTCACCGCCCACGATGAGGTAGGTGGCACACCACGCTGGTGAGTTGGGGGCATCCAGATCAGTGACTGTCAGCCTCTGCACCTCATGGCCCACTGCATTCTCAGGCACACGGGCCTCGTACTGTCAGTGTGAGAAGCACAGCACTATCAGAGCAGAGAATGACTGTCCTACTCCAGAGGGTGAGAAGCCTCCATCCAACCTCAGGGGATCCCCATGCCTTTACCCTTTCCTGGACCACCCACCTACTTTGCGGGGTTTCAGGGTATACACAGCGGCAGGATGTCCCCAGCAGCAGCCTTGCAGCTGCTGGCACAGACCACATCAATTTTGTGTCTGCTTTCCCTACACGCAGGGGCCTGATGTTCCAGAAATCTCACAGGTTTGCATGCCTAAGCCCCTGCCACATGTAGCTATCTATCCAGCTGAGATCAGAAAGGAATAAGGAAGGTGGCAAGAAGAGCTAGGTGCCTGAATGGGCTGGGGCACTGAACAGGAATTTTTTTGGAGGTTCTGGGACATGTGACAAAGACTGGAAAATCAGTTGCTCGGAACAAAATTTTTTTTTTTTTTTTTTTTTAGACAGTCTCAGTCTGCCGCTCAGGCTGGAGTGCAGTGGTGTGATCTCGGCTCACTGCAACCTCCACCTCCCAAGCTCAAGCGATCCTCATGCCTCAGCTTCCCAAGTAGTTGGGACTACAGGCGTGCGCCACTGCACCTGGTTAGTTTTTGTATTTTTAGTAGAGACAGGGTTTTGCCATATTGGCCAGGTTGGTCTTGAACTTCTGGCCTCAAGTGTTCTGCCCGCCTTGGCCTCCCAAAGTGCTGGGATTACAGGCGTGAGCCACCGTGCCTGGCCTCATTATAAACTTCTATTCAGACCTAACGTTCAGAGCTGTCTACAGATGGAAGCGGGAGGATGTAATTGGCACCCTGATTGGCACTGAGTCCTCTGCCTTGGAGGTACGCAAGCATTCGCTGGGAAAAGATGGGCAGGTGTAGGTACAAGGAAAATATGTTTTCAAATCAACAAAGATTTTCATATCCAGCACTTCTTTTCGGGCATCGTGTTAGGAAATGTACATAGATTATTTCATTTGAAACTCAGAACAATGCAGCAGGTATTATCATTATCTCCTTTTCACAGATTAGGAAATGGGGCACAGACAGGTTAGGTAGTTTTCCTAAGGTCACACAGCCATAGTGCTGAGACTGGCATTTGAAGCAATATAGACTGGTTCCAGTTTCCTGAGAAAGGCAAACTTTGGTCCTTCGTTATCTGATGAGGGACTGAGTGAGGAAGGGGCATTACCTTCTGGGGGTCAAACACAGGAGCATTGTCATTGGCATCAAGGATCTCCACTACTGCCACTGCCGTGGTGGTGGAGCCGTCCCCATCCATGTCTGTGGCCTGGATGGTCAGTGTGTACTCAGGGACTTTCTGGGGAGAAAGAGAGGAGAGGGGAAGCCCATTGTGGGTTCAATCTGAAGGGTCCCTCCCCTGACCTCCAGGAAGCACTGGCTCATGGGTATGTGGATGGAGAGGAGGATCTCTCCCTATCATAATGCTGACTCCCTGACCACCCCTCACCCACTGCCAGGAGAACAGAAGCAGAGGATACTGTTGGAGAGGGAACCAGTGATCCAAATAGTTCTCCTGGGCCTGTCCTAGGGAAGCTTGGCATCACCTCCGACCCTTAACTGCTCCAGAATGAGTTTTGCTTTTGTTTTTGAGACAGGATCTTGCTCTGTCGCCCAGGTTGCAGTGTAGTGGCGTGATCTTGGCTCACTGCAACCTCCACCTCCCAGGTTCAAGTGATTCTCCTGCCTCAGCCTCCCAAGTAGCTGGGATTACAGATGCCTGCCACCACACCCAGCTAATTTTTGTATTTTTAGTAGAGACAGGGTTTCACCATGTTGGCCAGGCTGGTCTTGAACTCTTTACCTCAAGTGATCCTCCCGCCTTGGCCTCCCAAAGTGCTGAGATCACAGGCGTGAGCCACCATGCCTGGCCTCAGAATAAGAGTTTTGAGTGAGGATTTGGATAAAGGTATCAATTAGGAAACAGGCAGCAAATCCAGTATCCATGGAGCTAATTCTACTTTGTGAAACATAAGGGACCAATTTGGGTAATGTGCACACTAAGTGAGCCACTCTGAGAGGAAATGAGAAAACCTACAAAAAATACCAAAAGTAGGCATTTTACAGCTGCCTCCCAGCCCTGGAGGAGATTTAACAAGATTGGCTGGCAGCGGGCCACAGGCCCAAGAAACCAGGGGCATCGCATGTGAACCCAGCAGCAGCCATCCCACCTGACGTGGGTCCTCACTGTTCTGCCTTGGGCTTTGTGGGCAGGGATAGGAGCTTCTGCTCTCAGAGTCAGGCCCCAGCCTGGGCAAGTCTGGGTAGGCAGTACTTTCCCTAAGGGCCACTCACTTCCCGGTCCAGGCCACTGGAGATGACGCTGATGGTGCCTGTGCTCCGGTGAATGGTGAACATGAGGTCGTGTGGGTCCTTTGGTTCTTGGCTATGGATGGAGTAAGCAACCACCCCGTTGTAGGTGTGGATGGCATCATCCTCATCCGTGGCTGTCACCTGCATCACAGAAGTACCTGGAGAGAAGGGATGAGTATCTTTTCCTCCCAGTTCCAACTCCAGCCCTGTCTACTTCTGGAACTCTTTTTTTTCTTTTTCTTTTTTTTTTTTTTTTTGAGATGAAGTCTCACTCTATCACCCAAGCTGGAGTGCAATGGTGTGATCTCGACTCACTGCAACCTCTGCCTCCTGGGTTCAAGTGATTCTCCTGCCTCAGCCTCCTGAGTAGCTGGGATTACAGGTGCCCGCCACCACGCCCAGCTAATTTTTAAGTATTTTTAGTAGAGATAGGATTTCACCATGTTGAACCAGCTGGTCTTAAACTCCTGATCTCAAGTCATGTGCCTGCCTAGGCCTCCCGAAGTTCTAGGGTTCCAGGCATGAGCCACTGCGCCCAGCCTCCATCAGCCATGTTCTAACACCTCCAGTCTTTGCTGCATTCCCTGTGGCTGCCATGCACTCAGGAGCCTCACATTAGGTGCTCTGTATTACGTAACAGTCTGCACATGGTATTTCTAATCTTCACCACTCTTCAAGGTTGATATTATTCCCATTTTTAGACGTGAGAGATGAGGCTCAGAGGTCAAGAATATGCCCAGGATCACAGCCAGTAAAGAGGGCAAAGCCAAGATTCAAATCTAGGTCTTTGAAGCTCCAAAGCTAGTGGTTCCCAAGCTTGGCTGATCATCTGAAGCTTTAGGGAAAATTTCAAATATACAGATTCCAGAGCTCTGCTCTAGGATCATTCTTATTCAGGAACCTTGGGAGGGAAGGGGGGAGAATCTGGATTTTTAAGAAGATCCCAAGTAATCTGATACACAACCAAGGAAATCAGGTATGGTAGGATCTTTTAGCATTTAAGGGTGTGGGCCCAGCCCTGTAGCAGTCCCCTTCCCAGTCCTCTTACCTGGTAGGACTCCCTCTAAGACACTCCCTCGGAAGGTGTCCTGGGTAAACTTGGGCTTGTGGTCATTCTGGTCAGTCACGATGATGGAGATGTTCATGGGGTCCTCCACTGAGGCACCATTCTCTGACACAGCGTGGCCAAAGAGCTGTGGGGTACACAGCTCTGGGGTCAGCCTGGTGCCACCCACCTCACCAGGCCTAGGACCCCACTTCTGAGGGGACATTTACAGTAGACACTAAAGGCTACTTGCCTCATACTTGGCAATCTCCTCCCGGTCCAGTGGCTTATTCAACAACAACCAGCCTGTCTCCTTCTCTACAGCGAAGATACCCTCAGGTGGGCTGTCTGCCCCCGGCCCTGTGATGCTGTAGAAAATCTTGGTGTCTCTATCTTTATTAGACTTGAGCTGGAGGGAAAAGAAAATGGCAGCTGACAAAGTAACAAATATCCCATGACTCGGACAAAGAGTCCTCTGTGAAGACGGGCACTGCCATAGGAGAATCTGCTCACAAAGGAGAGGGTTTTCTGTCTCGGCCCCCACATTCAGTAGCAAGAAATCTCATGCAGGCCTTTGGATGGGGGTCCCTGGGGCCACCAATGCTTCCCAGGAGAAGGCACAGTCGTACCTGATTCAGTCTCTGGGGGAAGGGACCCTTGCCATTTTCAGGGACAGATATTGGAGCAACCACCCAATCTCTCTTGTGTCTTCGTAAGATACGTTTGGATGGGAAGATCTTCAATGGATTCCTTTCCTTCAGCGACCTTCTTTCCTGCAAGGAGAGAAACTCCTTAACCCAGATGTGCAAATAGCTGGGACATGCTCAACATCCTCTCACCTATAAGAGTTAAGGGTGGCTGGGCATGGTAGCTCATGCCTATAATCCCAGTACTTTGGGAGGGTCACTTGAGCCCAGGAGTTCGAGAGCAGCCTGGGCAAGATAGCAAGACCCTAAGTTAAATTAAAAAAAAAAAAGTTAAGGGTGGAGACCTAGATGAGCCTATTGCAAGGGAAACTCGGTGTTTACTTATACAGGAGGACCAGTGAAATATAATACAGCACATCCATCTAGTGGAATACTGTGCAGCTCTAAAAATAAGAATGAGTATGCTCTCTATGTGCCAACAGGGAAAGATCTTTTTTCTTTCTTTTCCTTTTTTTGAGATGGAGTCTCGCTGTGTCACCCAGGCTGGAGTGCAGTGGCACGATCTCGGCTCACTGCAACCTCTGCCTCCCGGGTTCAAGTGATTCTCCTGCCTCAGCCTCCTGAGTAGCTGGGATTACAGGCATCTGCCACCATGCCCAGCTAATTTTTGTATTTTTAGTAGAGATGGAGTTTCACCCTATTGGCCAGGCTGGTCTCGAACTGCTGACCTCAAGCAATCCGCCCGCCTCGGCCTCCCAAAGTGCTGGGGTTACACATGTGAGCCACTGCACTCGGCCTGATTTTTTTTTTTTTTTTTTTTTTTGAGACAGAGTCTCGCTCTGTCGCCCAGGCTGGAGTGCAGTGGCGCAATCTCGGCTCACTGCAAGCTCCGCCTCCCGGGCTCACGCCATTCTCCTGCCTCAGCCTCCCAAGTAGCTGGGACTACAGGCGCCCGCCACCACGCCCGGCTAATTTTTTGTATTTTTAGTAGAGACGGGGTTTCACCGTGGTCTCGATCTCCTGACCTCGTGATCCGCCCGCCTCGGCCTCCCAAAGTGCTGGGATTACAAGCGTGAGCCACCGCGCCCGGCTCTGATTTTTGATTTATGCTGTCAAATGAAAAGATTAAGGTGTAGGGCAGCTTAATAGAGTTAGCATTTTATTTAACAAACACATTGTGCTTAATATGTGCCAGGCACTGTTCCACCTTTTGTGTAAAAGGGTAGGAAATAAGACCATATAGTCGTATTTTCTTGTATATGGATGAAGTCAGGGAGAATACAGAAAAAAACTAATAGTGGCTATCTGTGGAAAGAGGGTAGACATTGTGCTGTGCTGATATACTGTTAAGTAGGAAAAGAAAGGTACAGACATGTGAACAGCATCCTAGCTTTTGCATAAGGAAAAGAATCTGCTTTTATATATGTATATATACGAAATAGGTAACATGTAAAAACATGTATAATATAAATAAATATGTAACACATATAAGTATAGACTATATATAAACTCTGGAAGGAAAGAAACTAGGAACAGTGGTTAACTGCGTGAAGGGGTGAAGGGGGCTTTGGGCAAATGGAGGCAAACAAGGGGAGATTATTTATTGTATAGCTTATTAATATTTATTTTTGAACCACATGGCTATATTAGCTATTCAAAAATTAAAACGAAGTGTGGCCAAGCACCCCAGGTGTATCTTCCTGGAGGCTCATGGGATTGGCAGGCCTGCATTTAGAACTGCCTTCAGTTGGGGTTAACGTGGATGATAAGGGAAGGAAGTAAAGGGAGGTGGAAGAGGGAATCCGAGGGACCCAGTACAGTGGGTGATTACTCACAAGGCAGCTCTTGGCTCCACTGGCCTGACCTCAGGCACCGCTGCTGGGTAGCTGCAAGCACTACCCCCCTCAGATCAGTGCTCACGCCCAAGCTGTGGGCAGCTGAGGACTAACACTAGCTCCTCTGAAGGGTTGACTTGGCTCACAATGGCCACAGCAACCAAGGGCTCCTGGCCAGCAATCTGGGCATGCACAGAGAACATCTTTCTTTTGTCCTGCAGGTGGACATGGTGTTTTACCTGGATTGTCTCGCCATTCCGCACAGTGAAGTCATCATTATCAGTGCTAAACAGAGCTGGCTCTTGCCCAGGGCAGCCCATGAATACTGTGAGGAAGGGGAAAAGAGAGCATTAGGAACGCAGGAGTATTCTGGAAGTTGCCCCAGGAAACGAGACTGATAAGAGTCCTCTGACTGGATCCAGGACTGCTAAGTGGCTGCAGAAGGGGGACTTGGCTTACTTTCTCTGACCAGGAGTGTGACTAATACAAGTTTCAGATGAGGCTTCCAAGTTTGGTTTCAAGACGGAAGATCGCCTCGTGATCAGCTTGTGGGTCAAACTCTTCTTTGTTCTTGGTCCCAGAGGACCAAGATCATAGACATTCAGGGACATTAGCCCCAGGTGGCCTCATGTGACATGGGGTTAACTAAGGTCATAGCTAGAGGCAGAAGATTTTCTGAAGGCTGCGAGTCTATTTACACACAATATATATGCCCACACGGATCACTTGGACAACCTTTGGTTGTTTCAGTTCACTTCGCTCCTTCTGAATCTCCAATGCTTGGCTACTCTTTAAACAAGCACTCCGAGTTAGTAACCACCATTCACCAGCTGGAGGTGAATTTCATCCTTACAACGATGATACCGAGGTAGGTATTATCCCCCGCCTTTTTTTTTTTTCTTTTCTTTTCTTTTTTTTTTTTTTTTTTGAGACAGAGTCTCGCTCTGTCACCAGGCTGGAGTGCAGTGGCACAATCTCAGCTCACTGCAACCTCCACCTCCTGGGTTCAAGCAATTCTCCTGCCTCAGCCTCCTGAGTAGCTGGGGTTACAGGTGTGTGCCACCATGCCCAGCTAATTTTTGTTTTTTAGTAGAGATTGGGTTTCACCATGTTGGCCAGGCTGGTCTTGAACTCCTGATCCTGTGATCCACCTGCCTCAGTCTCCCAAAGTGCTGGGATTACAGACGTGAGCCACCACGCCCAGCCCCCTTTTCAAAGATTAGAAAACTGAGGTTCAGAGGCCAGGTCTACCTGACTCCAAGACGCACACTAGAGAATATTCACAACCAACGTTGTTACCTACTTTTATGGCCAACGCAAGAAATCAGATAATCTGCCAGGGGCTACACCCTGGCTCTGTCAGCACCATGCTCTTCTCAGTGCTCCCATTTTTGCTAGGCTGCAACATAACAAAGACCACAAGGACGATCCCACGCCTGTCCATAGATATGTCAGGCGAGGGCACCAACTGTCCTTTCAGAAAGGCTTTTAGTTTCAGATTATTATTTTGGTTTAAAAATATCTTTCCTTAAAATAAGAAAGGATAACAGATAAGGTGTTTTTTTTTTTTCAATTTTTATATTTTTTATTTTTTGGAAACAGAGTCTCACTCTGTCACCCAGACTGGAGTGCAGTGGTGCGATCTCGGCTCACTGCAACCTCCACCTCCCAGGTTCAAGTGATTCTTCTGCCTCAGCCTCCTGAGTAGCTGGCACTACAGGTGTGCACCACCATGCCCAGCTAATTTTAGTATTTTTAGTAGAGATGGGGTTTCACCATGTTGGCCAGGCTGGTCTCGATCTCCTGGCTTCAAGCAATCCACCCACCTGGCCTCCCAAAGTTCTGGGATTTACAGGAGTGAGCCACTGCACCCGCCTCTACACGAATTTTTTTTTTAATTAGCTGGGCATGATGGTATGCACCTGTTCCAGCAACTTGGGAGGCTGAGGTGGGAGGATCATTTGAGCCCATGAGTTTGAAGCTGCAGTGAGCTGTGACGGCACCACTGTACTCCAGCAAGACCCGTATCTCTAAGAAAAAAAAAAAAAAAAAAGGAGTTGATCAGGGGCTAGAGACAGAGAGAGGGGGGAGGGGAGCTACTGCCTAATGCCTAATGAATACAGTTTCTGTTGGGGATGATGAAAAAGTTCTGGAGATAGATAATGGCAATGTTGCACAACACTGTGGATATACTTAGTGCTACTGAATTATTTACTTAAAAATGGTTGAAATGATAAATTTTATGTTATGCCTATTTTAACACACACACAAACAAAAGTCTGATATGGGAGGACAATCGCTTTGGAAAACAATTTGGCAGTACATATTGATATATGAATTCCCTAAGACCCAGCAAGTCCACTGTGATGTACAGATCCAACAAAAATACACTCGCCAAAACATATGTATTATAATGTTCATAACAGCACTATTCATAATAGCTAAGTTAGAATCGGCCCAAACGATGAGGGAGAATGGGCAGAAACATTGGGGTATATTCACGTAATGAAGTGAATGAAGCACAAGGACAGGCAACAACATGGGAAATTTAACAAACATAAGGTTGAGTAGTAGAAGCCAGATATGAGAGGACATATGCATGATTCCACTGACAGGAAGTTCACAACGAGGCAAAACTCATCCAGGCAAAGGAAGTTAAGACACTGGCCATCTTTTAGGCAGTGGACTCAGTGAATGGGAGAGGACAGAGGTGCTTGGGGACCCTAAAGAGCTGCCTCAGAGCCCAAGAGCTTACCACACACAGAAAGATCCTCTGTGGGAAGGCTGGAATGTGATCACGAGAAAGAGAAGATTGCTTAGGAACCAGCCCTGCCTCCTTGACGACATCCCCACTGAGGAGTGCTGGGCTGTGACGTGCTTGGCCAGTGGGAGGAAGGGGAAAGGGGATCTGGGCCTGATTCAGTTCCAGAGGGTCCCAGGGGCCACACGATCCCCAGGGTGGCCCTGCCCTTTATTGCCAGCACACAGCTTTGTAGACTCATCTTCTGAGCAATGCTGCTTTGCCTTAGTGCTAGAAGGACCAGGAAGGATACTGTGGCAAAGGTTAAATCATTTTCAATATAGGGCGAAAGTTAAATAATCTATGGGGGCACTTACTCCATAGGTCATTTATCCAGCTATGCAATATAACACTTTATATAGGGAAGTTCTTATACTATGATAGTAAAACAAAATAAGTAGAATGCAGAACTACTACATAATACATGTAACTATGCACAGAAAAATGACTGAAAGGAAATGACCTTTCCCAATGATTAAGGTCATTAGAAACTTATTTTCAAGTTCACTGCAATAACCATTTGGCCATGACTACCTGTTGACAACTTATTTTCTCAATTTTTCTGCAGGTCCAAGTTTTCCCTTAACACGAGTTGTGTCCCTCCAAAATTCTTACGTTGAAGTCCTAACCACTGGTACCTAAAATGGCCATTGTATGTGAAGATAGGGACCTTAAAGAGGTAATTAAGGTAAAATGAAGTCGGCCAGGCACAGTGTCTCATGACTGTAATCCCAGCACTTTTGGAGGGCAAGATGGGCGGATCAGGAGGGATGGGAAGTCAGGAGTTTGAGACCAGCCTGGCCAACGCAGTAAAATCCCGTCTCTACTAAAAATACAGAAATTAACCAGGCATGGTGGCCTGCGCCTCTAGTCCCAGCTACCTGGGAGGCTGAGGCAGGAGAATCGCTTGAACCCAGGAGACAGAGGTTGCAGTAAGCCGAGATCGCACCACCTCACTCCAGCCTGGACAACAGAGCAAGATCCATCTCAAAAAAAAAAAAAAAAAGGCAAAATGAACTCATTAGGGTAGGCCCTAATCCAGCATGACTGGTATCTTTAGAAGAGGAAGAAGTTTGGTTTGGACACAGGTAGTTACAGAGGGAAGACCACGTGAAACCACAGGGAGAAGTTGTCCATCTATAAGCCAGAACTATAAGAAAATAAATTTCTGTTGTTTAAGCCACCCCAGTACCTGGCACTTTGTTATGGCAAACCTAACAAGTGGGCATCAAATCTCAGCTGGGCATAGTGGCATGCACCTGTAGTACCAGCTACTTGGGAGGCTGAGGTGGGCAGATTGCTTGAGCCCAGGAGTTTGAGTCCAGCCTGGCCAATATAGCTAGACACTGTCTCTTAAAAAAAAAAAAGTACATCAATCTCAAATCCCTCCCCTTCTAAATTACTATTAATAGATAACATTTATCTACTACTTTTTTTTGTTTTTGTTTTTCTGAGAGAGTCTCGCTTTGTTACTCAGGCTGGAGTGCAGTGGTGCAATCTCAGCTTACTGCAACCTCCACCTCCCGAGCTCAAGCGATTCTCCTGCCTCAGCCCCTTGAGTAGCTGGGACTACAGGCGTGCACCACCACGCCCAGCTAATTTTTGTATTCTTACTAGAGACAGGGTTTCACCACATTGCCCAGGCTGGTCTCAAACTCCTGGCCTCAAGCAATCCACCCGCTTTGGCCTCCCAAAGTGCTGGGATTACAGGCATGAGCCACTGTGCCAGGTTGATTCAGTATTATTTAAAGCTGGACTGAAGACCCATGTGAAAGTCCCTCAAGAATCCATTAATTGGAAATATCGCTGCTGATGTGGAACTTGAATTAACTTATTAGGAATTTATGCTTTCTCATTTGGAAGATGGATACTACACTTCACAGAACCATCATGAGTAGCATACAAGTTGAAACTCCAAACTATGATGTAGTCCCAGCTGCTTAGGTAACTGAGGTGGGAAGATAGCTTGAGCCCAGGAGGTCGAGGTTACAGGGATCCGTGCTCTTGCCACTGCACCCCAGCTGGAGACAGAGCAAAACCATTTCAAGAAAAATAAACCCCAACCATGCATGTGTACACCCTCAGAACCTTACAAACCATTACCCACCATTTACCACATGAGGGCTGGGGGTGAGGAGTGGTGGTGGTGAGATGACTTGCCAAAGGTCAAACAGCTGGTGCGTGGAATTAGAATGAGAACCCAGGATGGTCAGGATCTAAAGCCAGGTTCTTCAGTGCAGCATTCATTCAGGAACTACTTAAGTGCTCCCTATGTGCTAATGACATTCTTTTTTTTTTTTTTTTTTTTTTGAGACGGAGTCTTGCTCTGTTGTGCAGGCTGGAGTGCAGTGGCATGATCTTGGTTCACTGCAACCTCCGCCTCCCGGGTTCAAGCGATTCTCCTGCCTCAGCGTCCCAAGTAGCTGGGATTACAGGAAGCCACCACCATACCCAGCTAATTTGTTGTTGTTGTTGTATTTTTAGTAGAGATGGGGTTTCACCATGTTGGCCAGGTTGATCTCGAACTCCTGACCTCAGATGACCTGCCTGCCTTGGCCTCCCAAAGTGCTGGGATTACAGGCGTGAGCCACCATGCCCGGCCTTAAAAATTATTTTTTAAAAATGAGATGGGGTCTGTGTTGCCCAGGCTGGTCTCAAACTCCTGGCATCAAGTAATCACCCGACTTTGGCCTTCCCAAATGCTGGGATTATAGCCATGAGCCACCACGCCTCACCGAGGGATAAGACTTTTTACTGTATACTTTTTTTTTTTTTTTTTTTTTGAGACAGAGTCTTGCTTGTTGCCTAGGCTGGAGGGCAGTGGTGCCATCTTGGCTCACGGAAACCCCCACCTCCCGGGTTCAAGCAATCCTCCCACTTCAGCCTCCCAAGTAGCTGGGATTACAGGCACCTGCCACTATGCTTGGCTAATTTTTTTATTTTTTAGTAGAGACAGGGTTTCGCCATGTTGGCCAGGCTGGTCTCAAACTCCTGGCCTCAGGTGATCCACCCGCCTCGGCCTCCCAAAGTGTTGGGATTACAGGTGTGAGCCACCACACTTGGCCTATTGTACACTCGTCTGAATTCTGACCATTGTGTCTGCATTAGTTATTGAAACACTGATTTTTTAAAAAACTAAAGGTCACCTTTTTTTTTTTTTTTTGGTAGATACAGGGTCTTGCTATGTTTCCCAGGCTGGTCTAGAACTCCTGGGCACAAGTGACCCTCCCACCTTGGCCTCCCAGTGTGCTGGGATTACAGGCATGAGCCACTGTGCCTGGCCACTTTTCTCAATCTTAAAACAGCCCTCTTCCTAAGGGAAGGTCTTCAGCCAGTAAAGGGCTAACCAGACAATTCTGTCAATTATTTCCTTTAAGGAGAGACTCAATGACTCCAGTCCTCTCCTACCAGGTTACCCAGCAGGAGGCTAATGGATTGACTCCCCTACTACTCAGAAGACTTAATCCCCAAAACTCTGAGAGCTGCTACTGCCCACCCCCCACCCCCACCAGGAGCTAGAAATCCTCTTCCCACTGTCTACAAAATCTGCTTCCCACTAGAGTGTATAACTCACTCTACTACCCTGTCTTCTGGCATATTTCCACTGTTACATGCTTCCAAATATTTGTAGCACAGTATCTGGGCTGTCCATCTATTCTTAGAAGGGACAGCGTCAACAACCAAGGAGAAGCCAATGGTCATGTATTATAGGTGTATGTGCCTCCTACTCAGGGTGCACTTTCCAGATACATCTGAGGGGCTGGCCCCATCAGCTCTAAACTGCTTTGAGTTGGGTACAGAGCACAACCAAGGGGCAATGGTCCAGACTGATAGGAATACGCTTCAAACACTCACTCTGTTCAGGATACCCAGCTAAGTGGTTTCCTACCCAAATCCTCACAAAATAACCTGCAAGGTGGTATTACTGCTCCCAATCTGACAACTCAGGAAACAAGAGGCTGCCAGGGGTTGAACTGCCCCAGGAAGCAGCAAGATCAGGTTTCAAATCCTGAAGGCAGGGAAACAATGAAGAATATGAAATTTGGAGTCCAGAAGACTTGGATTCCAATCCCTATAATGTCACTTATCTATCACATGATTGGGCAAATTGTATGAGTATATAGAAGCTCAGTTTCCTCATCTAGAAAATGAAACAATACCTACCTCATCAGGTTATTAGGAAGACTAAATGGGATAGTGTTCAAACAGCACTGAATACTGTGCCTGGCCCAGAGTAAGTAAGGTAAGCTCTCAATAAAAAGGTAACTTAGACTACTCACAATTAACCTAGGCTTCTGACATCCACATCCTGGCCTCTTTGTATGTATACCACCAAAAAATTCTCTCTCAAAGTGGGAAGAAGTTAGCTACAGCTGTATGCTTTACTCAACGGATGAAGCTGATCAAAGATGTTGACACACGGGACCAAAGGGCACAATAGGGAACTGGCTCAGTCTGCATTTGGAGAGGGCTGTTTTGTAGGGGTCCTCTGTGGTTTACCAGAGGAAGCAGAAGATGGAGATTTCACGAAAAAGCTGGCCTTTCTAGGGAAACTTGCTAGGCACATGTAGGAACATGAGTAGTCTTCTCTGCAAGCTATGAGTCAGAGAGAGTAAATGGTAAGCCCTGGGGCAGATCATTACAATTTCCTCCCAGATGCTTCCTGGCACCACTGGCTTGTATCACTAGTTTCAAAATGAAACCGATATGAAACCAGGTCTCTTCATCACCCATCCCTCCTTTACCCTGTCTTTTAATAGTCAGCGAAGTACTTGTAATCCCAGCACTTTGGGAGGCCGAGGCGGGTGGATCACGAGGTCAGGAGATCGAGACCACGGTGAAACCCCGTCTCTACTAAAAATACAAAAAATTAGCCGGGCGTGGTGGCGGGCGCCTGTAGTCCCAGCTACTCGGAGAGGCTGAGGCAGGAGAATGGCGTGAACCCGGGAGGCGGAGCTTGCAGTGAGCGGAGAGCGCGCCACTGCACTCCAGCCTGGGCGAGAGAGCGAGACTCCGTCTCAAAAAAAAAAAAAAAAAAAAAATAGTCAGCAAAGTAAACTGACTCCTGTTCCTAACTGCAGCATGGTTCCACAAGGCCACACATCTTGGCCAAATCACGGGGGCATGAATGGGCTTGCGTCAAACTTTCTGGGGCAAGTTGATGATGAGCATATGGGGCAATAGTTCAGAATTTAAGGCTGGAAAATGGAAGCCTAAACATAGCTCTTTCTTCCACACCCATCCAGGGCTTCGGACAGTCATTTGACCGCATTAGCCTCAGTTTCTCCCACAAAGATTCTGAATCACAAGGTCAATGAACCTGATGAAGAGGTGCCTGCTCTACCAATATAAATGGACAGCTTTTAGCACTGAGCCTAAATGTACATTTCCTAAAATATTGTCGGGGAAGGGAAAAAGGGAATCAGTAACCTGAGGCTGCTTCTAGAGAAATTAACAATTAATATCATAGAACACATTAAGTAGGTAAAAATAAATAAAAAGAGAAATTAACAACAAAAAAGCCAGAGCTCTATGTATCTGCACTCGATAGAAGACATCCAATGGAAACCAGGAGTCTCTGGCCTATGTTCAAAGCTCCTCTCTAAAGATCATCCTGCCAAGCCTGGCCTCGGGTCCTGAACTGGCGCCACTAATAAAACTTGGGCAAGAAGAGTTTGGTCCCTGGGGTACTAGAGCTATTGGGAAAAGAAAGCTTTTTAAATAGACTTATAAGAATTGATGGATGCTGGGCTGAGAACTCATTCCTCTTATGTTCCAGGCCTGCTTTTAGGTTGGAATTTGCCTAGACACCTCCATACTCCCAAGGGAACACCCTTGAAGGTCAGGAGCTTGTCTCTTCCTGGAGGTGCTATGTGGTCCTGATATCCAACATTACTGGATGTTCTGGCAAAATAAAACCACCCATCTCTCTGGAGACAAAATGTCCATCAAGTGATCAATCTCCACCAATTTCCCTACTAATCTCTGGGTATTTTGACTAGAAGAAAAGGAAAACATCATCTTAAACATATTGTGGTCAAAAGGCAGCCTGGGGAGTTGGGGGAAGAGATTGCCTAGGAAATTTCTATTCTAGCTTGGTTTAGGGACATATCTAGCTCACAAAACAAACAAATTTGTCCTTATAGCTATCACTACCTTCTGTTAAGGGATTGGGATAAGAGGGCACAGGGGAAAAGTAGGTGGAAGTGACTTGAAGAAAGATTCTGGCATTTTTCCTAAGTAAAACTACATATAGAAAAAAGTTCACCAACTAAGAAATACAAATTAAAAGGACAAGCGCTGTGTCACAGTTGGGAACTGGGTGCTGCTATATATGGCTAGGGGTGGGGGAATATTAACTGACACAACCTTTCTGGCAAATTAAAATGCCTTAAACAAGCCCGTTGACCCAGGAACTGTGCCAAGATACCATCTCAGATGTGACAAAACCACACCTGCCAGGATGTTCGTGACTTGCTTAATAGGGAAAAAAAGCAAAAAAAGGTCTCAACAACCTAACTCTCAACAGAACAGTTAATTATGCTGTGCCACAGTCATCCAAATGTCTAATCTACAGCCTTAAATATTATAAAAGAAAACCTACCCAGGAAAAAGTATTTTGCAGAGGGGGGAAAAAAGCAGGTCATAAAGCCATTTATAGCATAAGCCTGACAATTATTATATAAAATATTTATAGTTTTATTCTTGTACCATAAAGAAGAGAGGGAGAGGGGCTGAGCCCTGGTACCAAGGCTGTGGTTTGCCTCTCCCGTCACCAGGTATTTTCCATGCACACGAAAACCAAGATGGTGGCCAGTGAGCCAGACCTGTTTTGAGGAGACCCACAGGAGAGGTCACACGGCATCAAAGTGGGATGGGGGGAAGAGGCTGCACATGCTGGGATCCCAAGAGGCCTTGGGGCTACTGGATTCACTTGGGACCCGCCCCTGGGCATGCTGAGGCCCATTGCCCTTGCCAAGCAAGCTTGGTGCAGCTCCGCAAGGGCCTGCCAGAGCCCTGGGTGCACCTGTTGGGGGTCCAGGCCTTCTTCCCCAGAGCTGTAAGCAGAGCAGCTCCTGGAGGGCAACAGGACCCAGGTGGAGTGCAGCTACACCTGGCGGATGGCGCCCATCTACACACAGGCCCCCTGGACCTGGATCTTCTTACAGATAGGGCTGACGGGGTGTGTCAGGGCCTCAGCTTGGAGCCCTTCTCTGACCCAGCCAAGTAGAAGAGGAAGCTGGGATACTGGGGAGGCAAGCCTAGAGAGTGAGTGGTGAAATCATTCAGACTTGGGCCCTCTGTCTCAGATCAGATACCCTCAACAAAGACTTGGGTGGAAACATTGGGAAATGGACGATTGATTTCAAATATTCATTTGAAAAGACAAAGGTCCCGTATGGATGGTAGGCCCCCATTTTGCTTATCTTCCAGTTTTTCCACAGTAAACATGTATTTGATTTTCAATCAGAATTTGATGTGAGTTAGGCCAGGCGAGGTGGCTCATGCCTGTAATCCCAGCACTTTGGGAGGCCGAGGCGGACGGATCACGAGGTCAGGAGATCGAGACCATCCTGGCTAACACAGTGAAACCCCGTCTCTACTAAAAATACAAAAAATTAGACGGGTGTGGTGGCGGGCGCCTGTTGTCCCAGCTACTCAGGAGGCTGAGGCAGGAGAATGGCGTGAACCTGGGAGGCGGAACTTGCAGTGAGCCGAGATCACGCCACTGCACTCCAGCCTGGGCGGCAGAGCGAGACTCTGTCTCAAAAAAATAAAAAAAAAAGAATTTGATTTGAGTTTTTCCCCGTGACTAGAAAAATTACATGGTAACCCCATGTTGTTGAGGGTGGAGAAAGCAGTTCCAGGGGAGTTTCGGCTGAAGAAAGCTCTGCTGTGTTCATCAAATTCCTCATAACCCTTAGGAGGTGAGTCTTCCCTCCCAGAGTGAAACCCAAACTAGGCACTCTGAGAGTTTGGAACACGGCTGACTCAGCATGAGGTGTGCTGTCTGGCTCACTGACTACCATCCTCAAGGACCATGCCAGAACAAAGATCCCAGTGATCAACCTGAGACAGCTGTGATAACCATTAAGGGTCTGGTAGGTAAAAGTGCTGTGTATTGGCTCTGCAGCCTTGGGTCAATCACTTAATCTCTAAACTGTTTAACAGTAAGTACTCAATAAATGTAAGCCATTTATTGCTTCTTAATTTCCAGTCTCTAAAATGGGAATACACACACACACACACCCCCCCAGGTGCCTGTTAGGGTCAAATATGATGTGTTGTGCTTTATCTTTATTTATTTATATTTATTTATTTTTTGAGACAGTCTTTTTTTTAAAAGTAAACAAATCTTTTATATTGTAAATAACTGTTCCTCAATGGAACTTTTTGTATCCAGTTTACTTCTTTTCTAAAGCTGGGATATTCATATTAAATACACTACAATCTCTATAAAGCAAAGAGTCTATCTCTGTGAAAACACAAGTAATTCTTGATGGCAATATTTTTCTTAATTCACCTAAATAAATGCAGTTTGGAAGGCCAAAAGGAGAAAAAAACACTTCAGATTATCAAAACCAAAAGAGATATGAAAAAATAACATATTTAACAATGTAGGTGGGAATTTTAAATACAAGATCCTGTTGAAAATATTGATATTCAAAGAAACAAACAGCTTTGGATCCATAGCCACAATTTAGGTTTTCCTAGATTAAAATCAGAAGTGATTTTATTGTTGGAAGATACATTAATTCTTTGAAGTCAGAATAAGAGGCTTGACAATTTAATTTCTAATTAAGTGACTGAATAGACAAAGGATCAAATACAAACAGTAGTGCAGGAAGAAAATAAATTGGAAGAAATAATTGTTCAACCAGTAGTAATAATTAA
This sequence comes from Symphalangus syndactylus, assembly GCF_028878055.3. Lineage (NCBI taxonomy): Eukaryota > Metazoa > Chordata > Mammalia > Primates > Hylobatidae > Symphalangus > Symphalangus syndactylus. The sequence goes on from NC_072433.2 coordinate 25,017,566, forward strand.
GACCACCATTTAAAAATTTTCTATACACAAAGAATGAGAAAATAGTTATAATATTATTATTATACTTCTTTCTTCTTCAGTATTAGTGGACCCACATTATCTCCTGTCAATTCATTGTGTTTATTATGTGAACCATCACAGGCAGGAAATTTAGAACGCCAACACCTACAATAAGCTGCTTAGTAAGACACAAATCTTCAATGTTTATTTCATTCACTACTTTCGGATTTTCCTTTTGTATTTTAAGATTAATCAAGCTATCCTTCTGTTGTTTCTTCTTCGGGAGGAATGGACGAACTGCAAGGTAGCCAAGAAATGCGAGTATACCAAGGAAAGGCAATAATCGAAGCCATTCTGAAACTGTGAGTCTAGCGAACCCGGTAATGCTTTCAGGTACTGGGAGCCGCTTCAGATATGCGGGGAGCTGCACCTTCACGATGCGGGCCACGCTCTCCAGCACCATCCTGGCCAGCGGCATCCACTCCTCTCCCGAGCCCTCTCCGCTCTGGCCAAGCTGCAGCGCCTGCGCCGAGAGCGGAAGCGGCTGGCGGGCACTCGCGGCCTCGGCCTGGGCGGCGGGCCCTCGAGACAGAGTCTTACGTTGTCACCCAGGCTGGAGTGCAGTGGCATGATCTCGGCTCACCTGAACCTCCCAGTTTCAAGTGATTCTCCTGCCTCAGCCTCCCGAGTAGCTGGGACTACAGGCACGTGCCACCACGCCCGGCTAATTTTTTGTATTTTTTGTAGAGATGAGGTTTCACCATGTTAGCCAGGCTGGTCTCGATCTCCTGACCTCATCATCTGCCCGCCTTGGCCTCCCAAAGTGCTGGGATTACAGGCGTGAGCCACTGTGTCCGGCTTTGTGCTTCAAAAAGCACAATAAAGTATTAAAACCAGGGGCAGTGATTTAAAAAGCAACACAGAAGGACAGGAAGGTGAAGGCCATTCAGAATCCTGATATAAGCAGAAGGTTTAAAAATGGGATCAACTGCCATAGAGGCAAGCATAGGAAATTAAATCCCAAATGCCATGCAGCTAGGCACAGTGGCTCATGCCTGTAATCCTAGCACTTTTGGAGGCCAAGGCGGGTGGGTCACTTAAGTCCAGGAGTTTGAGACCAGCCTGGGCAACATGGCGAAACCCCATCTCTACAAAAAAATACAAAAATTAGCTGGGAGTGATAGTGCATGCCTGTGGTCAAGCTACTTGAGAGGCTGAGGTGGGAGGATCACCTGAGCCTGGGAGATCAAGGCTGCAGTGCGTCGTGATCACGCCATGCACTCCAGCCTGGGCAACAGAGAGAGACCCTGTCTCAAAATAATAAAATGCTATGCTTCTTTCATCCACATCTCACCAGTTTGTTCCTTTCTATATATTTAGCTCTTCAAAGAGGCCTTAATGTTGTCACAGAGCAGTGATTCCCAAACATAGCTGATAGAATCATCCAGCAAACAATTTTAAAAATCCAGATTCCCTGCTGACCACCCACCTATCACTTCTACCGAGTCAGCTTCTGGAAGTGGATCTGGGGAAAGCAGTTTGTTGCTATTTTTTAAAGTTCTTGATTCTCTCATTTATTTCTCATGAGTAGGTAAATTGGTATGGCTTTTTGATGGCACTTCAGACCACATATCAAAAATTTAATTATCTAGATCCTTACTCTGACCAACACTTATATCTGTCTATTCAGTATCTCCTTTGGATGCTTTCAAGATATCCTGAAATCAGTATGTCAAAACTTAAATTCACGATCTTTGCTTAACCCAAATATGGTCTTTTTCCAGCATCTCCCCCAGGGAATAACATATCATGTACTCAGCTTGAGAACAGAATCCGGGTATCAGAAGCAGCCCAGAGTCTGGAGCCAGAGTGCCTGGGCTCAAATACCAGGTCCACACTGACTTTGGGCAAGTTGGCTAACCTCTCTGGGCCTGTTTCCTCAGCTCTGAAATAAGAATGATGCTAATATCTACCTCAGTTGAATGAGTTAATACTTAGCATAACGCCTGGCATATGGTTTAGCTAGCAGCTGCTTCTTCCTTGACCATTTCCCCCTTAGAGTTTCCCGTCCCAGACTATCACCCACCAAGACTTAGGCCCCTTCCATCTCCACCCCTACCACCTTAGTGCATACAACATCATCTTTAGTATAAATGAGTGCAAAAATCTCCATTTAAAAAGATGAATCTCTTAAAAATGCAACAGCATAGTACATTTGAAAAAAATGAAATAAAGTCACTTTTCTGTTTGAAACTCAGTGATAAGCCTTTGTTCTTGGGATAAAAAAACAATCTGGCCGGGCACGGTGGCTCACGCCTGTAATCCTAGCACTTTGGGAGGCCAAGGCAGGTGGATCATCTGAGGTCAGGAGTTCGAGACCAGCCTGGTCAACATGGTGAAACTCCGTCTCTACTAATACAAAAATTAGCAGGATGTGGTGGCAGGCACCTGTAGTCCCAGCTATTAGGGAGGCTAAAGCAGGAGAATAGCCTGAACCCAGGAGGCAGAGTGTGCACTGAGCCAAGATCATGCCACTGCACTCCAGCCTGGGTGACAGAGCAAGACTGTCCCCCCCAAAAAAAAAAAAAAAAAATTAAAAAAATCCACCAGCCTCCGGGCACGGTGGCTCACACCTGTAATCCCAGCACTTTGGGAGGCTGAGGTGGGCGGACCACGAGGTCAGGAGATTGAGACCATCCTGGCTAACACGGTGAAACCCCGTCTCTACTAAAAATACAAAAAAATTAGCTGGGTGTGGTGGCAGGCACCTGTAGTCCCAGCTACTAGGGAGGCTGAGGCAGGAGAATGGCGTGAACCCGGGAGGCAGAGCTTGCAGTGAGCCAAGATCACGCCACTGCACTCCAGCCTGGGCGACAGAGCGAGACTCCGTCTCAAAAAAAGAAAAAAAAAAAAAAAAAAAAAAAAGGGCTGGCTTCAGCCTCCCAAAGTGCTGGGATTACAGACGTAAGCCACTGCGCCCAGCCAAAAAAATCTTTTTTAAAGGGACAAGGTCTTGCTATATGGCCCAGGCTGGAGTGCAGTGGCTGTTTACAGATGCAGTCATCATGCACTACAGCCTAGACCTCCCGGGCTCAAGTGATCCTCCTGCCTCTGCCTCCCCAAGTGGTGGGACTAAAGGTACATGCCACCGTGTCCTAAAAAACTCTTTAATGTGCCAATCTCTCTCTCTAGCCACATTGAGCCTCTTCTTAAATATAGCATCACAGGGCCTTTGCACACACTGCTCCCTCTGTCTGGAACAGTGTCTCCTTCCATTCCCATTCCGATTTTACACAGTTAACTCCTGACATCTTTCAGATCCCAATTCCAAAGTTACTTTTTCAGGGAAACTTCCCTCAACCCTCCCAAACTAGATCAGATTTCCCTGTGAAAAACCCTTCTGGCTCTGAATAACTTTCTTCCATAGAATTTATTACAACTTCTGATTATATATGTTTAGTAGTGATTGGCCGGGTGCCGTGGCTCACGCCTGTAATCCCAGCACTTTGGGAGGCTGAGATGGGCAGATCACCTGAGGTCAGAAATTCGATACCAGCCTGGCCAACATGGCGAAACCCCATCTCTACTAAAAATACAAAAAAAATTAGCCAGGTGTGGTGGCAGGTGCCTATAAGTCCAGCTACTTGGGAGGCTGAGGCAGGAGAATTGCTTGAACTCGGGAGGCGGAGGTTGCAGTGAGCTGAGATCTCGCCATTGAATTCCAGCCTAGGATAGAGTGAGACGCTATCTCCAAAAAAAACCAAAAAAAAGTTACTAGTGATTATTTAATTGCCTATCTCCCCCACTAGAATTTGCTTATCACTGTCTCCCAGCATTTAGCACTGTGCCCAGTACAAAGTAGGTGTTTAATAATTGTTGAATGAACTATGAAAGTCACGTGACCCAGTAACTTCACTTCTAGAAATCCAGTCTAAAGAAATATGTATACAAACTATTCCAGCTATAACAATACTGCTATTCCTCCTGCCACTGGCACTTACCATTGATGTACTCACTACATGCTGTTTCACACACAAACTCATTTAATCTTCACTATAACCATATGAGATCCCATTATATTCATTTTACAGATAAGAAAACTGAGGCACAGAGGTTAAGTAACTTGCCCCAAGGTTTCACAAGTAGTAAGTGGACAAACAGATTCAACCCAGACACAGTGGCTCTGGGACCCCAATTCAGGCACTCTATACATTATAATACAGATATATTTCATGCAAACTTCAACTGCAGAAATTTGAAATGGTGCCATAAATATTAGTCTTGCTTTTTATGTAAAGTTTGAAGAAATGCAAATCCCCCAAATTAAAAGTTTTAAGTTATATAATTTCAAAGCTGGAGAGAGTAGTGAATTGTAAGCATCCCCTTTGCCTCCCCACCCCATACATACACTTCACGTGTTCATATGACAATATAAGTCTTGAATCATGGGAATTATGAATTATTTGTAATTTTTTCTTTTTTTTTTTTTTTTTTTTTTTGAGATGGAGTCTCGCTCTGTTGCCCAGGCTGGAGTGCAGTGGCGGGATCTCGGCTCACTACAAGCTCTGCCTCCCGGGTTCACGCCATTCTCCTGCCTCAGCCTCCCGAGTAGCTGGGACTACAGGTGCCCGCCACTATGCCCCGCTAGTTTTTTGTGTTTTTTAGTAGAGATGGGGTTTCACTGTGTTAGCCAGGATGGTCTCGATCTCCTGACCTTGTGATCCGCCCGCCTCGGCCTCCCAGAGTGCTGGGATTATAGGCATGAGCTCCCGTGCCCAGTCTATTTGTGGTTTTCAAGAATGCATCCTTTATATCAATGCAACCACCCTGTTCTAGGCTTTAGTACAGCAATATTTGAGTTTAAGAAAAAAACTCATAAGCTCCTCTTGGGGGAAAATAAGAACAGAAATGAGTGTCTGCTTTAAGACTGAAAATCAACTTTTATTCAGCAAAATGCTTGCTAACTAGATTTTGAAATCTAAAGAAAAACTTGAGAAAAAAATGTACTTTGCATTGACTGATGACACATTCTCAATCTCTCAACACCCAGGGAAAATAATGCTAGTGTGAATGAATGTGGTAGTTTACTTCTGAGTCATGCAATTTAAAAGTTTTTGACTTTTGGTGAATTCATATGCTTTTGAAACTATTGACTATTATTTAGATAGTCATAAAACAAAAGTTAATCTGAAAACTATTTTCAAATGGTATAGTAACCTTAAGTTTACAGCAGAGTCTGTCTTAAAGGTATTGTTTAAACATGAAAGCTCAATTTATCTGGATGATGTTAAGATGTACAGTTCACTCGATCATCTTTCTACAGCAGTCTTTCCTAATAAGGCAATTACTGATAGTTAGATTGCTAAAAATCCAAACACTTTACAATTTTGATGTTAACTCTTCCCTACCACCACATCTGTAAAAGATAAAAGTAGAAGATTGGTTAAATAAATCATGGTACATTCACCATGTTAAAGACTACGGCGCTATTAAAAACAAGATAGATGTGTATTTAACAGTCTGGAAAGATGCCTGTGATTCTAAGTTAAAAAGCGAGTTGCAGAGTAACATTTGTATACATGATATAGTCCAATTCTTGTTTTTAAAATTCCTGTATGCATACATAAGTTTTTTGTGCAAAAAAAAAAGGTCTACAAGGATTCTTATAAAATCAGTAACTGTGTGCTTGCCCTTAAGAGAGTAGAACTGGGGAAGAAATTTCACGTGTTTATTTCTTTTTCTCTCTTTATTTATTTTTTGTTTTTTTGGAGACAGGGTCTCGCTCTGTTACCCAGGCTACAGTACAGTGGTGTGATCTTGGCTCACTGCAACCTCTGCCTCCCGGGCTCAAAAGATCCTTTTTTTTTTTTTTTTTTTTTTTGAGACAGCATCTCACTCTGTTGCCCAGGCTGGAGTGCAGTGCAGTCGTATGATCTTGGCTCACTGCAACCTCTACCTCCCAGGTTCAAGTAATTTTCCTGTCCCAGCCACCTGAGTAGAGTAGATGGGACTACAGGCATGCACCACCATGCTTGGCTAATTTTTGTATTTTTTGTAGAGACGGGGGGTCTCACTATGTTGCCCAGGCTGGTCTCGAACTCCTGGGTTCAAGCAATCCTCCCACCTCAACCTCTCAAAGCACTAGAATTACAGTTGTGAGCCACCATACCCCAGCCTTCATGTGTTTATTTCTGACTTGCTTCTATTGACAGGCAGTAGAGTTCAGTGGTGTAAGCTCAGTCTGCTTAGGTTTGAATCTGAGCTCTACTACTTACTTAGCTGTGGGATCTTGGGCAGGTTACTTAACTTCTCTGGCCTCAGTTTTCTCACCTGCAAAATGAGGACAACAATAGTACCTCCCTCAAGGGATGTTTGAGGATTAAATGAGCTGATGCATATAAAGTACTAAGAACTTTATCTGTCACATAGTAAGTGCCACATATTTTATTGAAAAAAGTGTGTCTTTACAGTGAACATATTTTCATGTATTAATTTGAAATCCCAACCAACCAACCGTCCCTATGTAAACAATATAAAATGGTATACACTGGGGAGGAGACGATAAAAAATAAAAAGCTCCCCAGGCAATTTGATCACCAGCCAAGCTTGCAAACTACTGACTCAGAGGCCAAAAGCAGGGATAAACCAGTTGAAGTGGGGCTGAGTCCCAGTTGGGGAATGCAGGAGACTTCTGGAAGTGGAAAAAGACCATAAAAGACCAGAGAAGAGCAGGTCTCGAAGTACGGTGGGAAGCCTGGATGAAGTGACTCTACAGGGAGAAGGCAGTGTGTGGGCCTGGCGTCCTGTCCTGGCTTGTGTGGAGAGAGCTCACAAGTAGCTGTTTCTCCCCTGCCTGAAGTTACGACAAGATGGGGCACGCTGTGCAAAGGCTGCTCAGAAGGCGGTCAGCCTTCAGCAAGACACCCAGGAGAGCAGCCGAAACCTCCACCTGGGCTCTCTCACTGGCCAGTGAGCAGTCCAGCCAGCCACCCCGTCATAGCTCCAGGGCCATTTCCCACGTAGGCACAGGGAAGTTAGGGCCTCAAGGCTGAGGAGCTTGGACTCAGTAACTCGCCTCAGGCCACATCATTTGGGATGAGAAACAGCTTAGAATCCATTTTTCCCTTGCCTGTGCTGGGATGTATACCATCAGGCCTCTTCCCACTGCTGGGTTTAACGAGAGTCTGAAGAATTTCCAAACGGACCCAAGTGCAAATCATTTCTCTCAACAGTAGTTCTAGCTTCTCTATAAAATGACTGGGGGCCAGGAATGATGGCTCACACCTGAAATCCCAACTTTGGGGGGCTGAGGCGGGCGGATCACTTGAGGCCAGGAGTTCAAGACCAGCCTGGGCAACAAAGTGAGACCCTGTCTCTTAAAAAAAAAGACTGGGATATCTGGGGAATACCTGTGGTCCCCAAATTTGGAGGAGGAGATTTCTTAGAAAGATGCACGTACACTTTTAGACACAGTTAATTCCTGGGGATCAACGACTTCCTAAAGCGAATATGAGACCCTGGAGTCAGAACTCAAAGCAAAAATACCTTCTACTTCTCCTAACATACAACACAGGTTGTCAAGGTCTCTTGCTAATAGGTAACTTCCAACTTTAAAGTGGTCTTGAACAAAAAGGGGGGCTACTGAGATGGAAGGAGAAGAGGACCTGGGATTATACCTCCCCATTCCCCATCTCCCCATTTAGCCCTAAGATGCCTCAGAGTCCTAGGGAAAAACAGATCTTTCCTCCTGGGGTTCAGTAGCACCTGGAGAGGCTCTCACGAGGGGAGGCAGCCCACCAGTCCTCCTACCTCCTGGCTCTGTGGCTTTGGCTCTGAGCCCTCTCCTCAGATGTTAGACAGCCACAGAGCCAGAGTCCTGAGTTCAAAGATGGGGTCGAGGGAGAAAAGAAGATGTTTGCTTGGCTTTTTGAGACAGAGTCTTGCTCTGTCGCCCAGGCTAGAGTGCAGTGGCGTGATCTCCGCTCACTGCAACCTCTGCCTCCCAGGTTCAAGCGATTCTTCTACCTCAGCCTCCTGAGTAGCTGGGATTACAGGCACACGCCACCATGCCTGGCTAATTTTTATATTTTTAGTAGACAGGGTTTCGCCATGTTGGCCAGGCTGGTCTCAAACTCCCGAGCTCAGATGATCCACCCGCCTAGGCCTCCCAAAGTGCTGGGATTACAGGTGTGAGCCATTACACCCAGCACGTTTGGCTTTCTTTCCCCGGGTGAGGCATTCTGGTTCACTGCCCAAGCAGCAGGCCCCCAACACTCTTAAGTCCAGCAGACAGAGGCAGCTGCAGCCTGGAGGGAATTCTGTCAGCTGGAGGAATTTGCAGACCTCTGATGCTCTAGGTAACCCAGAGCCCTGAGGATACCCAGATTTGGCTGGGGGAGGAGGAGTGACTGGGGAAGGGTCTGTCAAGCTCTTCTACCCAGAGCAAGAGGTGGGAGGTCTTTGCTGCTGGAGGCAGGTGGGGGTGGGGTGGCAGTTCTCTGCAGAGGGCTGTCAGTTTGAGTGCTATCAGGCCGGGTATCTGAACCCTCCTTGTTCCCCCATATCTTAAAAGGGAGGCCAGAGGTCCTGGGCAGAAGTGCCTGCCACCCCCCACCCTCCTGGCGATTAGCAGGGGCCTGTGGAGGGAACAGGAATTCAAAGCCCTTGGGTCAGAAGTTAACTATTTCCAATCTTCCTCTAATTTGGCTGGGGCCAGAAGACTCCAAATATCTTTCCCTTTCCCACCCTGATTTCCAAATGGTCAGTGCCTCATACTTAGGGGGTTACACCTGTGTTCAAAATGTGACTCCACAATTTATTAGCTGGGTGACCTTAGATAGTTACAAAGTGACAAGCCGAGGTTTCCTATCCAGTTAAATGGGGCCAATTCCAACCACCCCATGGGGCTTTTAGGAGGATTAAAGGGGCTTATTACATAAAGTACATAGTGTGATTCTGGAATTCAGTAAGCTCTCAAGTGGTATCTGGGTGGTGGTGGTGAGTTTTCACAGCCCTTCCTTGCCAGCCCTGCTACCTGGGTTGGCAATGCCAGGTGACTAAATGAAATGAGAAAAAGGCAACTGAGGCAGACATGGTCCTCCAGTCTGAGAAGTGGGAGGGGAGTTGAGAAAGGTTGCTGGGAGTGGGGGCCAATATCCTGGTTCCAGGGAAGACTTCAGAGACCCTGGCCTCCATACTGGTACAACTGGGACTTCAGCCATTATGTCTCCATACTGGTACAACTGGGATTTCCCCAAACACTTTGCTGCCTCTGTTATGGGGTGAGACAAATTTCAAGCGGGGCTGGACCCTGCCTATGCCTCACTGGCTCTCCCCACCTCACACTCCATGATCCAGCCAGATTCAATGTATCCAAGTCCCTGGAACCCTCGTGTTGTTCCTCTGCCAGAACACTCCACGTCACCTCTCATGCCCAACTCCCTTGCCTAATTCTTCTTCCTTGGCTGCCAGCTTGGACATCAGTTCCTCGAGGTTTCTCCAAGAACATGTCAGCAGCCCCTCCTATGTGACTCTATATCACTCCTTTCCCACCTCTCCCTCAATCTCTTTTTCTTTTTTTGAGACGGAGTCTCGCTCTGTTGCCCAGGCTGGAGTGGAGTGGCTTAATCTCAGCTCACTGCAACCTCCACCTCCTGGGTTCAAAGCCATTCTCCTACCTCAGCCTCCCAAGTAAACTGGGATTACAGGTGCTTGCCACCATGCCAGGCTAATTATTTTTGTTTTTTTTTTTGTTTTTTTTTTTTTTTGTTGTTGTTTTTTTTGAGACGGAGTCTCGCTCTGTCGCCCAGGCTGGAGTGCAGTGGCGCAATCTCGGCTCACTGCAAGCTCCGCCTCCCAGGTTCATGCCATTCTCCTGCCTCAGCCTCTCCGAGTAGCTGGGACTACAGGCGCCCGCCACCACGCCCGGCTAATTTTTTGTATTTTTAGTAGAGACGGGGTTTCACCGTGGTCTCGATCTCCTGACCTCGTGATCCGCCCGCCTCGGCCTCCCAAAGTGCTGGGATTATAAGCGTGAGCCACCGCGCCCGGCCATTATTTTTGTTTTTTTTTGTTTTGTTGTTGTTGTTAGCAGAGACAGGGTTTCACTATGTTGGCCAGGTTGGTTTCGAACTCCTGACCTCAAGTGATCCGCCTGCCTCGGCTTCCCAAAGTGCTAGGATTACAGGTGTGAGCCACCATGCCCGGCCCCTCCTCAATCTCATATATGCATATATTGTACTTATTTTGTCTCTCTATACTAGCAGGTAAGTGGCCCTTTGAGGCCAGGATTTTTGCACATTTTGTTCACTAATGAATCCCCAGCACCTAGAACAGTACCTGACAGTAAACAGTACCTGAACTCTAATCAGGAGTTCATTGAGGGTTAGGAACTGTGGCCTTACTTACCCTCTGAGTATCCAGTACCTAGTAGGTACTCAGACATTTGTTGGCTGAATGACCATTTCAACTTGGCTTTGGATCTCAGACACTTCACTGTTTCTATAAGAGAGGAGCTGGATTTGAACATGTTTGCCAAATAAGGAGGCTGCTGCCCACCCACACACTGGTCAGGATAAAAATCTCCACCCAGGGCCGTGCACAGTGGCTCACACCTGTAATCCTAGCACTTTGGGAGGCTGAGGCAAGACGATTGCTTGAGGCTAGGGGTTCAAGGCCAGCCCAGGCAACATAGTGAGACCCCTTCTGTATTTTATGTATTTATTTATTTTTGGAGATGGAGTCTTGCTCTATTGCCCAGACTGGAATGCAGTGGTGCAATCTCGGCTCACTGCAAGCTCTGCCTCCCAGGCTCAAGCAATTCTCCTACCTCAGCCTCCTGAGTAGCTAGGATTACAGGGGCACACCACCACACCAGGCTAATTTTTGTATTTTTAGTAGAGACGGGGTTTCGCCATGTTGGCCAGGCTGGTCTCGAACTCCTGACCTCAAGTGATCCGCCCACCTTGGCCTCCCAAAGTGCTGGGATTACAGGCGTGAGCCATCATGCCGGCCGCCTCTAATTTAAATACATATATATATATATATATATTTTTTTTTTTTTTGAGACAGAGTCTTGCTCGGTCACCCAGGCTGGAGTGCAGTGACACGATCTCCGCTCACTGCAACCTCCACCTCTCAGATTTAAGAGATTCTCCTGCCTCACCCTCCCAAGTAGCTGGGATTACAGGCACCTGCCACCATGCCCAGCTAATTTTTGTATTTTTAGTAGAGACAGGGTTTCACCATGTTGGCCAGGCTGGTCTCGAACTCTTGACCTGAGGTGATCTGCCCGCCTCGGCCTCCCAAAGTGCTGGGATCACAGGTGTGAGCCACCGCACCCAGCCGCAAAAAAAAAAAAAAAAAAATTTAATTTAAAAATTAAGAAAAAGGCCAGGTACGGTGGCTCACACCTATAATCCCAGCACTTTGGGAGGCCGAGGCGGGTAGATCATGAGGTCAGAAGATCGAGACCATCCTGGCGAACACGGTCAAACACTGTCTCTACTAAAAATACAAAAAATTAGCTGGGCATGGTGGCACATGCCTGTAGTCCCAGCTATTCAGGAGGCTGAGGCAGGAGAATCGCTTGAATCCGGGAGGCGGAGTTTGCAATGAGATGAGATTGTGCCACTGCACTCCAGCCTGAGCAACGGAGTGAGACTCCATCTCAAAAAAATAAAAAATAAAAAATTAAGAACAAATAAATCTCCACCGAGAAAGAAGTTCTCACTTAAGAAATTTGGCCGGGCACGGTGGCTCACGCCTGTAATCCTTGCACTTTGGGAGGCCGAAGTGGGTGGATCATGAGGTCAGGAGATGGAGACCATCCTGGCTAACACAGTGAAACCCCGTCTCTACTAAAAATACAAAAAATTAGCCGGGCGTGGTTGCGGGCGCCTGTAGTCCCAGCTACTTGGGAGGATGAGGCAGGAGAATGGCATGAACCTGGGAGGCGGAGCTTGCAGTGAGCTGAGATCACGCCACTGCCCTCCAGCCTGGGCGACAAAGCAAGACTCCATTTCAACAAAAAAAAAAAAAAAAAAAAAAAGAAAAGAAATTCAGGGCCCTTTCCAGATTCTCTTTCTACTTTTGAGGAACGAAGCAAGCATCAGGATAAGGACAAAGAAAAGGAAGCTTTTCTCCCCCAAGACAAAGGATGAGGCCAAGTACATAATAAAAACTTGCTGTCTCTTAGCATAGGGCCAGATGAAAATCAAGACTCCGGAAGGGGGGCGTCTGGCAGAGAGACTGTTGGGGTGGGAGAGTGCAGAAGACAACTCACTTACTTCAGAACAGAGAGGAGCTGATACCTCCATCCAGGATCACAGTATTGGAATCCTCAGGTAATCAGTTAACCCAGCAATTGTGCCCCAGGTGTATAAATAACAAATAGGGGTGCACAGGTCACCAGAAGATTTGCACAAAATGGAAACTACTGAAATGCCTATCAACAGCAGAATTGTGGATAGTCACATAATGAAATACTATACAATGAGAATCAACTAGAACTACATCCAGAATTATGCAAGAATCTCTCAATAGTGCCATGAAAGCAGCCAGAGCTAAGACAATTGTATGAGCCTCTTACAGAAAGTTCAAATGCAGGCAAATTCACCTGTGGTACTCAGAAGTCAGAAGAGTGGTTATCTAGAGAGAAGGGTTGAAATTAGGAGGGAGGGGGCATCCAAGGCCCTGGTAATGCTGTTTCTTGATCTGTGTGCCAGAAACACAGGGGTTTTAAGTTTGCAATGTTCATCAGGCTGCACACTCATCATTTCAGCACTTTTGTCCACATTTGTTATTCTTCAATAACATCGAGTCTCTGAATGGAGACCGTTCAGCCTCAGGACCAAAGCCTCAACTGACTGGAGCTGAGGAGGCCCTTCCCTCCCTCCTCTTCCATCATCCTCCAGATGCTTTGCAGAGCTATAGTTTCTGGCCCTAGAAACTCTGCTTGTCATAAGCACTGCCTTCCTTGTGCAGCAGGGAGGTGAGAGCACCCTGCACTGGGTAACCTAGGAACACTGTGGCGTATGAGGAGGTGGGAAGGGAGACTAGAGGTTTGAGACCTGCTCCCCAGGCACAAGCTACTGGTGATGCAGGACAGAGTCTTCAGCAAGTTAACCCTACTCTGCTGCTAAGCCAGAAAAGCAGCCTGCTAGGCTTGAAGGTCCAGTTCAAATTGGAGCCAAATTTATGGATATCTCCCTGGGATGTGAAGGCAAAACATCAGGGTTTAAATCCCGGCCTTCTGTTTATTGCACCAGTGACCTCTCACTGACTTCCTTAACCTCATTTTACAGCTAAGTGGAAATTATCAACAAATGCTTTGCAGGGCAGCCCGTAAGCACAGAAAATTACTAAATTAGGGCCGGTTGGTCACCTCCAGTCGGTCCTGTCCTGCCACTGTACCCGCCAGCCGTGTTCTCCATGCAATTCAACAAGGGCCCCTCATACTGGCTCTCTGCCGAGGTCAAGAACCAGATCCTGTCCAAATATGACCCCCAGAAGGAGGCAGAGCTCCACAGCTGGATCGAGGGACTCACCAGTCTCTCCATCGGCCCTGACTTCCAGAAGGGCCTGAAGGACAGAATTATCTTACACACACTCATGAACGAGCTGCATCCAGGCTCAGTCCCCAAGATCAACCACTCCATGCAGAACTGGCACCAGCTAGAAAACCTCTCCAACTTCATCAAGGCCATAGTCAGCTATGGCATGAACCCCATGGACCTGTTTGAGGCCAATAACCTGTTTGAGAGTGGGAACATGACGCAGGTACAGGTGTCTCTTCTTGCCCTGGCGGGGAAGGCCAAGACTAAGGGGCTGCAGAGCGGGGTGGACATCGGCGTCAGGTACTCAAAGAAGCAGGAGCGGAACTTCGACTACAACACCACGAAGGCCGGCCAGTGCGTCATTGGGCTGCAGATGGGCACCAACAAATGTGCTAGCCAGTCGGGTATCATCATGTACGGCACAAGGCGCATCTCTACAGCCCCAAGAACCACATCCTGCCACCGTGGACCACTCGACCATCAGCCTCCAGATGGGTACAAACAAGTGCGCCAGCCACGTGGGCATGACGGCTCCCTGGACCCAGCGGCACATCTATGACACCAAGCTGGGCACCAACAAGTGTGATAACTCCTCCATGTCCCTGCAGATGGGCTACATGCAGGGTGCTAACCAGAGCAGCCAGGTCTTCAGCCTGGGCCGGCAGATATACAATTCCAAGTACTGCCCACAAGGCCCAGCGGCCAACAGGGCTCCCTCGGGCACCAACGACTGCCCAGGCCCAGGGAAGGCCCCTGAATATCCCCCTTACTACCAGGAGGAGGCCAGCTACTAAGGCTCCCAGCACGCTGTCTCCCCACATCATCTCCCTGTCTGGGTTTTGGGGTTTTTCTGTGTTTTCTTTTTTTTTTTTTTAACCTGTTCAGTGTTGCCAGTCAACCGAGGGTCTGTGAGTGGCGGCATGGGATCTGGCAGCAGGGATTTTCCCCCCTTGCCTTGGTTCCTTCGCAGAACTGGGCCACCAGGCTGTGGGGGAAGGGGTTAAGGCTGTATCCCGATGCATGTAAGGTGAGGGTCCCTGCTGGCACGTCCAGGCTATGGGCTGAGCTGTGCTGGGAAGAAGAGACCTGGGCATGGAGGGAACCGGTCCCGGAAGGTTTCCAGTTGCCTTGCCTCTTCCCCCTTTTGTCAGCTGATCAGTTTGTGGTTTCTGTACCCACAAAAGTTTCAGGAAATATTAACAAAATAAAAATATGGCCGGGCGTGGTGGCTCACACCTGTAATCCCAGCACTCTGGGAGGTCAAGGTGGGCAGATCACCTGAGATCGGGAGTTCGAGACCAGCCTGACCAACATGATGAAACCCCGTCTCTACTAAAAATACAAAATTAGCCAGGCGTTGTGGCACATGCCTGTACCAGCTACTCGGGAGGCTGAGGCAGAAGAATCACTTGAACCCAGAAGGTGGAGGTTGCGGTGAGCCGAGACCGCGCCATTGTGCTCCAGCCTGGGCAACAAGAGCAAAACTCCATCTCGAAAAAAGAAAAAATATGTATTTTTTTCCCTGAGGAATGGGGCAGGGACAGTGGAGAGGGTGCTGGGAAATGAGTCCCCTAGGAGAGGGGACCTGACCACGATGCTAAAATATGTCAGGCTGAGTGGCCGGCTTTCTCTAGGACCCTCAGACCAACAGATCTCAGACCCTCAGGCCTGCCCAGGGGCCCAGTGGGGAAACTGAGGCCCGCACAAGGAAGTAGAATTCTGAGTTGTTAGGGCTAAGCCTGACCCCCTCTCCATGCTAACCACCCCCTACTGTGGTCCTCAGGTTTTTTTTTTTTGTCTTTGAGGCAGAGTCTCGCTCTGTTGCCCAGGTTGGAGTGCAGTGGCGTGATCTTGGCTTGCTGCAACCTCCACCTACCGGGCTCAAGCGATTCTCCTGCCTCAGCCTCCCAAGTAACTGGGATTACAGGCACACTGCCACCACGCCCAGCTAATTTTTGTATTTTTAGTAGATACGGGATTTCACCATGTTGGCCAGGCTGGTCTTGAACTCCTGGCCTCATGTGATCTGCCCGCCTCAGCCTCCCAAAGTGCTGGGATTACAGGCGTGAGCCACTGCGCCTTGCCCCTCAGTAGGTTTTAAGGAGCCCCCAGCCCTCCATCTCCCCTTCTGGGCCTGACCAGCTATACTGCTTCATCTCCCCTAGCCACATGCCCCGCCAAGTACTGCACAGGGACCCCCTTACCCAGGGGCCCTGCACCATGAGATAATGTGAAACACCAACTGTGGACCAAATGCAATAAAACCTCTGTTTTTAAGAAAAAAAGAAAAAAATTACTAGACTGTAAGCTCAAGGGCAGGGACTTCGTTTTGTTCATTGCTTTATTTGAAGTTGTGGAACAGTGCCTGATCTATGCAGATGCGAAATATATGCTTACAGGAAGAATGAAATGTAAATAAAGGGCATACTCCAGAGTAGGGGCTTCCACAATAAAAGGCAGTTTTTACACCCAGAGCTGAAAGAGACAAAACCATCTTGATGTTAACTTGTGCTCAGTCAGATGCATTATTGAACTTGGAAGTTTCCTCCCAAAGCTGATGGTTAGTTTTTAATCTGACCCAAAGGCTGACTATGGGTCAGATGAACCTACTGAAGGCCATAATGAAGGACTACATCTGTTTGACTGCCATTAAGCTGCCTCTCTCAGTTGTTCACCCTTAAGGATGAGTAGACCACTGTAGGTCACTCACTTTTAATCACTGCACTAATACCATGAAAGTTCCCTCCTCCCACCTCTCCACTGTCGGCTTCCAGACCACACTTGAAGGAAGGTGGCCCACAGACTGTGGGACTGGGATGGGGGAATGTGCCGGCTCTCCTTCCCTCCAGATTAACCTTTCCTCTTGAGCTACTCAAGACCCCTCACCTGGGCCCTTAGAGACTAAATCCAAACCAGTTTCCTCTACATGAATATTTCTGGAAAACCCTACAAAAAAAAAAAAAAAATGACTAAGTGCTCTTGGGGCGGGGGGCCAGGAGAACTTGTTATTTATAGCTGTGGGATTCAGGGATCCAATATTCTACCCTCTCCACTCAGGCCCTGCTTTCTGGTAGTAAAAAACGCCAGGGAGCTGGGCACAGTGGATCGTACCTGTCATCTCAGTGCTTGGGAGGCTGAGGTGGGAAGATTGCTTGAGCCCAGGAGTTTGTGACCAGTCTGGGCAACATAGTGAGACCCTGTCTCTACAAAACATTAAAAATTAGCCAGGCGTGGTAGCACATGTCTGTGGTCTCAGCTACTTGGGAGGCTGTGATAGGAGGATCACTAGAGCCCAGAAGGTAGAGGCTGCAGTGAACAGTGATTACATCACTGCATTCTAGCCTGGGCTGGGTGACACAGCGATTCCCTATCTCAAAAAAAAAGGGCCAGGAAACTTGGGGGTCTGAAATTTCCATTCAAATCCCCCCTGATCACTGCAGTGATGACTTGGTGAAGCCACAGTCATGTAGGCTTCATCTATAAAATGGGTCACCCTTCACAAGGTTGTCAAATTCATTCATAATTCATACAGGACTGGGCATCCTGTAAGGTACCAGGCCCTGGGCATATACCAAGAGGTAAAAGTTGTGTCTATCACCCTCAAAGAAGTTCACGAGCTGTTTGGCTTAAGTGAATCCAATCCATTAAGCTGTGCCTCTGTTTCTCCACCTTCAAAACCTCAGGCAAGGCTAGACTATGGGGTTTCTGAAGTTCAAAATTCTGAGATTAAGAGCTCAGCTTGTTTAACATTTACCTCACCTGCTTCAAGGGAATGTCAGGAGGATAAAGCAAGCTCAGAGTTGCAAAAGGGCTTTGAAGGGGAAGATGCACATACAAACAAGGCATTAATTACATCAGATAAGTTCTTTGAGCTGAACTTCATAGACACCCTTGATATTCATAACCCAGGGGCAAACAACAGGGGTGATTGTTCCCTTAGCAATATGGAAACTTGCCTGCTTGGCTAAACTTGAGAGTGTATACGTTCCTGCAGGATAACCCTTTCAACGTGGCTAGATCCAGGCTGGGGCTCTATGTTTTGAGGATGAGGAACTAGGGTGCAGGTGGGGTGGTAAAAGTGCCAGCTGAAGACCAAAGGGAGAAATAGCAATATGTTTTGTTGGGAAGTCCCAATTTATTGGGACCAACTGGACCAAGAAATGCACTTTTACTTAAAAAAGAAAGCAGCAGCCCATGCCACCAGAAGCCTACTCTAAGACCCAGCCATGTGGCAGGGAGTTTCAAGGTGTGCCAAGCGCATTAACCCATCCTTTGTTGTATAACCCAGGTGTGCTCCTGCCACAAACCCACCGTTTTTCACAACCGTAAAGCAGACATCCGAGAAAGCTGAATTTCCTCTAAAGGTTTAAAATGCCTGACGTCATCGGGAAGCACTCGCCAACCCAACCATGAAATCGAAAACCTGATCACTGCTTCCCCCCAAAACCTCAAGCCTAGTGAAGTGACAGCTAATCTGATATTTCTTGCTTCAGTAGGAAAGATAAGGTACAGACAACACTCAAAGCTATAGCCTGCTCTGGGAGACTGTAGTCAGAGAACTTGACAATGGGGTGGGGGGAGGGGGCGTAGATTTGGCAGAAGTCTGGTTAGCAATAAGGCTTCCTCAGGGAGCCGGAATTGGATTTGGGGCCCTGCCCGAGTTCACATTTTTACAGGTTGGCTGAGTTGCAGTTTGTTAGCCAGCCAGTAATAAACCCCTGCGCAAGAATTTAAAGTTTATGAGGCATGGCTTCTTAATGCCTCTCCTCAGCTCCCTACAGCCAAGGGTTTAAGGAGCCTAGCCTAGCCTGGGTGTTAATTGTTTTGTCAATCTGCAGAGTTATTTGGAGAGAATTTTTTTAAAAAGGGCTTCCACAGACTCAAGGTCCTCAATCCTCTTTTGGAGAAATAAAAGCCACTCTGTCCCCTAGGCATTGACAGCCCCACATTCAAACAGTGGGAATTTGTGCCTGGGGTGAGGGGTAAGTTGATGGAGACTTTAGAAGAATGCTAGGTAGCAAGAGTTCTCAATGTTTTGAAAGCCAGGTAAGCCACAGTTCCTTCCCCGCAAAAATGAATACCCAAGTTCCCAAAAATTTCAGTGTAAGGATCCTCTGAAACCCCACCCAAGGATCCAGGGTTATACCGTTTAAGAACTAAGGTTTCATCCCTTGCTGGAGCCCCCATCCATTGTCCTCTTAACCTAGAGGGAGAAAGCCCTCCACTAGCCAGCAACCGCCTGGGTCTCATAACACACTGGTTCTCCTCACTAAAGTTGCACCGCCCACCCCCTCAGGTTTTTGAACTTGGGGCGGGGGGCGGGGGTAGGAGTAACTGACGGATCAAAAATGTGCTTTGATCGCCCCCATAGCCCCAGGCCTGCCAGCTTGGGACACTGTCCCCCTCAAACTCCTCCCAGTGACCTAGCATCCCAGGCCTGAGACGCTGGGGGCGGGGTGGTTCCCGTACGTGATGGCCCCAGCCCAGGTGTGCCAGGGCCCAGTTTCCAGGCAGGCTACAGGGGTGCAGGCCCTCCGGGAAGGGCAGGGTTAAGAGTGCATTCCAGCTGCCGAGGAAGAAGGGGGGCGGGGTAGGGGAGCTCGAGAAAAGAAACAGACCCGGTCTGTCTGTCGGAGACACAAAGCACGGTTCACAAAGGGGGCCCGAGAGGGGCGAAGGGGGCTGCCCGGGGCACGGCTCATCCCCACACCTGCGCGGGGGTTGGGGGAAGAATGTGGCCGGCGCATTCCTCTGCTGGGGCCAGCGGGGGAGAACTTCCCACGTCGAGACTGGGTGGGGGGCTCAGCCATCCGGCATCTCGGAGGAGGGGGTCAAGGTAGGCAGTGGCTACCGGACAAGGGGCTGGATGTCATAGGCGCTCTGCTGCCCAGCCTTCTCCGTCAGCCACCACCCCCAATCCCAGCCCCCGAGGCGCGTTCTGCGCCTCCCCGGGAACTGAGGTGGCGCCAGGAGTCCTTTGCCCCGGCCCGAACACCCCTCGCGCGGTCCACACCAGAGGGATCACGTGCGGCTCCTACCCCGCGGTTCCACCCGGAGGGTCTTACCTTTCCCCAGCGCTTGGCCGGGATGCTGCTTGGCGCCTCCCGCCTCCAAGGTCACTTCAGCCTCCCCGAAGACCGCCCGGCACGGCTCGGAGGCCGCGCACTGCAGCCAGCAAACCTGCGCCAGGGCAGAGAGTGAAGAAGGAGGCTGGGTCCAGGCGTGCCCGGCCCTGCACTCCCCACCCCGCAGGGTCCTCACGGGCCTTCCGGGCCTCCCTTGGCCCCAGGGAGCGCAGCCCGGAGCTCTCCCCGACGCCACTGCCCCATGCGGACCCCGCCCGCCCCCCAGGGAGCGGTCCCGGTCGGGGCCAGGGCGAGGCTGTGGAGTACCTGGAGGAGGAGGAGAGGCGCGAGAGGTCCACGAGGGAGCCCCATGGCTGCAGAGAGAGGGGTGAGGCAGCTGCCGCGACGGCTGGCCGGTGCTCCGCTCAGCTCTTGCCCCTTTGAGCACCGCAGCCCCCGGGAGCCAGCGGGAGGAGGCCAGGTGAGCGCAGGTGGGTGCTGATTGGTCCAGCGCCACGAGGTCCCGCCCCCTCGCAGGTGGGACCGGTGCGGGCGCGGTTGAGGCCCCAGCGAACCACTCCTGGCCTCCCGGATGCCCTCCTGCGCTCTCCTGGCTTTTCTGGAGCTGTTCTCTGCAGAGACTCAGCCCCTGTCTCGCAGTTCTGGGTTAGAGGAGAAAAGAACATCCAGTGCACTCCTCAGCCTCCGCAGTACGGGAAGAGAAATGTTGCCTTGCCTTGCGGCTACAGCGGAAAAAAGTGGAGACACATCTGAAGTCGACTGAAAACGGAGGCGCTGTTATCCCAAAGCTTTGAAGCAGGCCCGTGTGTCCCAAGCCTCTTTCTGCACCTCCCGTGCCAGCCCGCCGGGGAGGATCCTCCGGGGTTTAAAACTAGCAGGTCCCGAGGGGCCGCGTTTCTTAATTGGATACAACTTCCGCATTTTTTTTCTTTCTTTTTTTTTTTTTTTTTTTTTTTGGAGACAGGGTCTCGCTCTGTCGCCCAGGAGTGCAGTAGCGCGATCTCGGTTCACCACAGCCTCGACCTCCCGGGCTGAAGCGATTCTCCTGCCTCAGCTCCCGCTGAGACTACAGGCTTGCGCCACCACACCCGGCTAATTTTAAAAATTTTTTTGTAGTGATGTGGTGGGGAGGAGGGTCACCCTATGTTGCCCAGGTTGGTCTCGAACTCGTGGACTCAAGCGATCCTCCGCCTCCCAGAGTGCTTAGGTTACAGGCGTGAGCCGCCATACCCGGACCGCTTCTTCCATTTCACAGCTAAACAAAGGGAAGCTAGTCGAGAAAGTCCCAGAGTTTGGAAGCTGCAGTGGTGCTAAAGGGTGCGAGCTAAGAGGGTTGTTATTAGTCCCATAACCTCCAGCACCCCTACCCCCCGTATAAATAACGCTTTCTCAACTTTCTGTAAAATGTAAATAAAGACAATTTTTAAAACGCAGAGGTTTTGAAATTGGTCTGAAATACTGTATATAATCTGGGTAAAAACTGCTTGCTGCGCAAAGCAGCCTCCAGAGAGTCTCCCTTGGAAAACAGCTCTCCCACACCCTTCCTAGGAGATAAACGCCAGACCTGGGATTCGTTCCTCTACGTTACTCTCATTCCACTACGTTAAACATGAAGTGCTTTCCTCTTGCCGCACACAAGTGGGCTCTGGCCATAAAAACAGTCCTGAGTCTCAATCACTACCCCACAAGCCCTTCCCCACGGAGCTGAGCTTTCCCGGCCAGTCTCTCTCACCGGTCCCCTCACTTCTCCTCCACCTTCTCCTGCTGCCTTGAGAAGCCCTGGATGCCATCTCCTGGTCCTTTTCCCTCCCCGTCCCCAGCTCAGATTTAGGGGTTTGAGGAACGGACTGGAGACTGGAGGGTTTTTTTTGTTTTGTTTTTTTGAGATGGAGTCTCACTGTCGTCCAGGACGGTGTTATGATCTCAGCTCACTGCAACCTCCGCCTCCCAGGTTCAAGCGACTCTCCTGCCTCAGCCTCCCGAGTAGCTGGGACTACAGGCGCCCACCACCACACCAGGCTAATTTTTGTATTTTTAGTAGACACGGGATTTCGCCATATTGGCCAGGCTGGTCTTGAACTCCCGACCTCAAGTGATCCGCCTCTCTTGGCCTCCTAATGTGCTGGGATTACAGGCGTGAGAAACGACGACCGGCCTGGAGTTTTAAATGACAGATTCTTTGACCTTCCAGGGCCAACTTGGTAATCTACCTGTCCTCCTTCCCGCCAGGCCTGTGGCTAAGCCATGGATTGCTTGCGTTGCGGGGAGGGCGGGGGGTCTTGCTCTCTCAGGCCTAGCATGGGCCCTTGGGCCGGCCCCGCCTGGGTTCAAACCGAGGTCCCACCCCTTAGTAGCGCTGAAGCCTCGGGGAAGTAAAATAAATCCCTTGGGCCTCAGTTCTGCATCTGTCAAATGGGGCTTTTATGATCTTAGTATTTTACCCTGTCATAGATGAGTATTAAATAAATTAGAAGGTTTAAAACGCTAAACATCGTATCTGGCATGGAGCAAGTGCCCAAATGCTGCCTGGCATTATTGCTCTCAAATGTCTAGCGAGCCGTCTTTCTTTCTAGCACCCCCACATCCCCTGAATTACGAGAATGAGAAGCGTTGTAATCCTCCAATTTCATGGCTGAGGGTACAACGAGCAACTGGCATCTGGTATCTCGGGGAGCACTCCCTTATCCGGCGGGTGAGCCCAGCAGCTGGGGCTGGGACTGAGGCTGGGGGTGGACCACGCGGTGGGGAAAGCCTGGGGCTGCTCGCTGAGCTCCGCGCCCTGCCTGCCTGGATCTCCCGCAGGGCGATTTTATGCCCGAGGGGTGGTCAGGTCTACGCGAACCCGCGCGGCGCAATGGAGTGGGCCCCAGGCGGGACAGGGTGGCCAGGCCTACGCTCGCCTCGCATGTTCCCCCGCGCCCGCCCGGAGCCAGACGAAGCCATTAGGCAGACGGTTAAACACAAACGAGCCTCGGGATGCAGGCCCTAATTAAGTAAACACCCGGCTGGAGGGCTGTTGAGCGCGCTCATTTCCGCCTCAGCATTCCGGGTGGGGGCACTCCGCATTCCCGGTGGGGGCGGATAGAGGAGCGGAGATTGGAGAGTCAGCTCTTCTGCCTGCGACGCGGACCGCACCGCGGCCTTCCCCTTAGCTCCCCTTGTCGGTCATTCACTCATTCCTTCATTTCAAAAACGTTTGCTGACAGCCGGCGATGTGCCAACCACTTAAGATACAACAGTGAACAAACAAACATCCCTGCGCCTTCGGACTTGCCATCCAGAGTGTGGAAGGTAAAGTGAAGAAATACGTGGAAATATAATGTTAGATGGTAATATGTGCTGTGTACAAGAACAAGGACAGGGGGGCCCGGCGCAGTGAGCAGTGGTTCACGCCTGTAATCCCATTTAGGAGGCTGAGGTGGGTGGATGAGCCCAGGAGTTTGACATCGGCCTGGGCAACATAACGAGACCCCCCTGTCTCTGCAAAAAATACGAAAAAAATCAGCCAGGCTTGCCGGCACGGGCCTGTAGTCCCAGCTACTCAGGAGGCTAAGGCAGGAGGATAGCTTGAGCCCAGGAGGTTGAGGCTGCAGTGAACTATGATCGCACCACTGCACTCCCCTGCTTTATTTTTTGAGGAAACACCATAATGTTTTCCATAGCAACTGCACCTTTTTTTTTTTTGAGACGTCTCGCTGCCATGCCCAGGCTGGAGTGCAGTGGCGCAATCTTGGCTCACTGCAGCCTCTGCCTCCTGGGTTCAGGTGATTCTCCTGCCTCAGCCTCCCAGTAGCTGGGACTACAGGCGCACACCACCATGCCCGGCTAATTTTTGTATTTTTAGTAAAGACCGGGTTTCACCATGTTGGCCAGGCTGGTCTAGAACTCCTGACCTCAAGTGATCCGCCTGCCTCAGCCTCCCAAAGTGTTGGGATTACAGGCGTGAGCCACCGCGCCTGGCCACGACCACATCCTTTTACATTCCCAACATCACAAAGAGACCCTATCTCAAAAAAAAGGTGGGGAGGTGGATTGGGATTGTAATTGAAAACTGGAAATAAAGTGATTCACAAGGTGTGCCAGTCAGGGTCTGGCAGGAAACAGAATCGAACTCAGGAGGTTCAAGTCTTTTCTTTTTTTTTTTTTGAGACGAGGTCTTGCTCGTTGCCCAGGCTGGAGTGAAATGGCGAGATCTCGGCTCACTGCAACCTCTGCCTCACGGGTTCAAGCGATTCTCTTGCCTCAGCCTCCCGAGTAGCTGGGACTACAGGCGCCTGCCACCATCCCCAGCTAATTTTTGTATTTTTAGTAGAGGCGGGGTTTCACCATGTTGGCCGGGTTGATCTCAAACCCCTGACCTCAGGCAATCCGCCCGCCTCAGCCTCCCAAAGTGCTGGGATTACAGGCGTTAGCGACTTCGCCCAGCCAGGAGGTTCAAGTCTTAAGGAAGGGACTAGAGAAATGGGCAGGGTTCAGGGAGCCCAGACAACAGGGGTGTTGAGGCACCAGAGACAAGCAAGAGCTGGAAGGCATGACTACTTTGAGAACTGAAGGGCAGAGAGGAAATCATGTTATTGGAAGTCCGTGGATAAGGGGACAGGGAAGTGTGGGATCCATTCCCAAATGCAGCTGTGATCGAGAAAGGCACAGCCACTGCCCAGAGCAGAGCAGAGAAAGTGCAGGGAAAAAAATCCCCAGCATCTGTCCCCTCTTGCTGTTCATCTCCTGGTGGCACCTCCCATACACCAAACCCACTCAGAAGCCTGAGGCAAGAAAGCCCAGGTTGCGTTCTAGAGGGGTCATTCTCCCCAGGCTCAGGACAGGGCACAGAAGGGCGGAAAATGATGGGAGCTTGGAGAGCAAACAAGAAAGCCCAGAGGCCTTACTCAGAAAGTGGCATTAGAACAAAGACTTGAAGGAAGTGAAGGAACCACGCTTTGGAAAGAGCATTCCAGGCAGAGAAAACAGGGCAGAGGCCCCGAGGCAGTAGATTACTTGGAACAGCAAGAAAGCCAGTGTGGCTGGAGTAGAGAGAGCAAGTAGGAAGTGAGTCAGAGTATGGGAGGGCCAGGAGCACACCTTGTAGAGCATGTAGGCCATTGTAAGAACTTTGGCCCCTACTTGGGGAACAAGGGGAGGCAGCCACTGTTGGTTTTGAGCAGAGGAGTGATGTTGAGAAAATTATAAGGGACAAGGGAAGCAGGGAGGCTGGTGGGGGCTCCACTGCAGGTATCCAGGCAAAAGATGAAATGGCTTGGTTCAGGTTGGTCATTATGGAGTGGGTCTGAAACAGTCAGACTTTTTTTTTTTTTTGAGACAGGGTCTTGCTGTCACCCCAACTGGAATGCAGTGTAGTGGCATGATCACAGCTCATTACAGCCTCAACCTGTCAGGCTCAAGTGCAGTCCTCCCACCTCACCTCCCAAGTAGTTGGAAATAAAGGTGTGTGCCATCACCCCTGGCTAATTTTTTTTTTTTTTTGAGATGGAGTCTCGCTATGTAGCCCAGGCTGGAGTGCAGTGGTGCCATCTGGGATCACTGCAACCTCTGCCTCCCAGGTTCAAGCGATTCTCCTGCCTCAGCCTCCTGTGTAGCCGGGGCCACAGGCAGGTGCCACCACACCCAGCTAATTTTTGTATTTTTAATGGAGATGGGGTTTTGCCATGTTGGCCAGGCTGGTCTTGAACTCCTGACCTCAAGTGATCTGCCCATCTCAACTTCCCAAAGTGCTGGGATTACAGGCATTAGCCACTGCACCCGGCCTAATTTTTTAATTTTCTAATTTTTTTTTTTTTTTGTAGAGAGAGCATCTCCCTATGGCCCAGGCTGGTCTCTAACTCCTGGGCTCAAGCAGTCTTCCTGCCTCAGCCTCCCAAAGTGTTGGGATTACAGACATGAACCACTGTGCCTGGCAGAAGATTTTTTAAAACCCAGAAAGTAGCAAGCATTGGTGAGGATATGGAGAAATTGGGATCCTTGTGTGCTGTTGGTGGGAATGTAAAATGGTGCAATCGCTATGGAAAACAGTATGGTAGTTCCTTAAGAAAAAAAAAATAGAATTACCATATGATCCAGCAATTCCATGTCTGGGTACATACTCAAAAAAAGTGAAAGCAGGGGCTAGGCACAGTGGCTCACGTCTGTAATCCCAGCACTTTGGGAGGCTGAGGCAGGTGGATCACTTGAGGTCAGGAGTTTGAGATCAGCCTGGGCAACATGGCAAAATCCCGTCTCTACTAAAAATACAAAAATTAGTTGGGCGTAGTGGTGCACGTCTGTTATTCCAGCTACTTGGGAGGCTGAGGTGGAAGAATTGCTTGAACCCAGGAGGCAGAAGTTGCCGTGAGCCGAGATTGCCTCATTGCACTCCAGCCTGGGTGACCTGGGTGACAGAGTGAAACTTCATCTCAAAAAAAAAAAAAAAGCAGGACTTGAAGAGATATTTGTATACCCATGTTCATAGCAGCATTATTCATAATAGTCAAAAGGTAGGACCAACCCAAGCACCCACTGATAGATGAATGGATAAACAAAATGTTTAATAGGTATACAGTTTCAGTTTTGCAGGATGAAAAGAGTTCAACGGATGCTGGCAATGGTTGCACAATAGGAACGCACCTAATACCACTGAAGAATACACTAAAAAATGGTTAAGATAGTAAATTTTATGTTATGTGTATTTTACCACTTTTTTTTTTTATTTACTAAAAAAAATTTAAAAACCCGTGATCAGATTCTGGGTATATTTTGAGGTATTGTCAATAAAATTGGCCAAAAGATTGGATGTGGAGTATGAGAGGCAGAGCAGGTCAAGAATGACTCCGGGGTTTTTGGCCTGGCCTGAGCAACCAGCAGGATGACAATACCATTTCCTTTTCTGAGACAAGAGTCTTATTCTGTCACCCAGGCTGGAGTGCAGTGGCACAATCACAGATCACTGCAGCCTTGATCTCCCACGCTCAAGCAATCCTCTTGTTTCAGCCTCCCAAGTAGCTGGGACTACAGGTGCATACCACTATGCCCAGCTAGTTTTTTATTTTTATTTTTAGTAGAGACGAGGTCTTGCTATATTGCCCAGGCTGGTGCTGAATTCCAGCCAGGAGGATCGCTCAAGCGATCCTCCCTCCTCTGCCTCCCAAAGTGCTGGGCTTACAGGTATGAGCCACCACACCCAGCCAGACAACGCCATTTCTGACATAGGGAAGGGAAGTGTAGTGGACACTGTCAGGGCCCTGCTTGGACTCCGTGGGATCACTTTTCCAGTTTTTGAACTCCCCTCCCTTGGCGCTGTGTGCTGTGCTCCTCACAGCCTGCAGCTGTAACTCTTCAGTCTCTCTGCCCTTGCAAGGAAGTGCCCAGGAGTTGACTTCCCCAGTCCATAGCCAGTTACCAACTGGTGTAGGAATGTGAAAACCCAGCTTCCTTCCCTCCATTTGCACAAACTCCAAGATATCATTTCCTTTCCCAGGGTGAAGCCACCCTCTCTGGGACTTGGCCTGGTATCACATCCCTCTTTGGCTTGCTTATTTCTCTTCTTTATCCTGCTTCTCTCACTCATTTACCACTTCCTCCTGGGAACACTTCCTTAATAATTCACTTTAGGGCCAGGTGCCATGGCTCATGCCTGTAATCCCAACACTTTGAGAGGCCAAGGTGGGAGGATCATTTGAGCCCAGGAGGTCGAGACCAGCTCTCTACTAAAAATAAAAATAGGCTGGGCGTGGTGGCTTATGCCTGTAATCCCAGCACTTTGGGAGGCTGAAGCGGGTGGATCACCTGAGGTCAGGAGATCGAGACCAGCCTGGCCAACGTAGTGAAACCCTATCTCTACTAAAAATACAAAAATTAGCCAGGTGCGGTGGCACGCACCTGTAATCCCAGCTACTCGGGAGGCTGAGGCAGGAGAATCACTTAAACCTAGGAGGCAGGGCCGGGTGCGGTGGCTCACGCCTGTAATCCCAGCACTTTGGGAGGCCAAGGCAGGAGGATCACGAGGTCAGTCCTGGTTAACACGGTGAAACCCTGTCTCTACTAAAAATACAAAAAAAATAGCCGGGCGTGGTGGCTGACGCCCTAGTCCCAGCTACTTGGGAGGCTGAGGCAGGAGAATGGCGTGAATCCAGGAGGTGGAGCTTGCAGTGAGCCGAGATCGCGCCACTCCACTCCATCCAGCCTGGGCGTCAGAGCGAGACTCCGTCTCAAAAAAAAAAAAAACCTAAGAGGCAGAGGTTGCAGTGAGCTGAGACGGAACCACTGCACTCCAGCCTGGGTGGGCCACAGAGCAAGACTCTGTTTCAAAATAATAAATAAATAAAATTAGCTGGGCATGGTGGTGCACACCTGTGGTCAGGAGGCTGAGGTGGGAAGATTGCTTCAGCCCAGGAGGTTGAGGCTGCAGTAAGCCATGATCAGGCCACTGCACTTCAGCCTGGGAAACAGAGCGAGAACTTGTCTCCAAAAAAAAAGTCACTTCAGGCCCATGTATCCTTGTCTCAGGATTGGCTTCTTGGAGTCTCATTGCAGGTAGGGCAAACTTGGGATGGGGGGAAGATCAGAACTTCCATTTGGGGTATGTTTAGAGATGCCTAGGAGTAACATATTGAGAGGCTGTGGTTGCATACACCAGTTCAGGGGAGACGTCTAGCCTGGGGAAGTTCATTTGTCACAATAGGAAAGTATCCATTCTGGGGCAGCCTGTGGAGAAAGGCTTGCCCAGGTAGAACCCTGATCCTCCAGGGTCTCCCCATCTCTAAGTGAGCATGGCCTTCTTCAGCAGTCAGAAAGTCTGTCTCCAACACTGTCCAACTACACAGGGCTGGACTCCTTCTGTTCTTTCCAAAAACACTGCACTGGCCGAGCACAGTGGCTCATGCCTGTAATCCCAGCACTTTGAGAGGCCGAGGCGGGTAGATCACTTGAGGTTGGGAGTTCTAGACCAGCCTGACCAAGATGGTGAAACCTCGTCTATGCTAAAAATACAAAAATTAGCTGGGTGTGGTGGCAGGCACCTGTAATCCCAGCTACTCGGGAGGCTGAGGCAGGAGAATCACTTGAACCCAGGAGGCAGAGGTTGCAGTGAGCCGAGCACACCACTGCACTCCAGCCTAGGCAACAGAGTGAGACTCTGTCTCAAAAAAATAATAATAATTTAAAAAACTAAAAAAACTGCACCTTCCCAGTGCCTCTTGCCTGCATTCACATTTAAACCCATGCTACCTCCTGCCATGTGGAATCCCTGGCATCATTTCTTTCCTCTGAGTGTCTCTTCTGCTTCTCTCTTCCTCTTTCCTCCCTCCTAGGAAGCTCCTCGGGGCCTGACATGGTGTGGATATTTGTCCCCTCCAAACCTCATGTTGATGTGTAATTCCCAATGTCAGACGTGGGGCCTGGTGGGAGGTGTTTGGGTCATGGGGGCAGGTCTCTCTTGAATACCTTGGTGCTCTCCTCATAGTAATGAGTGAGATCTTACTCTGTTCGTTCATCAAGAGCTGGTTGTTTAAAGAGCCTGGTGCCTCCCCCACCTCTCTGTTACTCCCTCTCTCTCCATATGACACATCCCCACTTTGCCTTCCACCATGATTGGAAGCTTCTGGAGGCCCTCAGCAGAAGTGAATGCCAGCACCATGCTTTCTGTACAGCTTGCAGAACCATGAGCCAAAATAAACCTCTTTTCTTTATAAATTACCCAGTCTCTGGTATTCCTTTATAGCAATGCAAATGGACCAACACAGGGTGAGAGGTCAGGGCTATTGGACTCTTACCTCTCCAGACTTCCCCACAGCACCCAAACTGAGACATGCCCATGACCTGAAGTTAGGGTCCACAGACCTGAGTTGTGAATCGTGCCTCTGAAAATTACTGAGTGACCTGGTGTGAGTTCGTTGATCCCTCTAAGCCCCCCAGAGCTTTCCACTTGATGGGTGATGGTGAGATTATCCCAAACTGAACTCCTGGCCTTCCCCGACACACCGGCGCCTCCTGCACTCTTTCCTTCCAGAGGCTCAGGCCAAGCCATCTTCCACTTTGGCTCCCACTAGATCCCTGAGCTTTCCCAACATCAGGGGTGGGCCCGCCACAGGCCTTTGCACTTGCCGTTCCCTCTGCTTGGATCACTCTTCCCGGACATCCACCTGCCCCCCTCCCTCACCTCCTTCAGGTCTCTGCTCAGATGTGGCTCATCAGAGAGGCCCTCCCCAAGCCCCCTGCAGAGACAGCACTCTCCCATCACTCTGTTTTCCTCCTTTACTCTGCTTTTTTTTTTTTTTTTTTTAAGCTTTTTAAAAGTTATCTTGGCCGGGCGCGGTGGCTCACGCTTGTAATCCCAGCACTTTGGGAGGCCGAGGCGGGCGGATCACGAGGTCAGGAGATCGAGACCACGGTGAAACCCCGTCTCTACTAAAAATACAAAAAATTAGCCGGGCGTGGTGGCGGGCGCCTGTAGTCCCAGCTACTCGGAGAGGCTGAGGCAGGAGAATGGCGTGAACCTGGGAGGCGGAGCTTGCAGTGAGCCGAGATCCCGCCACTGCACTCCAGCCTGGGTGACAGAGCGAGACTCCGTCTCAAAAAAAAAAAAAAAAAGTTATCTTTGTAGAGCCGGGGTCTCACTTTTGCCCAGGCTGGTCTCCAACTCCTGGGCTCAAGTGATCCTCCTGCCTTGGCCTCCCTAAGCAGTGGGATTACAGGTGTGAGCCCCATACCCAGCCTATATGTTTTAATAGCACTTATCACACTTTAATTTATTAGTATATATATGATTTTTTTTTTTTTGAGAGATGACCTATAGTAGAGATTAAGAGCCATGGACTGGGTGCAGTGGCTCATGCCTGTAATCCCAGCACTTTGGGAGGCCAAGGCGGGCAGATCGCTTGAGCTCAGGAGTTTGAGACCAGCCTGGGAAACATGGTGAAACCGTCTCTACTAAAAATACAAAAAATTAGCCAGGCATGGTGGTGTATGCCTGTAGTCCCATTTACTCGGGTGGCTGAGGTGGGAGAATCACTTGAACCCAGAGACTGCAGTGAACCGAGATTGCACCACTGCACTCCAGCCTGGGCGACAGAGGGAGACTCTGCCTCAAAAAAAGAAAAAAAAAAAAAAGAGATTAAGAGCATGGATTCTGGAGTCATACTGCCTAGCTTTGAATCCTGAATCCAGCTCTCCTTAGCTGTGAGACCTTGTGACTTTCAATCCCCTTGGAACTCAGTGTTCTAATCTGTAAAATGGGATAAGTATAATAACAACTTCCTCATAGGTTGTGAGTTAATATTTGTAAAGCACTTTAGGAGACAGTTTACATAAGAGTTTGTTAAATTGTACTCATCGTCTGTCTCCCTGCATTGAGTGTATCCTCTGCGAGAGGCAGGGGCTTTTGTCTCCTTTGTTTATTGCTGTATCTCCAGTGCATAGAATAGCCTGGCATAAAATAGATACTCAAATATTTATTGAATAACTGAAACCAACAAATTGATCATTGTTAAGCATGTGGCAGGGTGCTAGATCCACAGTAGAGTCAAGATCAATGTTGGTTCCCTGACCTACCTCACAGAGCTGATAGGAGATCCAATCAGCTAATATAAGGGAAAGTGTTTTGCAAAGTGTCATGCAAGTCATGCAAGTCATAATAAAATGAACTATTACCATTTCCTGATTACTCACTGGATACCAGACTCTGTGCTAAATACTCTCATACATAAGCTCATTTTAATCCTCATAAATTTACAAGGTGGTTCTTATTATTCCTATTTTACAGATAAAGAAACTGAAGTTAATTCCCTTGCCCAAGGCCACATAGCCAGGGCAGAGGCAAAGCAACAGGCTAATCTAGTTCTCACTCCCAAACTCATTGCCTGACGTAGTAGCCAAGCTGCTACCCATAAATATTTGCTGGAAGAGTGATTTGGGGGAACAGGTCTTTTGTGTATTTGGAAGAATTCCACAATATTCAATCCTTTCTCTAAGAACCTTTCAAAATAAACACATTTGCCTTTGGTCAAGGTTAAATTCTGGGTCTTCCAAGAAACATTCAGAAAGAGCTTTTCTGCCCATTTTTGGTAGTAAACTTCCCAGAGCTTCACTCCCACCGAGCACACTTAAAGGGATGTGTCCCAAAGACAAGAGGGTGTTTTCCAGTCTTCCAGGAAGTGGCCTTAAAACCGGGTGAGGCTCTGATTCCTGGCACCTCACACCCCAGGGCTCTGCGAGAATGATTCCACAATCTTACCTTTTTGTGTCTGTTCCTGAGCTCCTCAGTACCCGTCTATTTGCCTTGTGACATCACTGGCCAGCTCTTCCTATTTATCACTTCTGAATCCTTAAAGGTGCTGAGGCAGCCTGCCCAGATTGAGAAACCTGGGCTGCATACCTTCCCTTTCCCTGAATCTTGGGTGGGGCTATGCTGCCTTCAGCACTGAGGAATTTTTGCCAAGGCCTGAGCTGTCAGTTTCCAGAGAACAGAAGCCAAGCATTTGTGTATGTGTGTACGCTGAGGGCAAGGAGTCGATTAATCAATAAGCACTCATGACGCCCCAGGTCCCGCTGCAGTGGTTGGTTAAGGTCTAGAAACTCTGAGAACTTCAGGGCCAAAAAGGACCTTAAAGAAAATAATAATGATAATAATAATAATAACAAAATAATACAAATCTGCCGTCAGAGCCATTCTTCATCCTTCCCCTAAAAGGCGGGGGTGACCCCTGCAGACTGTTTCCCAGGCTCCCTTGAAAGATGACATCCTTCTGGATTCAGCTGATGGAGGCACTACTGGGAGGGCAGGAGGCAGAACAAACAAAAGAGCCAGAGAGCGGCCGGGCGCGGTGGCGCATGCTTGTAATCTCAGCACTTTGGGAGGCCGAGGCGGGCGGATCACGAGGTCAGGAGATCGAGACCACGGTGAAACCCTGTCTCTACTAAAAATACAAAACATTAGCCGGGCGTGGTGGCGGGCGCCTGTAGTCCCAGCTACTCCGAGAGGCTGAGGCAGGAGAATGGCGTGAACCTGGGAGGCGGAGCTTGCAGTGAGCCGAGATTGCGCCACTGCACTCCAGCCTGGGCGACAGAGCGAGACTCCGTCTAAAAGAAAAAAAAAAAAAGAGCCAGAGAGCTTGCTCAACAGTGTCTAAGAAGTGGCTGTGTCTTGTCTGCAGATCCAGCTTGGCTGTAGGTCTCCCAGGTGACCCCAGATTCTAGGCTCCAGTGATACCACCTTTCCCCCCTTTCTTCGTTTTTTTTTTTTGTTTGATTTTTTTTTTTTTTTTTTTTTTTTTTTTTTTTTATTTTGAGACGGAGTCTCGCTCTGTCGCCCAGGCTGGATGGAGTGCAGTAGCGCGATCTCGGTTAACTGCAAGCTCCGCCTCCTGGGTTCACACCATTCTCCCTGCCTCAGCCTCCTGAGTAGCTGGGACTACAGGCGCCCGCCACCACGCCCGGCTAATTTTTTGTATTTTTAGTAGAGACGAGGTTTCGCTGTGTCAGCCAGGATGGTCTCGATCTCCTGACCTTGTGATCTGCCCGCCTCAGCCTCCCAAAGTGCTGGGATTACAGGCGTGAGCCACCGCACCCGGCCTTTTTTTTTTTTTTTTTTTGAGACACTGTCTCGCTCTGTCACCCAGGCTGGAGTGCTGGCTCACTGCAACCTCCGCCTCCAGGTTCAAGCGATTCTCCTGCGTCAGCCTCCTGAGGAGCTGGGACTACAGGCGCGTGCCACCACACCCGACTAATTTTTGTATTTTTAGTAGAGATGGGTTTTACCATATTGGCCAGGCTGGTCTCGAACTCCTGACCTCGTGATCCACCCGCCTCAGCCTCCCAAAGTGCTGGGATTACAGGCGTGAGCCACTGCGCCTGGTCACCTTTCCCTTTCTTCCTTTTGCTAAGGGGTAGCAGACTTCATGCTGTCTAATCTCTGTGTTGCATCACCATCCCCGTTTGTCTTCTCATCTTCTCCATTACCTCTTTTTTTTTTTTTTTTTTTTTTTTTTGAGATAGGGCCTCACTCTGTTGTCCAGGCTGGAGTGCAGTGCTGTCATCACAGCTCACTGCAGGCTCAACTTCTTGGGCTAAAGCAATCCTCCCACCTCAGTCTCCCAAGTAGCTAGGACTACAAGTGCACACCACCATGCCCGGCTAATTTTTATTTGTTGTAGAGATGGGGTCTCCCTATGTTACCCAGGCTCCTCTGGTTTAAATACTCACAGTGGTTTTTGTCGTCCTGATTGGACCCTGACCGATAGAATAGTTAAAACTTACACAGTACTTACTACATGCCAGACACTGTTTTAAGTGCATGATGGAAGTTAGCTTATTTAATTTTACCATCAGGAGAATGATTACACGTTATAGATGAGAAAGCTGAGGCACAGAGAGTTTGATCTAGCCCAGCGAGATCCCATATCTGGATCCATATCAAAAGTTGCCCAGGAAGGCCAGGTGCAGTGGCTCACGCCTGTAATCCCAGCTCTTCAGGAGGCCGAGGCTGGCGGACTACTTGAAGTCAGGAGTTCGAGACTAGCCTGGCCAACATGGAGAAACCCCGTCTCTAATAAAAATACAAAAATTAGCCAAGTATGGTGGCATGGGCCTGTAGTCCTAGCTACTCGGGAGGTTGAGGCAGGAGAATTGCCCGAACCCAGGAGACGGAGGTTGCTATAAGCCGAGATAGTATCACTGCACTCCAGCCTGGCGACAGAGCAAGACTGTCTCAGAAGAAAATAAAAATAAAATAAAATAAAAATAGAGGAAGTGATGGATGCCATCCTATCCCACCTGAATCAGACTTTTCCAATCTATTGGGCCCAGCAATCTGGAGATGTAATAAGCTCTCCAGGTGATTTTAATGCAGTTAACTCAGCACCTTTCCATGAACTGGTACTATCTGAGAAAGCGTAACTTCGTTTTGGTGATGAGCATACCAAGATTTAGATCAGTAATGTGACCTGCCCGTGTGTGCACAGCAAGCTCAGTGGCAGACAAAAAACAGAGCCAAGGACAGCAATTTCTGCTTCCCCCACCACTTTCTCGTTCAAGGTCAAATGTCTGGTTCTGAGGTTTGGACTTGCTTCTCCTTCAAGCCATCTGAAACCACTTCTTATGAGAAATATTTTGGAAAATTTAGTATATAAACATGTATATGCAGGATTGCTGAGTGGCTGATCAGTGTTTGAGAAAAAGGGAGGCAGTTTAATTCACTTAATCTCTTATTTTCCAGCTATTCTGAATAACCTTAGAGAGCTTGTTAACTCTTCCACATACTACCTTCCCCTATTAATTCATTAAGACTGTTGTAAGGCCAAGAATCAATCAATCAATCTATCTATCTATCTATCTATTTTTTTTTTTTTTTTTTTTTGAGACGGCGTCTCGCTCTGTCGCCCAGGCTGGAGTGCAGTGGTGCGATCTCGGCTCACTGCAAGCTCCGCCTCCCGGGTTCACGCCATTCTCCTGCCTCAGCCTCTCCGAGTAGCTGGGACTACAGGCGCCCACCACCACGCCCGGCTAATTTTTTGTATTTTTAGTAGAGACGGGGTTTCACCGTGTTAGCCAGGATGGTCTCGATCTCCTGACCTCGTGATCCACCCGCCTCGGCCTCCCAAAGTGCTGGGATTACAGGCGTGAGCCACCGCGCCCGGCCTCTATCTATCTGCCTACCTATCTATCTATCTATCTATCTATATATATATTTTTTGAGATGGAGTCTTGCTCTGTCACTCAGGCTGGAGTGCAGCGGCGCGATCTCGGCTCACTGCAAGCTTTGCCTCCCAGGTTCACGCCATTCTCCTGCCTCAGCCTCCCGAGTAGCTGGGATTACAGGCACCTGCCACCACACCTGACTAATTTTTTGTATTTTTAGTAGAGATGGGGTTTCACCGTGTTAGATGGTCTTGATTTCTTGACCTCGTGATCTGCCCACCTCGGCCTCCCAAAGTGCTGGGATTACTGGCGTGAGCCACTGCACCTGGCCAAGAATCTACATTTTTTAACTGAGGCCCAAAGTCATGTGACAATTTGAGAAAATAGAATCAAAATCCAAAAAGCCCAGAATCTGAATGCACTTCAGCAAAATGTCAACTCCATAAGAATTGGATTTTTGCATTGTGGTGCATACTTGTGATCCCAGCTACTCGGGAGGCTGAGGTGGGAGGATTGCTTGAATCTGGCAGGTGAAGGCCACAGTGAGCCTTGATCATGCCACTGCACTCCAGCCTGGATGATAGAGTAAGACCCTGTCAAAAAAAAAAAGGCTGGGTGCAGTGCTCATGCCTGTAATATCAGCACCTTGGGAGGCCAAGGCATGTGGATCACTTGAGGTCAGGAGTTCAAGACTAGCCTGGTCAACATGGCAAACTCTATCTCTACTGAAAATATAAAAATTAGCCAGGCATGGTGGTGCACACCTATAATCCCAGCTACTTGGAAGGCTGAGGTGGGAGAGTCGCTTGAAACTGGGAGGCAGAGGTTCAAGTGGGCTGAGATTGTACCACTGCACTCCAGCCTGGGCAACAGAGTGAGACTCCATCTCAAAAAAATAATAATAATAAAAATAAGAGGCGGGGCGCGGTGGCTCACGCCTGTAATCTCAGCACTTTGGGAGGCCAAGGTGGGTGGATCACGAGGTCAGGAGATCGAGACTATCCTGGTTAACACGGTGAAACCCCGTCTCTACTAAAAATACAAAAAATTGCCGGGCGCGGTGGCTCACGCTTGTAATCCCAGCACTTTGGGAGGCCGAGGGGGGCGGATCACGAGGTCAGGAGATCGAGACCACGGTGAAACCCCGTCTCTACTAAAAAATACAAAAAATTAGCCGGGCGTGGTGGCGGGCGCCTGTAGTCCCAGCTACTCGGAGAGGTTGAGGCAGGAGAATGGCGTGAACCGGGGAGGCGGAGCTTGCAGTGAGCCGAGATTGCGCCACTGCACTCCAGCCTGGGCGACAGAGCAAGACTCCGTCTCAAAAAAAAAAAAAAAAAAAAAAAATACAAAAAATTAGCCAGGCGCGGTGGCAGGCGCCTGTAGTCCCAGCTACTAGGGAGGCTGAGGCAGGAGAATGGCGTGAACCCGGGAGGCGGAGCTTGCAGTGAGCCGAGATAGCGCCACTGCACTCTAGCCTGGGTGAAAGAGCAAGACTCCGTCTCAAAAAAAAAAAATAATGATAATAATAATAAAACTAAGAATTAGATTTTTGTCCCTTTTCCCCCCATTGCTATATTCCCAGAATCAACAAGAGTGCCTGGCACACAATGGGTGCTTAATATATATATATATATATATATACACACATATATATATACATATATATACACATATATATATACATATATATACACATATACATATATATACACATATACATATACATATATATACATATATATACATATATACATATATACATATATACACACATATATATACATATATATGTATATATATGTATATATATGTGTGTATATATACTTTTTTTTTTTTTTTTTTTTTTTTTGAGACAGAGTCTCGCTCTGTCACCCAGGCCGGAGTGCAGTAATGCAATCTCAGCTCATTGCAACCTATGCCTCCTGGGTTCAAGTGATTCTCCCGCCTCAGCCTCCAGAGTAGCTGGGATTACAGGTGCACGCCACCACGCCCAGCTAATTTTTGTATTTTTAGTAGAGACAGGGTTTCACCATGTTGGCCAGGCTGGTCTGGAACTCCTGACGTCAAGTGATCTGGCGCCTCGGCCTTCCAAAGTTCTGGGATTACAGGCGTGAGCCAGCATACCCAGGGGCTTAATAAATATTTACTGAATGAAATAATAATGATTTTTAAATTGTATTTTGAAAATCCTTTCTGTATAGTTATTTGCTGATCCTCATGATGGACAGAACAGATATCTGTATATCCCAATATTCAGAAGAGTCCCTGTGATGATTAATACTGAGTGTTAACTTGATTGGATTGAAGGATACAAAGTATTGATCCTGGGTGTGTCTGTGAGGGTGTTGCCAAAGGAGATTAACATTTGAGTCAGTGGGCTGAGGAAGGCAGACCCATCCTTAATCTGGTGGGCACAATCTAATCTGCTCCCAGAGAATATAAAGCAGGCAGAAAAACGTGAAAAGGTGAGACTGGCCTAGCTTCCCAGCCTACATCTTTCTCCTGTGCTGGATGCTTCCTGCCCTCATCAGACTCCAAGTTCTTCAGTTTTGAGACTCGGACTGACTCTCCTTGCTCCTCAAGCTTGAGGACAGCCTATTGTGGGAGCTTGTGATCGTGTAAGTTTATTGTTAATAAACTCCCATATATATATACATACACACACACATACACACACACATACACACACACACACACATATGTATATCCTATTAGTTCAGTTCCTGTAGGGAACCCTGACCAGTACAGTCCCCAACATACACAAGATAAAACTGAGTTCAGAGAGATTAGGTAGGTTGCCAGGTCACATCCCTAATGATAGGTGTTACAAACTCTCTTCACGAAATTCTTCTCTCCCAGCTGATAGGATGAAAGTGATGAGAAGGAACACAGGCAGAAGAATGCAGGTATAAATGCAAAATAAACTACCATAATAAATAAAATAACTTGATAGGGATAAGAAATTCTAGTATTTATCACTAGAGGAGGAGATTGGAGGCTCAAAGATTCCAGGGGACACACAGATTCCTTTCTCTCTCTCAAACTC
Source organism: Symphalangus syndactylus (assembly GCF_028878055.3). Classification (NCBI taxonomy): domain Eukaryota; kingdom Metazoa; phylum Chordata; class Mammalia; order Primates; family Hylobatidae; genus Symphalangus; species Symphalangus syndactylus. The sequence continues at coordinate 25,055,875 of NC_072433.2, forward strand.
CTAACTTTAGTTACAATTCAAGCAGTCCTCAATTGCCTGTTGAGTGCTAAAAAATGTCTCTCCCTTGGCTGGGTGTGGTGGCTCATGCCTGTAATCCCAGCACTTTGGGAGGCCAAGGTGGGTGGATCACCTGAGGTCAGGAGTCTGAGACAAGCCTGGGCAACATAGTGAAACCTCATCTGTATTAAAAGTACAAAAATTAGCCTGGCGTGGTGGCACGTGCCTGTAATCCCAGCTACTTAGGAGGCTGAGGCAGGAGAATTGCTTGAAGCCAGGAGGCAGAGGCTGCAGTGAGCTGAGATGGTGTCACTGCGCTCCAGCCTGGGCAACAGAGTGAGGCTCCAACTCAAAAATAAATAAATAAGTAAATAAATAAATAAAATAAAAATAGCTCCTGCTTATTCCATGTCATTAAGTGCTAAGGGCTTTGTGTACGTTATTTCATTTAATTTTACCATATTTCCCCTGGACTACTGCAATAGCTTTCCTTAGTGCCCTTCCAATCTGTTTTCCCCACTACTGGCCGACTGGTCTTTTAAAAACTCCCAAATCTGGCCAGGTGCAGTGGCTCACGCCTTAATCCCAGCATTGTGGGAGGCCGAGGTGGGCGGATCACCTGAGGTCAGGAGTTCAAGACCAGCCTGGCCAACATGAAACCCCACCTCTACAAAAATACAAAAAAATTAGGCAGGCATGATGGCGGGTGCCTGTAATCCCAGCTACTTGGGAGGCTGAGGCAAAAGAATCGCTTGAACCCAGGAGATGGAGGTTGCAGTGAGCTGAGATCACGCCACTGCACCCCAGCCTAGGCGACAGAGCAAGACTCCATCTCCAAAAATAAATAAATAAATAAATAACTCCCAAATCTGATCACTTTGCATCCCTGATTAAAATCTCTGAATGCTTCCCCACTGTGCTCTTGCCAGGGCTTGTAAGATCCTGCTTGGCCTAGTCCCCACTTACCCCTTCATTCACTGTACTCAACACATACTTATTGAGGGTCTACTATACGTCAGACACTATTTGGGGCACCAGAGATACAACAGTGAACCAAATAGGCAAGGTCGTTGCTTTCATGAAGTTTATGATAATAAACAAGTGGAGAAATAAAAACGATAATTATAGACTATGTAGTGTAAGTGCTGTGAAGGAAAAATAAAGGAATGAGTTAGTCACTGGGAAAGTCCATTTCTGATAGGAAAGTCAGGGCAGATGTGCCCAGGTAACATTGAAGCTAGGACCTGAATGTGGAGAAGGAGCTGGTCATGGAAAAACCTGGGAGAAGGGATATTCTAAGCAGTGGAAATAGCATGTGCAAAGGTCCTGAGGTAGGCAACTGCTAGACACCAGGACCAGAGAAGTTAGTGTGGCTGAAGGAAAGAGAAAGAGGGAGAAGGCGAGGTTAGAAAAACAGGTGAAAGCCAGAAAGAGGTTTCACTTTTATTCTAGAATAAAAGGAAGCTACTAAGGAATTTTCTCCTTCCTTCCTTCCTTCCTTCCTTCCTTCCTTCCTTCCTTCCTTCCTTCTTCCCTCCTTCCTTCCTTCCTTCCCTCCTTCCTTCTTGAGACAGAGTTTCACTCTTGTGGCCCAGGCTGGAGTGCAATGGCGAGATCTCAGCTCACCACAACCTCTGCCTCCCAGGTTCAAGCGACTCTCCTGCCTCAGCCTCCTGTGTAGCTGGGATTACAGGCATGCGCCACCATGCCTGGCTAATTTTGTATTTTTAGTAGAGACGGGGTTTCTCCGTGTTGGTCAGGCTGGTCTCAAACTCCCAACCTCAGGTGATCCGCCCACCTGGGCCTCCCAAAGTGCTGGGATTACAGGTGTGAGCCACGGGGTCCGGCAGAAGCTGCTAAAGAATTTTAAGCAGAGGAAGAATATGAACTAATTTATACTTTATAACAATGCCCTCCTGGCTACTGTGTGAAAAGTTGATTGGGAGTAGGAGGGATTAAAGGAGGGTATGAGAGAAAGCTGGTGCTGTGTCCAGGTGACAGGTGATGGACTTGGCTTGGACTATGGTGGTGGCAGAGGAGATGCAGAAAAGTGGTCAGATTCTAGATAGAGCTTTGAGCCAAACTGACAAACTGGCCAAGAGATTGGCTTTGGAGGTGAAGGAAAGAAGGACTCAAAGTGGCTTCCTACTGAGGCTTGGATAGATGGTGGTGAATTTATAGAGGAAGGAGTCAACATTTCCTAATGGACTATGAAGTTGGAGGTGCTGACACCTAGCCGGGTGCAGAGGCCAGTTGGCTGTGGGCAGTTTGGGTCTGGTACTGAGGTTAGGCTGGGCTGGAGTTACTCATGTGTCTATCTCTGCACAGATGATACTTAAAGCCATTGGATTGGCCCGAGGGACTTGGATATTTGAAGACTGGGTGGAGTGGGAGGGACTAGAGAGGTAAAAGGAAAACCGGAAGATTGAAGTCCACAGGAGAGAGGATTTCAGAAAAGAAAAAAAGTGGTCAGCCAGGCGCCCTGGCTCACACCTGTAATCCCGGCACTTTGGGAGGACAAGGCAGGTGGATCACTAGGTCAGGAGATCAAGACCATCCTGGCCATCATGGTGAAACCCCGGGTCTACTTAAAAAAATACAAAAAAATTAGCTGGGTGTGGTGGCGTATGCCTGTTATCCCAGCTACTTGGGAGGCTGAAGCAGGAGAATAGCTTGAACCGGGGAGTCAGAGGTTGCAGTGTACCGAGATCGCGCCACAGCACTCCAGCCTGGCGACAGAGCAAAACTCCATCTCAAAAAAAAAAACAAACAGAAAAGAAAAAAAGGGGTCAACTAAGTCACATGTTGCAGGGAGGCCACGAAAGATGTGTTCAGAGATATGTCCACTGAATTTGGCTACTGGGAGGTTGAGGTGGGAGGATTGCTCGAGCCCAGGAGTTCAGGGTTGCATCATTACATTCTAGCTGGATATTGCTGCCTGCTGGAGGCTGAGCATAGGACCAGCTCTTTGTTTAAGAAAGGAAGTTGTCAGCCGGGCGTGGTGGCTCACGCCTGTAATCCCAGCACTTTGGGAGGCTGAGGCGGGCAGATCATGAGCTCAGGAGATTGAGACCATCCTGGCTAACACGGTGAAACCCCCTCTCTACTAAAAATACAAAAAATCAGCTGGGTGTGGTGGCGGGCGCCTGTAGTCCCTGCTACTCAGGAGGCTGAGGCAGGAGAATCGCTTGAACCCATGGGGTGGAGGTGGCAGTGAGCTGGGATCGCCCCACTGCACTCCAGCCTGGGTGGCAGAGCAAAACTCCGTCTCAAAAAAATAAAATATTAAAAAATAAAAAGTCTGAATAGGAAACATTGGCCATCTATTGTCTCTAAGCTTGGCCACCTGTGAGATATTAGAATCTTGGTCTCCACAACCCCTTATCTTAACTCAGACACTCCTTTCTGTTGATTCCAAGTCTTTAGAATAATAACAACTCTTTCAACCAACTGCCAATTGGAAAATCTTTGAATCCACCTGTAAACCCCTGCTTCCAGTTGTCCTGCCTTTCTAGACCAAACCAATGTATATCTCACATGTGTTGACTGGTGGCTTATGTCCCCCTAAAACGTATAAAACCAAGCTGTAACCCAAGCACTTTGAGCACATGTTCTCAGGACTTCTTGAGACTGTGCCTCCAGCCATGGTCACTCATATTTGGCTCAGAACAAACCTCTACATATTTTACAGTTTGCCTCTTTTTGTTGACACGTCCCAGCCTAGAATATTCTCTTTCAAAGAATATTCTAAATAAGGCAAGTCTTTCAAGTGTTACATAAATGCTGCATTCACTGATGGAGTAGGAAATAGCCATTTAACATGCCATTGTGGAAAAATATTTATTTTTATGAAAAGATGTACACATAAAGGGAAGTTTCCGGCCAGGCGTGGTGGCTCAGGCCTGTAATCCCAACACTACGGGAGGCCGAGGTGGATGGATCATGAGGTCAGGAGGTTGAGACCATCCTGGCTAACACGGTGAAACCCCATCTCTACCAAAAATACAAAAAGTTAGCTGGGCGTCGTGGTGGGTGCCTGTAATCTCAGCTACTCGGGAGATTGAGGCAGGAGAATCGCTTGAACCCAGGAGGCGGAGGTTGCAGTGAGCCGAGATTGCGCCACTGCACTATAGCCTGGGCGACAGAGAGAGACTCCATCTCAAAAAAGAAAAAAAAAAAAAAGATGTACACAATGTGTTGTTGGATATAAGAAATGTATCAATGGCTGGGTAGAGTGATAGCCAGCTGGATGGATATGTGATAAAGCAAATATATCAAATTGTCAATAGGAGAATCTAGGTGGTGGCATATGGGTGCCTGCTATACAATTCGTTCATTCTTTTGTGTCTTTGAAAATTTCTATAATAAAATGTTTGGGGCCCAGCACCGTGGCTCATGCCTATAATCTCAACACTTTGGGAGGCCAAGGTAGGCGGATCACTTGAGGTCAGGAGTTCGAGACCATCCTGGCCAACATGGCAAAATCCCATCTCTACTAAAACTACAACTTTTTTTTTTTAAAGAAAAATGAGGCCGGGCACAGTGGCTCACGCCTGTAATCCTAGCACTTTGGGAGGCTGAGGTAGGGGGATCACCTGAGGTCAGGAGTTGGAGACCAGCCTGGCCAACATGGTGAAACCCCATCTCTACTAAAAACACAACAATTAGCTGGCCATGGTGGTGCACACGTGTGATCCCAGCTACTCGGGAGACTGAGGCAGGAGAATTGCTTGAACCACGAAGGCGGAGTTTCCAGCGAGCCAAGATGTTGCCATTGTACTCCAGCCTGGGTGACAAAAGCAAAACTCCATCTCAAAAAAAAAAATAAAGGCCGGGCAAGGTGGCTCATGCCTGTAATCCCAGCACTTTGGGAGGCTGAGGTGGGTGGATCACCTGAGGTCAAGAGCTCAAGGCCAGCCTGGCCAACATAGTGAAACCCCCTCTCTATTAAAAATACAAAATTAACTGAGCGTGGTGGTGTGTGCCTGTAATCCCAGCTACTCAGGAGGCTGAGGCAAGAGAATCTCTTGAACCCGGGAGGCAGAGGTTGCAGTGAGCCTCAAGTGATCATGCCATTGCACTCCAGCCTGGGCAATAGAGCAAGACTCCATTTCAAAAATAAATAAATAAATAAATAAATAGATAAATAAATAAATAAAAATAATACCTAGGCCGGGTGCAGTGGCTCACACCTGTAATCTCACCACTCTGGGAGGCTGAGGCAGGCGGATCACCTGAGGTCAGGAGTTCGAGACCAGCCTGGCCAACGTGGTAAAATCCCGTCTCTACTAAAAATACAAAAATTAGCTGGGCATGGAGGCAGGTGCCTGTAATCCCAGCTACTCGGGAGGCTGAGGCAGAATTGCTTGAACCCGGAGGCAGAGGTTGCAGTGAGCCGAGATTGCACCATTGCATTCCAGTCTGGGTGACAAGAGTGAAATCTGTCTCAAAATAATAATAATGATAAGTAAAGAATAATTGCCTCTTGCGAAAAAAGTAGTACATAAATGAACAAGGTATGTAATAAGTAGTATTTTCCAAATGACAGCCTGTTAATGTCACCTTCTCTGAATAAAACCCTTTAATGATTTCCCATTCTCTGAAATAAAAACTCTTAACAAAGTCTTCAGGGGCTGTCTGGTCTGGCCCCTGACTATTCTCCTGCCCACATTGCCCTGTGCTCTAGCCGTAGGTCCTCTGTCCATCCCTTGAATGTGGTGTAATCTTTTCTGCTACAGGTCTTTTGCTCCTGCTTTTTCCTCTGCCTGGAGCACTCTTCTTTTTTTCTTCTTTTCCACTTAATTTACACTTACCCTTCAATCTTAGCTCAGTGCTGTTTCCTTAGGGAAGCCTTCCCTGACTTCTCTAACTAGGTCAGAAAACTTTTTTTTTTTTTTTTTGAGACAGAATCTCGCTCTGTCACCCAGGCTGGAATGCAGTGGCACCATCTAGGCTCACTGCAACCTCCATTCCCCCCAACCCTCCAGCCCCCCTGGGCTCAATCAATCCTCCCACCTCAGCCTCCCAAGTAGCTGAGACCACAGGTGCACACCACCATGCCCTGTTAATTTTTGTACTTTTTGTAGAAATGGGGTTTTGCCATGTTGCCCAGGCTGGTCTCAAACTCCTGGGCTCAAGTGATCCTCCTGCCTTGGCCTCCCAAAGTGCTGGGATTCCAGAGATTCGAACTATTGTGCCCAACCAGAGCCCAATATTTTATGCTCTTGTAGGACTGAATATACTAGCTGTTGTCATTGTTTAAATTGTCCATTTATGTGTAGACAACTTGGCTAATTATCCACATTTAATTTTAATCTTTGGTTAAATTCTATCTCCTCGCTAGCCTGTGAACCATATGAGGACAGAGAGTGTTTAAGCTCACGGCTAGATCCCCAGGATTCAAAATAGCAAACAATAGGTGCTCAATAAATACTTATTGAATGAATGAATGAAGAATAGACACCAAAACCACATTTCCAGGTGATGAAATTATGAGTAATTTTGTTCTCTCTCTCTCTGCAGCATATCTATATCTTTTTTTCCTATTCGTTTTCTACCAAAAAATGTGTGCTAACTGTGAGTTAAAAACTAGTCTTTTGTGGACTAGTGTGGAACTGTCTGCTCCTCATTCCTGTGGAAGCGGGAATACATTCATACATGCTCCGTTAAAAAAGGAGTTCTAGGCCAGGCAGAGTGCCTCATGCCTGGAATCCCAGCACTTTGGGAGGCCGAGGCAGGAGGATAGCTTGAGGCCAGGAGTTCAACACCAGCTTGGGCAACATAATGAGCCCCCTGTCTCTACGAAAAAATAAAAATAAATTAATAAATAAAAATTAGCCAGTCATGGTGGCACATACTTATAGTCACAGGTACTCAGGAGGCTGAGGATCGCTTGAGTCCGGGAGGCTGAGGCTGCAGTGAGCTGTGATTGTGCCACTGCACTGCAGCCTGGGCAACCCAGCAAGACCCTGTCTCAAAAAAAAAAAAAAAAAAAAGCCAAGTGTGGTGGCTCATACTTATAGTCACAGGTACTCAGGAGGCTGAGGATCGCTTGAGTCCGGGAGGTTGAGGCTGCAGTGAGCTGTGATTGTGCCACTGCACTGCAGCCTGGGCAACCCAGCAAGACCCTGTCTCAAAAAAAAAAAAAAGCCAGGTGTGGTGGCTCACGCCTGTAATCCCAGCACTTTGGGAGGCTGAGGCAGGTGGATCACCTGATTTCAGGAGTTTGAGACCAGCCTGACCAACATGGCGAAAGCCTGTCTCTACTACAATAAAAATTAGCCGGTTGTGGTGGTGGGTGCCTGTAATCCCAGCTACTCAAGAGGCTGAGGCAGGAGAATCGCTTGAACCCGGGAGCCAGAGGTTGCAGAGAGATGAGATTGCGCCATTGCACTCCAGCCTGGACAACAGAGCAAGACTTCATCTCAAAAACAAAACAAAACAAAAACAAAAAAGGATCCTCAGGGCTGCCAACCTTATAGTACAAGTTGAGGTGCTAGTGGATTTCTCCTACACAAAAGACCAAGTAAACAAAAAGTAAAAAAGTTTAAAGAAACAAAACACCAGTCTTATCTGAGTTCTAGTTTTCCAGGGTGTGATCCAGAACCTATGGATCAAAACCAGAAAGAACAACCAGAATCCAGCAGCAATTCAGCGTGAGGCGCTAACAGTTCTCCTGCTTCCCAATACCCCATACCCCACCTCTGCCTGCACCCAGGAATCTTCGTTTTGCAGGTCCCTGTAGCAGCCCTGGCTTTCACACCCTCATACACAATAGTTAGGGACACCAAAGCCCATTTGCCTGCCCTCTTTGATAAAACAGTGACAGCAAGACAAAACATCACCAGCAAAAGTCTTTAAAAATTTAAAGACCCTGATAAAGTCCTCCATTCCACATCTGCCAGGGAAGGAAATGGCCTCTGGCAAGTGCCTCTGTTGCTGCCCCCACTCCCACCCCCACCCCCACCCCACCCCCACCAACACCTTTTCTACAAACATCCCCTTCTCAACTTGTCCTCAGCTGCCTGCTAGAGGGCACCAGATCCACTTGACTGAGGAGCTGGAGGAAGGGGAAGCCCCCACGACCCCACTGTATAGTCACGGGGATGAAACTAATGAGTTGATGTTCTTCAAGCATTTGGAGGATCAAAGCCTGAGATCTGAGGCCTTGGCGAGAACACAGCGCTTGCAGGCATGGGTGGGCACAAGCCAAGAGGCCCCCCCGGATCACACAGGGCCAGGTGCTGTGCACACTCGGGTAGGGGCTGCTTGCCGACAGACAGGTGTGAGGGCTGGCCCAAGAAAGTCAGGTCCCTAAACTGATACTACAGAAAAGGAAGAATTCTGAAACATTGTAATTAAATTAATACAGGAATTTGGGAAGGGGAGAGAAAGTAAAGGACAAGGAAGAAGAAAACAAGAAAACAACAATCACTCATTATCTCTCCAGATCAAATTAACCTATGCTAGGAGTTTAGTTTATTTGCTCCCAGTCTTTTTTTTTCTTTTCCTTTTTCTTTTCTTTTTTCTTTTCTTTTTTTTTTTTTTGAGACAGAGTCTCGCTCTCTCGCCCAGGCTGGAGTGCAGTGGCATGATCTTGGCTCACTGCAACTTCTGCCTTATGGGTTCAAGCGATTCTCCTGCCTCAGCCTCCGGATTAGCTGGGATTACAGGCGTGTGCCACCATGCCCGGCTAATTTTTTGTATTTTTAATAAAGGCGGGTTTTCCCTGTGTTAGCCAGGATGTTCTTGAACTCCTGACTTTGTGATCCGCCCGCCTCAGCCTCCCAAAGTGCTGGGATTTCAGGAGTGAGCCACCGCACCCGGCTGCTCCTATTAATTTTTATTTTTTGAAACAGAGTCTTGTTATGTCACCCAGACTGGAGCACAGTGGTGCAATCATGACTCACTGTAGCCTCGACCTGGGCTCAAGCCATCCTTCCATCCCAGCCTCTGGAGTAGCTGTGACTACGGCAGCACACCACCACACTCAGCTAATTTTTGTATTTTTTGTAGAAATGGGATTCCACCATGTTGCGCAGGCTGGTCTTGAGCTCCCAGGCTCAAGCAATCTACCCACCTCGGCCTCCCAAAGTTCTGGGATTACTGGCATGAGCCACCGCACTCACCCCAAGCTACTACTTTTTCCTGCAGATATTGACATGATAATATTTTTCTCCTTTAACCAGGTAATGTGGTACATTACATGAATAGGGTTTCTGCAGTTGAAATGCCCTTGCATTCCTGGGATAATCAATTGCAATTATTTTCTACTGTGAGTTCCTTTTCTAGCCCCCTGTCTCAGTTTATGCCTTGGAGGGGCAATGTTATTTCCGGTCTTGGCTCCTTGTCAAAAGCTCTAGTTTCTTAGCCGGAATGTTATAGAAGCTTCCAGAAACTTGGTTTGCTCGGCTAATTTTTTGTGGTAGGAGTGGTCTCACTCATTGCTGAGGTGGGGACAATGAAGTGGGAACAAAAGGAAGTGAGGGAGGTCTTGCTCTCACGAGCCTGGATAGTTCTCACAGGAATGAATTAGTTCCTTAGAGAATGGGTTGCTATAAAGCCAGGATGCCCATCAGGTTTCCGCCCCCACCCCACAGGTGTCCATTTCCCCTTTGACATTCACCACATTGTAACACAGCGCAGAAGTTCTTGCCAAAGCCAGGGCCATGTCCTTGAATTTCTCAGCCGGCAGAACTGTGAGGTTAATAAATCTTTCACTATAAGTTACCCAGCCTCAGGAATTCTTTTATAGCAACACAAAGTGAACTAAAACAGTCAGCAATGAAAATAAATGAAGTACTGGCCGGGCACGGTGGCTCATGCCTGTAATTCCAGCACTTTGGGAGACCGAGGTGGGTGGATCACTTGAGGTCGGGAGTTCCAGACCAGCCTGGCCAACATGATGAAGTCCCGTCTCTACCAAAAATATAAAAAATTAGCTGGCATGGTGGTGGGTGCCTATGATCCCAGCTACTCGGGAGGCTGAGGCAGGAGAATTGCTCGAACCTGGGAGGCAGAGGTTGCAGTGAGCTGAGATCACGCCACTGCACTCCAGCCTGGGCAACACAGCAAAACTCTATCTCAGAAAAGAAAAAGAAAAGAAATGAAATACTGATACAAGCTACCTGTGGATGAACCTTGAAAATATTATTTAAAGTGAAAGAAGCCAGTCACAAAAAAATACAACTAATTGTTTTATTAGTCAACTAATACATCTAATAGTTTGCCTATGCTGGACATTTCATATAAATTAATACAATTAATTGTATTCATTTTTTTTTGAGACAGAATTTCGCTCTTGTTCCCCAGGCTGGAGTACAATCGCGCGATCTAGGCTCACCGCAACCTCCGCCTCCTGGGTTCAAGTGGTTTTCCTGCCTCAGCCTCCTAAGTAGCTGGGATTACAGGCACCCGCCACCATGCCCAGCTAACTTTTTGTATTTTTAGTAGAGATGAGGTTTCACCGTGTTGGCCAGGCTGGTCTTGAACTCCTGACCTCAAGTGATCTGCCCACCTCAGCCTCCCAAAGTGCTGGGATTACAGGCATGAGCCACCGCGCCCAGCCAGTTGTCTTAATTGAAAATTGTGTTAATTTTTTTTTTTTTTGAGACGGAGTCTCGCTCTGTCACCCAGGCTGGAGTGCAGTGGCGCAATCTCGGCTCACTGCAAGCTCCGCCTCCCGGGTTCACGCCATTGTCCTGCCTCAGCCTCTCCCAGTAGCTGGGACTACAGGCGCCCGCCACCACACCCGGCTAATTTTTTGTATTTTTAGTAGAGACGGGGTTTCACTGTGGTCTTGATCTCTTGACCTCGTGATCCGCCCGCCTTGGCCTCCCAAAGTGCTGGGATTACAAGCGTGAGCCACCGCGCCCGGCCTAATTGTGTTAATTTATATGAAATGTCCAGAATAGGCAAATCTATAGAGACAGAAAGCAGATTGGTGTTTGGCTGGTGCTGGGGAGTTTGGGAAGAAATGAGGCATGATTACAATGGGAATGAGGCTTCTTTTTAGGGTGATGAAAATGTCCTAAAATTGATTATAGCAATGGTTGTGTAAGTCTGTGAATATACAAAAAACACTGAGTTGTACACTTTAAATTGGGGAATTGTGTGGCAGATGAATTACATCTCAAATAACTCTGTTATTTTTTAAAAGCTTTAAAAAGTTGCGTGCAACACAATTTCCCTAAGGGAGTTATTACTGCAGACACCCCATGTGAACATGTGTCACAGCTGACACTGAGACCAATCAGACCACAAATGACTGCAGCCAATCGCACTTGGCAATGCTTGGTCATGCACTGGTCACACGGAGCTGACGGTTCTTAATAACATTGATCATGGGAGTTTACAGGCCATTTCCTAGATGCCATGTTTGGGCTGACAAAGCCAATTTCCCAGAGCATGTATAGTGATGGTTCATAGCAAAGGCTCTGCAATGAGACAAATTCGACTTGGAACCTGGGCTCTGTCTTGTGACCACTGGCAAGTTAGCCTCTCAGTCGCAGTTTTCTCATGCATAGAATAGAGCTAATGCCTAACCTATAGGGTGATTAATGTCTACCCTATAGGGGATTAAATAAAATGCTATTTGCAGAACACTGATCACAGTGCCTAGAACTGGGGAAAGGATCAGTACATAGTGACTGGCATCATTAATAGTAAGGCATATAAAAAACTGAGCACAGTGTCTGGCCCTTAGGAAGTGGTCAAAACACAAAATGATAAAGTTACACTTTTCTTTTTTTTTTTTTTGGAGACGGAGTCTCGCTCTGTCACCCAGGCTGGAGTGCAGTGGCAGGATCTCGGCTCACTGCAAGCTCCGCCTCCCGGGTTCAGGCCATTCTCCTGCCTCAGCCTCCTGAGTAGCTAGGACTACAGGCGCCTGCAACCATGCTCGGCTAATTTTTTGTATTTTTAGTAGAGATGGGGTTTCACTGTGTTAGCCAGGACGGGCTCGACCTCCTGACCTCGTGATCCGCCCACCTCTGCCTCCTGAAGTGCTGGGATTACAGGTGTGAGCCACCGCGCCCAGCCAAAGTTACACTTTTCACAAGAAAAGTATCTATGAGACAGAATAAACTTTCCAGGCAAGGGCAGAGAATTTGAATTCTGTTGCTAAAAAACAAAAGTAGGTAACTTTGGATGTTGTTACTTGCTCACAACCTGGCTTTCACCTGATTCTACAGCCTAAAGCACCAGGTTCTCTCCTGAAGCCTCTTGACCAAACTCATCACATCACTAATAAGCAAACCAAGTTTCCAGAAGCTTCTAGAACATTCCAACTAAGAAACTGGAGTTTTTGACAAGGAGCCAAGACAGGAAATGACATTGTCCCTCCAAGGCATGGACTGAGACAGGGAGCTAGAAAAGAAATTCATGATAGAAAATAAATGCAATTGGCTGAGCACGGTAGCTCACGCCTGTAATCTCAGCACTTTGGGACGCTGAGGTGAGCGGATCACGAGGTCAGCAGTTTGAGACCAGCCTGGCCAACATGGTGAAACCCTGTCTGTACTAAAAATACAAAAATTAGCCAGGCATCGTGGAGAGCGCCTGTAATCCCAGCTACTCGGGAGGCTAAGGCAGGAGAATCACTTAAACCCGGGAGGCGGAGGTTGCAGTGAGCCAAGACTGCACCATTGCACCCCAGCCTGGGCGACACAGCAAGACTCCATCTCACATTGGATTCTATTCGAGACCAGTCTAACTAACATGGTGAAACCCCATCTCTGCTAAAAATACAAAATTAGCCGAAGCTACAGGGTCTTTTAAGGTCTAGGTGTGTGATGGTTAATTTTATGTGTCAACTTCACTGGGCTAAGGAATGACCAGATAGCTGGTAAAACACTTCTGGGTGTGTCTGTGAGGGTGTTTCTCAGATTAGCATTTGAATCAGTAGACCCAATACAGAATTTGGCCCTCTCCAATGTGGATGGGCATCATCCCATCTATTTGGGGCCCAAATAGAACAAAAAAGTCAAGGAAGGTAAGAGCCTCTCTCCATCTTTCTCTTCTCGAGATGGGACATCTGTCTTCCCCTACTCCTGGGCTCAAGCGATCTTCCCACCTTAGCCTCCCAAAGTGCTGGGATTACAGGCATGAGGCACCACACCCAGCCCATAAGGGTTCTTATATGTGAAAGAGGGAGCATCAGAGTGTGAGCCACTGTGCCCAGCCAGATTGATCATTTTAAAGGTGAAATCAAATCACATCACTCCTCCATTCAAAATACTCCAAGACTTCATGTTTCACTCTGAGTACAGGTTTTTTTGTTTGTTTGTTTTTTGAGACGGAGTCTCGCTGTGTCGCTCAGGCTGGAGTACAGTGGCGAGGCCTTGGCTCACTGCAACCTCCGCCTCCCAGGTTCCAGCGATTCTCCTGCCTCAGCCTCCCGAGTAGCTGGGATTGCAGGCATGTACCACCATGCCGGGCTAATTTTTTGTATTTTTTTTTTTTTTTTGAGACGGAGTCTCGCTCTGTCACCCAGGCTGGAGTGCAGTGGCGCGATCTCGGCTCACTGCAAGCTCCGCCTCCCGGGTTCACGCCATTCTCCTGCCTCAGCCTCTCCGAGTAGCTGGGACTACAGGCGCCCGCCACCACGCCCGGCTAATTTTTTGTATTTTTAGTAGAGACGGGGTTTCACCGTGGTCTTGATCTCCTGACCTCGTGATCCGCCTGCCTCGGCCTCCCAAAGTGCTGGGATTACAAGCGTGAGCCACCGCGCCCGGCCCTAATTTTTTGTATTTTTAGTAGAGACGGGGTTTCGCCATATTAGCCAGGATGGTCTCGATCTCCTGACCTCGTGATCTGCCCACCGCAGCCTCCCAAAGTGCTGGGATTACAGGCATGAGCCACGGCACCCAGCCAGTAAAAGTTTTGTTTTTTTGTTTTTTTGTTTTTTTTGAGGAGTTTTGCTCTTGTTGCCCAGGCCAGAGTGCAGTGGCGCAATCTTGGCCCACTGCAACCTCTGCCTCCCTGGTTCAAGTGATTCTCTTACCTCAGCCTCTCAAGTAGCTGAGATTACAGGCATGTGCCACCAAGCCCAGCTAATTTTGTATTTTTAGTAGAGATGGGGTTTCACCATGTTGGCCAGGCTGGTCTTGAACTCCTGACCTCAGGTGATCCCCCCTACCTCAGCCTCCCAAAGTGCTGGGATTACAGGCGTGAGCCACGACACCTGGCAGATCTAGTTATGTTAATAGAGATTCTTTACAAATGCAGATTTTCCCCTATAAAGAATAGCTTTGTCGGGCCATTTTAAAATACAGCAAAGAAACATGTTTTGGTGTAAAATATTTTGATTTTCTTCCTTGTCTCCTAATGTTACAACAGAGTCAGGTTGGAAAGTTAGTCACATATATAGGACTAAAGAAAATCCATCTGATGAGAATTTATTATTTGTAGGGCATGACTCCCTAGACCCCTTAGACAGGAATTTGGACAAGATAAACAAAAAATCACAGTTTAGGCCTCAGGACAAATCCAGGTCAGTTTGTGGACATGTTAAATTTGAAATGCCTCTCAAAAGTCCATGTGGGGATGTTGAGTAGGCAATCAGATATATAAATTTGGAATAAAGGAGAGAGATCTTGGCTACAGATATAAATTCAGGAATAATCTTATAGTAATTAAATCCATGAGGCTGGGCGCAGTGGCTCACACCTGTAATCCTAGCACTTTGGGGGGCCGAGGTGGGCGGATCACCTGTGGTCAGGAGTTCGAGACCATCTTGGCCAACATGGTGAAACCTCGTATCTACTAAAAAAAAAAAAAAATTAACTGGGTGTGGTGACAGGCACCTGTAATCCCAGCTATTCAGGAGGCTGAGGCAGGAGAATCACTTGAACCCAGGAGGCAGAGGTTGCAGTGAGCCGAGATCGAGCCACTGCACTCCAGCCTGGGAAACAGAGTAAGACTCTGTCTGCAAAAAAAAAAAGAAAAAAGAAAAGAAACTCCCCAAGCCCAGGCACTCATGCTCTGGTAGTAGTTTCATATCAAAACTGGCCACCCTTCCCCCTCACTGTATCTTCATCCTTTATAATAAGACTTTGCAGCTTCTCCTATCTAAATGGTGGCATCTGTTCCTCCAACCCTATAATCTGGGCTGGCCTTGCTTTGGCCAACATAATGCAGCAGAAATGATGGGCCTTGCACACATCTGCTCTTCTCTTATGAGACTGCCTCTGCTATGAAAACAAGACCAGGCTAGACTGTCAGATCATCGTGGCCCAGTCAACCCTGTCGCTTAGATAATAGGCAGCCAAAAGCCACCACTGCACTTTAGCTTGGGCAGCAGGAGTGATACCCTATCATAAAAAAAAAAAAATCCATGAAATTGCATGAGATTACCGAGGGAGGGAGCGTAGATAAAGCAAATATTTAAGGACTGAGCCCTGAGGCATATCCAATTTAAGAGGCTAGGCAGAAAAGAAACCAACACAGGAGAGTAACCAGTCAGGTGGCAGAAATGGAGGAGAGACTGCCATACTCAATTAAGGAAAGAAAGAGTTTTGTAAGGGCTGGGCACAGTGGCTCAGGCCTGTAATCCCAGCACTTTGGGAGGCCAAGGCAGGTGGATCACTTGTGGTCAGGAGTTCAAGACCAGCCTGGCCAACATGGTGAAACCTCATCTCTACTAAAAATACAAAAATAAACTGGGCATGGTGGCCCATACCTGTAATCCCAGCTACTCCAGGAGGCTGAGGCAGGAGAATCACTTGAACCTGGGAGGCAGAGGTTGCAGTGAGCTGAGATCGTGCCATTGCACTCCAGCTTGGCAACAGAGTGAGAATCCATCTCAAAAAAAAAAACAAAAAACAAGAAGGTTTTGTAAGGAGCAGGGAGTGATCAACTGAGTCAAATTCTGCAGCTGATAGGTTAAGCAAGAGTAGGACTCATCAATGGCCATTGGATCTCCTCAAGTGGAAATAATTGGTGAGCTTTGAGACATTTTGGTGGACTGTTGGGGCGAAAGCTGAATTGTAATTGTGGTGAGAAGAAACAGGAGGAGGAGAGGAATTGGAGGCACGAGCTCAGACAAGCTTTTCAGGAGATTTTCTGGAAAGGGAGGGAGCAGAGTAATTAGGTAAGAGCAGGAGGAAGATGTGAGGTCAAGCTAGGAACTTTTTCCCAACATTTTATTGTGAAAGTTTTCAAACATACCAAAAAGTTGAAAGAATTTTACAGTGAACATATACAGACCCACTCTCTGGATTCTGCAACCAACATTTTACTATACTTGCTTTATCACGTGTATGTACATCTATCCCTCCCTAAGACAGGTTTATTTTCTTTTTCATTTTCTTTTGTTTTTCTTTTTTCTTTTTTTTTTTTGAGACACGGTCTTGCTCTGTTGCTCAGGCTGGAGCGCAGTGGTATGATCATGGCTCACTGCAGCTTTGACCTCCTGGGCTCAAATAATTCTCCCACCTCAGCCTCCCAAGTAGGTGAGACCACACTTTTAAAAATGTTTTGACCAGGCACAGTGGCTCACACCTGTAATTCCAGCACTTTGAGAGGCCGAGGAGGCTGGATCACCTGAGGTTGGGAGTTCGAGACCAGCCTGACCAACATGGTGAAACCCCGTCTCTACTAAAAATACAAAATTAGCTGGGCGTGGTGGCGCATGCCTGTAATCCCAGCAACTTGGGAGGCTGAGGCAGGAGAATCGCTTGAACCCGGGAGGTGGAGGTTGTAGTGAGCTGAGATCGCACCATTGCACTCCAGGCTGGGTGACAAGAGCGAGACTCTGTCTCAAAAAAAAAAAAATTTTTTTTTTTGTAGAGATGGGATCTCACTATGTTGCCGGGGCTGGTCTTGAACTCCTGGACTCAAGTGATCCTCCTGTCTTGGCCTCCCAAAGTGCTGGGATTACAGGCATAAGCCACTTCGCCTAGCAGGTATTAGTTTTTTTTTGGTTTGTTTTTTGTTTTTGTTTTTGTTTTTTGAGACGGAGTCTCACTCTGTTGCCAGGCTGGAGTGCAGTGGCACGATCTCGGCTCACTGCAACCTCTGCCTCCCGGGTTCAAGTGATTCTCCTGCCTCAGCCTCCCGAGTAGGTGGGATTTTTTTTTTTTTTTTTAGCATTGATAAATTACAGGCTGATTAAAGTTTGATTGGAAAAATGCAATGGTTGGAGGAGACTGAGGATATAGGAGAAAGGGGGAGGGATTATTGAAGCAATTGGCTGAGTGGAAAAAAGGGGCTAAGATCTACTGCTAAGTGACGGATTGATCTTTATTTTTTTATTTTTTATTTTTATTTATTTATTTTTTTGAGATGGAGTTTCGCTCTTGTTGCCCAGGCTGGAGTGCAATGGCACGAACTTGGCTCACCGCAACCTCCGCCTCCCGGGTTCAAGCGATTCTCCTGCCTCAGCCTCCTGAGTAGCTGGAATTACAGGCATGCACCACCATGCCAGGCTAATTTTTAGTAGAGACGGGGTTTCTCCATGTTGGTCAGGCTGATCTCGAACGCCTGACCTCAGGTGATCTGCCTGCCTCGGCCTCCCTAAGTGCTGGGATTACAGGCGTGAGCCACTGCGCCTGGCCTGGGTTGATCTTTAAAAAGGGGCACAAGGGATCTGGTTCAGTGGCTTATGCCTGTATTCCCAGCACTTTGGAAGTCTGAGGTGGCAGGATCACTTGAGCCTGGGAGGTCCAAGTTGCAGTGAACCATGGTTGTGCCACTGCACCCTAGCCTGGGTGACAGAGTGAGACCTCGTCAAATGACAACAATAACAACAAACAAACAAACAAACATCACATGCAGAGCTGTGGAAAGAGTCTGGGCACCGTGGCTCAGGCCTATAATCCCAGCACTTTGGGAGGCCGAGGCGGACAGATCACCTGAGGCCAGGAGTTCGAGACCAGCCTGGGCAACATGGTGAAATCCCTGTCTCTACCAAAAATACAAAAATTAGCTGGGCATGGTGACGCAAGCCTGTAATCCCAGCTACCTGGGAGGCTGAGGCAGGTGAATCACTTGAACCTGGGAGGCAGAGGTTGCAGTGAGCTGAGATTGCACCACTGCATTCCAGCCTAGGCAACAGAGCAAGATTCTGCCTCAAAAAAAAAAAAAAAAAAGCTCTGGAAGGAAGGAAGGTGGGGCACACACATGTTCACAGATGCAGGGAGGTGGGTGCGTGTGGGTGTGGGAGCTTGTGGAAGTTCTCTTGTGATGAAATCATTGGCTGAGGGTGAGCATACAGGAGGATGGGTTGTGCATGAGAAGAGACAGAAGGCATGAAATAATCTCTAGGAGAGTGGGAGAGTGAATGGCCTGAGAAAGGTGGTAAGATTGCCAAGCAACCCCAGGGGTCCACTTGAAGTTAATGGTCACGCATTTGAAACAAGTCCCTGTGGTTGTGAGTTTTCCCCAGCCTGTTCAGCTGCACGGGTACAGCTGCAGAGTAGAAGAGTTGGAATTAACGGTGTTTTCCTGGGTGAGTACAGAAAAGGGACAAGGAAGTTGAGGATGTATATAAAGGAGTGACTGTAATGATGGACCGTGGAATGTCAGACGTGAAGACGGAAGTGAGGCAATGTCAACGGTAAGAGATGACGGAAAGGTGGTAGAATCAATGGATTGCGGGTCCAAAAGGAGTCAAAGAATTACTGGAGTTGGAATACTTGAAAAGTGGGCTGGAGGTAGAGGTGGTGATTATCGAGCAGGATGCTTGAGATCAGGATTATGGGGTTACAGCTATCGGAACGATAGTTGTAACTTCTCACTAGCATAATGTTCTCAAGGGTCCTTCTCTTTGTTGGTATTGAAGTGATTATGATTCTTCAGTGTTGGAGAAAAGGTGAAATCATCAAGGAACAGGGAAGAGTGACTCAGGTTCCATAGCTGTCGGCCTTAAGGAGGGAGGAGGTGGTCCAGTCTGATGACCTGGGACCTAGAGTCAGCTCACATGAAGAGGGATTTACTCCAGGGAATCCAGCGATAGAAGAGGAATGATAAGGCTGGCTATCAGGAACCAGATCCAGAAAGTCAAGAACCAAGGTTGCGCTCTCTGGGCCACCAGGCTTTCTCATTTCTGCCTCTCCCTGCCCTTCCCTTTCTCTCACAGTCATCTTCCTCCTCCTCACCTGACCTGACATGGCCTCCACAGCCCCAACACAATACAACCTTGCCTTTCAACTTTCTTCTAACTGCTTTCATCTCTGTGCCACATTTCCAGGACAAAGAGCCTGACTGCCTCAGCCCAGCCGAAGAATCAGTGTCCCTCTGGGTCTACTGTCCACTCTTAGGTCAGTCAGCCATGGCCCCAGGGGATGGGGGCCTGTGGCACAACATGGCAGCCCAGGCAATAGGCTGAGACTTCTCAGAACCAGATGTGGCTGGAGAGACCAGGAGCAGCCTCACTGGCGTCTCTCCCAGGAGGCACAAACACCAGCTAAGTAAGGAGAAGAAGGCAGGAAGCTGTGCTCCGATGTCCCCAGGTGATGCAGAGGTGGAGCTCGGCTCTCCACCCTCCCTGGCCATCCTGCCCTGGGAAATAGTTTCTGGCTCTCAGCACCTCCCTGTCTGATAAACCCTCAGCGTTGCTCAGAGTCATCTGGACAGACAAGATTCTGCCTTCGGGCCTGAGAAAGCCTGGCTGGTACACTATCCATCCCCGTGATAGGTATTTGGGCTTTCTGTTTGTTTGTTTTTAATTTTAAGACAGAGTCTCAGTCTGTCACCAAGGCTGGAGTGCAGTGGTGCCATCTCAGCTCACTGTAGCCTCGACCTCCCAGGTTCAACCGATTCTCTTGCCTCAGCCTCACAAGTAGCTGGGACTACAGGCGCCTGCCACCACGCCTGGCTATTTTTTTGTATTTTTAGTAGAGACGGGGTTTCACCATGTTAGCCACGATGGCCTCGATCTCCTGACCTCGTGATCCGCCCACCTCAGCCTCCCAAAGTGCTGGGATTACGGGCGTGAGCCACCACGCCCGGCCGGGGGTATTTGTTTTTTTTTAACATTAATAATTTAAGGATGACTGAAGGCTGATGGGAAAATCCAATGGGTGGAGAAGATCAACAATGCAGGAGAAAGGGGCAGGGATTATTGAAGCAATGAGCTGAGTAGAAAAGAGAGGCCAGGATCGGGGGCTCTTTCACTGAGCAATGCCGTGGTATTTGCTGGGACCTCTTCCTATCATAGCACAGAGGCTTCAGGAGAAAGAACTTTTGTCACAAGAGATCAGCTTGAGCCACAACCCTAAGTCCCTTAGCTGATTCTCATGGGGGAAACAACAAGAAAGAGAGGAAAAGGAAAGGAAAGGACTCTCTGAGATTCTCTAAATTGTGGGGAAATGAGGGTTATTTTATTTTATTTTAATAAAATTTTATTGGCCAGATGTGGTGGCTCACACCTGTAATCCCAGCACTTAGGGAGGCTGAGTCAGGCAGATGGCTTAAGCCCAGGAGTTCAAGACCAGTCTGGGCAACATAGCAAAACCCTGTCTCTATAAAAAATACAAAAATTAGCTGGTGTGGTGGCATATGCCTGTGGTCCCAAGTGGCTGAGGTGGGAAAACTGCTTGAGCCCTCGAGGTTGAGGCTGCAGTGAACCGTGATGGTGCCACTGCTTTCCAGCTCAAAAAAAAAAAAAAAAAAAAAAGAGAACGTATTGATTTTTTTTTTCTTTTTTTCTGAGATGGAGTCTCACTCTGTTGTCCAGGCTGGAGTATAGTGGCACGATCTTGGCTCACTGCAACCTCCACCTCCCAGGTTCAAGCAATTCTTCTGTCTCACCCTCCTGAGTAGCTGGGATTACAGGTGCGTGCCACCATACCCAGCTAATTTTTTGTATTTTTAGTAAAGACGGGGTTTCACCATGTTGGCCAGGCTGGTCTTGAACTCCTGACCTCAGGTGATACACCTGCCTTGGCCTCCCAAAGTGCTGGGATTATAGGCATGAACCACCATGGCCAGCCCTTCTTTCCATTTTTTGACATAGTGTTCTGGACCTTACTTTCACTTTATATAACTTAGAGGTTGTTCTCTATGAGTATATAGCAAGCTCTCTGATTATTTTTCTTCCTTTTTTTTAAACTGCTGCATAGTATTCCACTGAAATGGGTCTCCCTAATTTATTTAGCTGATCTTCTACTGATAAACATTTGGCTTGTTTCTGATCTTTTACTACTATAAACAATGGTGCAGTGAATATCCTTGTACATAAATTATTTCACACATGTAAAAACATATCTGTTAGATACATTCCTAGGAGTAGAAGTACTGGCTAAGAGGCATATTTTATTTGCATTTTTTTTGCATTTGTTTGTTTGTTTTTTGAGACAAAGTCTCACTCTGTCACCCAGGCTGGAGTGCAGTGGCACGGCCACGGCTCACTGTAGCCTTGACCTTCTGGGCTCAAGCAATTCTCCTGCCTCAACCACCTGAGTAGCTGGGACTACAGGCATGCATCACCATGCCCAGCTAATTTTTTTGATATTTTGCAGAATGGGGTCTCACTATGTTACTCAGGTTGGTCTTGAACTCCTGGGCTCCAGGGATCCTCCCTCCTCAGCCTCTCAAAGTGCTGGGATTACAGCGTGAGCCGCCATGCCTGGCCTCATATTTGCATTTTCAACTTTTGTAGATTTATTTAAGTTATGCTCTATATCAACCGGGGTTTTGTGCAAGAACCAGAAACCACTTTAGGTAGTTCAAGCGGAAGGAGATTTAATGGAGGAAATTAGGTGTTCACAAAATTGCTGAAATGACTGTAGGAGGGGCTTTAGCCTGGGCCTCCAAGAGGTCCCCAGGTCAATACACAGGTAACTTTCGGGGGAAGCCACTCCTCTGAGATCACTACTGGAACTGCAGCCAGAAGTTAGGATCAAAATGTCACTACTGACACCTAGGATGCCAGATAATGGACTCTGAATATGCTGCAGAAAAATCTCAGGTCTCCACAACCTTACTTGACAACAGAGACAGCCAAAAGTACAGAGAAAATGGCCTTTGTCTTTCAGTCATCTACCCCATGTGTCATTAATTCTTCTAACTAGTAGGACCTAATTTCTATCCGAAACTCTAGCTGCAAGGGAGTCTGGGACGTGTAGGTTTAGCTTTCCAATGTCTCCACCTAGAAGAGGGTGGAATGAGTCAGATTGAGAGAGCCAGTCCACAGTACTCTCTGCACCCTCCATAAAACGGGTACCAAATTACACTACCACCAACATAGGATCCTGTCAACTCTGATTTGCTAATCCAAAACATGGAAAACAGTACCTTATTGCTTTAACATTTCTCTTATTATGAGTATCTGATCTTATAAATCATCAAAAAATATATTTCTTTGAATAGAATCCAATGTCAGTGCTGCCCCCTGGAGTTGTGCAGCATGGTGACCCTGTAATATGAATAAATGCCATTTAAATTTCTTTTTTATGTATGAATTCTGTATGTCTTTTGCCCACAGATGGTCTTTTTTTTCCACCATGATATATTTAACATACGTGGAATCTGTATAATGGCACAGTTTTCTAAACCTCAAGTTTAGCTAGTGATCCCACAGTTTTTTTCCCTTTGGGTCATTTCTCCCCAGGGTATAGTCCCAGTGAGGGGTTGAGAGGGACAGCCTATAATTGAAATGTCACAAGCATGTCAAATTCTGGAGTTCTAGAACTTTGAAATTAAACTACACTCAAAGTGTCTCTCCAATGCCAGTTTACACAAAATTCTAGTTTGCCTCCTGCCTGAAGATTTAATTATGAATCATGCTGGATGGAGGAGTGAGGACACTGTGTGCCTTAGTGAGCTGGGCAGCCATTCCTGCCTGCTGAGCTTTATGTTCCTGTGGTTTATAATGTCTTCTCCGGTGAATAATAACCTTGGGTTCATGCCAAGCCTTTTGGTCTTTGTTGATGACCTATAGGGACTGGAAGCCTGGGATCTCAAATTCAAGAACAGACCTTTTAAGCCCGGTCAATCAATCAGGCTGCATAGTCAGAGCCACAGATAGTACAAGCTGCCAAGCTGCTGATGTAGAAAAAGACCCAAGTACTCAAAGGAACACACCATTCGCCAGAAAGTATGGGGTTGATTTTTTTTTCTCTTGAAATTGTTCAGTTGCTAGCAGGCTTCAGGTGTCAGTGGCAAGGCCAGCCAACAAGGAGCGCACCTACGGGCTTTCCCATAAACCCCAATCTGATGCACCAAATTTTGCCATTAGGTATTCACTCCTTTGGCTTAAACATTCCCCCAACCCAGCACTCCCTCCTGACCTGCTGATTATTTTCCACTTGGTCAAGCTTGAAGTGTGTTGGTCACTTTTTTTTGAGACGGAGTCTTGCTCTGTCGCCCGGGCTGGAGTGCAGTGGCGCAATCTCGGCTCACTGCAAGCTCCGCCTCCCGGGCTCACGCCATTCTCCTGCCTCAGCCTCTCCGAGTAGCTGGGACTACAGGCACCCGCCACCATGCCCGGCTAATTTTTTGTATTTTTAGTAGAGACGGGGTTTCACCGTGGTCTCGATCTCCTGACCTCGTGATCCACCTGCCTCGGCCTCCCAAAGTGCTGGGATTACAAGCGTGAGCCACCGCGCCCGGCCACAACTTCTTAACTGTCCTTGCAATGACTAGTTCGTTTCCCTGTCCCACCTTCAGTTTACTCCTCTTCAAAACCTCCTCCTTCTCACTGCTGCTTGCTCAGCTTAATTTTGCTAAAACGTTTCTCAGATGATGAACTCCTCGTGTTCAACAATCTTCAGTGGTCCCCATTGTCTTTGGGTATTGAGTCCAGATTCTTTAGCCTGGTGATGAAGGCTTTCCTGAACTGACCCAAACCTAGTCCAATTAACAACCACCTTCCAGCAGGACGTGATGGCTCATGCCTGTAATCCCAGCACTTTGGGAGGCTGAGGCGGGTGGATCACCTGACGTCAGGAGTTTGAGACCAGCCTGGCAAACATGGAGAAACCCCATCTCTACTAAAAATACAAAAATTAGCCAAGCGTGGTGGCGCATGCTTGTAATCCCAGCTACTCGGGAGGCTGAGGCAGGAGAATCGCTTGAACCCGGGAGGCGGAGGTTGCAGTGAGCTGAGATTATGCCATTGCACTCCAGCCTGGGCGACAAGAGTGAAACGCCATCTCAAAAAAACAAAAAAAACAACCACCTCCCAACTGCTCCCAGTATGCCCGCCTCAGGCTTGACTTAGGGATGGGGATTTGGCAATGAGTAAGATTCAGTCCCCTCCACTAACTAGTGGAGAGACAGACAGATGCATAGACATTTTCTTTTTATTTTAATCTTTTTTATTTTTTGCCTTTTATTTTTAATTTTATTTTTTGAGACAGGGTCTCACTCTGTCACCCAGTGCAGTGGTGCAATCACGGTACAATCATGGCTCACTACAGGCCCAAACTCTTGGGCTCAGGCGATCCTTGAATCTCACCCTCCTGAGTAGCTGGGCCCACAGGCATGTGCTACCACACTTAGCTAATTTTTTGAGACCCTATCTCAAAAAAAAAAAAAAAAAGGCACATCTTTAATTCCAAATAAGTCTAGAAACCGGCTATTTCTTATTTCTTTTCTTTTCTTTTTCTGAGATGGAGTCTTGCTGTCACCCAGGCTGGAGTGCAGTGGCGCCATCTCGGCTTACCACAATCTCCGCCTCCTGGGTTCAAGGGATTCTCTTGCCTCAGCCTCCCGAGTAGCTGGGATCACAGGCATGCGCCACCATGCCCAGCTACTCTTTTTTTTTTTTTTTTTGAGA
Organism: Symphalangus syndactylus; assembly: GCF_028878055.3. Classification (NCBI taxonomy): domain Eukaryota; kingdom Metazoa; phylum Chordata; class Mammalia; order Primates; family Hylobatidae; genus Symphalangus; species Symphalangus syndactylus. The sequence continues at coordinate 25,080,593 of NC_072433.2, forward strand.
TGGAGTTTCGCTCTGTTGCCCAGGCTGGAGTGCAGTGGTGCGATCTTGGCTCACTGCAACCTCCACCTCCCGGGTTCAAGCCATTCTTCTGCCTCAGCCTCCCGAGTAGCTGGGACTACAGGTATGTGCCACCACACCTGGCTAATTTTTGTATTATTAGTACAAACAGGGTTTCACCAAGTTGGCCAGGCTGGTCTCGAACTCCGGACCTCATGATCTGCCTGCCTCAGCCTCCCAAGGTGCTGGGATTACAGGCATGAGCCACTGCGCCTGGCCCTTTTTTTTTGGTATTATTAATAGAGACAGGGTTTCACCATGTTGGCCAGGCTGGTCTCGAACTCCTGACCTCAAACGATCTGCCCACCTCAGCCTCCCAAAGTGCTGGGATTACAGGCATGAGCCACCGCGCCTGGCCCTTTTTTTTTTGTATTATTAATAGAGACAGGGTTTCACCATGTTGGCCAGGCTGGTCTCGAACTCCTGACCTCAAACGATCTGCCCACCTCAGCCTCCCAAAGTGCTGGGATTACAGGCATAAGCCACTTCTCCCAGCCCCCCTTTTTTTTTCTTTTTTTTTTGAGACAGAGTCTCGCTCTGTCGCTCTGGAGTGCAGTGGTGCAATCTCGGCTCACTGCAAACTCCGCCTCCTGGGTTCAAGTGATTCTCCTGCCTCAGCCTCCTGAGTAGCTGGGATTACAGGCAGGCACCACCACACCCAGCGAATTTTTGTATTTTTTGTAGAGATGGGTTTTCACCATGTTGGCCAGGCTGGTCTCAAACTCCTGACCTCAAGTGATCCGCCTGCCTTGGCCTCCTAAAGTGCTGGGATTACAGGCATGAGCTGCAGCACCTGGCCAGAATTTGGCTATTTCTGACCACCTTGGCCCAAGCCACTGTCATCTCTCATCTGAATTATTGCAACAGTCTCTGCTTCACTTCCCTCTGCACCTGCTGCCTTAGAGCCTATCCTTCTCACAGATGCTAGAACAATCTCTTAAAAATTGAAAATCAGATCCTGTCACTCCCCAGCATAAAATTATTCAATGGCTTTCCATTTCTCATAGAAATAATCCATTCCCTCTATTTTTTTTTTTTTTTTTTTTTTTTTTTTGAGACGGAGTCTCGCTCTGTCACCCAGGCTGGAGTGCAGTGGTGTGATCTCGGCTCACTGCAAGCTCTGCCTCCCGGGTTCACGCCATTCTCCTGCCTCAGCCTCCTGAGTAGCTGGGACTACAGGCGCCTGCCACCATGCCCAGCTAATTTTTTGTATTTTTTTTTTTTAATAGAGACGGGGTTTCACCGTGTTAGCTAGGATGGTCTCGATCTCCTGACCTCGTGATCGGCCAGCCTCGGCCTCCCAATGTGCTGGGATTACAGGCGTGAGCCACCGCACCTGGCTCATTCCCTCTATTTTGTTCCTCAGTTGGTCTCAATTCTTTCACCCTCAGGGCCTCTGCGCTTGCTGTTCTCTCTGCCTGGTCCATTCTTATTCTGCAGCTCAGGAGTTTGCAAACTATAGCTTGTGCACCAAATCTTACCTTCTGTCTGTTTTCATACTGCCCGTGACCTACAAGTGGTTTTTACATTTTTTTTTTTTTTTTGAGATAGGGTCTTGCTCTGTTGCCCAGGCTGGAGTACAATGGAGTGATCATGGCTCACTATAACCTTGAACTCCGGGGTTCAGGGGATTCTCCAGCCTGAGCCTCCTGAGTAGGGACTACAGGCACATGCCACCACACCTGGCTATTACTTTTTTTAGGTGGGGTCTTGCTGTGTTGCCCAGGCAGGTCTCAAACTGCCGGCCTCATGCAATCCTCCCACTTTGGCCTCCCAGAGTCTTGGAATTACAGTCGTGAGCCACCATGCCCAACCAGTTTTTACATTTTTAAGTAATTAGAAAAAATAAAAATAAAAAAGACCAATATTTCAGATACATGAAAATCATATAAAATTCAAATTTTAGTACTGTATCCATAAACAAAGTTTTGTTGGAACACAGCCTCACTCATTCATTCATGTATCATCTATAGATGCTTTCTAAAAGTAACAGCAAAAGTAAGCTAAAGAGGCAAAGATCGCATGGCCCACAAAGCCTAAAATATTTACTAACTGGCCCATTAGAGAAAACATTTCTCCTGCTCTGGTTCTCCTGGGCAGCTCTTCACTCTTCAGGTATCAATTTCAAAAAATCTCCTTCCCATTCAATCTCATCCCACCCTCCATTACTCTTGATCTCAACTCTGTATCTTCTTCCCAGCAAATACCACAATCTGCACTTACTTCTTTATTTGTTTTCCTATTTTGTTTTATTTTATTTTATTTTGAGACAGAGTCTTGCTCTTTCACCCAGGCTAGAGTGCAGTGGCGTGGTCACAGCTAATGGCAGCCTCAACCTCCTGGGTTCAAATGATCCTCCTACCTCAGCCTGCTGAGTAGCTGGGACCACAGGTGTGCACCACCACACGTGGCTAATTTTTGTATGTTTTTGTAGAGAGGAGTTTTGCCATTTTGCCCAGGCCGATCTCAAACTCCTGGCTCAAGCCATCTACCGGCCTCAGCCTCCTGAGTAGCTGGGACTACAGGCGTGCACCACTGTACCCAGCCTTAATCTTTTGTAGAGACAGGCTATCACTGTGTTGCCTAGGCTGGTCTCAAACTCCTGGCTTTAAATGATCCTCTTGCCATGGACTCCCAAAGCGCTGGCATTAGAAGCATGAGCCACTGCATCCAGCCTCCTGTTTGCTACTTATATCCCCCACCAGACTGAATACTCCACGAATAAAGAGACTCTGTCTCTGTAGATCACTGTATCTCCAGTGTCTGGCAGAATGCCTAGGCATGGTAGGCCCCTAATACATATTTAACAAATATTTATTTAAATATTTATTTATTTAATAAATATTTAACATTATTTAAATAAATATAAATAAGATGAAATTTGCAAGAGTCGTAGATTGAATTATTATTGTTACAATTCCGTCCCTTTAAAGAACCCGTATTCTCAGCCAGGTGCAGTGGCTCACACCTGTAATCCCAGCACTTTGGAAGGCCAAGGCAGGAGGATTGCTTGGGCCCAGGAGTTCGAGACCAGCCTGGCAACATAGGTCTGGCAACATAGCAAGACTATTTCTTAAAAAAAAAAAAAGAACCCATATTCCCAAAGTGCCACCCTCCCCTCTGACTGGCCATCCAGTTGGGAGGTGCCTCCATCACTCGGTTTCTCTCTTTTTTTTTTTTTTTTAAGATGGAGTCTTGCTCTGTTGCCCAGGCTGGAGTGCAGTGGCACAATCTCGGCTCAGTGCAACCTCTGCCTCCCGGGTTCATGCCATTCTCCTGCCTCAGCCTCCTGAGTAGCTGGGACTAAAGGCGCCCACCATCACGCCCGGCTGATTTTTTGTATTTTTAGTAGAGACAGGGTTTCATCATGTTAGCCAGGCTGGTCTCGAACTACTGCCCTCAGGTGATCCACCTGCCTCAGCCTCCCAAAGTGCTGGGATTACAGGCATGAGCCACCACACCTGGCCTTATCATTCAGTTTCTGAATGCCTATATTTTGCCTCCAGTAGGTTCACAAGGCATCTTTCTGGACTCTGCTTCCCACATCTTAACTTGTTAAGCAGCTGCCATTTACTAACTAGCTGTGAGATCCTAAGCAAATTATCACTCTACCTCGGTGTCCTCATCTGTAGGATGGGGATAATAGAAGTCCCTACATCATAAGGTTGTGAGGATTAAATTAAAATGCTGAGTGCATGGTAAGCATTAAATAGATGTTTGCTAAGTTGGTTCTTTCCTTCCCACCAGAGATCTTCCCAACAGCCTTTTATCTAGTCTCTATAAGGGGCTGGATTTGTTAGCTATTACTCTATAATAAACCGCCCCCAAAACCCAGTGGCTTAAAACGATTGCTCAAGAGTCTGTGGGTCAGCTGGGCTGTTCTACTGATTTCAGCAGGCCTGGCCCACCTCCACGGGGCTCACACATGAATCAACAGTCAGCTGCCAGGTCCCAGGTTGGCTGGCAGGTCTGGGGTGGCCTCACTCATATGTCTGGCTATTGGCTGCTTGTTACCTGGGCAACAGGGGTGACTGGGCCACGATGCTCTCGCCATCTAGCCTGGGCTTGTTTTCACAGCAGAGGCAGTCTCCCAAGAGAAGAGCAGATGTGTGCAAGGCCCAAGTGTGGACACCATCATTTTTGCTGCATTATGTTGGCCAAAGCAAGGCCAGCCCGGATTCTAGGGTTGGAGAAACAGATGCCACCATTTAGACAGGAGAGGCTGCAAAGTCTTATTACAAAGGATGAAGATACAGTGAGGGGTAAGGGTGACCAGTTTTGATATCAAACTACTACCAGAGCATGGGTGCCTGGGCTTGGGGAGTTTAGAATAGACTTGTCAGTTGCAGAAACAGGAGTATCATCTCCCAGCTTTGAGGCCAGATCCAGCTGGATTCAATCCCAGCTCCACCAACTACCTGTGAGGCCTGTGGGTGAGTTACTCTATCTCTCAAGCTTCAGTTTCCACCCAGGGTTGTTGTGATCAGAGGAAGTAGAGTGTAGAAGGGGCTGAGCACACTGCCTGGCTCACACAGAGCGAATATACAGCAAATAGAGATCATAGCATTCTTACATATGAGGTGCATCCTGGGCTCTGCTGATTCCCGCCTCTGCTTCCCCAGGTGAAGAAGGAAAACAGGCCAGGCAGGAGAGTGATTTCAGATGGAGAACCATGAATTGGCAATTACAGAGTAAGAGCTTAATTATAGTTCTTCGGGAAAAGAAGTGAGGAATGCAATCTGGTGGGCAGAGGGGAGGGGTCTGGGGTGGAGGAGGAGAGGGAAAGTTAAGAGGTGGAGGGAGAAGGGACGGAGAGAGGGAAGAGACACGGAGGCCCAAGACGGAAAAACTGAGCCACTGGAAAGGAGTCTCCCCCTCCCCTAAAATAATGTCGATGACATTTTGTTGTTGCTCTGATTATAGAAGTACTGTGTGCTCACTCCATGGTATTTGGAAAATGCATAGACTGTTTCACCCATAATCCCACCAAGCAGATATGATCATGGCTGATATTTACATGCTCCTAGGGTGTGTCAACATTGTCACAAATCTTTCACACTTTAATGTCTCCTGTGAAGACCCCATGAGTAGACATTGCTATCCCCATTGCACAGGGGAGGTGAGGAAATGGGGCACAGAAGATGTAAGTAACTTGTCCAGTGTGACACGTCTAGTAAATGGCATGTCCACATTCAAATCCAAGCTACCTAGTGCCAGGCCTCACACGTCACCAAGGGGTATATGTCCATACATTTTTCTCTTTCAGGAAAGGGTACCACTATTTTATTACTTTTTAGAAGGTTATTTGGCCAGGAGCAGTGGTTCACACCTGTAATCACAACACTTTGGGAGGCAGAGGCAAGCAGATCACCTGAGGTCAGGAGTTCGAGACCAGCCTGACCAACATGGAGAAACCCCGTCTCTACTAAAAACACAAAATTAGCCGGGTGTGGTGGCGCATGCCTGTAATCCCAGCTACTCAGGGGACTGAGGCAGGAGAATCGCTTGAAACCGGGAGGCAGATGTTGCGGTGAGCCGAGATCACACCATTGCACTCCAGCTTGGGCAACAAGAGCAAAACTTGGTCTCAAAAAAAAAAAAATGTTATTTGGAAAATTTGTACTGCCTTTTTCCAATTTTAGTTTTTAGTACTAATTCTAGAAGAGTGAAAATTTGTTTCATTATTTATTTATTTATTTTTGAGATGGAGTTTCGCTCTTGTTGCCCAGACTGGAGTGCAATGGCACGGTCTTGGTTCACTGCAACCTCTGCCTCCTGGGTTCAAGCGATTCTCCTGCCTCAGCCTCCCAAGTATCTGGGATTACAAGTGCCCACCACCATGCCCGGCTAATTTTGTATTTTTAGTAGAGAGGGGGGTTTCACCATGTTGGCCAGGCTGGTCTCGAACTCCTGACCTCAAGTGATCCACCTGCCTCGACCTCCCAAAGTGTTGGGATTACAGGTATGAGCCTCTGTGCCCGGCCCAGAGTGAAAATTTGTGTATCTGTCTTCCTTTCCTCCCTTTTTTGGTAATTTGTAATTTTGATATAATTTTAAATGGAAACCAAAATCACAAGAATAGTACAAGAAACTCCAGAAACTGTACCCACATTTACCAGTTGTTGACCATTTGCTTCATAATTTTCTCCTCTATATGATATGGTTAAGCTTTGTGTCCCCACCCAAATCTCATCTTGAATTGTAATCCCCTAATTCCCATAATCCCCACATATCAAGGGAGAGACTAGGTGGAGGTAATTGAATCATGGGGGCAGTTTCCCCCATGCTGTTCTCGTGATAGTGAGTGAATTCTCAAGAGACATGATGGTTTTATAAGGGGCTCTTCCCCCATTCACTCGGCACTTTTCCTTCCTGCCGCCTTGTGAAGAAGGTGCTTTGCTTCCCCTTCACCTTCGACCATGATTGTAAATTTCCTGAGGTGTCCCCAGCCATGCTGAACTGTAAGTCAATTAAATCTCTTTCCTTTATAAATTACCCAGTCTCGGGGAGTTCTTTTTTTTTTTTTTTGAGACACGGTTCGCTCTTGTTGCCCAGGCTAGAGTGCAATAGTACCATCTGAGCTCACAGCTACCTCCACCTCCTGAGTTCAAGCAATTCTCTGCCTCAGCCTCCCCAGTAGCTGGGATTACCACACCCGGCTAATTTTTGTATATTTAGTAGAGACAGGGTTTCACCCTCTTGACTAGGCTGGTCTTGAACTCTTGACCACGTGATCCATCTGCCTTGGCCTCCCAAAGTGCTGGGATTACAGGCATGAGCCCCCACACCCAGCCTGGGCAGTTCTTGTTTTGTTTTTGTTTTTTTTTGAGACGGAGTCTCGCTCTGTCGCCCAGGCTGGAGTGCAGTGGCGCAATCTCGGCTCACTGTAAGCTCTGCCTCCCGGGTTCACGCCATTCTCCTGCCTCTCCCTCTCCGAGTAGCTGGGACTACAGGCACCCGCCACCACGCCCGGCTAATTTTTTGTATTTTTAGTAGAGACGGGGTTTCACTGTGTTAGCCAGGATGGTCTCAATTTCCTGACCTTGTGATCTGCCCGCCTCGGCCTCCCAAAGTGCTGGGATTACAGGTGTGAGCCACTGCGCCCAGCTGCAAGGGACTTTTTAAATTATTATTATTTTGAGATAGAGTTTCGCTCTTGTTGCCCAGGCTGTAGTGCAATGTCGTGATCTCGGCTCACCACAACCTCCGCCTCCCGGGTTCAAGCAATTCTCCTGCCTCAGCCTCCCAAGTAGCTGGGATTACAGGCATGCATCACCACGCCTAGCTAATTTTGTATTTTTAGTAAAGACGGGGTTTCACCATGTTGGTCAGGCTAGTCTTGAACTCCCGACCTCTGGTGATCTGCCTGCCTCTGCCTCCCAAAGTGCTGGGATTACAGGCGTGAGCCACCACATCCCACCAAACTCAGGACATTTAACATTGCAACAATACTATTATCGAATCTATAGCCTGTATTTAAATTAATCAATTACCAGTGTATATATGTTTTTCCCAGTTCAGGATCGAATCCAGGATCCTGCATTGTTGCATTTAATTGTCATAGCTCTTATGCCTTCTTTAAACTGAAATAGCTTGCCAGCCTTCCTTTGTCTTTCTTGACCTTGACATTGATATGGGCTCGTTATTTTGTAAAATGTTCCTCAATTTAGGTTCCTTCCATTATTTTTTCCTATGCAAATGTATACACACATATTTTTTAAAATTAGGATCAGGCCAGGTGTGGTGGCTCACGCCTATAATCCCAGCACTTTGGTAGGCCAAGGCGGGAGGAGCCCAGGAGTTCAAGACCAGCCTGGACAACATAGCAAGACCCTGTCTCTACCAAATACAAAACAAAATAAGGTAAAAAAAAACAACATTTATTATAAAAAGCTAGGATAATCAAAATATATAAAGGATAAAGAAGGTACCCACCAATTTAACAAATAAAATATTACATATATTCCTCCTCTTTGTTTCCATGTACATTTTACTCTTCAATACTTTTATATTATTTTATTGTTGAGGGAAGAAATGAGAATATATATGTATGTGTATATATATATGTTTTCTCTCCAGTCAATTTACTGAATGTCCATGTTTTCCATTGCTTTGTGATGTCTCCTATATACCCTACTGAGGTCATATGTAATAGGACATGTTTAAGTATTTCTATTTTTTCCCAGTAATTTGTGTGTTTATTCCTGCATCAGATCCACATTTATTAACTACACTTTTAATTAAAACATAAAAGCTAATTTAAATAAATTTCCATCATCCCCCAAAAAAGCTTTGTGTCCATTTACAGTTACTTTCCATTGCCTCCTCAGCCCAAGGGAACCACTAATTTATATTCTGTTTCTATGGATTTGCTTATTCTGAACATTTTATGTAAGTAAGAATCATATAATTAGTGGCCTTTTGTGTTTGGCTTCTCTTTTTTTTTTCTTTTTTTTGAGATGAGGTCTTGCTGCGTTGCCCAGGTTGGTCTCAAACTCCTGGGTTCAAGCAATCCTCCCACCTCAGCCTCCTAAACTGCTGAGATTACAGCCATGACCCACCACACCCGCTGGCTTCTTTTTCTTTTTTTTATTGAGACGGAGTCTTGCTCTGTCACCCAGGCTGGAGTGCAGTGGCCTGATCTCGGTTCACTGCAACCTCCACCTCCTGGGTTCACGCCATTCTCCTGCCTCAGCCTCCCGAGTAGCCCGGACTATAGGCGCACACCACCACGCCTGGCTAACTTTGTATTTTTAGTAGAGACAGGGTTTCACCGTGTTAGCCAGGATGGTCTCAATCGCCTGACCTCGTGATCTCCCTCTTCGGCCTCCCAAAGTGCTGGGATTACAGGCGTGAGCCACCGCACCCGGCCTTGGCTTCTTTTTCTTAATGTTTCCAAGGTTCATCCATGTCGTAGCATGGATCAGTGCTTCATTACTTTTTATGGCCAAACAATATTCCATTGTATAGATCTACATGTTTTATTAATATTTGTCCATTCATTAGTTGAGGGGCATATGGGTTGTTTCGACTTTTTGGCTGTTATGAATAATGTTGCTGTGAACACTTGTGTACAAGTTTCTGTGTGGACACGTTTCATTTCTCTTGGGTAGATACCTAGGTGTGGAATTGCTGGGTCGTACGGTATCCTTAACCATGTGGAGAACTGCCAGAATGATTTCCAAAGCATCTACACCATTTTGTATTCCCATAAGCAGTGTATGAGAGTTCTCTTCAGAACACCTTTTTTTTTTTTTTGAGACAGAGTCTCACTGTGTACCCAGGCTGGAGTTCAGTGGCTCAATCATAGCTCGCTGCAGCCTCAGTCTCCAGAGCTCAAATGATCTCCTACCTCAGCCTCCCCAGTAGCTGGGACCACAGGTAGAAGCCACCACACCCAGCTAATTTTTTGTAAAGATGAGGTCTCACTATGTTACCCAGGCTGGTCTTGAACTCCTGGGCTCAAGACCACCTTGGCCTCCCAAAGTGTTAGGATTACAGGTGTGAGTCACCACGCTTAGCTTAGGACACTTTTATAAACATAAACTCACAACAATAATCTTCATAACAACCCCAGAGATAGGCATCATTGCTGTAATCTTTCAGGCGAGGACAATGACGGCAGAGAGGAGAGGACACCAGCTATAAGGGTTGGGGCTTCAAGTCTGAGATTGCCTCATTTCCTGTGGGAAGCCTGGCTTTTGAGCCAAAACAATAGGCTTTCAGGCTTTGAGAGGTGATGGGACAATGGGCAGAGAAGAGGACTCTGCCGGTCAAAGTCTTGGTGTGGAGATGGAAGCTCTCAGAGCATCAAAGCCACTTCTGTTTTTGTTTTATTGGGCAACAGTGGAGCCAGGTTCTGACAAATTAATGATAATCAAAGTGCTCTGACAAGAAGGAGAGTTCTGCAAATGCCAGCCATGAATTATTCATGGCCAGGTCTTCTTAACTGGGAAAGAGGAGGCTGCCTAGGAGAAGAAAGCTAAGCTCTCAATTCCCCTCAAGTTCGCATGAGCCTGAGCAGCCCCCACAGGACTCAGTTTCTCGGTGCAGAAAATGGGGCCAGATGTGAGCTCTCATTTCTTCGTTTTTTTTGTTTGTTTGTAATTTTTTTGAGATAGGGTCTGGCTTAATGCCCAGGCTGGAGTGCAGTGGCATAGTCTCAGCTCATTGCAACCTCTGCCTCCCAGGCTCAACCTATCCTCCTGCCTCAGCCTCCCCAGTGTGAGGTGTGAGCTGGGACTACAGGTGCACACTATCATGCCTAACTAATTTTTTTTTTAATTTTTGTAGAGATGGGTTTTTGCTATGTTCCCCAGGCTGGTTTCCAACTCCAGCTCAAGCAGTTCACCCGCTTTGGCCTCCCAAAGTGCTGGGATTACAGGCATGAGTCACCATGCCTGGCCAGCTATCATTTCTCTCTCTTTTTTTTTTGAGACAGAGTCTCACTCTGTCGCCCAGGCTGGAGTGCAGTGATGTGATCTCAGCTCACTGCAACCTCCGCCTCCCGGGTTCAAGCGATTCTCCTCCCTCAGCCTCCCGAGTAGCTGGGACTACAGGAGCGCACCACCATGCCCGGCTAATTTTTGTATTTTTAGTAGAGACAGGGTTTCACCATATTGGCCAGGCTGGTCTCGAACTCCTGACCTCAAGTGATTCAGCCTCCCAAAGTGCTGGGATTATAGGTGTAAGCCACTGTGCCCGGCCTCATTTCTTTATACTATCAGACCAGGACCTGCCGAGAAGGGCTGGTGACCTGGGTCCTGTTACCACTCAACTGGAGGCAGTGCATACCCAAGCTGCCCCTAGCAAGTGGCAAACAAAAACTAATAATACCAAAACATAGTTCAGGGGTTGGTAAGCCTTTTCTTTTCTTTTTTTTTTGAGATGGAGTCTTGCTCTGTCACCCAGGCTGGAGTGCAGTGGCGTGATTTAGGGTCACTGCAACCTCCCCATCCTGGGTTCAAGCGATTCTCCTGCCTCAGCCTCCCGAGTAGCTGGGATTATAGGCACGTGCCACCATGCCTGGCTAATTTTTGTATTTTTAGTAGAGGCAGGGTTTCACCATGTTGGCCAGGCTGGTCTTGAACTCCTGACCTCAGGTGATCTACCCGCCTCAGCCTCCCAAAAGTGCTGGGATTACAGGTGTGAGCCACCGTGCCCGGCGTGGTAAGCCTTTTCTATCAAAGGCCAGATAGTACATATTTTGGGCTTTGCAGGACATATGGTCTCTGTCACACTACCCAGCTCTGCCATTGTAGTGCAAAAGCGTCCATAGATAATCCATCAGCGAATGAATTCAGCCATCCAATGAAGCTTGGTGTACATTGACATTTGAATTCTATGTGATTTTCGTGTGTCACAAAATATTGTTCTCTTTTTGCTTTTTTTTTCCCCAACCATTTAAAAATGTAAAAACCATTTTTAGCTCCTGGAATGTGTAAAAACAGGTGTACCCTCAAAATGTTAAACATAATTACTGTTCGACCCAGAATTTTCATTCCTAAATATATACCTAAAAGAAATGGCCTTGGCCGGGCGTGGTGGCTCACGCCTGTAATTCCAACACTTTGGGAGGCCAAGGCGGGCGGATCACGAGGTCAGGAGATCAAGACCATCCTGGCTACCACAGTGAAACCCTGTCTCTACTAAAAATACAAAAAAATTAGCCGGGTGTGGTGGCACGCGCCTGTAGTCCCAGCTACTCCGGAGGCTGAGACAGGACAATCGCTTAAACTCAGGCGGTGGAGGTTGCAGTGAGCCAAGATTGCGCCATTGCACTCCAGCCTGGGCAACAGACAGCCTGAGACAGACTCTGCCTCAAAAAAAAAAAAAAAAAAAAAAAAAAAAAGAAATGGCCAGGTGTGGTGGCTCATGCTTGTAATCCCAGCACTTTGGGAGGCCAAGCTGGGCAGATTGCCTGAGGTCAGGAGTTTAAGACCAGATATAAAGATATTTTCGGCCGGGCCTGGTGGCTCATGCTTGTAATCCCAGTACTTTGGGAGGCCGTAGGCAGGCGGATCACGAGGTCAGGAGATCGAGACCATCCTGGCTAACACAGTGAAACCCCGTCTCTACTAAAAATAGCCAAAAAAAAAATTAGCTGGGCGTGGTGGCGGGCGCCTGTAGTCCCAGCTACTTGGGAGTCTGAGGCAGGAGAATGGCGTGAACCCGGGAGGCGGAGCTTGCAGTGAGCTGAGATCACGCCACTGCACTCCCGCCTGGGTGACAGAGCGAGACTCCGTCTCAAAAAAAAAAAAAAAGATATTTTCTTTATCTGTATTTTTCTGGTTTTTCTGCAATTAATTTTAAGAGATCTACCCCAGTCACCTTCGCAGTAGCGGCTTTGGATATATGAAAGTTGGGGGAAGCTGTGGAGGGGGACGCTATGAGAAAAGAATCAGGAATGGGATGGGGTTTTGCTCACCTCAAGCCCTACTCCGGCCCCAAACCCCTCTCCTTTCATTCTCAAAGATATTAAGGAAATCAAGGTCAAATTGCCAGCTGTGTGGCCTTGTATTGATTACTCACCCTGTCTGAACCCTTTCCCATATATGACATGTGGACTAAATTTCTGGAAAAGGCTCCCAGTCCTTTTCTTCCTTTCCTTCCTAGCACTGCTAAGCAAGACACAGGGAGTGACAGCTTTGTTTAGCAGTGCTGGGAAGGAAGGAAGGGAGAGAAAAGGAAGGTGGGGAGCATGGGGCGAGGAGGAGAAAGCTGGCATCCGAATCACTGGTGGGTGTGGCAGAGGCAGCAGGTGGGACAGGTAGAGGGACTGGTCCCCTCCTGTCATCTTCTCTGCCCTGGAGGTTTGAGGGCATGATTACCCAATCTCTGGATGTAACTCTTAGAAAGTCTGTGCTGGGCTGAGCACTGGACATGAAGTCCAAAGACCTGCATTCTGCTCACACCTCACATTGGTCACCTGTGACCTTGGGCAAATTAGTTCCTCCTTTGACCCTTGTCTTGCTCAGCTATGTAAGGAGTTAATGCTTGGCTGGTTGCAACAGTTCTAGGAAAGGTGCTTTGAAAAAGGCTAAGCAACTACGGTGCTGTCAGTGATGAACAAACTGTGGCAAACCTTCCCTTGTTTTTTAAAATGTCTTTATCGAGATGTAATTCACATACCACACGATTCGCCCTTTTTAAATGCGTGCTTCAGCAGGTTTTAGTCTATTCACAGAGTTGCACAACCATGATCACGATCAGTTTTAGAACATTTTCATCATCCCAAGAAGAAATCTGTACTGTTGCCAGGAGCAATGGCTCCTGCCTGTAGTCTCAGCGATGAGGGAGGATTGCTTAAGTCTGGGAGTTCAAGACCGGTGTAGGCAACATTAAAAACAAGAAAACCCCAAAAAAAACCTTAGCTGGGCGTGGTGACACAAACCTGTAGTCCCAGCTATTCATGAGGCTGAGGCAGGAGGATTGCTTGAGCCTGGGAGTTTGAGGCTGCAGTGAGCCATGATCCTACCCCTGTACTCTAACTCAGGCGACAGAGCAAGACAACTCAAAAAAAAAAACAAAAAAACTAAAACTAAAAACAAAACCATACTCTTAATTTATTTTATTTTATTTTTTAGAAATGGAGTCTAATTGTGTTGCCTAGATTGGTCTTGAACTCCTGAATTCAAGGGATCCTCTGCCTCAGCCTCCCAAAATGCTGCAATTTCAGGCGTGAGCTGCGCCTGGCCAAAACCCTACTCAGGAGCTCTCACCCTCCAGTCTTCTCAGGCCTCTGAGCCCCAGGCAAGTACTCATCTACTTTCTATCTCTATAGATGTGCTTATTCTGGACATTTCATAGAAATGAAATCATGTAATGTGTTGTCTTTTGACTGACTTTTTTCATTTAGGATAATGCTTGCAAGTCTTGTCCATTTTGTAGCATATATAAACATTTAATTCCTTTTTATAGTTGAATAATATTCCATTGTATGGGTATGCCATATTTTATGTATCCATTCATCAGATGATAGACGTTTGTGTTTTTTTTTCCTATTTTGGGGCTACTATGAATAGTGCTGCTATGAAGTTTTTATGTAGACACGTTTTCATTTCTTTCTTTCTTCCTTTCTTTTTTTTTTTTTGAGACAGAGTTTTGCTCTGTCACTAGGCTGGAGTGCAATGGTGCCATCTCAGCTCACTGCAACCTCTGCCTCCCGGGTTCAAGGGATTCTCCTGCCTCAGCCTCCCGAGTAGCTGGGACTACAGGCATGTGCCACCATGCCCAGCTAATTTTTTGTATTTTAGTAGAGATGGGGTTTCACCACATTGGCCAAGATGGTCTCAATCTCCTGACCTCATGATCCACCTGCCTCGGCCTCCCAAAGTGCTGGGATTACAGGCGTGAGCCGCCACGTTCAGCTTTTTTTTTTTTTTTTGAGACAGAGTCTCACTCTGTCACCCAAGCTGGAGTGCAGTGGTCTGATCTCGGCTCACTGCAACCTCCACCTCCCAGGTTCAAGTGATTATCCTGTCTCAGCCTCCCAAGTAGCTGGGATTACAGGTGCCTGCCACCACATCCAGTTAATTTTTGTATTTTTAGTAGAGATGGGGTTTCACAAGTTGGCCCGGCTGGTCTTGAACTCAAGCGATTTGCCCGCCTCGGCCTCCCAAAGTGCTGGGATTATAGGTGTGAGCCACCGCACCTGGCCTATTTTATTTATTTATTTTATTAGAGGTAGGGTTTTGCCATATTGCCCAGGCTGTTCTCAAACTCCTGGGCGCAAGTTATCTGCCTGCCTTGGTTTCCCAAAGCGTTGGGATTACAGGCATGCACCACTGTGTGGGGCCATTAAGTTTTATTTTTAACTGACAAATAATAATTGTATATATCTATGGGGTATGAAATGATGTTTCAGTACCTATATACATTATGGAATGATCAAACCAGGCTAATTAACATACTTATCACCTCATATACTTACTGTTTCTTTGTGATGAGAACATTTAAGATCTATACTTTTAGCTTTTTTGAAATATATATTATTATTAACTATCACCATGCTGTATACTAGATCACTAGAACCTGGTTGAAGAAAAATCAAAAGGATACCTTGTGACCATGAAAATTACATGAATTCAAATTTTAGCTTGAAATATCTACTATCTAGCCCTTTATAGTAAAACTCTGATGACTTCTGAACTAAACAAACACAGAGAAACTTGGATAGAATCTATAAGCTGAATGAAAAAAGCAAATATAACAGTGATTTGTTGCTGCATAACAAATGATCCCAAAAGGTAATGGCTTAAAAATAGACATTTATTATCTCACATAGTTTCTATGGATCAAAAATTTGCAAGTGGCTTGACTGAGTGGTTTTGGCTTGGGGTCTCTGACAAGGTTGTGGTTAAGATGTTGCTGGAGGCCGGGCACAGTGGCTCATGCCTGTAATCTCAGCACTTTGGGAGGCCAAGGCAGCTGGATCACGAGGTCAGGAGATCGAGACCATCCTGGCTAACAGGATGAAATCCTGTCTCTACTAAAAATACAAAAAAATTAGCCGGGTGTGGTGGCAGGTGCCTGTAGTCCCAGCTACTCAGGAGGCTGAGGCAGGAGAATGGCGTGAACCCAGGAGGCGGAGCTTGCAGTAAGTGGAGATCGCGCCACTGCACTCCAGCCTGGGCGACAGAGCAAGTCTCCGTCTCAAAAAAAAAAAAAAAAAAAAAAAAGATGTTGTTGGGGCTGCAATCATCTGAAGGCTTTACTGGAGCTGCAGAATCACTTTCAAGATGGTTCACTTACATGGCTGGCAAGTTGGTGCTAGCTGTTTGCAGAAGGCCTCGTTCCTCTTAGACCTCTTCATAGGGCTACTTGAGTGTCCTCACAACATGACAGTTGAAGGCCAGGTGACTCAACTCATTGTTGTTTTAATTTACAGTTCCCCCTGGGCATGGCGTCTCACGCCTGTAATCCCAGCACTTCGGCAGTCCAAAGCAGGTGGGTCACTTGAGGTTAGGAGTTCAAGACCAGCCTGGCCAACATGGCGAAACCCCATCTCTACTAAAAATACAAAAAAAATTAGCCGGGCGTAGTGGCACACGCCTGTAATCCCAGCTACTTGGGTGGCTGAGGCAGGAGAATT
This sequence comes from Symphalangus syndactylus, assembly GCF_028878055.3. NCBI lineage: Eukaryota > Metazoa > Chordata > Mammalia > Primates > Hylobatidae > Symphalangus > Symphalangus syndactylus. The sequence continues at coordinate 25,096,743 of NC_072433.2, forward strand.
TCTTGAACCCAGGAGGCGGAGGTTGCAGTGAGCTGAGATCATGCCACTGCACTCCAGCCTGGGCGACAAAGTGAGACTTAGTTTCAAAAAAAAAAAAAAGAAAAGATAAAAAGAGAAAGAAAATGCTTAATTATTACCCAAATGGCAGTGCTGGTGGATTGCTCACCCCTCCTGCCAGCCTTCTGCCCTCTCTGGAGACAAAGGGCTCTTATATCCCAGAGCCCTGTGAATGCCTCCAGTTCTAGACTGTTGGTGGGAGAATCAAAACTCTCTTTAAAAATATTAATATATCCTATGACTCTAGGCCTTGTCACTTCTTTCACTTAGCTCTTTTAACCCTCATCAGCTCCGCCAGGTAGGAACTGAACTGTTATATCAAGATGCCCAGAGAAGTGAGTTGAATGGCATGTTTTTAACTGTTATACCTCCCTGTGAAGTCATTCATTCGTTCGGCAAATACTTATTGAGGACCTACTATGTGCCAGTACTGGGGATACAGCAGTGAACAAAGCAGGCAAAGCCCTTGTCTTCATGAGGGGTGGGAGCAGTGAGATAAGACAGTAGACAGCCCATGCTTGGTATCTCATGCCTGTAGACCCAGCCACTTAGGAGGCTGAAGTGGGAGGATCACTTGAGCCTGGGAAGTGGAGGCTGCAGTTAGCCATGATTGCATCACTGCACTCCAGCCTGGGTGACAGAGACCCTGTCTCAAAACAAGCAAACAAACAAAGACATTAGGCAGTAAACAAACAGTAAATAAGATAGATACACTAAAATGGGGTGAACAGATAGAAAGTTACTGTGTTATAAGGGGTAGTCAGGGAAGACTTACATTTGAACTGACACCTGAAAGTGGGAAAGGAGCCAGCTCAGTGAAAAGCAATTCTGTAAGTGAACACAGCAGTGAATAGAACAGCGAAAAATCCCTATGCTGACAGAGTTTACACACCACCAGAGGGAGAGAGACAGCAAATATAATAAGTCAATTATATGACATGTCAGGAGGTGATAATTGCTATGGGGAAAAAGTAGAGCAGGGTAAGGGGGTGTATTAGTCCGTTTTCATGCTGCTGATAAAGATACACCTGAGACTGGGTAATTTATAAAGAAAAAGAGGTTTAATGGACTCACAGTTCCTCGTGGCTGGGGAGGCCTCACAATCATGGTGGAAGGTGAAAGCCATGTCTTACATGGCGGCAGGGAAGAGAGAGAATGAGAGCCAACAAAAAAGGAAACCCCTTATAAAACCATCAGATCTCGTCAGACTTATTCACTACCACAAGAATAGTGTGGGGGAAACTGCCCCCATGATTCAATTATCTCCCACATGGTCCCTCCCATAACACATGGAAATTATGGCAGCTACAATTCAAGATGAGATTTGGGTAGGGACACAGCCAAACCATATTGGGGGCTAGGCTAGTTAATGAAGGTCTTGCTGAAAAGCTGATATTTGAACAAAGACTTGAGGATGAGGGAGGAAACCATGCTCTTCATGGGGAACATTACGTGTGTCAGGAACAGCAAGTGCAAAGTTCCTGTGGCAGGAACGTGCCCAGGTTTTTTGAAAGGCAGCAGGGAGGCCTGGGTGACCCTGGGTTTATTGGGCTATGTGTCCCACATCTTAGACATAGCTTGTTGCTTCTTTTGATGTCAGATTTTTTTTTTTTTTTTTTGGGTGGGGGGGTTGGAGAGAAGGAAGGACAGGAAACTGTCACAGATAGCCCAGTGATCAAACTTAGTGTCACAAAATAGCACAAACCTATACAATGGGCCTCCTGATATGATATAATGGGAAATAGATACAAGGCCTATGTAATATGGTTACCAAAAGCGACTTGCCTGAATATAACCATGAATAATAAACAGTTGGAAATAAAAAATTGGAAATAAAAAATTCCAATTGTGGGACCTTTTACAAGACAACTGCCTGTATTCTTTAAAAATGTCATGAAAGAAAAAATGATGTGAACATTGATTGGATCTTGGATCACAAATACAACCACAGCTACGCAGGATATAAATGAGACAACGGGACATTTGAGTATGTATCGGTGAGATAATAGCATTATATCAAGGTTGAGCTTTTTAAGTGTGATACTGGCATTGCGGCTGCCTACAGAGATACAGGCTGAAGTATTCAGGGGCGAAGTGTCAGGATGTCTCCAAGTAACCCTCAAATGGTGCAGTCAAGAAAATAAAAATACATATCTGAAATGCGTGGCAAAATGTGTCGACAATTGATGAATCCAAATGGGAGAACTAAGGGTGTTTGTTGATTGTGCGATTTTAAAGCGTTTCTGTGGGTATGAACTTTTTCAAAATAGTTGCAAGGAAAAACTAACGCTTTGCTTGTGGAGATGCTGGCTGCTCCTGCATCCCACCACGGGCCCCTCGGATGTGTGGATTTGCGGGTCTCGTTGTTTCATTTATTTATTTAATTAATTTATTTAGACTTGGAGTTTTGCTCTTTCGGCCAGTCTGGAGTGAAGTGGCGATTCTCCTGCCTCAGCCTGCTGAGTAGCTGGGATTATACCTGCCTGCCACCACGCCCGGCTAATTTTTGTATTTTTGGTAAAGACAGGGTTTCGCCATGTTGGCCAGGCTGGTCTCAAACTCCTGACCTCAGGTGATCCACCCACCTTGGCCTCCCAAAGTGTTAGGATTATAGGCATAAGCCAGCGCGCCCGGCCAGGTCTCATTATTTCTGACGCTCAACCTGATCCCTGCTGTCGCCGGGTGCCCCATATCTCTTCCTCTCGCGTACAGGACCTGTAACCTGTGGATGGACGTCGCCAAGAGCAGGTATCTCATCAGAGAAGGAGAAATTCTAGCGTCGTTTAAAGGAGGGAAGGGAGAAAAGAAGGAAGAAAAGGAGAGGAAGACAGACAAGCTCGCCTCTTGCAGGCTCCGTGAGGCCGGGCGGCTCCGAGCGCTGCAGTCCTAGGAGCCCTTCGCGGTGCGTCACCGCCCCCCGGTGGCCACCAGGCAAGCACGCGGCGCCCGGCAGGGAGGTGGAAGGGGTCCTGCAACCCTCGCTCCTGGAGGCTCCCGGGAGAACTCCTGGCAGGCCAGCGCCCCCACAATCCTAGCCTGTTCACCTTGGGTTGGCACATTGTAAAAAGCAACTACTATGAGCTGAGCACGGTGCAGGTGCAAGTGCTCTGTAGCTATTAACTCACTTAATCTTCACATCAGCTTTAATAGGTGAGATTATGGTAGCCCTCATTTTACAGAAAAACTCAGGCTCAGAAAGGGAATGCAGATTGCCCAGGCTGGTCTTGAACTCCTGGCCTCAAGGGATCCGATCCTCCTGCCTTGGCCTCCCAAAGTCCTGGGATCCCAGGTATGAGCCACCTCACCTGGCCTGGGGCCTGTGTTTTAACTAGCAAAGACTGCACAGCTAGAGTTGCACCTTCTAACTCCAGGTCCAATGTATGGCCCACGACAGTACACCTGTTTTTTTGTTGTTGTTGTTGTTGTTTTTTTTTACTTTCCACATGTGATGACGATAACAAAATAATAGCAAGACACATCTATAGTGCTGACCATGGGCCACACATAGTGCAACATATTAACCCATTTAATCTGCAACAGCCCTACAGGTTAGGTTCTATTAATATGGCCATTTTACCATTGAGGAAACTTAAGTACAGAGAGCTTAAGAAATTTGCTGGACATGGTGGCTCACATCTATAGTCCTAGCTATTTAGGGGCTGAGGCAGAAGGATGGCTTGAGCCCAAGAGATTGAGACCAACCTGGGCAATATAGTGAGACCCTTGTCTCTATAAAAAATAAAAAATTAGCCAGGAGTGGTGGCAGTAACTGCAGTCCCAGCTACTTGGGAGGCTGAGCTAGGAGAATCACTTGAGCCTGGGGAGGTCGAGGCTGCAGTGAGCAGTGATTACGCCACTGCACCCCAGCCTGGGTGACAAGAGTGAGACCCTGTCTCTAAAAAAAGAAAGAAAGTTTTGTCCCAGGTCACTCAGAGAGCAGAGTATTGACTGGAAAAGTATTGAGCAACGCTGGGATTGTCTGTTTATTCCGTTTATAAATGTTTATTGAACACATACTAAGTGCAAGACCTTGAACTAAGACCTCAGCGTGCAGGGAGGGAGAAAGACGACAAACAATGCTACTGAATTGAAAAATGAAAAATGCAGTGAGAAAACCTAATGTAATTACAAAGGTGTTACTGGAAATAAGATCCTTAATGTGGAGAATGGAATGGTTTAAGATAATTTAGAAATAAAAGTAAACGTGAACAGCTGACTACTTCTGGGGGAGAGGAGGAGTGACGGCTTAAGTGAATAAACACCCTTTCACTGCAATCCACCAGCAGAAGTAACACACCAGTAAGTCCTAATTTAAGGCTTGGCTGAATATTTATTTTGACAACAAAAGAAGGAGCTGCATTTTCCTGAGAAATTAAGAAAAGGGGTAGCTTTTAAAAACTGTATTGAAAGTCCTACTCTTCATAAACAGAATCTAGTGATTCAATCTGACTTTCAGAGAATGCCAGTTAGCTACCACTTGCAATCACCTCCTCCCACTTCAAGCCTCTGGCCTCATGCAGAGCACCTTGTGGCAGCGCCAGGTACTCAGTCCCCTCCTGGGTCAGAGGAAGTCCATCCACATGGCTCTTGTTAGGCCACCCCCTCTCTTCTGTACCTCTCAGGCCCACTGCTGCACCATGTTTCTTTGGAAGGCCTCAGACTTGGGCCTGCTAACCATCATCAGAGACTCACTCCTTCCTTATCTGGGTGGGCAAAACCCCAGGGAGAAGCAGCCTTCCCAGTGGGGCTCCGTCTACAGCCTTACTGTGACTGAACTCAGCACCAGCAGGGCACTGCCTCCGCCCCACTGCAAACACACACTTTTATTTTTTTTTTAGCTTACATACCTTATGTAGTCATATAAGATACATGCAGAAAAATGTGTAGGAAAATGAAAAGCACAAGGTTTTATCATTTTCATCTTATCATCCTTGTTAATATTTTGATCTACATCCTCCATGAAATATTGTCTGGACATATTCGAGGAAAAGATATGGCTGGAAAAACTGGCCAAGAGTGAATAAACTGGAGGGCGTGTTAGATCCAAAACAACAGTAAAACAAGCATCCTGCAAAAGTAGTTGTATGTTTTGTTTTTATTGAGACAGAGTCTCACTCTGTTGCCCAGGCTGGAGTGCAGTGGTGTGATCACGGTGCACTGCAGCCTCAACCTTTAGGGTGATCCTCCCACCTCAGCCTCCTGAGCAGCTGGGACTACAGGGAGGTACCAACATGCCCAGCTAATTTTTGTATTTTTTTGTAGAGATGGCATTTTGCCATGTTGCCCAGGCTGGTCTTGAACTCCTGGCCTCAGTCCCGCCTCGGCCTCCCATAGTGCTGGGATTACAGGCGTGAGCCAGTGTGCCCAGCCAGTAGTTGCATTTTTTTTATTATCTATATCATTGGTTCTCAAAATGTAGTCCCTGGGCCAGCAGTATCAACATCATGTGGGAACTTTTCAGAATTGCACACGCAGTAGCCAGCCCAGACATGCTGGATCAGAAAATAGGCTGGAGCCTGTGTTTTTTATTGTACTTATTTATTTTTTGTTGAGACCAGGGTCTTGCTTTGTTGTGCAGGCTGGTCTCAAACTCTTGGCTTCAAGTGATTCTCACGCGTTGGCCTCCCAAAGGGCTGGGATCTCAGGCATGAGCATCACACCCAGCCCGGTGTCTGTGTTTTAACCAGCTTTCCAACTGATTCTGATAAATGCTCAATTTCAAGAACCACTGTACTGCACAATGACCAAACCTCTTAGGAATTCGGTGTGTTTAAAAAATGAATTTACACTTCTCTAACCATAACAACATCGACTTATAATTTCAGAAATAACAGCAAGAGGGCCAGGCGCGGTGGCTCACGCCTGTAATCTTGGCACTGCGGAAGGCTGAAGCAGGCGGATCACATGAGCTGGGAGTTCAAGACCGGCTTGGCCAACATGGTGAAAGCCCATCTCTACTAAAAATACAAATTAGCTGGGCGTGGCAGCAGGTGCCTGTAGTCCCAGCTACTGGGGAGGCTGAGGCACAAGAATCGCTTGAACCGGGTAGGTGGAGGTTGCAGTGAGCTGAGATCACACCGCTGCACTCCAGCCTGGGCAACAGAGTGACTATGTCTCAAAAAACAAAACAAACAAACAAACAAAAAACAAAGAGCAGAAGGAGACTCTGGTTTGATGAGTGGAGAGAATGCCTGGCATGGGGATGGGGTTATCCACCCAACATCTCTACTTGGGGTAACAAGTCCTAGGAACCAGGTAGCAGGCAGTGTCCAGATGGGCTGGACAAAATTAGGGGTGGGTTTTTCCATCCCCCTTCCCTCCCCAAAAGTGTTTGTGTGGTGAAGTTACAAAATGAATATAAAGTGGAAAAGAACCAAAACTGTCCCTCTCAACAGCTGCAGGATCTCCTTAACCAAGCACCCTTGAGCTCCCAGGAGGGGTCCCCTGGGGCATTTTTCTGCCCCTACATTGTCCCTGTCCTCCTCTACCCCTCTCCCCATCCCTACATCTGTCCCTTGTTTTCTCTTCATCCCTTTCTGCCCCTCCTCTTGGTTCCCCACTCTCTCTGTCCCCTTTTCTCCAACTCCAGCTTTTTTTTTTTTTTTCTTTTTGAGACAGAGACTCGCTCTGTTACCCAGGCTGGAGTGCAGTGGTGCGATCTCAGCTCACTGCAACCTCCACCTCCCAGGTTTGAGCTATTCACGTGTCTCAGCCTTCCAAGTAGCTGAGACTACAGGCACGTGCCACCACGTCCAGCTAATTTTTTTTATTTTTAGTAGAGACAGGGATTCACCAGATTGGCCAGGGTGGTCTTGAACTCCTGACCTCAAGTGATCTGCCCACCTCAGCCTCCCAAAGTGCTGGGCAACTCCGGCTTTTTACTTCTAACCTCTCTTTTTCTGTGTTCCTTGGTCTCCAGGTGTTGATGAGGGGATTGGGACACGGAGGTCACTGCCTGGTTTCCTGCTGGCCCCTGTGAGGATCTCAGTGGTGGAGGGTGGTTCAATGAGTCCTGCAGCGCACCCCCTTTTGTGGCTTTTCAGGTTCCCCAACATGGAGGCCATTCTTGTCCCATGGAAAGGCCCCAGGGCTGCAGTCTTCTTGGGAAGCTCACCATTGTCCTGTTGGGTTGCTGGGTCCTTGGGTCAGTGGAGTTGCCTCCATCCCCCAGCCCCACCCTAGAGTTGAATCCCTGGGCCAGGAAATGCCTGTGACCTGGCAACCTCTGGACAGTAATGAAGGAGGGGGCACCAGCGAGCACCTTTGGGGACCAGGCACTCCCAGGAGTGGCAAATGGGCACCCCATTTCTCTCTCTGCCTTTGGTCCAGCTTCCTTGCTGGGCCGAGATTACGCCACTGCACTCCAGCCTGGGCAATAAAAGTGAAACTCCTTCTCAAAAATAAATAAATAAATTAATTAAATTAAATAAAGATAAACAAATAAAATATACAATTCAGGCTGGGAGTGGTGGCTCACACCTGTAATCCCAACACTTTGGAAGGCTGAAGCGGGCAAATCATTTGAGGTTAGGGGTTTGAGACCAGCCTGGCCAACACGGTGAAAAATACATTTTTACACTGTATGGTAAAAATACAAAAATTAGCCGAGTGTGGTGGTGCATACCTGTAATCCCAGCTACTGGAGAGGCTGAGGCACAAGAATCACTTGAACCCAGGAGGTGGAGGTTGTGGTGAGTGGAGATCGCACCACTGCACTCCAGCCTGGGCGACACAGCGAGACTCTGTCTCTGAAAAAAATAATATATGCATATATAATTCAGTGAGGTTAGACAGATGTGAATACTCATGAAGCAATCACCACAATCAAGTTATCAAGCATTTCTGTCACCCCTAGGAATTTTCTTGTGTCCCTCTGCAGCCAATCTCTCCTTCTGCTCCTGGCCCTAGGCAACTGCTGATTGGCTTTTTGTCAATAAAGGTACATTTTCTAGAATTTTGTACAAATGAAATCATGTAGTATGTAACCTTTTGGGTCATTCACTTAGCATAATTATTTTGAAATTCATGCATGTTGTATGTATTAACAGTTCATTCCTTCCTATTACTGTGTAGTATTCCATTGTGTGGATACATCATGATTTGTTTATCCATTCACCTGCTGATGCACCTTTGAGTTGTTTCCAGTTTTTGACTATTGCAAAAAAAAGTTGCTAGAAATGTTCATATATAGGTCTGCATGGACATGTTTGTTTCCTCTTGTTTTTTAGAGATAGCATCTTCTGTTGCCTAGGCTGAAGTGCAGTGGTATAATCATAGCTCACCGCAACCTCGAATTCCTGGGCTCAGGCACTCTTCCCAACTCAGCCTCCTGAGTAGCTGAGACTACAGGCACACGCCACCACACTCAAGTAATTAAAAAAAAAATTTTTTTTTAAGAAATGGGATCTCACTGTGTTGCCCAGGCTGGTCTGGAACTCCTGACCTCAAGTGATCCTCCTGCCTTGGCCTCCCAAACTGTTGGGATTACAGGCAGAAGCCACCAAACCCAGCACAATTTTTCTCTTAAAGTCTCTTTTGTTCTGACATTGGTATAGGCACCACAGCTCTCTCTTGGTTTCTATTTGTGTGGTATAAATCTCTTCCCATCCTTTTACTTTCAACTAGTTTGTACCTCTGAATTTAATTTGTGTCTCTTGTAGGAAACAACTAGCTGAAATTTTTTTTTTTTTTTTTTTGAGGCAGAGTCTCACTCTGTTGTGCAAGCTGGAATGCAGTGGCACGATCTTAGCTCACTGCAACCTCTACCTCCTGGGTTCAAGCAATTCTCCTGCCTCAGCCTCCCAAGTAGCTTACATTACAGGCATGTGCCACCACGCCTGGCTAATTTTTTTTATTTTTAGTAGAGATGGGGTTTCACCACGTTGGCCAAGCTGGTCTCGAGGTCCTAACCTCAGGTCCGCCCACCTCGGCCTCTCAAAGTGCTGGGATTACAGGCATGAGCCACCACGCCCGACCCGATTCATGTTTTTAAATCCATTCTGCTGGCCAGGCGCAGTGGCTCATGCCTGTAATCCCAGATTACAGGGATTACCCGCCTCCCGGGTTCACGAGATTCTCCTGCCTCAGCCTCCTGAGTAGCTAGGACTATAGGTGCCTGCCACCACTCCCAGCTAATTTTTTGTATTTTTAGTAAAGACGGGGTTTCACCATGTTAGCCAGGATGGTCTCGATCTCCTGACCTTGTGATCCGCTTGCCTCAGCCTCCCAAAGTGCTGGGATTACAGGTGTGAGCCACCACGCCCGGGCTTTTTTTTTTTTTTTTTTTTGAGATGGAGTCTTGCTCTGTTGCCCAGGCTGGTGCACAGTGGTGCAATATCAACTCACTGCAATATGCGCCTCCCAGGTTCAAGTAATTCTCCTACCTCATCCTCCTGAGTAGCTGGGATTACAGGCACCCGCCATCACACCCAGCGAGCTTTTGTATTTTTAATAGAGATGGGATTTTGCTATGTTGGCCAGGCTAGTCTCAAACTCCTAAGCTTCAGTCTCCCAAAGTGCTGGGATTACAGGCATGAGCCACTGTGCCTGGCCCAATCTATTCCTTTTGATTGTGCTTAATCCATTTATACTTGATGTATTTACTTGTAAGGCAGAGTTTATATCGCCATTTTGGTATTTGTATCTATAGGTCTTGTCTTTTTGATATGGCCTGTTTTCTTTTGTGTTAAACAGTATTTTCCAGTGTATCATTTAATTTGATTATGATGTGTCTAGGTGTGGACCTCTTAAGAGTTTATCCTACTTGGAGTTTTTTTGAGGTTCTTAGATATAAGTTTTTTGATCTGGTAAGTTTTGGCCATTATTTTTTCAAATATTATTTCTGCTCCTTTCCCTCCCCTTCTCTTTTTCTGGGACTCCTGTTACACATATGTTGGTATGCTTGATGGTGTCCCACAGGTCTCTGAGGCTCTGTTTACTTTTTTTCATTCCTTTTAAAATCCTGCTCCTCAGACTGAAACTCTCAATTGACATAGCTTCGAGTTTGCTGAATATTTCTTTTGCTTGCTCAAATCTGCTGCTGAACCCCTCTAGTGAATTTTTCATTTCAGTTAATGTACTTTTGAATTCCCAAATTTCTATTTGGTCATTAAAAATAATTTCTACCTCTTTACTGATAGTTTCTATTTGGTGAAACGTTGTTCTCATATTTTCCTTTAGTTCTCTGGACATGGTTTCATTTAGTTCTTTAAACATATCTTAAAGTAGCTGAGGTAAAGCCTTGTTTAGGCTTCCTCAGAAAGTTTCTATTGATTGTTTTTTTCTCCCTGTGGGTGGGCCATATATTCCTGTTGTGTTGCATGCCTCATAATTTTTTGTTGAATGTTGAACACTTAAAATATAAAGTGGCAACTCTGGAAATCAGATTCCCCTCCCCTTCCTAGAGTCTGTTGTTGCTGGCTGTTGTTGCTGCTATTTAGTAACTTTTCTGAACAAATTCTTAAACTCTGTGTTCTCTGTTATGTAGCCCCTGAAATCTGTGCTCAGTTAGCTAGTGGTCAGCTGATTAGACAGACTTCCTTAAATGCCTAGAACAACCAAGTCTCCTGGTCTTTTCCAAAGAGCAAAGGGCTCTTGTGTCTTTAGGGGCACACGTTCCACATTCAGCTAGGCAGTTTACTACCCTGCCTTAGGCATTGCTTCCTGCTTGCATAGAGCCTCAAGGTCAGCTATAAGTGATAGCTTAGTGACTTTCTGGGTTTTTCCCTTGCACAGCCCTATGCATGTGAATTGCCTTCTAGATTTCTAGGAATATGCTGGAGCTTTTCAAAGCTCCTTACAGACATCTTATTACCCAGCTTTTCCTTTTAAGCTTTTTGGTTAGCCTGTTGTTTGCATTGTTACCTACTGCCTCAGGTAGCAATGATGTTCAACAATTGCCCTGATCATTTTCAAGTGATACCCCTGGGGAAAAGGCTGTTTGCACTGAGTCAGGTCAAATAAAGATAAATCTTGTGAGTAGAGTCTTACAGGAAACCACCATACAGGTCAAATAATGACAATTCTCTGGGAATGGGGCTTTGAAGCTGCTCCAGACCTATTCTGCTCCTTCCAGTGGTTGCCAGGCTGTTGGTTTTCAGGGATGCCGAGGAGCTGGGGAGAAGGAAATGGGAATAGAGCATGTTTAAATGCCACAAAGATCACTCTTCTTAATGAAATGCATCTTTTTTTTTTTTTAAATAAATGTTCCCTAGCTTGCTGCAAGGGGAACATTTGCTGCTTGCTGGAATAAATGTTCCAGAATTTAAAAAAATCTGATTCTTACAGTTTTGTCAGTATTTTCATTGCTTGTATGGAGCAGAGAACTTCTGGAGGTCCTTACTTAGCCATTCTTGCTGACATCACTCAGGATTCTTTCTTGGAAGCTTCTGTCTTCTTTCTTTTTTTGAGATGGAGTCTTGCTCTGTCACCCAGGCTGGAGTGCAATGGCGCGATCTTGGCTCACTGCATGCTACGCCTCCCAGGTTCACGCCATTCTCCTGCCTCAGCCTCTCCGAGTAGCTGGGACTACAGGCGTCCGCCATCACGCCCGGCTAATTTTTTTTATTTTCAGTAGAGACGGGGTTTCACCGTGTTAGCCAGGATGGTCTCGATCTCCTGACCTCGTGATCCGCCCGCCTCGGCCTCCCAAAGTGCTGGGATTACAAGCGTAAGCCACCGTGCCCGGCCTAGTTTCTTCTTCTTTCACCCTTACTCCCAGATGGTAGCAATAGTGGCAGGAGGCAGACAAATCCTAGGCAGACAGGAACAGGTCCCCATTGAAACCCAACCTTCAAGCTGAAGACAGTTTAATGCCTAGTTACAAATCCTCGGTAAATCCACAGACCGGATTGAGAAACTGTCTTCCCATTTGGCATGCTTTCCTCTGATTGATCCCTACCCTTCATCTATTTTACATATACCTACCCTTGCCTAATTGGTTTTCTACACTGTTGTGCCCACCTTTAAGTAGTGCCTTTGTTTTAGCCCTTTTTTTTTTTTGCATACTCACAAACCAATCAGCACACACTCCCCATTCTGAGCCTATAAAAGCCCTGGACTCAGCCAACAGAGAGACGACCTGACTTTGGGTGGGGGACCACCCTCAAATCCCCTCTCCACTGAGAGCTGTTCTGTTATTCAATAAAATTCTTCTCTGCCCTCCTCACCCTTCAATTGTCAGCGTAACCTCATTCTTCTTGGATGCGGGACAAGAACTTGGGAACTGTCAAATGCGGGTATGAGCTGTAACACAGGCAGGCTGAGGCACGCCCGTCTCAGCCACAAGCTGAGTGCGGATCCCAGTGCACAAGCCAGGCATGGCATGGTGGGCTGAGTGGATGAGGCGCCTCCTGTGGTAGGCCTGGGGCCAAGGGAGGCCCAGGTGGGGACACTGCTGGCCACAGAGGCCACTACAGGCAAAGTGACTGAGAAAAATCCTATGTCAGTAGTCCTAAGTTGTCTAAACCACAGCTTGTTTTCCCCAGTTCAACATTTTCCTGAGGGTGTCTTCATCTGGGGTGTTAGTTCAAATATGGGATAATTATTAAGTCCACCAATGTCACAGCTGGGCTTCACAGTGTCTTTTTTTTCCTTTTTTTTTTTTTTTTTTTTTGAGACAGGGTCTCACTCTTTGGCCCAGGCTGGCATATGCCAGTAGCACAATCTCTGCTCTCTGCAACCTCTGCTTCCCTGGCTCAAGCAATTCTCCAGGCTCAGCCTACCGAGTAGCTGGGACTGCAGGTGTGAGCCACCATGCCAGCTAATTTTTGTATTTTTTTTAGAGACAGGGTTTCACCATGTTGCCCAAGCTGGTCTCAAACTCCTGAGCTCAAAGGAATCTGCCTGACTCAGCCTCCCAAAATGCTGGGATTATAGGTGTGAGGCACCACACCCGGCCCATGTGTGTCTTTCATAAGCAAAATGCCTCCAGGCAAAAGCAGATTTGAGTGCTGGGATCAGGAATTGTTTCTTGCTTCTCCTAAAGTTTGATCCCCAATTCTTTACTCTCCTTAGCTCTTTGGTGCTTTTAGGAATAATTTTGTTTTTTTTTTTTTTCAACATGTTCGCCAGCTTATTTTCTGTGGGAAATTCAGACCTAATTACCTCGACCACTGTTATTGGGAGTATTCCCCACTCAAGGTTTCATTATTCTCCCTCTAGCCTGCCTGCACAAGGCCGTCTGGTCCAGAGGATGGGAGGAGGGGTTGGAAGGAGACAGGAAGATGAGATTGCATCTCTGTTCTTTGTGACCTTGTTTCAGGGGGAGGAGAAACTGAAGGAAAATCCCTTTTTTTTTTTTTTTTTTTTTTTTTTTCTCAGAAAAAGGAGACACATTGACCTGGAGTTTCCCCACTTAGACAATTTCATATGGTTCAACTTATCTGCACTTTGTCCAGTAGGTCACATGGTGGGAGATGGCAGTCTCCTGCCATCTGGCAAAGGTCAGAAGGCAGGAGGGGCCTGGTCCAGGATGTCCCAGCCATGGGACACAGATGGCTAGTGGCAGCCACAAGAGGAGAATGACTTGTCTCTGTGTGCAGAAAACCTGGAGAAAGGCACGCAGCCAAGCTTGTACCCACGCTGTGCCACTCAGAAGGAAGTGAAAACTCAGCACTGCACGTGGCTGAGCAGACCAAAAGCGACTGCAAGGGAAGACGTTCAGCCCAGAAGTGGAAGTGAGCTGCCGCTAAGGCTTTCGGGGAATGTAGTCCCTAGCTGTGCCACATGTCCCTGCATTCAGGAGGTGCTCTCGACATGTGTGTGCAACACACCTGGCGGAACTACACATCCCAACCTCAGCTCATAAAATGTATGAGGATGCCAGTGGGCTTCCTTTGGACACCTCTTTAAAAGGCACACCCAGATCTTCCTATTATTAATTGTAAACTCGTGGTGTAAACCTTTCTAACCTGTGTGATGTTACCCTTTAAATGCCTTCCCATCCCTCAACACTGTCAAATCCCATGTTAGGATCCCTTAACCTGAGCAAATACAATTTTCTGCTTACTTTCAGTTATTGAAACTTAGTCTGACCATATATAGAGTTTTGTTTTGCTTTTAGAGACAGGTCTCGCTGTGTCACCCAGGCTGGGGTGCAATGGCATAGTCATGGCTCACTGTAGCCTGGACCTGCTGGCCTCAAGCCTCCTGAAGTTCTGGGATTTTAAGTGTGCCACTGCACCTGGCAATGAAGCCTGTGGTCTGCCCTGATGGCACCCCTGGGTCCAGCTTCATCCCAGCTCTCTGTGTTGATTCACAGCAGGGCAGCCTAGTTTCCCTTGGGCCTCATGCAATCCTTGCCTCTAACCAGTCTCAAGGTGAGTTTGGCAGAGCAGCCACTGACACAGCCTTATGGCTCCTGCCCACTTGTCCTCCTTCCCAGGAGCTCCAGGTACAGGGCGAGCATACATCTGGGTTTTAGAGCACAATCTGAGCTTCCCGTCTGATTAGCTTCCCCTTCATTCTCAGGGTCCCTGTTTGGACAATTAATTATAAGGACATCCTATCCAGGAACCACTGAAATCCTGACTTGTGATCTCTGATGTCAAGGAAAACAGATGGAGTGGTCCTATCCTTTCCTTCCCAGGGATAACACAAATGCAGACCCTTAGAGATCTTCCACTCTGCTGCTAGGGGCTACTGCCAGCAGCAGCCCCCTCCTTTCTGAAATCTCCAGACAGTTGTGGGCACCCCTCTCTGTTCGATCCTTTACCACCTTCCACCTCCACACTTCAGGGAACACATTTTAAGGAACAAACATTAAGTTCTCCCAAGAAATCCAGGTGACAGCTGTGAAGTGGGCCTGTGGTTTTGCTGGAGATGGAGATGCCAAGCTCCCACGCTTTCAGATCCCCCAATATCTCATTCTTGGTGCCCAAGTCCCCCACCCCTGTAGGGGTGGGGTAGGGGCTTCACCCCAGGTGCATGAGGCCCGTCTCCTCTGGATCAGAACCTCCTTACATGGTTTTTATATCTATAGGGGCCAAGGGTCAAGTGGCTCTGTGAATCTTACATCTAGTGAGTCCTATGGGACCGTGTGCAGTCTCTATGACACGCTTTAGAAAGCAATGTGACATTTTGTTTTCACCTTAGGAGCTTTATCAGCAACTCCAAGCCAACAGAAAAGTCCCTGTCAAGATCCTGTGAGAACTCTAACTTTGGAACTGCAAACTGCCAGTTTTTTAATGCAGACAGTAGAATAACAGCCCCATTAATTACTACAATAATACTTCCTGTTCACAGCTCAATAAAATACCATTATAATTCAGGTCCAGATTTCTTAACTCCTTTATCCATTAAAATGTGTTTGTCTTTTAGTGTGTCTGCTACCTTTCCAAATGGCAAAAAAAAAAAAAGTGTTTGTCAGCTGGTCATGGTGGCATGCACCTGTAGTCCCAGCTGCTTGGGCAACTAAGGACAGAGGATCACTTGAGCCCAGGAGTTTGAGGCTTCAATAAGCTATGATCACACCACTGCATCAGAGACCCCACCTCAAAAAAAAGTGTTTGTTAAAAAAGTATGTTTTTCCAAAATTACCAGGGTTTTACTAAAAGTTATTAGCAAAAATTAGTAATATCCTTCCAACTCCTGCAAATAGTCACTTATGCTCCTCATCTGCAGGAGGCCCTCTGCTCCTCTGCCCTCTCTTCTTTTTAATTGGTGCCTCAAAAGGCATTTCTGGGGAGTGGCAACGCTTTGCTTGATTCTGACAGTGCCAAGACCTTCTTTTCTTTTTTTTAAAATTTCTTATTATTTTCTAAAAATTACTTATTTTTGTCGAGGTGAGGTCTCACTATGTTGCTCAGGCTGGTCTCGACTCCTGGCCTCAAGTGATCCTCCCACCTTGGCCTCCCAAAGTGCTGGGATTACAGGCGTGAGCCACCGTGCTGGGTCCCTCCCTTCTTTCTTGGGCTTGGATCAGCTTCTCACTCTGGGGAGCATCAGTGCTCATTATTCCTTCCCCCAAATCCTTCAGGTGTGCTGGTGTACAAGTTTTCCAGGCTTATGCCCTGAGGGAAACCAAGCAGGTGGTTGTATGGGAGGAGGAATCAGATAAGAAAAAGGAGGCCAACTTTAACTGTAAATGAGTTTAAACATTCACAGAGGCACATGCAACAAATACCTATGCACCACTGTGAGGACAAGAGTTTTAAATTTTATTATTTACTATTTTTTTTTTGCCTTTCAAATGAGTTTAATAAAGACTAGTTTGGAAAATAGCGATTTTAAATTTTAATCCACCATGTGACTTCTGACTAACCCTCAGTCTGGGAATGCCTCTAAAATGTCTAGTTGATGTATTACTCTTTATGTAGAAACACCTATTTCCTTTCCCTCAAAACAACCCTTGATGCTGTTGCAGAAATCATAAGCTGTGATACCCGGAGCATTCCCTCAGCACATTCCTTCAACAGCATGTATACTTTCCCCCAAGATACAAGCCCTGGTTCTGATGGGGTGTGGTGTGAAGATCTACCTTCCGGCCACCCAAGACCACACTTCTGTCTCTAAGTTTCCCCTAAAAAATCACCCAAACCGACAAACTGGATTTGTCTGCCTCATTCTTTGGTTTCTCAGCTCCTTCAGCATCTGAGGGTTGCTTTGCATACATGGCCCTTTCACAGAACTGAGCCCTGGGGGAATTCCTATGTCTAGAGCAAGGAAAGATAACTTGGGAGAAGTAGCTGTCAATAAAGGATAAGAAAATCTAGTAACCTGGAAGCCAAGTGAAAAAAAAAGGGTCACTGTGAGGAAGTGATCAACTAATGTATCAAATAATGTTGAAAAGACAAGTAAAAGTGAGGTAGGAGACCAGCAGTACTTATTTTCCACTCCCAACAGGATAAAGAGAAGAAATGGTGGGAACCAGCAGACAGTGCTAAAAGCAACCTCTAGCTTCCTTCATTGCTCATTAGCATAAGACCCTCCCACCAGCACCGTGACATTTATAAATACCATGGCAATGGCCAAGAAGTTACCACCCCTTTCCATGACAATAATCCAAAAATTACCACCCCTTTTCCAGATATTTCTGCATAACCCTCCCCTTGATTTGCATGTAATTAAAAATGGGTATAAATATAGCTAGCCAACTGTCCACAAGTGCTCACTTGGGGTGCACTGCCTAGGAGTTGGATGTGCTTCACAGGAGCAATTCCAGTTCAGTAAAACTTGCTAACACCACTGGCTTGCCTTTGAATTCTTTCCTGGGAGAAGCCAAGCACCTGTATGGGCTCATCTGCCTGCATCAATAGGACTGAAAAAGACCACTGGATTTAGCCACATGGAATCTATCAGGGATCTTTGATGAGAGCAGACACAAATACCTGATTGGAGTGGGTACAAGAGTGAATGGAAGAAAAGGAACCAGAGACGAGTATTCCACACCTCTACTGAGGAATCTTACTATTAAGTGATGCAAGAAATGGAGTGGTAGGTAGGTAGAGGCGGATATAGAACACATACAGACACACAAACACATAAATATATATATATATATACACACACACACACACACACATATATATATTTGAGATGAGAAAAATACATGTTATTATGCTAATGGGCAAGATCCAGTAGACCAAAAACAAAAAATGCAGGAAAGAGAACAACTGTAGGAATTATGCCCTAGTTTAAGGATGGGATCTAATACACTAGAGGAGGACTTGATCTTAGATAAGAGAACAAAGTGTCAACCATAGCAACAGAAAGAATGCAAGAATAAGATGCACAGAGAAGAGGAATTATCTTCTGATTCCTTTTAAAAAAAATTATTTTTTTGGACCAGGTTATGAGACTGGCTAATTTTTTTTTTTTTTGAGACGGAGTCTGGCTCTGTCACCCAGGCTGGAGTGCAGTGGCGCGATGTCGGCTCACTGCAAGCTCCGCCTCCCAGGTTCACGCCATTTTCCTGCCTCAGCCTCCTGAATAGCTGGGACTACAGGCGCCTGTCACTGCGCCTGGCTAATTTTTTTGTATTTCTAGTAGAGACAGGGTTTCACTGTGTTAGCCAGGATGGTCTCGATATCCTGACCTCGTGATCCGCCCGCCTCGGCCTCCCAAAGTGCTGGGATTACAGGCGTGAGCCACCGCACCCGGCCAAGACTGGCTAATTTTTTTTGCATTTTTGGTAGAAACAAGAGTTTTCCCATGTTGCCTAGACTGGTCTCGAACTCCTGGGCTCAAGAAATTCGCCCACCGCGGCCTCCCAAAGTGTTGAGATTAAAAGTGTGAGCCACTGCACCTGGCCTCTTCTGATTCCTTTTCTTGTTCTCAGTTAACTAGGAAATAAGGTCACCAGCTGAGTGAGGAGTGGGCAAAGTGCTGCAGAGGTTAAAGAGAGAAGTCATAAAATAGCAACTTAAGAGTGGGACAATGACTGGATAGGAAAACAAATGCTGGAGGTTAGCATACAAGAAATTAAAGTGGGACTAATCAGCTGGGCACAGTGGCTCACGCCTGTAATCCCAGCACTTTGGGAGGCCGACATAGGCAGATCATGAGGTCAGGAGTTCGAGACTAGCCTGACCAACATGGTGAAACCCCATCTTTACTAAAAATACAAAAAATAGCTGGGCATGGTGGTGTGCACCTGTAGTCCCAGCTACTCAGAGGCTGAGGCAGGAGAATTGCTTCAACCTGGTAGGCGGAGGTTGCAGTGAGTTGAGATCATGCCACTGCACTCCAGCCTGGGCGACAGAGCGAGACTCCATCTCAAAAAAAAAAAAAAAAAGTGGGACTAATCGTCATAGTTCTGTTTTTCTTCAGCCACATTTAGCTGGATGGATATAGGAGTGGAATAGACAGCTCTAGGCTCTTCTTTATTGTTTTGCCAGATGCTCTGGTTCCTTCATTTAAAAACTGTATGTTAAATTATAAGAATATGCCATGATTGACTGGGCACGGTGGCTCACACCTGTAATCCAAGCACTTTGGGAGGCCAAGGAAATGGATCACTTGAGGCCAGGAGTTCGAGACCAGCCTGGCCAACATGGCGAAAACTCATCTCTACTAAAAATACAAAAATTAGTTGGGTGTGGTGCTGCACACCTGTGGTTCCAGCTACTCGGGATGCTGAAACATGAGAATCACTTGAGCCTGGGAGGTGGAGGCTGCAGTGAGCCGAGATCATACTGCTGCACTCCAGCCTGGGTGACAAGGCGAGACCCCGTCTCAAAAAGAATATGCCATGACTTATTGTTAACCTATTCACTTCCCAGTATTTCTGTTGTGTTCATATTTTTACTCTTTAAAACACTGCTTCAATAAACATCTTTGTGTGTGTCTCTTTTGCTCACATGGGAGAACTTCTAGTCTAGGGTATGTATCTCCAAGTGGTATTGCTGAGACATGAGATATGCTTAGCTTTGATTTTACTGGATATTGCCAAATTACTCCCCAAAATAATTATACCAAGTTACCCTCTTGCCAGCAGTGTATAAAAGTTCTAATACCCCTCTGCCAGATTTCTCAATTTTTGCCAGCCTAATTGGTAGGAAACAGTACTACATTGTTTTATTTTGCAATATTCTGACTTCAAGATTGAGCATCTTTTCATTTACCTACCAGTCTTCTTTGTCTACCACTCAATTGCTTACTTAAAACACTATATCACTATATTAAGTATCTACCATATGCCTGGCATTAATTAGCAGGGTAATAAAAAGAGCTATCGAAACAGACATGGATTCTTGCCTTCCTGGAACTCACCATCTAGTGTAGGAATAAGAAAACCAAATAATCACAAATACAAACTGTGGTGACATGGAGGACATTAACAGTAATCCATGAAAATTTTTAAAAGGGAGACCAATGTAATTGAAATAGGAGAGTCAGCAAAACCTTTCCTGAAGCACCATTTGCATTTTAACAGATGAGTAGGAATTAACCACCTTAGTATTTTTAAAAAGTGCTCAATCTTAAAGTCAGAATACTGCAAAATGAAAAGCCTACTGCAGCTATAAAAAAACCCAAGCATCACCACCATCAATATGCCTAAAAGTGCAGAAGTCTTTTCTTATCTTCCATGGAGGTGCGCTAGATGCTCTGGCAGATACAAGTATATCATACATATTTTAGGTTTCTTTAATGCAAGCAACAGAAACATAAAAAATTAGCTTGAGCAAAAAGGAGAAATTGTTGGACTGATGGGGAGCTTCCTGAATCCCAAGGAGAGCTTCAGAAATTGTGCCAGGTCTAAGGACATCAGGAAATAGAAACAAGAACACCATCATGTCAACCTTGTCCTCTCCTACTTCCCATCTCTGGTAAAAAATCAGGTTCCAGGAAGCTCTAGGCCTTTATCTTTTGGCCTAGCAACACAAAAGACCAAAGTAGGGCTCCTTCCAGCTCTACTTGGAAAAAATTCTGGCAAAGGACTCTGATTAGCTGAATGAGGTCTCATGCCTGCCCCTAAAACTATCAGTGAGCCCCAGGGACACCCTGACTTAGGTTCCTACAGTCAATACAATCAGATTGTTACAAGAGGAAAAGGGGGAAAATGCTGGGCAAAGACAAGAGCTACCACCACACTGCTAACCAGAAGCTATAAGGATTGAATGAAATGACAGATGTGAAACACTTAGCACAATGTCTTTAAAGTAGTAAGCATTCAATAAATGGTAGCTATTATTAACTCACCTGGCTGTGATGAGTTTAGCAGTTAATTCCTCCTTCTTGGTGCACCACTCTTTAATCTTAGCCAAGTTCTGAAAATTGAAAAAGACAAACTGACTCCCATTCAACTCAGAAGGCTATTTATTGAAAGAATACAACGATGTTACAAGGATGCATTTCATGTAGCCCTAAAAGGCTGGGGATCCATAAGTGCATGGTGTATGGCTGTTGGGACTAAGAAAACCTTCTAGTCAATGAGCCACACATATGTCCTGGGCTCCCTCCCTGTCAATGAAGATGTGCTGAGGTTCAGAGAGTGGTGGTTGGATATAGGCCAAGCTCCAAACACAAACCAGTAATCTCTTTTGGGTCTTCTGGAACTAAGGTTTTATAAACTTCCATAACAGTGTGGGCAGCACTCGGTTACAATTCATGCCATTTCTGAAAGTAGTCCACTAAGGGGATCCCCAAACAACCAGTAGCAAAATGAGTTCCTGACAGGCATCCTAGCCAATCAGTAGGGAGGGTCTGAGTAGAATTACCCATTGTCAAACTATGTATCAGACAATACAAGCATAGCCTTGGCATTGTATGTGAGCTAATCATGGAGCACCACAAACAAGGTGTTTTGGATGGTCAGCATCTCAGAAGGGCAGATCTGCCATGGAATATTCCATTTTGCATCACAGAGGAGAGACTAATTGAGCTACACATACTACATTTCAGCCCCCATGCAAAATTTTTTCCCTGCAAAGAATGAAGAATACTTGGGTGCTGCCACATGCCATCCATGATGAGAGAAAGGCAATGGATCCTGCTATCTGGCATGCAAAGAATCCAGTAGGAAAGGTTCACCATCAATACCACCAATATCTTGCCCCACAATTCATATTTAGGGCTGGGAAAATTTATCTATCTTTGGGAGGCAGCTGTTGTGTAAAAGGAATCAATGTCCAGTTGTGCCCAAATTGGTCTGCATGGTCAATGTCAACACACCAACAAAGGTTCTGGAAATTCCTTTAGGATAGCCCATGGGAGTCATTAGGGGATGAAGCAGGCCACTGAAGCTTAGCTGATGCTTTACTAATGGAAAAGCATTATAGAACTAAAACAAATTGATGTGTGTGTGCGTGTGTGTGTGTGTCTTGCTCTGTTGCTCAGGCTGGAATGCAGTAGTGTGATCTCAGCCCACTGCAGTCTCTGCTCCCGGGTTCCAGTGATCCTCCCACCTCAGCCTCCTGAGTAGCTGGGACTACAGCTGCATGCCACCATGCCCAGCTAATTTTTGGATTTTTTATTTTTTTTTTAAAGAGATGGGGTTTCACCATGTTGTCCAGGCTGGTCTTGAACTCCTGGGCTCAAGCAGTCTATCTGCCTCAGCCACCCAAAGTGCCGGGATTACAGGTGTGAGACACCATACCTAGCCAAGTTAATTTTTTTAATGGTGAAACATTTTCTTTGCACATAAAATGAGCCGGTGCATGTTGTTTCTCTGAGTAAAAGACAAAATTTATGGCAATGGACAATTAGACTTATACTTTTCTGCAATAAAATTAACAGGGGAAAATTCTCCTCTTAGTTTTCTATTGTTTTCCCATTTATCTGATACTGTAGGCTTAAGACAGTGCTTTTTCATGGGCATTCTGTAAAAAGTACAATAAGGGGACTTAATAGTTCTGTGAAACTGGCATATGTTAGCTGAAAGTATAATTGTAACTGGGAAAAGGGGAAAAAAGTCACTAGTAGTTCAACTATCTGCAGTTTCTGTTAAATTGTGGTTTGTAAGCCTCCAAGAAGTTGCTTTAAATAGTTAGTGACAAATTTGCATACATTTTGCTGCCACTTATACTTTTAAGAATTCTCAAAGTGTCCAATCCATAGATGCCCATTAAATGTTTGTGTATCTGATGTATCTTAAAATTTATTTTAAAGCCCTCTGAGTCTGAAAATAACCTTTTCACTGGCAAGGCCATGGGGCCCCAAATCCAGGAAACCTGCATTTTTAACCCAGCTTTACCCTTATAGGCTGTATCATACTGTGGAAACCACTTCACATCTTTGGCTTTCAGTCTCTTCATCTGTACAATGAAGTGGTTGGGCTAGTTGATCTAATTCTTTGAATGGTGACTTCCTGGAGTTGGAACTGGTTTCCATGGTGAAGTTAATGTAAGAGCTGCAGTTGAGTGCAGATGTTAAGCAATTTTTAAAATGAGTTTTGGTCATTACTGCAGGAATTTATTTTTTAAAAAAGCTGTTGACATTGGGGGTCACAAGTCAAGATGTTGAAACTTGATATCCTGCATACATATATTCAAAAGCAAAGTCCAACATATAGGCATATCATCCCCAACCAGCTACATATATGTAGTTGTTTTTACACTAGTCTGTAATCAGATCTGAGAATGTGTCTTTTATTTATGTAAAAAAAAATCTGTCTACTGGCAGTTTTCTCCACACACAACGTATAAACACACACAAAATTCATTACATTCCCAAGCTCTCTCTCTCTAAGAATCCTCTGATCCTGAATCAAAACAACATTTTAACTAAAGCATTCTGCAAATTCCTTAATTTCATGGTTCCTAGAGTTTATTTCGAGTATGAATTCTCTGGTGTTTAGTAAGAGCTGAGCTTCGGCTGAAGTTTTTCCCACATTCCTTACAAGAATAGGGTTTTTCTCCAGTATGAATTCTCTGATGATCATGCAGGTTGGTTTTTTTTCGGAAGGCTCTCCCACATTCATTACATTCATAGGGCTTCTCTCCAGTATGAGTTCTCTCATGCTGAATGAGAGATGAACTTTGACTAAAGGCTTTCCCACAGTCAATACATTCATAGGGTTTCTCTCCAGTGTGGGTTCTCTCATGTTGAGTAAGCGATGAGCGTCGACTAAAGGCTTCTCCACACTCATTACATTCATAGGGTTTCTCTCCAGTATGAATTCTGTGATGCTCTATGAAACTTGTACTCCTTTTGAAAGCTTTCCCACATACATTACATTGATAAGGTTTCTCTCCAGGATGAGAAATAGCTTGCTGACTAAAAGCCTGCTCACAATCATAGGGGTTCTCTCCAGTATGGATCCTCTGATGGTCAGTAAAGTCTGTAATGTGACTAAAGTCTTCCCCACAGTCATTACAATGGTAGGATTTCACTTCGGTAAGAGTGCTTTCATCTTGAGTGAGAGATGAGCTGTGCTTGAAATCTATGCTGTAGTTACTGCTTTGGTAAGGTTTGCCTCTCTTATGAATCCTCATATGTTTATAAAGGGATGGGCTCTGACCAAAAGCCCTCCCACATATGCTACATTCAAAAGGTTTCTCTCCAGTATGAGTCCTCTCATGTTGGACAAGGGAAGAACATCGACTAAAGGCTTTCCCACATTCCTTACACTGGAAGGGCTTCTCTCCACTATGTGTGACCTCATGTTGAGTGAGGGATGTGCCATGCCTAAAGGACCTCCCGCATAGATTACATCGATAGGGTTTCTCTCCAGTGTGAATTCGCTGGTGTTGAACAAGGGAGGAGCTGCGCTGGAAGGCTTTCCCACAGAGACTACACTGATAGGGTTTCTCTCCGGTATGAGCATTCTCATGCTGACCAAGAGATGAGCTATGCCTGAAGGCCTTTCCACACACATTACATTCAAAGGGTTTCTCCCCAGTGTGAATTCTCTGATGCTCAGTAAGCTGTGTCTTCCAGAGAAAGGTTTTCCCACAGTCGGTACATTCATGGTGTTTCTTTCCAGGATAAATTCCTTGATCTGTTCCATTAGGGAAAGCTCCCTCTCCTTTATGAGTTTTCTCATGTTTAGTAAGCGATGATCTATGAATAAAGGCTTTTCTACATTTATCACACTTATAGGGTTTCTTTTTTGCAAGAATATTATTCTGATTAAGTAAGTCTGTATTATGTCCCAAATTGCTTCCAAGGGTCTCACATTCACTAGGCCTTATTCTTGCAGGAATGTTCAGTTGTGTAACCAAATTGGTGTTCAATCTAGAGTTTTCACCAAATTTATTTTGCTCAAAACTTTGTGGTGTAATTATTTTCTTCTGGGTGGATGCCTCTGATCCCAGATGTCTCTTCCAGTTTTCCTGTTGCCTGTCTAACTGGCTGCTAACATCCCGGGAGTCTTCTAATGTAGCATGTGAGAGATCATGTGTGCAGTGGGATACTTCTGATACATCCTGCTGCAAATGTGAGGATTTGACTTCAGGCCTGGTCTTCCAGTCTGAAAGAAATCCAAAGTACAAAAGTCCCCTACTCCTTCCTGTTGAAATAAACTGCTAGAGTAGGAATGAAGAAAGAGATATAAGTTACATATGACTCAGTTTTGAAATTAGTCCTGTATCCTGAGAAGACCCAAAGTGGAGAAAAGGAAAAGTGAAGAAATGATAGTGAAGACTGCAGATCCAGAGTATGTGGTAAGTCCAGAGAATGAGGAAAGCCCATCTAGGAGGGCTGGTTAGAAAATAAGGAAATAAGTGAGCAGGACTGTGTTAGGCACAGATACAAATGGAAGAGGATCATAGTCCATCTTAGGATCCTATATGCTCTCCATGCCTCCTATCCTTTTAGAAACCACCACAAAATCTGCCTTCCTAATATATCCATTTCATAATTTCTTTACTGTCAACTCTGAGGTTCCAGGTCTCCAAATGCTGCAGAGAAAATCTGTACCCAGCAATATAACTGAAAAGATTATTTGAAATACTGCATTTTCTCAGTTTGTAAAGTATAACCCTTAGAGATCAAGGAGGTCCTTGATCAGGAGGCAAATCATCTTTGTCTTTACAACTGGTACTGTGGTTTTCATCTATTTGAGCTCTGGTTCTACACTAATTACCTCCCTTGACCAAAAAATTTATTTCAATCTGGCTAATAAATTGATCTTTAAGTCCCTGTTTTTACTTCAGAACACTGATACAAGCAAATTGATTAATTTTTAGGGTTTAAGAATGATAACCTTTAAAAACTAAGGGCAGAGAGCTTTTTGGAGTGATGGAAATGTTCTATGTCAATACGAATTTGGGTTAGGCAAGTGAATGCATTTGTCAAAACCAACTGGATGGTACATATAAGACTTGTACATTTCACTGTATATAACATTTTCTTTTAAAAACTAAAGAAAATTGAATTCTAGTTAATGACATACATACTAAAAGTGTAGGGGTGAAATGTAGTTATGCCTGTAACTTACTTGGAAATGCATCAAAAAGTAAGATGGACTGATAGATGGCTAAAGAAATACATCATAAAGCAAATAAAACAAAATGTTAACAAAGCAAATAAAATAACATGTTAACAACAACAAATGTGATAATCTTGGTGGTAGGTATGTGGTATTGACTGTAAAATTTTTTTCAACTTTCCTATTTGAAAACGTTCATAATAAACTGTTGAAAGAAGAAATCACAATAAGGCCCTAAACCCCCAAATTCCTTACCCTGCAATAAGAATCAACTCAAATCCTGAGGACAGAGAATGCCTTGTAATTTTTTTAAGGATTGTTCTCAGTGGGATATGCAAAAAATGCTTGTTGAAATGAATAAATGAGACAAGTTTTCTTGCTAACCAGATTTCCTACTGATCAATCAAGTAAGTTCTGATTGCTTTCTATATGCTCTGCCACACAGATAAAATATATAGAAATACCATAATAAACAGAGCTTGAATAGAAACAAGACAATCTTTTGGCAACTAAAAAAGGGTAAAACCATCGGATGGCATATTATTAAATCTGAGTTTTTATAGTGTAGATGATATAGATGATATTTGTTGTCAGGAAAGGAAGAAATAAATAAATATATCAGTATATATCAGATCTCATGGATTAGATAGATCTTGAACTCGAAGAACAAATGGCTTTGGATAGGCAGAATATATTGCCTAATGAGGGAAAAGATACGCTGCTTACAGAAAATATTAAGAGAAGTTCAACCTAAGGGGATCTGTTTTAGCAGGAATAGAAGGATAATACTGGAGGTATGATAGGGAACTTTTAAATCAGGGAGTTTCTATTTTCTATAGTAAAGTACAGAGAATAATAGCAATGGTTTGTCAGAAATTTTAAGAAGATAAAGCATTAGGCCGGACGAATAATTAAACAAAATGTGATGTATCCATACAATGGAATATTACTCAATGGTAAAAAAGAATGATGTACTGATACATGCTAGAACATGATTGAACCTTGAAAACATCATGCTAAGTGAAAGAAGCCAGTGCCATATTATATGATTCCATTTATACAAACCATCCAGGATATACAAATCCATAGAAATAGAAATTAGATTAATGGTTACCAGGTAGTGAGAGGAGTGGGGAATGGGGAGTAACTATTAATGGGTATGAGGTTTCTTGCTGGTGTGAGGAAAATGTTCTGAAATTAGATAGCATTGCTGTTTGTACAACTATCTGAATATATGAAAAAACCACTGACCTCTATGCTCTAAAGGGGTGAATCTCATGGTATGTGAATTATACCTCAATAAAGCTATAATTTTAAAAATCCATTTGATTTATGAAAAGAAAAAACAGAGTGAGCTATTCCAACTGGGAATTACAGCAGTCTAAATCTGGGACCTTAGCAGTGGCTCACACCTGTAATCCCAACACTTTGGGAAGCAAAGGGAAGAGGATTGCTTGAGCCCAAGAGGTCAAGGCTGCAGTGAGCTGTGACAGAGACACTGCACTCCACCATGCGTAACAGAGCAAGACCCTGTCTCAAAATAAAAAATTAGGCTGCTGTGGTCACTCACGCTTGTAATCCCAGAACTTTGGGAGGCCAAGGTGGGTGGATCGCTTGAGCTCAGGAGTTTGAGACCACCCAGGCAACATGGTGAAACCTTGTTTCTTCTCCACCAAAAATACAAAAAATTAGCCGGGTGTAGTGGCACATATCTATAGTCCTAGCTACTTGGGAGGCTGAGGTAGGAGGATTGCTTGAGCCCGGGAGGCAGAGACTGCAGTGAGCAAGATCACGACACTGCACTCCAGCCTGGGTGACAGAGTGAGATCCTGTCTCAATAAAATAATTAATTAATTAATTAATTAAAAAATCTGGGCCCTGGTTTACATTGCCACCAGTAGAAGTTAAAAGGCAAGAAAATCTAAGCTACTTCTCATAGGAAGAAAATAACCTGGGTTGAAATAAAAGACTAAACTAATTAGGGTGTCCAGCCTGAGCAATTAAAAATCCACTGGATTCTAACAGGCAAGGGTAGAAATGGGAAATAGGCAAGGTAGCAAAATATACTGGTGGGGGATGAAAGGTAATGAATTTAGATTTTATGAATTTAATATGAACTATGTGACTTCTGAGAAGGATGAAAGTAACTATGGTACAAATAAGGAAGACTTCTGAGTCTACAGCATAGAATAAAGAGCTGCAACTACCAGGAGGCAGGTACTCTGTTAAGGAGGTAATCAAGAAAGGAGGCTAGAAGGCAGGTTCCTTAAGGCAGGGTCACTTACGGGGAAAAGCAAGAAAAGCTAAAGACATAAAGCTAAGCAGTACTTAACAAGAGAGAAACTGGGAGATGAGGATACTACAGGAACTGTGGAGGGAGGTAATGAGTCAAAGCAGCATGAACGTGAGATGGAAGAAGATGGTGGCAAGGCACGGAGTCTGAAGGCAGATTATGAAGGGAGAGAGAATTAAGGAAGGCTGTGGGTGTTTCCTACAAGTCTGGGGCATCTGACAGTGAAAGCAGCAAGACTAAACAAGGAAAAGATGGGGGAGTTCAATACAAGAAAGAGATACGGGAGTTCAATTCAAGGAAGAAATACAGGAGTTCAATTCTGAATGAGTAAGAGAAGGGATCTCTAATTAATGAAGGGAATCAGAGGCCACCAGAGGAAAAATATTCCAGCTAGAGCAGGAGCACCCTTTTGAAGAGAGACCTACGAGGTGTCGGCCAGGTGATGGCTTCAGCCTCCTATGCAGATCTAGGAGATCCCAAGCCAGCTGCTGGAGGGTATCTCCCCCTCCCTAAGTTGTGCCATTATCTGCATTCACTCCTAATGCCTCTCACTCATTTACCTGGATAGAAAGGTCGTTGGATTTCTCCCTCTGATATCCATGGCTCTTCTCCTTGCTCCAATTTGAAGATCACCTCTGGCTTGGAAACTTGATATCCTGCTCATGGGTAAATACACAAGATTTGGTTGTTTGTGCAAGTGGACAAAGAACCCTCCTAAGGACAAGTCAGTACTAGTCCTTGATCCTCAGGAACTCTGAAGGAAAAAAAAGGTGCAACTTAAGGAGTCATGCAGTCAAATTGCCTATTTCCAGTTTTGCAAAATAAAGACCTTTTACCTAAAGAGCAGGCTCAAAACCCCATAAAGCTGGGTCCCAATGAAGATTAACAAGCTCTGACCCCTGAGCACCCTGGTCACAGTTACCTAAGCTCTGGGCACCACCACTGTAGCAACCAAGGAAGGAAAGACCCATCAGCAGGAAAGATACTCAGAGAAGTGGTCCTTACCAAGAGAAACCAGGTGGCTATAGTTCTCCAGCATCACATCCCTGTATAAGCTTCTCTGAGCAGGGTCGACATGGTACCATTCTTCCTGGGTGAAGTCCACAGACACATCTTTGAATGTCACTGATTCCTGTAAGATCACATTCCTGCTCAACTGGGGATCAACCCCACAAATGTTCTAAGGCAATGCTGGGAACATACTGTAGGATCTATCACAAGTGGTGATCACACATTTGTTAGACTGAGGAGTCAACATTGGGTTATGTAAACTCGTTTTTTACATAATTTTGTAAAGGATCCAGTATGTCAGGCAGGAAAGTTATGAGGGGCAATTTGTCCTGCAGACCTGTATCCCTACCTAGCTATCTTCTTGGTTTCTTTCAAAGCCAAGCCTTTTAATACAATCACCAATTCATTGCTGCTTATTCACTTTCTTTGTTACAAAATCCAAATACGGTGGGTAGTAAAAAGTGATGACCTTCCTTCACTGCCATAACCAATCCCACTTTACTTTCAGAAATAACCACTCTTAATAGTTTGGTGTATACACAAAGTCCCTTGTTCATGTTTTTTAACACCCCACCCACCCACTTAACCATACTCACAACACCCCAACACAGAATCTTGTTTTATGAAATACGATACATATTGTTCTACAACTTGCTTTTTGATTTAGCTCTGTATCCTGGAGATCTTTGCATAGTGGAATAATTGCACCTTATTGAACTGCTTCATAGTACTCCACAGTACACCTGTATCACAGGTACCCACTGATTAAAACAAACAACACCTTGCTGTATTAAGAATAAAATGCAACAGGGCACGGGTGGTTCACACCTGTAATCCCAACACTTTGAGAGGTCAAGGCTGGCAGATCGCTTGAGCCCATTCAATTCCTTTGTTACAGGAGCCCAAGAGTTTGAGACCATCAAACTCTTGGTCAACAGAGCAAAACCCTATCTCTACAAAATATCAAAAAATTAGCCTGGCATGGTGGTGTGTGCCTACAGTCCCAGCTACTCAGGAGGCTGAGCTGGGAGGATCACTTGAGCCCAGGAGGCGGAGGTTGCAGTGAGCCATGATCATGCCATTGTACTCCAGCCTGGATGACGGAGTGAGACCCTGTCCCAAAAAAAGAGTAAAATGCAATTCCCTCATGGCTCACCAGGCTGTCGCATGCTGATCTTGATATTCCTTGACCACATCAAACTTGTTCCCAGCCCTTTTGTTTGTTATTCCCTAGCCTCTTGCATCTCCACATGGTTGACAACTAGTTAACCAGTTATTCAGGCATCATCTCAAGCATGGCCTCCTCGGGAAGGCTGTCTTAGCACCTCCACTATCCATCACATTATGTGTTTAATTTTCCTGCTAGTCCAGCTATCTCTCACTGCCCAGTTCTTTACACCTGAACTCAAGAACATAATAGATTCCAATAGAAAGGACACTTGTGCTTCTAGCAATGATCGGAGATATTAGCTTGCTACCCTATTGTCTGTCTCTCCACTGTAAGCTCCATGGGAACAGGGACTTTATCTTGATCAGTTACATGCCTGGTGCCCAGAACAATGCCCAGCACCTAGTGGGGGCTTAAAAAATACTTGCTGAATGAATCAATGAACCAGTCCTTGTCAGCAGGTACTGAGATTATTTCCAGTATTCTGCTATTATAAACATTACCGTAATAAATATTCTTTGGGCAAACATGCTAGGATTTCTCCTGGCTCGCTAGCTAAAATTACAATGGCTAGGTCAAAGGTCTTTCACTGCTTCATACCCCACTCTAATCACTTCTTCTTCCACCATCCCATGGACACATGGCTGGCTGAGGTGCCCCATGTCTCCCAATTGTCAGTTCTGATGCTACAGAGCTGATTGTCTAGAATCATTTGGCCTCGTTAAACCATGAGTCACCTGTGACCATGGCCTCTTTGAGCTATGTACTTTTGCTTTGGTTAGGATTTTTTTTTTTTTTTTTTTTTTTTTTTTTGAGACAGCGTCTCACTCTCTCACCCAGCTTGGAGTCCAGTGGCTCAATCACGACTCACTACAGCCTCAACTGCCAGAGCTCAAGTAATCCTCCCACCTTAGCCTCCAGAGTAGCTGGGACTACAGGCATACGCTACCATATCTGGCTAATTCCTGGTTAGACTTCTGTTTCAGAAAGTATATAATAAAGTATGGCAAAGACAATTAGTGCAAAAAGACGTTGAAAGCAGAGCTGAGTTAGCTGGAGCAGTGAGGGAAGGTTTCACAGAGGCTTCAGCTTATTCTGTACCCTTCTCTTGTTTGCTTAGGTATAGCTGAACCGGATTCACTCAAATTCCTCAACGGTATCATTCACTCCTCCCATTTCCCTTAGCTAATTCCATTTCATACTTCAGGTGCTGGTTAGATCTCCAGTGAAGTCTTCTGATCCCCCACTGGAGAGTCAACCTCCCTATCATGTGCTTTAAACCACTCTGCACACCTACCATTATTCAAATAAACCTACTCATCTATTTAATACTTGTTTTCCTAGTTAAACAGTATACATTATGAGGGTAGGGATAATACTTTTGGTTGTTTTTTAAATTCTACACCACCATTGCCCAGCAAGTGCCTGACTCACACTATACCTCTGTTTCCTGAATGAGTTGAGCCTTAGGGAGATGGAGGAGATTTGAATATTAAAGGCAGGAGTGGCCCCTTCTACTGAGTGAGGTGCATGACCACATCCACACACCATATGGCTCCTCTGCCCCATATTTCTGTTCAACACTTGGCTGTGTCCCTGCAGGAACAGGAGAGGGATGAAACAGGGGCCATCTTTCTGATCAAGGTTAGAGATCTGACTGACTAGATATTTACGAGGTGCCTGGATTTACTATATACACTGTGGCAGACTAAAAATGCAAAAGAAAAACACTGCAGTCCTTGAATACGGTTCAGTTTATTTTAAAAGCATTATTTATTAGAGCACAATATGAGACAATACACAGTAAGGTGAGGTGCTGCAGGCGCTCAAAGCAGGAAAAACTGGGAGAGGGAGAGAACACTTCAAGGTAGGCTCTGTACCAGGTCCTAAGAGGTAAGTGCCATCTGCATGGAAGAAGAAAATGTGGGAATCTAATCCAGGGATTGGGAAGCTTGAGAAGGGAGGCTGGTCTTGGGAGAGGCATGGCCAGCAAGGATAAAGGGGTTGGACCAGCCATTTTGAGATAAGTGGTGAGAAGTAAAACCTTCTCCCCATTGCCTACTCTACTCTCTAGACATATTGTCTCTTTGGTTTAGTAACAGTCATTGCCCAATCAGGACTCCTTTGCTTAACTGGTTCCTCATATTTAACATATGGCCTCCTGGTTTCTTTCGTTTTATTTTGTTTAATAAAGATGGGGTCTCACTATGTTGCCCAGGCTGATCTCAAACTCCTGGGCTCAAGTGATCCTCCCACCTCGGCCTCCTAAAGTGCTGAGATTACAAGTGTGACCCTCTGAACCTGGCCGGCCTCCTGGTTTCATTCTGCTTTCCCAAAGAGTCTGCACTCAAGGTGGAGAATGTGCTAACCAGCAAGCAAACGTCTGCTCCAAGCCACTCATCATTTCTTGCCTTGACAGGGCAACCACTGGCCTCTGTTCTTTAACTCTTGATCCCAACCCCCTTTTTTTCCCCTGGGCACTATCAGAGTTACTTCAAAACACAAATCTGATCATGTTCACAAACACTTCACTGCAGCCGGACTGAGTGGCTCACGCCTGTAATCCCAGCACTTTAGGGGGCTGAGGTGGGTGGATCACCTGAGGTCAGGAGTTCAAGACCAGCATGGTCAACGTGGCAAACTCTTTGGGAAAGCAGAATGAAACCGTCTCTACTAAAAATACAAAAATTAGCCAGGCGTGGTGACGGGCGCCTGTAATCCCAGCTACTCAGGAGGATGAGGCAGGAGAATCACTTGAACCTGGGAGGTGGAGACTGCAATGAGCCGAGACTGTGCCACTGCACTCCAGCCTGGGCAACAGAGCGAGACTCCATCTCAAAAAAAAAAAAAAAAAAACAAAAAAAAAACAAGGCCGGGCGCAGTGGCTCACACCTGTAATCGCAGCACTTTGGGAGGCTGAGGCGGGTGGATCACGAGGTGGGGAGATCGAGACCATCCTGGCTAACACAGTCAAACCCCACCTCTACTAAAAATAACAGAAAAATTAGCCGGGCATGGTGGTGGGCATCTGTAGTCCCAGCTACTGGGGAGGCTGAGGCCGGAGAATGGCGTGAACCCGGGAGGCGGAGCTTGCAGTGAGCTGAATCATGCCACCGCACTCCAGCCTGGGCAACGGAGCGAGACTCCATCTCAAAAAAAAAAAAAAAAAAAAAAAAAACCACAACCCACAAACCTTCACTGCCTCCCACATTTCCCTATTCCTGTCACCCTCACCCTAGTTCGTGTCACCATCTCTTACCTGAACTACTGCTACAACCTCCTAGTTCATCTCTCCTCTCACTCTTGCCCCACCATCCAAGTCCATTTTCCATATGACAACCAGAGAGATCTTGTTAAAACCTGCCAGACTGCTGGGCATGGTGGCTCACACCTGTGATCCTAGCACTTTGGGAGGCTGAGGTGGGAAGATCACTAGAGGCCAGCTACTTGGGAGGCTGAAGCAGGGAGAACTGCTTGAACCCAGGAGACAAAGGTTGCAGTGAGCTGGGACTGTGCCACTGCACTCCAGCCTGGGCAACAGAGTGAGATTCAAAAAAAAGTATCACATGTTCCCTTTCCTTATGCTGACATACAAGGATCTTGGCCAAATGGTGGAGCCCAAAGCAAGGAACTAGGAACAGCATATACTAAGTTGAGAAGACTCAATTTCATGGGCTCCTACAAAGCTCCATAATGAATAAATGCATAATATCCTTGAGTAGATCTTACACCTCCTGGAGATCCAATTACCTCATCAATAACATGAGTTCCCTGAACTACAGAAATAAAGAGTTTTATGAGCAGATGGGGTGAAAGGGCACTTCCAGAAAGGACATGTACAAATACAGAGTTTGCCCAATTAGAAAACATCACATTTATGGCAATACAGTGTGGTGTCTCCACTTAAGTACTCAGTGGCCTCTGATACCAGACCGATCATAGTTTAATAAGCTGATAGTTGACAATGTAACTAACAATGGTGTACAGAGAGAAGAACATCACTGTCAACCTTTGCACACACACAGATTCCTACTGCATCACCATCTGCAGTACTGAAGACTGGAAACCTGGACCTCCTCCTTGACTCTTCATTTTTCCTTTATGCCTTGCAGTCACCAAAAGCCTCAGAAATGTCTCCTGAATTCAGTCCCTTGCCTTCATCCTTCAAATCCAGCTGAAATCCTCCCTTGCCAATGACAGCATTAATCCAGGGAATGGCAATCTAGAGCCACACAGTCTAATATGGCAGCCACTGGCCACATGTGGCTATTCATTATGTTTTTAAATTAAGGATTTCGATGTTCACCCAATTATAAACTGCTTTTAAATACTAGGAGGAAAAGAAAAAGAGCAAACAAACTTACAAGCCACACTTGCAATGTAGCTAGTCCAAATGGGCATGTGTGATTAAGTAAAATACACACTGGGCCAGGCACAGTGACTCACACCTACAGTGGGTCACGCCTGTAATCCCAGCACTTTGGGAGGCTGAGGTGGGTGGATCACCTGAAGTCAGGAGTTTGAGACCAGCCTGGCCAACATGTAGAAACCCAGTCTTTACAAAAATACAAAAATTAGCTAGGTATGGTGGCACACGCCTGTAATCTCAGATACTCAGGAGGCTGAGGCAGCAGAATGGCTTGAACCAGGAGGCGGAGGTTACAGTGAGCCAAGATTGCGCCACTGCACTCCAGCCTGGGCGACAGAGCAAGACTCTGTTTCAAATAAATAAAATAAAATAAAATACACACTGAATTTCAAAGACTTACTATCAAGGAAAAAATGTAAAATACCTCATTAGTAACTTTAAAATATCACATGTAGAGATGATAATATTCTGGATATATTATTTTAAATAATATGTATTACTAAAATTAATTTCACTTGTTTCTTTTTACATTGTAGCCACTAGAAAACTTAAAATTATACATGGAATGTGTATTTCTTTGGGACACCACTGTTCTACATTGTTCTAGGTCTCCACCTCAGGCCATCTTTCTCTCAAATGCTGCCTCCTGTCATACACCCAAAGCTTCTGCCACATGGACTCTTTGTTCCAGTAACATTCTTTTGTGTCTCTTTGCCTTTATACATCCTATTCTGACCATAATGTACTTTCTTCCCTCAGTTCCACAGGAAAAATTCCTAGTCATCCTTGTAGAACCAGTTCACTGTTCCATTCCCTCCTGAAGCTTCCTCACATCCTCCGTGCTCCCCATCCCCCTTCAGCATTTGGTCCCCATCTCCATTTCAGAACTGTAGCTATCTAGTTACATTTTTCTCCCTCAAGAACTTCTTTCTTTTTTTTTTTTGAGACGGAGTCTTGCTCAGTCGTCCTAGCTGGAGTGCAGTGGCGCGATCTCGGCTCACTGCAAGCTCCACCTCCCGGGTTCATGCCATTCTCCTGTCTCAGGCTCCAGAGTAGCTGGGACTACAGGCGCCCACCACCACGCCTGGCTAATTTTTTTTGTATTTTTAGTAGAGATGGGGTTTCAACATGTTAGCCAGGATGGTCTCGATCTCCTGACCTCGTGATCCACCTGCCTCGGCCTCCCAAAGTGCTGGGATTACAGGCGTGAGCCACCACGCCCGGCCAGGAATTTCTTAAACTCCTTTTCATTTTAGTATCTCCGACACTGCAAGTGGAGTGTCCAGAATCACCTGGGCAGCTTTTCTCAATTGTCCATGCATGGAGGGTCCTGCCCAGCATCTTTTAAAAGCTCCTGAGGTGGTTCACTATCAAAGAGCAACAGCTCAGATTTCTCGAACACTCGCTGTTAGGCAAGCACTGAACTCGGTCATTTATGTGCACTCTCACATTTCCTCACTGAAGCCTTGTCACCACCCCACAGGAAGCAGGCACTACTTCCTGACTGGTTCTGAAGCCTGACCCTGGTTAAGAACCACTGCCTGGCACAGAGCAAGCATTCCAAACATGTCTGCTGAGTGAATGGATACAGAATCTGGGTAATTCTCACTGGAGGAAAATGAGGAGTTGTTTCGAGGATTTAAAAAAAACGTGGGTTAGTGAATTAAATTCTTGGATTATAAAAAGCAGAGGCAAACAGAAAAACGATGGCATTAACAGCCAAATCTAAGGCTGGTTCCTCTTAAGCACCAGCCAAATAGAAAAACCTCTGATAAATCTAGTAAGAAGAAATTTTTAAAAGATGAACTTCAAGATAGGAGGATAAGGCCAGGCACGGTGGCTCATGCCTGTAATCCCAGCACTTTGGGAGGCCGAGGTGGGTGAATCACCTGAGGTCGGGAGTTCGAGACCAGCCTGACCAACATGGAGAAACCCCATCTCTACTAAAAATACAAAATTAGCCGGGTGTGGAGGCGCATGCCTGTAACCCCAGCTACTCAGGAGGCTGAGGCAGGAGAACTGCTTGAACCTGGGATGTGGAGGTTGCGGCGAGCCAAGATTGTGCCATTGCACTCCAGCCTGGGCAATAAGAACAAAACTCCGTCTCAAAAAAAAAAAAAAAAAAAAATAGGAGGATAAACAGAACAGTGAAATACACAATAGTGTGTTAAGAAATGCAAAAAATCTTAACAAAAAACTTTTAAATTCTAAACTACCGATGTTTACACAAAAAAGCAGAAACCTTTATAATTGAGGAGGAAATAGAAAAAATTGTTGCCAAACCATCTTGTCTATAAAAATCCTGAGTCTAAATGTTTTATAGGTAAATTCTTTCAAAAGACAGAAAAAGGTGAAAAGCAATCTGAATGTTTCTACAAATTAAGGATAAGCATGACACCAAAACCTGTCCGAGAGTGCTTTCTCTCTGTTGGCTATTTCCCTTAGTAATACAGATACTAAAAAATGATCAACTGGGCTGGACGCGGTGGCTCACACCTGTAATCCCAGCACTTTGGGAGGCCGAGGCAGGTGGATCACTTGAGGTCAGAAGTTCGAGACCAGCCTGAGTGACATGGTGAAACCCCATCTCTACTAAAAAATCAAAACTAGCCAGACATGGTGGTACATGCCTGTAATCCCAGCCACTTGGAAGACTGAGGCAGGAGAATCGCTTGAACCCAGGAGGCGGAGGTTGCAGTGAGCTGAGATTGTACTCCAGCCTGGGCAACAAGAGCAAAACTCTTATCTCAAAAAAAAAAAAAAAAAAAAAGAGAGAGATCAACTGTATTTTGAAAAACTCATGTATTGTAACCAAGTGGAATTTTATCCCAGCATTATGTATAATAGTAAAAATTTCAGAAATAACCTAAATGTTCTCTGAGAAATGGCTAAATAAATTTTGGTACATTCATACAAAGCAATATAATATAGTCATTAAAACTGATTTTATTTTTATTTATTTATTTATTTATTTTTTTGAGACGGAGTCCTGCTCTGTCGCCCAGGCTGGAGTGCAGTGGCGCGATCTCGGCTCACTGCAAGCTCCGCCTCCTGGGTTCACGCCATTCTCCTGCCTCAGCCTCTCCGAGTAGCTGGGACTACAGGCGCCCGCCACCATGCCCGGCTAATTTTTTGTATTTTTAGTAGAGACGGGGTTTCACCGTGGTCTCGATCTCCTGACCTCGTGATCCGCCTGCCTCGGCCTCCCAAAGTGCTGGGATTACAAGCGTGAGCCACTGCGCCCGGCCTTAAAACTGATTTTAAACAACAACAACAAGAATCCTCATAAAACTTACACAAAATTTAAAATATGTTATAATTTAAAATGTTTAAGAGGAAAAACATGCATAAGGAGAAAAGGAAATTCATCAAAACAAATACAGAGGTCCTAAGGAAGAGGGATCATAAATGACTTTTTCTATCAAAAAGTCTAGATTATTAAGCAATTAATACCCGGAATATATACAGAACTCCTAAAAATCCAAAAAAAAAAATTCAAAAATGGGCCAGGAACTTGAATAAACATTTCTCCAAAGAAGACATACAAAGATGTTCAAAAACACTAATCATTAGAGAAATGCAAATCAAAACTACAATGAGATATCACCTCACACAGGTTAGGATGGCTACTATCAAGATAAAACAGAAAATAACAAGTGTTGGGGGGACGTGGAGAAGTTGGAACCCTTTGTGCACTGTCGTTAAGAATGGAAAAAGGTACAGCTGCTATGGAAATAGTATGGTGGTTCCGGAAAAAAATTACCGTATGACCCCGCAATTTCTCTCTGCGTATACAACCAAAAGAATTCAAAGTCAGGTCTCAAAGACATATCTGTACCCCCACGTTCAATAGTTCAATGCCTCATGTGCATGTTCAGTGCCATAGCAGCATTATTCACAATAGCTAAACATGTAAACAACCGAAGTGTCTATCAACGCATGAATGGATAAGCAAAATGGCATTGTATTTAGCCTTAGAAAAGCTTTTATTTTAAAGTACTGTATTCAGACTTAAAAAGAAAGAAAATTCTGATATACGCTATGACTTAGATGAATCTTGAAGACATTATAATGAGTGAAATAAGCCAGCCACAAAAAGATACATACTGTATGATTTTGGCCAGACGTGGTGGCTCACGCCTGTAATCCCAGCACTTGGGAGGCTGAGGTGGGCAGATCACTTGAGGTCAGGAGTTCGAGACCAGCCTGGCCAACATGATGAATCCCCAGCTCTACTAAAAACACAAAAATTAGCTGGGCGTGGTGACACATGCCTGTACTCCCAGCTCTCAGGAGGCTGAAGCAGAACTGCTTGAACCCAGGAGGCTGAGGATGCAGTGAGCCAAGACTGCGCTACTCACCCCGGCCTGGGTGACAAAGCAAGACTCTGTCTTAATAAAAAACAAAACAAAACAAAACATACGGTTTGATTCCACTTATGTAAGATAGAGTAGTCAAAATCATACAGATAGAAAGCAGAATGGTAGTTGCAGGGGCTGGAAGAAGAAAGAATGAAGAGTTATTGTTTAATGGATTATAGAGTTTTCAGTTTTACAAGGTGAAGAGTTTTGAAGATGGATAGTGGTGATGGTTGCATTACATATGAGTGTATTTAATACCACTGAACGGTACACTTAAAATTAGTTAAGATTGTCTTATGTGTATTTTGTCAAAATTTTTAAAAATTGAAAAAGATTATATTAAAGGTAAAAAGTCTCTAATATTATATATGCTTACATACTTTAATAAAATATACTTTATTTGTTTTGAGTCAGAGTCTTGCTGTGTCGCCCAGGCTGGAGTGCAGTGGTGCAATCTCAGCTCACTGCAACCTCTACCTCCTGGGCTCAGGCGATTCTCATGTCTCAGCCTCCGAAGTAGCTGGAATTACAGGCGTGTGCTGCCACACCTGGCTAATTTTTGTATTTTTAGTAGAGATGGGGTTTCATTATGTGGCCCAGGCTGGTCTCGAACTCCTGGTCTCATGCAATTCGCCCGTCTCGGCCTCCCAAAGTGCTGGGATTACAGGTGTGAGCCACTGTACCTGGCCATAAGATATACTTTAATAAAAGTAATACAACACGGAAAAGTTAAGGAAAATAATCATATTTTTGAAACAGTTTTTTTTTTGAGATGGAGTCTCGCTCAGTCACCTAGGTGGGAGTGCAGTGGCGTCATCTCGGCTCACTGCAAGCTCCGCCTCCCAGGTTCACGCCACTCTTCTGCCTCAGCCTCCCGAGTAGCTGGGACTACAGGTACTCGCCACCATGCCTGGCTAATTTTTTTGTATTTTTATTAGAGACGGGCTTTCACCATGTTACCATGTTAGCCAGGATGGTCTCGATTTCCTGACCTCGTGATCTGCCCGCCTCAGCCTCCCAAAGTGCTGGGATTACAGGCGTGAGTCACTGCACCTGGCCTGAAATAGTTCTCAGGAACAGGTTTTGACATCCTAACATCCCAAAGACAAATTTTTTTAAAACTGTTCAGTGCAAATCACATTGTTTCACGTAATCATTTTATCAGAAAATAAAATGGGCTCATTGTGACTAGAAAATATAATTTGTGCTATATTAGGAGCAGAAAGTATAAAATTGCTGCTTGGGCTTAAGTGGTTATGAATGATCATGTTACCTCGTGTTTAGTCTGGGCAAGGGATTGAAGGGAGGGGTCAAATGGCCTTACTCTAAAGGAGCACAAAGCCTGGTACAGAGAAAGCTGGGTGAAGGCACCACTCCATTCCATGTAAGAACAGTATTATATAATAGGTGTGCACAGGCCGGGCGCGGTGGCTCATGCCTGTAATCCCAGCACTTTGGGAGGCTGAGGTGGGCGGATCACGAGGTCAGGAGATCGAGACCATCCTGGTTAACATGGTGAAACCCCGTCTCTACTAAAAATACAAAAAATTAGCTGGATGTGGTGGCATGCGCCTGTAGTCCCAGCTACTCTGGAGGCTGAGACAGGAGAATTGCTTGAACCCGGGAGGCGGAGGTTGTAGTGAGCTGAAATCACGCCACTGCACTCCAGCGCAACAGAGTGAGACTCCATCTCAAAATAAAAAAGCAAAAAGCAAAAAAAAAAAAGGTGTTCACAGGTGCTATGGGCACACACAGGAGCGGTACCTAACCTTACACAGGGGAAAGTGCAATCTGAGCTGAGGCTTAGAGACTACCTCCTGTCAGCTCAGGCCGAAGCTGAGAAGGGGAACCTCTGGACAGAGGGAGCTCAGACATCCTTGACCACAAACATCCTGACCTGATTCAGCAACTGGTCTGGTTTCCCCTGGTGGCCCCAGGAGCATCTTGTCTGAGTTTGGGTGACCTAAGCCAGGTTTTGCTGGGTCTGTTCACCCTGATGATCTAACCAGAGCTTTTATAATCCAGAGTCAACAGAGACCAGGCCCTGACCCCTCCTCCCCATTTCTTCTCTATCAAGGAAATCTCTTCACTAACATGAAGAGATCTGGTCTCCACATGCAGCATTTTTCTTATAAAACTTCCCTCATTTCTCTTTTCTGTTTTATTTTTTTTTTTGAGATGGGATCTCTCTCTGCTGCCCAGGCTGGAGTGCAGTAGTGCAATCATAGCTCACTGCAGCCTCAAACTCCTGAGCTTAAGTGATCCTCTCACCTCAGCCTCCCAAGTGGCTGGGACTATAGGTGTGTGTGCCACTACACCTAGCTTAAAACTTCTCTCATTTCTTAGTGTTCTGGTGGCTTCAACTTTAAGAACGGAAAATGCCTTTTTTGTTTCCTAACTAAAAATGTAGTACACATGTGATGAGAAAGAGGCCAGCCAGTATGGTGGCTCACACCTGTAATCCCAGCATTTTGGGAGGCCAAGGCAGGTGGATCACTTGAGGTCAGGAGTTCGAGACCAGTCTGGCCAACATAGTGAAACCCCATCTCTAGTAAAAATACAAAAAAATCAGCCGGGCGTGGTGGGTGCACACCTGTAATCCCAGCTACTTGGGAGGCTGAGGCAGGAGAATTGCTTGAACCTGGGAGGCAGAGGCTGCAGTGAGACGAGATTGCGCCACTGCACTCCAGCCTGGGTGACAGAGCAAGACTCCACCTCAAAAAAAAAAAAAAAAAAAAAAAAAAGGCAGGCCAGACGCAGTGGCTGACACCTATAATCCCAGCACTTTGGGAGGCTGAGGCAGGCAGATCACGAGGTCAGGAGATTGAGACCATCCTGGTCAACATGGTGAAACCCTGTCTCTACTAAAAATACAAAAATTAGCTGGGCATGGTGGTGCATGCCTGTAATCCCAGCTACTCGGGAGACTGAGGCAAGAAAACCGCTTGAATCAGGGAGTTGGAGGTTGCGGTTGGGCCAAGATCATGCCACTGCACTCTAGCCTGGTGACAGAGCAAGACTCTGTTTCAAAAAAAAAAAAAAAAAAAAGAAAGAAAGAAAGAAAAGGCAAATAAGGATGCATAATGTTTACATAGACATTGCTACTAATGATCCTATAGATACATAGCTATATCTACGCAAACATTCTAAATGGGTATCCTGGCTCCTCCATCTCTGCTCCCAGTCCCATCCTGCTTCAGGTGGAGCCAGTTCAGGAATTTAACTATGTTCAGGGGAAAGGTCCCACTCATCAAAACACCTCTCCAAAGGAACTATTATCAAATATAATATCAAACTTTTTCTCCTAGGATTCATCATTCATGGCAATCTTTTAAAAAATCTAAGAAGTTGTATTAGTTCCCTGCCTCAAATCATCAGCTCAAGCTACAATGGCCTCTTTGCTGCTCCTTGAATACACCAGACACACATCTTGCCACTAGGCTGTTCCTTCTGCCCAGAGCACTCTTCCCCTAGACATCAACTCCCTCATCGCCTTCAAGTCTGCTCAGGTGTCACCATCTCATTAAGGATAAGGCTTACCCTGACCACATCATTTTAAATTGCACCCCTACTACAAACCCCCCACCTCCCCACTCAGTCCCCCTTACCTTTCTCTACCTTTTTTCCCTCTTGAGATACTACTGCCTTCTAGGATACCATACAATTTACTTATTTACTGAATTCTTCTGTCTGCCCTCTCTAGAATGTAAGCTCCTTGAGAGCAGAGTCCTTTCTAATTTTGTTCATTGAAGAATCCCAACTGCCTAGAAAAGTGCCTGACACATCATAGGGCTCAATGACTATCTGATGAATGAGCAGATGAATGAATGAACGAATGAATGAGTTACAAGGCCAAAAAGAACAACTCCAAACTCCTTCCATTCTCCTCTACCCACTGCCAGCAGCCCACAGCTGATGTTACAAAGAAAATGCTTTAATGAACATGCACCCCCATCTTCTTGTCTCCCAACTCCCCTGATTCACCAAGTCAATCAGCTCTACTCTCTCCCTTTTGTTTTTTGGGGTTTGTTGAGATGGAGTCTCACTCTGTCACCCAGGCTGGAGTGCAGTGGCGGGATCTCGGTTCACTGCAACCTCCACCTCCCAGGTTCAAGCGATTCTCCTGCCTCAGCCTCCCTAGTAGCTGGGACTACAGGCACCTGTCACCATGCCTGGCTAATTTTTGTATTTTTAGTGGAGACAGGGTTTCACCATGTTGGCCAGGCTGGTCTCGAACTCCTGACCTCCAGTGATCTGCCTGCCTCGGCCTCCCAAAGTGCTGGGATTACAGTCCCCTTTTGTTTTCACCTGCTTAGACTCCGCTCCTATTCAAAGGTGAAAACTCCACTGACTTCTTCCCACCAGCAGAATGTCCTGGCCCCTCTCTTAACCCCAAGCAGCCTCTGGACCTCTGCAACAACACTTGACACCAGCTCTCTTGGGCTCTACTTCTGCAGGAGACTGTCTGCTCCCACTAAATTAACTTTACAGTTAAGCAGTCACAGGACTCATTACTAATCTCTGCATTCCCCTGAGGGTCATGCTCAGAGAAGGGGAACCACTGCTAAAGGGAAATTTCTGCCTGAAAAGCCCCGTTTAGGACCAGTGTTCTGTTCTGTCCTTTATCCCTGGTTATCACCTGCAGCCTGAATTAGATAACCCAAGTGGACATCATCAGGCCATTCGATGAGAATGCAACTAAGCCAGGGTGTTCAGGGAACATAGCTTGAAAAGTCAAGTTTACAGTGGTCCTTAAAATTCATTGCTCAGAACATGAGTCCGCTTTCACCACTAAAAAGGTATCCTCCCACTACGGAAAAGACTGGAGTCCCTGATGAGGTGTTAAGTCATCTAATTCTCACAAGCCTATAGAGGACACTTTGCATGTAAAGGGGATAATGATCATCATGTGCTCTGGCTCTCCTTAAACCAAGTAACTGTCTTGTTTTAGTACTGTCAGGTGCCTTACTCCTTAAGGCTCATCCCTGTAAAACAGAAACATATAATAAGAAGTAAATATATTTATTAGAAAAGGCAGGCTGGGCCCAGTGGCTCATGCCTGTAATCCCAGAACTTTGGGAGGTCAGGAGATCGAGACCATCCTAGCCAACATGGTGAAACCCCGTCTTTACTAAAAATACAAAAATTAGCTGGGCATGGTGGCACATGCCCAGCTGTGGTGGCTCACACCTGTAATCCCAACACTTTGGGAGGGTGAAGCGAGCAGATCACTTGAGCTTAGGAGTTCAAGTCCAGCCTGGCGAAACCCCATCTTTACAAAAAACACAAAAATT
Organism: Symphalangus syndactylus; assembly: GCF_028878055.3. Lineage (NCBI taxonomy): Eukaryota > Metazoa > Chordata > Mammalia > Primates > Hylobatidae > Symphalangus > Symphalangus syndactylus. The sequence goes on from NC_072433.2 coordinate 25,141,106, forward strand.
AGACCAGGCGTGGTGGCTCACATCTGTAATCCCAGCACCTTGGGAGGCCAACGTGGGCGGATCAGTTGAGGTCAGGAGTTCGACACCAGCCTGGCCAACATGGTAAAACCCTGACTCTACTAAAATACAAAAAAATTACCCGGGTGTGGTGGTGCACACCTGTAATCCCAGCTACTAGGGAGGCTGAGGCAGGAGAATCACTTGAACCCAGGATGTGGAGGTTGCAGTGAGCCGAAATCATCCCACTGCACTTCAGCTTGGGTGACAGAATGAGACTCTGTCTCAAAAAATAAAATAAAATAAACAAAAAAATACAAAAATTAGCCGGTGGTGGCGTGCACCATGACAGACGTTGCAGTGAGCCAAGATCATGTCACTGTACTCCAGACTGGGTGACAGAGAGAGACTCTGTCTCAAAAAAAAAAAAAAAAAAAAGCATGATGTATTGTATGCTTAATTCACTGTAAACTGCTCTTTTAAAGGACATTACTAAGTTGGTGTTTTTATCTTTAAATTTTTTTTTTTTTTTTTGCAGAGACGGAGTCTCACTATGTTGCCCAGGCTGGTCTCAAACTCCTGGGCTTAAACGATCCTATTGCCTCAGATTCCCAAAGTGCTGGAGTTACAGGTGTGAGCTACTGTAACTGGCAACTTGGTATTTTTATTTGAATTGATCTTGATGTCTCACACACCTAGCAACTACAATCTGTCATTTTTCCTTAATTCTAAAGACAGTGTAGACTCAAAGATACAGATACCATCTGGATCTTGATGTATTTTCACCAATATGTAAATCAATGGATAACCTTAAGAGTTGTGATTCTTCTAGAAAATGCCCCCTCTGCCACAAGAATAAATGGGTTCACGAATCAGCATTACATTAATTAAGGTGAAGGCTGGACTTCTGGCGGTGGTGAGTGGTGTACTCTATTACAATTTTGTTAAAGCAGAAAAGGACACAAAAAGCTCTGGGAAAATCAGCCCTGGTTTTGTTTTTGGTTGTTTTTTATTTTGTTTTGTTTCTGCCTCCTTGCCCAAGAAATCCCATCTCCAGCCTCTTCCTAGACATGTTCTAACTAGGCTTCTACAGTCCCTTACGGACTCTCTATGGGCCCTGGGTCAGAAGCTGGGGCTCCTCTCTCCTCACTTGCCGACGGTCATTTCCTCCTCTACAGTGTTTCATCCTGTCACCCCACTCTCCATTTCTTATTGACAAAAGTTAAAAAAACTAGCGTGGCATTCAGGACTCTCAAAACTGACACTTCCCAACACATCCAACCTCAACTCCTCCCACAAGATCGCACCACACTGGCCCCCTCTACCCCACAGAGCAGCCTCCCCTTTGGGAATCCAGCTCCCCAAAGCCTGGGGTTTTGCAAGGCCATTAGGCTCCGATCGAGCCAAGCAAGCAAGGGAATCGCCAGGCGGAGAACAATGACTGCTCCAAACACCCTTGGGAGATGGGATAGATGGATGGATGGGATGCCCAGGAGGTTAGGAACGCGTTGCTCACCTGGGGCGCGGCCGTCGGAGGCCTCGGGGCCATTCCTGCCTCGCCAGGGCCCGGCTCCGGGGCAGGAGCTGGGGAGAAAGGACAGGGCCCACTCACCCCGCTGCAACACCGACCCCACCCCACCACGCCCCGCCTCCCCCTCCGCCCCAAACCACATCTCCAGTGGAGATGGTGGCGAGGACCGCTGAACCAGCCTGGGCCTGCCGCTCCCCATCCCCGAAATGAAGGTCTCGGCGGCCTTCCGGACACCCCCCTCCGGCCACGCCCAGTCCCCTTCGCAGGGTGGTGGGCGAGGCCCGGCTGACACCCGCCAAACCCAGGAGGGGTGCCGCCCAAACCCGCGCACTCGGAATCACCGCCTCTGGGGGGCTCCGGATTTCGCGACCTCCGGCCCACCCAGAGCCTCGGGCAGCTCCTCCCGCCGCCGCAGGCTCGGTTATCTCCAATTCTGAGCTGCGGAGGGGCTGCCCAAAGGGGCCTCAGCCACACCGGGGTCGGACAATGGCCGCAGCGGCGGGGCAGAGCCGGAAGTGCGCCTGCGCACGCGGAGCCTCGCTCCCGCAACCTCGAGGCCGCGCCGGGCACGCGAACTACACTTCCCAGAGGCCCGCGGGCGCGGGCCCCGCCTCGGCGGCCTCCGAAGGCGCGTTAGGGACCCCTGCGAGGGCCGAGGGAGGCGGCCAGTGTGGCTCGAGCGTGCGTGTGTCCCTGTATTCCTGTTACTGTACGCCTCCTCTGTGCAAGGGGCTTGTTGCTAGCTGGGGGATCGGCCGGGAAAGACCCTGGTTTCGGGGAGCAAGCGTACGCCCCTTTGGACGAGCCTGACGATAAAAACGCAAACATATCAACAAGATAATGTCAGGTCCTGACTTCAGCTGTAAGAGTGACACAGGAAGGGAGTGAGACAGCGTCAGAGGGTGGGACATTTGCATCTTCATCAAAAGGCAATTTTCTATTTCTCATTTCAGAAAAAAAATAGAAACCGGATAAATCCGTGGCCTCCTGAACAATGTGAAAAGGCAGACCTACTACCGTGTTATTTCGTTACTTCGTAGCCCCTTAATGCAGGATTTTGTGTTTGGGACAAGCCAACAGTGATGGAAATTTTCTTTCTTTCTTTTTCTTTTCTTTCTTTTTTCTTTTTTTTGAGACGGAGTTTTGCTTTTGTTGCCTAGGCTGGAGTGCAATGGCGCGATTTTGGCTCACCGCAACCTCCGCCTCCCGGGTTCAAGCGATTCTCCCGCCTCAGCCTCCAGAGTAGCTGGGATTACAGGCATGCGATGCGTCACCACTCAGAGTCGGAACCGGGGGTGAAGAACGCGGAACCGGCGCCCTCTTACTGTGCCCATGTTACCTAACAACCACGCCCGTCTAATTTTGTATATTTAGTAGAGACGGGTTTTCTCCATGTTGGTCATGCTGGTCTCGAACTCGCAACCTAAGGTGATCTGCCCGCCTCGGCCTCCCAAAGTGCTGGGATTACAGGCATGGGCAACCGCGCCCGGCCCGATGGAAATTTTCAACACAAAGATAGGTCAACTTTTAGATACAGCGATTAGGTTTATGTAATTATGTCTTATGTATCACAGACATTCAGGCTACATTTCCTAGATTTCAGCTTGATTTCTTAACATTAGAGCATCGCATACCAACGTGGTAGAAAATGACTGCAACAATATGTTCCTTATGTCACACTGCTTTATCAAAAATATGAACATTCAAAAATAAATGCTTTATGCCGGGTGCGGTGGCTCAAGCCTGTAATCCCAGCACTTTGGGAGGCTGAGGCTGGCGGATCACCTGAGGTCAGGAGTTTGAGACCAGCCTGACCAACATGGAGATAACTCGTCCCTATTAAAAATACAAAATTAGTCAGGCGTGGTGGCGCATGCCTGTAATCCCAGCTACTCAGGAGGCTGAGGCAGGAGAATCGCTTGAATCCGGGAGGCGGAGGTTGTGGTGAGCCGAGATTGCACCATTGGACTCCAACCTGGGCAATAAGAGCAAAACCCCATCTCAAAAACAAAACAAAACAAAACAAAAAAGGGAGAAAATTTCCATCACTGTTGGCTTGTCCCAAACACAAAATCCTACACAAGGGGCTAACAAGTAATGAAATAACACGTCAATAGCACAGGGAGGCTGAGGAGGGAGGAGCCCAGGAATTAAAAGACCAGCTTGGGCAACATGGCAAAACCCCGTCTCTACAAAACATACAAACATTAACTGGTTGCAACAGTGTACGCCTGTGGTCCCAGCTACTTGGGAGGCTGAGGTGGGAAGATCATTTGAACCCGGGAAGCAGAAGTTGTGGTGGGCTGTGATTTCACCACAGCACTCCGGCCTGGGCGACAAAGTGACACTCTGTCTCAAAAAATATATATATAAATTAATGAATGCTTTCTATCACTGCTTTGTGAATATAGTGCTCTGGAATTAGCAGAATGCATAATTCACAAGTATGAATTAGAGTGGACCGGGAGGCCTCTCTGAGGCAAGTGACTTAGTAGCTGCAACTTAAGGCAACTGCAGGCTGGGCATGGTGGCTCATGCCTGTAATCCTAGCACTTTGGGAGGCTGAGGGGGGGCGGATCACTTGAGGTCAGGAGTTCGAGACCAGCCTGGCCAACATGGTGAAACCCCATCTCTACTAAAAATACAAAAATTAGCAGGGTGTGGTGGCACGCGCCTGTAGTCACAGCTACTTGGGAGGCTGTAGCAGGGGAATCACTTGAACCCAGGAGATGGGGGTTGCAGTGAGCCAAGATTGCACCACTGCACTCCAGCCTGGGTAAGACATGGAGACTCTGTCTCAAAACAACAACAACAACAACAACAAAAAACCCAACAACAACAACAAAACAACTGCAGGTACATAAGGGGAAAAGAATTCCAGGCTGAAGAAACTGAAGGTGCAAAAGCTGTCAGATGGGAACAAGCTTGGTGTGCTTAGGAACAGATAAATGCCTAATGTAGCTTAGCAGAGTGAGGGATAAGAGAGTGAGCAGAGCAGAGGTAGGGCAGGTAGACTGGGGCTTGATGGAGCAAGGCTTTGGAGGTTGTGATGAGGGGTGTGGATTTTACTTGAGTGTGATGAGAGCCATTGGCTTAGTAACAACAGTGGAGTCACTTATTACTATGAGAGAATAAGAGGAATTTTTCCTACTGTCCCAGAATTGGTAACCAGGACTCAGAGTTGAGGATTAAGTTCTGCATTCTAAGGAAAGATGAAAACATTTGGGGTGAGAACCTCTCAGGTCTTATCAAAGGAAGCTGGGTGCTGAATTCTGAATTTGCTCTGTTACTGTTAACCACTGACGCAATACCACCCCTCTTTCCCAGGCTATATAAGAGTATGATGGGAAAGAAAAGGAAAAATCCCTACCCAGGCACAGTGGCCTGTACTTCCCACACTTTAGGAGGCTGAGGAGGGAGGATCGCTTGAGCCTAGGCATTCCAGACCATCCTGGGCAACATAGTGAGACCTCGTTTCTACAATAGTAATAATAATAATGCCAGGTGTGGTGGCATGCCGGTAGTCCCCAACTACTGGGGAGGCTGAGGTGGGAGGATCAGCTTGAGCTAGGGGAAGTTGAGGATGCAGTGAGCTGAGATCGTGCCACTGTACTCCAGCTTGGGTGACAGAGCAAGACCCTCTCTCAAAAGAAAGAAAAAGAATTCCTCAGATGAGCAAGCCTTCCACCTGATGCGGAAGGCAGTGTTCACCCCCACTCCCACTTGCAAGATAAATGTGAGAAAGAGCACTCAAACATTGAGCCTACCCAAGAGAGCGGAGGTTTTAAAAACTGCACTGCTACCTCCCAAAGAGAAAGAGAACAACGCTGTTTGTAAGGAGAGCAACCTGAATTTCTGCTGTTTGTGTAGAAAGTGCATGTACTGGAAAATAATTGGGCTTTTAGCCCCCAGGGGAAAGGTGTGCAGTTCACAATAGTAAGAGGCTGTGGAATTAACTGGGTGTGAGAAGAAGCTCACACCCATTTGGAGATTGAAGGAAGCTGAAGCAGAGCCGGGTGTTCCAAGTCGGGTATCTATTGTTTTTCTCTAAGGAACTCACAGATGCACTTCTGCTTCTGGGAGTGTGGCTCAGCAACTTTAATGCTGGATAAAATAATTTAAAAATCTTTTAAAATGTATTGATGAGCTAGAAAATTAGTAAGGAATACAGAGAAGCCCAAACCCAAACAAAATGAATAACTTAGAGAGTAGTAGGCAAAACATGGAACGCTAGCTTTCACCTGGGAATCATTTGCCAAATGAGGCAAACTTGAGCTTTGTTTTTCTTTCTTTTTTTTTCTTCGGTCTCCGTAGAGACTGTCAAAAATTAAATTGCCAATGCCTAGTATAGTTCAAGTCATTATGGCAGTGTATTGGGAAAAGTTTTCAATTAGCAATAATTGTGCCTCGGATAAACCTCATTGGTTACGATACTGCCACTGCACAAAGCTAAGAGCTTTGTTTTTCATAGTCCTGTAGGCACAAGAGCCAAGTGACAAAACACAGACCCCATCCAAAGTAGAGTATCTAATAGGAGACACTCACCACCACCCAATAAAAATTGGGACTCCATAGATGAACACTCCCATGGTAGAGACTGCAAGGTAAATTACCTGTTTCAAACTTTGACAATGAGTAGGGGGGTTGGTGGAGGTGGTTGGTGGATATCTTTCCTGAGAATTTGTAACCAAAGCTGGTTCCTATGTGGAATTACAGCCTGTATTCACAGTCCCTGGGTGGTCCAAAAAAACTGCAAGCTGAGAATGTAGTTTAAATTCGTTCTCGGCTAACAGTGCTTCCAGGCATCTGGCAGAATCAAACATAAATCCAGTCTGGGAGAACTTACCCTCAGTCCAGGCTTCAAAGAACTTCCCCAAATATAATCCCAAGAAATAGGAGCTCACAGCCATGAATCGCAAACACAAAGCACATGCAGAAAACATGGAACCATGAATGACAGACAGAAAAAATAGTATAATAATATTCATAACCTCAAATATAGGGAGTTGTCAGACACAAAATTTATAATAATGTCTAATATGTTTCAAAAATTTATTTTTATTTGTTTTTTGAGAAAGAGTCTCGCTCTGCCACCCAGGCTGGAGTGCAGTGGCGTGATCTCAGCTCACTGCAAGCTCCGCCTCCCAGGTTCATGCCATCCTGCCTCAGCCTCTCGAGTAGCTGGGACTATAGTCACCTGCCACCAAGCCAGGCTAATATTTTGTATTTTTAGTAGAGACGGGGTTTCACTGTGTTACCCAGGATGGTCTTGATCTCCTGACCTCGTGATCCACCTGCCTCGGCCTCCCAAAGTGCTGGGATTACAGGCGTGAGCCACCGCGCCCAGCCGTCAAAAATTTATTTTAATAAACTAAAGTAGGGGTTGGACATATGAATAAAGAACAAGAGTCCAAAATCTTAAGAACCAAATAGAATTTAAAAAATGGCCGGGTGCGGTGGCTCACGCCTGTAATCCTAGCACTTTGAGAGGCTGAGGTGGGTGGATCACGAGGTCAGGAATCGAGACCATCCTGGCTAACACAGTGAAACCCCGTCTCTACTAAAAATATAAAACATTGGTCAGGCGTGGTGGCACGTGCCTGTAGTCCCAGCTACTCGGGAGGCTGAGGTAGGAGAATCACTTGAACCCAGGAGGTGGAGGTTGTAGTGAGCTGAGATCAAGCCATTGCCCTCCAGCCTGAGCTACACAGTGAGACGCTGTCTCAAAAAAAAAAAAGTAAGAAAATCTTTAAGTTAAAAATGTAATGCACATGGTTAACAATAGATTAGACACAGCCAAAGACAAAATTAGTGAACAGAAGGTTGATCTGAGGAAATTATCCACAAATGGACAAAGAGATGAAAAAAATTTTAAAAAGGCAGAGAGCTATAACACATCTAATCTAGGTTCCAGAAAAAGAAGAGAATTGAGGCAATATTCGAAGAGATAAAGGCTGAAAATTTCCAGAACTGATTAAAGATATAAAGATTCTGGAATCCTGACACTCCAAGCCAGATAAATAAAAATAAATTTACATTGAGACACATCATAGTGAAATTGTAGAACACCAAAGAAGATCTTTAAAATCCTAGAGAGAAAAAACAGATTACCTTTGAAGGAATGAAAATTAGAAGATGGCTAGCTGGGCGTGATGGCTCCCAGCTACTCAGGAGGCTGAGGCAGGAGGATGGCTTGAACCTGGGAGGTGGAGGTTGTAGTAAGCTGAGATTGCACCATTGCACTCCAGCCTGGGCAACAGAGCAAGACTCTGTCTCAAAACAACAACACAAAAGGAGAATTAGAAGATGGCAAAAATGGAAGACAGCTGGAATTACATCTTCATGAATGAGGATTAAATAGAAGGATTTTTGGAAAAACAAAAAACAGAATGTCATCAACAGAGACTCATTAAAGTTGGGTGTCTTTTTTTTTTTTTTTTTTTTTGAGACGGAGTCTCGCTCTGTCACCCAGGCTGGAGTGCAGTGGCGCGATCTCGGCTCACTGCAAGCTCCGCCTCCCGGGTTCACGCCATTCTCCTGCCTCAGCCTCTCCGAGTAGCTGGGACTACAGGCGCCTGCCACCACGCCCGGCTAATTTTTTTGTATTTTTAGTAGAGACGGGGTTTCACCGTGGTCTCGATCTCCTAACCTCGTGATCCGCCCGCCTCAGCCTCCCAAAGTGCTGGGATTACAAGCGTGAGCCACCGCGCCCGGCCAAAGTTGGGTGTCTTTTAAATGGAAGGAAAATAATTCCACATGGAAAGTCATATATAGACAAGTTAACAGTGAACAAAGAAAGTGGTAATTCTACCTGCCGGGCGTGGTGGCTCACGCTTGTAATCCCAGCACTTTGGGAGGCTGAGGTGGGCGGATCACAACGTCACGATATCGAGACCACGGTGAAACCCCGTCTCTACTAAAAATACAAAAAGTTAGCCCTGGCGTGGTGGCGGGTGCCTGTAGTCCCAGCTACTCGGAGAGGCTGAGATAGGAGAATGGCGTGAACCCGGGAGGCGGAGCTTGCAGTGAGCCGAGATCGCGCCACTGCACTCCAGCCTGGGTGACAGAGACTCTGTCTCAAAAAAAAAAAAAAAAAAAAAGAGTGGTAAATCTATGTGTAAATCTAAATTAAAATTGACTATATAACACTATTGATTATGTCTTGTGGGTTTAAAAAAAGATGAATCTAAAATCCAGGTCAGCAGAAAAAAATCAAGGTTCTCCTGATGAGAGATTAAAGGTTCTAAGATTATTATATTGTTTTGGAGGATAAAGAGGGACTTCAGTGGGTTGACTATATGTCACAAAGGTCCCTATGGCCTCTTCGTCTCACTTTCTCTGAATGTCAGCATTTGTTTCTCTTTCTCCTTTATGAAGACCTCACAGCCAGTCAACTGAACTTTTTCCTACCAGGGCTCTTGATTCTTTTATCCCCACCTTGTGCTGAAACTGACCTACAAAATCCAATATCATGCCAGCTGAAAATTGCTGGGAAGATGAGCCTGTTGACAATTTTTATACCCACTTTTCAAACCCGCTCCTCCACTTCACCTCCAGTCTTAGAGACAGATGTTCCTTTGCTGATTTGGAGAAAAGTGCTCTCTCTCGGGGTCCTTGGTCCCCAATCCCTTCTAACCTATCATCCATTATTTCTTCTACATCTCACATTTTGTTTTTTCTTTTGGCTTTTTCCATTGGACTTATAACCATGCTTAAATCTCTCCCTTCTGAGAGAAAGGAAGAGACAGACACACACACACACACACACACACACACACACACACACACACAGAGATTTCTTGTCCCCAGATATCTCTCAGCTGCCATTCTTCTTTACGCCTACCCATTTCACCTGAACTAGAAAAAGTACACCATCTTGTGAAGACCAAGTCCTCACTTCCCATTCATGCCTTGTTTGACTGTTGTTTGGCTTCTACCTTCACCTTACTCTGGTACTGATTTTGCCAACATGACCAGTGATTTAGCTAGTTGATGACCTGAATGGACATCAGGCAGATTTTATCTAATGCTATCTGGCACTTATCTCCCTGAAACTCTTTCCTCCACTGGCTACTAATACTGCCTTTTCTGGAGCTCCTAGAATTTCTCTACATCCCACCTTTCTCCCCACTCCACCCATTTCCTTTTTTTTTTGAGGCGGAGTTTCGCTATTGTTGCCCAGTCTGGAGTGCAATGGCTCAATCTTACCTCACTGCAACCTCCGCCTCCTGGGTTCAAGCGATTCTCCTGCCTCGGCCTCCTGAGTAGCTGGTATTACAGGCGCCAGCCACGATGCCCAGCTAATTTTTGTATTTTTAGTAGAGACAGGTTTCACCTCGTTAGCCAGGCTGGTCTCGAGCTCCTGACCTCAGGATCCACCCACCCGGCCTCCCAAAGTGCTGGGATTACAGGCGTGAGACACCACACCTGGCCCTTTCTTTTTCTAACAGCTTTATTGAGATATAAATCATATACTATAGAGCTCACAGTTTAAAGTGTACAATTCAGTAGTTTTTACTGGATGTAGAGAGTTATATAACCATCACTATAATCTAATTCTAGAACATCATCCCTAAAAGAAAACTTACGCCATTAGTAGCCATTCCCTAATCCTACCCTGCCACCTTGCAGTCCTAGGCAACCACTGTTCTACTTTTTCTCTATATAGTTTGCCTATTCTGGACATTTCACATAAATGGGGTCATGCAGTATGTATTTGTTTGTATGTGTGTGGTTGGCTTCTTTCACTTATCGTCGCATCAGAGGCATGTGACCTAGAACAACTCCATCTTAAATAGGAGCTGGGTAAAATGAGGCTGAGACCTACTGGGCTACATTCCCAGACAGTTAAGCCATTCTAAGTCATAGGATGAGATAGGAGGTCGGCATAAGATACAGGTCATAAAGACCTTGCTGATAAAACAGTTTGCAGTAAAGAAGCCGGCTAAAACCCACCAAAACCAAGACGGCAACAAGAGTGACCTCTGGTCATCCTCACCACTATACTCCCAAAAGCGCCATAAGAGTTTACAAATGCCATGACAACATCAGGAAGTTACCCCAAATGGTCTAAAAAGGGGAGGCATAAATAATCCACCCCTTGTTTAGCATATCATCAAGAAATAACCATTAACATGGGCAACCAGCAGCCCTCTGTTTATGGCGTAGGCATTCTTTTATTCCTTTACTTTCTTAATAAACTTGCTTTTGCTTTGCACTGTGGACCTCGCCCTAAATTCTTTCTTGCGAGAGAGCCAAGAGCCCTCTCTTGGGGTCTGGATAGGGACCGCTTTCCTGTAACAGTAGTGCTTCTGAGGTTCATCCATGTTGTAGCCCGTATCAGCAACGCATTCCTTTGTATTGCTGAATAATATATGATTATATGGATATATCACATTCTGTCTAGTCATTCATCAGTTGGTGGGCATTTGGGTTGTTTACACTTTTGGCTCCACTGTACTCCAACTCGGGCTCAAGTGACCCGCCCGCCTCTCCTCCCAGGGTGCTGGGATTACAGGCGTGAGCCATCGCACCCGGTCTCAAAGATTATTATTTATAAAACCCGGAATTGCTATGTGAGAGGGGACCAACTGGATATTTTGGAGGGTGAAGCTCTCCCCATTCACAGAGCTCTAGTGGTTGGCTCGGATTTCTGCACAGAGGGAGACACACACGAAAACAAACACTCGGGGGAATTCATCGGCTCCTGCTCACAGTTCCAAAACGCCACCCCAACCAGAACCACCCCTAAGCTCTCAACCCAGCGCACCAAGGTCCCAGGCGCACCAGAAGTGGAGTTTGACTCGTGCAGGTCCGCTGACTGCTGCTGGGGAGGGGGCCCCGCCCAGGCTCTACGTCCGGAGCCTTGGGAAAGGGGCCAAGCCCCTGAGGAATGGGGGTTGGTCGGCAGTGAGTCCCAGAGCAACGACGCGCGCCCCTCGACTGCGGCCCTGGGTTCGAGGCACCGACCCCTCCTTTCCGCTCCAGGTCCGCGCTCGGGGCTGGGGGCGGAGGCGCCGGGAGGGAAGCAGCAGGCTAGTTGCAGGGGAGGCGCCTCGCACAGCACTTGCGGCAGGGGGTGGGGCAACCAGACTCCGTACCGGCAGTTGTCGTCGGGTTGCAAGGCGCACAATTCCCCAGGTGCTAAAAGCCAGCAGCCATTTTCTTCCGCGGGTCTTCACCTCCCTGTAAGCCGCCGAGCCACGGGCTGGAAGGGGAGGGCGGGGGCGTACCTCCCAGCCAATCACGAGCCACGTAGTTCGGCGCGTTGTCTCCATGACAACGGCCTGGTGTTCTGAGAGCTCCTCCGGGTTCTGCTAGCTACTCAAGAGTTCGAAGGCAGAAAAGACCGACTCGCACGTCCACTGGAAACCAGGAACGCAGGGGCGGGACCAGAGAGACTGGCAGAAGTCTCCAGGTGCCCGAGTAGTGCCTCAAAGCCTCTTCAAACCCCGCGCCCCGGTGGGCAAGAGGGCGCTCCTGGGCTTGGAGGGCGGAGGATGAGGCATTCAGCGGGACCTAGTCCTAACCCAGCCTGGGAGAGCATCAGGGACCCGTCGTTAACGTCAAATGCCTTCCTTGTTGCCTGCTCTATCTTTCATATCCACGAGGACCCCATTCTCCATGATGTGCTTATTTCACGTTGCATGTCTGTATCAAAACATCTCATAGACCCCATAAATATATACACCTACTGTGTACCCACAAAAATTAAAAAACAAAAACATCTACGAGGGATCGGGCTTGGTGGCTCACACCTGTAATCCCAACACTTTGAGAAGCCGAGGCGGATGGATCGCTTGAGCCCAGGAGTTTGAGACCAGCCTGGGGAACACAGTGAGACCACCCCCCACCCCCGTCTCTACAACAACAACAACAAAAACAGAAGCAAACAAACAAATTAGCCAGGTGTGGTGGCCCAGCTACTTGTGAGGCTGAGGCAGGAGTATCGCTTGAATTCAGGAGATTGAGGTTGCAGTGAGCTATGGTCGTGACACAGCATTCCAGCCTGGGTGACAGAGCGATACCCTGTCTCTAAAAAAAAAAAAGAAAGAAAAGAAAACATTAACATCCACGTGGATTGGACCTCCAGTTCCTCACTCGGCCCGGCGTGGGTCCAGCCTTCTGGCTGGGGCCTCCCCCATAACACAAGAATATCCAACTTCCGGTGACTTAAAACGTTCATTAAAGTGCCCCATCCTCTGATTTCCACGAAAACCGTGAGAAGAGATGGGACTCAGCGAATGTAGCCAGATCCGCTTCTGTTAAGCCGGAGAACCTGCGATTCCCAGAGCAATAGGGAACCCGGGTCCCCTGACGGGAAAACAAGGCTGAACCGCTAAGTGGGGCCTGGGTAGCTTCTGACCCCCTCTGCGGGGTTGGAAGCCGAGATGCGCGCCCACCCGCTTTCGACCTAGCGAAAGCGTGTCCTAGCACCCCGACTACCTTTACTGACACCAGGCGCCTGCTTTGCCTCCGCCTTCCCGGGCATGCATCTCAAAACTGCTGGAGCTCGAGCGCCACCTGCCGTCCTCTGCGACGCACTACTGCTGTAAAGCCAACCGCATAGCAGCAATACCGGCAGGGGACCGTGCGAGGCACTTCACATACATTATCTTAACTGAATTTAACAACCTGTCAGGTAGATATTCTTATTCCCATTTGACACTTGGGGTAACAAGTTCAGAGAATTTAAGAAGCTTGCCAAGCCCACTCTGACACCAAGTGTCATCCAGGATCCAAGAAGCCACTGTCCCCGGAGCTGTATACCCTCCCATGTCACAGTTGAGCCTCTGGTGATTCTGTCTTCAAGGACCCTCCAGGGTCCCTTCTGGCCTGCCTCTGACCATGTAGGCTCAGCATCGTTCTTCTCCAGGACTTTCATGCCCCTCTGTGGTTGAGAGACTGGCTGGCGCTGGTCTGATGACCAACACTGTGTGTGCAAGCCACCAGACCAGAACCTGAACTGCGTTAGAAAATTGTTTTCTTATACCCAATAGATTTAGGAACTAATTTTCTATTAATCAATATGTACGTTTACCTATTTTATATGTTGTAATGGGGATCTCCCCCCTACCCCACCCACCCATCCAGCATCCCTTCCCTCATCTCTCAGTAAGAGCACCCTCTTCCTTTAGGGGCAGTTCTTCCTCCTCTATGAAGTTCTGATGATGCGGTCAATCACAGACTCCATGTGACCCAAAGCAGGCCAATCAGATGCTTCCCTCTGGATGTTTTATGTAGATGCTCTATAGAAGGAAGCCTTTCCCCCTAGATTGTAGCACGTCTGTGAGGATTGGAAGCCAACACACAGAGAGGAGTCCAGAGTGCAGGCTGAGAAGAGAGAGGGGAGGAAGAGATGAGGGATGGGAGAGGAGGAGATGGGAGAGGGGGATGGGAGGAGGGAAGGGAGAGGAGGTGGCAGAGAGAGAGACAGAGAGAGAGAGAGAGTTCTCTTTGTGCCAGTCCCAAGTTAGCTGGCCCTGCGTGCAGCTCTAGCCCTGCTAGTTTCACAGTTTAAATATATGCGCCAATAATTTCTTCCTGTTTTGTCCTATGCCTGTTTAAAATAGGTTCTCTGGCCGGGCGTGGTGGCTCACATCTGTAATCCCAGCACTTTGGGAGGCTGAGGCGGGTGGATCACCTGAGGTCAGGAGTTAGAGACCAGCCTGGCCAACATGGTGAAACCCCGTCTCTACTAAAAATACAAAAAATTAGCTGGACGTGGTGGTGTGCGCCTGTAATCCCAGCTACTCTGGAGGCTGAGGCAGGGGAATCGCTTTGAGAGGCAGAGGCTGCAGTGAGCCGAGATCGTGCCACTGCACTCCAGCCTGGGCGACAGAGGGAGACTCTGTCTTAAATATAAATAAATAAATAAAGTCAACAAATAAATAAATAAAGTGGGTTCTTTGACTGCTGCAACCAGAGTCCTGGATAATAGTCCATGACACTAGCCACCCCCGCACTCAAAATATTCAAAGCAGAATAAAGCTAGTACAGATTTTGTTACACTTTTGATTTTAACGTTAGACTCACAAGAAGTGCGAAAGTAGAACGAAGAGGTCCCATGTACCCATCACCCAGTTTCCCTCAGTGGTGGCACCTTACATAACTCTAGTACATCCTCAAAATCAGGAAATTGATATTGGCACAATATATTTATCTAAAGACCTTACTTGGATTTTTGCCTGCTTTGCATATATTTTTTATGTCTTTGTTTATAATTCTATGGCACCTTATCATGTGTATATATTAATAGAACCATTGTAAATTTAAGATACAAAGCTCCTGTTACCACAGAGAAACTCCCTTTGAGCTATTCTCTCTTTTTTTTTTTTTTTTTTTTGAGATGGGGTCTTGCTCTGTCGCCCAGGCTGGAGTGCAATGGCGCGATCTCAGCTCACTGCAACCTCTGCCTCCCGAGTTCAAGCGATTCCCCTGCCTCAGCCTCCTGAATAGCTGGGACTACAGGTGCACGCCACCACGACCAGCTAATTTTTTGTATTTTAGTAGAGACGGGGTTTTACCATGTTGGCCAAAATGGTCTTGATCTCCTGACCTTGTGATCCGGCCACCTCGGCCTCCCAAAGTGCTGGTATTACAGGAGTGAGCCACTGCGCCCAGCCTGGGCTACTCTCTTATGGTGTTACCCTTTCTAGCTCCTTCTCTAATCCATGACACCTTTATTCTCCATCTCTATACTTTTAAAATCTCTGTTACTTTTAAATGTTATATAAATAAAACCATGCAGTATATAAGCATTTAAGATTGTATTTACTTTTTACTCAGAATAACACCCTTGAAGTCCATCCAAGTCATCATGAGTATTAATAGATTCCCTTTTATTGCTGAATACTATGCTATTGTATGGAATACAATTGCATTGTATGGAAAACTGTACCACAGTTTGTCATTAGTTCAGCCTAATTAAAGTTTCTTATTCAGATATATGTTGGGGAGGGCAGATAACAACAACAAAAAAAAGGCACTCAGTCTCCCAGACCCACACAGTGAGCTGTGACCATCTGGCGCCTTGTCACAGACACCCTGTGGTGATGTCTGATAAGTCTGACATCTCCACAAGCCCCAGGAAATGACTTTCAGTTCAACAAAAGTTAACTGAGCACCTAGTAGCCCCAGCTGTCTGAGTTCCTCTGGTGTTCTGCCACCCTAGGCCAATCTGAAGGGCTCTACAAACCCTTTATTTTTTATATATTTTCATTTATATAGAAATGGGGTCTCGTTATATTGCCCAGGCTGGTCTTAAACTCCTGGGCTCAAGTGATCCTCCTGCCTCTGCCTCCCAAAGTGCTGGGATTACAGGCATCAGCAGCTGTACCCAACCTTCCACACACTCTTGATTCATCTCAACTGGGGTGACTCAGGCCAGAGCCAAGTGGTGTCACTTCAAGGCGATGTAGTCCCTGTGGGTAACAAGGGTCAGCAGTCAGCAGACCTCACACTGGGCTCCAGTTCAGCCACCTGGCTTTTCCCAGAGAGGCCCTGCTCAGGCCAGTCACTTGTCCCTTTGTCAGTTGATGGATGGGCCCCAGGAGTACCCGAGTGAGAGGTGAAGCCAGCTGGACTTCCTGGGTCGAGTGGGGATTTGGAGAACTTTTCTGTCTTAAAAGAGGATTGTAAAACGCACCAATCAGCAGGATCCTAAAACCAGTCAATCACAGGGAGGATTGAGAAAGGGGCACTCTGATAGGACAAAAACAGAACACGGGAGAAGACAAATAAGGGAATAAAAGCTGGCCAACCCCTTCAGCCAGCAGCAGTGGTCCCCTTTAACACCACAGAAGCTTTGTCCTTTTGCTCTTGACAATAAACCTTGCTACTGCTCACTCTTTGGGTCCGTGCCATCTTTAAGAGCTGTAACACTCACTGTGAAGGTCTGTGGCTCCATTCTTGAAGTCAGCGAGACCACGAACCCACCAGTGGGAACCAACTCCGGACACCCTAGCATCCCATGTTTGCCCTCACCCTTTGGCCTGGTCTCTTTTATCCCAGGCTTTCCTCATGGGCTTGAAGTCATGAATGTCCACCCAGGCAAGGCTTTCCCCAGATACCTCTGTGGCCCTGAGACGAGGATATTCAATGACCCTGGGATGTGGCTGGCTGTGGGGAGGGGACTGATCCCACACAGCCATTCAAGACACAGATGGCATCTGAGGGTTTTTGCAGCCAAGCAGAGGACTGTGCTTAGAGAAAAAAAAGTGGACAAGGCCGGGCATGGTGGCTCATGTCTGTAATCCCAGCACTTTGAGAAGCTGAGGTGGGCAGATCGCTTGAGGCCAGGAGTTCGAGACAAGCCTGGCCAACATGGCGAAACCCCATCTCTACTAAAAATATAAAAAAATAGCCTGGCCTGGTGGCTGTTTGAAATCATGCCACTGCACTCCAGCCTGGGCAACAGAGCAAGACTCCATCTCAAAAAAAAAAAAAAAAAGAAAGAAAGAAAGTGGACAAAATGAGCCAAGGACCAGATAGAGAAGGAAGGCAGAGAAAGAGTGAGGGACTAGAAATTAAACAAAACTGGGCCAGGTGCGGTGGCTCATGCCTGTAATCCCAGCACTTTGGGAGGCTGAGGCGGGCAGATTGCTTGAGCCCAGGAGTTTGAGACCAGCCTGGCCAACATGGCGAAACCCCATCTCTACTAAAACTACAAAAATTAACCGGGCCTCGTGGTATGCAACTGTAGTCCCAGCTACTTGGGAGGCTGAGGCACAAGAATCACTTGAACCCGGGAGGCAGAGGTTGCAGTGAGCCGAGATCACACCAGTGCACTCCAGCCTGGGCCACAGAGTGAGACCTTGTCTCCAAAAAAAATTAAAAATTAAACAAGATTATTCTCATGCTATATTTATTGAATTATGTTTGTATCTGAATTTATTTATTTATTTGAGATGGAGTCTTGCTCTGTCGCCAGGCTGGAGTGTAGTGGCACGATCTGAGCTCACTGCCACCTCCACCTCCCAGGTTCAATCGATTCCTCTGTCTCAGCCTCCCAAGTAGCTGGGATTACAGGTGCCCAGCACCACACCTGGCTAATTTTTGTATTTTTAGTAGAGGTGGGGTTTCACCATGTCGGCCAGGTTGGTCTCAAACTCTTGAACTCAAGTGATCCGCCCACCTTGGCCACCCAAAGTGCTGGGATTACAGGCATGAGCCACGGCACCCAGCCTTGTATCTGAACTTTTAAATAAATTTGCAAATTAATTAACTTGCAAACATTATAGCCGAGATAGTTTTTGTTCATGGCTGATGTCCTCCAACATTACAACCAGATACATGGATCCAAGAACCTGGTCTAGATTGTCCTGCAGCTGGGCCTGCCAGGGGCCCAGTTAGAGACATTTGACAGCCCAGCAGGTTCTGTCTGTAAGAGGAACTTACCCACTTGGGTGCCCACGAAATGTGTGCTGAGTTAACTGAGCTAAGCTTATGACATAAAAGCTTGGCTTTATTTATTTATTTATTTATTTATTTATTTATTTTGAGATGAAGTTTCACTCTTTCACCCAGATTGGAGTGCAGTGGCACAATCTTGGCTCACTGCAACCTCCACCTTCTGGTTTCAAGTGATTTTCCTGCCTCAGCCTCCCGAGTAGCTGGGATTACAGGTGCCCACCACCATGCCCAGCTAATTTTTGTATTTTTAGTAGAGATGGGGGTTTCACCATGTTGGCCAGGCTGATCTCAAACTCCTGACCTCCTGATCCACCCGCCTCAGCCTCCCAAAGTGTAGGACCACAGAAGGCTTTGCTTTATTATAAAGAGTAATGGGTTTTGAGAAGAGCTAAGACAGCTCCTTCATTGTATAGATGAAACTAAAGCCCAGAGAGAGAAAGATACTAGTTGGAGGAGGAAGAATGTGGTATAGGAAGGAAAAGATGCCTGTCATCTGCTGGAGGGATTCTTAAGTTGCATTGTAGCATTATGTCTTCTTAAATTCACCAGGCAAAAGCTTACACTTAAAACTATTTAAATTCAAAAGTGGTAATTTAAAAAATAGAATGTCTAGTGAAGTAGCTTGAACCTTTAATCCCAGCACTTTGGGAAGCTGAGTCCGGAGGATCACATGATGTCAGGAGTTCGAGACCAGCCTGGGCAAAAAAGCGAGAGCTTGTCTCTACAAAAAATACAAAAATTTGCTGGGCATGGTAGCATGAGCCTGTGGTCTCAGCTACAGGAGGAAGGCTAAGGTGAAAGGACGGCTTGAGCCCAGGAGTTCGAGGTTTGAGGCTGCAGTGAGTTATGATTGCACCACAGCACTCTAGCCTGGGCGACAGAGTGAGACCCTGTCTCAAAATACTACTACTAATAACAATAATAATAATAATAATAATAAAGTGAACACATTGCTTGACTGGGCTTTGCTCATTTGCTTTGCTTTCTTCCATTCTCTTCCACTTTCTCTTCGCCCTGTTTCCAGGTCTGCTGTTGTGTGATCTCCAAGTGCCTTTCCCTCTCTGGGTTGCTATTTCATCTGTACAATGCAGGAGCTGTTTTCGCTGATCCGAAACACCATTTTAATTTTTTCTACCACAACTGCTAAGTACGGTTCAACCAGTGAAGGTGTGACCTGAGCAGAGGTGAGAAAACACGAAGGTGAAAGTCAGCTGGGTCCTTCATCTCTGCCTGGACCTTGGCCTGGGCTCACGGCCTGCCCGGGGCTGATGGCCACAGACCGCCGCGCCGCCACACACCCCCCACCCCCCGCCCCGCCTCAGCGTCTGATACGCCGCGCCTGGGGCGTTCTTGGTACCTCTCCGCCACCGCATGGGGACAACACAGCCGCAGCTCCGCAGTTACCATGGTGACCCAGCTGGTGTAGCCTCGGTAGCCCCCTAGCGGACACTTATGGAACCTGCAGTTCTTTCCTTTCCCTCGGGCAGCGTATTTCACCTGCAGCGGTGTCCAGAGAGGGGGCGGCTCTCTTACCTGGCCTCCGTATTGCTTCTCACTACCCTGAGCCTGGCCACCCGCCCCACCTCTCCAGCCATTTCGGTTTCTCGGCCAGGGACCAGGCTTCTCTGGCTTTGTCACCCAGGCACAACAGCTCTAATTATCCATCCCTTCCAGCTAGGGTCCTGGGAACTTCACAAGGGCTGTCACCCACGGCACTTCCAAAGTCCCTCTCGAGAGTGTAAAAGTCTGGCCGGGCGCGGTGGCTCACGCCTGTAATCCCAGCACTTTGGGAGGCCGAGGTGGGTGGATTATCCAGCCTGGCCAACATGGTGAAACCCTGTCTCTACTAAAAATACAAAAATTAGCCGGGCGTAGTGGTGGGCGCTGTAATACCGGTTACTTGGGAGGCTGAGGCAGGAGAATTGCTTGAACCCGGGAGGCAGAGGCTGCAGTGAGCCGAGATCATGCCACTGCACTCCAGCCTGGGCGACAGAGAGACTCTGTCTCAAAACAAAAAACAAAACAAAACAAAACAAAACAAAAAAAGAAGAGAGAGTGCAATTTATTATTTTTTTTTTCTGAGACAGTCTCGCTCTGTCGCCCAGGCTGGAGTGCAATGGCACTATCTTGGCTCACTGCAACTTCCACCTCCCGGGTTCAAGCGATTCTCCTGCCTCAGCCTCCAGAGTAGCTGGGCTACAGGGGTGCACCACCAGGCCTGGCTAATTTTTGTATTTTTAGTAAAGCTGGAGTTTCACCATATTGGCCAGGCTGATCTCGAAATCCTGACCTCAAGTGATCAACCCGCCTCAGCCTCCCAGAGGGCTGGGATTCCAGGCGTGAGCCACTGCGCCTGGCAATGAGTGTAAAAATCTTATGTGATGTGGAGTAAAATACTCTTCCTTCGGCCAACCTCCCCTCCACACCCCACCCCCAGCAACCCTTGACTCAGACTCTAGCTTTGGGATCCACTTTTCCTTACAGGCCTCATGCATCTGCTTGATGGAATCCAATAGGCAGCACAGCCCGGCCGGAATCCAGGGAGACACTAGTGCATGGGGTGGGGCAGCATCACCAGAACTGGGCATACAGCCTCAAATAGGAGACGGGCAAGCATATAGACAAGCCAACCCAATACAGGACTGGAGGTGGGCAGTCACAAAGTTGGTGGTGCAGTGTGCTGGGAGCACCACGTGGAAGGGGGAGGACCACAGCCTGATCTGGGCAGAAAGGCTTCCTGGAGGAAGTGATGCTTGAGCCTTGAAGGATGAGTAGGCGCTGGGCTGGGGTAGAGATCTCAGTGATGGCTTGAGGGGTGGGGGAGGACTTCTCTTCAGAGTCTGCCTTCCTGAGTGTCACTCCTCATCAGGGCCCCTCCTTGCCCTTTTCCTCTTCTCACCCTGTCCCCATTCCCTGGGCAACCTTCCCCAGCCCAACAAATGTAACCAGCATCCCCTTGTTACACGTGATCCTTTTCCCCTTGTCACAGGCAGTCCCTGGATGTGCCCTGGACTTTCTTGCCTTCCTGGTGAGTTTATTCATCCTTCAAGACCCAGCTAGAAGGCTGGGCGCAGTGGCTTATGACTGTAATCCCAGCACTTTGGGAGGCAGAGGCTGGAGAATCGCTTGAACCCAGGAGTCAAGGTTGCAGTGAGCGAGATTGCGCCATAGCACTCCAGCCTGAGCGACACAGCGAGGCTCCATCTCAAAAAGAAAAAGACCCAGCTAGATATTCACTCTTTCTGGCACCTTCCCAAAACCACCCTTTCAATCCTGTATTTATTCCACAAACTTCTACTGAACACCTGGTATTAGGCCCAGGATGTGGCCTTACATTGCAACTTTTTTTTTTTTTTGAGACAGGGCCTCACTCGGTTGCTCAGGCTGTGGTGCAGTGGTGAAATCATAACTCACTGCAGCCTTGAATTCCTGAGCTCAACCAATCCTCCTGCCTCAGCCTCCCATGTAGCTAGGATAACAGGCGTGTCCCACTATGCCCGGTTAATTTTTGTATTTTTTGTAGAGATGGGATCTTGCTTGTTGCCCAGGCTGGTCTTTAACTGGCCTCATGTTATCCTCTCACACTGGCCTCCCAAAGTGTTGGGATTACAGATATAAGCCACCACACCTGGCCCCTACACTGCAACTTTCTGTTCATTTGTCGGTCTTCCTAGCTGGCCAGGATCTCCTATGAGCCAGGGGGAAGCTGAGTTGTATATTTTATTTATTAATAAAATATACAACTCAGCCTTTAATATTCATGCCCTGAATGAATGGGTTAATGAATGAATGAATATAAGTACAGCTTCTCCTTGCAAAAAACAAATAAGAAACACCTCAGTTCACAGGGCTGGCACTCTCTGATTTCCAGTTCTGCCCCTGCCACTGTCTCAAAGGTATTTGGTCTATGTTATTAAATTAAAGTGAATTAAAATTTGCTTGAAATAACTACAGACTCTCCCCCTCTCCTGGGCCTGCAATGACCAGATTACATCTCCTCCAGGCACAGAAGTTTGACTTTTCATTGCAAAGTCATTTTCTTCTCATTTCCTTATGTTGCTAAAATATTCTATTTCTCTTCACTTCCCCTTTCTGTCCCCATTACTCACGTTTAGTTAAATTTATCTGCTGCCATTTAATCATCTGAGATAAGCTTGCTGGTGTGGCTGTTCCTAGGGCACTGCCTCGCCTTCCCAGACCATCTGTCTCCTCCCAGGCCACTTGGAGAATGGGATCCAGACCCCTCCCCCCAGGGACAGAGTGTCTGTGTTACCTTCAGACCCTGGGTTTCTCCCCAAGGCAACTGACTTCAGGGTCCTCCCTGTCCCCAACCCACCCACCGCCTTCCTCCCCAGCCTCCTCCTCTTCTGTTTTCTGGGGTGTGGTTTTCATTCTGCCTCCTGACCTGGCACTTCTGTAGCCCCTTTGGTCACACTGAGCAAGTGGCCTCACAATTCTTCTCTCAGTGGGATCAATGAGTAAATCCTTAAAGGGACAAAATATCTGGCAGAGTAGCCAATGTGGGAATTGTTCAGTGCCTGCTTGGGACACTGCCAGACCCACCACATTCCCAGAGCTGGCTGGGGTACCTGTCTCCTCTCTGGCATACCCATTCTCACAGTATAGCCAGGGGAACATTATTCTCCCTGGAGGTAGTTGGTAGAGATCAGAAAGGCACATTTTGGCTGGGCGCAGTGGCTCACGCCTGTAACCCCAGCACTTTGGGAGGCTGAGGCGGGCGGATCACATGAGGTCAGGTGCTCGAGACCAGCCTGGCCAACATGGTGAAACCCCGTCTCTACTAAAAGTACAAAAATTAGCCAGACATTGTGGCGGGCGCCTGAAACCCCAGCTACCTAGGAGGCCAAGGCAGGAGAATCACTTGAACCCAGAGGCCAAGGCTGCAGTGTGCCAAGATCGTGCTGCTACACTCCAGCCTGGGAAATAGAGCAAGACTCTGTCTCAAAAAAAAAAAAAAAGCCTCCTGGGAGGAACAAAAAGACATTGGCAGAAAGAAGCTGAAGGTTACTCCTGGGCTAAGGGGTGAAGAAGGGGTTGTCAGGGGACTTAGCCTAAATTTCATTGAGGGACAAAGGGAAAAGAAACTCCATAGGGTCAGTTTAAAGGACAAAGTGAGACAAATAGAAATTGTTTTATAGTTATATTTTATGAGTCACATTTGTAGGATTATACGTGTGTTATCTCATTTAATTTCTTTCTTTAAATAAATGCGCTTTATTTAATTAATTTATTTTTTGAAACAGGGCCTCATTCTGTTGCCCAGGCTGAGTGAAGTGGCACGATCACAGCTCACTGCAACCTCGACCTCCTAGGCTCAAGATATCTTCCCACCTCAGCCTCCCGAGAAGCTGAGACTACAGTCTGGTGCCACCATGCCCAGCTAATTTGTTTTCTTTTTTCTTTTTTTTAAGAGATAGGGGTGTCCCTCTGTCACCCAGGCAGGAGTGCAGTGGTACAATCATAGCTCACTGTAGCCTCAAACTCCTGGGCTCAAGTGATCCTCCTGCCTCAGCCTCTTGAGTAGATGGGACTATGAATGTGCAACACCACACCTGGCTAATTTTTTAAAAGTTTTTTTTGTAGAGATGGGATCTCACTATTTGCCCAGGCTGGTCTTGAACAACTGGTCTCATGTGATCCTCCCACCTCCACCTCTCAAAGTGTAGGGATTAGAGGTGTGAGCCACTGTGCCTGGCCTAAAATGTACTTTATTCTTGTGTCAATTCAAAACATATGCATCTTTCTAGAACAAGATCCTATCTCCAGTCTACATTCATCTATATTTTCTATGATCTCCAATTGCATCTAGGTCAAACAATCTATTATCTTTATTTTTTCCCAATTTATGCTCTTAAACTCTTATTTCATTTAATTTTCACAACAACCCTGAGAGAGAAGAGCTCTTGTTCTTTGTGTTCTATGTCTCAGGACCAGAAATTAAGAAAGGGGTCCAAGGAGTAAGTGACAAGAGTCAAGGTTGATTGGAAAAGTCAGGCCTGGCATTTGGGGGGTATAGGCAGTGGTGGTGCCAACAGGTGGTGTCAAGGGGCTTTAGGAGCGGGCGTCAGCAGCTGCCATGGGCTGAATGTTTATGTCCCTCCACAATTCACCAATGTGATTGTATTAGGAGGTGGGCGTCTTTGGGAGGTGATTAGGTCATAGGGTTGGAGCGCACTCATGCTGGGGATTAGCGCCCTTACAAAAAAGTTTCCAGAGAGCTAGCTCACCCCTTCCACCACATGAGGACACAAGGAGAAGGCGCCATCTATGAACTGGAAAGCAGACCCTCACTAGACACCGACTCTGCTGATACCATGATTGTGGACTTCTCAGCCTCCAGAACTGTAAGAAGTCAAGTTTTGTTGCATATAAGCTGCCCAGTTTATGGTTATTTTGTTATAGCAACCAAAACAGACTAAGACAGCAGCCCTCCCTCAGATCTCAGTCACACCTCTATTCTTAAGTATAGGCAGTTGCTTAGATGCCCTCTGAGGAGGCTCTGGGTGGGGCCTTTTGATAGATGCCTCTAGGACTGTGGCACTGTGGCAACCAGGACTTCTACAAGGGTGCGTGAGGCTCTCTGTCTTTCTCTCTCTGGGCGTGTGTGTGGTTTTTTGTTTGGTTTTGTTTTGTTTTTGTTGTTGTTTGTTTGTTTTGTTTTGTTTTTTGAGAGGGGGTCTCGCTCTGTTACCCAGAGGCTGGAGTTGCAGTGGCGCGATCTCAGCTCACTGCAACTTCCGCATCTCGGGTTCAAGCGATTTTCGTGCCTCAGCCTCCTGAGTAGCTGGGAGTATAGTCACACGCCACCATGCCAGGCTAATCTTTGTATTTTTAGTAGAGACAGGGTTTCACCACGTTGGCCAGGCTGGTCTCAAACTCCTGACCTCAGATGATCTACTCACCTTGGTCTCCCAAAGTGCTGGGATTACAGGTGTGTGTCTGCCACCACGCCCAGCCTTCACTCTCTTTTTGAGAAGATTTCTCACTATGTTGCCCAGGCTGGCCTTGAACTCTTGGGCTCAAGTTATTCTCCTGCCTTGGCCTCCTAGGTTAGCTGGGACTACAGGCATGCACCACACCCAGCTACTCTGTCTCTTGAAGACCCCCTCGAACACTGGGTCAAGTGTCATGACCAGAACTGATAAACTCAGAGCCTTGTTTCAGTGAGCTCGAGTTTTGCAGGGAGCAAGAACCAAGAGTCTGTCTGCAGGGAAGAGGGTGCCCAGGGCCAAGAGACAGGTGAGCCCTTCCATGCCCGGTGCCAGGGGGATGCTACCTGCAACTGGACAGTTCCCAGGAGGCCTGGCAAGGCTCTTACCCTCTGGCTCCCTCCCAGAGATTCCCCTGGGTCTCTGCAGGGACACCATTCCCTTTGTAAACTTGGCTGTGGGTGGTTCTGGTTTCACATCAACACATCCCTAACCAAGATAGAAATTCTAAAAACCTAGATTTCTTGAAAAATTTAAGATTTCTTGTATGAACTGGATTCTTCCTTTCTTAATGCCACTTACTTGTGGGTACTGTACCTTCAAGAATGCAATGGGCCCCCAAAAAGACCACAGGTCCTGGCTTGTATCCCCAGCCTCCTTTCTGCCATTTTGTTCCCTTGAAATAGATGGATGAAAATGGGCAGGCCGGCCTATGAGCACCCGCCTAGTGCAGACACATGGCTGTCATTTGCAGTAGGGATGGACTGAAGTCTCATGGGTTTTTCTGAGCCCAGCCACACGTGCCTGGAGGTCAGAAGAAACGTCTGCCAGCGGCTTAGATGCAGCTGACATTGGCCTATTTCTTTTTTCTTTTCCTTTTTTTTTTTTTTTTGAGACAGAGTCTTGCTTTGTCACCCAGACTGGAGTGCAGTGGCGCAATCTCGGCTCACTGCAAACTCCGCCTCCCGGGTTCGATCGATTCTCCTGCCTCAGCCTCCCAAGTAGCTGGGATTATGGACATGTGCCAACATGCCTGGCTAACTTTTGTATTTTTAGTAGAGATGGGGTTTCGCCATGTTGGCTAGGCTGGTCTCGAACTCCTGACCTCAACTGATCTGCCTGCCTCAGCCTCCCAAAGTGTTAGGATTACAGGCATAAGCCACCGCGCCCAGCTGACATTGGACTATTTCTGAAGGAAGAGTCTTGCATTTTGCCCTTTAACAAGACTTCACAGGTGATTTTATGTGACTCCAATAGAGGCCACATCTGGGGTGTCCAATGGGTGTTATTTTTTGAAGCTCCTCTTTCATTTTTTCCAGTGAAAGAGTTTCAGCAGGTGTTCAGAAGTCTGAGGCGGCAATGGGTGAGCTGCCATGAGACAGTGTATGTCTGGTGTCTAATTTGATTTGACTTGTTTTCGTGTCCATGAGAACTTGGAGCCAGGAATAAAAAGCACAAGCGGCAGAGATGACAGCTCCTTGCCACATGTCCTGCCTCTCTCCACCCCAAGGGTTCACTCTGTAGCCACAGAGAGATGGGAAAGAAATGTGTCAAAGAATTCATGTCAGACACACATGGAGTGGGAGATTGTTTTTGATTACTTGTTTGTTTGTTTGTTTGTTTGTTTGTTTTCTGTGAGACAGATTCTTGCTCTGTTGCCCAGGCTGAAGTGCAGTGGTGCAATCTCAGCTCACCGCAAGCTCTGCCTCCTGGGTTCAAGAGATTCTCCAGCCTCAGCCTCCCTCGTAGCTGAGATTACAGGTGTGCACCACCATGCCTGACTAATTTTTGTGCTTTTAGTAGAGACATGGTTCCACCTTGAGGGCCAGGCTTGTCTCGAACTCCTGACCTCAGGTGATCCACCCGCCTCAGCCTCCCAAAGTGCTGGGATTACAGACGCCCGGCCTGTTGTTGATTATTTCTGAAAAGCCTCAGAAAAACCTCTTCCCCAAACTAGCCACCATAAGGCAAGAGGGTGATTTATTAAGCATGAGTTGGACTGGCTTAGCTCTCCTGGTTGGCTAAAATTGGCCAGAAAAATAATTTGTGGTTGTCAGATTCTAAATTAAATGATTCAAATACTACTGTGGCTGATTAAAAGGCTTTATTCAATTTCCTCCTGACCACATGCTCTCCTGTGAGACCAGGAGATACTGTTTCTAGAAGAAATGCACTATTTGGAGCCCGTTGATCTAATCTAATGGATGGTGGTTATTAAATATGGTCTCCCTACTTTTTTCTAAATGAAAGGTGAGACTAAAGAAGGAGGAAGAAATGACTTCCTGTTTGTTTAACTGTGAATGATTCTCTCTTGCCAAGTTTCTGGGTAGCAGCCTCTACAGTGAACCAGGGTGGGTACCTAAGACATTTTTAAGTACCCTTAAAAGACCTCTAGGCAACCATAACAAAGGTCAACAAATGAAACTCAAGCATGAATAAACAGGAAGAAGAGTCTAGGATTGTAGCCGACCATCTAATGGTGCAGTGCATCACCTACGGTACCCGCTGAAGGGACAGTCTCCTGCCGGCCACCTCAGTGCCCTCCCTTCTTGGCCTTGCTGATTAGACCCCAAGGGAACCAGGACCCAAGGCGGCCAATCCAGAGATGTATCATGTGCCCTGGCGGAAAACAGATGAACTGGCTTAGGAACATGAATGAGGAACTCCAGCAATGAGGAGGTTAGCGACTGATGCAGGCATTGAAAGGGGGAGAGAGAGAGGTCAGAGAGAGACCACGTGACTCTGGGAGAGCGCCAGAGTAACCAGCTGGCCCCTAGAGTGGGCCTCACTCTGATCCAGGCTCTGTCTGGACCAGTTTGTTGCACTCATCTTGAAAGCAAGCTCAGCCCTTCTTTTTAAAAAAGTTTTTATTTCTTTATTTTTTTTTTGAGACAGGGTCTTGCTCTGTTACTCAGGCTGGAGTGCAGTGGCACTAACAAAGCTCGCTGCAGCCTCAACTTCCTGCATTCAAAGGATCCTCCCACCTCAGCCTCCCAAGTAGCTGGGACCACAGGCACATACCACCATGCTCAGCTGATTTTTATTTGCTTATTTTAAAATTTATTTTATTTTTTTCTGAAATAGGGTTTCACTCTGTCACCCAGGCTGGAGTGCAGTGGCACCATCTCCGCTCACTGCAACCTCTGCCTCCCAGGCTCAAGCGATTCTCCTGCCTCCCAGGTGAGTAGCTGGGACTTCAGCTGCGCATGACCAGGCCTGGCTAATGTCTGTATTTGTAGTAGAGATGAGGTTTTGCCAAGTTGGCCAGGCTGATCTTGAACTCCTGGTCTCAAGTGATCCTCCCACTTCGGCCTAATTCCAAAGTGCTGGGATTACAGGTGTGAGCCACTGCTCCCAGCCTGCAGCCCTTCTTAAGGTGGCCTAAGCAGGACTCAAAGGAGCCCGGCTGACCCCAGGAATCAACAGAAGATTTTCAGCAGGAACTACAGAGCAGTTCACCACCATATAAAACACAGCGGCTTTTGGAGAGTGAGTTGTGTAATCTACAAGGGATATGATGAGGCCAGACCATGGGGCAGGAAATGGCCATCTGGCCAAAGCAAGGAAGAGGATGGCAGGCACTGGGGAAGAATGGGGCTCACCTCCCTGTGGCCACCTCCCACTAACCTCACCTCTAGGCTTCTGTCTCTGGAGGAAAGGATGCCACAGCCTGGCCCTCCTACCCCAGGCCAACAGACAAGGGGGCTCACAGAAGGGAAGCTTGCTTCGAACTCCAAGTACCTCCAAGGTCTGGTAAGACAGCATGACCTTGGACCTTGGAAGGGAGCACAAATGGAAACACACCCAGATTCCGGCTTGGCCCATTGATAGGTGCAGGATCCCTCATCTGGGATTTTCTCAGTTTATTAAATGAATTTGTTTCCATTCACACTTTGGTTTTTAGCCAGTGTATATTTTTCATTATGTTAAGAATTGGTCTCATGTAGTGAATAAGGCCATAGGCCTTGGTGCCAGGCTGTTGGGTAAGTTTCTGGCCCTGCTACTTACTGTGTGGCCGTGACCTAGTCACTTAGCCTCTCTGTGCCTCAGTTTACTCATCTGTAGAATGGGAACAATCTGCCCCTCCCTAGTGTCATTGTTTATGAGATTAAAGGAGCTGTCTGTCATGTGCCAGGGCTTGCAACAGATCCTGTCCATGTCAATATCAGCTTGACGTTTTATTGGACATTTGTGTTTCTTTTCCTTTCCTTTTCTTTTCTTTTCTTTCTTTTTTTTTTTGAGACAGAGTTTTGCTCTTGTTGCCCAGGCTGGAGTGCAATGGCGTGATCTTAGCTCACTGCAACCTCAACCTCCGCTTCCTGGGTTCAAGCGATTCTCCTGCCTCTGCCTCCTGAGTAGCTGGGATTACAGGCGCCCGCCACCACATCCAGCTAATTTTTGTATTTTTAGTAGAGACGGGGTTTCACCATGTTGGCCAGGCTGGTCTCAAACTCCTGACCTTGTGATCCGCCCACCTCAGCTTCCCATAGTGCTGGGATTACAGGCGTGAGCCACCGCGCCCGACCTTTGTGTTTCATTTCAAATGCTTCTGTCCCGGCCCTTTGTTTTTTTTATGGGGGGTGTTTTTCTACTTGACAAGTAGTTCTTAACGCCAGCGCCCTCCTCCGTCCGCGCTGCGCGGCTGAGGCCCGTACAACCTCCAGGGGGCGCCCGGGGCTCGCGCTGCCTCGACGCGGTGGCCCGTGGGTGTCCGGGCCGGAGAACTCCAGATCCGAGTGCGTCCTCTTAGTCCCCGAGACTCCTCCCTCTCCCTTACCCAAGGACAGTGAGCTTGAGCGCGGGCGGCTGGACGCGTAGCGCAGCCCTCGCAACGGGTCTTTTTTCGTCCCACTTTTTATGGGACCTTGGGCTTCCAAACCGACGTTGGATGGTTTGTCAGCGGATACTTTCACCGCCCACCGCAAACTTGCAGAGCCAAGCCGGGCTGTTCTCCGGAGGATCTCGGAGGACGCCCCCTGCCAGCTGCCAGCATCTGGGGGAGAGGAACGGCGTTTGGGGTGGGAAATGAAGTTCTGGTTTTGCACATTTACTGGCCTACACTGGCGTCTCACTGTGACCTAGGAACTGGAGATGGAGGCTAGGGGTGGGAGTTGGGGAGCCAGAGGCTGTGGGGCGGGGGTTCCCACTGGGATAGGTTGGTGGGGTCACCAGGCAACAGCTCCCCATTAGGCAGAGGCCTTAGACGGCAGTATCATGGGCGACGGATGGAGACCATGGGATTCAGGGGCCTGAGAGGGAGGCAATGGGATGGCCACAGAATCCAGCCGGAAATGAAGGGACAAAGAAATCTTTGGGGCTGCGGACCAGTGGCCTCTGTGGTGGCCAAGGGTGAGGGAGACACAGGGTGCTAGGTATGGCAGAGATGTCATTCTAAAGGCCAAGACTGTACAGGCTGGACCTGGCAGCACCTGGACAGGGACCAAGGAAGTTTGTGACCTGAACTGTGACATAGGTCGTTCTTACCCATCACAGTTACCCAAGATGAAGGGAGGTCCTTGAGTTGAGAAAGGGGCTGGGTGCCTGCCTGTAATCCCAGTGCTTTGGGGGGCCAAGGTAGGAGGCCAGGAGTTCAAGGCTGCAGTAAGCCATGATCATGCCACTGTACTCCAGCCTGAGTCAGAGTGAGACTCTGTCTCTAAAAAAAAAAAAAGGAGAAGAAGAAGAAGAAGAAAAAAACAGACTGGGCGTGGTGGCTCCAGCCTGTAATCCCAACCCTTTGGGAGGCCAAGGCTGGCAGATGGCTTGAGCCCAGGAGTTCAAAACCAGCCTGGGCAACATAGTGAGACTCTGTCTCTACAAAAAATGTAAAAATGAGCTGGGCGTAGTGGTGGTCCCAGCTACTTGAGAAGCTGAGGCAGGAGGATGGTTCAAGCCTGGGAGGCAGCGGTTGCAGTGAGCCAA
Source organism: Symphalangus syndactylus (assembly GCF_028878055.3). Taxonomy (NCBI): domain Eukaryota; kingdom Metazoa; phylum Chordata; class Mammalia; order Primates; family Hylobatidae; genus Symphalangus; species Symphalangus syndactylus. Next base: position 25,171,919 of record NC_072433.2, read on the forward strand.
GATAGCCCATTGCACTCCAGCCTGGGAAAAAGTGGGGAGAGAAAAAGTGAGCCAAGCCCCAGAGTAAGGGCTGGGAAGGGACAACAGCAAGCAGGAGCCTCAAAAACTGGGGCGGTGGGGACGGGGGGTGTGAAGGGGGTGGGATTGTTCAAATGCACAGGAGCAATGGTTTCCAGGGATACTGGGGGGTCTGGAGAAGGGACAGCAACTCCTAGGAGATGTGGGGAAGCTGTGGCCAGCAGGGGACACCTGCAAAGCAGGAGATGGAAGGCTGAGGCTGTGTCTGTAACAGATGGCCCCTGCTTTCCAGGGCGTGGAGGACAGCACTTGAGGAGTGGGTGAGAAGATAGGAGACTTCAATGGGTGGGAGGACAAGATGGGGTGACCAAGAGCGTGACGGTGGAAGTCTGGACAGGACGCTGGGCTCATCACTGGGCCTCCGGGCAGAACCAGGGCAGCAGAGCCTCCACTCACAGCCCAGACACCAGCCTCTCCTTGGAAGGACCCATCTCCTATTAAGAACCCCACGGCACAGTGGCTCATGCCTGTAATCCCAGCACTTTGGGAGGCCGAGGTGGGCGGATCACCTGAGGTCAGGAGTTCAAGACCAGCCTGGCTAACATGGCAAAACCCCATCTCTACTAAAAATGCAAAAATTAGCCAGGTGTTTTGGGCGCCTGTAATCCCAGCTACACGGGAGGCTGAGACTGGAGAATCACTTGAACCTGGAACCTGGGAGGTGGAGGTTGCAGTGAGCCAAGATCGTGCCATTGCACTCTAGCGTGGTCGACAAGAGCGAAACTCCATCTCAAAAACAAAAAACAAAAAGCAAAACCAACAACCCTGCACCACGACAGGTCCTTAAGGAGTGAGTCATGGGCTCTCACTGCACACAAAGGAGCCCCACATGTGAAAATGCTTCCAGAAACACTGAGTGCTTGTAAAGACCTACTGCTGGGCATATTGGCCCTATTAGAGGGAACATTTTATCACACGAAGGCACAAGTAGGTTGTTTCATGGTAATTGCTTTCCTAAACCATAGAGAAAAATGCATCACAAACCCAGCACAATTAACTAAAGTGGTCACATTCCTCTTCTTTGATTTAAAGCTATTTAGAAATATTAGCAACTGACTTTGCCTCCAGGTTGTCAGTGCTTTTTTTTCTCGACTGTAACTTTTTCTTTTGAATCCCATAAAATATCCTGAGTACACCAGGAGGGAGGAATGAAAATATGTTTGCGTTTCCAGCTCTGCAGCCAACTGCTACTCAGACAATACCCTCAATGTGTAACCTGGGAGTTTAATATTCTCAAATATTTATAGTTAGGCAGAAATAGCCCGAAGAAATGTTCAGCTTCTTCACAGCTGGATAATTATCTACATTCAATGTTCACAACCTCAGAGCTGCTTCTCAGAGTTTGGGGTGCCTCTCTGCCACTTGGGCATGCAGAGTACATGGGTTCTGTGGGCAGTTTCCTAAGGGGGCATAGAAGTGGCATGGGGAGATCCCAGCATGCTCTCTCTCTCTCTCTCAAGAGTCCTGCTCTGTGGTACAGGTTGGAGTGCAGTGGTACCATCATTGCTCATGGTAGCCTCAAACTCCTGGGCTCAAGCAGTCCTCCCACCTCAGCCTCCCGAGTAGCTGGGACCACAGACGCATGCCACCACACTTGGTTATTATTTTTTAAAATTTCAGTAGGTTTTGGGGGAACGGGTAGTGTTTGGTTACAAGGATATGTTCTTTAGTGGTGATTTCTGAGATTTTGATGCACCCATCACCCGAGCAGTCTACATTGTACCCAATGTGTAGTCTTTTATCCCTCGCCCCTCTCCTACCCATTTTTTTTTCTGACTAATTAAAATTTTCTTTTTTTTTTTTTGTAGAGATGAGATCTCACTTTGTTGCCTAGGCTGGTCTTGAGCTCCTGGCCTCAAGCAATCCTCCCACCTCAGCCTCCCAAAGTGCTGGGATTACAGGGTGAAGAAAGGCTTGATCATTCCCAGCAAATTCTGTAATGGACCCATGAATAAAGTCCTACATTGAAGAGTCCCTGCGGAAGTGTCTCATGGAGTCCCAGATGCTCCCCACAAAAGGATGCTGTGGTCAAAGCAGCACTGCCTCTGTCTGCCTTTGGAGAGCCACCATGCGTTCCGCTATTCATACATTCTCTCCTTGCCTGTCATCTCTCCTGCTGCTCCCTCTGTTCCATGCATATTTCCAGAAGAATATCAAGAAAACTATTTTTCCTGCATAATTACCCGCCTCCTCTCCACCCACCTCCACACATCTTTTTGGCTTTGACGTGGCAGCTGCTCTGATTTCTTTAAGTGGACTGCATTCTGCATTTACCAGGCAGGTGGAATTCTATGAAGGGAGCCTCCAGCCGAGGCTGGGAGTGAGGGCCCTGGGCATGATCATCCCTCCCTGCACCAGACCTGCGGCTCCCCTGTCTGCATCGAGGTCCTCCTTCCCACAGTCCCTGGGTCACAGAGCTATTGGTTCCTGAATGAGTGTCACCAACCAACTGCCTGGTCCTCCTTCTCCCAAGCCCAGGCTGCCTCAGTCCTGACTCTGTGACCTGAAAGGAAATTCCTCTTTAGTGAGATCAGCTAGCATCTTCTCAGTTGTAGCTTTCAGAACACTAGACCCAAACTAGCACAAGCTAAAGAGAATGGGCTGTCCCATGGAACCAAACAGTCTTGAAGCCCCAGCTGAGGTTCAGGCAGGGCACTGTCGCTGCTGCTCTGGAATTCTTTCCACCTGCCTGCCTTGGGCTATGGGCTTCATCTCCAGGCCAGCCATGCCCTACATGGCAAAGGGGTCAAAGATGTGCCAAACCCTGGTTCACACTCTGACTGCCTGGAAGAGCCAGCAGTTCCTTCTCCAAGTGCCTTCTACAAATTATCAAGAAAGCATCTTCCCTTGCTGGGTGTGGTGGCTTACACCTACAATCTCAGCATTTTGGGAGGCTGAGGCCAGTGCATCACTTAAGGTCAGGAGTTTGAGACCAGCCTGACCAACATGGCAAAACCCCATCTCTACTAAACATACACAAATTAGCTGGACTTGGTGGCAGGCACCTATAATCCCAGCTGCTTGGGAGGCTGAGGCAGGACAATTGCTTGAACCTGGGAGGCAGAGTTGCAGTGAGCCGAGATCATGCCACTGCACTCCAGCCTGGGCAACAGAGTGAGACTCTGTCTCTAAATAAATAAATAAATAAATAAATAAGAAAGCATCTTCCCAGGTGCCCATCAAAAGTCCTGTGGGTCTTATTGGTCCCAATTAGGTCTGGTGCCCGTCCCTTAGCCAACCACTGTGGCCAGGTGGCCGGGACATGCTGATGAATGTCAGTCTATCAAGGCCTGTCCCTGAAGCTGGGAGAGGGTGAGAAGTCTCTGAGCTGCATGGGAGAAGAACAGACACCCAAATCAAATGTGGAATACTGGACCAACAGAAGTGGGACTAGAACGGACCCTGAGGAGTTGTGAAATCATTTTCCCTGGAAGTGTTTGTGAAGGGAGGGACCCCACTTGGCTGCCAGGACTCAAGTTTGACCTACACAAAGCTCTGGGAAAGTGACCCCTTGAGGACCCCAACTTAGGGAGAGAGGAAACAGCTTGAGCTTTACCAGCCCAGCGAGGCCACTTGCTCCCGTGCCTGCCTGCCTGATATAGGCCATATACCCGATATCCACTGGGTGCCTACAGTTTGAAGCACTATGCTAAGTGCTGCATGTGAAAGAGCGTCTTCATTTCTCACAATAGCCCCAGGGGATAAATACTATTATCATCCCCATTTTGCAGGATGAACTGAGCCTTCAAGATGCTAATGGGCTTGCTGAGGTCACCCAGCTGGTAAGAGCTGGCCCTGGGATTTGAACTCTGGCAATCGGCCAACAGATCTCCTCTATCTGGCACTCAGCTACTTGCTCCTTCAACCATGTTGGTCTCCATGGCCTGGTTGACTGCTCTTGCTCCTTCTTTCAGGCACCAAGGGACACCAAGCGTGTTTACCCTGTCTGTGGAGTCCCTCTGGAGATGCTACAGCCATCAGCATGATGACAGAGATCATCATTCCTACAGTAAGAATGGAAAGTGAGAGGAGAGAGAAAGAAGGAGGCCTCCTCACTCCTTACCTTTGTGGCCGTCACCAGGATGAACCTGGCAAGACAAGGCTAAAGAGACCACAGCCACCCAGCCTCCCGAGTAGCTGGGATTACAGGTGCATGCCACCACACCTGGCTAGTTTTTGTAATTTTTTTTAGTAGAGACAGGGTTTCACCAAGTTGGCCAGGCTGTTCTCAAACTCCAGACCTCAGGTGATCTGCCCACCTTAGCTTCCCAAAGTGCTGAGATTACAGGCATGAGCCACTGTGCCTGGCTCAGAAGTTGCACATCTGCTGTGGAGAAGGCCAGAATGTCAGATCCCAGCTCCAGTGTCAAGAAAGCCCTTCTCAGGCTCTTGCTTGTCTTCTCCCTCTCTCCAACTCTAGTTCATCCGTGAAGAGATGGACAGCACTCCAGCTGTCACATGGAGGATGAGTTGCAGCAGGACGTGCCCCCATGCAGGATGTGATTCTAAATAGATTCTAATGGTAGCCCCCATTTCAGATACCATTGTTTTTCTCATCTTGGTCTGGTTATTCCGAGCTCTCCTGCCTCCCAGACCAGTGGTCACTGCTGAACAGAAATAGAGGGAGGGGCAGCTGTTCCCTGGACCCCAAGAGGCATGAGGATGGGGTCTTGGGCGCAAAGGACAGACCAGACTGGGCCTCAGCCTCTCCCACTCCTGCTGCTCAACTGTTGTTTGTCATTGCCGTGGGGACTCTGCATCCCAGCCCACCAGGAGGCTCAGCCAGCCCATTTTTCTCATTTTATTTTGTTCTTTATTCATTTTGAGATGAGTCTTGCTCTATCATTCATGCTGGAGTGCAGTGGCGTGACCATAGCTCACTGCAGCCTCCAACTTCTGGGTTCAAGCGATCCTCCCACCTCAACCTCAACCTCCTGAGTAGCTGGGACTGCAAGCGTGCACCACTACACCTGGCTAATTTTTTGTTTTCTTTTTCTGAGTTGGAGTCTTGCTCTGTCGCCCACGCTGGAGTGCAATTGTGTGATCTCGGCTCACTGCAACCTCTGCCTCCTGGGTTCAAGCAATTCTCCTGCCTCAGCCTCCTGAGTAGCTGGGATTACAGGCGCGCACCACCACGCCCGGCTAATTTTTGTATTTCTAGTTGAGACGAGGTTTCACCACGTTGGTCAAGCTGGCCTCGAATTCCTGACCTCGTGATCCGCCCGCCTCGGCCTCCCAAAGTGCTGGGATTACAAGCGTGAGCCGCCGTGCCGGGCCTTTTATTGTTTTTTTTTGTTTGTTTTGGTAGAGATGGGATTTTGCCATGTTACCCAGGCTGGCCTCAAACTCCTGGGCTCCAGTGATCCACACACCTCGGTTTCCCAAAGTCCTGGGATTACAGGCATGAGTGACCCCATCCAGCCCCATTATTCTCACTTTAAAGACAAGGCTGGTGAGGTCTGGAGAGGTAGGGCCAGCTCAAGGGCACCCAGAGAGCCAATGACAAAGCCAGGATTCAGGCTTCAGTCTGTTCCTGTAGCAGTGGGTGCCCTGCCCCATGAGATCCTCATAACATGCCCAGGAAAAACTGTTTCTGTTTCTGATGCCCTGGGACACCCTAGACATGCCATCGAGGCAGAGAACACAAAGCCCGCTATTCCCCTCAGTAGTTCTTCCTAACCACAACACCCACGATTTTCCCTTTCATTTGTTTTCCCACTGATCAACATGAAGAGAACATAAAGAAAACATAATAAGAGGCTTCCTGAATTAGAGATGGACCACAATGGCAGAGAAGGTGAACTATACATAGAAGAAAGCTGGCCTTCTCCAAGCTGCCCCTGGGATGGTCCGCTCAGGCAGGGCCTGCACCCTCTCATTAAGCAGCCTCACAGCCCTCCCTTGGGCCCTGGGAGGCAGTTGGATGGGGTGTGGGGTTTGGGTGAGGTTGTTAGCAGGGCTGGGCGGGGGCACTTGCCAGGCACATCACATAAAGTTTTGGGGAGAGAGTTTCAGCATCCTTCTATTATGGACAACATTTCCTCTGTTGGGGCAGGGGGCAGGGGGCTGGGGGCAGGACTGCGGTCAGGTGGTGGACAGGGATCACCTGGGCTTTGGAAAAATGCCTGGCTGCCCTCTTAGGACAGATTCTTAGACATGGATGATGGATGTTCTGGGAGATCGAGAGGCAGGCGGTTCAGCACCATCGTCAGCTGACCTTCCTTGGCTACTTACTGTACGCCAGCCCAACGCTAAGCATTTTCCATCATGGTCCCATTAAATCCTCTCAATAACAATGTACAGTAGTATTAGGATTGTCCTTATTGTACAGATGGCACACACAGAGGTTAAGCAACTTGCCCGGGGTCACACAGCAGGTAAGAGGCAGAGAGAGATTGAACCTAGAACCTGTCTCTTGTGCCTGTTGGTGTAACCACAACACTACACTGCTTACCCCAGAGGGCTGGGGAAGAGACCTATGGAGGGAAGTCTCTGGCAGGGAGCCAGCAGGCTCTGGGCTCAGCCCCATCTGGTTTGACAGGCCCTGGATATGGGAAGAAATAAATAATGGCTGGCTATGTTTGAGGAAGAGAGGAAGCCAGTAGGGGAAGAGGGAGGGACGCCTGACTTGGAGGACGATGTTCAGGATCTTCAGAGCCTCCTGGCAGAAGTGACGAGTTACATCCATTAAGATGCAGCATACCTAGGGGAAACGGGGACAGCTGGGACTAGTCCCCAGAAACAGGATCCGACATGGGGGAGGCTGCACCATGTCTTAGCGGCAGTGCACACAACTGGTACCCATTGAAGGGGGTTGGTTAGAAAAGCCAACATACCAGAAGCTGGCCGGGGGACACAGGCTCCGGGATCAGCAAGGGTTGTGGACTATGGGTCCCCTGAGTTGAGGACACCCAGAGCCACACATCCTTTGGGTTGCAGATCCTCAAGTTCATGGGCCTCGAGGGTTCCTAAATTGAAGGATAACCCAGGGTTATCAGCCCTAGAGCTGAGGGCACCCAGGGCCACAGATGCTGGCTTCTGGCCCATGTCGCCTTCTAGCTTCTACTCCCCTGGCTAGAGAACCACCCCAGTGGTTACAAATGGGTTTGTGGCCAGTATCCGAGGGCAGCGAGGCTCTGATAGAGTGGGGAGGGTTCCACATGGAATCCAGACACTCTTGCCATCAACAGGGGCCCCTGAGGATGACATGAGATGCTCCTGGGTGGGTGGCTTACAGGATGACGTGGTCTTGTCAGAGGCATTTGAACCAGAGCAACTCCATCTTGAGTAGGGGCTGGGTAAAATAAGCCTGAGGCCTAGCGGGCTGCATTCCCAGATGGTTAAGGCATTCTAAGTCACAGGATGCAGCACAAGATACAGGCCATAAAGACCTTGCTAAAACAGGTTGCAGTAAAGAAGTCGGCCAAAACCCACCAAAACCAAGATGGCGACGAGAGTGACCTCTGGTCGTCTTTGCTGCTACACTCCCACAAGCGCTATGACAATTTACAACTGCCATGGCAATGTCAGGAAGTTACCCTATATGGTCTAAAAAAGGGAGACATGAATAATCCACCCCTTGTTTAGCATATCATCAAGAAATAACCATATAAATGGGCAACCAGTAGCCCTCAGGGCTGCTCTGTCTATGGAGTAGCCATTCTTTTATTACTTGACTTTCTTTTTTTTTTGGATGAAGTGCAGTGGTGCCATCTCGGCTCACTGCAACCTCTGTCTCCTGGGTTCAAGTGATTCTGGTGTCTCAGTCCCTGAGGAGCTGGGATTACAGGCATGTGCCACCATGCCTGGCTAATTTTTGTATTTTTGGTAAAGACAAATTTCTCCATATTGGCCAGGCTGGTCTCGAACTCCTGACCTCAAGTGTTCCACCTGCCTCGGCTTCCCAAAGTGTTGGGATTACAGGCATGAGCCACCACACATGGCCATTACTTGCTTTCTTAAAAACTTGCTCTCACTTTACTGTATGGACTCGCCCTGAATTCTTTCTTGTGCGAGATCCAAGAACCGTCTCTTGGGGTCTGGATCGGGACCCCTTTCCAGGGTCTGAGGTGGAGTCTGAGGCTCCATCTCTGGGAGGGGTGTCAGAACAAAGGAGAGGGGCTGTGCCCTGTGGCCTGGGGAGAGCAGGATACTTCTGTAGGGGGTGCTGGAGAGGGGTGGTTCTTGACCAGAGCAGAAAGGAGGCAGCAGGCAGGAAAGACTGGAGGTAAGGCAAGATGGAATGGCTCCCTGCCCCAGGCTGCCATGGGCTAAGGGGCAGTGTCAGTCCTCCCTGCAGGGCTCCAGAGAGCCTGGTGGTGCTTAGTCCAAGGAGGCAAATCTAACACAGGAAGGACCGGCCATCTCGGAAGGTGACAGGCACCCTCACTGGGAGTCCTTCTTTAGGTCTGGAGGGACAATCACCAAAACTGCTGCAGAGGGTCTGCCCTATTGCCTCTCCAGATCCCCAAAGTGGAGGTCTTCTACTCGCTGTCCACTAAGAGTCCGGCCACCCCTGCCACTCAGGGTGGCTGCCCTGGAGCTCCCGACCCTAGGAGTGGCCTGGAAAGCAAGACAAGGGCCACAAGAGCCAGCGGCAGTCTGGCCTGGACTCCGTGGGACCAGCCCCTCCAGGGAGCTAAGTGAGTGATAAGAAGGCTAGCTTCTTTCTCCTGCGTAATGCACTGGTGTTAATAAGGCCAGCGTTGTACACATTTACAGAACCTTTGATTTCACAATCACCAAGGGCCTTGCAAGTATTAATTAAGCCTCAAAACCCCTGGAGCCTGGAGCAGATTCTCATTAACCTCATTCGGCAGAGGCTATGACTCTGCTTCCCTGCCAGAGCCCCGTGGATGTAGCATGGCTCCAGCCCTGGGAGCCCGGCTGGCAGAGTTCCCACCCTACATTATGGGATGGCAGAGGTCAGGGAAGGCTTTGGGGCTCCGAATAACTCTGTGATGCTCATGACAGAGCCCAGTTCAGACCAGACAGATCACAGGCTTCCATTAGAGTAGCTGACACAGAAAGGACCCCCGCTCCCTTTGGGCTTTATTGAGATCTAAGTTATATACCGCACTCTGCACCTATTGAGTGCGTTCCATCCAGTGGCTTTTAGTGTATTCACAGAGCTGTGCATCCATCACCACGATCAATTTTAGAACATTTCATTAACCCAGAAAGAAACCCTACATCCCTTGGCCATTTTCCTGGCATCCTCCCCAGCCCTAGGCAGCCACAGATCTACTTTCTGTCTCTAGAGATTTGCCTATTTTGGTTTGTTTTTATTTATTTTTGTTGTGGTAAAATATCCACAACATATAACTTTCCACTTTAACCATTTGCAAGTGTCCAATTCAGAGGCATTAAGTACATTCACCTTATTGTTCAACCGTCATGACCATTCATCTCCAGAGCTTTTTCATCTCACCCATCTGAAACTCTGTGGCATTAAACATCGACTCCCCATTCCCCCCGCCCCTGGCAACCATCATGCTACTTTCTGTCTTTATGAATTTGACTACTCTAGGACCTCATATTAGTGGACTCATATAGTATTTGTTCTTTTGCGTCTGGCTTATTTCACTTGGCATAATTTTTTTTGTTTTTTTGAGACAGAGTTTTGCTCTTTTTGCCCAGGCTGGAGTGCAATGGCATGATCTCGGCTCACTGCAATCTCTGCCCCCCAGGTTCAAGCAATTCTTCTGCCTCGGCCTCCTGAGTAGCTGGGACTACAGGCGTGCACCACCATGCCCAGCTAATTTTTTTTTTTTTAGACGGAGTCTTGCTGTGTCACCCAATCTTGGCTCACTGCAAGCTCTGCATTCCAGGTTCACACCATTCTCCTGCCTCAGCCTCCCGAGTAGCTGGGACTACAGGTGCCCACCACAACACCCGGCTAACTTTTTTTGGTATTTTTCAGTAGAGACAGGGTTTCACCATGTTAGCCAGGATGGTCTTGATCTCCTGACCTTGTGATCCACCCACCTTGGCCTCCCAAAGTGCTAAGCTTACAGGCATGAGCCACCACGCCCTGCCTAATTTTTGTATTTTTAGTAGAGATGGGGTTTCACCATGTTGCCCATGCTGGTCTCAAACTCCTGACCCCAGGTGATCCACCCACCTCGGCCTCCCAAAGTTCTGGGATTACAGGCGTGAGCCACCATGCCCAGCGTTTTTATGTTTTGTTTCGTTTGCTTTGTTTTTTGAGACGGAGTTTCACTCTTGCTGCCCAGGCTGGAGTGCAATGGCGTGATCTTGGCTCACTGCAACTTCTGCCTCCCAGGTTCAATCAATTCTCCTGCCTCAGCCTCCCAAGTAGCTGGGATTACACACTTGGCATAATGTTCTTAAGGTTCATTTTGGCCTGTTTTTAAGATATGAAATACTTCAGGCAAAATTACAGAAAACAATATACAATACACCCCCATAATTTAACTCAGACATCTCAGACTTAACAAGTGTTAACGTTTTGCCATAATGTTTGCTTTTTGTTTTTTTTGTTTTTGTTTGTTTTGCTAATGTCCTCCCCAGAGCTAAGTAAGTTCTAAAGTTAGCATTTGTCTTTCTGTTTTCTTTTTTTAAAAAAATTTTTCTTAGATACCCTATTAACTGAGAAGTCAGTATACATGTTTCTTGTTCCTGTTTTTTTGTTTTACAACCTAAGTTGATATCCATAATCCCATACAGTACTATTTTGTGTTTTTAAAACATATACAAATGGTGTCATATATGTTCATCTTGTCACTTGTTCTCTTGACATTGTATTTTGAGATGTGCCCATCTTGACACACATAGCTCTGGTCAATTTGTTTTTCCTGCAGTACATGATTTGACTATGTGTGATTAATAATTATATGTCCTACATAACATGGGATTACACATCCTATGTAACATGGAATTTATCCTGGGATTTCTTACTTCTGAATTCTCACCAGGAAAACCATGGTGGTATGGTTTGGCTGTGTCCCCACCCAAATCTCATCTTGAATTGTAGTTCTCATAATCCCATGTGTCATGGGAGAGACCCGGTGGGAGGTAATTAAATCATGGGGGCAGGTTTTTCCTGTGCTGTTCTTATGATACTGAACAAGTCTCATGAGATCTGATGGTTTTATAAAGGGCAGTTCCCCTGCACACGGTCTCTTGCATGCTGCCATGTAAAACATGCCTTTGCTCCTCCTTCGCCTTTCACCATGATTGTGAGGCCTCACCAGCCATGTGGAACTGTGAGTCCATTAAACCTCTTTTCCTTTATAAATTACCCAGTCTCAGGTATTTCTTCATAGCAGTATGTCTCTATTAACAGCATGAGAACGGACTAATACACAAGGTGACTCCTGTCTCACCTTGGCAGACACAGACACCTCCTGAGCAGAGAAATAGCCACCTAGCAAGAAGTTGAACACAAAAGTGAATCCAGGACTTTGACTGCTCCACCACCACCCAACTCTGTGATCAGAGCTGTGAGGGGCACATCTGGTGTAGGGACAGCACCTCGTGGTTTTCATTTCAATTTCCCCAATGACTAATGATGTTGAATGGCTGTGTTTTAGCATCAGTTAATCCTGTGGCAAGTGGTCCAGATACAGATGCCCATCCCCTGGGATGCTGGGAGCTCCCAGGCCACCATGAGACCTCTGTGAGGGCAGGCTGCAGGCCCAGGGCTGTCCCAGGACCCCCACTGTGCTCAGAATGAGTGGTGCCCACCACCCCTCCACGCTCAGTCCCTCACCTGTGATGGGCCAGTTGCCAGGTGATACCTGGTTCGGGCAGTACCAGATGCTGAGAATTCCTCTGACCATCCATAGTGGCCCCTCTTGGGGCACAGATCCACTTGTAGTACCAGGAGTGGGCCTTCTTCTATAGTAAGTGATTGGGTGGAGCTGCCCATGCCAAAGGTGCTGTGCTGCCTCCCACGAGCTCCACTCCAAATCTGTCAGGAGAGGGGTGCTGCCCCATTGAATGGCTGGGGCTTCACAAAAAGGGGGAGTGTCTGCCTCTGCACCCAATGTGGGCTCCCCAGTCACTCACTATCAGGTCCTGTCACCCTGTCCCACCTCCCAGCTCCTGCTGGCAAGAGCCCCAAGGGAGGTGGCAGGTAGTTGAGCCCTAGGCTTCACCCCCCCATCCAGAGAGGGCCACACTCAGGTTTCTCACCCTTCCCCCATTGTCCTGTGTCTGACATTGACCACAGCCCTGAGCAGTACCCCAGTGAGGCCTCAGCTTCACCCAGGTTTGACACTGGAGATGCTTGGTGGCCATCAAGAAGGCCAGGGGCAGTGGCTCATTCAATCTGCTCCTTTCCCTGACACGCTGGAACCTCAGGACACCCTTCCTCCGCTGTGGGCCAGAGGAGGGCTGGGGGCTGAGGGCCCATCTGTCTAGCCACTTTCCATGGCTGTGTAGGGGCATGCAGCCCTCCATACAGGGCCCAGGTAGCACCTGGAGGACACAGAGGAAAGCCCAGAGGATCTTTGAGGGAGTGACTGAGCCTCAGGGAAGGGCTACACCACCCCCAGGCCGTGCACCCCCCATCTGCAACTCCCAGGTGGTGCCAGGGGATCTGGGGGAGTGTTTGCTGCACAAATACACACAAAGATCACAGCCTCCCTCCTCAGGGCACACCCCACCCAGTTCCCCTGCATTCCTCTGCCCCTGAGGCAGGTGGCAGCCATCCCAGGGGGACCTCCCAGCAGGGCTGCAAGAGGTATGAGGAGCACCCCGCTGGCTCCACCTGAGTTGCTGGCAGGACTCTGTACTCCAGGTGCAGGCATCCCTAGCTTGACCATCTGGCCTGTGGCCAAACACCTGCTCGCTGAGCCTCCACCCCAGATTCCTCAGGCTGCCCCCCCCATTCAGTGCCTGGCTCCAGTCTTCACTGTGAAAGCCCCAGGGGAGTGCCCTGGACTGAGAATAGCAGCTACACCCACAGCTTCCCACCCTGTGCCAGGCACAGCCCAGCTCCTCACAAACCTTATCTCCTGGCACTGGGGCACAGCCAAGGCCTCTGCCTCCACTCCGGCCTTGGACTCCCCACCTTTGTTATCTGAGCCTGGACTCCTGCACCTGGACAGATCCCCCCACCCCAACCCTGTGGCTGCTACTGCTGTGGGAGCCTGGCTAACATGAAGGCCTTGTCCAGCCACCAGGCCTGACTGGGCAGGCTATCTTCTTTCAGGAATTTTATGGGCAAGGGGAGGAGGGCCCCACTGGTGGTGCCACAGGGCAAGGAACAGGCCAAGGCGGTGGCAGTGACCAGGGCAGTGACCACTGGGTGTACCCTGCAGTGCAGCCTAGAAGGCTGAAGCGTTGAGGTCCCTGGGAGCCCTCGGGGACAAGCTTGACCACTTCTAGCCAGGGCCTCGGTGGCTGTTCCTGCCCTCGGGATCTCCATTTCATATATCAAATAAAGGTTTCGGTGGACGTGTCTAAGTGCCCTCCCAGCTTTTGGAAACACTGAGACTGAAACCCCAGATGGTTCAAAGGACTTGTGAGTGGCTTACAGGCCAGGAGCCAAAGGCCAAATAATCACATTCCTCACAATCAAATGAAATTCTCCCAGCTGGCCTGTTGTAGATCTCGGGTCGAGATTCATGCGCTGTAAAAACCTGGTATCAATTGACCGACGAGTTGCAGCCTGCACCGGAGAAGCAAGAGGGAATGGCTTCCATCTATCTTCCCAAAGCCAACTCAGAGGGTCTATGCCGTGTCTCAACCCTGGCAGGCCCAGATTGAAGGCACGAGAACACGGATTTGCAGTCCCTTGGGATCGGGGTCCAGAATCGGCTCAGCAAGGTGGAGTGAGTCTCGTGGGCCCCCAGCAACTGGCACAGGGGCTTGGGACCCAGGCCTCCAGGCTTCCCCGCACATCCCCGGCGCTGCCCCCTCCACACCACAGAGACCCGCGACCCCTGCCCCACTGCTCCTTCGGCCTCTTCTTCGCTGCCCTCTGGCCTCACATAGTGTTTTGAAGGTGAACTCTGCTTACAGTGAATGCCATTTTGAGGTCACCTGTGGACGGAGGCTTCTGTGGATCAGTGTAAACGACAGAAACGTGCCTGGCCAGTGCTGTACTCGCCATGCGTAACCAGAAAAAGGTTACAGGATGCAAAGGCTCAGTGATCACAGCTGAGACCCAACTCCTCCTTGGCAGGGATCAGGTTCAAACTTTTAACCTCCTCACCAGGCTCGGGTTTCCTCTCCCCTCCCCTCCTGACCCTGAGGATGGGGGTCTCCAAAAAAACCTGAGGGTCTTCTTTCCTAGTAGTTCAAAGTTGTGGTCCCAGGGAGTCCACAGCCCGAGGAATTCAGGGCAAGAAGGGATCACGTGCCCTTGTTTCACAGGTGACTAACAGCCTCCAGGAGCCCATCCAGGCTGAGAGCCGTCAGACATGAGTCAGTGGTTTCCTGCTGGACTGGGGAGGACACCTGCAGTCCACACCCGCACCTGGCTGCTTCACACTGGCTGTACCACACTAGCTGCTCCACAATGGCAGTGGATGGGTGGGTGGGGAGATGCATGCCTTGGCCCCACTGCCACCTCACAGTGCTCGTTCCAAGCTTCGCCCCTGAGTCCAAACACCCATCCCCCATCCCTCCCACCACCCCTCCATCTATTTACGCACACAGCGTGTGGTGGGAACCGGTGAGAGCAGCATTGCTGAAGCCATGAGAGGAAAGGGTTGGTGGCACCGATGTGCCGACTGTCCTCTGCCCTCAACCCACATCTGTCCTTCCCTGTCCTCCTGACACACTGCCCAGGTAGACCCTCCCTCACCTCCTCCTGATAAGCTCCCTGGGCTCTAAACCACTCTCCATATTGCCTGCTAGGGATCTTTCTAAAACACAAACCTTGGCGGGCGTAGATGGTGGCTCACACCTGTAATCCCAGCCCTTTGGGAGGACGAGGCAGGAGGATTGCTTGAGGCCAGGAGTTCCAGACCAGCCTGGGCAACATAAGACCCTGTCTCTTTAAAAAAAAAAAAAAGAAAAAGAAAAAAGAAAAACCCTGGACAGTATTTAACAAGTGTCCCTCTTGTTAAATACTGTCTAAATCCCTTGGAAGGGAATGGGAGGCTTCACAACTGGATCCAACCTGCCTGAGTCATCTCTGGCTCCTAGGAGACATTGATAAATGTTGATGAATGAATGGATGGATAAATGCGTAGCACACCCCAAACTCTGGAGGGGCTCACACCCTAAAGATTGTACCACCTCCTAACATCAGGGATCCTGAGCCACAAGCAGGGCCAGCTGGAAAGGCCAGGCCCCAGCAGTAATGGGTAGGTACATGGACGTTAACATTGTCCTCTAGTCCTGGGTACTGCCCCATAGCTCCTTCCAGTGGGGAATGGGCCTAGATCAGTATCCTTCCACCCAGGAGGGTCCTCAGGACTCTAGGGCCCTCAGTTCTGCGGGTCCTTCCTGGGCAGTCTGCTGGGGGACCACCTCCCTGGAACAGGTCTCCGAGCCAGCAACCATGACTGCTTATGGGGGCGCTGACACCAGCTCAGATACTTAGTTATGCAAAAGTGAGTTTCATGAGAGTTGGGCTGTAATATGGGACTGTGGCCTCTTCAGGTGCAGAGTGATTTTTTTCCAATGCTGAGTTAGAGGGCCCCTTGGGTCCTGCTCAATATTTCCCACCCCTAGGGCAGTCTTGGGGCCAAGAAGCTTCCTTAGAGAATGCAGATTCCTGACACCATCTTCAGGAAGTATTTCTAGGACACCCCTCCCTCTTTGTCTGGGGCCCAGGGAGTGCAGGCCTCAGGGCTTTGGTTGTAGTCACCAGCCAGGTAAACCCAATGGGAGACTCAGTTCTGAAGCTTCCGCTGCAATCTGTAGCCAGCCAAGAAAGGCTATGCGGAAGCCTCATACATGCTGATGGGAATGGCAAATGGAATGATGGCTTTAGAAGATACTTCAGCAGTTTCTTTAAAAGTTAAATATTTTCCCGGACGTGGTGGCGCACGCCTGTAATCCCAGCTACTCAGGAGGCTGAGGCAGGAGAATCGCTTGAACCTGGGAGGCAGAGGTTGCGGTGAGCTGAGATTGTGCCATTGCACTCCAACCTGGGTGACAGAGCGAGACTCCGTCTCCAAAAAAAAAAAAAAAAAGTTAAATATTTCTATTCTGCTGTGTTGGCCTAAAGAACAACAACAACCAAACATTAAACATGTATCTATTACATGACCTAGCCATTCCACTCCTAGGTACTGATTGATTGATTAATTGACTGACTGAGACAGGATCTTGCTCTGCCACCCAGGCTACAGTGCAGTGGTGCAATCATAACTTACTACAGCCTCGAACTCCTGGGCTCAAGCAATCCTCCTGCCTCAGCCTCCTGAGCAGCTAGGACTACAGGCTCATGCCACAATGTACAGCTAATTTTTAAATATTTTGTAGAGAAGTGGTCTCACTGTGTTGCCCAGGCTGGTCTGGAACTCCTGGCCTCAAGAGATCCTCCCACCTCTGCCTCCCAAAGTGCTGGGATTATAGGCATGAGCCACCACTCCCAGCCTTCACTACTAGGTATTTACCCAAGGGAAATAAAAGCATATATTCACACAGACCCTTGCATATGAACATTCATAGCAACTTTATTTGTAATAACCCCAAACTGGAATCAACCCAAATATCCATCAACAAGTGAAGAGTTAACAAATTGTGGTATAATCTATACAATGGAATACTACTTAGCAATGAGAAGAAATTAACTATTAACATACACAACAAGGATGAATCTCAAAATAATTACTCTGAATGAAAGAACAAACAAAAATAGTACATAGTAGATAATTCCATTTATTTAAAATTCAGAAAATGCTAACTCATCTACAGTAACAGAGAGCAGCAGATGGGTAGTTGCCTGGAGACGGTGGAGATGGGAGGGAGAGATCACAAAGGGACAGGAGGAAACTTCTAGAGTTGATGGATGTGTTCATTCTCTTGACGGTGGTAGCAATTTCACAGGTGTATGCATACATATGTTAAAATTCATCAGATTGTACATTTTTAGTATGTGCAGTTTACATATTTCAACTATACCTGGGAATAAAGCTGTTTTTGTTTTTGTTTTTAGAGACGGGATCTTGTTCTGTTGCCCAGGCTACAGTGCAGTGGGGTGATCATAGCTCACTGCAGCCTCAAACTCCTGAGCTCAAGCGATCCTCTCACCTCAGCATCCTGAATAGCTGGGACTACAGGTGTGTGCCACCACATCTACTTTTGTGAAGTTTTGTAGAGATGGGGTCTCGTTTTGTTGCCCAGGCTGGTCTAGAACTCCTGGCCTGATCCTCCCCGCTTAGCCTCCCAAAGTGCTGACATGACACACATGAGATACTGTTCAGGGGTCCTGAGCAGGTCCCTGGCCTGATAACTGTGCAAGGGAGACTCTTTCCCTACCCGGCCCCATGGCCTTGTCCTTCCCATTAAGCTCCAGCCTTAGATGAGCTGGTCTTTCTTGGGGCAGCTGGGTCATACAGGCGGGTGAGAACTCCTACTCTGCCTAGATCAATCAGGGAACAGTGCAGAGGACAAGTATAGGAAGCCCAGGGGGAATCAGCCTTTGGGGATCAAATCTAGGAGAATAATGCCCCAAAATAATGCCTCCCAAGCTGCTATGTTGGTAGCTAGAGGCACATGTGTACCAAGGGCCAAAAGTCTTTGCACGTAGCAGCGTATTTGCAGGAAGGAGCAGCCAAGAGCCAGAGGCACTGTCCCAGGGGAATAGGCCTGGGCTGGAGGTAGAAGCTCTGTCCATTGATGATCAAATGGTTTCCTGATGCCACAGGCAGGCAATCATTTATGCAACACTTCTTTCAAAACCCAAGTGACACCCACGGGGGCTGTTTGCCTTGTTCATCCTTGAGCAGAGCCAGCCATGAGCTGGTTATTCTCAGATCTCTTCCCAGCTGGGTTAGTAACTTGTTTCCCACCAAAGGGCTCCTCAAAGTTCAGCCTCTTCTAGAAGGTACCTCTTGGCACCTTTTTGGGGGATAGGCCCCCTAACGTCACATTGCCTTAAAATTTCTCAAGGTGGCACCCCAAAGTGAAGTCCTAGAAACTCACTTTGAAGCCCACAGATTTTAGGAAAGTTGCTAAGGCTCTCAGCATCCTCCATTGCAAAGGATCTAAAATAAAGTCCGTTTTCTTTTTGCATTTCAGTGTGTTTAAGGTAGCTGCTGCATGCAGAGCCCTGTACTAGATGCCTTGGGGAAGGCAGATGAATACCCTACCGGAGGGAGGCTTGCTCAGATGCTCACTGACTGCCACAGCCTGCAGAGCCAAGCCCAGCAAGGGTCCCTGGGGATATGGAGAGTGGGTGGAGTGAGTGTAAGGAGTGGAGGTCTCAGGACTTCTCTCAAAGAGCTCACAGCCCTATAGGAGCACGAAGAGGCAAACACAATGCAGAGTGCTTTATGCACTGCTGGAAGAATGTTCCAGAACAGGTGTACAGGAAGAAGGTGGGAATAGCACCTGTTTTATCTGATTCTTGTTCATAGCTGACTCTTCAGCAGAATTCAATGAACTGGTCTTTCTGTTGGGAGTGCCAAGGGTCAGGGCAGGCTTTGTGGGGAGGTGCCATTTGAACTGTCTCTTGAATAATAAACAAAGCTTTGCCTGGCTGACAAAGGGAGGAGGGGCAGTCTGGGCCAAAGAAACAACATGAGCGAATCTCAGAAAGCATCTTATGATGTAAGATAAGAAATGCCTTAAAAGAAATACCAACTTTGCTATGGGAATTCAAAGAATTCCAGAGAAATTCCCAGATTTAAAAAAGATGCAGTGATGTTTGCCTCTTGATACCTGAATGTGTGCCTCTGAGTCTGGCACTGGCCTAATTCTCCTCCCTCTGCCTCTGTAGGGAGGAGACAGCTCATGCTAAAAGCCCTTAGAAATATTTTCCTCCGAAGACACACTGATTTCCCACTGGGTAATTAGGATGTAGTTGAAGCTTCCCTGAATGGTTGCGGTCTCTGAAGGATATAACTGCAGCAGGCCAGGGATTGGGACTTCTTTTTTTTTTTTTTTTTTTTTTTTTTTATTATACTTTAGGGTTTTAGGGTACATGTGCACAATGTGCAGGTTTGTTACATATGTATCCATGTGCCATGTTGATTTCCTGCACCCATTAATTCGTCATTTAGCATTAGGTGTATCTCCTAATGCTGTCCCTCCCCCCTCCCCCCACCCCACAACAGTCCCCGGAGCGTGATGTTCCCCTTCCTGTGTCCGTGAGTTCTCATTGTTCAATTCCCACCTATGAGTGAGAACATGCGGTGTTTGGTTTTTTGTCCTTGCGATAGTTTACTGAGAATGATGTTTTCCAGTTTCATCCATGTCCCTACAAAGGACGCGAACTCATCATTTTTTATGGCTGCATAGTATTCCATGGTGTATATGTGCCACATTTTCTTAATCCAGTCTATCGTTGTTGGACATTTGGGTTGGTTCCAAGTCTTTGCTATTGTGAATAGTGCCGCAATAAACATACGTGTGCATGTGTCTTTATAGCAGCATGATTTATAGTCCTTTGGGTATATACCCAGTAATGGGATGGCTGGGTCAAATGGTATTTCTAGTTCGAGATCCCTGAGGAATCGCCACACTGACTTCCACAATGGTTGAACTAGTTTACAGTCCCACCAACAGTGTAAAAGTGTTCCTATTTCTCCACATCCTCTCCAGCACCTGTTGTTTCCTGATTTTTTAATGATGGCCATTCTAACTGGTGTGAGATGGTATCTCACTGTGGTTTTGATTTGCATTTCTCTGGTGGCCAGTGATGAGGAGCATTTCTTCATGTGTTTTTTGGCTGCATAAATGTCTTCTTTTGAGAAGTGTCTGTTCATGTCCTCTGCCCACTTTTTGATGGGGTTGTTTGTTTTTTTCTTGTAAATTTGTTTGAGTTCATTGTAGATTCTGGATATTAGCCCTTTGTCAGATGAGTAGGTTGCAAAAATTTTCTCCCATTGTGTAGGTTGCCTGTTCACTCTGATGATAGTTTCTTTTGCTGTGCAGAAGCTCTTTAGTTTAATGAGATCCCATTTGTCGATTTTGGCTTTTGTTGCCATTGCTTTTGGTGTTTTAGACATGAAGTCCTTGCCCACGCCTATGTCCTGAATGGTATTGCCTAGGTTTTCTTGTAGGATTTTAATGGTTTTAGGTCTAACATATAAGTCTTTAATCCATCTTGAATTAATTTTTGTATAAGGTGTAAGGAAGGGATCCAGTTGCAGCTTTCTACATATGGCTAGCCAGTTTTCCCAGCACCATTTATTAAATAGGGAATCCTTTCCCCATTTCTTGTTTTTGTCAGGTTTGTCAAAGATCAGATAGTTGTAGCTATGCGGCATCATTTCTGAGGGCTCTGTTCTGTTCCATTGATCTATGTCTCTGTGGTGGTACCAGTACCATGCTGTTTTGGTTACTGTAGCCTTGTAGTAGAGTTTAAAGTCAGGTAGCGTGATGCCTCCAGCTTTGTTCTTTTGGCTTAGGATTGACTTGGCGATGCGGGCTCTTTTTTGGTTCCATATGAACTTTAAAGTAGTTTTTTCCAATTCTGTGAAGAAAGTCATTGGTAGCTTGATGGGGATGGCATTGAATCTATAAATTACCTTGGGCAGTATGGCCATTTTCACGATATTGATTCTTCCAACCCATGAGCATGGAATGTTCTTCCATTTGTTTGTATCCTCTTTTATTTCATTGAGCAGTGGTTTGTAGTTCTCCTTGAAGAGGTCCTTCACATCCCTTGTAAGTTGGATTCCTAGGTATTTTATTCTCTTTGAAGCAATTGTGAATGGGAGTTCACTCATGATTTGGCTCTCTGTTTGTCTGTTATTGGTGTACAAGAATGCTTGTGATTTTTGTACATTAATTTTGTATCCTGAGACTTTGCTGAAGTTGCTAATCAGCTTAAGGAGATTTTGGGCTGAGACAATGGGGTTTTCTAGATATACAATCATGTCATCTGCAAACAGGGACAATTTGACTTCCTCTTTTCCTAATTGAATACCCTTTATTTCCTTCTCCTGCCTGATTGCTCTGGCCAGAACTTCCAGCACTATGTTGAATAGTAGCGATGAGAGAGGGCATCCCTGTCTTGTGCCAGTTTTCAGAGGGAATGCTTCCAGTTTTTGCCCATTCAGTATGATATTGGCTGTGGGTTTGTTGTAGATAGCTCTTATTATTTTGAGATACGTCCCATCAATACCTAATTTATTGAGAGTTTTTAGCATGAAGGGTTGTTGAATTTTGTCAAAGGCCTTTTCTGCATCTATTGAGATAATCATGTGGTTTTTGTCTTTGGTTCTGTTTATATGCTGGATTACATTTATTGATTTGCGTATGTTGAACCAGCCTTGCATCCCAGGGATGAAGCCCACTTGATCATGGTGGATAAGCTTTTTGATGTGCTGCTGGATTCGGTTTGCCAGTATTTTATTGAGGATTTTTGCATCAATGTTCATCAAGGATATTGGTCTGAAATTCTCTTTTTTGGTTATGTCTCTGCCAGGTTTTGGTATCAGGACGATGCTGGCTTCGTAAAATGTGTTAGGGAGGATTCCCTCTTTTTCTATCGATTGGAATAGTTTCAGAAGGAATGGTACCAGTTCCTCCTTGTACCTCTGGTAGAATTCAGCTGTGAATCCATCAGGTCCTGGACTCTTTTTGGTTGGTAAGCTATTGATTATTGCCACAATTTCAGAACCTGTTATTGGTCTATTCAGAGATTCAACTTCTTCCTGGTTTAGTCTTGGGAGGGTGTATTTGTCGAGGAATTTATCCATTTCTTCCAGATTTTCTAGTTTATTTGCATAGAGGTGTTTGTAGTATTCTCTGATGGTAGATTGTATTTCTGTGGGATTGGTGGTGATATCCCCTTTTTCGTTTTTTATTGCATCTATTTGATTCTTCTCTCTTTTCTTCATTAGTCTTGCTAGCGGTCCATCAATTTTGTTGATCTTTTCAAAAAACCAGCTCCTGGATTCATTAATTTTTTGAAGGGTTTTTTGTGTCTCTATTTCCTTCAGTTCTGCTCTGATTTTAGTTATTTCTAGCCTTCTGCTAGCTTTTGAATGTGTTTGCTCTTGCTTTTCTAGTTCTTTTAATTGTGATGTTAGGGTGTCAATTTTGGATCTTTCCTGCTTTCTCTTGTGGGCATTTAGTGCTATAAATTTCCCTCTACACACTGCTTTGAACGTGTCCCAGAGATTCTGGTATGTTGTGTCTTTGTTCTCGTTGGTTTCAAAGAACATCTTTATTTCTGCCTTCATTTCATTATGTACCCAATAGTCATTCAGGAGCAGGTTGTTCAGTTTCCATGTAGTTGAGCGGTTTTGACTGAGTTTCTTAATCCTGAGTTCTAGTTTGATTGCACTGTGGTCTGAGAGACAGTTTGTTATAATCTGTGTTCTTTTACATTTGCTGAGAAGAGCTTTACTTCCAACTATGTGGTCAATTTTGGAATAGGTGTGGTGTGGTGCTGAAAAAAATGTATATTCTGTTGATTTGGGGTGCAGAGTTCTGTAGATGTCTATTAGGTCCACTTTATGTAGAGCTGAGTTCAATTCCTGGATATCCTTGTTAACTTTCTGTCTCGTTGATCTGTCTAATGCTGACAGTGGGGTGTTAAAATCTCCCATTATTATTGTGTGGGAGTTTAAGTCCCTTTGTAGGTCACTGAGGACTTGCTTTATGAATCTGGGTGCTCCTGTGTTGGGTGCATATATATTTAGGATAGTTAGCTCTTCTTGTTGAATTGATCCCTTTACCATTATGTAATGGCCTTCTTTGTCTCTTTTGATCTTTGTTGGTTTAAAGTCTATTTTATCAGAGACTAGGATTGCAACCCCTGCCTTTTTTTGTTTTCCAGTTGCTTGATAGATCTTCCTCCATCCCTTTATTTTGAGTCTATGTGTGTCTCTGCACGTGAGATGGGTTTCCTGAATACAGCACACTGATGGGTCCTGACTCCTTATCCAGTTTGCCAGTCTGTGTCTTTTGATTGGAGCATTTAGCCCATTTACATTTAACGTGAATATTGTTATGTGTGAATCTGATCCTGTCATTATGATGTTAGTTGGTTATTTTGCTCGTTAGTTGCTATAGTTTCTTCCTAGCCTCGATGGTCTTTACAATTTGGCATGTTTTTGCAGGGGCTGGTACCGGTTGTTCCTTTCCATGTTTAGTGCTTCCTTCAGGAGCTCTTTTAGGGCAGGCCTGGTGGTGACAAAATCACTCAGCGTTTGCTTGTCTGTAAAGTATTTTATTTCTCCTTGACTTATGAAGCTTAGTTTGGCGGGATAGGAAATTCTGGGTTGAAAATTCTTTTCTTTAAGAATGTTGAATATCGGCCCCCACTCTCTTCTGGCTTGTAGAGTTTCTGCTGAGAGATCAGCTGTTAGTCTGATGGGCTTCCCTTTGTGGGTAACCCGACCTTTCTCTCTGGCTGCCCTTAACATTTTTTCCTTCATTTCCACTTTGGTGAATCTGACAATTATGTGTCTTGGAGTTGCCCTTCTCGAGGAGTATCTTTGTGGCGTTCTCTGTATTTCCTGAATCTGAATGCTGGCCTGCCTTGCTAGATTGGGGAAGTTCTCCTGGATAATATCTTGCAGAGTGTTTTCCAACTTGGTTCCATTCTCCCCATCATTTTCAGGTACACCAATCAGACGTAGGTTTGGTCTTTTCACATAGTCCCAAATTTCTTGGAGGCTTTGTTCATTTCTTTTTATTCTTTTTTCTCTAAACTTCCCTTCTCTCTTCATTTCATTCATTTCATCTTCTATCAGCGATACCCTTTCTTCCAGTTGATCGCATCTGCTACTGAGGCTTCTGCATTCTTCGCGTAGTTCTCGAAACTTGGCTTTCAGCTCCATCATCTCCTTTAAGCCCTTCTCTCCATTGGTTATTCTAGTTATCCATTCTTCTAATTTTTTTTCAAAGTTTTTAACTTCTTTGCTATTGTTTTGAATTTCCTCTCGTAGCTCAGAGTAGTTTGATCGTCTGAAGCCTTCTTCTCCCAACTCATCAAAGTCATCCTCCATCCAGCTTTGTTCCGTTGCTGGTGAGGAACTGCGTTCCTTTGGAGGAGGAGAGGTGCTCTGTTTTTTAGAGTTTCCAGTTTTTTTGGTCTGTTTTTTCCCCATCTTTGTGGTTTTGTCTACTTTTTGTCTTCGATGATGGTGATGTACAGATGGGTTTTTGGTGTGGATGTCCTTTCTGTTTGTTAATTTTCCTTCTACCAGACAAGACCCTCAGCTGCAGGTCTGTTGGAGTTTACTAGAGGTCCACTCCAGACCCTGTTTGGCTGGGTGTCAGCACCGGTGGCTGCAGGACAGCGGATTTTCATGAGACCACAAATTCAGCTGTCTGATAGTTCCTCTGAAAGTTTTGTCTCAGAGGAGTACCCGGTTGAATGAGGTGTCAGTCTGTCCCACTGGGGGGGTGCCTCCCAGTTAGGCTGCTCAGGGGTGAGGGACCCACTTTAGGAGGCAGTCTGTCCGTTCTCAGATCTCCAGCTGCGTGCTGGGAGAACCACTACTCTCTTCAAAGCTGTCAGTCAGACAGGGACATTTAAGGCTGTGGAGGTTCTCGCTGAGTTTTTGGTTGTCTGTGCCCTGCCCCCAGAGGTGGAGCCTACAGAGGCAGGCGGGCCTCCTTGAGCTGTGGTGGGCTCCACCCAGTTCGAGCTTCCTGGCTGCTTTGTTTACCTAAGCAAGCCTGGGCAATGGCGGGCGCCCCTCCCCCAGCCTCGTTGCCGCCTTGCAGCGTGATCTCAGACTGCTGTGCTAGCAATCAGCAAGACTCTGTGGGCATAGGACCCTCCGAGCCAGGTGCGGGACACAATCTCCTAGTGTGCCGTTTTCCAGGCCCGTTGGAAAAGCGCAGTATTAGGACGGGACTGACCCGATATTCCAGGTGCCGTCTGTTTTCCCTTTCTTTGACTAGGAAAGGGAACTCCCTGACCCCTTGCGCTTCCCGAGTGAGGCAATGCCTCGCCCTGCTTCGGCTCGCGCACAGTGCGCTTCACCGACTGTCCTGCACCCACTGTTAGGCACTCCCTAGTGAGATGAAACCGGTACCTCAAGCAGAAATGCAGAAATCACCCGTCTTCTGTGTCGCTGGGGCTGGGAGCTGGAGACCGGAGCTGTTCCTATTCGGCCATCTCGGCTCCACCCCGCTTTAGCAGATTTTTATGCCAAATCAGCTAGTGCAGGCCACAGCGGCCCGACGTAGTCGCCACATTCCGCCGGCGGGGAGGTCACGCAGGCGCCGAGTCGTCCACGCCGGAGCCCCCGTGTGAGCCCCAGCACGGCTCCCGGTCCAGGAATGACCCAGGAAGAGGCCCTCAGCAGCAAGGGCACAGAGCCGCGGCCGAGGCCCTCCCAATGGCGCATGGACTTCCGCAAGAGCCTGGGACTTCTTAATTGATATATTTAATCCACATTTGAATCTCATTTTTCATTTGGCAAGGGCATGTGCCTTTTTTCACCATCTGGATGAGCTTGTTTAAAAATTCATCTATGCGGCCAAGGAGGGCAGATCACCTGAGGTCAGGAGTTCAAGACCAGCCTGGCCAACATGGTGAAACCCCATCTCTACTAAAAATACACACACATGCACACGCACGCACACACACACACACACACACAAAATTAGCTGGGTGTAGTGGCGAGCACCTGTAATCCCAGCTACTTGGAGGCTGGGGCAGAAGAATCATTTGAACCCGGGAGGCAGAGGTTGCAGTGAGCCGAGATTGTGCCATTGCACTCCAGCCTGGGCAACAAGAGCGAAACTCTGTCCCAAAAAAAAAAAAAATTCATCTATGCATGTATACAGGTAAAATGGCCAAAGTGCTGCATTTGATTGGAAAATGGCTTCATTCTATAATATATTCTCTAATGATTTAGGATCAGAGGACTTTTCATTCTTCCAGACCTGGGCTGCTCTGTGGCCAATACAGTGTTTTCCAACCTGCTCCTTGTCCCAACCTGATTCTGAAATCTAGAAGGGCTTCTCTGGGCTGGGACCTTCCAATGTACACTGTTAGGGTGGACATGCCCAGCCTGCCTGGCCAGACCTCACCTTCCAGGGATCTGATGTAAGGGCCATGGGGACAGAAATGACTGCAGTAAGCTCAGGGAAGGACAGGAGGCTCCCTAACCAATACCAAATGAGGCTGAGGGGACAGGAGGCTTCAGTGCCAGCTAACCCTGAGTGTTGGGAACCTTTGCTGGGGAGAGAATGGCATCCACATTCTCTCATTAAAACCTTCTGGTGGGTCAAGTGTGGTGGCTCATGCCTGTAATCCCAACACTTTGGGAGGCCGAGGCAGGCGGATCACTTGAGGTTAGGAGTTCGAGACCAGCCTGGCCAACGTGGTGGAACCCTGTCCCTACTAAAACACAAAAATTAGCTGGGTGTGGTGGCCTGCGCCTGTAATCCCAGCTACTCAGGAGGCTGAGGCAGGAGGAGAATCACTTGAACCTAGGAGGCTGAGGCAGGAGGAGAATCACTTGAACCTGGGAGGCAGAGGTTGCAGTAAGCCGAGATTGTGCCACTGCACCTCAGCCTGGGCAACAGAGTGAGACTCTATCTCAAAAACAAACAAAGAAACAAAACCCTCTGGTGTTAGGGAGGGCTATGGTGACCCTGGCCAGGTGGTGGGTGGCCACGTGGGGGACTGTAATGGAGGGGATGGAGAGGTTAGAACTGACTCTGGGAAAAGCCTGCACTGCCCCCAGGAGACTCTTATTCTAGCTCCCCACAGTGCAGAGGAGCACCCTAGCTTTCTGCTCTGGGAAGCTGGTCCCTCCAGGATGGACACATACCACTGGCTTCTAGATCCAAGCAGGAGGGTTTTCCCTAGAGGCCTGGCTCACAAACCAGGCTACCCCGAGCCACTTGCAGTTAAGCCACCCTCACAAGCCAAATGGCAGCACTTCCAGGGATGCTGTGGTGCAGAGGCCACGGGTCCAGGCTCCCCCAGGGACCCTTCATGCTCCCTGGCACTGGTACTGTGGTCATGTGCCTCCCCTGCCATTGGCATCTGGCCCAGCTTGGTTGAGCTACAGGACTCCCATCTCCAGGAGCAAATATTTAGCTGGTACCTCAGGGGTTGAAAAAGGATGAAGAACTCTGGGCATTGGCACTCAAACCTCAGCTGCTGCCATAACCTAGACCTTAGGCCGGATTGCATGACTGGGCTTCTGCTTTATCCCAAGGAACCAGCCCCACCAGGCAGTAAGAGGGAAGAGAACTCATGTTTATTGAGTGCCCTATGTGCTGAGCACTGTGATAGCCCCTTTACCTTCATTTTCTCATTTAATCCTCCCAACCATGCCATGAGGTAGGCAAGGCTGAGGTCCAGAGAGGGGAAGTGACCTATTCGAGGTCACACAGCAAGATCTGCCAAGCTCTGTTTTACAGGATATAATTGTTGAAAACAACCAAAAATGCCAGATAAAATATGAAAAACACCTTGTTAAAAGCAATGAAGAACTGGCAAGAGAAAAAGGAATAAGGTCAGAATCTAAGGAAAGGTAAGAACCTAGACAAGCAGGAAGCCCTGAAGTCATTTTGGCTCTGTGGGTGTTTGCTGATATATATGTGAGAACCTCAGGTTTTTTTTTTTTTTTTTTTTTTGATATGGAGTCTTGCTCTGTTGCTCAGGCTGGAGTGCAGTGACATGGCACGATCGCAGTTCACTGCAACCTCCACCTCCCAGGTTCAAACAATTCTCATGCCTCAGCCTCCTGAGTAGCTGGGATTACAGGCACATGCCACCATGCCCGGCTAAGCTTTGTATTTTTAGTAGAGACAGGGTTTCACCATATTGCCCAGGCTGGTCTCGAACTCCTGGCCTCAAGTGATCCACCCACCTTGGCCTCCCAAAGTGCTAGGATTACAGGCGTGAGCCACTGCGTGCAGCCAAGAACCTGTTTTAATGATCTTGTGGGCCAGTGTGACAAATGTCAAAACTCAGGGCCTGTCCCCAGTGGGGAATCTATCAGGAGGCTCTCCTAGATTAAGCTGGTACCCTAACAGGTCTCCCTACCTTGGGAATGCAAGAGAAGAGGGGAGGAGATGTCACTGAGATGTAACCACAAGCTGGCCATCACTTAGATTGGCGGCCCAAGTTCACGTCATTTGGGTGATTCGTAAAACCTCTACTCATGAATTTAAAGTACCCCTGGGGCCGGGTGTGGTGGTTCATGCCTGTAATCCCAGCACTTTGGGAGGCCGAGGTGGGCAGATCATTTGAGGCCAGAAGTTCAAGACCAGCCTGGCCAACATGGTGAAACTCCGTCTTTACCAAAAATATAAAAATTAGTCAGGTGTGGTGGCATGTGTCTGTAATCCCAGCTACTCAGGAGGCTGAGGTAGAAGAATCGTTTGACCACAGGAGGCAGAGGGTGCAGTGAGCTGAGATTGTGCCACTGCACTGCAGCCTGGGCAACAGAGCAAGACCCTGTCTCAAAAAAACAAAACAAAATAAAACAAAATAAAAAAATAAAGTACCCCTGGACTGCTAATGCCCCTGGCACCTGGCAGAGGGACCCATCAATCCTCTCTGGAGAGAGGCATATTCATCCTAGGCCTCAACAAGTACCCACCAATACGTTTTCAAATATACTCAGTGGTATATAAGCCCCAAATAAGCCAGCTACACAAGGAAACACTGAGAATCAGCAGAAACAACAGGCAGCAGACATAGATCTACAACAACTTCAGATCATGGAATTATCCAGCATCAATTAGAAAACATACTTACCATGTGTAACAAAATAAAAGACAAGCTTGAAAATACCTGTAGGGAGTAGGAAACTATAAAGAGTGACCTAACAGATTTGAGAAAGAAGCAAATTTTCAGCAGACTTGAGAAAGGGGTCTATTTTTCAGAGGCGAAAAATATATCATAAATGAAATTTTAAAATGCAGTGGAAGACAGTTTGTGAGCTGGCAGATGGTTTAGAAAAAAGCAATGAGCCATCACGCCTGTAATCCCAGCACTTTGGGAGCACAAGGTAGGCAGACCACTTGAGGTCAGGAGTTTGAGACCAGCCTGGCCAACGTGGTGAAACTCCGTCTCCACTAAAAATACAAAAATTAGCTGGGTGTGGTGGTGGGCACCTGTAATCCCAGCTACTCAGGAGGCTGAGGCAGAAGAATGACTTGAACCTGGGAGGCAGAGGTTGCAGTGAGCTGAGATCGCACCACTGCATTCCAGCCTGGGAGACAGAGACTTTGTCTCAAAAAAAAAAAAAAAAAATTAGCCAGGCGTGGTGGTGTGGGCTTGTAATCCCAGCTACTAGGGAGGCTGAGGCATGCGAATCACTTGAACCTGGGAGGCAGAGGTTGCAGTGAACTGAGATCACGCCACTGCACTCCAGCCTGGGCAACAGAGCGAGACTCTGTCTCAAAAAGAAAAAAGCAATGGAAAACAGCACAGAGAGACCAAAAGACAAAGTATATGGAAGGAAAGTTAAGAGACATGAAAGAGATCAGCCTATGATTAGTGGGAGTTTTAGGAGGAAAGGAGAGGGAGAATGGAGAGAGGCAATATGTGAAGAGATACTGGCTGAGAATTTTTCCAGAATTGATAAGACACACCATTCATAGATGTTAAGAATCCTAAGGAATTCCTAGCAGGATTTTTAAAAAAGAAGAAAAGAAAGAAATACATATTTAAATGCGTATCATAAATTGCAGAATACACACACATCACTCACATATGAAAGAGAGAGAGAGAAAACCAGAGGGAAAATGTCAGTATACCTTAGACTAACAGCTGATTTGTCAACCTCCACATAGAAAGGTAGGGAGGGATGACCTGACACCCTAGAATTCTTTATCCAGTGAAAATATCTTCCACAAATGAGCACCAAAAAACACATTGTCAGAAAAACAAAAACTGAGAATGTATAATTAGGGAACTCTTATTAAACGATATTCTAAAGGATGTACATTAGGTGGAAGGAAAGTGATCCCAGATGGAAGATCTAGGATGCAAGAAGGTAGGAGGAGCTATGAAACTGGTAAATACATGGATAGAGCTAGGCAAACATGGACTATATAATAATCATTCTAAGGTTTTCCGAAGTTACAACAAAACAAGAGAGAATGAAAGTACACACAGTCAAGACGGGGGGAAACAGTTAAAATGCTTTAAGGTCTTGCATTACTGAAGAGGAAGGTAAAGTGATTGACTAACTTTAGACTTTGATAAGTATGCATGTGGTAATTTCCAGGGCAGCTACTAAAAAGAAAAAGAAAAAGAAACACCATGTATAACTTTCAATTTGTAGAGGAGAAAAAAGACAATAATAAAAAAAATTAGTGCAAAAGAAAAATAAACAAGAAAAAGAGAAAAAATGGCACAAAATAGGATAGTGGATTCAGGATCACATAGTGTGTGTGTGACAGAGCTGGGCCTTGTTCCCTGTTCCATGGAGCTTTGGAAAGTTGTCCCCTACCCCTAGAGTACCCCAACTGTCTCCTACCTCTAGAGTACCCCAACTATCTCCTGACACAGCTCCCAGCACTACTTGTCTACTGTACCTGTCTGAGCACCACCAGGCTTCAGAACCACCCATTCCTCTGCTCCCCTCACAATGCTGGGATCTCTGGGGCCAGAGACTCAGACTACGGCAGGGGCTTATCCTGGGGAATGAGCTAATGGCTATGTGTGGCCCTCTTAAGTGTCTGTACTTCTGTCACAGTCACCTGGGTTTTGCCTAACTCTGTCTTGAAGTTTGATACCTGTTAGTACTGTTGACCCACATCCCTTTTCCTCTTTACCCCAGTTCTGCTGGTGCCTCGGTTCTGAACTTTTAAGCTCTCACCTGGGCCTTTGCAACAGCCTCACACCTGGGCTTCCTGACGCCACCTGACTCTTCTGATCCACACTTTACGGCTGCTGAGGCATTACTGCTCTTTGGCTCAGAAATGACCCATCCTATGAGAAGGCCAACAGAGTCTGAACAGACAACATTAACAATGATCATCTGTTGGGCACTTACTATATTCAGGCACCTACTGTGCACATCACAGGCAATATCTTCACTTATGCCTTACAGCTACCCTTTGAGTTGGTTTTACTGATGAGGAAACTGAGGCTTTGAGAGAGGAACCAACTTGCCCAAGATTGCCCATCTATGAAGCAGCAAAGCTAGATCTACGTGTCTGATTCAGAGAGGTCATGCCCATAAAGCATTAAGCTGGCTTTCAAGGATGTTGATAAATTGGTCCCAAGCCAATATCTTAGCCTCATCATCCCTATATTCACCTATATTAGGCAACACAGGCCATTTGTTGTCCCCTGACTATGCCCTGGTTGATCCCCACTCCCTACCTTTGCTCACACACATTCCTCCTCCTAAAATTTCCTTCTCTCATCTCTACCCTTCCAGAAGTCTTGTCCTAAATGTCTCCTCCCCAGGGAAGATCTCCTTCCTTTAATGATTGTCAGAGCCTTGCATCACACTCAAGCGTGTTCATGTGTCACCTTCTCTAGTGGGCAGCAAGTTAACTGGGAGCTGAGACCAAGCCTGGTTCATTCTCAGCTCCTCAGAAGTGCCCCATACTGTGCATGGCATGCATGTTTTCTGAATTCTTTCAATCCGGTTCACGCAGACAGGTAGAAGCTGCACACAAACAGATCCTTTCCTGAGCAGCACAGCTTGGAGGATGTGGCATGTTTTACGGAGCTTGGCACGTGGGGCATTTGTGCATGTGCTGTGTAATCAACCCAGCCACATACCCTTTCTGTGTATGGTGCAATGGAGACATTCTCATGGGCAGAGGTGCTCCCGGGAGGTGTAAGCTCTGAGCTCAGGACCTCTTTTCGGTGGACGCTCTTGTTTCTCTTACCTTCAGAAATGAATGCCAGCTTTATTAACCCCAAGCTTCCATCACTGACAGGGGCATGCATCTCACTGCCAGTGTCCCTCCCAGAACTTATAGGAAAACTGCAAACTGCAGCTTGCAAACCTCCCACCTTCTCCTGCCAAAACTTGGACCTGGGCAAATCACACTGAAACAATCCATACTGGCTGGGCGCAGTGGCTCACACCGGTAATCCCGGCACTTTGGGAGGTCAAGGCGGGTGGATTGTCTGAGCTCAGGAGTTCGAGATCAGCCTGGGCAACATGGCAAAATCCCATCTGTACTAAAAATACAAAAAATTAGCCAGGCGTGGTAGTGCTCACCGGTAATCCCAGCTACTTGGGAGACTGCGGCATGAGAATCACTTGAACCCAGGAGGTGGAGGTTGCAGTAAGCCAAGATCACATCACTGCACTCCAGCCTGGACGACAGAGCAAGACTCTGTCTCAAAAACAACAACAACAATCCATATAGATTTGGGCGGTGTGGAGGATGCCAGATGCAGAGGAGATATGATGGAATGAGGAAGAATCAGACCTGTCTGTGCCCAGGAGGAGTTTACAATTTAAGTGGGAAGATAAGACACATGGGAAAGCTATGCAGAGGGAAATGAGACGATGCTTAATTACCAGTTTCAGGCCACAAGTGAAGAGGTTTTGCAAGACCGAGCCTTGGAGACAGGCTTAGCACATGGAAGGGTGGCCAAGCCTGAGGGGTGACAGGGCAGGAAACAGGCCTGCCCACCTCACAGAAACTGGGATCCAAGCTGGGTCTTGGTCCCCTGAGAGGAAGGGCATTCATGCATGCAGAGCTGAGGGCTAGGAGAAGGGTATGCACCTGGTGAAGGGTGTGGGTGTCCACCCTGGCTAGGTGGACAGAGGCCCGAATGGAAAGGCTGGGAAAAGGGTTGGAGATTGGCCAGGTTAAGCAACTTGGGTCCTGAAGGGGTCAGCAAGGCATTGTGGAGGGCCTGCTGCAGGCAGAACTGAAGGAAGGTACATCCAGGCAGCCTTTACTTCCTCTCCTCCACAGCCTTGGTGCTGTGAACTGACACCCAAACCCTCCAGGAGCACTTCCTTTCTAGACCCAACAAAGGGCAGAAGAAAAAAATAAAGCCTGGATCCATTTGAAAAGGGGCCAACCAGCACCTCCCAAACCCAGTTCTTTGACTTGCACCCAAGACTTAAATACACCCTTTGAAACTCCTCATCCATTGAAGTTCCTTTCCTTTGAAACCATAAAAGAATGTGGGGCTGCATTTTGCCTTGGTGGTAGGAAAATTCCACATGCAACTTGCAGCATTTACAGGGTGGAGACTTCTGACCTGGGAGCAGGAGGTCTGAGCCCAGGCCTTTCCACAACAGTGACAGCCAGGGGCCTGGCAGTGCAGCCCAGAGGTCGAGACATGTTCTGGAGTCAGGTCCTCTGTGATAAGCCAGTTGAGTGACCTTAAGCAGGCCACTGGATCTTGTGAAACCCCAGTTTTCTCACTCCTAAAATGAAGATAACATCTGCCCTCACTCTGGAAGGCTGCATACCTTTCGTGCACAGGGTTCTCTGCACGTGCCAACAAGGGTATCAGGCCAATTGACATCTGATTAGTTTTCTCTCCCTGTGGGAACTTCCATATCCTTTGGCTGTTACTGCTGCAGATGAATATATGGGATGGCAAACTGTCACCAGAAATAAACAGCCATCAAGCGTAGAATGGCCTCAAAGGTATTCCATCTAGTCTTTGCCTCTGTGACCAATACCAAATGAGGCTCCATGACATCCAGAGCAGGGTGAGAGGGGTCTCTGTCTCCACCAAGTGCTTGAGTGTACAGCACGAGGTCAGAGGCTGAATGTATTATAGGAGACATCAGAGACTAGAATAGATGGCAACTTCATGAAGAGGTGGAGACAGAGGTGTAGTGGGGAGAGGGCAGAATACTAACTCAGAGCACCAGGAATCTTAAAAGAAAATGGCTGAACCTAGACCCCTACCTCACACCATAGACAACAATTAACTCAAAATGAAACATGGACCTAAATGTAAGAACTAAAACTATAAAACAACCAGAAGTGAACATAGGAGAAATTCTTTGTGACCTTGAATTTGGCCAAGATTTCCTAACTATTACACAAAAAGCACAAGCTGTAAAGATAATCAATACAATCTTCATCAAGATTTAAAACTTTTGTGGGCTGGGTACAGTGGCTCATGCCTGTAATCCCAGCATTTTGGGTGCCTGAGTGGGCAGATCACTTGAGGTCAGGAGTTCAAGACCAACCTGGCCAACATGGTGAAACCCTATCTCTAATAAAAATACAAAAATTAGCTGGGTGTGGTGGCAGGCATGTGTAATCTCAGCTACTCGGGAAACTGAGGCACAAGAATTAAGTGAACTCTGGAGCTGAGATCATGCCACTGCACTCCAGCCTGGGCAACAGAGTAAGACTCCATCTCAAAAAAAATAAAAATATCTTCCCGCCATCTTGGATCCTGTGGAGGCCTGCTGGGAACAGGACTTCTAAAAGAAAATATGTCTGGAAGGCTGTGGTCCAGGGCCATTTTTGCTGTGTATAAGCGGGGTCTCCAGAACCAAAGGGAGCACACAGCTCTTCTTAAAATTGAAGGTGATTATGCCCCAGATGAAACAGAATTCTATTTGGGCAAGAGATGCACTTATGTATACAAAGCAAAGAACAACACAGTGACTCCTGGTGGCAAACAAAACAAAACCGGAGTAATCTGGGGAAAGGTAACTCAGGCCCATGGAAACAGTGGCATGTTTCATGCCAAGTTCCAAAGGAATCTTCCTGCTAAGGCAGGAAGCCTGTTATGGGGACACAGAATCCAAGTGATGCTGTACCCCTCAAGGATTTAAACTAATGAAAAGCCAATAAATATACACGGATTTGTGCTCTTGTAAAAAATAAATAAAAATAAAAAAGATTTAAAATTTTTGTGCTTCAAAATCTACTGCTACAAAAATGAAGAAGTATGGGCCAAGTGCAGTAGCTCACACCTGTAGTCCCAGCACTTTGGGAGGCTGAGGTGGGTGGATCACTTGAGGTCAGGAGTTCACAGCCAGCCTGGCCAACATGGTGAAACTCCGTCTCTACCAAAAATACAAAAATTAGCCAGGTGTGGTGGTGGGCACCTGTAATCCCAGCTACTTGGGAGGCTGAGGCACGAGAATCGCTTGAACCCAGAGGCAGAGGTTGCAGTGAGCTGAGATGGCACCACTGCACTCCAGCCTGGGTGACAGAGCAAAACTGTCTCAAAATACGCAAAACAAAACCAATAAAAAGGGTAAAAAATTTGAAGAGACACTTCACCAAACAAGATGTTTGGATGGCAAGTAAGCATATGAAAAGATGCTCAACATCATTAGTCATTAGAGAAGTACAAATTAAAATTACAATGAGATACTACTACACACCCACTAGAATGGCTAAAATTAAAAAGACTGGCCATACCTAGTGTTGACAAGGATATAGAGGAGCTGCAACTCTCATAAACAGCTGGTGTGGACAGAAAATGGTTCAACCACTTTGGAAAACAGTTGAAAGTTTCTTTAAAAGTTGAACATACGGCCGGGTGCAGTGGCTCACGCCTGTAATCCCAGCACTTTGGGAAGCCGAAGCGGGTGGATCACGAGGTCAGGAGATAGAGACCATCCTGGCTAACACGGTGAAACCCCGTCTCTACTAAAAATACAAAAATTAGCCAGGCGTGGTGGCAGGCGCCTGTAATCCCAGCTACTCGGAAGGCTGAGGCAGGAGAATGACGTGAACCCGGGAGGTGGAGCTTGCAGTGAGCTGAGATGGTGCCACTGCATTCCAGCCTGGGCCACAGAGCAAAACTCCGTCTCAAAAAAATAAGTTGAACATACGCCAGTCATTCGATTTCTGGGTACTTTGCCAAGAGAAATAAAAGCATATATTCACACAAACACTTGTACGTGAATAGTCATAGCAACTTTATTTGTAATAGCCCCCAAACTAGAAAGAACTCAAAGTCCATTGACAAATGAATGGATAAACAAATTGTAGTACATTCATATACTGGAATACTACTCAGCAATAGAAAGGAACAAACTGTTTATACAATGACATGGATGAACCTTAAAACAATGGCATTGAGTGAAAGAAGACAGACCCAAAAAAGTGCACGTACTGTATGGTTCTACATGCGTACGATTCTAGAATATGTGAACTAATCCATAGTGACTGACCACAGGTCAGTGGTTGACTGGGAGTGGGGCAGGAGGGCAGCAAGGGGGGATTTCCATGGGTACAAGGAAATGAGTGATGGAGATGGTCATTGTTGATTGTGGTGTTGGTTTTATAGGGGCAGACGTATGTCAAAAATCCATCAAAGTGTGCAGTTTACTGTATATCAATTATGTTCAATAAATCTGTGCAAAAGAAGGAGGAGGGGAGGGAGGCAGCAGCTCTTGGCCCCAGGGGGACAACCAGTCACTCCTCAACTCTTCCAAGTATGGGTATGGGGTTTGTCTACAGAATCTATGAATTCACTCTCCTCTGCCACCCAGGGGTTCTTTACCAACTCAGCTGCACCTCTCCAACTTGTCCCAGGTTCTTTGAGGGCAGGGACTGTACCTTCTGTATCAAGTCTCTCCTGTTGAGAAAGCGGATGATGGCAATGATGAGGCAGCTTCCGGGGTAGTAGGAGAGGGGCTGGTCTATCACTAGGACCAGGGCTGATCATACCTGGATCTTAGGGGAGTCCACCCAACTGTGGGGCAATAACACCACTGTCATTTCTGCCTTGTTTGTGGAATGCATGGTGACTCACTCCAGGAAGACTCCCAACATTGCTGAGGAACAGGATAAGGCAGAGGTGAGATGGTGAGCCACACTTGGCTCTGAAGGAACTGAACCCCCAGGGCTCACCCTTCAGGTTGGGGCTGTTGGACAAGATGAACCTTATGTAATCTACAGAGAACAATTTACTTCTGGAGCGAGGAAGCCAATGTTGTGTGCAAGGTGCTCCTCCGAGCCTGCTGAACCTAGATTCCAATCTTTACCACAATGACCTGATTGAAGTCTCTGTGATCTGTGGTCACCATCATTCTGGTTGAGGCACCCCAAGGCTGACAACTTTGCTAAGCCAAAACTGGAGCTCTCTCCCTTCTAGAAGCCAGGCCAGAATCCCGCGTGGCCACCAACTCTTGACTTTCTGAGGCCAAACACTTGATTCGACACAATGAAGCTCATTTCTGTTGCATTCAAGCACCATGAGGGCCTTCAGTAGTGATGGTTCCCATAGATTTGTGTAAACCAAAGTATGGACTAGGCTATGCATGAAACCCTTCACTTCGATGCTGGTCCTACTAACCTGTATGATCTGCCCTCACCCCTGTGGATTTTCCTTGATGGCATTAGTCTTACTAAAGAAAAGCTTGATTCAAAAGTCCAACCACATGGGCTGGTTCGAAGGTAGTGTGTTATCTCAGTTGATTGCTCACTGTCAGTTACAGGTTGAACTCCTTGTT
This sequence comes from Symphalangus syndactylus, assembly GCF_028878055.3. Classification (NCBI taxonomy): domain Eukaryota; kingdom Metazoa; phylum Chordata; class Mammalia; order Primates; family Hylobatidae; genus Symphalangus; species Symphalangus syndactylus. The sequence goes on from NC_072433.2 coordinate 25,209,406, forward strand.
CTACTCTTTCCCTCTTCTTGCCACTGCACTTGACTAGTTTAAAAAAATATCCAATCACAAAATGGACATATATGTTGGGTTATATGACACTTTTATGACAAAGGAATAAGTCATTTGATGAATAAGTTGTCCTGGGTATTCCTTTAAATCAGACACTGGAGAAAGGCACGGTGGCTTAGGTCTGTAATCCCAGCACTTTGGGAGGCTGAGGCAGCTGTATCACCTGAGGTCAAGAGTTTGAGACCAGCCCGGCCAATATGGTGAAACCTTGTCTCTACTAAAAATACAAAAATTAGCTGGGCGTAGTAGCAGCACCTATAATCCCAGCTACTTGGGAGGCTGAGGCAGGAGAATCGCTTGAACCTGGGAGGTGGAGGGTACAATGAGCCAAGAAGGTGCCACTGCACTCCAGCCTGGGCGAAAGAATGAGACTCCATCTCAAAAAATAATTAATTAATTAATTAATCACACAGTCTCTCATGGGCATTCACAAAATAATCTGGTTTGTGGAAACTGCCTGCAGGGGGATTTTCAAATGTGCCTGGGAAGTAAGGTGATACGTCTAGCGAGAGCCTTCCTTTCCTCTGGGCCCTGCTAGGACTCCATTTCCTCAGGAAGTTCCCCTGACTTTGAAAGGGGCCAAGCTGCAGAGGGAGGAGAAGGGTGTGTGGAGGAGAGTCTGCACTTCCTCTCTAGGCCATTCTCGGTGCCCTGCTGACCTCCACTGACTCCACAGACCTTGCCCTGCTCTCTAGCCTGGCACAGTGGCTCCGTAGACTTTGAGTTCACCTCCCATGCTCCCAGGCACTCCTAACCAAGCTCAGCCCCTCAAATGGTGGGAAAGGTTGGCTGTTTAGATCTCTCATCCACTAGACATCAGGTGACACCACTTGGCCAAGTAATCTGGCAAATCCTGCTGATGCATTTTAATTGCAACCATGCACCCAGAATGGCCACCCCAGTGAGCAATGCAAAATGAAGTGGCCTCTCTCCAGGATGAGCACCTACACAGGGCACAGCACATTGCCACAGCATGCGTCTCCCCAGTACAAATGCACTTGTATCTTAATAGAAGAGCTCTCATGGCCACTGCACGTGGGGACACAAGGGTGTGAAAATGAGCAGGGCACTAAGGCCAACTGCAGAGTCAGATGGAGGAGGACATAGGCATCTGAGATCTAAGACCTATCCTTGGAGCCCTGAGGCAAGCTGTGCATCCCACACTGGTATGTGCATCTAAGTGGCACCGGGTGGAGGGGAATCAAGGCTCTGACCCTGAGACCACCCACCTCCTTGATGGGAGCTCAGGCCTCTAGCCAGATAGTTACGGTGTGCCCACTAAGTGCTGACACTGTGGACTCAGTGGTAAACAAGGACAAGCCTTTGCCCTCAAGTTTTCACAGCCTCATCTCTGTGGCATCAGCCCTGAGATATCATGAAGCAAGAACAGGGCTGGCCAGATTGGGTGCCAAAAGTGGCCCAGGTAGAACTGCAGAACTCCATCTCTTAGTGAAGGGAGAGAGAACTCAGGATAGGACAGGGCAGGGCCAGACATTCTCAACTGAAGCCGCTGAGACCTTGGCCAAAACCAAACAGAGACATGTGTGTGAATTCTGGCCAGGATCGGAGAGCAGCCAAGGCTGACCAAGCTTCAAGAGGGACTGAACCAAGTAGCAGGTCACATCAGAGCTTCTTCTAAAAGGGCAGCTCCTATAGCAGCCTGGCGCCAGAGGTGCAGCAGCCTGGGCTGGGAGCAAAGGCTGGGCTTGCAGGGAAGAGCAAGAGTGCACAAGTGAGTGGAGAGGTTCAGAAGGTGGCCTGAGAGGTGGCAGAGGAGGAACAACCCTAGTGGGCATAGAGGTGACAGCAAAGGATGGGGCCATGCTGTGTATCACAGCCCAGGGGGCAGACTCTAGTCAGGACTATGGCTCCACGCTACCTTCCCACAAGTCCCCATCTGAGATGCTCGGAAGCCAGAGCCCCTCAGCTGCTCCAGCTGGCCTCTGGTTCCTGCTTTTCACTCACCACCTCCCTCCTAGCCACCCTTCATAGGCTTCAGCCTTCTTGGCCATCTCACCTGTGTCCAGGCTGTGGACCCTACATCAGGGTTGGGCTTCCTTGGTTTGGCTCTGGGGTGGCCCCATGTCCAGCTGTCTTTCCCATCTTCTGTCTATTGGGGTCCTACCTGACCCAACTCTGGCCCCATCCCACACCTACCTGACAAAGTATGAGGTTCGCTGGTGGTTCCTGACAAGGCTTTCCATGATCCCGCTTTTTAAATTATTATTTTTATTATTATTTTTGAGACAAAGTCTCGCTCTGTCTCCCAGGCTGGAGTGTAGTGGCGCGATCTTGGCTCACTGCAACCTCTGCCTCCTGGGTTCAAGCGATTATCCCACCTCAGCCTCCCAAGTAGCTGGGACTACAGGCATGCACCATGCCTGGCTAATCTTTGTATTTTTAGTAGAGACAGGGTTTTGCTATGTTGCCCAGACTGGTCTCGAACTCCTGAGCTCAAGTGATCCACCTGCCTCAGCCTCCCAAAGTGCTAGGATTACAGGTGTGAGCCACTGCGCCTGGCCCTATTATTATTATTTGAGACAGGGCCTCACTCTGTGTGATCATGGCTCACTACAGCCTCTACCTCCTGGGCTCAAGCAATCCTCCCACCTCAGCTTCCCTAAGTGCTGGGATTACAGGTGACAGCCATTGCTCTTGGGCCTCGACCCCATTTGATATAGGATGGTCCAGACAGGAACAAGGAGTATGTGGCTCTAGAGAAGAGGGCAAAATGCAGGAAATCAGAAGGTTGACACTTCGGTGAGAAACCAGGGACCACTCAGGAGCTGGGTCTGGAGGTGCCCCAGGTCTACTGCGCAGGCATGAGCTGGAAGCAGGTTTGGCTCCAGATTCAAGAGTTCTGAGGGCAATCAAGGCTGGGGCTGGGGAGCCTCCTGGAGCCCCCAGGAGCTGAATGAGAGGTGTTGAGAATGTCTAAGCTGAGGTTGGGGCCAGGAATCTGAGAGACTGCAGGGAACTAGGCAAGTGGCTGGGGACAACTGTCAAAAATTTGGAATCTTCCTCACGTGGGCTCACTGTCTTCCTGTCCCTCGGCATCTCAGAAATGCTGCTGATCCCTGAAGGGTCGGGGCCAAGCAAGCCAGAGAGGTGGGAGAGGCCGGCAGGGGGAAGAGCCACAGTGACCATGGGAGCTCGCCTTTTAGCCCTGGCTGAACAGGATCATCCCCAGGGCATGTCAGCCCTAGGGTCTTCAGAAAGTCCCTTAGCTCCTACAGGCCACACAGTAAGTCTTGTTCTAAGGAATTTCAGATGAACTGCTCCCACCTATTCACCCCAAATCTAGAACAAAGTTGGGGTGAGACATAGGACACATACTCAAGATCCCAAGATCTCAAATATCAATGAGTTAATTTAGTTTGGGGAAATATATAATCAATTCCCAAGGAAAACATGGCTCCAAGGCTCCTAACAAATGGGAATGACACCAAGCTACCAACACCCAGCAGTCCTACAAGTGGCATCTACAACCATTTGCAGCTGCATGGCCCATGCTGACTGGAGCAAAGGCTGCCAGAAGCCCAGTGCTGGAGCCACACAGTCTGTTGTGGGGTCCTGGGCAGATCACTTCTCCCCGGCCTCGGGTTCCTGATCAGCAGAACACTAGCAGCTCTTGTCAGGCTGCATGGGGGAGCCTCACCCACTGAACACGGCTCACTCCCTCAGGGCTGAGCTCTGGGGAGAGGCTGTCAGGGCCATTCACCTTCTTCCACCAGATAAACTGAACTTCCCCTAAAGCTCTGCAGCTAGGGGAGCCCCGGCCATCACAGAGCACTCAGGGACTGCCTCCGAAAGCTGCCAATTCTCTCCACGTGACCAAGTGGAGTGACCAAGGACAACCGAAAGGAGAACAGAGAAAGGAGAACCAGACTAGAGGCATACATGCCCCCACAGAACATGCAGCTTCCTCCCCCAGACCGCAGGGCTCAGCAGCACCCGATTCCCTGCTGTTATCGAGAGGGACAGAGTGGTGTAAGCTGGACGGGCCCTGCAGCTTCTCCCCTTTGTGGCGCTGGCCAAGTGACTACCCTGCCCTGCACCTCAGCTTCCCCACCTGCCAAGTGGCATGGTTGTGAGGATCAAATAAGAACATGTATTAAACAAAGGTCACATAACACACACCCCACGAGTGTAACTTCCCTCTGGCTTCCCTTCTGACCACACCATCACTCCACCTCCAAGGAGGGCCAGCAACTGCTCTGTTGCTCTCAGTTTATCAAAACACAAATTAGAAGTCTGTCTCCCCAGGCTGTCAGATGAAATGGTTAAGGACTGTAAACACGTGTAGCTGCATTTCGAATAACAAAAACGTGGGTGTTCCATGTTGCCTCCTTTACAATCTATTATTTTTTTCTGGCAAACGCTACCACTAACTGCACAGAACGCAGCATTTAGGAAAGTTTTAGTGGCTAGGAATAGCAAAAAAAAAAAAAAACCCTATGTCAGCCCCAATTACTTTAAAAGATGAAGAAAAGAAAAAGAAAACAAAACTGAAACCAAATTTATTTTTAGAAATGCCATTCTTTGGGCAAATATTGATTTTAAAACAGCAAGAATATTTACACACACTAAGCAGGATTTCTCTTACAAAATCTTTACCTGCTGAATCTCAGGAAATCCTGGAGTTATTTTCAAATTTTCCATTCTGACACAAAGCCAATTTCAGTTCACTTTAAGAAGAGATTGCCTTCTACTCGTACAAAACAATATGAAATTGATTTTTCTGTTCTCAATAATATTTGTTGAGAAAATAGTCCTTATAGTTTTAAAAACAAATCTGGAAATATTTCAAAAGTAGCTTTACACTATTTCTTAATATGACATTATTATTTTGATTGGAGTATAGTTTCATTAGTCAAAAATCACCTTTACTTTTACAGGTGATTATCAGGCTCACTTCATGTTTCACTACATTAGACAAGGAGCCACACAATGGATCAGCCAAACAGCTTTAGCTGGCTTAGTCTCTAGTGAGATTTCTGTACTTTTCCATCAAATCATTTTAAACATTATTTTGGTACCTGAAACCTTAGTGACATGACTGTAACCATCACGAACAAAAATATTATTACACTACAGAAACATAGAGAACAATTACGTTACATGGCTGAGGCCACTGAGGATAAAGGGACAAATACAAACTCCAAATAGACAAAAAACAATTATTTGGGGATCTTTTTGCAGAAACCATGACACCTGGGCCAGTGAAACTCAATACACATGCACCAGGGCCTCCAGCGAATCCAGGCTATGACAGGCGAGGGGCTCTTGGGCACTGGGTCTGAGGAGTGAATCAGGCAGCTGCACAGGGCCCTGAGCTTGAAGTTTAATGCTCTGCAGTCACCATCTCGAAATCCTTAATAATTCTATCATTGAGTTTGTGTTTTCTAAGTGATATCTTATGGGACAACACCTAGCAACCTGGGAGCAAAGAAAAGGAAGTAGGTATCTGAATTAAGGCAGGCATGGCTTGTGCCTTTTCCTTTGGTTAGAAATATGTCGTATGCTGGTAGGAATGTACGGCCTTTCGCAGCGACTTGGCATTAATTAGTAAAATTCACGTGCCAGGAGCTGGGAGCCTCCATTCACTTGAGGTCCTACCTCCCTCCACATCCCCACCTCCCTGGAACAAGTTCTGGGCCACCTGCCCCTCCACCCAGTGACTGCACCCATCCTGGCATGGGTCTGGGTGCAGGTATGGAAAGGATCAGGGTTGGGCATCTGTGTCAAGTGATGCTGCTTAGCCTTCCTGCCCATCAGCTTCCCTCTGTGAGCTTTTTAGTGAGAGGAGGTGTGACTGTGACCAGTGGCTGCTCAGCAGAGGGCAGAGCCTCAGGCACTGAGAGAGTCTGCACTTGAGCTGTAAGGATCTCTTGTGCCCGGGGAAGAGCAACATTAAATAGCAAATAAAAAAAACACCATTACAAGTAGAGAGAGAGACTGGGAGAAAAGGAAAAAGCTTTTTCCTGCTTAGTGAACAAGGGGCACTACATTTTCATTTGCACTGGGTTCCACAAATTATGTAGCTGGCCCTTGGAAGCAAGCATTTAGAGAGAAAGTGCCAATCCTAGAAAAGGTAGAAATAGCCTCACTGTAGGATATGGGGACTTCTCCCAGCAGCGCTCAAGCAAGAAGGATGATAAATAGCACTGAGGGCCCAGGTGAGGGTGGAACGAGGCACGGGGGTCTGGTGTCATTTCCACATAGTCATGTGGAGGGCTCAACCATCACCTAGCAACCTGGTAGCAAAGAAAAGGAAGTAAGTATCTGAATTGAGGCAGGTGGGGCTTGTGCCTTTTCTTTTGGTTAGAATGTTGGGGAAAATGTTGCATGCCAGTAGGAATGTACAGCCTTTGGGAGCAACTTGGCACTAACTAGTAAAATTCAAGATGCACGTAGACCCTGGAGAAATCCCTGCATGTGTGCATGAGGAGACCAGCATGAGAGTGTTACGGCAACAGTATGGGAAATACCTCGAAACTGGAAACAATCTTAATGTTCATCAAGAGAATGGAGATGGGAACATATCCATGCAGCAGGAAACCATAGAGCTGTGAAGACAAATCAATCAGAGCTCCATGTGTCAGCACGGAAGACTCTGGAATGTAATATGGAGCAGCCCTGTGGGCACCCAGCCTTTACAGGCCACAGTTCTATGTCCCCCAAGTTGGCTGAGTCTTGGAGCAGGGAAAGGCCTGGCCTCCTGTGGAGTAATGTGGGAATCACCTACAAGACATACCTACATCCAATCCACCAAGGGCCCAATGCCTGAGTTTCCACCATTAGAAATCTGTTCCCTTGGGTCAAGGCTATGTGCTTTGTAGGCAATCAGAGAGACCAGTGGTTTCATTCTACAGAGCTCTGCTGAGCAGCTATGGGTCACACTCATACCTCCTCTCACTAAAAAGCTCACGGAAGGAAGCTGATGGGCAGGAAGGCTGAGCAGCAGGGTTGGGGCTAAATTCAAAGCACAATGGTATTTAAGGATGGGTCCGATGACAAGAGGTCAGAGGAGGCAGCTGGAAAGCATCAGGAAACAGAAATGCCAATGAAATTACAAGAATTTTAAGAAGGAGTTGCAGAAACTGGTCAAATATCAGGAGGTAGGTCAATTCAGGTGAAGATAAAAAATATGTCATTTAATAACCCAACAAGAAGTCACTAGTAACCTTAGTGGGGACAGTTTCAGTAGACTGATGGGGGTGGAATCCAGACTTGGTGGGTAGTAAAAGAAGCTGAGGAAATACAGGCACAAAATTCGGGCTCCTTTCAAGAAGTTTGTGAGGGGCAGGGTGGGAACTCTAAGGAGAGAGAAGGTGAAGGTTTTCTAGAATGAGAAAGAATTATGCTTGTGGGGTGAAGGAAAGGAACCACACAAGGGAAGGATTAGAGAATCAGAGAAAGAGGGGTAATTTATTGAACTGAATCCTGGAGGAGGCCAGAGAGTGTGGGAGGGGAGGGAGAGCTTGGGGGAAGACTGGTCTTGGAAATACCATGTGGATCCTGTTAGAAGCAAAGAAGAGAAGAGCAGTGAACCTGACGTGCTTCACTGTCCCAGGGAGGGAGAGGTTAAGGTCATCGGAGACAGAGATAGGAGTGGGGTGAACAATTGGAGGAGAGTTGGACACACAGGAAACAGCCATCATGGGGGAATGGAATTAGAGTCTAGCCAGGTGTAAATAAAAGGACCAGCAAAGAGCTAGCTGAGTTGGAAACCATGTCTCTGTACTGGTGTTAATTTTCTTCTGTCCCAGTAGAACTTGACAGCCCTGAAGCCCTACAGAGAGGCTGGAAGGCTGGATTATTCCTTGCTGGGGTAGGCAGGGAAGGTACAGCTGGACATGGGGCTTATGGCCACTGAGAGCTCTGGTTAGACAACAGCAGCTCAGGGACAGCTGGGGTTGATAAACAAAAGAGACTTTGCGAGTTTTCTTTTCTAACAGAGATCACTATCTGTTATAACTTTAAAAACATTAAATAGAAAAGCATTTAGAATGGCTGGAGTTGATGTTTTCAACATTGAAGTAGCAACCTGCACCCCACCTTGCTCTGAGTCACTGACCAGGGTCAAGTGCCTTCTATGGGCACGTGGCCTTGCCAGTATTCAGCTCTTGGCATCGGGTCTGCCCTGCAAACCCAGAAGTCAGTCATAGCGGGATGAGATTCTTATCTTTACTTCCATCCCAGCCCCTGCAGGCAACTGCTGCTGCAGGTGCTTAAGAAGAACAGTTTATAAGTTCCTCAAATGTGGCATTTGGGTTAACCTATTGACCTACTGAAAAATTGACTGGATTGAAAACTATTATGTCCAGCCACTGCTTTTTTGTTGTTGTTGTTGTTGTTGAGATGGAGTCTGGCTCTGTTACCCAGACTGGAGTGCAGTGGCGTGATCTCGGCTCACTGCAGCCTCCGCCTCCTGGGTTCAAGCAATTCTCCTGTCTCAGCCTCCCAAGTAGCTGGGACTACAGGCGCCTGCCACCACACCCGGCTAATTTTGTATTTTTAGTAGAGATGGGGTTTCACCATATTGGCCAGGCTGGTCTCAAACTCCTGACCTCAGGTGATCCACTCACCTCGGCCTCTCAAAGTGCTGGGATTACAGGTGTGAGCCACCGTGCCCAGCCTCGCCACTGCTTTTTGAATAGGGAACATACTGCTGGACACCAGCAGTTTTCTAACCTTGGTAAACATCTCTAAGGAATTTTGTCAGTTTTTCAGAATTTTACTTATGGGTCTATTTTTAGTTTGTGTGTTTTATAACTTTTAAGTCATTTTTAGCCAATTATTTCTGCTTGGCACTGTTTATACTTATAAAAAGAATTATTTAAATATCCAATGATAGGATCTGTTCATAGTTCCCTTTATTTTTTTCTTATTAGAAAAGCAGAATTTTGGCCAGGTGTGGTGGCTCATACCTACAATCCCAGCACTTTGGGAGCTTTAGGCAGGAGGATCTCTTGAAGCCAGGAGTTTGAGACCAGCCTGGGCAACATAGTGAGATCCTGTCTCTACAGAATATTTTAAAGTTAGCCAGGCATGGTGGTGCGTGCCTGTAGTCCCAGCTACTCAGGAGGCTGAGGTGAGAAGATCGTTTGAGCCCAGGAGGTTGAAGCTGCAGAGCCATGCTCATGCCACTGCACTCCAGCCTGGGTGACAGTGAGACCCTGTCTCTAAAAAAAAGAAAAGGAAAGAAATGTGTATTCATGACAAAAAAATTAAAAAGCAGAGAAGTGGCTGGACACAGCGGCTCATGCCTGTAATCCCAGCACTTTGAGAGGCTGAGACAGGTGGATCACATGAGGTCAGGAATTCAAGATCAGCCTGGCCAACATGGTGAAACCCAGTCTCTACTAAAAATACAAAACATGAGCTGGGTGTGGTGGTGGGTGCCTGTAATCACAGCTACTTGGGAGGCTGAGGCAGGAGAATTGCTTGAACCCAGGAGGCAAAGGTTGCAGTGAGCCGAGATCATGCCACTGCACTCCAGCCTGGGCGACAGAGCAAGACTCCATCTCAAAAGAAAAAAAAAAAAAAGCAGAGAAGCAAAAGGAGAAATGAAGGATGCATGTATTACTTCTCAGAGGTGACCACCATTAGTTAACACTGAGAAACACATCTTCTAGCTCCTTTGCTAAGCCTGTATATAATTAGTTCACACCATATTTACTTTTTGCAACCATTTATAATTGCTTTAAGGAATCCAGCTCTCCAGGGCTCAAGTTCCCCCCACCCACCCACCTGCTCTGTGCCCTAAGAAAGGGGTGTTGGAAGCAAGAGTTGAGGGTGCTGTGAGGATAGCATAAGACGGAGACAGACATCGTGGGCTCCCTTTGGAAGGTGAAGTGGCCACATCTGCTTCAGGAACTGCAATGCTGTCACTGAATAACCATGCTAACAACCACTCCTGGACATCTGTGAATAATCTGGAACCTTACAATTTTCTGTTTTCGGAGAGTTTGACAAAGCCATGGTGGCTCCCTCAACCAGGGTCACTCAACTTATGGCTGAGTGGAGCTAGTGAAACTTGAACTTGAACCATAATCAGATGAGGAGCAAAGTTTGAAAGATAAAACAAGCGAAAATATCAACAACCATCCTAAATGGCTGTTATCCTGTAATGACATGGTAAGGCCATCCCTTTCCTCATGGAGCATGCCAAGGTGCCCCCAGCAGTAACAGTGTGGGTGTCCAGCTGCCCCTGAAGATTCTGGGACAAGAACTGGACAAAGGTCAGTGAAGAACATCTAAACCAGCAGCTGCTCAGCCCACAGGGCTGCACCATGAGTGGGCAGCAGTGAGGAAGGACAGAACCAAGGTGGGAATAGTTGTGGCACTGCAGATTGGGGTCAAATCAGCAGACATGTCTCAAGACCAGTGTACCTTAGGGTCCTGCAACCCAGAAAACACTGTTTGGGGACAAAAAAAGTCACATACCCCTTATACAATGAAAAGTAAGGGTAAGCTTGGGCTTGGGAGGGACAACATTACAATTTATGCCGACGTGCCTAGCTGCAAGGCCTGCTGGGGGAGAAGGGTTGGAAAGTTCTCCAGAAGCAAACTGGAGTGTGGGCCAGAAAAGGGCCAAGACAGAGGCCGTGGGAAAGCCAGGCCAGAGGGGGCACGCCAACTGCAGACAGGACCACAGATTTGGCCTCACAAGGTCCTGGGAACTGGACAGCTTGAAAATTTGAGGATAGGGATCTTAAGAGGTTTCAATGAGCTGTGAGTCCTCCAGGAGAATCTGGTCCACAAATGGGCAAGAAAGATGAGATTTGAGACTTGCAGGAATGAGGATGATGCAGCCCCCACCTCTATCCACTCCTTACTCAACAGATGAAGAAACTCATTGCCCAAGAGATCCAGGGGAAAGAGGGCTGAGGGAGCTCCAGGAAGAGGCATGGGTGGCGGTAGAATGGAGAGAGGCTTCAGCTCCACCAGACCATGATGGGGTAGGCACTTTAATGGTAAGGTAGGAAGTAATGAAGGCACCTTCCAAAGCTCTGGTTCTCAGGGTGGGAGCTGAGCTCATCACCCCTGATTTGCTGGGCCAACTGGGTGGAGGTCTGCATGTGCCTAGGAGCTTAAGATGTACAGCTGGGGTGGAGCTAGGCTGACTCCATCATCCAGGCAGTGCTGGAGGCCAAGGCTCAAAGAGGACAGGCTAATTTCCTGGCTTGCAAGGCAGAGGACAATCAGGGCAATCTCAGCCCCCATTCCAGCTTCACTTGAGGTTCCAGTCCATTGGCTTAGGCTCTAGCCTCTATGCAGGAAACTTCCTGCCTGAGAGGGGGACAGGGCTCTGTCTTAGTCCCATTTTCTATTGCTATAACTGAATACCTGAAACTGGGTAACTTATAAAGAAAAGAATGTATTTCTTACAGTTCTGGAGGCTGGGAAGTCCAAGAGCAGGAAGCCACATCTGGTCACCTTCTGATGAGGGCCTTGTGCTGTGTCATAACTGGCAGAAGGCATCACAGGGCAAGGGCAGTGCACTGAGAGCCAAACTGGCTTTTATAACATTAATCCATTAATCTGTTAACCCATTTATCCAGAGCCCTCGTGACCCAATCATCCTTAAAGTCTCCACCTTTTAATATTGTTACATTGCAGATTAAGTTTCAACATGAATTTTGGAGGGGACAACCTACTCTTGCTCACTGGAGTTCATTCCTCTTCCTCTGCCTGCTTGACCCACTTGGGGAATGAGGAGATGCTCCAGACCCTCCAAGATACTGCCTTCCTGTGCCCACCATTGAGTCTTGCAATCCTTTCCCTTTCAGCCTTCAACAAGGAAGACAGACATGAGGCGTTTCTTTCATGTCCCCAGGACACAGAAGTGGGCCATATTCCCCCTGCAGTCTCTAAGAAAATTGTGAGTAAACTGGCCTCAGGGGGTTACATGGTATATATGGAGAGCAGAGCCTCAGACAGACCAGGAAGGATTCCTATCTTGGTTCTATCCTATTCCAGACCTTAAGAAAGTTCCCTAATTTCTATGATTCTCCCATTTCTAGCTTATAAAATAAGGATCCTTGCAGGGTATAAAGATTAAACTGAGGTTACGTAGGTAAAAAACCTGGCACCTTACCTGGTATATAGGTGGTACCCACTGAATATTAACATATTTACCTCTCAGCCTAGAGGGCTCACTATGCCTTTTCAGACCTGCTAGGACCTGAGCAAGGGCATCCTGGAGATGGGGGTGAACAACATTCATTCAACCAACATTTTCACAAAGTCCCTTTGCACTGAGCACCCTGGATATCAACTTCACTTAAAGATTTTTCTTGAAAATAATTATTTTGATATTAAGATGAATATTCTGGGCCAGACGTGGTGGCTCACGCCTGTAATCCCAGCACTTTGGGAGGCCAAGGCAGGTGGATCATCTGTGGTCAGGAGTTTGAGACCAGCCTGGCCAACATGGTCAAACCCCATTTCTACTAAAAATACAAAAATTAGCCTGGCGTGGTGGCACACACCTGTAATCCCAGCTACTCAGGAGGCTGAGGCAGGAGAATCACTTGAACTCGGGAGGCAGAGGTTGCAGTGAGCCGAGATCATGCCACTGCACTCCAGCCTGAGCGACAGAATGAGGTTCTATCTCAAAAAAAAAAAAAAAAAAAAAGAAAAGAAAAAAATGTAAAGACTAATGTTCCTCTTGCCTAGCTGTTTCCTAATGATTTTACATTCTGCATTCAAATTCAAAATTCAAAACAGAAAGTCACAGAATGTCTTTCCATAGGATAGGAGGCTAGAAAGCCAATACCTCATGCATATCGCTCTTTATCAGGCTGAATCAAATTCAGATTTATACTTAGGGTTACATGATCAGATGAAATTGCTTTAGAGAGGCTGGGCGCAGTGGCTCACACCTGTAATCCCAGCACTTTGGGAGGCCAAGGCGGGCGGATCACCTGAGGTCAGGAGTTTGAGACCAGCCTGAACAATATGATAAAACCCCGTCTCTACTAAAAATACAAAAATTAGCCAGGCATGGTGGCATACGCCTGTAATCCCAGCTTGTCAGGAGGCTAAGACAGGAGAATCACTTGAACAGGGAGGCAGAGGTTGCAGTGAGCCAAGATCACAACATTGCACTCCAGCCTGGGCAACAAGAGGAAAACTCTGTCTCAAAAAAAAAAAAAAAAATTGCTTTCGAGGCAGAGTTATTTATTCACTGTACTTTACATATTGTTAAGGCTGTCTTCTTATGAATCAAAATCACACAAAAAATAGAAAAACTGCTAGTAAGATAAGGGAAAACAAAATTCAAAGCCATGGACTTGGGAGATCACATTATTCCCCCCAGCAATTTAATAACACAAGAAAGCAGCACCAGACGTGGAATTGTACTGTTAACTCATTCAACAAATAGTTCAATATTTACTATGCTCCAGGCACCATTCTAGGCACTGGGAACTCAGCAGTAAACAAAAGTTGCAAAACTTTCTGCTCTCAGGAAGCTTGCATTCTAGTCCGAGGAGCAGACAGAATATTCCTGTTCAGTAATACAATTTTTAGAGCAGTAGTAGTAGTGCTGTTTCTGCTGTTTTGTTTTCTTGCCATTTTTCTCAGGGAATGAGAATGTTCTACCAATCCCCTTCTAAAGTTTGTGGTCATGTTTATGATTTCTTGCCATGGCCCTGCCAGGAGTAAGACAAACTGGATACCAGAACCTTTGGAGTCAAAGTAAACAAAGAATTGGAGAGCTACCTGCAGTGATTCTTCCAAGGACTTAGCTGATACAAAATGGTTCAGAGGTTCCTAGAGGAAGAACTTGAAGTGCCCCCAGGAACAAATGGGGTAGAGAACTGAGCCAGAAGAATGGGAGACCAGGAGCCGCCATGATGGGCTACTAGGATAAGCAGAAACAGGAGTGGGATTGACAGGGAGAAGCAAAGTTTAGTTCCACGTGAGGAAAAGCATTTCAAAAACTAGAGCCTCCCCCCAGTGGAATGGGCTGATGGAAGGGCAGTTCTCAGTCTCTGGGGGTGGGTAAACAGATATTTCATGGCTATGTGACCTTGGGCTAGTCCTGTAACCCTCTGGGCATCCATTTCCTTGGCTGTAAAATGGGGAATTCTTATATAATAGTACCTAGTTCATAGTGTTGTGGTTAAGATTAAATAACAGAAAGCATGTAAAATGTTGGAGCACTGCCTGACACAAAGTAACTTAGGCATTGAAAGGCTGTCTAGATCAGATGATGCTTAAGAACGTATACTGTATGTTGTTTTTGTAATGGATTTTATTTTAACTGGTATCGAAACAGTATTATATATAGTCATATCTGGCAAGAAAATTAAAGTCTGTAGTTGTGATCTTAACATAGCAAAAACCAATCAGTCACAAAAACCAAACAGAATCTACAGTTCCCTATGAGGATCCCTCTGAATGATGCTATCATATTTCTGATATGACTGTGGTCCAACGCCAATATATGACCCCTGGCTGCTTTGGACACATGTGATCTCAGGCCTCCTTGAAGGTGTGCCAGGCTACTGGGCAAAGACAGGCATCCAGCCATACCAGTGTCCAGTGTACACTGGGATCAGGGAACACCCCAAGGCAGGAATACCCCCCAGCCCAAACACACACTCCCCAGCAGGACTGACTTGGGGACAATCTGGGCTTCATGAGAGGAAGACCCCAGAGAGGCTGTGCTCGTCGTGACAATGCTACAAAGAGCCCATTACTCTCCTGACCAGAGCAACAGTGCCAGCCTCAGCCCCAGGGCTGATGGACCCAGGTATCAGTCTGAGGGCAGCAAAGGATGGAATCCCAACTCACCTATGACAGCTTCTGGGTTCCAAGGGCAGAGGGAAAATCCAAGCAGGTGTCCTCTTCCACCCCCTGTGAGAACGCCCTACAGGCAGCTACAAAGCCCCAGGTGACCTGCTTACATCCTAGCCCCACTTCCCAGCCCTGACAGTTGGTAATGGTCCAAAGGTCAGAGAGGCAGGTGGTCAATCTGCTCATGTGTGCCCAGTAAGCCCTCTGGCCTCTGCCATCCCTACATCAAGCTGGTGTGACTCTGCTCACATCTGCTTTAGAATCAATGACCAGCCTTTAAATGTCAAGCCAATGTCCAGTCATCAAGTTCTTTCTATCCCACCCTCCCACTGACCAGCTCTCTGGCATGCTAGACTTGTCTGAACTCTCAGCAGGTACAGTGCTCAGGCCTATCCCCTCCCAATGCCCTCACCCCCACTACTTAAGAATGAAAATCTCCAACAACAATGTCTTCTACACTTGTGGTGCTTAGCACTTTTCAATGCACTTTTCATAACCTGTATATATTGATTAGGATTTTTAGTTCCAAGCAAAAGTAACTACCTTTGGCTGTCATGTACAGCAAAGGAATGTATTTAAAAGACAGTGAGTAGAAAAAAAAAGAAAAAAGAGAAAAAAAAAAGATAGTGAGTAGCTCATAAAGTCTCCAGGAGGCTAGGAGAACCAGGCTTGGAAGCACACAGTCAGGAACAATGCCCCAAATCCCAACTCAGCACTGGTCTAAGAAGACATTATTGTGACCACCGAGGCTGGAATACTGCCCCCCGACCCACCACAGACAACCCCATGCTGGATGCTGCCCATAAAACTGTTGTCACTGGTAAATGAGATCGTACCCAGCGAATCACTAAAAGGGCTGCTAAGCAGGCCCTTCCCCTTTGCTGTCTTTTGCTTCCAATCAAAAATTGGTGGAGGGAGCCAATAGTGGGTATGGTTTGTCTTGCCAGAGAAGCCTGAGCCTCAGGCCAGTGCCCATGCCCTAGGTGCAAAGGAATATGGCTCTACCTCATGACACATGGAATTCCTCAAGGACAGAAAGGAGGCTCAGATGTCAGGCAACCAAAATGAGTGACACACATCTAACCCTGCATCTCACAATCAATCATCACACCTACACGTGAAGTTGTCAGGATGATTCTTATTTCCTTTTCAGATAGGAGGAGTGGGACCAGGGTAGCTTCTCTACAACCAGGTTGAAATAAAACAGGGAGAAAACCAAACTCTTGCTTTCAGATTTCAAAAAGAAAAAACAACAACAAAAACTGCAGGAGTGTAGGATAAGAGGAACTAGGTTTGGCTGCAGGTCACATAAAGATCTCAGCATCTCAGCTTACCAGAAGCTTCACATGAACCCAGTTGGAAAGGCTGCTGACTTGGCCACTGCGAAGACTTATGGCCAGGACAGGGTCCTGGCCTCTGGGCCTGCCAGACTTCACCTGGGGTTGAACATTCTAGTCTGGCAACATATTTGGTGAGATAGGCAGTCATGGAGGAGGAGGTTCTATAACACTTGGTATGTGGGCCCTGCTGCTCCTGAGGGCAGAACTGGGTCACATGAAAGCCACAGGGGTAGGCCGGGTGCAGTGGCTCATGCCTGTAATGCCAGCACTTTGGGAGGCTGAGGCAGGTGGGTCACCTGAGGCCAGAAGTTTGAGACCAACCTGGCCAACATAGTGAAACCCTGTCTCTACTAAAAATACAAAAATTAGCCAGGCATGGTGGTGCATGCCTGTAATCCCAGCTACTTGGGAGGCTGAGGCGGGAGAATCACTTGAACCCGGGAGGCAGAGATTGCAGTGAGCAGAGATGGCGCCATTGCACTCCAGCCTGGGCGACAGAATGAGACTCCGTCTCAAAAAAGAAAAAAAAAAGAAAGAAAAAAGAATGAAAGCCACAGGGGGAAAATGCCAGCTCAACACTTGAAGTGCAGGTCAAAAACTGGACAGGCTGTCCCATGAGGTGGCAAGGTCCTCATTACCAGGGATGCATAAGCAGAGGACGGAAAGCCATCTGTCCAAAATTTTAGTTGAACTAGATGATGAATGCAGTCCCTTCCAACTCTAAGATGCTATGATAAGCTTCCGTTGTGTGCTAAATATTGGGCACAATCTACAAGGTAGGACATCGGCCCTCCAAGAGCCTCCTGGGGACCTACTGAACAAACCAATGACCAAAAAAAAAGAAAGAAAGAAAGAAAAAAGAAAAGCAAAAAGGTGCATCCTTACTAGACATTAATTACACATAAAAATAAAAGGAAGGACCATTTTATACTCTACATTAGGAAAACCTGAAAGTAATGCCTAATGTTGGTAAGGCTGCAATAAAGCTGAAACATTCATTCATATTGGTGTTTAGGTAAAATGGGTACTACCCTTTTTATAAGCAATGTAGGGTGCAGTGGCTCACGCCTGTAATCCCAGCACTTTGGGAGGCTGAGGTGGGCAGATCACCTGAGGTCAGGAGTTTGAGACCAGCCTGGCCAACATGGCGAAACCCCATCCCTACTAAAAATACAAAAATTAGCCGGGTGTGGTGGCACATGCCTGTAATCTCAGTTGCTCAGGAGGTTGAGGAAGGAGAATCGTTTGAACCCAGGAGGCAGAGGCTGCAGTGAGCTGATATCATGCCACTGCACTCCAGCCTGGGCAACAGAGCAAGACACCATCTCAAAAAATAAAAAAAAAAGCAATGTGGCAGATGGTATCAAAAAAACCAAAACTATATTTAATCCTACAACCCAAAAACTGCTTGGGAACTTACCTTAAGAATGAAAGGTAATTGCTATAAACTTGAAGATATTCATTACATTATTATTAATAGACAAAAAGTCTTAACTAGGGGAGAAGTTAAGTGTGGTATGGTATATGATAGAATACTGGGCCATCATTACAAATGGCGTTTATAAAGAACCACTGTTTCTACACCTTGTTCACCACTATAGTCCCAGCACTGTTTAGAACACAGAAACATTTCATTAAAGATTTATTGAATGAATGAGTGAATGGACAACTGAACAAATGAATCCAAGCAAAGGAAAATGCTTATTATATGTTATATATTTTTTAAAAGAACCAAAAATTATTCCTAAACTATGATTTCCAGAATATGAAAGATTATATGTACATAGGTCCTAGATGTGAACTGTAATATGGAAAAATAAAAAAAATTAAAAATAAGTCAGGCATGGTGGCTCATGCCTGTAATCCCAGCACTTTGGGAGGTCAAGGTGGATGGATCACTTGAGATCAGGAGTTCGAGAGCAGTCTGGTCCAAATGGTGAAACCTGTCTCTACTGAAAATACAAAAGTTAGTTGGGTGTGGTGGCGGGCACCTGTAGTCCCAGCTCCTCGGGAGGCTGAAGCACAAGAATCGCTTGAACCCAGGAGGTGGAGGTTGCAGTGAGCCGAGATAGACTGCTGCACTCCAGCCTGGGCAACAGAGGGAGACTCTGTCTCAAAAAAAAAAAAAAAAAAAAAAAGTTAGGATTATGTATTACGGAGGATGTGCTGTTATTCTTATTCATTCAAAGCATTTTGCTGACTACTTATCATGTACCAGACACTGTTCTACATGGTGTGAGCATAGCAGTGAACAAAATAGACAAAATCTCTACCCTGATGGAGAGCTTATTCTACCTGTTCACTGGAGAGTTGGCAGTGGGTATAGACAGACAAAAAAAAAGAGAGAGAGAGAATGTATATGTTAGATGGTGATAAGTGCTATTGACAAAAAAAAAAAAAAAAAAAAATAGCAGGCAAGGGTGATAGAAAGTGTCAAGAGAGAAAAGGATGCCATTTTATAGGATGACCATGAGCATATTTAGGGAAAGAGCTTCCAAGCAAAGAGAACAGCGAGTTCAAAGGCTACAAAGGCGCTGAGGCCACAGTGTTTGGTACAATTAAAGAAGGTTAAGGTACTGGAGCAGACAGTCTAGGGGAGGGGTCAGTGAGGCTACAGGAGTCAAAGTTCATGCCAGGTAGGCTACCATAAGGACTTTAGGGTTTGCTCTCAAAGACACAGAAAAGCCGCTAAGAGCAGAGGTGTGATATGATCTGACTTGGGTTTTAAAACAGTCACTCCTCTTGTAAAAATATTTTATGAAAGTTTAGGATAAAAAAGAAGAATTTTAAACATTGGCCAGATTATCATAACATTCATGAATTGATTCACAAAATATATTCTGAGCTGCCCCCAACCCCACTTTGAGGGGCTGGAATAGCAGGCCTATTTCAAGATTACAAAGACATATCAACCATATGAAAATGTTTTAATATAACATTCTTTTTTTCAAAGATAGGGATTGCTCAAAGCAATTAACTGATTTTGTCCTTTTTTCTTTAGACATTACGGAGATTGTTTTTCTTAATTAACATTTAGTTGCACGTTTCATATTCTATACCAAGCCCTGTAATTGCAAACTGAGCTCCTGCTTGGGAAATCCTAAAGTTGGCTGCTTATTTGACTTGTCTTAAATATCCCACACACAGCACTTCGGCAACATCACTCACAATCCGGCATTATTGATAGGAGACCCTCGTGGGAAGTCTAAATGTGCTGGCAAGATTATTTGAAAAACTAATAAAATTCTTGTAATCCCTTTCAAGGATGCAGAGAGGAAGATGGCTGCATTTCAAATTCATGGCATTTCAAAGGCATGAATTAAGCTCTAAGCTCTACATTTGGAAAAAAATAAATCAACACAAGTTCTCTAATTTATGTTCTAAACTGAGAAAACAAATCGTTGCTAAGAAATAAAATTTGCAAAAAATATTCAAATTTGTTTCTGAAACACATTTTCTAGTTGATATGCACATACTTAAATCTACAAACTATACCAAAATATAAATTACAGGAATCACTACTGTTGAACTTGGTTGATATAATTTCACCATGAAATCTGAAGTCACTTTTTGGTTTGGTTAATTTTATTCCAACATTCTGCCTTTTAGGTGTGTACAAAACTGATCATGTGTATTGATGTTGACACAAGACTTCTGTGAAAATGTATGAGAGGCCAGATGTGGTGGCTCGCGCCTGTAATCTCCTTTGGGAAGCCGAGGTGGGTGGATCAGGCCAGGAGTTTGAGATCAGCCTGGCCAACATGGTGATTCCCTGTCTCTACTAAAAATACAAAAATTAGCTAGGTGTGGTGGCGCATGCCTGTAATCCCAGCTACTCGGGAGGCTGAGGTGGGAGAATTGCTTGAACCCAAGAGACAGAGGCTGCAGTGAGCTAAGATTGTACCACTGCACTCCAGCCTGGGTGACAGAGCAAGATCCCATCTCAAAAAAAAAAAAAAAAAAAAAAGAAAGAAACAAAGAAAAGAAAATGTATGAGAAAGCTCATTGCCTCACTTCCTCCTCACCCCACCTATCTTGGGCAAGAGGGCTTCTTCTTAGCACCCACTATCTTGGGTTGTGTGACTCTCATGTCAGAGGGCTCTGTACTCCATCTCTCCACCTTGCCATCATCGAACACGCCACTCACTGTACATTGGCACGCAGCTACCAGGGTTCCTGTCTCCTTCAAACCGGCCATCTTTCCAGGAGACTTGCCAATAACCCATATAACAAACTGGCCTTTCAATCTCATGATCTTCTCTGTCCACCCCAGCCACCCTGCCCCCTCATCCCTGCCCAGAGCTCCTCCATCTCTGACCAGCATTGCTTGCCCTCCCTGCTCTTCCCTGCCACCCACGGCATCTGTCCTCTCACTCCGCCAAGAATCTCACTACCCCCATCTGCCCTCTCCATCCAGGCTTCACCTTCCTCTTGGTGGACCACCATTTCCACCTCTCGTCAGTATCTCCAGATCCCTTCCTTTCTTGTTTCCCTTGTCCAGCAAACCCCAGCCTGCACCAGCCTCCCCAAGGCTATCTCAGGGCCAAGAAGATGCTGGAGAAAGCCCATAACCGCATGGATTAGTGCTTCCACACCCATGGTCTCCAACTTCAGCAGGCCCCACCACTACCCTGCAGCCTCTGTGGATTGCCATTAGCTTTCCCTCCTGTTTTCCACAGCAGACATCTTGAATCTTTTCTTCTTTCTCCAAGTTTCCCACCCCACCACACCTCCTCACACTGAGCACATATCCTTGCTTCCAGCATCAGAGAAGTAATGGCCATGGAATATGAACTCCCTCAATTTCCAGAGCCCACCTCTCATCTACCTACCTACATGTTTATTATTGTTAAATGTCCTAATTGCTCCCAACTCAAAACAAAATTGTTCCTCAACCTATATTCCTTCTGGTTTTCTCTCTCCTCCCCTTCCAAAGCAATCCATTCCCCACAGTTGTCTACATGTACTCCCATTCACGGAGACTTCTGTCCCTGCTGTTCCCCTGCACCCACTCTCTCCAAGGTCACAAGTGACCTTTTTGTTGCTAAATTTGGCATTTGTTTTTTCAGACCTTGGCTTATCTGAAGGTACCATGTCACCCCACTTCCTCCCTGTGGCTTCTGTGGCACCCCACCCTATGATTTTCTTCTAATCTCTCTGACTGGTCTCACCTTTTCCTCTGGGCTCCTCTTTCTCTACTTGCCCCCTAAATGTTGATATTTCCCAAGGAATGTTGTTCTTTTCTTTGACCCTCTCTACTGAAGGATTTCATTCATTCCCATGGCTTCAATTATGATCTATATGCTGATAATTTGATAATTTATGACTCTATCCCTTAACCAGATCCCTCTCATAAGCTCCGAACCACCTTCTAGACATCTTGTTTGGACATTCACACACAATTCAAACTTACCTACTCCTCTTCCTGCCTAAACTTGCTCCTTTACTGTGTCACATCTCAGGGGATAGCACCCCCATCCATCCCCTAGTTACCCAGGGCAGACACCTGAACATCATCTTTGACTTTTACCAGTTTCCTCCATGCCCTCGGCTCTCATTCACAAAGTCCTCTGAATATTTACCTTCTTAATAACTCTGTGACGAGCTACTTAAAAAAGATGGGAAACTTGATGAACTATTAATACTTAAAAAACAAACAAATAAATAAAAATATCTCTCAGATCTACCCCCTCTTTTCCACTCACCATGCTGGATCACCGCAGCACCTTCCTGATCCACATCCCAGCCTCATCTTCTCCTGGCCATTCTCCAAGCAGCCCCTAGACCTTTTCAAAATGCACATCTCCTTAAAAACCTTCATTAGCTTTAGAATCAAATTATATTCTCAGCCTAGAATACCAAGCTCTTCAGGACCCAGCCCTGGTCAATCACTCTAACCCCTCAGTGTCTGAGATTCAGCATTCTAGTTAATCTCCCCTTTACTTACTGAGAAGACCCATGGAACTTCACTGAGATCTTTTCTTCCCCAGGAAGAAGGAAGAAGTCCAGCACAGTGTTCCCCTGGAATCTTTTTTTTTTTTTTTTTTTGAGACGGAGTCTCGCCCTGTCGCCCAGGCTGGAGTGCAGTGGCGCAATCTCGACTCACTGCAAGCTCTGCCTCCCGGGTTCACGCCATTCTCCTGCCTCAGCCTCTCTGAGTAGCTGGGACTACAGGCGCCCGCCACCACGCCCGGCTAATTTTTTGTATTTTTTAGTAGAGACAGGGTTTCACCGTGGTCTCGATCTCCTGACCTCGTGATCCGCCCGCCTGGGCCTCCCAAAGTGCTGGGATTATAAGCGTGAGCCACCGCGCCCGGCCTCCCCTGGAATCTTTCACAACTGTAGCTTCGAAGCATTTAGAATTCCATTCATTCCTTTAGGGTTCTGTGCCCTAAAACCACCCCTTAAAAATGACAAAACAAATATATTGAGCATTTTCTCATATGAGTCAGGCCTTTTATCACATTTAACCCTCACAATTCTGAAGAACACATCATTTTAATTTCACAAATGAGAAAACTGAGACCCAGAACAATTAAATATTAAATAACCTAATCAAAGTCATACAATTAGTAAGAGAGAGAAGGGGGATTCAAACTCAGATTACCCAAGAAATTATCTCCTGTTTATTCATAGTCAAACCAATTTCTGGTAATCCAAGAAGAATAATGTGAAAACAGACTAACATTTGGTAAGTGCTTAATATTTATAAAGTACTTTACATAAGGAATCTCATTTATCCCTTATGACATTTTCAAATAAACAGACTGCAAATCCAAGAAGGTAGTTTAGGCAAGGTCACACAGCTAGTAAGTAGCTTTGAATTTCCCTACCTCCACCCTTAAAAAAAATTTCTTTTTCTTTAGAGACACGTCTTGCTCTGTCACTCAGGCTACTAGAATGTAGTGGTGTGATTGATCATAGTTCACTGCAGCCTCGAACTCCTGGGCTCAAGCAACCCTCCTACCCCAACCTCCTGAGTAGCTGGGACTACAGGCATGCACCACTGCACTGAGTTATTTTTTTTTACTTTTTTAGTAGAGGCAGAGTCTCATTATGTAGCCCAAGCTGGTCTCAAATCCCTGGCCTCAAGCAATCCTCCTGCCTTGGCCTGTCAAACTGCTGAGATTACAGGTGTGAGCCACTGCACCCGGCCCCACCTCCATCCTTATTAGCTGCTACCTAACACCAATAAACAGCATTTTACAGCTGAAGAAACAGCTCCAGCCCAGGGTCACACATCTAATCAGAGGCAAAGTCAGGATTAGGATCCAGGTTTCCTAACTTTACTTGGCTGTGCAGATGCTGTTATAGTCTCTGGGTGCTGCCAGAATTGTGGAACCCTGACTTTTTCCTATTTATAACAATTTGCCAAAACTGAAATTGGATTCCAGTGGTAGACAGATGGTGGTACACTACTTCTGAAGGGGTAAACTGACCTCCAAAGGGTTTCAGCTCTGGCTCCAGGTGGACTTATTTGGTATCCCTCTGCAATACTCGGGTGATACTCTGCTGATGCCCACCTGGTGGCATGGTCCTCCCCTGATCCACTTTTCCAACAGCCTCTGCTCTCACTGCATCCACTGAATAGCACACGTCCCATTTCCCCCTGCCTCCTTACCATTTTCTCTTCAGTAATAAGGCCCCATCTGTTCACCCAGCTCCAGTGCCTTCTCTGATGGTTTAGCCAGGATCAAAGCCCCTCTGCCATGCCTCTTAAAGCCCTGTTGGTTCTTCCCTAAATGCCATCTGTTTTACTCACTCTCCCACCCTAGCCTTCCCTTCCTGGATGTTACTAACTCAAGGATGACAGAGCTGCTTTCTCTCAGGTTCTGTCTCTTTGCCTTGAATTAGGTTCAGAGTAAAAGTCCCCTTGGTTATTTCCTTCTTGGCCACGAGTTAATTATTCTCATATATTAAGGCATTCTCCCCAGAATGTATCGGCTGACATACACAAAAAAAAATCTGGAGAAGGTGATAAAATGAAATGTGTAGATTAACTAGGCCATTTGGCCAACACCAGAATGTTTAGTGGAGAAATACTCAGGAAAGATGCTACCTAGCAAGGTGGGACATCACCAGTGAGGCCTAAGATGCTGAGCAGAGGGTTGAAAGGAGAGCAGGAGGCCGGGCACGGTGGCTCACACCTGTAATGCCAGCACTTTGGGAAACCGAAGTGGGCCTGGGTGGCGGAGGCTGCAGTGAGCTGAGATCGTGCCATTGCACTCCAGCCTGGGCAACAAGAGCGAAACTCCGTCAAAAAAAAAAAAAAAAGAGAAAGAAAGAAAAAAGAAAAGAAAGAGCAGGAATCTTAGGACGTCTTTACTTCATAACTGACAGGGCAGAAGATCTTTCTCAGAAAAGGAGTGGGAGGTAGGGCATTTAGGCACAGAAAGGAGTAGGGCCAACAGCTAGAAATAGCGGAACATGAAGAACTGATGACATTTCAGGGAGAACTGACAGGAATAATAGGCATGGGTCTATCAATCTCTAGCATCATAGGATTAAAAGGGTATTCAAAGCATTCAGGTAAAATCCCAACCCACTGTACAAATGAAATAAACATTTCTTCAAGGGGGCGGCATGCCTCTAATTGAACACCTCCAGCAATGAGAAATGCCCAACTTTAGGAAATCAGAATTTTGGAGGTGTATGTGAATGAAGTTCCTTTATTTTCTTTTTTTAAATTTTATTCTTTTTTTTCTTTTTTTTTTTTTTTTGAGACAGGGTCTCACTCTGTTGTCCAGGCTGGAGTGCAGTGGTGCAATCTCGGCTCACTGCAACCTCCGCCTCCCGGGGTTCAAGTGATTCTCCCGCCTCAGCCTCCTGAATAGCTGGGATTACAGGCACGTGCCACCATGTCCAGCTAATTTTTGTATTTTTAGTAGAGACAGGGTTTCACCATGTTGGCCAGACTGGTCTCGAACTCCTGGCTTTAGGTGATCCCCCCGCCTCGGCCTTCCAAAGTGCTGGGATTACAGGCATGAGCCACCACGCCTGGCCCAATTCATTTTCAACTCAACAAATATCTATATTTATATCTCAATAACTAGTGAGTGCCTACTACGTGCCAGATACTAGACACTGAACTGTAAGTATGAATAATATAGACATGGCCCCTCCCCTGTGGATCTTATAATGAGGAAGACGAGTATATAAACATGCAAGTAGAACAGGGGAAGTAGAGGGTGCTGCTCAAACACAGGGTGGGGCACTCAACAGACAGCCCAGCATCTAGATGTCTTCACAAAACAGGCAGTGTCTAGGCTGGGGCTTGCCGACGAGTTAGCTGAGGGCAGGGTGGAGGGGCCCAAGTGAGTAGGAGGCTTCCCAGCTTCCAAAGAAGTTAAAAGTGTTGCAAGAAGGTGGAGTCCAGATCTTGAAGGGGAGAGTGGGCTTAGGTCCCGGGGCATGTGAAGCGCCCTCCGTCTACTGCGCTGGGGGAGATGCTGCGGTATCCGGGAGTGGTGTGAAGGAGGCCAGGACCTGCGATGGGAAGACGGAGACGGGAAGGCCCTGGTGGCTCAAGGGATGACCAAAAGTGAAGCGCTCCTCTATGACAAGATTGAGATAAAAATAGAGCAATAAAGTTCTGAATGCGGTGGGAGAGTCTCCTCCGTCCTCCCTCACCTTTGCTGGGCAGGAACCAAAGCTGCTTGCCCTCGGTTTGCCCCATCACCGACGGGTGTGGTCGGTGGCACAGCTCTTCGCCCTTCTTCTCAGATAGGAAAACTGAGGCCCAGGGTCCTGAGGCAGAAATCAAGGTTTTCTCCTCGAAATGGCCTCCCAAGAGGCTGCCCGGAGTCTCACACGACCCTTCGAGGGTCCTGCGGCCTGCCCCACGCCTCCGCCAGCCATCCTCTGCTGGTCGTCTTTACTATGGAAACGGTCCTCCCGCCCTGCTCCGCGCCTCCGTGTCTTCAGTGCACTCTGGGAAATGCAGTCCCACTCTGTTTGCCTGCCCGCGGCATGAGCCCACTCCGCGTCCTTAAAGAACTATAAGTCCCAGAAGGCTGTGCGAAACCCCGCCGGTCTCTGGGGGATGTGGTCTTGAAGGAGAGACCCAGGAACCTGCGGGCGGGGCCGGAGGGAGAGGGGGAGGACGCCCCAAATGGGCAGACTCCTGGGCGGGGTCCGGGTCACCATTGGCTACGGCGGCGCGAGGGAGGCGGGGTCAGAGGAATGAAGCGCGGAGCTGTTCGCCGCTCCAGGTGCTGAGTCTGAGGGAGGCTCCGGACCCGAGAGCCGCGAGAGCCGCCGCTGCTGCAGCCGCCGCCAGATCTGCGGCCGGGAGCCCGGGCTGTGAGGAGCCGGGAGGAGCGGGGTGCGCTGCCGGGCGCTGACCGCCCTCCCGCCCGCCGTCAGAGGTCGGTGCTGCTGAATTCGCTTTTGTTTTCTTGGGGAGGGGGCGAACCGAGACGTGAGGGGCTGGGGAGTTGACGGGACGTGTTCTCGCTGCTCTCAGGACCGCGGGTCCCGGACAGCCGCCTACTGACTAGGGGCCTCCCGTGGCCCGGCGCCGGAGGTCGGAGCACCTTGGGTTAGTTTTCGTTTTATCATGGAGAAGGCTCTTGGGTATGAGGGGCGAGGGCTGGGGGTCTCCCCCGCCCCCCATCTCTCCTGGGAGAGCGAGGAGGTTTGGACCCTCCCTCCCGCTGTGCCTAGCGATGGGGCTGCTCGGATTACTCAGGACGGGAGGAGGGGGTGTTGTGGGATGAGGGGACTGGAGGCAGGGGGACCCCTCCCCGCAACAGTTCGGCTGTTCGAGGTTACAAAGGAGTCTGGTGGTGATGGATGAGATCGCGGACCGCTCCCCCAACCCAGACCCTCCCAGGGTTATTAAGGAAGGGCTGCTTGGGATGCAGGGAAGACCCTTGCCCAGGCCCCTTCCTCCACACTCGTCCCCCTCCCTATCCCCCCCTCCTCCCCAGGCCCTAGGGTTTTGTAAAGAGGAGGATCGAGAATGTGGAAGAGAGAGAGGACTCTTACCCCTCCCACTTGGACCCTCCTAGGTTATTGGCGAGGGGTGGAACTGGAATGTGGCAGGGAAAGGCTGGGAGACCCCTCCCCATCCTTCTCGGAGTCGCGGGTGGAGGAAAGCACCGACACTTGGAATCCCCCGTGCTCGGGCCCGCGCCGAGGGTTGGGTGGCCTGGGTGTGGGAGGTGGTGTAGGGGGATGTACGAGGAGACGAGGGACCCCTCCCGACCTCTCCCCACCTGGGCCTTATCTCCCAGACCCTCCCTACCTGGATCCAGGCCTGGGGCTCTAAGTCGAGACGACCGGCCCTAGCCCACCACGCCCCGGGGACCGAGCCTCTGGCACCGCAGATGGGCATGTACAGAGCGGGACGGGGCGGGTCTCCCCTCAAGCACCCAAGAGCTCCAAGTAGACGCTACCCCCAACCTCGTGCCCGCGAATCTTTGGGGGCTGCTCCGCTCCGATGCAGGGCGCACCCCAAACCGAGGCTCGGGGACCTGCTTCCAGGACGCGCGGTGGCTGTTCCCAGGCACTGGGCTTTCGCGCTCGGCCCAGGCTTCCTCGAGAGGACAAAGCGGCGGTCGCCGCACTGGCAGGCCTGCGCTGCGGGCTGGGCGGGGGGCGCGGCCGCGGAGGGGGGGCTTCGGGCGCGGCGCGGGCAGCTTCCACGGAAACGTGCCAGGAGCGGGGCGGGAGACAAAGCGCACCGGCTTCTAGCGGGCCCGCGCGAGCCGGGATGGAAAATCCCGAGGGAGGAGGCGGCTGAGCCAGGGCAGGGCACTATGCCCCACATCTTTCTCTTTTCCCATACCCCCTACCCTAAGGCCAGCTAGGCACCCAGGATTCTGTGCACACGATGGTGACCAGGGCCCCTTCTGGGGCCGAGAGCAGGGGCGTTCATGACCTGTGACCACTAGGACAGGGACAGGTGGGGGCTCCACCTTGAGCAAGAGGCTTGGAGTTCACTGGGCGTGAGTGGGCCAGAGTCCAGAGGGACATCCTGACTGGACCCTCCCACGCCCCATCAGCCATGTTAGGTCAAATTTGGTTCTGGAGAGGGGATGTGTTTAAGTGTGTGAGGGTTTGCATGGATGATGGTGTGGGTCAGAGCGTGGGTGTGAATGTGTGTGACTAGGTGAATGTACCCATGTGTGTTTCAGTCTTCGTGTGTGGCACGGCCAGAGCTTGTGCTTCTGGCTGCGTGTGTGTATGTGTGTGTGTGTAGATGAACCACTTACTCATTTACTGCTGGGCTTGGATGTTGTGGGGGTGGGGAGCAGGGTAGTCACATCTTTAACTCTCAAGCCACAGCAATGACCTAGGGTCCGAGTGGATACCCTCAGGGTGAAGGCAGCTTCAGGTTGCTTTGTGCCTAGCCTGCCTGGCCTGCGTAAGGCCCAGTAAGTGGGGAATTCGCAACTATGTGGAGCCTTCTTCAGCCCTTCTGAGGTCTCAGGTCTGACCCTAACATACTCACCAGTGCCCTGCCCTTCCCATTTTATCAGAAGCTTTATCCTACTGTAATAGGCTGCTCCAAAGACCAGAATTCTGCCCCCTCACCACCACCATGTGCTTCCAAGTGAGGCTTGGCAAGGGACTCATCAACAGAGTCACTTATGATGTGGGTGCAAGACTACATGGCAAGGCAACTTTTGTCACTTTGGCCTCCATGTCTGGAAGGGCATGGCGCTGATGTTGCTGGTCAGTCACAGGTGGTGTCTCAGAAATACTAGGTACACTCAGAGAGGAAACAAGGGTAACACAGACATACACTACAAGGTGATACCCCTAGAGGATGAGCATGGCCCTCCCAGACCTGCCCTCCCCAATAAGTGACCCTGATTTCACAGCACTTGCATAGCAAAGGTACTGTGCAGCTTTGAGGTAATCTTCACAGAGATCTACTTCCCATAGGATGAGAGACCAGATGATGGCCAGCAGAACAACAGAAAGAGCAAGTACCACAATGTAGTCACCATCTATCTAGCCCAGGCTGCCTGATCCAGTTCCCACAAGTGTCCACTCCCAGTGTCCACAGCGACCTCTGCTGGAAAGAGGTTAAACCAGACACAATTTGGCAACTAACACTCCCCCATGGTGTAGAGGCTCAGAGTGGGTGTGAGCATTGTTAGGTAAAATCACAAACATTTCTATTGGGGGGCTCCCTCCTACCTTCAGAGTGTCAAGTTGATGTTCGTGTCTGAAGTTCTGTCAAGCTAGTTCAAGCCATGGAATTGCTGCTTTCTTCACCTCTATGGAAATGTTTAAAGAGGGCTTGAAGGTCTTTGTTCAAGTTTCTGACCAGTGGAATGTGGGCATCAAACCCATTTATAAGGACAATGCATGGAAAACACTTATCAAGGTCAAAGAGGTTTAGGCATCTCCTGTCTCTCCCTCTACCTCTACTACTCTTTTCTCCTCTTTTCCTGTTCCACATTTATCCTCTTCTTTCCGTCATTATTAAATTAGTCAATAATATTTTTCAAAGGCAAGCCCTCTTTTCCTCAAAAACAATGTAGCCCAGAAAATGAAGGCATCTGGAGGCTATTACTAAATGCAAAAAGCTGCAAATACGGCTCTTCCAGGCCTAATGACAGAAGTGGGGGAGAGAGATGAGACATGCTCAATCCTAAATACCCATCTGGTGACATGTGTCTCTTCTCCTGGAGTTACTCTGAAGGAATTTCATGCAGTCACAAAATCTTAAGAGCTCTGCAAAGGAAAAAAGGTATTTTAATACCTGGTATTGTTCTTACTTTGGCATCCATGTGATTTGCATTGAACTACGTGACTCAGTATCATAAAGTAAAAATAGGACTTAATCTCTTCCTTGCCTGTTTGGAAGGTGGCTGCATATGGTGTGTTGTGTTCTGCATTGGAGAGTGAAAAGCTAAATTGCCTCATAAATTGAACCACCTGCTTATCCTGATTAGAATGGTGCTTAACATCACCTACAGGCAATAACGTTATTTTATGTTTCTTTTAATTTATACCTGTATCTTTGTCTTGTAAAACATTTCCTCATGTTCATACATTATTACTTTCACTTGAAGTTAATCAAGAATGTTTAATCCTTGTACTGAAGCCAAACAAATTAAATATCAGCAGATTCAGGAAGATGTGGGTGGTGTTTCTGTTCTTTTTGGCCTCAAAAAAATTCTTGGAGTTCATAGAAAAGAAGGAAAAGGCCCTAAGATTTGGTAAATCTTGTGAGCAGTTCTGAGAGGCTCCTTAGAAATTTCCAGAAGGGCTGGTCATGTTGAAGAATCTGAACATGCATGCAAGTGGCAGCATGCATGCTGGAAATGAGACTGCAGCCCTGGCATTCCTAAATCACTGCACTAATGCAGCCTTTCTCGGAAAATTTCCCAAGACCCTCCTGCTCCCTGGGACAGCCGGCTGAATCACTAAGGAGGAGAGCTGTCCAAGGTTCTGGAGTGCTGGCCTCACCCACCTGGTGGGAAGGGAGTACTTCAGGGTGTGGACCAGAAGCAAGAGCTGAGGGCCATGGCCGCCAAGAGGATTTCCCCAAAGCTGATTACAGAATGGAATAGGAGGAAACAGAGCTGTGGAGGATATTACTGCATTACTTCGAACAAACTCATCAGCAATCCCTGTTTAAAGAATTATGAGCTAATAAGAGGAAACATTTTCTGACTCAGGCTCTTCACATGTAAGAATGTGTTTAATCCTCACAGTCCTATGAGGTAGACGGTGGCATAATTCCCACTTTCAAGGTGAGGAAACCAAGCTTTGAGAGCTTTCCCAAGGTTACACAGAAGGGGAAGAATTTAGGTTCCATCCTGGATCTCAAACTCTGGAAGTTCCTCCTTACCACCGTTTTTTCCCTATTGCTATTACAGAAATAAAACTGAACTATTGGATTGTCCTATGTAAGTTTATAACCAAATACCAGAGGAATAGGATTGGGGATCCACTAGGATTTAGACACAAATCAGTCTTTCCAAGTTCAGCAAGGATAGTGCCACCTGCTTTATATCTTATCCAGGTTTGTTAACTGAACTTGGTTACCAAAGAATGGGGAAAGGGCAGTATAATGACCCTCATGACCAGTAGCCCAGGGGTTTCTTTCCAGCATGGAAAATTTTCACAGGAAGCCAAGCGTAGATGGCAACAGAGTGTTGTCGTTTTTTTTCCTTTTTAAGAAAGGAAGAAAAAAAAAAATGAGGAAGCTGTTATTTGACAAAGAGTACACATGCAGCCAAAGAAATAGAGCTTATCTTTATTTCCTAGCATCCTGTTCCAAAGCTGAAGACACTCAGATATTATTAAGAGATTCCTTCTACCTATTCGCACTCTCAGATTTTCATAGCAAAGCCTCTAACACCTAAATAAAATTTTCGCTGTGTGGGCCTCAGCCAATCTCAGGGAAGCATCACATTCTTGTCCTTATGCCACCCAACCAAAGCTCTACCTCCATATGTGGCTGCAAGACTCCAGAAGGTGGGCAGGTTTGGGGTTTGGTGAATTTCAGACCACAAGTCTGGTCCTCCTAAAGTGGCAGTTCCAACTGCTCCAATCTTGCAACACACACAGGGGCCGGTTTCTGAGAACTCCCCGTTCAGTTTGGATGTCTAAAGAGGATAGAAAGGAATGAACTTATGTTTTTTCCCCTCTCCCTGGGCCTCAGTCTGTACAACACTCAGATAGGGGGTTAGCCTTTTAGGAAAAATTCTTCATATCAAGCTGAGTTTCTATTCCATTTTGAGTGATTCCTTCCCCTTCCAAGCTGGGGCTTCGCAGAGCTCTGATGAAAGGAGCAAAGGCTGCTATTGCTTTTCCCCAGGGCACTTGGAAGCCAAGGACCCGGCACCCCATCTGGGTCTGCTCTGACTCATATGACTGCAGACAGATTTGATTGTTTTCTTATTTAGAGTCATTAATTAACTCTCCTCAGCATCAGAACAGCATGTAATAAGAAGGAGGCCATTTGTGGGGGTCTCTAGGCAGCCACGCCTAGGGCTGAGTACCATCTCCTTTGCACACAGGATCAGGAAATGGTTTCTAATCCTAGCTATAACCCTTCAGAAAGCTTAGATTGTTAAGATTTTAGGCCAATATGAGAAAGTGCAATTAATTGCTAAGGCTGTTGTGATCATTCTGGCAAAAACTGGGAGGCCCGGGAGTCCCTCAAAGGATGACTGGATTTCCATTCATTCAGACGTTTCTTGTGCCTACAAAAAGGTGTCAGCCACAGAGCTGGGCACAGGGAACACAACTATGATGTGGGATAAGTCTTTTCTTATAGAAATCTTGAATGGAACAAGGAAACAGACACAGAAACCCTGAAACAATGTGTGCTGTAAGCAGAAAGGGCTTTAGAAATGGAAAGGATATTAATAATCATAAACCATCATGTCTTTTTAACGTGAGGAAAGAGAGCAAGGGAAGTTGAGGGTTGCTCTGGCCACAGCCCTGGTTAGTGGTTCTAAGATGGGGCTTAGAATCCAGATTTTTTGATGCCTAAAGCATGTTCTTTCCACTGTCCTAAACTGTTGCTCTGTTCATTTAATTATCCAAAGGGCACATTTCCATTAACATAGGCTTCTTTGATCCAATACCAATGCAAAACCCAAATTTTAAGTTGATATAGCCCAGGCACGGTTGCTCATGCCTATAATCCCAATAGTTTGGGAGGCTGAGGCAGGAGGCTTGCTTGAGGCCAAGAGTTCAAGACTAGCCTGGGTAACATAGTGAGACCCCGTCTCTATAAAAAACAAAAACATTAGCTGAGCATGGGTGAATGCTTGTAGTCCCAACTACTTGGGAGGCTGAGATGGGAGGATTGCTTGAGCCCAAGAGTTCAAGGCTGCATGAGCTATGATTGTACTACCACACCCTAGCCTGGGCAACAGAGCAAGATTCTAAAATTTTTTTAATTTAAAAAATTTTAAAAATAAAGTTGAAATAGAAACAAATAATAGAAAAAATAGGAAAAGTAGAATGTCTGTCTATATATCTGTTGTCCAACATGGGGCCATAAGCACTTGAAATATGTCTAGTGGCAATTAAGATGTGCTGTAAGTATAAAACATACACTAGCTTTTGAAAAATTAGTATAAAAAAAGTAAAATGTTGCATTAGTAATGGTAATATTGATTACAGGTTAAAATAATATTTTAGATATATTAAGTGAAATATATTTAAATTAATTTCACTTGTTTCTTTTTACTTTTGTAATGTGGCCACTAGAAAATTTATATTATATATGTGGCTTGCATTTGTAACTCACATTATATTTCTACTGGGCAGTGTTAGACTGCTTCCATTTAGGAGGATATTTTCTTTATAAACTGAGGAATTTAGCGAAGTAGGTCTGTAATCAATTAGCCTGGGATTTGAATCCTGGCTCTGCTATTTGGGCTGCATAACCTTGAGCAAGTTGTGCCTTAGTTTCCTCACCTGCAGAATGAGGTGATAATAAAGCCTGCCTCCTAGGTTTTGAGCTAAATCACTTAGAACAGTGACTGACAGGTCCAGAGTGAGTGTTCACTTAATATTAATTATTGCTATTACTATTGGAGGAAGCTTATGAAGTGTTACAAGATAAGGGCAACAGGAAGGAGAGCAAGCAGATAATTTTCAGATAAATCAAGCAAAAGATTTATTACTAGTTAAAATATGATTGAAAACACTTGCTAAGTATGTGGCCCCTATTTTCTGGCAGATAATGATGTTGAGGAAAGATTTCAAGCCATTTACACAAGCATACAATGAATAAACAAATTAGCTAACTGCATTATGCACAGGTCTTGACTTCAGCTAATGAGTTGAGGAAGAGGATGATTGTACCAGATGACTCAAGGGCTCTAAGTCTCTTGGACTCCCAGATTCCTCAGGGGAATCAGGGGAATGACAACCTTGTGCTCTGGGAGAAAAATTCTGGACAGGAATCAGACATACCCAAGATCAAAGCTACTCTGCCACTTATTGGCCTTGGTCAAGACACTGAGTCTCAGTTTCCTCTTCTGTAAAATGGAGATAGTACCAACTCTTTTGCAGGTTGTAGTGAGGATTAAATTAGATAATACAAATAAAACATCAGGTACATAGTAGGCACTCAACAAATGATAGCTGTGACTAAATGGGATTTCAGGTATTCTTTAATAGAGAATTTTTTGTTATTTAATATAGAATTTGCAGTTCAAGCCAAGCGCAGTGGCTCACACCTATAATCCCAGCACTTCGAGAGGTCGAGGCGAGTGGATTTCTTTAGTCCCGGAGTTCAAGACCAGCCTGGGCAACATGGTGCAACCCCATCTCTACTAAAAATACAAAAAATTTGCCAGGCATGGTGGTGTGCACCTGTAGTCCCAGCTACTCAGGAGGAGGCTGAGGTGGGAGGATCACCTGAGCATGGGAGGTAGAGGCTGCAGTGAGCCAACATTGCACCACTGTACTCCAGCTTGGGCTACCGGAATGAGACCGTCTCAAAAAAACAATGAAAAAACAGAGAGAATTTGCTGTTCAGAATCTTCAATGCCTTTTCTACAACTCTACTGCGTCATCCCCCATCCTCATTCAGTCCCTGAGGAGATTGAAAGGACAGTTTCACCTGATTAAGTGTGTCTACACCAAAACATAGGATCTCAGTAACTTTGGGCACACTCTACACAATCTTTCATGTTCTCTGTCTGATTAACACACATGAGGCTCTTTCTTGGGATAATGAGGCAAGTAGCAAAATGGGCATTGTTCTCCATCATGTTTACCCTGAAGTTCTGATCTCAGTGTTTAGAGCACTTTACAAGTAGTTTTGCTTTAAAAAAGAGAGAACATAAATCAGAGCCCAGAGCCCAGAGCCATTTCTCCTGACTCCTAGGGCAGGCCATGGGTCCATTCACTGCATAGCTCTGAGGGAACACACATTGTTGCTGTTCTCAACCATCGCCTCTTCTTCCAAAAGTTTGCTTCTGGAGGAAGATGGCCAAAGAAATATGTATTAAGCTCAGTGAAGGCTTATGTTAACAGAGCACGTTGAACTGTAAAGAAAATACTCAGATTAGTCCTACAGGAAAAGTGAGGATCGCTTCAAATGTTTTAGCAGGAGAGCAACACAGATTTCCTGACTCACAGCACAGTGGGTGAATTGAGGTGGAGGGAGGCTCACCTCTGGTTCTGTTGGGAGGCTCTTGACTTCCAGGTACCAAGTACCAGTGCTAAGTTATTTGGGGATAGTCTGGTGTTAATATGCACATTTTCCTACTCATTCTTTCTTTTGTTCATTCAACAAATGCCAAATGATGGATAGCTAGAGTGGGGTGTTTTGAGAACCCTTCCCCAGGAGAAGACCAGGGTCTGGCTGGGGAGAGGAGAGATGCTCATATGCAGAGTGAACCAAGGAACAGGGGCTGAAGTAACCACAGGAGTCCTGATTAAGGCAAGTTGGCTATGGCAGTGGAAAAGCTATGGATGCCAACCAAACTTGAGTCTGAATCACATTTTTACCACCAAATGTGTGGCCTTGGGCAAGTGCTTTAACCTTTCCAAACTTCATCTTTCTCCTCTGGGGCAATGAAACTAACTTTTCCTGCCATGGCAATTACATGGCAACATATATGAAAATGCTTAGAGACAATACTAACCCTCGTTCAAGTGTTTACAGTGGGTCAGGCATTGTGCTCAGCAATACATATGTGTAAAAGAATACCATTATTATCCCTACTTTATGGCTGAGGAAGGCAATGCTCAGGGACTTTAAGTAACTTGCTCAAGGTCACACAGACAGTAAGAGGACCAGGACCCCAACCCAGGCAATCTGACTGCAGAGCCTGTTCTTAACCACTGAGATCACTGCTTCTCTGGTTCAAGATCAGCAAGAACCCAATAACTATTATTTTGAAGGAGGGAGGGTGATTTGTGGGTCAACTTGTGGAGAAGTCTTGTGCTTGGTCTTCAAGCATGGATACAATATGGATAATCTCTGAGGGGTGAGTGGGATGAGGAAGGAAGGCAAGGGAAAGTTGTGATCAAATGAACAGGGGTAGGAATGACAATGGTATGTTCTGGGAGCACTGAAATGGAGAAGAGTTTCCGTATGAAATAGATGTTTGGAAAGAAGAGTTGAGAAAGCCTTGAATGTCAGACTAACAAGTGTTAGAGAACCAAAAAAGCTCAGGCAAAGAAAGGGATATGAAATCTGAAGCCATCAGTTTGAGGCATCTCACTGAATCTGGGTAATTTGTTGCAGTATTGAGTGTGCTCACCAAGTGTCTCAAAGCCACAGCTTCTGGAGGGTATTGCCAGGTAGCACCACAGTTGAGCATTCCTACCAGTACTATTTGGTTTTCAAATAAATTACATTATTTGTCGCATTTGGTCTTCACAAAAGCCCTGGGCAGGAGAAGGTAGCAGGTCTGCCACAAGGATTCCTGCCTGTGTCAAGTCGCAGGCAGTAATGGCTGCCATGAAGCACAGATGCCAAGAACAGCTGCAGTGCCCAAACCCAAGCACAAAGCTTAGAAGAGGCTTTCTCTGTGAGGGAGGAGGCAGAAGATTTGCTCCCTGTGCTCTGGGAGGCAGGCAATAGTATCCTTTGGTTCACGATTCCCAGTGACACTCCTGAGCAGCTGCCTCCCAGGGTGGCTGCTGGGAGGGCCTGAGTTGGGGTCATTGCAAATTCCACAGCCCTTTTTGGATGCAGCACCCATCAGTCACCCACTCCCGTGCAAACAGCTTGTTTTACAAAAGGAGATTTTTTTGGACCTGCCATCTTGAATTCATTCTGCTTATTTCTCTGTAGGCTGCAGGGGCTGAAAACCGAACCCCATCCTCCTTAGGCTGGTTAGAAGGAAAATCTGTCTTTTCTAATGGCTGCAGTCGCACTCTGTGCCAGATTTCTCTCCATGGCTACGCTTCTAATGACAATGGAAAACAAAGGCAGGAAGGGAGAGGGGCACAGATGCAGCATTTCTTCCAAGAGGCACCTGCAGTTCTGTGGAGGATGCAAGGCAGTGAGGAGGTAACTTTCACAGCTATGAGAGAGTCTCTTGACGAGTAAAGAGTTTGGATGTGCAAGATGATAGAGGATGAAAGAGATCACTGTGTTTTCTTTGAAAAGTCATGCTAGGATTCCAGATGCTCTCCACAGTTCTGGAAGGATGAGTACAAGGGTGGGCAAGGCCACAACAATTTTGACAAGTTGTCCAGGGATAAGACCTTAGTGATTATAAACATATAACTAATGAGAAATGACAAACACTTGGAAATGAAATGTTAAGGGCTCATCTGGCCATTGACCCCAGTAACAATGTGTGTCAGCACATGCTGAACTCAACAGGGTTGAATGGTGACTTCTGGAAAACAAAATCAAGTTGGGAAATCAGAATGATAACAGTAAAGGCATGGATGTTTGGAATGGCTGTGCATCAGAAAGTAGGGCTGTTTGGTTACATCAGAGCAACTTCATCAGCCAGGACCAAGTGTTCATGCCCTGCTCACACAACTGGCTCCCACTCTGTGTTGAACCCTGTGCCAGAAATTGGAGAGATGGAAGTGAATGAGACACAGTCCCTGTCCTCAGGGAGGTAGTCAATTCTAAAACAGAACAAGAGATGCAGTGTAGAAAATGTGCAAATGAACGTGGCCACTTCATGACGTTCCCTTCTAGGTGCTTCCTCACACCTCTGGAATTAATGTAGCCCAACAGGTGAGGCAAGTCGGGATCTTATAAATACTGCCAACCTTATCTCACATCAGGCCTAAGCAGACCTGGTATGTGGAACCTGGGGTAGCAGAGTAAAGCAAAGGAGGCAAAGGCTGGTGTATTTCAGAAGCTTGTATACAGTCGGTGAGGATGATTTGCCTTTGTATTCCTTATTTGAAAGACAAGCTCTTGAGACCCTTTGCCTGCAATTAGAGCATGCTGCCACAAGGGGCACCATGAATTAGTGTGGTCCAAGCAGCCATGTGTCCATCCCACAGGCATGGTATGCTGAGCAAAGTACAGTTTTTCCATTGTTAACCTTCAGAAGAATATAATTTTAAATTAATTGATTATAATGGGATTGCACACTTAATAAGACCAAGCCATAGTAACCTATATGTAGTGAGTGGAGCATTGTGAATTCATCAACATTCATTTAACAAAATCCATTGTGTGCCTACTGCTATGTGCAAAGAAAAGCACAAAGTCCCTGCTTGGTATTCAAGTCCTAGAAGGAAGACAGAGATAGATAATTACAGTGTAGTGAGATAAGATAAGTGGTAATATGGAAGGAGGAGCAGAGAGCACTGGGAGCATAATTCTACCAGGGGGAACACACACCACACACACATGCACACTCTTGTGTGTTGGGTCCAGACAGTAGCACCTCGGTCACAGGGTTTGTATCAACACACATAGAAGGGGAAAAGCCAATGTATTGGAATACTTTTAGATGCTGTAAGGAATTCAGATTGTTCTACTGCATGAACTTGGACATATCACCTATGTCTCTGGACCTCAGTTTCCTAATCTGGCGCTCTGGGGTTTTGGCAGTGGCTATCTTGACTATGTGGGTGGAGCAGCATGGAGGTTAGAGTAATGACTTTGATCTCCAGTGACCAAGCCTGGGATTGTCCTTGCCCTGAGACCTCCTCGGCACTTGTTTTTTTTTTTTTTTTTTTGAGACAGAGTCTCGCTGTCGCCCAGGCTGGAGTGCAGTGGTGCGATCTCGGCTCACTGCAGGCTCCGCCCCCCCAGAGTCCACGCCATTCTCCTGCCTCAGCCTCCCGAGTAGCTGGGACTACAGGTGCCTGCCACCTCGCCCGGCTAATTTTTTGTATTTTTAGTAGAGACGGGGTTTCACTGTGTTAGCCAGGATGGTCTCGATCTCCTGACCTCGTGATCCGCCCGCCTCGGCCTCCCAAAGTGCTGGGATTACAGGCGTGAGCCACCGCGGCCAGCAGGGCACTTGTTTGTTGGGACCCTGGTGATGCTACCACTTGATTCCAGCTGAAATGTTCCAAGGGATCGCAGAGGATTAGCTAAGATTCTGGTTCCAGAGGAACTTGGTGTTTGCGGGGTGCAGACTTTGGTGTAGAGTGGAAATGGTCTAGATCTCCTGAGGTGCCACTGGCTTCACCACCCTCCCCAGTAGCCAGGCTGGCCCTGCCATAGCACTGACCACTGTACACACTGCCTGCCTCCTTCTCACCAGTGGTCTTCTGACCTGTGGCCTGTCCCTGATGCCACTGTTGGGAAAGCTTTGTCCGAGTCAGGCAGAGGATCGCTGACAGCAGGCCAGTCCCACTCCTGCCCCTCAGGCCTCCCAGAAGATGAGGCCCTTCTTGGCCT
Organism: Symphalangus syndactylus; assembly: GCF_028878055.3. NCBI lineage: Eukaryota > Metazoa > Chordata > Mammalia > Primates > Hylobatidae > Symphalangus > Symphalangus syndactylus. Next base: position 25,248,898 of record NC_072433.2, read on the forward strand.
GTGTTTCCCTCTGGAGAACTTAGGCCCTGGCAGGATGTCCCTCCCACCCCAGCCAGCCCCCACCCTGCCTTTCCCAGGCCCTAGCCCTCCCTGTCTGTGGCCCTCGGCAGAACTGGCACCTCTGTGTTAGGGGATACAGGGGAGCGACCAACTTGAATAAATGAAAAAAAATGCCAGAGTGTTTAATTTTAAACAAACCACTTAAAACTGTTAATTGCCCTGCAGAGAGTTTTAATATGCAATATATTAGAGCAATACCTGGTTAAGAGAGTAGACAAATGGAGGCACTGAAAAAGCCCTCACTGAAATTCCACTTACAAGTCTTTAAAAGGATTTTTTAAAACAGTTTGTTTGCCCAGGAAATTTCCCAGCTGAGATCAATAGGCCCTGACCCACCTTTCTAGGCCAGGGCCAGCTCAGGTCCCTTTCCCCCAACCTACCCTCACTCTGGTCCCTCAGCCCTAGAACCCTCTCTCTGCGAAGAGTTCATCCCTGCCAGCAGGGACCAGATCTGCTCGGGCTGCCTTTCTCAAACAAGGGCCAGTGGAGCCAGAAAGAAGTGCTTCCAAACACAGGTGGTAGTGATGACACTTTCTGCCACGCCTCCCACCCACCATTGCCAAACACACATACCCTGTGGCCTGGACAATCCCTTCATCTGGCAGGAAGCACTGGGGCACCTCCTAGGAGTGGCCTGCCACTATCCTGCTCCAGGCATGCAAGACTCCCTTCCTGGAGCTAGCAAACAAAGAAAAACCAACATAGGGCCTTTAAAACCACTCTGCAGAGGATGTTGCCTCCACCAAAGGAGATGAGAAGGGCAGGCTGAGATAAGCAGAGCTGCTTAGAAACCGAACACAGAGTCAAATTAAAACATTCATTGGAGGCAATAGAATGCGGATCAGTGGAGTGAGAAACAAGATGTCTCCCTTCCAAATCACTGCAAAAGAGAAAAGAAATCATCAGCTATGGCTCAAAAGTCAGAAAAGAAAGGAAATGCAGAAAACATAAAACAAGATGACAGGGGGCCACCTGGAATGGTTATGATGATAAATGTAAGCATTTAACATTCCCTTGTAAGAAGAGAAAGGTTCTAGATTAAATTCATACAGGAGACTCGCCTAAAATTAAATGGCTCCAGGGTAGGAAAAGCTATCCCAGGTAAATGCAAACAAAAGAAAAAGCGTGAGTGGCTATATCAGACAAAGCACAATTTAAGGCAATAAGCAGTGTCAAGCAGGATAAAAAGGGTAATTTTATATTCATAGAGCAATTGTGAAAGCATAACCGTTCTGAACATTTGTACACTCAGTACTTTAGCATTGAAATACATGAGGCAAAATTTGTTACCGTTAGAAATACAAGAAGCTGGCCAAATGACAGTTGTGGGCATAAATTTACATTCATCTCTCAGTACCTGACCTCAAATAACCAAAACATATATAACAACAGAAAGGAGTAATATAATGAAAATTTAATTAAAAGGTGGATACTGAACTTTTTACCAGTCTGAATGATGTTTGCCATGTTTTAAAAGCCATAAATTCATGCCTGTGACATGTGTTAAATTTAGTACACATTTATGTATACAATATAATTATAATAGCAGTTTTCAAAATCCTAAACCACTGAAAAGCCACTGAAAGAAAATAGACCAAAATGTTAACATATGGTATCTTTAGAAAGGTTGAAATTTAGGCATTTTTAATTTTTCTTTTTTCACTTTTTCTTCCCGTGTTCTTTAATGATCAAATAATATTCCATGACCTAAAAAAAAAAAATGAACTAGAAAAAAAGAGTAAGACTCATTCTCATAGCATAGGGTTTAGAATTTCTAAGATTTGAGACCATATATTCAGGGGGTTTGGGTAAAAATTAACAAGCAAGGGCAGCAGATAGGAATCCCAGCAGGCCCCACACAGCCTGGGCTTCTTTGCTCCTCCAGGTCCTCCTGGCTCATTGGCTACTTGAAATCCTCTGCCCCAGGGCACTGCATTCTCCTAACTCAGCTCCCACTCCTCCTATCTCATCCTTTCCACTCTTCCACACTCCACTGGCAGCTCCAATGTGGTTGTCCCAAGACATAGCCCGGTCTCCTTGCATACCCCATCTGCCATGCCCTGGTGACCTCACCCATTCTTGTACAGGGATATAGCTCCCCCTTATGTGCTATGGACTCCTGAATTCATCTCTAGCCCCAGACTCAACACAGAATATCAAGGGTGTACATCAGCCTGCTGACTGGACATCACTCCATATATGTAGGGAAGGAATGGTAGATGCAGGTAGATGTGCCTGCACTCAGTCCCTCTGAGCACATGAGGGTGAGGCAAAGGGATTGAGTGTGAGGCAGGGATGCCACAGAGGCTGGTGATGAGAGCATTTAAACATCCACAGGCAGATGCAGTAGAAGGTTCTTACGAAAGAACCAGAATAAATCATCACCTTGGATATGGCCTACTCTACGCCATCCAAAAATAAAACCAATGGCTCTCTCTGACTTACATGATTATGAACTGTGCTTATTGCAGTAATCCAGAAAAACAACAGCCAGGCACGGTGGCTCATGCCTGTAATCCCAGCACCTTAGGAGGCCAAGGCAGGAGAGTCATTTGAGCCCAGGAGTTCAAGACCAACCTGGGCAACATAGTGAGACCTCATCTCTACCAGAACCAAAAACATTAGCTGGGCATGGTGGCACACACCTGTAGTCCCAGCTGCTCTGGAGGCTGAGGTGAGAGGATCACTTGAGCCTGGGAGGTTGAGACTGTAGTGAGCCACGATCGCACCACTGCACTCCAGCCTGCCTGACCCTGTCTCAGAAAAAGAGAAAAAAGAAAAGAAAAACAAAGTCAAATTTTTAAAACCAGACACAGGCTGCGCTGGCACTTGGAATGCTCACTCTGGACCCCTCAAATTTTCTTCTGCCCACCTCATACATCTAGCCGCCAGACAGACTCTGCACCCCCACTGAGATTTGCTGGTCAGTGGTTTCTGGTCTGGTCTCCTTACTTCTCAGGGCAGAGCAGAAAGTCTGTAAATTTCCTGAAGTTTTTAATCTACCAGTAAAACAAGTAAGGATGAGATGAGGTTCTTAGCCCACTGATGTGGTATGTTAATTTAAAGGCTTTTGTAACTACAAGGTACTGTCTCTTTTGAAAAGGACAAAAATAAACTTAAGTACTTTTTATAAACATATATTCTTATCAATTTCAGCTCTAAGTACATACTCTCATTGGAAAGTAAATTACTTTAAGAGAGCTTTCTAAAATTATTACATATAATTTCTCTTATATAAGAATCCTAGGTCTGGATTGCTATCCAGTTACCATTTTATTTTAAAAGGCAAATGTGCATGAGACCACTCTGGAAAGAGTGGCTTTGGAGAAGGAAAAAGTGAGTCCTCTAACAAGTCACTTAACTTTTGTAATTTGCAATCTCCTCTTTTCAAAAGTGAAGAAAATAATACCTACCATAAAGGATTATTGTAAAGAAAATTCTGTTTCTTTTTTTCTTTTTTTTTTTTTTTGCGAGACACAGTCTCACTGTGCCACCCAGGCTGGAGTGCAGTGGCACAATCTCAGCTCAGTGCACTTCTGCCTTCCAGGTTCAAGTGATTCTCGTGCCTCAGCCTCCCGAGCAGTTGGGATTACAGGCCCGCACCACCACACCCAGCTAATTTTTGGTTTTGGGTTTTTGTGTTTTGTTTTATTTTGTTTTGTTCAGACAGAGTCTTGTTCTGTTGCCCAGGCTGGAGTGCAGTGGTAGGATCTCAGCTCACTGCAACCTCCACCTGCCGGGTTCAAGTCATTCTCCTGCCCCAGCCTCCCAAGTAGCTGGGATTACAGGTGCCCACCATTATGCCTGGCTAATGTTTGTATTTTTAGTAGAGACAAGTTTTCATCTTGTTGACCAGGCTGGTCTCGAACTCCTGATCTCAAGTGATCCGCCTGCCTTGGCCTCCCAAAGTGTTGGGATTACAGGCGTGAGCCACGACACCCGGCCAAAATCCTGTTTCTTAAGTAAAGTGTCTAGTACAGTCTTGCAGTACAAGCTCAGTAAACATAGCAGTTATTATTATTCCCATGTCAAACAGTGGTTTTCAGGCTCCCTACTCCTGCCCCATGCACATTATAAACGGAAGTCCATGTGGGAAAAACTCCCAGGTCTGATACAATTGCCAGCAGCACAGCTTTAACTCCACATCCCTTCTCCTCTCACTCAAGAAACATCAGAAGGCACTGATTCTGACTGCAACTGAAGCTAATATAGAAAAAGTCCCTAGACTCTTTACTTTTATTTTTAAGTAAATTAGTCCCGAACCTTATTGTCTTATCATTAGTAACAAATTAAAGGGCATGCACTAATGTCTACAAGACAAGTTCCAATTATCTGAGAGGCTGTTTTCTCAGAACCAGGCATGTCATCACTTCCCTGGGAGTTGGCAGCCCCCTTTATTATGTGAGACTTGGTGGCCCGGCTCCCTGCCTCAGTTACAATCTCAAGTAACTGAAAATCTAAGGCCACATTTTCTTACTCCCTCAATCCCTGTCCTCCCACTGGTATGGTGCCCTGTCTTAGCTAACAGTTCCTAAATGTTTCATGAAGAAATATATCTGAATTCTGCCCCCACTCCCTGCACAGGGACTGGCAAATATGCATTATGGGCCAAAATCAGGTCAGATGACCTGGCTTCCAGCAACAATGTGCACAGAAGGCAAATGATTCAATAGTGCATGTCTATCCACTTGACACGACATTCTGCAGCCACTGGAAATGATGCTCTCGAAGACTCAAAGGCCACATGGAGATGGATCTAACATTAATTGAATAAATAGACCATAAAGAGAGTGTCCCGGTTCAGCCATCACACGCATGGATCCAGGCAGAAGAGGAAGGCCAAACAGTATTTCTTGCTATGAGAGGGGCATGATTCTGCATGATGTGTTTCCAAATTCTCTTCCATGTTTTTTGGCTTTTATAATGAACAGTGGGGTGATGGGGCAGGGGGAGGGAGAAGGCCCCAAGACTGGAAATTAGCCCAGGGCTTCTTCATAGGCATGTAGCCAAACTCAGCGTGCTGAACTCAGAATGAAGGGTAAGGAGCCAGACCAGGGGAAAGGATGGGTCAGCTGGAGTCCATTTAGGAATGAAATGTGGACTTGACCCAAAATAGCTGTCATGCTCAGCCTCAGAGTCTAAATTAATCCTCTTCTTAGTTTATTGACATCTATGAAATTGATTCTCACCACAGAATCACAACCCATGGCCCTAGCATTGCAGTCGATAAAGCATGACTGGGGAGGAGGTAGGAAGCATCTGCACCCAATATTCACAGAGGGGTACTGTGGTGGGCTTTTCTAAGGCCTGTGTGTTATCCTATGCATTATTAGGGAGAAAGAGAAACTTTGGTGAAGGGAGGGGGCATAGAAGGAAGAGCGGAGTATGTTAGTGGCTGGGGGAGGGAGGGCAGGTTTTGCTGCTGTCAGGTCAAATCTGACCTTGGGTACCACCTCCTCTACACTCATGCTGGAAGCCTGGCCCCACTTTAATTGAATGTGCTCCTAACCCCACTCCAACCCCACCCTGCAGATTTGGGGGGTAACAGGTGCAGCAGCAGAAGGGCCTGGATGGCTTGCTCCAGAGGGGACTCCTCATCCTAAACTTTCAAAGAAGGGAGTGAGTTTATCCCTTTGTCCTCATACTGTCTTGAGTCTGGACTTCAAAGGGCAGGAGATAAATAGCAGAACTGGTCTCAGGGAGAAAAGGGCTTTCCAGGAAGCCATCCTGGAAATTGTAACATCTAACCCCTTTCTTTCCTTGCTGCTGACCCAGACTTCACTACCCTCTCCTAAGAAAGGACACACTGCTTGGTCCCAGGAATGGGTCCCTCCCTTTGTCCTCAAGTCGTTCATTTTGAAAAGCCCAGAGAAGGGCACAGTCCAAAGGGCTCATACTCATTGCTGACAAGAGTAACTAGGACAGGCCAGTGTCAGCCCTGGGCTACACAGCCCCACCCCTCCCCAGCTGGGCTGCAACTGATCACGCTACCCTGCAGGAGTAAGGGCCTGTAGTGCCCACTGCATGAGCCCCAAGCTCCTTTTTTCTGCCCTCAAGGTCTTGCTGAGAGCAAAAACAATTATACTCCTGGAATCAATACAGGAGCCTTGAAGCACTGTGCCCCCAAACCTACCCAGATCCTTCTCAGGAAATCCAGCCCAGCACCAAGGTTTCCATAGTAGTCAGAGTGCCCTTATCACTGGGCACAGAAGCTAACTGAGATTTTCAGAACAACCCTTCTCAAGCACAGAGCACTAACCAGCCCTCATGCAGCATTGACTGGTGCCTGGCTCTGGCAGCCCCTATTACACTGAGCTTTGCAGGATCTGGCAGACAGCTAGACTGGAATGGAGCCCACTATATCCACCAAGAAAGCAGGCAGGCCTTGGCTTTGCCCACAATGGAGATTAGACCACTAGCAATCCAGCCCTGGGGCTTCCATGCACGCCACCTCAGGGTACCTGGTAGGCTAGGGCCAACTCCGAGTCTATAACCCTGCAATGGCCTAGCCCATAGCCCATGTCTGCCCTGTCTATGGCACCCAATGTATAGCCAGCAGAGAGGGGTCATCTCCCACAGCGCAGCCAGATGTAGTTACATCACTGAGACTGACTTTCCCCTGGCTTGACTAGGCTGACCTGCTCTGACCACAGTCACCATTGTCTGCTGGGATTTTTTATGTGACCATAGTTCCTAGACAGCAGAACCCAACTGGGCCTGGTCTCCTCTGGACTCTCTGCACATACTGCTGTGCATGACCATCTGTGTCCAGGTCTGCCTCCCTTCTCTAGGGCAGGGACCAAGTGTGACCTCCTCCAGCCCCTAGTTCAGGTATTGATGGAGGGTTCTGTGATGTGGGGACCTTAGGTACTGCCTCTTGCGAACATCCCAAGCTCACTTTTTCTCTTTCTTTATCAGACATGGAAAAGGGGGTTAGATGTTCCAGTTCCCAGTATGACTTCCTGGGAAGCCCTTTTCTCTCTGTGACCAGTTCTGCTATTTACCTCTTACGTTTTGAAGTCCAGACTCAAGACAGTATGAGGACACAGGGATAAACTCACCCTCCCCTTTGAAAATCCAGGATGAGAAGTCCCTTCTGGAGCAAGCTGCCCAGGCCCTTCTGCTGCTGCTCCTGCTCCCCGCAAATCTGCAGAATAGGGTGGGAGCGGGGTGAAGGATGCATTCAATTTGTAAACCAGGGTGGAGTGGCTGTTTGAGGCAGCCTGTGTGGCTCTTCTGTTCAAAGTGTTGCCTCTGGCACACTAGTCAAGGATTTGTCCTACTCTTTCTGATCATACACGGTTTATTGCTCTCTGCTTCCTAATGTCTTTTTACCATGGCCATATCTTCTTGGGAGATGCTCACAGGGCCTTTGAGCTGGAAAATCTTGGGCCATTAGCCTCTGTAAGTGAAGTCAAGTGAGTTTGTCTCCATGATGTTTATTTCCCTGCTCCAAGGATGAGGCCTTGGCTGCTCAAATACTCCAAAGCAAACATAGAAATGGGGTGTGGATGAAGGTGGACATAGCTCATGGGAAGTCTAGGACACTGACAGAGGCACAGGAAGATGCTTCCCTGTGGGTAGATCCACTAAGTGGCATGGGACCCTCCCCTCTCTGAAGTCTTCATCTTTCCTTTGCATTTCTGGGTCTCGAGCACAGGGAACAAGGGACTGGATCCTCAGGTGAACCTGTCTTGTACCTGCCCCCGCTTGCCAAGCTCCTCCCGTCCCCTCTGTCCTGCCCACTCCCTTCCTCCTTCCTTTCTCTGATTCGATGTTTCAGCTCCCACATTTGGAGGTGACTGCTCACAATGCATCAGCACCCCCCCAGTCATTTTTAACTCCCCATCCCACTCCTATGACCCAAACGTTAGATGTTACACAGTTCTCAACCCAGAATCATCCTGTTGACTTCTGCCCATAGCACCAGGGTTGTGCTGTCTGGTATGGGAGCCTCTAGCAATGTGTAACTATTTAAATATAAATAAATAAGATTAAATTAAAAATTCAGTTTCTCAGTCACCCAAGCCACACTTCAAGTGCCTGATAACCATGTGTGGCTACAGGCTACCATACTGGACAGTGTCGAAACAAAACATTTCCATCACTGCAGAAAGTTCTATTGGACAGTTGCTACCAGAGCCTCCAGATGTCTTAGGGTCCCAATTCTTTCACTAAATGCATTCATTATTCCTCCCAGTTCTTCCTTGACGTCTGGCAAGTTTGACGATACAGAAAAGTGGTAAGATCATCTTTGAAATCAGATAGACCTTAGTTTAAGGCTGGGCATGGTGTCTCACACCTTAATCCCAGCACTTTGGGAGGCTGAGGCAGGTGGATCACTTGAGGTCAGGAGTTTGAGACAAGCCTGGCCAACGTGGTGAAACCCTGTCTTTTTTGTATCTGAAAATACAAAAATTAGCCAGGCATGGTGGCACACTCCTGTAATCCCAGCTACTCGGGAGGCTGAGGCAGGAGAACCGCTCGAACCCCAGAGGTGGAGGTTGCAGTGAGCCAAGATCTCACCACTGCACTCCAGCCTGGGTGACAGAGCAAGACTCTGTCTCAAAAAAAAAAAAAAAAAAAAAAAGACCTGAGTTTAAATCTCTGATTTAAAATAGGTTGCTGAGTGGACCTAGGAAGCCTCAGCCTCCTCATGTGTAAAATGGGAATAACCATATTGACCTACGTGGATTGATGGGAGGATTAAATGAGTAAATTTAAAGTAGCTGGCAGAAAGAAGCACTCCACAAATGAGGTTATTATTGTTCTTGTTATTAATAAAAAGTTGAACAGCCCAGTGTGAGGCTGAGTCCGTATGAAATATTTACATGTGTACACACAGTCAGGGTTGGAAAATGAGTGCAGTGATAGAAACAGCAATGACTAATGTACATCTATCCCTTGGCCTCTTGGGGATATTTCTATTTTGGGTGCTATTTCCACACCATATTGATTTTAAATCAATTGTTAAGAGCTTTTCATTGTTTCACAGTTTTCAGAAGCGTGTCTCTCCCTCAGATATTCAGTAGCTCCCCCTGGCAACTTTCATCAATGAGTCACTTGTATGGAGGCCAAGCAGTAGGGACAAGCTACTAGGTCAGCCAGGAGTCAGCTCCAGGCCGCTGTGAGGAGACCCACAGAAGCTTCTTGACATGGTCATGAAGTGGTTGTCAGTGTGACAAGGGTCAGCCAGCTCACCACTCTTTGTTTTCTCTTCCTCCAGTCTCCAGTCCCCATAATGACATAATAAATGGGGTTGTCAAAGATCAAATAAGGTTATTGAATCAACATTCATTTCCTTGTGGGTACACCTGTGTCTGACATCCGTGGGGCTTGGTTCTGCATTAAGCCTTAGTAGATTCTCCATTCAAATGTTGACTAGATACCTGATCATGCAAACGTCCTATTTAGAACTATGCTATGCAACTTGCAAAAGTGGAATAGGATTATTGATACTGTAGTAGATAAGATGGCTAAAATAGAGCCTCCATTTTATTTTCACCTTTGTTGTGTCTTAAGTCTGAAGTTTATTTTCCTTGAGGAAAATCTAGCCCATCATCAGCACTAGGGATCCCTGCTTCTTTTTAAGCAAATCCACTCTCAGTGCTCCCTTAGCATCCTCCCATGGAAGCCTCTGTGCTGGGGGTACATTGTTACCTCAGAGACACACATGTGATTGACTTCCCCGCAGCATAGTGCAAGGGAGGAGGGCTGGCAAACCCAGGTGTTGTTCCTTCTGGGTGGCACACTGCTCCCTCTCTTTCAGCAGGGAATGCTTGTTCTCCAGATCCCCACCACCCAGCCCCAGCCTGGGCTGGGCCGAGGCCAGATATCTTGCTGAGTATCCCACCAGCCTCCCAGCCTGCAGATTCACCCATCCTCATTGCCTTGCAGTGCTAACAACAATCTGAAGAGCTTAGGGTCAGCATTGATGCGTCCCATGGGGCTGCCACATCCCTGCCCCTGTCATCACAGCCTCCTTGGTTTCTGCCCATCCTTCTTCTGACTCCGGTTCCTTAGGGCCCACCCCCCACCCATTGTCCTCATGGCATCCAGTGGAGTTTGCCTCCTGTGGCTGTCACTCTGCAAAAGCCAAAGACTGTCTCCAAGAGATGAGGAAGCTGGGCCCCTTTGCTCCCTCCCACTGATTATTCATGTGAAACCTTGGAATCATCCAGCTGGAGGAGACCCTCTTGGCATGCAGGGCTCTTGCCCCTGCCTTCACCCACCCCAAGCAGTCTATTTCTTTTGAATAGGGAAGATTCTCCCTCACCAGTTCCAGCCTTGACTTCAGTGCACCTCCAGAGACATCCATGCAGTTCCCTTTTGATTTCCCATATACAGAGAATTGACTATCCTTAAAGGTCTAAAGCCAGAGGTTCTAATTCTGGCCCTTGTAAGCCCTACTATCTGATAAGTGGGAGTGAGTGCCATGACTACCAACCCACAGGCACCATCCCATCAGCTGAGGCCCAGGCCTCTCTTCTACATCTTCGTGGGAGGAGATTTCTACATCTTTTATTAGGGACTGTTTTCTTAAGAACATTCTTGTGGTTTATAATATAGCCAGGCGCAGTGGCTCATACCAGCAATCCCACCATTTTGGGAGGCCAAGGCGGGCAGATCACTTGAGACCAGGAGTTCGAGACCAGCCTGAGCAACTTGGTGAAACCCTGTCTCGACCAAAAATATAAAAAATTAGCCAGGCATGGTGATGTGCACCTGTAATCCCAGCTACTCAGGAAGCTGAGGTGGGAGGATCACTTGAGCCCAGGAAGCAGAGGTTGCAGTGAACCGAGATCATGCCACTGCACTCCAGCCTGGGTCACAGAGTGAGACCCCATCTCAAAAAAAAGAGAGAACATTCTTCTGGTTTATAATAGAGTCATCAAGACAGGAACTTTGCAGGACAATGCCACAGCATCTATTGAGCATGCTGATGCCTGGAATGGCGCTGAACCATTCTGTGTGGATTCTCCCATTTCATCCCCTCAGCTGTCGTATGATGCAGCTACTATGATTACCTCCATTTTACAGATGTGAGAATTGGGGTTCCGAAGTAAAATTACTTTTCCCAGGTCACTGTGGAGTCAGGCCCAACATGACTTGAGGGCCTGACTGTTTGACCATGATCCACAGGCCCTTGCACACAGGACCAAAGCTCTGCAGGCAGTGCCCAGGAGTCACAAGGGTCTCTGCTGATGCTCATTCCCCCTGCGGCCCCTGCAGCCCCATTGTGGAGGGGCAAGTGAAGAAGGCAGAAAGGCAGACTTAATGCTGGGGCTGGGAGTTCAGGCTTCAAAGCTTCAGGATGGTATCTTTAGGATAGTTACATCCTGCCATGTATACACAGGAGCAAGGACGTGGCAGTACTCCTGGCCAAAGAGAGGATTCAGGAGAAACTGTTGTCCCCATAGCCAATGACCAGGGCAGGCTTAGCCAGGGGGCCTAGGACCCTCTGGCACCCTACAACCACCTAGGCCCCCTGGCTAAGCCTGCCCTGGCCATTGGCTAACTCCTTGGGCTTTGTGCAGGGAGGGCCTAGACTGGGCAGGTGACCTCCCCAGGCCAAGCCCTTGGTCACCTTGGGCCATGTCCACCCTCAGTGTGGACTGTTCACCCCCACTGAGGCCTCCAGACCTTCCATCTCCCCAGCACTGCTCTGCTGGGTGACATCACCCCTCCTCAGCCACTGCTCGGGTCCAGAACCACCCACATCAGCCTCCACAACTTGCTTCACTTGTGCCAGTCTGTTCTTTCATGCTCAGAGTGCCCCATGGGGTCTGGAATAGTGCCCAGCTTAGGAAGTACCTGCTGGTAGGTAAAAAATAAGGTGGTCCTAGGCTCCTTGGCTAAGCCTGAAGCAGAGATCTGGGGTTCAGGAACAAGATCACTAGGAAGAAAAAGACTCAACCCAGTTTGCTGGTGTCTTAGTTCATTTTCTGTTGCTATAACAGAACGCCTGAGACTGGGTGATTTAGAAAGAGAAAAAATGTATTTCTTACAGTTCTGGAGGCTGAGAAGCCCAAGGTCAAGGGGTCGCATCTGATGAGGGTCTTCTTGCTGTGTCATAATATGGTAGAAGATGGAGAGAGACAGAGAGTATGCCAGCTCAGATCTCTCTTCCTCTTATAAAGCCGCCAGTCCCATCGTGGAGCTCCACCCTAACTACCTTAACTAATCCTAATTACCACCCAAAGGCCTCACCTCCAAATGCCATCAATATATGAATTTGAAGATTAGGTTTCTAACACAAGAAATTTGGGGGACACATTCAAACCATAGCAGCTAGCAAGTAACTCTCTGAGGAATCCCAGGAAGCATCTTCAGCGACTCAGAGCAAGGTCACAAGAAGGGAATGATGTTTGAGATCCCTTTTGTGCCATAAAGGAGGTGACAAGGAGACCAGAAAACCTGGGTCAAAATCCTGACTGTGATGCTAACTTCAACCAATTACTTCACCTCTTTGAACCTTAGTTTCCTCAACTGTAAAATAAGGTGATACCAGTGCCTGTTCTTAGGTTGTTGTGAAGATCAGTGAGCTAATAACTTTGAAAATGACTGTGAAGCCCCCGCTGAGGACTGTGGGAAGGTTTACCATTACAACTAAAATCCGCTAAATCAGGCTGGAGCTGTATATATGTACAATGGTTAAGGAAACTGGCGCTTTTCAAGGAGACTCCAACATTTTCGCTGAAGGACCTCAGAGGTCCTCGCATTAACCTCCTCACTTTAACGAAGGAACCAGTGCAGCCCAGCCCAGAATCTCCCAGCAGCCTACATGCCACCTCTTTCTCTGCAGCAGGTACACCCAGGGGAGGCAGAAACTCGCCCACTATTCCCTGGAGGTTAAAATAAGGAGACTGCATGGGAAGCAATTTGCAGTCATCTCAGATCTGTGGCTAAGGAGAAAATTCCCTCCCCTTTTCTCCAAACCCTCAACATCATCAAACTAAACAACCCCTCAGTGGGAGGTGGAATTCTTCACCACCAGTTCTCACCTGATTGGAGGCCTCCAAGCAGCTGGGCCTGTACTGTTTTTTATTTCAACAACAGAAAAATGTTCTTTTCCTCCTCTGAGCGCTTTATTATACTCTGTTTCCTGCACATTTTTCCAGCTTTTTGCTCAGGGGCCTTATACGTCTATCTTGTCCAAGCACCTTCCCAGATCACAGCTCAAATGAGAACCAGGCCCAACATCCATGGCTTTCCCAGTTCTGTGCAAGGGAAGAGGTTAATTCAGATTCCATGATAGCCTCTGCAGAATCACAATATTTCCTCACCTAGGATAAATTCCACCTCCTTCTGAGGATTTCTGCTGTAGTTTGGTGATGCTGAGGAATATGTTATCTTATAGTTTTGGAGGTCAGAAACCCAAAATCAATTTCACTGAGCTAAAATCAAAGCATCAGCAGGCTGATATTCTTTCAGGAAGCTCTAGGGGAGAATCTGTTTTCTTCTAACTTCTAGAGCCTGCCTATATTCCTTGGCTCCTTGCTCATTCCTCCATCTTCAAAGCTTCAGCCTCTGCTTCCTTGTCATCCTCTTCTTCTGCCTTCAGCGGTCTTGCTTCCCTCTCACAAGGATCCTTGTCGTTACATTGGGCCCATCTGGATAATGCAGGCTTCTCTCCCCATCTCGAGATGCTTGACTTAATCACACCTGCAAAGTTCCTTTTGCCACATAGAGTAGCATATTCACCAGTTCTGGAGATTAGGATATGGACATCTTTCAGGGGCTACTATCAAGTCTACCATAGGCAGGCCACTGGACCCCTAAGCCTTGGTTTCATCAAGCAAGTAGGGAAGAAAAACAATGCTCACCCCTAGACTTTTTAATGGGTCTAACTCAGTGGTGCCCTGGAATGTCAATGGCTAGGAATGGAGGCCGAGCTATGAGTATCAGGCCTCATTCCCTAGCCAAGTCAGAGAGATGTGTCTGGGAGGTGGTAGAGTGAGGGAGTGGGACTTGGACTTAATTGTTTTACCGGACATGGCTTTTTCAGGTGTACTGGGGGAGTGGTTTGCACAAACACTGCCAGGTTGGTCATAAGTCTGTCCCCCTGGCTCATTGCCATGCTGGCTTTGGCCCCATTGCTTCTGGTCTCTTCATCCCCCACCCCACATACATATCTTCCTGTGCTGTCATTCCAAAGCACACATATAACCACATCTCTCCCTTTTGTGGCTCCCCCTCATCCTTGGGTGGAGGTTCAAGCTCTTTACCTTGAGTTACACAGTCTCTGCCATTCTCCACAAGCGCCAGACAGTGCCACAGCAAGCAGGTAGCAGATGTGCAAGGGCAGAGCTGGGAATGGGGGTGAAGCAGATGAGGGAGGATGGGGATACTGTGCAGATGGTGTTGCAGGGACGGGCCTGACTCCAGGGGCCCCTGTGTACAGAGGCAGTTGGTGCCGACATGCTGGTGGTCTCTGGCTGTGAACCCAGGTGGGCCAGTGAATGAGCATCAGATAGAGCCCAGCCCATCAGAGCCGTTGGCCTGGTCCTGACTCAAATGGGAGTGGCTTCTGAGTGCTGGTTATTGTTCTGAAGTCTGGAAGGACAAGAGGGGAAGTCTTTTCTCCACAAATGATTTTGGCCAAACCCCAGAGATGGAGAATGCCCACTAGGACCTGGATGAGCTGAAGGCCATAGCTTGCTGAGGGAGTGATTTGGTCTTTCTCTGCATTAGCTGAAGACATGTTGAAGTGGATTCAGGGCCCCCACCTACCTGAGTCACCACCATGAAGCTTAATTAATGCTTACAAAGTGCTCTGAGGCCTTGACTGAGAGGCCTCATGTGAACACAGAATATCCTTATTAATCACTGTGACAGCACCAAGTGAGGTGGCCTATGGGGCAGCTGCCTCCACACACAGAACAATGGATGCAGCCCAGCAGTTAAATTGCGATTTTGAAGAGCAGTCCTGATCAGATGGTTCAAAAGCAGCTTAGCTAGAGAAGGCAGGCCTGCCTAGGAGCCACTTAACTCACCTGGCCCTTATCTCCCATGCATTAAGTTGAGGCAATAAAACGCCCCTCCCTGCTGGGCAGGGATAATGGGAGGACTGTCAGGTAATGGTGAAGCATCCCTTTTAAGCCTGGGTAACCAGGCTGTTAGCCTTGCTAGAGGGAGCCAACTGGAAGATCATATAGGCTCCATATACCAGGCTGAGTGTCTTTGGACAAGTCCCTCAACTTCTCTGAACCTCAATTTCCTCATCTGCAAAGTGGGACAATAACAATCATACCTTTTTCCTTATAGGATTGCGAGGTTCAAATGAAATGGGTATGAAAGGTGCCTATAGTAATGATATTAGTAATAAGAATAATGGCCGGACATGGTGGCTCACACCTATAATCCCAGCACTTTGGGAGGCTGAGGCGGATGGATCACCTGACGTCAGGAGTTCGGTACCAGCCTGGCCAACATGGCAAAACCTGTGCATGCCTGTGGTCTCAGCTACTTGCGAGACAGGTGGGAGGATTGCTTGAGCCTAGGAGGTTGAGGCTGCAGTGAGCCAAGATCACACCACTGCACTCCAGTCTGTGTGACAAGAAAGACCCTATATCTTAAAAAAAAAAAAAAAGCAATAGCTATTCAGGATACTACATGTTCCAATAATCAGCTACTCTGATCCCCATTTTACAGATGAGGGAGCCCAAGAACAAAGTGACCTCCAAGTTCCCACAATTAGTGAGAGGTAGAGCTGGAACTCAGGCAGTCTGGCTTCAAAGTCTGTTCTCTCCCCCAATCTCTGATGCTGCCTTTATCATTAGTGTCATTATACTCATTTTAGGAGTAAGACTTCATTATGGTTGTCATCTTCATCATCATCATTACATGGGGTTCATGGAAGCTAGGCCCTGGGGCATCTGTGCTATGTTGGAGGTGAGGAGGGTTCTCCCTATTTTCCATAGGAAGGGAAGAAAGTTATTGTTGTCAAGATGGAGGTGAAGTACATGGATTTTCTCACTCACCAAAACTCTGGAGACGCAAGGAAATGTGTAACAGGATTTGAGGAAAAGCAGTCAACAGATGTTGGATGCTGCATCCCCATCCTGCCCTGCCCCTCAGGCTAGGCATTGAGGGGGACATTGTCCCCACATGTGATATACAATGAGCTGCCTGTGGGTGATAGGGCAGTAGATTCCTGGTCACCCAGCCATCACCTGTTTCTCCTGCACTGGCTGATCCCCCAAAGGAAGGTTCCAGAGACCTGACCCAAAATCCTCAGTCTTGTTAATGTACTCAATCCATGTTCCAGAACTTCAGCCAGTCCCTGCAGTGGGACCCTGGCTCAAGGGCCATCAACCTTCACTTCTTCCTGTCTCATTGGTGGCCATAGCTGCTCTGGGGCAGCTTCCTCCAAGACTCCCCGACCCTCCTAAACCAGCCTCAGAGGGTATGGTCCAGCATCCCTTACCCCTCCAGGACTAGATAGCCCAGCCAGATACTAGCTGTGGCCCCTAGCCACTACTTCTTCATCCCTCTCACTCCTCCTGAGGCCTATTTCTACAAATAGACCATACTGGGGCCTGCCCGGTACCCAGCTTTGCCCTCATGCCACACTCTCTCCATCCTGTCCTTGTCCCCTTCCTCAGCATCCTGCATTCACACCATCCCTCTCTCCCCTCTAGGAGGATACACCTAGCAGACCCATTCTAGACCCAGCATACAGAAGGTTCCCTGCTCTGGCCTTCTCATCACCCAAAAGGACAAGGAAGTCCAGACCCATCTTTAGACAAGCTGAAGACTATGGTTCAGGCCCACCTGACATTTACAAGGAGACAGAGCCAAGGGCAGGCTTACTTTAGAAATGAACAAAAGAGTTTCCCAAGCTACCTCCCATTTGAAATGGGCTTCTCTGTTCTCATATGGGATCCAAATTGGTTTGCAAGGTAATGTGTGGTATATGGGGTGCTAGTGTAGACTATAAAATGCATTGAATCCTCCTCTGCTGCCTGCAGGGGGATGTGATGTCAACATGGATGTTGTTCTTTGCCTTCCCCATTTGCCTTTTGGGGAATATGTCCCTATCAGGAAAGTGAGTCTCTCACCCTAGGAAAGCTCTCTACTTTAAAAAATTTAGTGCAATTCTTTTTATATCAGATGGTTATATTTAAAGTATTCAAAGGCCTAGATTTGCATCGTCTTAGTTAAATTACTCATCACCCATCTCTCATCTACAACCTTTTTTTTTTTTTTTTTTTCATTTTATGGAGGCTTCATTTACATAGAGTCTAAGTTTTCCTCCAGCCAAGTAGGTGCTCATTTCTCTTGTGGGTATTTGAGTCATGTATCTACCTGCCTGGATGAACTCGGTGGGCATCTACACGGGACCTTCTGCTGCTGCACACCGTCTGCTGTGAGCCGCAGGTGTCTGGGTAGGCATCTTTCTCCCATGAGAAAGTGAAACCCAACAAGCCAGAAATGCACCTTGGCTGACAGCCCACACACAACAGGAAGGGAGTGGGGGCAGATCCGGCAACATGATAGGGCACTTTCTTGAGAGCACATGATTTTTTAAAAAGTTGTTATGAATGTGTACCATTTATTGAGCACTTGATATGTACCAGGCATGTGCTTGTTGTATTTTTCTTCAGAATAATTATGTGATGCAGGCATCAGGCCCACTCCTTGGCTGAATAAACTAGGGCCTAGAGAATTTGTAACTTGGCAAATGTCCCAGAGCTGGTAACCGGCAGACAGGTCTGTCTGACACCACACCCCCATGGCTGTATGTATGTGTTTACTCATTTATACCCTACTTCATTCCACGCAGGGTTTGAGGCAGCTCAGAGGGAGCTGTGTGATATAGCAAAACAGCACAAAGAACAATAGCAAGGAAGGCACGTTAAGGGAACTCTGAAGGTACCAGCATCTTTGTCTAGTAGCGCGTAGGTCTAGGACTGGTCTCCAAGCTTCCTAGTAGCCAAAGCAAAGAAAGCCCAATCTCTTCCCCACTTGTTTGTGTTTATATCATAAACACAATCCAAACACAGACCAAAGTCCTAAAGAAGCACAATGTTTCCTAAGTCCAAGTTCAAAAATAAACAAATGTCTCTCAAGTGGCTCCTTAGAGAGGCTTGAATGCAATAAAAGAGTAACAGTAGAACAATTGAGGGGGCTTTGTCAGCAGCCCCAGCATAGCAGGGCCAGAGTGGCTCTGGAGTGGGTAAGAGGCTATCAATCAACCCAGCCCCTCTTAGCTGAGCCGTGACAGCTGTCATAGCCTGGTCTGAGTGTGTGCGGATTTGTTGATGAGTTCAGGGAAGTGAAGAAGGCAGGATCAGGCAGATGGAGAAACAGACCCAGACTGTGGGTGCAAATGAGACCTCGGCCGTTCTACAGGGAACTCAGGAGCTGAGATAGCCCCTCAGAGTTGTCCCAGATGGGGGCCAAGGGACCTGGCCTTGGTACCCCCTCCCCATCTGCCAATCATTCAGAAAGGGCTTAATTTTGAGTGAGGCAGTTTGCCTCGGCTGAGGGCAATGCCCAGGGAGGGACACAGCTGTGAGATGTCCCCAGTGCCCAGGAGATGGGTACACCAGCCCTGAAGACAGTGTCTAAGTGGGAACCACGGCAGCCACCCCAAAGAGCCCTTGGCTACAGCTTTTGTGACTGAGTGCCCTGGCAATCAGGAAGCAGCTTTCCAGCCACAGAGCTCTCCTGGGACTGAGGCATATTCCAGCGACACAGGCCTCCCACCTGGACCTGACAGGCCTCAGGACCAGCCAAGTTGTCCCTGGAATATAGCATGGCCTATGATCTGACACACCTGTGCTGTGACCCACCAGATAGATAGGGCTTGAAGCCCCAGTGGCCGCATGGGTGACAATAACTTCAGCCTGGAAACTATTGAACACTCACCTAAGGCACACCTACCTACATTCACACAGCTTCAGAAATAAAAGTGCCACAAAGCACCTGGCTTTAGCAGTATTGTTACTTCCTGGTGAACCTGCCAAGGTAAACTGTTTGCTGAGCATACAAGGACTAGGCAGAATAAGGGAACAAGTTTGATGTTGCTGTTAAGAGGGAAACTGCCAGGGTTAGAAGACAACAACGGCCTTAGATTGTGTAAGGTTTGCCAGTAACATTCTGGACAGGAGGGTCAGGAGGGATTAGGGACAAACCCAGCTGGGCGGTGGCAATGATTTGTGGAGGGAAGAGTGGGACGGGAAGTAGAAGCCTGGGACAACTCAGGGTCTGAGGCCCCAGAGAGAGGGAGATGGGAAGGGGCTGACAGGGAACAATGGGGAGACCAGGGAAGAGGGCGAGGTCTAGAGCAGGGGAAGGGGTTGGGCTCTGAGCCATGACCCATGTCAGTTTTCATTCACAGGAGTTCTCCCTGGCCTGGGCGCAGCAGGAAGCGCTGGCACACACCTGATTACAGGCACAGTGGCAGCAGCAACCTGTCACTGTCCTTCATAGAGGTCTGGTCTCAGAGTCTTGCAGAAGGCAGAATCTACAGTTCCATCCAGGTTCCATTTGGTTCTGCCCGGCTCTCCCAGCAGCCCTTGCAGCACAGATGTTGTCAGTTTGAATCTGATGTGATGAACTCTTTAAATAGCTACCCTAATGGATAATCAATCATTTCAGAGCTTTAATACTAAATCAGGCCGTTGGACACATTTGGGGGCAAAGCTGTTTGTAATGGAGCCAAAAACTGCCCTTTCTCTTTTACTTTGTGAGGCAAAGTATGTCACATTAAATACCTAAGGGTCTAGAACAAGTCTCTTGTAACCTAAAAAAAAAAAAAGCTGAAGAGGTAGACTCTTCAAGAGTCTGCAAATTACATATGAAATTTGTAGATCTTTTTAAATTAGATTCTTCATCTGAAGAGTATAATGAATAGTAAAATAGAACCTCATGTTAACATTTAAAATAAGCATCCGCTATATATATTTTTGCTATATTTTTAAAAGTCAATATTAAAATAATACAAACACAGTAGTCATGGTTACACTTTTCAGGTTACCTAAATTAAAAAGGTACTGGAAGAAAGAAATTTTAAGCCGTAGGTTAACGTTTCCGTAGACAGATCTCCTGAAAATGCCTGGGAAGCCTGCTTTGAACCTTCTGTCCAGGAAAACAAACCATCTGCAAAACTGCAGAGTTGGCTCAAACTGCAGCTAGACCCTCAGCATTGCTGAACGGGCAGAATTCCCCACAGTCTGACCCAGTGATGAGCCCGGCCTCTCAGGCATCCCCTTACTGCCTGACCCCCAAGGACTCTTGCCTCGGGGACCCACTCCACGCTGTCTAGCCACCCCTCTGCCCACTCCTTGGGTTTCTCCACAAACCCAAATGTCAGGGACTCCAGGAGCTTCTTCCTGGCCCTCTTTGGGTCTCACTCTGAACTCTCCCCATGGGATTTTATCCACTCTCTGGGTGTTACCTGTGGGATGCTCTTGCCTACTTTTCAGCCTCTGGCTTGAGTTTCTCCCTAATGGCACAGTTCATGGCCCATGTTCTCATGGATCCATCTGGATGTCCGCTAGCCACCTTAGTTGTCACCTGCCCATCTCTGACTCATCATAGATGCCCAAACCCACAGCACCCATTCCGTCTCAGATGAGGCCTCAGCATCCACCCAATGCATAAGCCAGAGGCCTGAAAAACCCCCTGCTAGGCCCACTCCCTCTCACTGTCACTGTCACACCAGTCATTGGTCCATCAGTCTTCCAGATTCATCATCTCCTGCCTGCTGTCACCATGTCCCTGGGTGAGCAAGGCCACCTCCTACCTGGCCCTGCTGCCTCTGAGCCTTCCCCTCCCGGCAGCCCATGTGGCCTTTGTAGAACACAAATCAGAGCATGTCACTCAATCTGATGTCTGCAGGATCTGGCTGCTGCCAGCCTTCCTCATCTCATGCCATGCCCTGTTGGCCAGAGCCAAGAGCCAGCACTTTCCCCTACAAGTCTTTGTGCATGCCATTCCTTCTGTTCCTGCTTGGACACAAACCAGGACATGAAGACTGGCTCCTACCTGTGGGGCCTCCCAGGCCCAGAGTCTCCCACCAGGAAATCTGACTGCCAAACCTAGCATTAGGACTGACTCCATCTCCCAAACCCCCTCCTCTATCCACCAGTGGGTGGCCCAGTGTGGGAGAGACCAGGCTGAGCCTACCCTACAGTGGGACTGCATATAATTGAGCCCGGGTCAAGCCTTGCTAAAGAAGAGTCACAGACATTTCTTATATTCCGAAAGATACTTTCACAGATTTCCTCCAAGTTCTGAATTAATAAAGAGGAAAGTGAGGCTTTTACTCTCCAGGCTGTTTTCAAAATATCCTATTGTCCTCCCTTCTTTTGCTCAGCTTCACAAAAGCAGTGAAATTCCAAGTGCCCTTTTAAAATGTTGAAATAGCCATCTTGAAGTTATTTATCTTCCAGCTGGAAGGACTTCACAGATAATCCAAGCCTATACTCAGCCTAGCCCTGTTAGACTATGGGAACAGAGTTGGGTGGTTGAGGTGGGGACAGAGACCAGAGCAGGGAATCTGTCTCTACCATAGTATGGCAGCACCATCCTCAGACTCTGTATAGCCAGCGGGCCAACCTTCATCTGTCCACACCTCAGGTGGAAAGTCACAGCTAGGATGGTGAGAAGGTTCTGAATGTCCACCCACCCAGACCTTGACAGGAAGTGCCCCAGGCCCTTCAGGAGAGCACCAGAACAGCACCAGAGCATGCCAGGTTTTATACTTGGTGTGTAGCAGCTGGTCAGGGATTCTGATCCAGGACTCCTGCTCTGTACAGCCCATGCTCTACCCACTAAAAATCACTCACTTCATGTGCTTGAACCTACAAACAGGAATTTAACACAGAGAGGGGAGAGTGGAGAGGGGATTATTTTAAGCTGTTTCCAGAGGAGGATTAAACCATTTTTTGGATCCATTTCAACGCACTGCCACGTTTTCATGACTAGCCTGGAGTTCTGAGTCCATATATCTTTTTATAGTTTGACCTTTACACAGGAAAAAACCTCAATGATTTTCCACTATTTTGAATAAGCTGAATGATTTTCTATGTTTTCTGAGTGATTAAGGAATGAAAAAACAGAGCCTCTCACCATCAAAGGCCTTCAGGGATAATTTTCTCTGGAGGACAGGGTTCACAAAACTATCTTCCAGGTGAGCCAATCCCTTCCTCATGATGGAGACCTCCTGTTGGATAGACCAGCTATTGGACTATCTTCCACCTGCAAGGCTTCACAGCTCATGCTTTCCCATGTGGAGAGGGGAGCTTTATCCTGGAGCAGAGACAGAAGCAGGGCCTTCACCTCTCAGAGTGGCCAAAGCTGTGGAGGCCAGGGCAGGAAATCGGTCCCCACAGTGAGCTGATGGGACAGTGTCAGCCATCACCACCACCCTGGAAAGCATCACCCAAACTCAGGCTCTATGCATCCAGCAAAGCCTCATTCACCTGGTGTCAAAGAGCAGGCATTCCACATAGGCCCCAGGCCAAGGACTTGAGCCACACCAAGGGTGAAAAGAAAAAAGCATTATCGGCATGAGCTGGGATACATCACTTCAGCTCTCTAAGTCTGTTTTCTTTTCTATAAAATGGCATAGATCATAGTTACTTGTAGGATTGTTAGGAGATTAACATGTTTAAGATGGTGTGTATGTAGCAGGTACTCAAAAAATGTTCTTCCATCCCCTCTTCAAATGCCTAACTTTTAAAAGCACAGCATATTCCTCTAACATCTACCATACACTACCTTGCCTTCTTAAGAAATGAAGATGGAATATTATTTTACAATGTCTTGATAAGTTGGGGAGCCTCATTATGAAAACATGGGAATCATAGAATCTCTGTCTTGAGTGGGAATTGGCAGCCTTTCCAGGCTGATTCCTCACTGTGATGATCTCGCACATTCAAGATTGGATTATAGTGCAGAGCCTTATAGTTTTTCTTTTGAGCTTGATTTTCTTTGTAATTGAAACCAAGTACCAATGTCTATCAGAACTGTGTGTTAAATGAAGCAGGTAGGCTCTGAGTGAGGGCCTCTGCCTACAGGTGAGCATGTGGGGACTGGGGGTGCTGTGGCCACCGTTTTGACTCTTCAGAGCTGCTTTCTGCTTACTCCTGGATTCACCAGCTATGTTTTGGGAGATAGGTGTGGCTGGAAATCTGTTGGATTTCCTGATCTGGACCCTTTATGTTAGATGTTAGGCTGTTTGGTCACTTGTGGGTCTTGGGGGCTATCATCCTTGCTGTGGGTTTCCTCCCTGCCCTCTCCCAAGGGTTGTATCTGGCAACCAGGAATGGCAGTGGGTGTTGGCACAGGGCTTGGGCCGCTGTGGGCGTACCTTGACAGGCAGTGAGATTTTCTTCTGAGTCCCCACCAACTGCTCGTTCCTCGTCATCTTCATGCCTTCCCCTCCTTAGGCTTTTCCTAGGAAGTTGCCCCAGGCCTTCCCCAGCCTCCTCTGGCCTCCTGGGCACAGCTTTGCCTAGCAACTGCCTCTGCCTCCCTGGCCCCGTGCACTGCACTTTCCCAGAGCACCTCCTGCCTCCTTCTTCCTTCCCCCATGCCCTCATTTCTGTTCCAGACATGCTGGCTTCCCAGCCACCATGTCTCAAAAGCTCCCCGACCTCAGCCTCTCCCCTCTGGCCCAGGGGATGCCCAGGTGCTGATCCAGACTCCTGGATTTCTCATGTCTATCATTTTCATTCCTGCCCCCAATTCTGAGCTTCCTCCCAGTCTTCAGCACTTTTTGATGCTGTCCCACTGCCCTAGGATCCCCAAGGTGTCATAGCCACTTCCTCTGGCTGCTACCAGGGCAAGGCAGAGAAGGCATTAGGAGCTCCACTTTACAGAATAAAACATCAAGGTTAATGCGTGGGGCTTGCTTGAGTGACCCAGCTTGTTCTACAAGGATGCTCTACATGGTTGCTGTTCCTCCACTGCTGGGTGTGGGCCTCATCTTTGATCGTTATCCATTATCACTTCCACCTGCCCAGTCTCAAGTCCTGTGGGCAGCCCTGCTGGCCATCAGCTCATGCTCAGTCTCTCCTCCCTCCGTCACCCTCCCATCCCTCACTCACCAGCCTCCGCCCATGCCTGCAGTGGGAGGGTGGGAGAGGCCCTAAGCAGGAATCAAGATGGGTAGGTGCTAATTTGGGCCCCACAAGACCAGGTCTCTAGCCTGAACTATAGTGGTGACATTGTAGGGGATGGTGGTTGTCCTCAGACACCAGCTCTGGGCTCCTATCTGACCAGGCAGTGTGGCCACCACACCTGGAGCTCCCCACCCCAACACTGCAACAGCACCCAAGTGCCAAGTGCCCAAGGAGTTTGTGCCCCTCTGTGATCACTGGACTGAGGTGGTCCTGGCAGGAGAACAGGCCTGGGCCTGAGGTTGGGGGAGGGCCCTGTGCTGACACTCCCCGAAGATCTCTCCTGACCCCAGCCTGCTTTGCCTGGAGGCTGCCCTCCCTCATGCCCACAGGGACATTCTGGTCATAGAGGAGTGCAGCCACATGGCCTCTTCCTGCTGGCTCCTTAAACTCTGGCCTTCTCTCTCATCAATGTGTGATCACCCCCACACTCCAACACTGGCAGCCGATGATGCCCACCCATTCCCTGCTTAGGCAGAACTCACTGGCATCTGCTACGAAGTCTGAGCGATTCCTGACCTCACTGTGCAGATGCCATGGCCTGTCATTAGGAGTCTTCACTCTGCCCGAATTCACAGATGCAAGATGCCTCGATACTGCAGGTGTTCCTGTTACTCTTTATTTTACCTAAATTACTTGTAACAGGAACATTGGGCCCTTCGGTTGGCCTACGATTTAAGTCCTTCTCTGTGTCTGGGAAACTTTTGAATTAAAAACAAACAAACCAAAAAACTCAGGATCCTAGAGTATTTCCATCCGTGATGGTGGAGAAACAGATAAAATGACTCTCAGTCAAACTCTGCAAGAAAGCGAGGATTTATAGTCAGGAAGGCTCTGCACTTACAGCTTTTTAATGAGGCTTAGGTGTCCAAAGTTGGGCTGATTTAAATCCAGTAGTATCTACTATGGTTTTTAACACCTTGGGTTGCCAGATTTAGCACATAGAAATAGAGGACACTCCTAGCCCGACTGCCCAAATAGCCTGAGGCTGGGGGTGACAGTGCTGATGCCTGGGGGAATGGGGAGGAGATTCATGTGTGTTTGTGCCTGGACCTCAGAGTGGCATCCAAGATGACAACACCAACAATGTTCATGTTGGTGGGGCCACCCTTGGTCTGTGGATGGCGTGGCCCATCGCCTCTGCCCTCACCTCCTCCTTCCCCTGGGAGCATCTGGAGCCTGAGCCCTGTGCTTCCTGACACCTGTGGAGTAACCACAGTTTGTGACACCAGCCCCAGCACCCACGGGGCATTCGTGTGTGCCAGGTGCTGGCTGCAGGTCCTCTGAGTACTGTCTTCCGTCCTCTTGTGGTGGAGCTGGGGGCAAGGAACTACCCCACCAGGGCCTGCACGTGATTCTTACAGCCCTCAGGGGACAGGCAGGTCTTGTCTCTGCCTCATTAGGGACAGAGAGGCCCTGGGGCTTGCCCACATGGGTGACTAACCTCAGCCTCTTCTCCCATGAGGTGTGAAACCTCTGTCAGGTAGGTGACGGTCTGAGGGAGGGAGCTGGTGGCTCTTCTCACCCCCAGGACAGGATAATAACCAATCACTGGCTGGGCGCGGTGGCTCACACCTGTAATCCCAGCACTTTGGGAGGCTGAGGCGGGCAGATCACGAGGTCAGGAGTCAAGACCATCCTAGCTAACACAGTGAAACCCCGTCTCTACTAAAAATACAAAAAATTAGCTGGGCGTGGTGGCGGGCGCCTATAGTCCCAGCTACTTGGGAGGCTAAGGCAGGAGAATGGCATGAATCCCGGAGGCGGAGCTTGTAGTGAGGCGAGATCGCGCCTTTGCACTCCAGCCTGGGGAACAGAGTGAAACTCCGTCTCAAAAAAAAAGCCAATCATCATGACCACGCACCAAGTGCGTCTGAGTCGGGCACTGGGACAGGATTTTGTGTGCAGTTTACCCTCATGACACCTTCACCTCGTGTTACTTAGGTACTGTTAAAATTCCCACTTCAGAGATGGAAAAACGGAATCCCAGAGAGGAAACCTGACTTACCCAAATCCCCCCAACTCTGGCAGGTATTAGAGCTGCTGCCCACAACACAGACCCAGCCCGAGTCAGGCATGTAAGACTCACACTGCTGTGCCGTGACCACAGGTGCGTCCTGCTTACAGATATGCCTCTCCCCTGGGGGCTCCATGTCCAAGCCATGGCCCTCTCCCCTCACTGCATCCCCTCCCCGCATCCCCCACGTCTCAGGAAAGGCACTCTCTGCTGGGGCCAAAGTGAGCCCTCCGGGCAAGGTTTCGAGCAAGATGAAGAAACACAAAAGAGCTTTAGAGCTGCAAAGGAATGAGCTCTGAGTAACTGAGTACAAAAGGTGACCGAAAAGCAGCTGGGAAAATGCAGTGCCTGCTGGAATTCCACCCTTAAAGCCTGCTGGGAGAATAGATAGAGACAGGTCAGCATTGTCAGCGAGGGTCCTCCCCCCACACACACACCCCAGTCACCTGCAGTGCAGGGCCCTTGTGAGACCTCAGCAACCTAGGTGGAGCCTCTTGGTGTGCACTCAATAGCGGTGACGAGTGGGGGTGCACAACAGATCCTTCTAAAGCAAAGCCCACTTCGGGATTGTGCCCACTCATCCAACACTTCATAACTGCCCACCTTTCCTGTTTTTAGTTTGTGAGCTATTATCGTCCAACACTAGCAGTAGTGGTATCAGCTACCAGTACCAGGCAGAAACCTCAGGGATGCTGGGAATGTGTCTTTGCCCTCCTGGAGTTCCCAACCCAGGAGAGACAGAACCATGGTTGAGTTATTTATGTGCAAAATGTACCAGGCACTCTCTGGGCAGACCAGAGAAATAGAACACAGCCTCTACCTAAGGACAGGCGAGACACTGCCAAATGCCTAGGTCCAGGTCCCTGGCCTTGACCTGAAATGATTCATTCAGCAATACGCTGATTGAATGGGAGCCATCCCAGAGTCACCCAGATCTTAGTGGGCATGTCTGTCAGCATCGCCCAGGCTTTGCTTCTCACCAAAAAAATTTCTAAATCAATCTTTCCTTTCTAAATATTCTTAAAATATCTCCCCCATTTTCCCAGAAGTTACCTCTGACTCTTGCTTGTATAAATTCACAAATAATTAAATACCCATATGGGTAGAATATTCCTCACAGCTCAAAGGTAACAGTGGTCACATTAATTCCATAGGCAGCTTTATGTGTGGCTACAACAAATTTTACTAGCTTTTTCATTGTCTTTCCATGAAATGAAGTTGAGAAAATAATTTTCCCTTTGCAGATTGAAGTTTTATTTATGCAATTATCTTTTATTTAATAATAAAAATGCATGAATTGGCATACTTTGTTCATTTTAGTAGCTGGGGCTATGTAATTAATTATGTTTCCCTTTTTTCCTTGGATTCTAGGAAGCTCAAAGATAAATTTGGAGCTTGGTCACAGAAGTAAGATTAGCCATTGGTGGTTAGAAAATTTGTATTCTTTTCTGCTTGGGTTCCAATTTCCTATTTCTATCTTAACAAACTCTCTGTTATATCTTTTGTTATAAGATTCACCAATTCTTTTTTGGTAAAAGGGAAATAAATGAAGTTGATTTTTAAAAGAAAGTACTTTTTTAAACACTTTCCTCTGCCAGAAGAAACTTTTATTTTCACTGTTTTTTATAAGTAGGCAAACACATATTACAATATTATCAATACCAGAACTTCACACTCAGCAAGTTAGAGTTCGCACACCAGCCCAAACAATAAGGCATAAGAAGCATTTAAGATCACAGGTTAAAAATACAACAATATGCTACACATTCTAAGAGTTGATAATAAAGATTTTAGAATAAAAATTAAAAACAATTTTTAAAAATACAACAATAGGCTCCTGTAGTAGCTCACGCCTGTAATCCCAGCACTTTGGGAGGCTGAGATGGGAGGATCCTTTGAGGCCTGAAGTTTGAGACCAACTTGGCCAATGTAGCAAACACCCCGTCTCTTAAAAAAAATTAAAAATTAAAAATACAACAATAGACTTGAAAGTCAAACATTAAAGTCGAATGTCATTTTGAATACCTACCAATCAGGAATTTTAAATTACATAAAACAACAAAATACTCTTAAAATAGTTTTTCAAAAGAGGTTACTGATCATTTAAATTATTCTTTTCCGGGAAAGATAGCTTTAATTTATGCCTAAGAGCAGGGTTGTCTGCCCTTCCATGATGCTGTCTCAGACATGAATGTTATAAATTGATGGAGACAGTTCTCCTCGCCTACGTTTGGTTTTCCCTAAATGCCCTTAGCAACCTATGTATAAATCCATGCATCTTGCCAAGCTACACTTATGGTTAAGCAGTAATTATAGTGTGCCTGGACAGAGCCCTCAAATGTTCACCTCAAGCAAGACAAGTCTCCCTTCAATATTCTCCTGATCAAGCTTCTGCCCTATTTCTGGCCACCACGTCCCAATCTTACTGAGCAGGAATCTAAAGACCACATTAATGAGCAAACAGCCCAGAACAGCCATCCGCTTTTACAAGATTCCCCCAGGCAAGCATTAAATCCTCAGTCTCTACTGCCCTACCCCCATGCCCCGATGTGCTGCTGAGAGCGGATTTTTCATTCCTGCCAGCTGATTGTGTTCAGCAAATGTTTGTAAATGTCTGTGGCCGTGTCTCCTCCACGCTACGGTGAGCTTCCGCCCCCTGAAACTGTGTTTTCTGAGTCTTTTGTGTCTCCTAATGGTGCCTGGAACATTTTGCACATGATAAAGAACTCAAATAAAATGAACAATAAGCGTCCCCAACCAGCTAGAGCTTTTACGAGGCTCTCAGTGAAAACTCTGAACCACATCAGCGTCTGATAAAGGCAAACATCTGGAGATGCCAGTGGCAGATGCCCAATTATGCTGAGTCTGATGAATGGGCATGGAGCTATTTGGGGCTCAGCAGCAATCCTCAGCTGGACCTGCTGCTACTGAGGGCGACAGGCTTCCCTCTTTCCAGGCACCATCCTGGCCTTCAGAGGGCTGGGGACTTCTGCTCATCCACCACTAGCCCCAGCCATCCCAACCAGCCACTGCCACAAGATCTGCTGCCCCATCCCCAAGGAAGAGGAGGGCCAGGTTAAATTGATTTTCTCATTCACTTTTTTATTTCACAGAAATATCATATTTTCTACAAGAAAGTGTTAATTATACCACAGACACCATCAAATGGTACTAAGTGATAACTAAATGTTCAGAAGGTTGACATGTATATTATTTCAAGTAGCTTCATGATTTATTATCTAATTTAGATAAATGGCAAATAGTGATATCATAATAGCCCCCTTTTATTCTGGTTTACGCCTCATTGTTTCTGGGTATAGAATAAAATGAATCATCAAACAGCCCCACGGGAAAGACTGGCAGACTGGTTAAGAGCATAGGCTCTAGCATCAGACCCTTGGGGGTTCAACTCCCTGCCCTGCTGTTGACCAAGGGCAAAAGCAGGGAGTGCTAAGAGTGGCTCAGAGGGGACAAGGTTGATGATCAAGTGAGATAAACCACTTGACAATGTTCAGCATCACGAATGTGCTCCACCTGTGTTAGCTGGTGCTAAGTCTGGGGTTGAGGGCAGACGACAGCTCTGGATTTCCACTCCAGGGGTCACGCCCAGCTGAGAGGTGCAGGCACCCACATCAGTCTCTGAATTGTACCCAGTGATGAGGGGGCTTCACTGTGAAGGGGCAGTGACTGCGGCATGCCATCCCGTGGCCAGGTGGGTATTTTTTCAGGGCCCAAGCTGTATCAACTTACATTTCTGAAAGAGGAAAAGGACTTTCAGGCTGAGACTTTTACACCAAGAAGTCACCATTTTCATCTGAGTATAGTGAGGCCCATGATGGGGGCAGAACACAAGGCCTCTCAGACAAAATTATTCTCTCTTTGTATTTTCTTTTCTTTCTTTTTTTTTTTTTTTTTTTTTGAGACAAGGTTTTGCTCTGTCACCCAGGCTGAAGTGCAGGGGCACTATCATGGCTTCCTGCAGCCTCAAGCCCTAGGGCTCAAGCAATCCTCCTACCTCAGCCTCCCGAGTAGCTGGGACCACAGGTGTGTGCCACCACATGGGCTAATTTTTGTATTTTTTGTAGAGATGGGGTTTTGCCATGTTGCCCAGGCTGGTCTCAAACTCCTGAGCTCAAGAGATCTGACTGCTTCAGCCTCCCAAAGTGCTGGGATGACAGGTGTGAGCAACCATGTCCGGCCTGTGCATCTCTTTTAATGAAACCTGCCAGAGAAGCCGGCAAAGTCACGGAACCGTGTGGTCCAGGCCAGCAGGATGGAAGATACAGAGCAGCCATGAGTCCTGAGGCTGTGACCCCAAGCCCTCATCAAAACACCTGCCTTGGGGGAAGAAACTCTGCTAGTAGAATAGGTGTCTACCAGCAGTCCCAAAAGCTGTAGGTCCTAGAGGGTAGATGCCACAAATGATAAGGCCCCAAAGTTAAAAACAAAAGCAGCAGAAGAGGAAAAGTCCATTTTCCTCGAGTTACCAAATGCCCGGATAAGAGCCAGGTCCTACATCCGCTTGGGCCACAGAGCCTGGCAAATCTGCACACATGTGCCGGGGGTTACAGAGAGAAAGTTCAGAGCCGCCCATTTCTACTGCTGCCAAGGACAAGTCTCCCACACAGTGTTCCAAGTCACTGGAGTAGATCTGTCAAGTACCAGGGCCTTTTCATTTCCAATTTGGATGCAAAGACTTCTTTTCTATGCTGTACTCCTGGAAACAGGGTTTCAGGCTGTCCTGATGCCCCCAGCATCTATACAAAGATAACAGCCTCTGGGGGCTAGCACCTCAATGACAGGTGGGCTGGGGGCACAGGTGACCCCTATCTCCTACCTGGGGAACCCCTGACAAGTCCCTTCGGAACTGCTTCTAAAGGTTGCCTGCCAGCCCCTCCTCACACCCCACCTCCTGCACACCCACCCTCACAATTGCTAAGCTGAGGCCCATGGAGATTCCAGGATAAAACAGAAAACAGCTGGGCGTGATGGCTCATGCCTGAGAGGCCAAGGCAAGAGAATCCCTTGAGCCCAGGAGTTCAAGACCAGCCTGGGCAACACGATGAAACCCTGTCACGGTGGCTCACGCCTGTAATCTCAGCACTTTGGGAGGCGAAGGCGGGCAGATCACCTGAGGTCAGGAGTTCGAGACCAGCCTGACCGACATGGAGAAACCTCATCTCTACTAAAAATACAAAATTAGCCAGGCATGGTGGCACATGCCTGTAATAATCTCCAGCCTGGGCAACAAGAGCGAAACTCCATCTCAAAAAAAAAAAAAAGTTAGCCAGGCATGGTGGTGTGCACTGAGTAGTCCCAGCTACTCGGGAGGCTGAGGTGGGAGGATCGCTTGAGCCTGAGAGGCAGAGGCTGCAGTGAGCCATGGCACCACTGCACAGAATGAGACCCTGTCAAAAAAAAAGAAAGAAAGAAAAATGAAAACAGAGAAACAATGGCAGGGTTGTCATCCCGCCCACCATCCCAGCTGCACCTCTGCCTCCCTGGGACCTGGCATTCCTGCAAAAGAAAGTGCATGGGCTTTCTGACAGCTGGCCCCTCTGACTCCTGTGTGTGTGGTCACCCCTCTAGTCACAGGCACTCAGTAAGTGCTGTCACGCAAGAGTGGGGAGCTGTTCCCCTTCATTACGGAATATTTGTCAGGGTATTCTTCAAGGCATGAGGCCCAGCCCTGGTTTTGAAATGAGCTGGGGTAAAATTATTGTGCAAACAATCAAACCTCAGCAAATCCATTCTAATTCATTTCATTTAAAACTTTTGTTTTCCATAAAGGATTAGGCTAGGAAAGAATTTAATCACATCAAATCCACTTCTAAAATGGTTACAGATCCCAGGATCAAGAGTTATGATTACAAAAAAAGAATAAAAATCCCTGGATATTGAGAACTCATGTTTGGTACTGAATTGGTCAAACCAGCCTTCCTGACTTCAAGAAGTAGCCTTCTTCCAGGACTAGGAAAACTGTATTTTTTGTTTTCAGGCGTGCATGAAGGCCTGGCCAGGCCACTTCTCTTTATGCAGAGGTCAGTTCTGACCTGTAACAAATTTGTATTGGCATCTACTCTGAGCCTGGCGCTGTTCTGGGTGTCACAGATCCAATAGTGAACATAACAGACAGAATCCCTGTCCTCAGGGAGCTCGTGTTTCAGTGGAAGAAGAAAGAAAACATAGAAATGCAAGAGTTAAGTGGTGATGTTTTGGAAAGAAAAATGAAGCAGGGAAGGGAATAGAGGGTGACAGGAGGCATTATTTGTACGGAATGGTCAGGGAAAGCTATCCCAAGGGAGTGATGTTTGAAACAGGGACCTGAACAAAGTGAAGCAGGGAGCCACATCACATCTAAAATCAGAGCTTTACTGTAGGAACAAAGGCCCTGGGGCCAGAGGGAGTATGACACTCTGTGCTGCACCCTGACAGTGTCTACAAATCCACTCTACATACTCCAGAGGCAAGATTAGCTCATCATCATTATAGAAACAAAGCTTCCCCTCCAGCAAGTCAGCAGAGCACATCTCAGGCCCAACAAGCCCTTCTCAGCATCTTCCTGGAAGTCTCCTAACTCAGCATACACTGGTTTTCCAGGGAAATGACATTCCAGTTGGAGGTTGCATTCCTAAGAATTTCTAACTATTGAATGCATTCCAGCATCCAATCAGGAAAGGCACTGACCTGCCGTCACCTTGAACCTTGATTCTGTAGAACCTTGTTGCCTCTTTGTGGCTACCGCCTCTTTGAGTTTTCAGAGAATTGTCTGGTGTGGGTCTGGGGTCGTTGTTGGTCATCGGGGCTGGCAGTCGGGAAGGAGTGCTGAACATAAAGCCATGACAAGTGAGGATAAACTTGAACACTCAGGCACAGCAACCACCATGCTATATAACAAATCACTACCAAAGCAGTCATTGGAAGGAGTCACCACGCCTTCCACCACCAGCATAAATGTACCCACTGACCTCATGTGGGCCCTGCTCTGTGGGACTCCCACAGCTTGTGCAAGATGAAAAGCCACACTGAATTGAGTCATGACTCTGGCTTATTGCTTGTCCTCAGATTATGACAAATGTGCACACAGAATCAATCCCTGCCTCCTGGCCCTCAGCACCCAGATGCAGCCCCCTTCCTAGGGCGGTATGTCACATACCATCTCCATTTTATAGAGGAGAGAAACGGAGGCCTGCAGAGGTGAGGTGCTGTATCACTCAGGGTTCAATCAGGGAGGCAGAATACTACAAGTATAATGGAATCAGAAATTTATTCTAAGAATTAGACCTTATAAATTGTAGAAAGAGCCAGGGAAATGACAGTCTAAAAGAGAGAGAGATGTGACTCAGAGGAAGGTCACTAGCCAGCCGTGGCGCGGGTGAAGGAGAGTCAGAGCTTGCAGGGAGGTCCTGCTAAGGAAGGCTGGGTAGGATTCTGTAGAACCTTGTTGCCTCTTTGTGGCTACTGCCTCTTTGAGTTTTCAGAGAATTGTCTGGTGTGGGTCTGGGGTCGCTGTTGGTCATCGGGGCTGGCAGTTGGGAAGGAGAGCTGAACATAAAGCCACGACAAGTGAGGATAAACTGGAAGCTGCTGTCCTCTTAGCCATTTGGCATGTTTGCCTTGCTGGGATTCTAAAGATCTGCGAGGAAGGCGTTTATATGGTCCTAGGTGCTTTAAGAAGGCTTCCAGAAAACCTGGTATGACAGCCTGCCTTGTACCTATGAAATTCTCCTGTTCTGGCCAGCACAGTGCCTGAACTTCCCCTTGCAATAAGAAGATTGAAGTTCCTGGAACCAGGCTATTGGTATGGGGATCTCAGACAATTACCTTTTAGGCTAGGCCAGGATTCAGGGAGATTCTTGGACATGCCCTGTCCCACCTCCACCCTGACTCTAAAGCATGCTCCAAAGACAGGGCCCTGTCTTCAAACTCACCCCCTGTAACATCCCACTTATGCCCCAGCCCCTGCTGCCTCCTATACCCCTATCACTCCCAATTCCACTCCCAGCCCCAACTGCCCAAACTCAAGTCTTGCATTTTCTACTCCCTACTGGGCATCACCACTGAGCCGGGCAGCAAAAACCTAAAAAATTGGCTCAGAAAACCTCCAGTGCCAGTGACATCAGGTCCAAATGTGTCAGCTACATGTTGAAGTGCTCCCTGCAACAGGATGTGGCATGCCCCTCCCCTCAGCCACTGTGTTTCCCTCAGGTGGACTGGGGCAGAAAAAGGGTGAGACGCAGGGATGCTGTGGAAAGTGCCCAGATTTTGGAGCATGACAAATCGGAGCTCAAGTCCCAGTTCTGACACTCACTGATGCTGGCCTGGGTGGTTCATTCAAGACTCTGTACTTCTGTTTCACTGTCTGAGCTCTGAGGCCAGCACCTCACAGAGGGTGGCACTGGCAGTGCTCTGAAGGTGAGGGGTGGGTGTTGGGAGACAAAAGTTCAATCCAGTGCAAAACTAACAGATCCAATCACAAGCATCCAATAATCTGATTATTATTTGGCCTCTATGATCCCACAAACCACCACTTAGAAGATAAATCCTCTCTCACTCAGAGCTGGCCAGAATTTGCCATGTACCTGAACCCAGTTACACTCCTCAGCCACAGAAGGGGCTGGTGTGACCGGCCCTGCCCACTGGGTGATTGCCCAGGTTTGGTTTTGAACAGAGCAGTGTTCCAGGTGTCTAGGCACCTTTGTCGGGGCTTGAGAGGCACAACCATGGCAGATCAAGGCTGCAGGGACACATGGCCAGTCTGAAACATGCCCCCATCTGTGTGTGGGACATACAAGTCTGTGTACTTGTAGCGTATGGTACTAAAAAAGTTCATCTCTTCCACTTAATTTTTAGAAAACTGTCAGAAAGTGCAAATTGAGGATTCTTGTCTGAGTCTAATCCAGCTGCTACTGTAGTCTAACCCATGGGCCAGCTTCTGTCCCTTGATAAATGTGACTTAGAACAACCATATTGAATTAGGAGCTGATTATATCTGATTTGCCCTGTAACAGGGTTAGGCCCATTTCCTGGGATATAGCAGAAGGGCCTGATGGTCACCAAGCTAATCCATAATTATGGTTTAAAATTACAGCCCAAATGGGTCATGCTGGCAAGGTCAGGGGGACACCCTAGCAGAGCTGGGCTGGACTCAACAAGAAACATCACAGCTTCCAGCACCTCCACAAAGCCCTTAACCCTTACCCAGGACCACATCACCCCTGACACGTATTTGAGGGTGGTTCCTTCTAGAGGCCACTTGGCAGAGGCAGGAAGTGGGACTAGGAGGCTCTGTGGCAGGATGGGTTGAGAAGAGCACTGGTTTTAGAGTCAGACAGACCTGGGTTCAAATCCCAGCTCCTCCACTGTGATCTTGGTAGCATGCTTTACCCCTCTGGGCCTCAGTTTCCTCATCTGTAAAATGGTGACTACAATAGTAGCTGCCCTGCTATGGAGTAGAGTGGAGAGGTGTGGTGACATCCACACTGGTGCCTGGGGAGGCATGAGGCTATGGAGAGAAGCTGTGCCCCGGCCAACTTGGCCTTAGCCCTGAGACAAGGCAGGGCTTTGGGTTTATCATGGATGTCACTGATGTACTGTGTTTATAACAAGGGGCTCCTCTCTGGACATGGTCACTACAGAAGCAAAGTCCATACCTGGCCACTGGTGCAGTCTTCCAAATGATGAGGACGAGGCAACCTGGCAGTCCAGGTGAGCAGCCGCTGATTGGGTTCCAAGTCATCCAAGAAGAATGGCCAGTGGGGGGTCTGACCATCATTCTTCCTTCCTCCCCACCCACCCGCCCCTACATTGCATCAGCTGCCTCTAGGGAGCCTGGGCCTCAAGGCTCCTTCTTTGTGGGTGTCCACAAGATGGGATGGATGGCACTTGGCTCTTGAAGGGGACCCCACAGGCCTAGAAGGGGTCCCTACTTCCCTCCATTCCGGGCAGCAGATGTACTGGGGGCATGGGGACAGCAGAGTTGTTCTTTTCACATCCAAGGCCTGTGGGACCAGGGGCTGACATTCATAAACGAAGCACAGTGGTGAGTGGACATGCTATGGGGCACCAGACCATGGGGCAGTGGGGTAAGATGGTGGCTCCTCCTTCTCACCTCCTGACCTTCACCTTGAACCCAGAGCAGGAGCCAGGTAATAGGAGAAGCCAGAAGTCCCTATGTGGGGAAAATGGGACCTCACTGCACGGCCTAGCCAGTCCTGATTTTGAATCCTGAAGTGACCTCCCCCCAAGCCCACCCACAGGGACATTTTCTGGCTTCAGCATTTGAACGAGAGTCTGAGAACCCAGAGATGTAGGCAGAGGCTGGGCGGGCCTGAGGAGGCCGGGAGGATTTTCTCTCTTTGTTCAGAGCCAACAACTACAGGCTCAATGTTTTTAAATGTTTGAATCAACAGAGGGACTATTTATCACTATTTTAAATAAGAAATGTAATTAGAGGTTAGTGAGCCCCCAGAGCTCCTGGCCACGATGTCAAAGGTTTCCTTGACCTGGAGCAGGGAACAGAATGAAAAGTGACCACAGACACACTCCACTTCGGTGTGCTCTGCCACAAATCCCACCTGATGGGTGCCCCCACCAAGGCCCACAAAAGATTCTGTGGCTAATGGAATGGCATTTCACATAGGTCCACGTTTTTCTCATTCGTAGGTGGCTTTTCTTTCTAAACTTGGGAATGTGGAGATTCTATTTTAAGAGCATGAATTACTGTCTAATTTTAATGTAACTACTACAAACCAAAAACCAACTTTGAACTGAGGAAAGGAAACAAAAGCAATTTATGGGATAATTTTGTGTTCACATCCCTCAAGATTACTTGAGAACACTTGTCTGATGCATTTATTTCTGGTCAAGAAAAGTGAATAGCCAGCTTTTTGGTGGTTTCTGGAGAACAAGGTGAAGGTTGGCCACATCAGCCTGGAAGACTCCAGCTCGGCCACCTCAGGCCAGGATCCTCCCCGGGGCTCAAAGGGGTAGTGTCAGGAAGGTAAAAATAGCGTGAGGGATTCGGCACCAGCTTTCTGGCACATGATTTTCTCATCCCAGGGACTGCCACATAGGGCCCTCCTTTTCCAGCTATTCTAAGTGAAAAAGAAAAAAGTAAGATTATTTGAGAACTAAATAAAAACAGTGCTATATTTTAAGCACCTTTTCTGTGATCTTCCTCCTTTCCTAAGTGCTCTTTTTGGCTCTTCTTTCCTCACCAAGCCAAAAATGGGATAAGCCCCAAGCTTCTGTCCTTGACCCCCTTTTTCCCTCCGCCTGTTCTCCCTGAGAACAGCATCCACAGCTGCAGCTCCAGCAGGGGCCCAGGTGGCCACAGCCCTAGCACAGTCCAGACGCCCACCCACCTCTTGGACTCCCTCCCTCCCTCCCTGACGAAGCCCCAACATCCCAGAACCAGATTCTGTATCTCCCTCTGGAAGGTTGCCTTTGGGGCATATTCCTCCCCGTGGTTGTCATCCCCTGGCCTTGCCTGTCTGCAGGTGGCCAGGACTGTTTGACATGTGACCCAGGTCCCAGACCCTCTAGAGACCACCTCTGGGGTGGTGCCAGGAGCAATAGGGGCTCGCTGTAGGAGGCCCTAAGATGAAGCACTGCCACCAGGGGAGGGGGGAAGGCTTCCTGAAGAGACCCCCCCCACAACCTGCAAAAGGCAAGAAGATGAGGAGGAGCTAACCAAGCGAGGCATGGAATTCCGGGCTGAGGAAAGGCCATCCTGGAGAGAGACCGGGACCAAGAAGGCAAGAGGAGAGCTCTAAGGACAGGATTGGCAAGAAGTGTGACAGGAGAGGAGGCAGACGTGGGGCATGGATTTTATCCTGGGGGCCATGAAAGAGTTCTCAGCTGGGAGGGTACCCAGGTGTGTACCTAGAAAGATCACTCTGGCTTCTGTATGGAGAACAAATGGAGGGCACAAGGCTGAAGGACACCAGGGAGAGACAATGGGCTTGACCGGGGTGTTCCCCATCATCCCTCAGCCCCACAGCAGAACTCTACCTGGTTCCTGCTGGGTTTATACCTCCCAATCCCCACCAGCTCTCTGACCATTCAGATATCCAGGACAACAGTTGATGGATGAATTCACACTCAAGTGTTAAGAATAAATCATGGCAGCATCCGCCTTGAATCCCTCTGGGACAGAGGAGGAGGCAGGTAAGAGGGAAGGGTGGTGGCTAGCAAGACTTCCCAACCCCTGGGGTGTTCCTCCCTTACCTATGGGCACCTCCTGTGTATTAGAGAGCCCCATCGGTCAAAATGCCAACCAGGATGGGGCTGTAGATAAGTCTTGCTCACAGAATCTGTGCCACCCTCTAGCTGTGTGACTGAGCAAGTCACTTATGCCCCTCCAAGCCTCAGTTTTCATCTCTGAGTACGGGATCAATAATACCTACCCTCCCCAAGCTGCTTAGGGGATAAAACAAGGCATTGTGCAGAGAATGCTGTGAACACAGTGCCTGGCATACAGTGGGTGCCCCAAAACATTTTTTATATAATCATGTTGATGAAGATGATGATTCCAGTAAGCTATAGGCACTCACAACACACACGTGAGTTCACACAGCTTTTAAATTTCAAGTCTCCATGTTGCATTTTCTTTTTTTTTTTTTTTTTTTTTTTTTTGTTTTTATGTTGCATTTTCATTTTGTTTTCTTTTGTTTTACGACAAAGTAGCCTCATTGAGGCAATAATTCAAACAATTGGGAGCAGTTTCTCACAGCTCCTGCTGTGCCCCCTGGTGTGTACAAACGGAATCAAACCTTCTGGTGATGGACATGCCCGCCTGGCTAGAAATCACTTTATTGATTCCACCGAGGTTCCTGGAATGCCTGTCAGGGACTGGGCCCTGTGCTTAGAGCTCAGGGGGCTCTAGGCTGCCAGTACAAAGCCCCAGGGTGTGAGACTGAGGGGAGGGGGTTAGAAGCTTTAGAGCTGAACCTTGGAGGAGGGGTGTCAGGTGGACCACCAGGGTGTTCCAGACACAGGGTACAGCATGTGCAAAGGCATGGAGGCGTGAAAGAGCATGGTATGTTCCAGGAACAGTGAAGGCTGGAGGTCGGGGCCGTCAGATCAAATCAGTGGGAGAAAGAGAGGGGCAGAAATGAGGCTGAGGAGGGCAGGGCCTGGTCACTGGGGTCCTCAAGCCAGGCCAGGTAGAAGGATTGATCCTGGGGGTAGAGGGAGATCTGGAGATGCTGGACAAGGGCAGAATGAGCTCAGAGCTGCTGGTGATGGGGATCACAGGCTTCAGCCCGATTAGGAGGGAAGGGGCTCAAAGCAGGCAAGACAGGAGGCCCTGGTGGAGGTGACAGCCAGGGATGGGTTGGGAGTAGGGACTAGAAATGGACTCAGGAACTAGGAGTAATTGACCTTGACTCTGGACAGGACACTTGGGGCTGAGGGAGGGGCCAAGGACAGAGTAGACAACTAGGGGCTACACCCGCTGAGGCTGGAAGGGCAGGGCTGGGCTGCCCAGGCCAGGCACACTGAGCTGAGGCACCCAGGGGACAGGACTCTGCTCCCTGCCTTCCCTCAACCACTTTCAGTCTGTTTTTCTCTCTTCTTTAACTGCCACAATAGGAAACTAAGGTCTTTTTTATTGTTTGATATATTCCTCATTTTTAATTTTAAAAAAAGAGTAAGTGAAATGTTTTCTATTTCCTTCTCAAACAGAAAAGCAACATTACCTATACACAGTCTCTCATGTATAGGAATGTCTAGATTTTACTTTTCCCTTGATGTATTTTTTTAAGACAGTTTAGGCACCGGGATGAAATTTAGAGCTGTCTGTCACCTTGGTGCTCAGCTAGCTGCCACTCAGAGTCACCCCCTAAGTGGGCCCAGACTAGGGTGACCACAGGCCCGAGCTCACCTGCCCGGTCTCAGGCTCATTGCTCAATATCTTGAGGTAAACTGGGACATGACGGCTATGGGACTGAGATCTTCCCTCAAAGCCAGAGGGCACACTTTAAACCCTGGAGATGATGACATTTTGATAAAGTTTAAAAAAACTATTTCACTTTGCAAGACAAACAGCTAATAAAATAGAATCTTTTTTTGTAACCACCCATACACCAATCAATCTGTCACTCGAAAAACTAGTTCCCAAGAAGTGTGAAATGAGGCCACTCTGGAGTTCTGTGGGAACAGAGAGCCCCTGAAAAGCCTTCCTCTCGACCAGATTACAGTTGCCACCCAACACAGGGAAAATCTCTGATTCTGAGCACAGGAAATACGCAGCTAATTAGTTGCTCAATCAATACTGACTTTTGGAAGGTGAGCCATGAGGCTGGGGGTCACTGTTACACTGTTTATGTGCCCCCAGTCCACACTATCACCTATAATCCTGCCTCTTTTTTTTTTCTTTTTAATTCCAGCCCCCTTGGGAAAGATATATATATATATATAAGCATGTCCCACCCAGGGGGGCTAGCCAAGGGAGTGATGCCATGGGAGCCTCTTCTGCACTGTAGCCATTCAAGCAAGAATTTAAAACAAAGGGTCATTCAACACCACCAACAAAAATCAATAGGACAAGCCTCAGTCATAAAACACATCTCTGTGCCCACCTGAGGCCACCATTGGAATGAGACTTCACCTCACTCACTGTCTCTGTGTCTCCAACTCTGCCTGATGGCCTCTTGTTTATTCTGTTTTCCCTTAGCTCTAATTCCCTATTTAAACAAACAAACAAAAGAAGTCTCATATTGTACATAGGATACAGTTTAAGTTATCTTAAATCTTTTGGGGAACAAGAGAAAATAAATGAATTAATTAATCAGAACCTGCCCAAAGCAGATGTGACTGAAGAATTCTGAATCCTGCTGCACTAAACTGAGAAAGAAAGCAGACAGCTACAAGTGCTAAATGATAAGCAGCAGTGTCTGCATGCAGTAGGCGCCCAATAAATGTCAATTAATTTGTTTTTTAAATGATGGAATCTGAAGGAACAAATAAGATGAACTGGATAATAACTACTTTGAAAGAAATAAATGACAACAACAACAAAATACTAACAGAAACAGATCAGAAAAAAATAACAGCTGTAATTCCATGGTGAAAATTATAAAAGAATTAGAAAACACCTGGAAGTAGTCATTGGCATTAACAGAAACAAATAGAACAAAGAAATTAGTGATGTTGAGGAGAAGGTAAGACATGAAACCTAAAATGTAAACAAAGAGAGGAGAAAATAACTGATTCAGAAAATGGAAAATGGTATCACAGCCCTAAAGTAGGCCTAGAAGAGAGAGATGAATGGATGAGGAACACATAAAGGAGACATCAGGAAAGAAATAATATAAGAAAAGTTTCCAGAAATGAAAAAACAGCTCAGCCTAGAACTAAAGAAAACACACTGTACCTTTCAAGTTCAACTCTGAGGGAAAGAAATAAGCATTTGCTAGTGTAAATTTTGAATTATAAATTATCCAACAAGCTGAAGTGAAGGGAGATATGTTCTTCTGAAATTGGATAAGAATGACAAGAGAACTGACATCACAAATATTGAAGACAAAATGAGCCTCAAAAAAATGTGTAATTCTGACTGCACAAGTAGATTCTAACCACATCAGTTATGCTCCTAAACAAGACTTGTTCTCTACAAGTAGGGGAAAACAAAGTCTTGTAAAAATTGGGGGAAAGTTGTGCACAATTGTACTTTTTTAAAGCAAAGGAGAATATCTGATTTTTACAAAAATATAAAAGACAAAAGCTATCTTATATAACAAGAAATTAGAATTAGAATGGACCAATTGAAGAAGAAAGAAAGAATAAGTGATCTGACAAAATGTAGTCACTCCCAAGAGTCCGCCTACACTCTAATATTCTCAAACCTGCTCCAATCCAGACCTCAACTCTGAGTTCTGGGTCTGAAGATCCCAATTCTGTCTGGACACTTCTATGCAAATGTCACCCAACACCACAAACCCTGCCTTCACCCATTCACCCAAACCCCGCTGCCAGTGAGCAACTTCACTAGCCATACAGTTACCTGAACCAGGAGACCTCTGAATAAATTCCTGGTCCATTTTCCTTTTTGTTTTTTTGTTTTTGAGACAGAATCTTGTGCTCTATCGCCCAGGCTGGAGTACAGTGGTGCTATCTCAGTTCACTGCAACCTTGACCTCCTGGGTTCAAGCAATTCCCCTGGCTTAGCCTCCTGAGTAGCTGGGACTACAGGCTCACACCACCACACCTGGCTAATTTTTGTGTTTTTACTAGAGATGGGGTTCTACCATGTTGGCCATGCTGGTCTTGAACCCCTGACCTCAAGTGATCTGCCTGCCTCAGCCTCCCAAAGTTCTGGGATTACAGGCATGAGCCACCATGCCCAGCCTCCTGGTCCATTTTCATGTTACCCAGGTACCCCTTTGTTCCCATCCATTTGTATA
The DNA here is from genome assembly GCF_028878055.3 of Symphalangus syndactylus. Taxonomy (NCBI): domain Eukaryota; kingdom Metazoa; phylum Chordata; class Mammalia; order Primates; family Hylobatidae; genus Symphalangus; species Symphalangus syndactylus. Next base: position 25,291,521 of record NC_072433.2, read on the forward strand.
AGTCTGTTTGGGCTACCATAACAAAATATCATAGACTGGGTGGCTTAAACAACCGAAATTTAGTTTCTTACAGGTTAGAGGCTAGAAGTCTGAGATCAATGTTCTGGCTGGTTCAGTTTCTGGTAAGGGCTCTCTTCTGGGCTTGTAGACAGCCGCTTTCTTACCAAGTCCGCATATGGCTTTTCCTTGGTTTGTGTATGCACTTTGGCATCTCTCTTTTTTTTTTTTTCCAGATAGCATCTCATTCTGTCATGCAATCTCAGCTCACTGCAACCTCCACCTCCAGGGTTCAAGCGTGCTCAGCCTCCCGAGCAACTGGGACTACAGGCGCGCACCATCATACCCGGCTAATTTTTGTCTTTTTAGTAGAGACAGGGTTTTGCATGTTGGCCAAGCTGGTCTCTAACTCTTGGCCTCAGGTGATCCTCCTACTTTGGCCTCCCAAAGTGCTAGGATTACAGGCGTGAGCCACCGCACCTGGCCTGGCATCTCTTCTTATAAGAACACTAATGTTATCAGATCAGGGGCCCATCCTTATGACCACCTTTAAACTTAATTACAAATGCCCCTCAATTTGTCATGGGGTTACATCCCTATATGCCCATCTTATGTTGAAAATACAGTTCCTTGAAAATGCATTTAATACCCCTAAACCAGCAAACATTATAGCTTAACCTAGCCTACGTTAAACATGTTCGAAACACTCACATTAGTTTACATTTGGGCAAAATCATCTAACAAAGTCTATTTTATAATAACTACTAACATTTTATGATAAAAAATTAAAATAATAAAAAGAAAAGGTCAAAATTCAAAGCACAATTTCTATGGAATGTCTACTACTTTTGCACCATTGAAAAGTTGAAAAATCGTGGCCAGGCACAGTGGCTTAAGCTTGTAATCCCAGCACTCTGGAAGGCCAAGGCGGACAGATCACCTGAGGTCAGAAGTTCGAGGCCAGCCTGGCCCACGTGGTGAAACCTTGTCTCTACTAAAAATACAAAAATTAGCTGGACGTGGTGGTAGGCACCTGTAATCCCAGCTACTCGGGAGGCTGAGGCACGAGAATCACTTGAACCCGGGGGGTGGAGTTTGTAGTGAGCCAAGATGGCACCACTGCACTCCAGTATGGGTAACAGAGTGAGACTCTGTCTCAAAAAAGAAAAAAAGAAAAGTTGAAAATTCTTAAGTCGCACCATCGTAAGTCAGAGACCATCTACACTTCCTTAGAGCCTCCATCTGCAAATGCAGCCACACGGTGGGTTTAGGGCTTCAACATATAAATTTGTTGGGGACACAAACATTCAGTTCATAACACCATTCTACCCTCTTAGACGTCCCCCAGATATGTGACCGTTCTCTCTTCCCACTGCCTTGGCCCTGCCATCTCCCTGCTTTGCCTACTGCACTGGCCTTCCTGCTTGTCTCCCCCCCTGCCCACCCCATGCTCCCTGTAGAATTATCTTTCCAAATGGATAACTGATCACTGAATGCCTACAAAGAGTTGTCACCAATATCATCTCATCTAATTCTCCCAACAGCCTTGCAAAGTAGTAGAAACCCAAGGCTCAGAGAGACTAAGTGAAGGCCCAGTGTTGCCCAGGGCCAGATTTGAACCTAGATTGGACTCTAAAGTGCACAGTCTTTCCAAGTGTGTCTCCCACCTTTGTAGTCCAAACTTCTGAAAGGATGTCAGGTCCACAATATACACAACAATCAATGACTGGCAGGTGAATGGGCTTCATATGTAATCAGAACTTCATCTTCTTCAGTATATATAGTCAAGTTGATCTCCCTTCTGAGTCCAACTAACAGAGATCCAGGCCCTCTGTTTTGCTGCTTCTTTGGGAGAAATGAGGAGTTAACATGTTGTTAATCAAAATCAAAATGTGTACTTTTCCTGTTAAAGACAACTCCCACATGTAACTTCAATTATTTACTAGTAGAGTTATTTGCACTTTTAAGGGCAGAACTTTTTCAAGCATAAAATGACAAACTACTGCTTTGTCTTAATTCCCCATTAGCTTATGTCCTAGTCTTTGTTCACTGAGGTGGGGGCACTGTCCCACTCACTGGAAGATCAAGTTGAACCAACCAGGTGAGACACTCATCACCCTATAGTGTTACTCGGAGACCTAGGAGGTTTGAAGGGCAGCTCCTCTCACCAGCCATCACTAGCAGCTACTCTGGGATGCTTCTGCACCTCTCCCCCAGGGTCTCACCCAAATGCAGACAGGCTGCCTGACCATGCCTGTCCAGCCATGCCACCCCCCTTGCCTTGGTGCTGGTGTCAGAGGTGTTTGAACCAGGGCAACTCCATCTTGAATAGGTGCTGGGTAAAATGAGGCTGAGACATGCTGGGCTGCATTCCCAGAAGGTTAGGAATTCTTATTCTTTGTTTATTTTGAGACAGGGTCTCACTTTGTCACCCAAGCTAGAGTGCAGTGGCGCCATCACAGCTCACTGCAGCCTCGAACTCCTGGGCTCCAGCGATCTTCCCACTTCAGCAGCGCAAGTAGCTGGGATTACAGGCATGCACCACCACACTCAGCTAGTTTTTGTATATTTTTTAGAGACAGGGTTTCACCATGTTACCCAGGCTGGTCTCAAATTCCTGAGCTCAAGAGATCTGCCTGCCTAAGCCTCCAAAGTGCTGGGATTATAGGCGTCAGCCACTACGTCCAGCCTAGGTTAGGCATTCTTAGTCACAGGATGAGAGAGGAGGTCAGCACAAGACACAGGTCACAAAGACCCCACTGATGAAAACAGGATGCAGTAAAGAAGCTAGCCAAAACCTGCCAAAAGCAAGATGGTGACCAAAACAGCCTCTGGTTGTCCTCACTGCTCATTATATGCTAATTATAATGCATTAGCATGCCAAAAGACACTCCCACCAGCGCAGTGACAATTTACAAATGCCAGGGCAATGTTCCAGAAGTCATCCTTGGTTTTATATGGTCTAAAAAGGAGAGGAACCCTCAGTTTCAGGAATTGCCCACCCCTTTCCTGGAAAACTCATAAATAATCCACCCCTCGTTTAGCACATGATCAAGAAATAACCATAAAAATAGCCAACAAGCACCCTCAGGGCTGCTCTGTCAATGAAGTAGCCATTCTTTTGTTTCTTCTCTAATGAACTTGCTTTCACTTTACTATGTGGACTCACCCTGAACTCTTTCCTGTGCAAGGTCCCAGAACTCTTTCTTGAGGTCTGGATCAGGACCCCTTTCCCATAACACTGGGGGCTTAAAGGTAACCCCTTTACTAGGGTTCAGTCAAGATTTTTCCCCAAGGTGAGCAGCTGCTCTTCACTCTCACTCACCCCAAACTTCAACTGTAGCATGAGGCTGGGAGGCCCCAGGTCTGCATGAGGTCTGACACTGACAGTCAGATGGAAGGCTGTGTGACTTTGGGTCCATTACTAAATCTCTAGGCTCCAGCCTCATCGAAGGTACCTGGCCCCAGTATCACCATGTGGGTAAAAAAATCAACCTCCTAGGTGCCAGGCCCTTTGCAAATATTATTTCTAGACCTGTGAAGTCAGTGTTATCCTCATTTTAAGAAGGCAGAAACTGAGGCTTGGAGAGAGGCCCCGGGGAACAGGTCCATCCATCTCCACAGCTGGGTCTGCTACAAAGGAGAGGTGGAGGTATCCAGGAAACTGACCAAGCTCAGTGCATCTAGGGATGTCTCCCTTGGAGCTGCACATCCATCAGGGGTCACCCCAGGTGCTGGTCTGTGGTCTTGGGGCCTGTGGGATTGAGGCCTCCTGGTGGACAGGCAGGCAGGCAGGCACATGTTTGGGACCACTGCTGGCTCCAGACACTGCCTTGCTGTGCTAGGTAAACGGCCCACTTTCCACACCCGCCCTCCAGGCCCTCCCTGCTCTGCTCCCACTGCCTATTTAAGCCAGAGGCCTGACTCGGCCCAGGCACAAGCCAGCTGCCGGAGCCAGGAGAGCAGCACTGCAGGCCCTGCTCAGCCAAGATGAAAGGTTCTTCTGTTTCACCATTTCCTACCGGTGCGTTTTGAATGATGATGCTGAGCAGGGTTGGAGCAGGAGCTGATTCTGCTCGCCTGGGAGTATATTGAGATGGGTAGCTGGCAGAGGGAGGCTCTGATTGAATTTTTCCCGTTCTAATCCCTGACTTGATGTGATCTTATTCTCAAAGAGGGAAAAAGTCTGTGGTTCGTGAAAGGATAGGGGGAGAGCATATTTCAAAACAAGGCCTGGCTGAGAATATCAATGATCTGACATGTTTCTCTTTTCTTTGAGAAAAGAGAAGGGCTATAATTTCAAGGTTGTCGAGATTCCATTTCCCCTCAGGAACCCCTCCCTAAATAGTCAGTTCTTGTCATTTAATTCTATTTTGAAAAAAACATGCAGGGATTTTTCAGAAGAATTGGTGGGGCATGGGAGTGGGGGTGGAGAGTGGGGAGGGGGCTGTGCAGCTGGTGGGGGACAGTTTGGGAAATGTCGGAGGCCAAAGATCCTGCTTGACAAACTTCTCACTCAGGGATGAGAGGTGAGCTCCTCCCCACTTAGAGAGAGGGCAGTGGGGGCTGGGAGTCACACAGGCCCAGATGGCTCAGGAGCGGCCTGCCTCCTTTATGTCTAATGCCGGATGCTTGCGAGCCTGTGGCCTGGGTCAGGTCAGCCCAGCAAGAGGGTGAAGGACAGAGGTGCATGCAGGTTGTCAGCCAACTGTGGGTGAAGAGGCAGGAGTCCCAGGGACAGAGGACAGGCCGGGACAGCAGGTCACTCTCTGCTTCCCGGCAGGCTGGACTCCCCAGGCTATGGGTGGGGAGGGATCCTGCCAGGTACTTGGCTCTGAGGGCAAAAGCCAGGGTGTCCACATGAACATAAGGGCTTCTGGGGAAGCCAGGTCACCACGTGCACAGCGTAGACCTGGAGGGCTCTAGCTTCCTTCTTCCCACTCTGATCTGGTAACATCAAGTGCCAGTGCTCGTTTGGTCCTGGCCGTGGCCATCCAAGATCTTGTAGTGGCCCCTAATGTTACAGAGGAGGCTCAGAGGTTAAATGACTTGCCCAAGACCGATGGCCTAGACCAGAACCGGGTCTCATTGGAGCCCAAGCCTTTTCTGTGCAAATTCCTAGTGAGAAGGGAGCCAACTGTTTGCCGTGGAGAAGATGCTCCTGCCAGCACTGCTGCTACGTCTTCAGCTAGGGGACAGAGAATGGACGGGGCCTCGGCTTTCAGATTCTTCTGAAACACTTAGTTTGGGTGATTTGCAAAATAAGTGTACCTAAGGGATAGGGTGTGAAGAGTGATGGGTCACCCTACTCTGGATGGAGTGGTGGTAAGAGGGCTTTGGGCCGGGCCATGGGACTGGCTTAAGAAGGTGGAGCATGTAAGGACAGCCCTGGCTGTGCTGGGCATTGGGCGGGGGGTGCTGAACTTGAAAGCAGAGACTGGGCCTGAGACAGGGGGCAGGGCCTGGAGCCAAGGATTCGGCAGGTTAGTAGGGACGAGGCCTGGAACTGGGCCAGCAGGCTCAGAGAGCTGCCTGGGGCCGGGGATCAGGGGCGGGGCCAGCACCTGAGGCCAGGGGCGGGACTAGCAGGCAAGGGCAGGGACTACGAACTGGGACTGGGGCCCAAGTGTGGAGGGCAGCGTCCCCAGAGCATAGTGCCAGGATCCCTCACCTCAGTCAGCAAGGGGAGCCAGTGACATCATGTCCAAAGGCCTAGGGTCACATGAGTTCCCTCCCAGCTGTCCCCTCCAAAGACCCCGCTGGGTTCACAAAGTGTCCCGCTGAGCCTCCCTTCCACTGACCTGCTCCCCCTTAGATAATGGGGGAGCCACCAAATCCCTTTGGTTCCTCTCAATGTTGCTCTTCCTCCCCTAATCCACCCCATCCTGGTGGCCACTGTCCCTCTTCCCTGGCCTGGGTTCAGCTCTCCCCTACCCTCAGTATCTTAGGGTAGCAGAGATTGCACAAAGCTCCCAAAGCTCTGATTATTCTGGTTCTAACTATCAGATTAAACCTGGGCCCTGTGGCTGGAGCTTTTGAATTCACCTCTTCCCCACCCTCCACCTTCACCCCGAACCCCCTGGGCCTGGCCTGGGTCCCAGTGTCAATGTGGAGGGCTCATCCATCCCACCCTCAGAGTCCTCTCCTCTTGGCAACCCTCCTCCCTGAAAATCCGTCACACAAACCTCGGGCCCCACCCACTGGGGCTGCACTTCGTCCACTGGAACTGCCGGGCACACACCCTCGCCCTGGCGACGTGGAGGGTGTGGCAGTGCCTCTGGCCGCAGGTGAGGCCCCTTGGTCTTTGTACCTGGCTCACCTGTTCTGGGCTGCTTGGTGGCTGTCAGGTGAGCTCTGGAGATTGTTCCGGGCACCCCTGTGAACTGCTCATCTCCTTTCAGGTCTGCGGTGACAGCTCTTCTTCAGAGAGAAGGACAACAAGGTCCCAGTGGCCCCTCCTCAGGTAAAACCAAGGTTTCTGGAACCAGAGGGGTGGGGTGGGGGTGGGTAAGGGAGTGCTCCAAGCCTTTCCTCATGGGCTACTTGTTAGTATTTTTATAAAGAGACGCTGTGCGAGATTAAGAAAAGGCTCTCCTGCTTGTTAAAATGTTTGAAAACCACAGCTTTGGGGTAAGCAATCTGGAGCTGGCCATCTGGGTCCCATCCTGAACCTGACTCAAGTGGAGTGCAATACACCCAATCTATGGAGAAAATACTAACTCCTTCAATATATGGGAAAAGGATTTGAAGCAGCACTTCATAAAATGGATACAAATTAAGCATCCTGAAAAATGTAACCAGATACCACTGCCCACTAAACTATCAAAAACTTTTTTTTTTTTTTTAAACCTGTCTGTCTCTGGGGCTGGAGTGCAGTGGTGGGATCTCAGCTCACTGCAACCTCTACTTCCTGGGCTCAAGTGTTCCTCTAACCTCAGCCTCCTGAGTAGCTGGAACTACAAGTACACGCCACCATGCCTGGCTAATTTTTGTGTTTTTTGCAGCGACTGGTTTCGCCATGTTGCCTTAGCTGGTCTCCAACTCCTGGGCTCAAGCGATCTGCCCGCCTTGGCCTCCCGATGTGCTAGGATTACAGGCATGAGCCACTGTGCCCAGCCAAAATCACATTTTTTAATGTTAAAACCCAGAGTTGGTAAGGATGTTGTGAAACACATATTCTCAAACAATCAGTAAATTGACAGAACCTTGGTAGAAAGCAGTTTGGCAATATGTATCAGAAGCTTTAAAGTTTACTGAGTAATTCTACTCTTGAATCCATCCGAAAGAAGTAATTCAGACGACTGGCCCATTCTCAGGAATAAAAGCAGAAACTGGTGACCCCTGACAGTCAGGAACCTCAGACTAGGAACCAAAACAAGACGACTGTAAGAACCCACTCCTTCCCAAATATTGACAAATTAAGTGTTTTCAGGGTTGCCAGGGTGGTCACCAGGCTGGGGGCAGGGAGATTTGGGGATCCAAGGTGGTGGTGACTGGATGGAAGAAAAAAAGGGGAAATAGATGAGACCAGCAGCTCACAGGGAGGGAGGAAGAAGATCGGTGGAATTTTCACCAATGGCTCAGAGGGAGTGGGTGACAAATGTAACCTTCAGGGGACTGAAAAAAGAGGCAAAGGTCTTGTTTTGTGGGAATTGAGGGGAAAAGACAAGAAGGACAGTGTAGGGAATGTTACTCTTCCCCCAGAACTTGTCCTGGAAGTAAGGGTGGTGCTGGACGCTGCTCATTTACATATTTCTGGATATGTTTGCATATCCCTTATATTCATCCTTGGCAAGAAAAGTAGAGAGAAAAAGGAAATTGGAGTCAGGTGACTTGGCTGCACCTCTCACAGACTGCCATTTACTTCTCTGAGTCTCCGTTTCCTCATCTGTAAGTGGGGCCAGCTGTACCCATTTGGGGTAATTGTGCAGTATAGATGCACCCCCAGTGTGAAAACCGTATTCTCTGAGGTGTGTGCTGGGTGACGCCTTCTCCAATGTCCCCAAGAGCCGGCTCCGTTACTCCTGCCTTTCTGATGCTCATGTCCAATCTCCTTCTTGTCTTTGCCATGGACTGGCTCATAGCTGTGTCCCCGCTTCAGGAGGGAAAGAGAAAGGAAGGGAGGGAGGGAATGAGTTTGAAGTCCCAAGCAGGCCACAGGTGGCCTCAGATGAGCCCATTCTGGCTGCAGCTCCAGGTCAGCAGGGGGCAGGGCTGCCACTTGTTCTCGGTCGGCAGGGGTTCCTATTACCTGCCTACTCTACACACAGCTAGGGTCAGGTGATGGAGTAAAATACTGAGGGCTTGTGGGGGGAGTAGGGGACACAAGCTTTGTTCTCTTCATCTGGCCTCAGAGTTAGAAAACAGAACCCTTATTCCCTGGGACTGGAAGTTGGGATGGTCCGGGAGCACCTTACCCCCCAACCCCAGGGCTCCACATGGGCAGGGTCCCTGGTCCTGCAGAGACAACCTGCAGAGCCACACACACAAGGCCATCCCTCCTTCTGCTGGATGGAATTTGCTGACATAGCTTGAGCCTCCTGTCTCTCAGTTCTGTTTTTAGCTTGATAGATCTGAAGGTGTCAGATCTATCAGGGGCTGGTTACCTCCCTTTCTAGTATGCAGACTGCAAGCTTGTGCAATACATGCACAGAAACACTCAGCTCTCAAGAGAGAAAGGGCCTGTTTGGCCTCAGTCTAAGGTCCTCTAGTTATCCCAGGGGCCATGGGTAGACTGGCTGAGTTTTGATGAAGGGATCATCTCTGTGAATCTTGAACCCTGAGCTCCTCTGCTGAGGCCACATTCCTTCACACAGATGACAGCTGTCAGGGAACAACCCCAACAGAAGTGTGGAGGCCTGGAATGGCACAGTGGGGGACTGCTCGGGTCAGGGCCCCTGGAGCTCCAGGAGCAAGAGGAGACAGAGCAATCAGGCCACCAGATATATCCTGCCCTTCCCTGCCTAGGTGCCTGGGCAACCTGGAGTCCGCAGGCACTACTGAAGGGCCATAGGGGAGCAGTGTGGTATGATGTGTAGTTTAGAAAGACCCCACCAGCTGCCAGGTGGGCCAGAGGAGGGAGACCAGGTGGAATCTGTTGCAGTGTCTAGGTTGGAGAGGGCAAGGCCTGAACTGGGATATGGCTGTGGGAATGGATCCAGGGGACTAGGAGGCAGAATTGTGAGCTGGGAAGAGGAGACAGGGTATGGAGGAGGTCCAGGGCCCAGAACTACTTGGGAGACAGAACTGTAATGTGGGGAAGTGGGGGGAGGAGGAGTAATAAACTTCTAGAGGAAGATGTAGAGTTGTCAATCAAATACATGTGGTCAGAGATCAGGAGATACCTGGGCTGGCTGTCACCTGGAAACAGGTGACCCACAAGGGATCAGCCGAGAAGGGAGGGAAGAGGCAAGAGAAAGTTCAGCCCCTAAGTAGTGGGCAGGGGAGGGGCTCTGAGGGATCTTCCAAGGGTCCTGAGAAGGAGCAGTCCCATGGTGCGGGGAGCAAGAGGACGGCGCCAGGACCAAGGGGCAGCAAGTGGAGAACAGATGAGGAACGAGTCCCTTACACCTCCGGTTGGGCCTATTTCCTAAAGCCAATCTGGTTGAAACTGCATGGACTGTTTTCTCAGAGGTGCTGACCTCTGTTCTGGACATTTTCTTTCCAAAACTCTACCAAGAAAGTCCAGTGAGACACTCTGTCTTCCTTTTCTCTTGTGGTGTGCGGGGGAGAGCAGGCAGCTTCAGGTGGGTTGCCACCCAGACCCCCAACCAGCCAGAGGGCCACTCAGCCCTCCTGGAGTGCAGGACACAGATGCAGCCGGCATGCTCTGAGCAGAAGGGATGACTTGAGCCAGCTTGCTCTGCACAGTGTAGGTGGGATGCTATCCGGACAGGCTAAGCATTTAAGTTAAACAAATCTGGCTGGGCGTGGTGGCTCAAGCACTTTGGGAGGCTGAGGCTGGTGGATCACCTGAGGTCAGGAATTCGAGACCAGCCTGGCCAACATGGTAAAACCCCATCTCTACTAAAAATACAAAAAAAATTAGCTGGCACATGCCTGTAATCCCAGATAATTGGGAGGCTGAGGCAGGAGAATCGCTTGAGCCCAGGAGGTGGAGATTGTAGTGAGCAGAGATTGCACCATTGCACTCCAGCCTGGGCGACAGAGCGAGACTCCATCTCCAAAACAAAAAACAAAACAAAACAAAACAAACAAAAAACTAACTGGGGGCAAACTAAGTGAATGCAGGGGATCCTCCCCTCAGGCCTGTGTTCCCCCAGCTGCCCCTCCTGGAGGATGCCTCCTTGTCTGCAGTCAGTGATCTGGTAGTCATTACGGTACTCAAAGGTATGGCCCTGGCAAGGCAGGATTCCCTAAGTGGCTCCACCTCCCTGAGTCCACTCTCAGTTCCCTTTCTGTCCCACCACCACACCTGTTTCTCCCTTGCTCATGGCTTGCTCCACGCAATACCCCCCACCTTCCTATCTCCACACCCTCCCTAGGGGACACCCCACCCTCAACTATACACAACTAGGAGGCAAAGTCTCTGCTGCCATAAACCCTAGGCCCTTGCTGTGCAATACCCTGAGCTGCCACTGTGCTGCATCTGACTCGCCCAGTGCCCCCAGCCTCCCTGCTTAACAGCTGCTGCCCAGCCCTGCCCCTGCCAGCCCTGGGTGCACTGTCAGCCAGCCAGACCTGGCAGTGTCTCACCAAGCTGGGCCTCTGGGCTTTGACTCTATCTGAGCCCACCTTAAAGGACCCCCTTGTTGCCTCCTGCCCCTCCCCTACAGGGCTCACTTGGCCCCTGTGACCAACTCATACCCTGACCCCTGGCAGAGGTTTCTGGTGGATTTACTTCTCCAAGTCTATGGATTTACTGTGCTACCTGTGTCACCAAAGCAACCGCTTCTCTGAGCAGAAACAGTTTCCACTACAAATTAAAAGATTAAGACTCAGCTCCCCTGATGCTTCACGGTGCTAGAGGAACTTGGGCAGGTAGGAATGGACTTTTTCAGGCCACACTGAGGGGGTGAGGAGTGAGCCTTCCGCCTGGCCTGGATTCAGGACAAAGGAACATCATTATTGCTTCATTATCCTTGAGAGCAGGAAGAGTTGGATTGGATTGGAGAGTAGATCTGGCTGTATTCTTGGGAAACTGCGAGCTGTCCATAATGAGGCTTGTTTTCAGCATCAAGTAAGTGGACTAATTACACGGCCAATCAGAAGCTGTCCTCTATTGGTCAGGATGGGATGGGTCACGGGGTGGTTATAATCAAAGGTTTTCTTTTCTTTTTTTTTTTTTTGAGATGGAGTCTTGCTCTGTCACCCAGGCTGGAGTGCAGTGGCGCCATCTCAGCTCACTGCAAGCTCCGCCTCCCAGGTTCATGCCGTTCTCCTGCCTCAGCCTCCCGAGCAGCTGGGACTACAGGAGCTCGCCACCACTCCAGGCTAATTTTTTGTATTTTTAGTAGAGACGGGGTTTCACCTCGTTAGCCAGGATGGTCTCGGATCGCCTGACCTTGTGATCCGCCCACCTCGGCCTCCCAAAGTGCTAGGATTACAGGCTTGAGCCACTGCGCCCGGCCAATCAAAGGTTTTCTTCTTGCCCACACTACATGTGGGTTAGCTGGGGCCCTGCCCCGTGTCTCTTCATCCTGGACTGAGGCTGCCGGAGCAGCCACCATCTCCAACACTGCAGGTCAATGTGGCAGAGGGAGAGAGCTCTGGAAGGTTCCACATCTACTGTTTAAGTACTTAAGCGCAGCAATACCCGAGATCACTTTCACTCACAGCTCATTGGTCAGAACTCATCACATGATCCCACCCAACCACCAGAGGACCAGGAAGTGCAGTCCTATCTCTTGGCTGGACATCAGGTTCCAGGTGCTTCAGGGGCCAGAGGAAGTGAGGCAAGAGTCCTGTCTTGGGCTTGGAAGCAGAGGTAAACTAAAGGGAAAAGAGCTCTGGTCTCCCCTTTCAGAGGTACAGCCCTTGGTTGGGCCTGAGCTGGGGCATCCTCTCTCAAAGAGGAGCGTGTTCTGGCTGGTTCTCTTGGAGCCAAGGGCTTTCATGGTGCCGTGTACAGAGGGAGGGTCTTTCATGGTGCCATGTATAGAGCAGTGGCCTGGGGTTAGAGGTCTCCAAAAGGGTCCAGGATGGGGCCTCAATCCTCAGCAGTGAGGCCTTGCCTCAGTCCAAAAAGCCCAGCCGCCTGGGAGGGTGAGTGAAATGCTGACACCTGATTTTATTTACTCATTCTCACTCACTTGCTTTTTAAGCTCTGCATAAATTTTCCTCTAGGACTCAGTTTGTTAAATGTTCTTTGCATAGAAAACTTTAGACTGAATGTGAAATGATTCCCTTCCGAAGAATGTTAGCCCGTCTGTTCTGTTTTAGGAAGGTTTGTCGTCTTAATCTGTGTTCTCTGGTGCCTTGAAATGCCTACACATCATGCAGTCGGCCAATCCGTTCCAGAAGGAAATGCTGTACTTGAAATGCAGCCGACACAGGGTCTGCCTAAATCCTAACATTTGTGTGGACTTGTGTTTAAAATTCTACTCCCACAGAAAGTATGCTGTCATCCCCTCTTAAGTAAAGTATATTCCAAGCCTTGTTTGGCTCATGAACCATTAACATCAGCCTTCATGTCAGGGAAGCAGGGACTTGGCTGGGACAGAAACCTCAACAGCAGAACCTGAGAGAAGCAAGGCCCTCCTGGTCTCCCTCCTGTGAAGGGCAGAGGTGGCGCTGAGGGCAGAGGGCCTCCTGAGGATGCAGGTGGCGCTGGTCAGCCAGAAGCAGGTGACGTGACCTGCTTTGGTGTTCCAGGATCCCTTGCTTTGGCGACTTGCGAGGCCCAGCCCAGGCACAGGCCTCGGCACCCAGGCAGGCTCAGAGCACTTGAGGTTGGAGGCCTTGCCTAGCTAGATGCTCAGCTGTGGCCTATAGCCTCCTGACTCGGGCCTGCTCCAGTTTGGCCCCGGAGCTGCCTCAGGTGGAGGAGGTTCCCCATCTTCATCCTGAAGCAAGCCTTTGCACCTGGCCGCCTCTCTGTCTTGCGCTCAGCCTCCATGAGGACATAGGACTGGGAGGAGCCCTGCGGGCTTCTTCCCTTGCAAACTCTGGCAGATAAGTCTGGTCAGGCGGGTTCTTGAGCAGAACACAGGAATGAGAGGAGGTGCTGCCTGATGTGGCTCAGACATGGGTCTAGGTGCCAGCCTCCATCCAGCCATCTTCTTGCTGGCGCTCTTTGTGGTCACCAATAGATGACTTTGGAGTGGCAGGTGGTAGAGAGTGGGCAGTCAGGTCTTCAAACTCAGCTGTCCCCCTAGGATGGGGCCCATGCCTCCAGGGCAACTGCCCATGTCACCGTGGCACAAGGGCCTGGACCCAGGGGTCCTGCTGTTTGAAACATCACATTGGCTCTTGCACCTCTAGGACATGCACCACTCACCTGGCTTGAGATTTGCTTTCCAATCACGCCCAAGTTGGCTTCATCTGGGCTTTCTGACTTCACCAGGGAAATGCTGAGGCTGGCTGGTTGAAGGAGTGCCCCGGAGCTGCTCACAGCCTTTTCGTATTCTCAGAAATCACACAGTGCAGTAATACCTCCTGTGGAAAGTTTCTTTTTGAAAATTGTATGGCCCCTTTGCCTGCACCTGGCTTCTGCAGAAGCCTGTGCCTCGGGCTCGCACAAGCAGCCCACAACAGATGGCTCTGATCACCTCCTGCGAGGAGACGGAGGCCCTGACGTCCCCTGCGGTGTCCTCACCATGCACCTGGGAGAGCAGAGAACCCTCTTTGTAAGGCAAACCAGCCTCACGAGGAGGAGACTTTGAAGGCTCCGGCTGTATCTTCAGGCCTTTGCAGCAAGGGAATTAACAGTGATAGCAAAATGATAAAAATAAGCATCCTAGAGATGAGGCAGGCACCACACTCGGTGCTGCACGTGCACCATCTGCAACTACCCTGAGAGACGGTTATTACCAAGGCTTAACATGTGAGGAAACTAAGGCACAGTCAGTTGAGCAGCCTGTCCAATATCCAGCAGGTTGACCTGGCCCCACATGTCCAACACCAGAGTTTGTGCTCCCAGCATCTGCTCCACTGTGGTCTCCCAAGGGATGCTGATAAGGCACAGGCCAGAGGCACCAGGTTCTGCAGGGCCTCCCAGGACTCAGGGGAGCCTCCACTTTGCCCAGTGGGACGTCAAGGGGGAGCCACAGGAGAGGACCTGATAGAATCACATTTTAGAAAGATCACATAGCTGTATCTGAGACAGGATCCATTTGGTGGCAAATGCCAGAAACCAACTCAAAGGGACTAGAGCAAGGAAAAGGGGAACTGCTGAATCATTAATTGGAAAGTCTGTGGGTTGTGCTGGCTTCGGGTGCAGGGAGCTCAGAGCTCAATGATGTCTCTAGGACTTGGTCTCTTTCCTTCCAGCCCTAAGGTCTGTTTTCCTCTGAATTGGATTCATTTTCAAAGAAGGTTCCAGAAGCTTCAGGTTCCTAGCCTTCCATCTCAGATAAAATGCAGGCCTCTTTCCTAAAGGGCACAGTAAGAGTTCCAGGGAGAGCTTAGGGTAGTCTAGCTGGGTTGTGTGACCTTCCAGGTCAGGAGGGCTGGTGCTGTGTGGCCTGGCTGGCTCACTGCCCTCCCTGTGGAGTGCAGCAGGGTGGGCTTCAGGCTTGTGGTGGTGCCGAGACTTGGAGCTCTATCCAGGACGTGCAAACAGACACATGCCTGATTAGAGTGACAGACGGGGTGTGTGCAGGTCAGGGAGGACTTCAGGGAGAAGGAGGCAGGTGCTTTGGATCTAGATGGATGAACAGGCATTTACCTGGCACACCTGTGTCTGTGGGAGCCGCTGCCACAGCACACACATTCTTGCTGGACCCCAGACCCAATTCTGCCTGGGATGTGGCTTTCGGGAATTAGCATGGATGTGTCCGACCTGCATCACTCAGAAAGGCATCTGCTTCTGTCTTTCTGTCCTCCCAGCCACGAGTTGACTTAAGTTTCAGCAGCTCAGAGCTCATGTTGCCATGCCAACTCCTCTGCAGCAGGCATCCAGGCAGAAATGGCCCGGCCTGAGCTCAGTGCCGCAGGCGGATGCAGGCACCTTGGGTAATTGGATTGGAGCAATCCACGTGGCTTTTCTTGCAGAAACCAGGGGCTTGGCGCAGCTCCTGTTTAGACATGAGCTTGTGGACACAACAGGGACTCAGGAGGCCTCTCTGCTCTGGGACTCCCAGCCCTGCTGCCGGGAAGAGCAGTGTCAGCAAGCACACGAGCCAGAGGAAAGGGCAGTGGAGGGGAGACAGGCCTCATCCTAGCACCAAGGTGGGGCAACTCCCAAACCTCCTCAATTTTCCAGAAGCCCCCCAGGCTCAGAGATCCCTAGAAAATGGTGTAGGCTTCCTCACAGGGGCCAGGGCTTGCCTTACCAGCAGAACTGTCTGGCTTGTTCACTTTCCCACCACCAGAGAAATTCAAATTCAAAGCCAGGATCCACCTAGGACCCTTTGCACCACCGTGCAGGCAGAGCCTGTGTGCCATTACACCTGCAAGTCTATTGCCAGGGAGCTGGGGAATGGGATGGCTGTCTTGGTGCTGGTGGTATTTGAAGTCCAGTAGCAGAGGTCCTGGCCACAATGGCTTGTCCAGACAGGACCAGCCTGGCCAGGCCTTATTCCTGGGATCACCCTCCGCTGGTGGTGGCAGATCAGCTGCCCTCTGAGCCCTCAGGTCAGTGTCTAGGGAGGGGGGCTCTGGCTCAGTGCAGGCCTCTGAGCAGCCATAGTCTCCCACTGTCTGTGCCGTGATGCCTCAGGTCACATGTCAGCAACGGGTCTCAGGGCTGCAGATTGACTGCAGATCATCAGTCACTCACAGGAGCAGCCGCAGTGTGGGGCTGCCTGCTGTCAATGTCACACACCCACCAGGAGTGGCTGGGGCTGTGGCCTCCTGGGTCCTGCCCAAGACTTGTTCACTTCTTCCCCTCATCCTCTCACATCTGGACTTGGGGTTGTCTGGACTCCCAAACTCCCAGGGCAAGTTCCCCTCCTACTCGGGTCAACCTGCAAACCATGGAGCTCTCTGCTCCCTGTAGCCCAGTCCCCTTGTCACAGTCAGGCCCAGTCCAGTCCCCACTGCAGGGAACAGCAACAAGCTAGTGAAGTCCAGCAGCTCCAGCCTAGGCAGTGTGGCTGATGTCTCTGAGGCTGCTGAAGGCGCTCTGGGACAGTCAGGGTCCTGGGACTTCTGTGGGTGAGCTCCAGTGACCCCCAGAACCGTGCCCAGGACCACAGGCTGGGGAGAGCAAACAGGGCACACAGGGGCCGACCTCAGGGGAGGAGTGGTTGGGAGGTCCTACCAGGAGGGGCACAGCGGGTAGGGAAGGAAGCAGGGCCTGGCCAGGTCACTAGACTGGTCCCTTTCTGTCCTCATGATCATCCTGGGAGGTAGGAAGTCCTGACTAGTGCAGGGTTGCACTCAGGTCACCCTGAGTCCCAAGACCAAGCTAAGCAGTGGCCAGTGAAGCTGAGGGCCAGGGGCAGGTCTAAAGTCTCCTTTTCTAGGTTGGGGCTGACTCCCAGTAGCCCGGCCTTGGGGTACCGTGTGGCCTCCCACACTGACCCCAGGGCTCAGGAGTGACCATGGGCCCTGCCAGGACCCATGATGACCTGGAGACATTGGGACTCCAACTCAGGTCTGGAGAGCATGGTGTTGGCGGATGTCATTCTGGGCAACCTCAGAAGCCACATACCAGGATTTCAAAGGGGACAAACCCACAGATGACTGTGGACTTCAAAATAAGGAGCCCTGGGGGAACAATGCAGTCTGAGGTTAAGCTTCGAAAACTCAGCCCTCAAGGCCTGTGGGGGTCCTGCCAGTCCCCTCAGAGGGGCCCACAGTGGACTCTACTTGGCAAACTTGCCAGTCCAGGGACATAGAAGCAGAGAGCGGGGGCATGGAGTCCCCCACCTGGAGACAGAGCCTGGCCTGGGCCCACTCAATGGCCCAACTAGGCCAAAGGAGCGCAGGCAACAGGAAGGGGACAGGCACCAGTGTGGCTGAGCACCACCACGCAGCAGGCCCGGGCTGGGGAGCACGTCCTGCCTGGGCCACCTCTCTGAGGACTCGGGGGTTTCTCTGAAAAGTTACTAGCCTCTAATGTTTAACTCTAGTTCTCCTCTTTCATGGGAAAGTGTAGATCAGACTAATTAATGTGTTGTTGCTTATTTACCCTCCTTTTATTTCCCTGAGACAAGATAATTAACCACAGAGCCTTAGAAACCAGCTCCATGGTTTCTCCATGGGTGGCAATCCCTTTTGTGTCTCCTGCACCAGCGGCTTCTGTGCAGAGGCAGGGGCCGCACACAGGAGCAGGGCAGGGGACAGCAGCTGGGAGGCTGGCGAGGGGCTGTGGACAGGGGACCTGGAGTCACTAGGAGGGGCCTGGAAGGGCAGCAGGAAGGGCTGGCATGCTTGGCTCTGCCACTTCCTAGAGGAATGCTCCTGGGCCACTCCTGCCCACCAGCTGCCAGTCACCTCAAATCCCATCAGTTCCTGAATAAGGACCAAAGACATTCCTCTGGCCAGCCCAGGAGAAGTGTAAAGAGCAGGACTGGCCACTCACTACCATTGCTGGCAGGGCCGTGGGGAGCTGGCCCACAGGGTTTCTGGGGTCACAGCAGGAGAAAGGGGGGCCCAGGGCAGCTGAGGGGGAGAGTCTGTCTCCTCTACACCCTCCATAGCCCCATCTCAGCCAATAGCAGATCCCAGCCCTGATGGGCCAGTCTCAGGGATGCGCCACACGGGAGAGCAGCTTTGCAGAATTCCCTTAGGAACCCTTTGATGAAGTGAGTCTGCACCCTCCTCTGACCCATAAGGGAGCTGTGGTTACACTGGAATAGCAGCCAGTTCTGCCAGGAAGGCAGCATGGTGCAGACAGGATAGACCTTCTCCTCCCAAATCCTTCTGCAAAAGTGTCCTCATGCCAGGGCTCAGCCTGCACAGCCCTTCCTGCTGGTGGAGCCCAGGGTGGGGGTGGATGAGGGAAAAGCTGGTGGGGGCAGAAGCACAAATGGGCCCTAGATAGAGACTGGGAGACTGGACTTTGTCCCCCAAGACAGTGAGACTACCAACGGGGGAGAGAGAGAATCGGCTGTGTCTAGGAGGACCCTCTGCACACTGGTGGTGGACCTGGGGCTGTGGCTGAGGCTGAGGGCAGCAGGACAGTGCCGGGGTGAGGCAGGAGCTCAGGTGAGGATGGTGCTGGCCAGGCTGGGCTGCTGACCTCAGGCCACAGAGATGAGGGAGACTCGGGAATGGGCCTGCCTCATGACATTGGGGCGACATCCAGGTGGCCCCAAGAATCTGGCCTGGACCTTTAACCTGAGGCCTTAGTGCGAACTGCAGGGACTACTGGTGGCTGGAGAGCCTTGAGAGACCCCATCCCCCCCATTGTCCCCACAGGGACAGGACCTGCAAGCTCTCCCTCCGGCCCCAGCTGGTCCAACAGAGACAGGTGCCTGTGGGTGGCTCTGTGTCCCCTCCTGTGGATATCAGTCCAGCCAGTGTGAAAGCAGCCAGCTCCACACAATGCGGGCTGCAGGTTTGCCGGCGGGGGGAACCCTCCAGCCTGGGAGGGAGAGTGAGTGGGCTGTCGCTCCCTCCGCAGGTTTGATTCATCTTGCAGCAAGTGCTGGGATTTTAAAGAAAGAATGAGGGAGTATGTCCTGGAGTCTCCCAAGCCAGATGGCAGGCGGGGGTGGACCTGGACACCCACCAGTCCCGCTGAGCACTGAGCCATGAGCACCGGCCGCAGAGTGAGATGCCCATGTCCCAGATTTCACTGAAGCCCAGGGCAGAGCTGGTTTCCCAAGGCTCCGGGTTGCCCGGCTGTGGTCTGCACAGACACACATGCTGCTCCGAACTGCACCCTTCCAGTGTTGGCTTCAAAGGCATTTCCCCTGAGGAGAGTGACAGCCTTGTGAAGCTGCTTATCAGAACCAGACACAGCTCCAGCTCAAGTTCACCTTTAGACACTAAGCGCTGGAGATGGCTGCAGGCTTGCCCTGGGGCTGCTGACATGCCCCACAGAAACCCCCTCCCCACACCTCGGGCTGGCGGGAAAACAGCTGCCCCCTCTCTGGCTGGAGGCATCCACGTGAACCTCCCCTCATCCCCATCTCCTGCATACCTGCTGGTGCAAGCCTGGGACTCTAGGGCGCCCCTGTGCAACCTATTCTTTCCTGAAGCTTGCGGTCTGCTGGGCAGGTGGCCACATCCCAGAGCATTTGTGATACAGAACTGCAGAGACCGGGCCACATGTGGCGGGGACAAGAGCCACCGGTGGAGACACCTAAGCCACCGGGGCAAGGGGTCCAAAGGTCTTCTAAGCAGGGAATTTCTTTTTTTTTTTTTTTTTTAATTTTTTTTATTAATTTTTGCATACAAAAACAATAAACATTTTCTAAAAATACATACAAACAAAAAGATGAGTATCAAACATATTAGGAAGGTTGCACATGGGAAGTCGGGGAATAGAAATGGGGGGTGGGAGTTAAAATAAATGAGAGAGGGACTTTATATGGATCAGTGATAATAACTCAATCCTCTATTTGACAAAGAAGAGGGAGAAGGAAGAGGAAGAAAAAGAAAGTGGGATAAAGGATCAGAAAGGGAAGAAAATAGAAAAAATTAGAGTATGACTCCAGGGTAGACCTGTTTTGTTGTCACTGAGTTGGTTGGTTGGTTTGTCTGTTGTATTCTTCATGTTTCGCCAAGTTGGCCAGACTGGTCTCGAACTCCTAGCCCGAAGTGATCAACCCGCCTCGCCCCCCAGAGTGCCGGGACCACAGGCGTGAGCCACCACGTCCAGCCCCCACATTGCTTCTGGCCTCCGTGGTAGACCTCCCAGACGGAGCGGCCAGGCAGAGGAGCTCCTCACTTCTACCCAGACACAGGGCGGCCAGACAGAGGAGCTCCTCACTTCCCAGACGGGGCGGCCAGGCAGAGACGCTCCTCACTTCTTCCCAGACGATAGGTGGCCGGGCAAAGGCGCTCCTCACTTCCCAGACGATGGGTGGCCGGGCAGAGGCGCTCCTCACCTCCCAGACGATGGGTGGCCGGGCAGAGGCGCTCCTCACTTCCCAGACGATGGGTGGCCGGGCAGAGGCACTCCTCACTTCCCAGATGGGGCAGCCGGGCAGAGGCGCTCCTCACTTCCCAGACGATGGGTGGCCGGGCAGAGGCGCTCCTCACCTCCCAGACGATGGGTGGCCGGGCAGAGGCGCTCCTCACCTCCCAGACGATGGGTGGCCGGGCAGAGGCGCTCCTCACTTCTTCCCGGACGGGGCGGCCGGGCAGAGGCGCTCCTCACTTCTTCCCGGACGGGGTGGCCGGGTAGAGACGCTCCTCACTTCTTCCCGGACGGGGCAGCCGGGCAGAGACGCTCCTCACTTCCCAGACGGGGCGGCCGGGCAGAGGCGCTCCTCACTTCTTCCCGGACGGGGCGGCCGGGCAGAGGCGCTCCTCACTTCTTCCCGGACGGGGCGGCCGGGCAGAGGCGCTCCTCACTTCTTCCCGGACGGGGCGGCCGGGTAGAGGCGCTCCTCACTTCTTCCCGGACGGGGCGGCCGGGCAGAGGCGCTCCTCACTTCTTCCCGGACGGGGCGGCCGGGCAGAGGCACTCCTCACTTCCCAGACGGGGCGGCCGGGCAGAGGCGCTCCTCACTTCCCAGACGGGGCGGCCAGGCAGAGGCGCTCTTCACTTCCCAGATGGTGGGTGGCCGGGCAGAGGCGCTCTTCACTTCCCAGATGGTGGGTGGCCGGGCAGAGGCGCTCCTCACTTCCCAGACGATGGGTGGCCGGGCAGAGGCGCTCCTCACCTCCCAGATGGGGCGGCCGGGCAGAGGCGCTCCTCACTTCTTCCCGGATGGGGCGGCCGGGCAGAGGCGCTCCTCACTTCTTCCCGGACGGGGCGCCCGGGCAGAGGCGCTCCTCATTTCTTCCCGGACGAGGCGGCCGGGCAGAGGCGCTCCTCACTTCCCAGACGGGGCAGCCGGGCAGAGGCGCTCCTCACTTCTTCCTGGACGGGGCGGCCGGGCAGAGGCGCTCCTCACCTCCCAGACGATGGGAGGCCGGGCAGAGGCGCTCCTCACCTCCCAGATGGGGCGGCCGGGCAGAGGCGCTCCTCACTTCCCAGACGGGGTGGCCGGGCAGAGGCGCTCCTCACTTCCCAGACGATGGGTGGCTGGGCAGAGGCGCTCCTCACTTCCCAGACGGGGCGGCCGGGCAGAGGCGCTCCTCACTTCCCAGACGGTGGGTGGCCGGGCAGAGGCGCTCCTCACTTCCCAGACGGTAAGCAGGGAATTTCTAAGTTGAGTCTTAGAAGGGGTGAGTGAGGCGAGGGGCAAAGGGATGGGGAATGGCAGGCAGGGACGGGACACGAGTGAGAGGCAGGCGTCCAGGGGAGGGGGCTGCAGAGACCCGAAGGCCTGATGGAGGGGCTGAGCTCCTCACTAAGGGCCGAGGGAGTTCCAGTAGGTGTGAGGCAGCTGTGACACAGCAGACTACATAGAGAGCATCCCTGCAGCCCTTGTGGAGACTGATAAAGTTGGGGAACCGTGATGCAGTATCAGGCCAGCACAGGGGGTCCAGCAGGAGTGGCAGGGACTGATGGGGACTGAGGGAGGGCAGAGTCCAGTGACACCTAGGTCCCTGGCTTGGGTGACCAGGGATTCAGGAGGAGGAGAGGGTGTGGGGCCAGGATGGATGGCACCGTGGGCTCAGACCCCCCAAAGTGCCAGGGCAGGAGCTGGGATGAGTCAGCAAGACAGTGGGTGGGAAAAGAGTGGCCCAACTGCTCCAGTCATGAAAAGTCTGGGTTATACTTCTACAGGCTCCCCCACGGGGTGATCACACGTGGGTCCCTGGAGGCTGGGCAAATACTCCAGACACTTGTCTTTATTGATTTTACATTCAGCACAATAGATGCACCTGGCAGCCTTGCCTAGGCGGAGCTCTGAGTCTGCTCTGAGACCCACTTGTGGCTCCCACAGGGGACCCAGGGTGGGCTTATTCAGGTGGCTGTGGGTCTCGACTGGGCTGCATCTCTGAGGACATGAGGAACAGCAGTTAAAGCTTGGGCCAGACCCACACAGCCCCAGGGAGCTTCTCCGAAAGTCACAGGGACTGTCAGGGGAACTCTGATGGTTCTCGAAGTTGATAAGACCCAGGCTGTGCTGGGATCCTCATTGCTGGAGGGTTTTGCCCCCGGTCAGTGGAGTGGAAGCACCGGGCTTGGTGTGATCCTGCAGGCTGGGGCCACAGTGACAGCCCAGTTGTGCATGGAGGGAGACCGCCCTCCCCTGCGGCCCTGCTGGCCACAATGCCCTCTGCTCCAGGAGTCTCTGGCCCCTTTGCTCTGCTATTTGTTCCTGCTCTGTCCTTAGCTGGCAGGCGCTCCATGACAAGTGGCCATGTTTGTGGCTCCCCTGACCCAGGGTCACCTGCCCTCCCATTCTAAAAACTGCCCTGACTCCTGATGGGCTTCTGGCGGCCCCCGGCAAGGGTGGGCCCAGGAGTCCTCTAGGATGCCCTGCCTGCTCCCTTTGCACCCACAAATCTGTACCTCTCTGAAAACCAGGGCCATTTTTCAAGCAATTGGGTTACAAGGTAAGAAGGTTAGTTAGGGGCAGTCATGTCACCAAGCTATTCGCTCCAAGAGAACAGCACACATGGAGGAAGCGGTGTGTGGGGGCTGCCTCCCAGTCACCTGCTAAGCCTGCCGGCTCCAGCCTGGTTCTCAGAACCGTCCCACTCACACCAGGGGAAGCAGGAGTGGGATGAGCTGGGGTGACGGCCCCATATCTGACCCGCTCCCCTGAAGATCACTAAAAACAGTCCCCCTACTTTTGTCTCTGCAGGGTCTGCAGTAGGCCTCCGCATGGCCCACCGAGGTGAACCATGACCGGCTGGCCAACACTCGCCATTGACCAGCCGGAGTTGTATCTCGCCAGGAGGTGACCCCTCCTCCAGCTGTCCCCAACTCGCCCACCCTCGCCCAGTGCCCGCGGCTGCCACGGACACCATGTAGTAGGGCCGGTTGCGGCGCCCAGTGAGCTGCGATGGTTTTGTACACGACCCCCTTTCCTAACAGCTGTCTGTCCGCCCTGCACTGTGTGTCCTGGGCTCTTATCTTCCCATGCTACTGGCTGGTGGACCGGCTCGCTGGCTCCTTCATACCCACCACCTACGAGAAGCGCCAGCGGGCGGACGACCCGTGCTGCCTGCAGCTGCTCTGCACCGCCCTATTCACGCCCATCTACCTGGCCCTCCTGGTGGCCTCGCTGCCCTTTGCATTTCTCGGCTTTCTCTTCTGGTCCCCACTGCAGTCGGCCCGTCGGCCCTACATCTATTCACGGCTGGAAGACAAGGGCCTGGCCGGTGGGGCAGCCCTGCTCAGTGAATGGAAGGGCACGGGGCCTGGCAAAAGCTTCTGCTTCGCCACTGCCAACGTCTGCCTCCTGCCCGACTCGCTCGCCAGGATCAACAACCTTTTTAACACCCAAGCGCGGGCCAAGGAGATCGGGCGGAGAATCCGCAATGGGGCCGCCCGGCCCCAGATCAAAATTTACATCGACTCCCCCACCAATACCTCCATCAGCGCCGCTAGCTTCAGCAGCCTGGTGTCACCACAGGGCGGCGATGGGGTGGCCCGGGCCGTCCCCGGGAGCATTAAGAGGACAGCCTCTGTGGAGTACAAGGGTGACAGCGGGCGGCACCCTGGTGACGAGGCTGCCAACGGCCCAGCCTCTGGGGACCCTGTCGACAGCAGCAGCCCAGAGGACGCCTGCATCGTGCGCATCGGTGGCGAGGAGGGCGGCCGGCCACCTGAAGCTGACGACCCTGTGCCTGGGGGCCAGGCCAGGAACGGAGCTGGCGGGGGCCCGAGGGGCCAGACGCCCAACCACAACCAGCGGGACGGGGATTCAGGGAGCCTGGGCAGCCCCTCGGCCTCCAGGGAGTCCCTGGTGAAGGGGCGAGCTGGGCCAGACACCAGTGCCAGCGGGGAGCCAGGTGCCAACAGCAAGCTCCTGTACAAGGCCTCGGTGGTGAAGAAGGCGGCTGCGCGCAGGAGGCGGCACCCCGACGAGGCCTTCGACCATGAGGTCTCCGCCTTCTTCCCCGCCAACCTGGACTTCCTGTGCCTGCAGGAGGTGTTTGACAAGCGAGCAGCCACCAAATTGAAAGAGCAGCTGCACGGCTACTTTGAGTACATCCTGTACGACGTCGGAGTCTATGGCTGCCAGGGCTGCTGCAGCTTCAAGTGTCTCAACAGCGGCCTCCTCTTTGCCAGCCGCTACCCCATCATGGACGTGGCCTATCACTGTTACCCCAACAAGTGTAACGACGATGCCCTGGCCTCTAAGGGAGCTCTGTTTCTCAAGGTAGGAGACCTCGGCCCAGCCTGAGGACCACGTGCCAGCCGGTCCTAGAGCCACGCAGGCAGCGGGGCTGCAGCGGGGCGTCCTCCTCGTCATGGGGGCTGGAGTGGGAGGTTGGAGTGGGAGGCAGACGCGGTCTTTCCTGGAGCCAAACAGCAGGGCCCTGGCTCGGGGACAGGGTCAACACCAATGCAGGGATGAGCACTAAGGCTCTGGGCTCAGACAGACCCATCTGGGTGATCCTGGGCCCGTTCCTCAGATCTCTGAGCCACCATTTCCCCAACTGTAAAGTGGGGAGAGGGTGGGAGTGGAACAGAGCAGTAAGGCCTGGGAAGGGTTCCAAGCCGGCGCAAGAGTGGCAGTGGTGGCCATGGAGATGGTGGCAGTGATAAAGCAAGGACGAACAGGAGGCAGGGCCCCTGTCGGTTCATACGAGGCAGAGAGACCAGCCCAGATCAAGCGCGTGAGGCAGGCAGACGGGACCCTCAGGTCTCCAGGCAGTGATACCGCCTGGCTCACTGAGACCACTAGCTGGACACCCCTCCCTCCTGGCTGTCATGCAGCTGCCCTGCCAGGCTGTCTGCCCACCAGCCGTGGTTTCGCTTCCATAGTCACTAATTAAAGTGAATCATAATTATTTCTGCTAATTTGGATTCGATTGGAGGAGTTTTTAGGCTGTGGTAATTTGGTCATGATATATTATCTTCTGCTGCGCCTGAGATGCTCAGAGTGCCGACTTTTGTTCTCTATCCAAAAGCCGCTCATGGTGCTTCCAGAGTTTTCTGAAGAGTCATTTGGCCAGTGGATGCAGCACAGGGCTTTCTGCCCCGAGAGGCAGCAGCTGTTTCAGATGTGGGTTCTGTCCCTTTAGGGTGAGACATGAAAAAGTAGTGGCTCTGCAGGTAGGGCTGCAGCTCGGAGGCCTGCCTAGGGCGGGTTTCCTCACTTCCCAGTTCGCCTTCAGAAGCAACCACGCTCCGCCTGCCCAGGGAAACACTGGTGTGCAACCTGGCGCCTGCCAGGGGTGGTGGTGCTTGTCTTCAAGCCCTACGGGAGCCAGGGCAGGCAGCAAGGGCCCTGGCCCCCACTTCTGGTTCCTCAATGGCTCTTGTGTGGCTCTGCCAGGCCTAGAGTTTGGGTCCTCTGCTCTTCATTCACAGCAAGGGATGCTGAAATTGAAGCAACTCCTGACAGATAGATCCAACCTTCCCATTTTGGCATATGGTTCGTTGGTGTTCTGTTCCCTGGATATATTTTTGTCTCGGCAGCTAGAGTGACTTTCTGGGGAGGAAGGGGATGTGTTGTCAGGCCCAGGGTGGGAGGATGTGCCCCTCACTCCCACCCCTCACTCCTCCCACCCTACTACAGGTGGCTCAGAGGTCGGGGCCTCCCCCGCCCCCTACCCCAGCCCACTTCTGCACAGATCAATCGACACATCCTGTCCCCACCTCCCTCCTCCATGGGGCACCCTCACTGTTCCCACCGAGGTCAACAGTGTCTCCCTGGGACAGCCCAGGTTCTGTCCTGAAAGTTCTTTTCATCTTCCTCTACCCCCTGGGTCTCAAACTGTAACCTGATCTATGACGTTCAAAAATGTTTTGTATTGACCAATTTTTTTTTTTTTTTTTTTTGAGACGGAGTTTCATTCTTGTTGCCCAGGCTGGAGTGCAATGGCACGATCTCAGCTCACTACAACCTCCACCTCCCGGGTTCAAGCGATTCTCCTGCCTCGGCCTCCCAAGTAGCTAGGATTACAGGCATGCACCACCACACCTGGCTAATTTTTTATTTTGAGTAGAGACAGAGTTTCACCATGTTGGTCAGGCTGATCTCAAACTCCCGACCTCAGGTGATCTGCCCACCTCGGCCTCCCAAAGTGCTGGAATTACAGGCGTGAGCTACCACACCCAGCCTTGACCAATATGTTAAAATCAAGATATTTCACAGAAAACCCAGTTTGCAGGTTCTCTCAGCAGCCCCAGGCCTGCCACATTCCGCACCCCATGCGGCTGCAGTGAGCTGGAGCCGTGGTTGGCTGCCCCTCGGTGGGGTTTCCCAGTGACCACCATGACACCTGCCTGGGAATGAGACTCTGCAGCTTCCATTTCTGTCCTTTCTGAGGGCCCTCTGCTTTGTCCTGGCCCAGACCTCTTCCCCTAGCCCTGCATCTGGCTGCCTCCAGGACGCATCCCCATTCACTCGCAAACCAGACTCAGCCTCTGCCCTGCGCTGCTCCTCTTCCGTGTTCTGCCATCCTGAAGCCAGAAGGACCACCTTGGCTGCTCTGTCTTGTGCCCGACCCATCCATCCCAGGCCCCTAGCTCACTTTCTAGATGGCCCTGGGTGCACCCCACATGTCCAGCTCCCTTGGCCCAGGCCCCCTCCTCTGCATCAGCCCTGCTATGGTTTCGGTCACCCTCCCCCTCCAGCCGGCCACCGTCCTCCTCGTCTGAGGCCAGGTGTGACTCCTCTTACACCCTCCACTGCCTCAGGAAAAGTCTGACCTTCACCTTGTACCACCTCCCCCCACCCCCCCCCCCCGCCACCCTTAGCTCCAGCTCTGCCTCAGCCACAACCCCGACGCGGGGCCCCTGTACTCCTGGCCCCTGCTTGTCTTGGTCCCACACTGGGTGTGGCCACACCACCTCATGGAGCTCCCTCAGCGGCCAGCCGCACAATCCTCTCTTCCCTTCATGGGCTCCTCTGCCCTCGTGCCCAGGGTCTTGTCTGTCCATCAGACAGAGCACCAGGACAGCAGAGCTGTGGTGTGCTCGGCACACACGGACCCGAGCACGGAGAAGTGAAGTACGTGGAGCCGCCTCGGGGACAGGCCCAGCCGGAGAGGGGCCGGGACGCTGGAGGGACTCGCTGCAGCAGCCAGCGGTCCCCTCCTCCCCGGAAGGCCCTCATGGTTTCCAGTGTGGGACTTCAGAGCCTTCAGGGAAATGTGGCTCTGTGAAGGAAGGGACTGGAATCCCTTTTTCCTCACCGACAATAGAGCCTCTTCTGTTGACAGTCTTTGCCCGCCAGGACTCAAAGGCACAGCCTCTCCTGTGATTGTTTTTGCGACAGAAACACAAGGCTCTGCGGCTCCCAAGGCCACGAGCCAGGAATCAATAAGGCCCAGCAAATAATCAAGTGGATCTTGGCGAGATCACACAGCCGATGAGGAAGGAGAAGCGGGGCGGAAGGGAATAGGGCCTCGCCACTCCTCCGGCCGGTGGGTTCTCGTCATGCAGGGCCCAGTCTGAGGCCTCCCTGCGAGTGTCCAACCCTGCCTGGGACACAGCACAGGGCAGGTGACACCAAGTGCTGTGTGAGTGAGAGGCTGATGCCTTAAGACCAACAAACGGGCGGCTGGCGAGAAACCACAAAGACACCAGCCCTTCAGAAAGCAGCGCAGAGCAGCGCACAACAAACAGATCCGACTGGAAGCTGCCTAGACCATGTGAGCCTGTGACCCTGGCCCATGACTCAACTTCTGGCCTCAGTGTGTTCAACGGTAAAAGCAGCATCACCTTACCATGTGCCTGAGCCATTGTAAGGACCCAGAAAAGTAACGTCCATGCGCGGCCGCCCCACCCCAGCGTGAACCCACCGGGCCTGAGATGATCCTCATGGAGGAGGAGCAGTTGTTGCCTGAAGACGGCGCCCCCGTGTGGTCTTTTATTTATTTATTTTGATACAGAGTCTCGTTCTGTCGCCCAGGCCAGAGTGGTGCAATGGGCCGATCTTGGCTCACTGCAACCTCTGTCTCCCAGGTCCAAGGGATTCTCCTGCCTCAGCCTCCTGAATAGCTGGGATTACAGGCATGCACCACCAAGCCTGGCTAATTTTTGTATTTTTAGTAGACACAGCGTTTCACCATGTTGGTCAGGCTGGTCTCGAACTCCTGACCTCATGATCTGCCTGCCTCAACCTCCCAAAGTGCTGGGATTACAGGTGTGAGCCACTGTGCCCGGCACACCCGGCTGATTTTTGTATTCTTAGTCAAAATGGGGTTTCACCACATTGGCCAGGCTGGTCTCGAACTCCTGAACTCAGGTAATCCACTCGCCTCAGCCTCCCAAAGTACTGGGATTACAGGCGTGAGCCGCCGTGCTCAGCCTCATGTGGCCTTTTGAGCATGGCGGCTTCATAAATACTTTGTTTTCGCGGCAGAACCATTAACGCTGGGCGATCTCACAGAGCCATTCCGGGGGCGGGGATGCTGTTAGGCTAAGGTTTGGGTCTGTCTGTGGGCAAGAAGTGAATGGTGAACCTGTGAGGCCAAACAGCCAGACATTCATACCTGCAGGTACTGGGGAAGGAAGGCTGTGCATTAGGGCTGGGAAGGGGATGAAGAGCTGTAGAAAGCCAGGGGCACCTGCTGCTGAGGACATCCAGATGGAGGAGATAATACCAGCCCGACCGACTGCAGCAGTGAAGGAAGGACGGAGCCGGCCAAGGCCATTGGAGCAGATGGGCTGTGACGTTTGGGCTGCTGTGAGCTCCACAGATGCGGGGCACCCACCCTGCGGCCCTCGGCCCTCAGCCAACAACTGGGAGAGGCAGCGTGTCCTGCCCAGCCACCTCCCTGGAATGTTTTTTGGGTCTGGGGTCTCCTCATCATGGGAAACCCAGTCTGGAATAGATCTGCATGGCTTGGGGAGGGCACAGAGGCACAGGAGGGAAGGAATCCCAGGGGCAGGGGATGAGGAGCCGGTGAGCAGCCTCTCTCTGCGGGGCATCTCCATGGCCATCCCTCACCTCTCCTGGGCTGAGCACTGACAAGGGCTCCATCTCGCCCCCACCTGGCGTAGGGCAGTTATGAGTTGCCTGCAGGGTACAGTGGAGATGCTCATTTGTATTAAGCCAGCCTTTGGGGTCCTGCCAGGGCCACCTGCCACCTGGCGGGTGGAAGGCTCCATCTTGGGTAAAGGAGGTAAGCAGGAGGTCAGGGCAGAGGGGAGGCCTGAAGAGGACGCTGCCACAGTGGGCTCAGGCTGGAGCCAGGGGTGTGCAGGGGCCAGCCTAGGACACAGGCCAGGGAGCTCTCATCCAAGACGCGGGACAACGGGACCACGGCCTATAAAGCAGATGACTCACCATGCAGCCAGAAGGCGACGAGGCCAGGAGGGGCAGGGTCTGGGCCTCTTACCATGTGGGGTGGGCTCTGAGGCCACGCCATGGCACAGGGGCAACCCCCTGAGATTTCAGAGGGAGAAAGCACCAGGGTGTGACCAGGTCTAGGGTGTAACTGAGGGAGGGAGGAAAGAGCCACAGACAGGAGTGGACAAGGAACTGAGAGCCATGGCCATGCTGGTCGCTGGGAGATGGCAGGGCCTGGGCCTCGGGGGAGCCTTGCTGCGGTTCGGCACTTCCCCCATGCTTTGCACAGATGGCCGCCAGCACTCCCCACGCCACAGGCCGATAGTTTCTTTCAGCATCCACCTCCAGCTCAGATCCGTAAGCTCCCAGAAGCAGGACACGTCCTGTCCCTACTTGGGCCCCAGAATCCAGCCAGGAACCTGGCTTGTAAGGGTCTGACCTCATGGGTGGGTGGGTACTGCCAGTGTCCTGTGCTCTCAGGGCCACAGTGACTGGCAGGTGGCGGCACTGACCCCCTCCTCTCCCAGGTGCAGGTGGGAAGCACACCTCAGGACCAAAGAATCGTCGGGTACATCGCCTGCACACACCTGCATGCCCCACAAGGTAGGACTGCCGCCCACCTGTGATTTTCTAGGCATGGGATCAGCGCCTGGGGCCTAGGTGGGATCTGGGGCAAGCTTCATCATCCAGTCTCTGTACTTCTGCCCTGCAGAGGACAGCGCCATCCGGTGTGGGCAGCTGGACCTGCTTCAGGACTGGCTGGCTGATTTCCGAAAATCTACCTCCTCGTCCAGCGCAGCCAACCCCGAGGAGCTGGTGGCATTTGACGTCGTCTGCGGAGATTTCAACTTTGATAACTGCTCCTCTGGTAAGGCCGGGCTCCTCCCCACTCAGGTCTCCAGCTCTGGGGAGGCTGTGGGCTCAGTCACAGCTAGACAGACTTCGTTAGGCAGCTCAAAGAATTCCTGCTCCTCGAGAGCATGTGGGTGGGGTATTTAGCAAGACTGATTTCTCTGCCCCCTAGAAATCCTAGAACAGGAAGAGCCCACGCTCTGCCTAGAAAGCTGGAGACAGAGATGCCCTAAAAACGAACCTCTGACAAGGAAGGCTGGGGGCCTCTGAAGCGGACGAAGGACGAGTCCACTAGTAACACTCATCAACGGGGCGCCACGCTCTCGCTTCGAGCCGGCTGCCATTCTATCACTGTTTCACTTAAGTGTCTTAACAACCTTGACAGGGACGCATTGCATGTCTCCACGTGGTGTGGTGGAGGAAGCTGAGACTCAGAGAGGCTGGAGAACCAGCCCAAGGTCACATAGCCAGGCAGTGATTGCACTGGGATCTGAACCCTGGGAATTGCCCCTTAAACCATTAGAGTGAAAGACTACAAGCTCATCATCAGTGAAACAGCAAACACTTGCTGTGAATAACTGATCTGTGGATCCGATGACCATACGGACCTTGTGGGGACCTTCTTTTCTCTGTCCGAGGACAGTGGTTACTGTCACTGTCCTCAGAGGTAATGCTGAAGACCAGGGCGTGTGCTGGGGCAGGTGTTCTCAAGGACACAGAAAAGGAGCGACAAATGAAGCACAGGGCACAAGCACGGGGCACCTGACTGGGACCGAGATCCCACCCAGGGGCAGTGGCCTAAGGGACGGGGGCCTGGCAGCACATGGGGAGTAACTGATGGGAAGCGGGGGCACAGGCCGTGTGGGACAGCAAAGCCCCTTGATGCCTCAGCGTTTCCTCCCTCCCCGCACAGATGACAAGCTGGAGCAACAACACTCCCTGTTCACCCACTACAGGGACCCCTGCCGCCTGGGGCCCGGGGAGGAGAAGCCGTGGGCCATCGGTGAGCTGGGGCTGGGGGAGGAGGATGGGAGCTGGGCTCCCCACAGACTTCCCTTGAAGATCACCAGGACCTACCCCCAAGACCCCACTGCTGGGGAAGGGCCCCATTCAGCTGCCCCTGGCTAGCAGAAGCCCGTGCCCACCCACAGCGGCCACCCCTGAGAGGCTGCCTGGGCCCCGCCTGCAGCGACCACTGTCATCCCCTCGTTCCCCCCAGGTACTCTGCTGGACACGAACGGCCTGTATGACGAGGATGTGTGCACCCCGGACAACCTCCAGAAGTAAGCACTGCGCTCCCAGGCTGGGGACGAGGCACTGACGCCCTGACTCAGGTGGAGACAGGGACTGGGCAGGACCCACGCGGGAGAGCTCAGCTCAGGCTCATGAGGGCTTTTGTTTGGCAGAAACCTGTCCCTCATCTCACCTTTGAGAGCTTTTGAGAGCTGGGCCAGGCAGGTGCACCTCACGCCCTCACGCCCAGGGGGACTGGCCTTGCTAAATCTCTAGGGGTGTTTCCTAAACCTGTTTTCAGGAGCTAGCCCTGCCCCGGGCCCCTGCCTGCTGGGTACAGGAAAGGGCCTGGAATTTCCCCAGGCCAGGCCACCGGTCGACCCCTGTGAAAGAGCTGCTGGGTACGGCGCCTGCTGAAGGCAGCCTGGCAGCTTGCAGCACCAATCAGGCAAATACACCAGCAGCAATTAACACAGTTGACCATTTTCAAAGTAGAGACAGTTCCATCCCAGCCAAAATTCATTCTTGAGCCCAGTGAGATGTCCATAAAGAACACATCTGAGGGCTGGGCGCAGTGGCTCACGCCTGTAATCCCAGCACTTTGGGAGGCCGAGGCGGG
Organism: Symphalangus syndactylus; assembly: GCF_028878055.3. Taxonomy (NCBI): domain Eukaryota; kingdom Metazoa; phylum Chordata; class Mammalia; order Primates; family Hylobatidae; genus Symphalangus; species Symphalangus syndactylus. Next base: position 25,323,780 of record NC_072433.2, read on the forward strand.
CGGATCACAAGGTCAGGAGATCGAGACCATCCTGGCTAACACGGTGAAACCCCGTCTCTACTAAAAATACAAAAAATTAGCCGGGCGAGGTGGCAGGCGCCTGTAGTCCCAGCTACAAGGGAGGCTGAGGCAGGAGAATGGCATGAACCCCGGGGGGCGGAGCCTGCAGTGAGCCGAGATCGCGCCACTGCACTCCAGCCTGGGTGAAAGAGCGAGACTCCGTCTCAAAAAAAAAAAAAAAAAAAAAAGAACACATCTGAGAGGCCAACAGCAGAACCAATTTATAATTCACAGCCTGAGACTGCAGTCACGGTGACGGTTCCTTGCAGCTAATTTGAGCCAATTAATTAGATTATAGACTAAATTTGAAACATCATCCTATGCTGAGAAAATTCTTTTTATGAGATGATGATTAAAAAATGACTACCAGTAACTCTCAGATCATTGATGCTGGAATTAATTATCAAGGGCAAAGGACAGTGATGGATTCCATTTCTGAGCTGTAACAATGTTCTGAATGTCATTAGTGTATTTATCTTAAGGCTGATGAAAACCTTGTGGAAGCCCATGTTTGCAGGCCCTGCCTCGCCGGGTGCCCCTTTTCCATCTCTCCAGGCACTCACTGACCTGGCGGCCTGTGCAGGGTCTCTCACCACTGCACTTGCCATCCCAGGCCCTGGCCCCAGCCTGCCCTCTGCGATAGGGGCTCCCAGGAGGGGGTCCTAAGCCTCTGGCCCAGTGGTGCTGAGGCCCCAGGGGACAGGCTGGCAGGAAGCAGACAGGCATACTGCTTGTCTCAGGGGAACAGTGCCAGAAAGGGATTCCAGATGTCACATCCCCCTGCTCCAGCACCCTGCCCTCCCTGTGGATCCCCTAGCACCATCATGGGTTTCCTCACTCAGAAGCGGTATGACAGCCTGTTCCCTGAAGCGTCTTGGGGCCCACAGCAACCATTCTCGTTTCAGAGGAGGAAACAGAGGCTTGGAGGCTCGGTGACATAAGCAGAGTCACACAGCCATGTAGGGACAGCCCCACATGAGACTCCTCAGAGGTGCTCTCCTGGCTCCCTCAGCCCGTCAACCTGGGAACAACAGTCACAGGGGTCCTCGAGACTCATGGCAAAGACCAAGCTCCCCAAAACAGGCCCCCTACTGGTTCAGGGCAGAAGCCCATTCTGGGAAACTGGTGGGATCAGTTCTGTCTGAGTTCAGAAAGGGAAAGTGAGTGCTGGCCAGGCTGGGGTGGACGGAACACCTCGACGGGCTCCAGAGCCCAGATTCAGCCAGGAACCTGCAGGCAACTCAGCCTGCCCCCAGCTGAGGCCCTTTTTGGACCCGCAAGGGAGAGATCTTAAACCCAGCGCTTTGGTCCCACCCACCCGCTCCCACACTGGGAGGAGACCATGGCTCCACACACAGCCCCTGTCAGGCCCAGGGGCGGGCATGGGGGCTCACCTGCCTCCTGCATGTGTGGACAGAGTCCTGGAGAGTGAGGAGGGCCGCAGGGAGTACCTGGCGTTTCCCACCAGCAAGAGCTCGGGCCAGAAGGGGCGGAAGGAGCTGCTGAAGGGCAACGGCCGGCGCATTGACTACATGCTGCACGCAGAGGAGGGGCTGTGCCCAGACTGGAAGGCCGTGAGTCAGGCGGGCCCAGCAGCCAGGGCCATGCAAAGAGAGAGCAGGGCCCAGGCGCTGCAGCTCTCGACAGCCGACTCCCTGAGACCCCACGTCCCAGGCCACTCTTACAATGACACCCATCACTCCCTTAGACCCTCAGGGCCCCAGGTCTTCCAAGCCCCATCCCTCTGACTGCAAGAAGGTCCCAGCCCACCCCAGCCCCAGGGCCTCACTTCAGGGATCCCCAGGCCGCTCCCTGCAAGATGCCCTTGGAATCTGACCAGGATGTTTCTCCCCTCTCCCACTGGCCCCAGGAAGTGGAAGAATTCAGTTTTATTACCCAGCTGTCCGGCCTGACGGACCACCTGCCAGTAGCCATGCGACTGATGGTGTCTTCGGGGGAGGAGGAGGCATAGACCATCCGGAGCAGCGGGGCCTCTGCCAACCCTTGGAGCTGCAGCCCATCCCTGGGCCGTGTCCCCTCCATCGAGCGCCCGGTGCTTGGGGGAGGAGGGCAGGGACAGGGAGGGAGCCACAGTCAGTGCCCAGGAACCTGGAAGTTGCGCTGCTCTGCGCCTCTGGGCCTCACTGTGGACAGAGGAGTCAGGCCCGTCCTGGGAGCCTCCAGCTGCCTAACCAGTGCCATTCTTTCACAACACGATTTTCTACAAATCTACAGCACAACCGAGTTTGTAACCCGTGGGTTAGTATGAGGACCGGGTTCATGTACTCTCTGTATCTCTTAAGCTTCGTCCAGGGTTCTTTATTTTTGTCTGCTGCCAATGTCGTCTCGCATGCCTGCACCCTCGCATGCACGCTGCCCGCATGCCACGTGCCATGCCGTAGCCACAGACCCCTTGCTCGGGCCTCACCCAAGGCCAAACTCCAAACACAATCAGAACCAGCCAAAGAAGCACTTCCTGGGCACGGCCACCAGCTCTCCCGCCTCCAGTGTGGGCCGGCTCCCGCAGGGTCCGAGGGCTGCATCCCTACCAGCCAGCCCAGGGCTCTTCCCAGGGTCTCACATTCAAGGGCGATTACATTTTAAAAAGAAAAACAGAAAAAGGTTAATCATAAAACCAACCCTCACTTCACAGGGTCTGTAAGTCACTCATAGAACTTTGCTCTTCCTGAGACAGGGTCCCTTCCCCAGCTCAGGCACAACAGGGTCTGGCAGGCTCTGGCGCCCCGGGCCTCCTCTGGGAGCCTCCCATCTGGGCAGTGGAGCCATAAACGGGGAATCCGAGAAGAGAGCATCCACTTTTTTTTTTTTACAGGAAGAAGGGACTCACAGCATAAAGGGGGGTGGGGGGATCCTGATTTTGAAAATAATCTATTTGTAGCTTCTCTTCTATCAAAACCAACACATCCTCTTCTTTCTGCCAATCCTCTCCCCCACTGGACACCTCTCTGGTTCGGGACCAATCCCTCCCTGGGGACGTGCCCCACCTGCGTGCCGAATGAGCTCAGGAACCCCTGCCTGCCCCCCGGGTGGGGCTGCGGCTCTGGCCTCCCAGGCCCATCCTCAACAGCTACCCCAGCCAACACCACCAAGGCCACAAGGGGACCCTGGCCTAGGAAGCAGGAAGCCAAGCTGCAGAGAGCAGCCTGGCCCTCCCAGTGCGCAGGCTGGGGCAGCAAGACTGACAGTTGCCGCATGCCCAGGGCAGGGTATGGTACTGGCACCCAAGTTCAGCATGGCAGAGCTGGCCAACAGCCTGTGGTCCCTGATCTGCCTCCAGCCCCAAGATGCCTATAGCCCCCAGGCCCCTTCGGCAGCACTGCCTCTGCCCACCTGCCTTTAACAGACTCCAGGGCTGCTCCTGTCATGCAGCGAAAGTTCTGTTTCAAAGTTCGAGACTCAACTTGAAGGACTGTTTTTGACAATCCCCGCTGACCTCTGCTCCTCGTGGCGCCCTGGCCCTGCACCCAGCCTGGCCCAGGGCTGGCTTTGCCTGGTGAGGCTGGAGGGAGCACCAGGACCTGCTGTCTGCTGTCAGCCCCTCCTGGTGCTGGTGCCCTGATGCTGTGCCTTGTCACCCATTGAGCTGCAAGAGGGACCAAGAGGGGGCCACGCAGCCAGCCAGATGCCTGGCCCTGTGCTGGGGCAGACAGCACTGTGGAGCCCGGGGAGCCTGGCACTAGGACGTGCGTCCTTGTGACACTGGCCTGTCTGAACTCACCTGGCCTGGGAAGCACTGTCTGTGCCCGGGCCCAAGCCCTGCCCCGCTAGAGTCCAGAGCCAGGAAGGGGCTGCTGAGGGCGAGCGTCCTGTTGGGCTCCTCTGCCTGGCCAGCCCCTCCAAGGGTCTGGCCTGTGAGCCTTGACTGGGCTTCATGCTGTGGAGGCCCCCAACTCCCAGAAGCAGCTGGGACTCTGCTCACACAAGCGATTGGGCCAGCCGGCCCTGGACTCCTAGACCCTGAGCCGCCTGCCGACTGCCTGCACAGGGAGAACAGCTGAGGCCCGGGCAGGGCCCCCACACCAGACCCCAACATAGCTTCCCCACCCAGGCACCCCCCTTCCTGGGGCAGCAGGCGTGGGAGTCAGGGCTGCACGCTCCTCCCCTCCCACCTCACAGGCGGCCTTAGGCAAGTCATTTTCTGTCATCACAAGGTCGCCTCTGCCTAGTCAGGTCCTGGTGTCCAGAGTAAGGACGTGCGGCCCCCAGGCCCCCACATCCCTCCCTCAGCTCCAAGGCCAGGACGCCCCCTCCCCCGCCGCCCACTCACGTGTCTCATTGTGGCTGCCTGTGGACTCCCGGGCCTCGTGTACAGGCCTGGCCCTTCCACTGATTTTTAAAAGTGAACCATTGCTGGATCTCAGATTCTGTGGCATCTAAGGCCTAGCAGGGGTGGGCACAGGGGTTACCCGAGGCCCATACCAAGACTCTGTGCCTGCCCTAGGCCCAGTCTCAAAGGAAGCCACGAGGCACGGGGGCCGCTGAGGAAGGAAATGTTCATTTTCATTTGTCCAAAATCACCTTAAGTTTTAAGTATATTAATCTTGATGCTTTTTAACTATTGCTTTTTAACTTGCTGAGATTTAGAAATACTGTTAAAAGAAAAACTTTTTTAATTTCTGTATTTTTTTCTGTATTGTATCTTCATGGGACATTAGGGGTTTTCTATGGTAAGCACACCTACGGTTTTGGTAAAAACATCAAATATATATCCAGACGGTTCTTCCCTAGAAGAAAAACAAATCTTTACACCTGATAAAATATTTTGCAAAGAGAGGTGTTCTTTTTCCTTACTGGTGCTGAAAGGAAGGATGGATAATGAGGAGAAAATAAAACTGTGAGGCTCAAGGCTGGTGTTCTCCACTTATTTCAGCGACAAGCTGGGGCCAAGCCTGAGGGGCACGCCTGGGGGCAGGGGAGGGAGCTCCTGCCCCCAACTGCAGGACAGGCGCTGCCCAAGTCTGCCCTGAATCCGAGGACACCAGAACTCTGCTCATACAGGCGTCTTGGCTGGCCTGGCACAAGCCTCACCTCCTGAGCTGCGAGCCAGAGGCCACTGGGTTCTCTCACGTGGTGTCTGCTGTTACCTCTGAGAGCTGGGACATAACCAAAGCGGGGTTAGTGTGTGAGAGAAGCACACTGTGCCTACTTGCCTCCCTGGTGAAGTGGGGCTGGGCAGGGGCTGCTCCCTGCCATACCCTACCTGCAGGAGGGGCTTTCCAATCTGAGGGCGGTGCAGGGAACAGGGCTGCCTTCCAGCTCCCCTGACAGCCGCTTTCCTGGGCCTGCATCTCAGGAACTGCTCTGGGACAGCTGCCTTGTGTCCAGTCTCAGGTCCTGGCAGGCCTCCAGCTGGTGCAGCACTGAGGCCAGACACCTACGGATGTGGCTTGAAGTTATCTGTCAGGTTAAAGGGCCAGAACCCAGGCCTCTCAGCCCGGGCCCAGCCAGGGTCTTCAAGCCCCAGAGACCCAGCCACAACTCAGCATCTCCACCCCGTAGAGGGCCAGAAATCTCCACCCTCCTAGCAGAAGCCAGAAGAGCAGGGACCCAGAGATCCCTGAGAGTGGGACAGGCAGGACAGGCTCCCACCATGGGGACTGCTCGCCAAGGGCGGCGTGGACAACCCCACCGGCCAGCCCCACAAGCCCCCAGTGCTTCCACTCCCTCCCCAGCTGGGGAGAGATGTCTCCGCATTGGAGCTTTCCCAGAAGCACCTCAGAAGCACAAGCAGGGGGGTCTCCCCAGCCCCTCCAGGGCTCCAAATTCAGTCACCCTCTCATGCTCCCTGCCACAGCTGGAGCCAGAGGCCAGCAGTGCAAAGATGCAACAAGGCGCAGTCTTTCCCACCCCTGAGGCCGAGCAGCTCCCAGAGAGGAGAGGAGGACCTTCAGCCTTCCCCCCTAGAAAGCCATGAGCCACTCAGAACCCCAGCCCTCAGGCCACTTTATTGCTCAAGAGTGGTCATTCTGGGGTATCTGCGAGCCTGAACTCCATGGCGATGTCGCCTGTGTCAGGGTGAAACTCCACCGCATAGCTGACAGTCCGTGGGCCACCCACCAGTGCTCTGTGATCTGGGGCAGGGCTGAAGAAGTAGACGGCCTGCTTGCAGTGGGGGTTCCAGCAGCAGCCCCCCTGTAGGAAGAAGAGCAGGAAGATGGTGAGGGCTCCCTAGCACCTGAGCCTCCTTCCTAGCCAGCCCCCAGTCCAGGCAGCTCACAGCAGAGAGAAGCTGCTCAGGGGCCAGATGGCCCAGGACCACTGGGGGGTCATCATGTGGCCCGAAGAACTTGTGACAGAAACACCCAGAGCACGGGGGCAGGGAGGCCTCCCCAGGTGGCGCCTGCTCTCAGGGTCTGCATGCATACTGGGCCTGGCACACAGGCACTACCTCAGGGTCTGCAGGCTCCAGGAGGCCAGTGCTGAGCGTGCACTCCGGGGTGAGGTGGTACTCCATCCATAGCACTGCTGCGTGGCTTCGCCCGGGCCTGCCAAGGAGAGGGGGCCCAGCAAAAGTAGTCACACAAGAGGCAGAGGGGCACAGCTGCAGCTCCTGTGGCTTTCCAGAAACTTGTGGTCTTCCCCACTTCCTTCCTGCCCTGCTGGGAGCTCCTAGTGCTGCATCTACATAAACGTTCTTCAGAAAAACCCCAGCCAGAACAGCCGCAGCCAAGCCCCCACCTGAGCCAATCCGAGCCCTGCAGCCGGGCCACACATGGGGCAGGGCCGGCATGGCTCCAGGGTCCGGGGGGCTTGAAGCACAGCCTGGCACTGAAGGCTGGAAGGCCCCTCTGATACCCCAGACAGCAACCCTGGGAGCTCAGGTGATGGCGCCCGCCCTGCCTGGCTGCCTGCCCCGGGTTGGGAGGTGCTTCCAGGAGAAGTCATTCCTCGGGCGAGGGTGGGGTGAGGGCCGGAGCAGGACAGGGCTGCCCGTGCCTGGACGCAAGCAGCGCTTGCTGACCCTGACCTGCTTCAGCTCCCAGGAGGGTTCAGGAAAATGGTGCATCGGTGACCACAGGAACTAAGCTCCCATCTTCCTGAGCTGTGATCCAACAAGGGACCCTCAGCTGTAGGGGGTGAGCAGAGCCCTTCCTGGCTCCCCCACCACTGGCACACACAGGACCGTGGGAACCACCACACGCGCAGGGCCACTCTGACAGGGACGGGCAAGGTTGTGGGGAGGACGAATATCCCCTCCACATGTCAGTGCCTCGCAGGCCAACTGTGCTCACCACGGGGGTGAGAACTCCAAGGGCAAGCAGCAGCCCCTGCCTGCCCCCCAGCCCTCCCTGCACCCACCTCCTGAGCTCCACGGTGCCCTCGGCACACAGGGGCTGCGGGGGCACCGGCTGCCGGAAGTCAAAGGCCAGGATCTGCCGGGGCTCGGAGAGGCTGCGGCACGGGTACTCCCACAGTGGGTGGGGCTCAGCCTCCCTGCTCTCCTTGAAGTCCAGGGCACGCTGCGAACAGAAGGGGGCCTGGGGGCTGCAGAGACAGGCCGGCGGCCAGACAGAGGGACCCCTCCCTGGCTTGGCTCCCACTGACTGCAGTCACAAGGGGTGTGCGTTCTCCCGTAAAGATGCCGAGCGCCCAGCAGACCAGTGGCTCCCCCTCTCTGCCACTTCTCTCTCATCAGTGGCTCCCCAGGCACTGCTGGCTCTGAGCCTCACTCTCCGGATTTTTAAGATGGGGTGGTACCGCCTGTTTCAAGCTGTTCTGAGGACCACACGTCTACATCACTGGTGAGAACACCCAGCACCTAGAAACTTGGTGACCACCACAGCTGTGTGGCCATGACAGGTGGGCCCCAGGCCACGGGGAGGGATAAATGTGTGACAATACAGCCCCGGTGCCTGGCGGCAGGTTGGGGGCACCTGCATCCAGGAGGGATGCAGAAAGCTGCCTGGAGGAGGGGAGCTGACAGTCAAATGGGAGCCGGCAGAAGGGCCAGAGGACGTCCTTGAGGATAGAGCTAAGCCAGGAGAGCAGGCCAGGGCACCCAGGCCAGCCGGGCCACTCTGCAGGGGTGGTGTGGGGAGCCAGCTAGGGCATTCCTGCAGCGGGATGTGGCCAGACTCAGATCTACAAGTTCATGTGGGCTCCGTGTGGAGGACGGCCAGAGCAGGAGGGGCCCAAACTAGGACGGCAGCAGTCAGGGGACAGCCTGGGTCAGAGGCTCACTGGGAGCACGAAGGCCAATGGCAGGGGACAGGAGGACTTGCCAGGGAGGATGCCCGGGGCCCTGGGCCTGGCTGGTCGTGTGAAGTGGCACCAGGTCTAAGACAGGGCACTGGAAGGGCCAGGCTGAGGGTGGGGAAGGGCAGGTGGATTTAGAAAGCATAGAAGTAAAAATGCCTGGCACCCCACTGTGGGATATCCACCACTCTCGGCCATCTGCCTTAGCACACGAGAGACAGACACTGGCCCAGGACCAGAGTGGCAGAACCGTATCAGCAAGAGGGGACAGGGACAGCCAGGGTGGGCAGGCCATGAGCAGGGGCCCAGGGGAGGCATAGAGCACATGGATCCAGTGCATGCAGGGCTCAGCGCGAAGGAGATTTCTAAAAGCATCAAACAGTCAATGGTCTGCTGTGAGAGGCGGGTAAGATGCAAACTGAAAATATCCACAAGGTTTAATTTACTTAAACAAGTGTTCACACACAGGCAATCCATGTTCGCTATGGGAAAATGTGAGCAGAAAGGCGAGCAGAAGCAGAAAAGCCCCACCTCCCCACGCGCAGCTGCTGCTGCGGGGCCACCGCTGCTTCCCGCTCCTCCGGTGTCCATGAGATTTCTTTTTTTGAGACAGGGTCTTGCTCTATCACCAAGCCTGAAGGCAGTGGCGCAAACGCAGCTCACTGCAGTGCCTCAACCTCCCAGGCCAAAGCCATCCTCCCACCTCAGCCTCCTGAGTAGCTGGGAATACAGGTGTGCACTGCCATGCCCGGCTAATTTTTTTGTTGAGACAGGGTCTTGCTATATTGCCCAGGCTGGTATCGAACGTCTGGGCTCAAGCAATCCACCTGCCTCAGGTTCCCAGACTGCTGGGATGACAAGCAGGAGCCACGTGCATTTCCTTAATACACAGCATGGCCCATGCTCCTCACCCTGCCCCTCTCATGTGGATGGAACAGGACCCTCAGCTTCAGTCCTCATGAATCCAAAGACCACTGGCGCTGTCAGGACAGCCCATGGTTCTGGAGAACGTAGGCCCAGTTGCTAATCCCTACCATGTAAATAACCTGTGGGACACTCCTCAGGTACCCCTCCTGGGAATGGAGCCCCCACCATGGAAATGGCTGCCTAAGAAGGTTCCCAGACAGCCTCTGGAAAGGCTGCCCCAATAGAAAACAAGCTGTAGGCACTGACGGGGGCAGTTGCAATGACAGGACGTGCGGGCCCAGTGGAGATTCTGACACAGGGTGACAGCACGGAGCCAAGAACAGGACTGGTACCAAGCAATGCTCATGTTGAACCACACAAAATGGCAGCGCCTGACCTCACTGCCCCCAACAGAAGAGACTGTGCTGCCCAAGCCAGGACCCTGTGAGAGGCCTGCGCCGCAGGAGCAAGCGCGGGGGGACTACGCACAGTGTGGCCCTGCCTACCTTAATCATGTCGTCCATGATGTGCACGTCGAAGCCTTCACAGTCACCACAGGGGCTCCGGATCCGCCACAGGTCCTGTGAGGAAGGAGCAGCCCTGTCCACACCCGCCCGCCAGGGCACAGGGAAGTGTGGCAGCAAGAACAAGAGGCACATCTTGCTGTTCCCTGCACACCTGAAAGAGACCCCCAAGTATGAAGGGCCTCAGAGAGAACAAAGATCCACAACGGTTTCTGTAACAGACTGGGTTGGGCGGGAACCTGCAACTTCTGACGTGACACCTGAGTCCTCTCCTATAAGGGACAGTCAGCCAGAGCTACCAGGCTGGGGGCTGCACACTCCTATCCGGGCCATCCTGAACATCATTTCTTTGGGAAGAAATTTGTAAGCCATTTCTCTACCCAGCATCATCTCCAGTCCATGAGGATGCTGGGGAGAGAAAAAGGCCCTGCCAAGAGGAATCCAGAGGACACTCAGGCCACACGGCCTTCCCTCTCTTCCTCCTGGTCACATGCATGCATGGATTGTGACATCCCCTCTTCGGCCATGAAAACCAGAATTCATGTGGAAATCTAATTAGGTAAACAAGTAACACAGGAGAAATGCCCAGAATTTCAGTGATGGAGCCAATAAGCTAGGAGAGAAAACCACTCTCATCAAATGAGATACACTCGCCATCCAGGGTAGAGCTTTTCAAATCCTTTTAATAAAAATGCCCTTCCCAAAATGACTTTGTGACTATGGTTCTGCTTTGATGAGAAAATTAAAAGGAAGCTTTTCCATTTTTTCTTGCATAAAGCAGCTGACTCTCCCAATCTCAAAATGCTTTTAACAATTGAAGCCTTGGCTCTTAATGAGAGCAGAGCAGGCCACACGGCATGGCTTCTGAAACGCTTAATTTATATTTTTTAATTATTCTGATAAGCCACAATTGTAAAATGACAACACTCAGCCATTTCCATTTCGTATGTCAAATTATCGCATTTTTTAAAAGGCAAGCATCTTCTACTCAACCCCACAGTGTGCTGACACAGAAAGAAAACACAAGCTCAAATCATCAAGGCCCGAGCTGCTCCACAGGTGCCCAAGGTTCCTGCAAGAGAACAAGGTTCCCCACCCGCCTCCTCTGCTTTTTTCTGCAACATCCCCAGGGTGGCCTACCCTGAACTCCACAACCACAGCGTGCAGCGAGGCTGCCTGGGGCATCACCACGGCACCTGGCCCCAGGTGCTGGTCCACAGCGGTCCGCACGTACCAGAAGTAGAGGTTGTGCCACGGCAGCAGGCTGGTAGTGAAGAATGGCTCGCCCAGGAGGAGAGAGACCTGGTGAGCAGGGCGAGAAGCAGGGCCCAGGCATCAGAAGGGCTCGGCCCAGGAGCGTTAACAGGAACACGGAAGCAACAGGCCACTCAAGTCACTCAAGTCACTCCCTCACTCCCTCCCCCTCCCTCCCTCACTCAGTCACTCACTCATTCAGTCACTCATTCCCTCCCTCCCTCAGTCAACAAACAAGCAAGGCAGCAAGGCTCTGTACCTGCCCTGGAGGCTGTAAAGATTACAACCAGATATGAGACCCGTGCTCAGGAGGGCAGAGTGGAAGAGGGAAGCAGACAAAGAGACAAAGCAGGGCTGACCCCATGTGACAGAAAAAAGCAAGGATGGGGATCACGGAGGGAGCCCAGAAATAAACGTGCCAGACGGGGCTTCCAGAGTGGCATCCTGTCAACCCCCACTGGACACTTTATCTCAGGACTTACCGGGGCTTGTCTCCGTCTCCCTCCCCAGGCTCTGAGCACCACAAGAGCAGGGACTGGCGGCCCAGCATCCCCAGCAGTGGGCCAGTGCCGTGACCAGATGTTCTGTGAACATTTGTGAGTAAAGGAACACATGCATGGCGAGGAGCCTGAACGGCCGAGGGAGGGGCAGCAGGGGCAAGAGTGAGGCCGGGAGACAGCAAGGCCCCCCAAGGTGAGGGTGTGGAGCTGCACAGGAGCCAGCCCAGCCCAAGGCAGCCAGGACAGGGTAAGGGGCTGGACTCATCCCGGAGGTGGCGGTGGGGGTGGTGGGTGTCACTAAAAGCTTTCATCAGGGGTTCAAAATCAGAAGGAATGTGATTTAGAAGATCCTGCTGAGGACCATGAAGTGTGGAAGGGAATCTGCAGGTGCTGGGGATGGATGCGACTTGGGAGAGTGCAGAAAGAGTCATGGGAAGAAACGGAGACTCCAAGGTGGGAGGAAAGGAAGGAGTGGCAGAGGGTAAGGAGGCAGCCAACCCCAGGCGGGCCCAAGCAGACAGGCACCAAAGAGGGGCCAGTCAGAGATGACGGAGGTGCAGCAGGAAATGCTGGGAGACAGAAAGGGCTGCCCTGAGTGCTTCCTGGCCTCCCCCCACAGCATCAGGAACATGGCAAGAACGCCTACTCCCGCCACTCCAATTCAACGTGACCCCAGTCTACCAGTACACCACATAGCAGCTTTCAGAATCATCTCCTATGCCCTCATCTATGAGGGAGAAAAAAGGCGACTTGTGGATAAATATTTATAGTAGCATTACTCACTACAGCTCAAAAGTAGGAGCCACCCAAATGTCCATCAGCTGATAAACAGATAAATAACATGGTCTATCCACACAATGGAATCTTACTCAGCAAGAAAGAGAAATGAGGTATTGATTCAGGCTACGACATGGATGAGCCCTGAAAACATGAAGCCACATGAGAGGCCAGTCACGAAAGACCACACATTGTCTGATTCCATTCACACAAGACGCCCAGAATGGGCAAGCTAAAGACAGAAAGGAGAAGAGTGGGACTGCGGACAAATGGTGCGTGACTGCCAATGGGTAATGAAAGGGTTCTTAAACTGATGTGGTGATGATTATACAACCTTATGAATATACAAAAATCACTAAGTGAATAGTAAGGTATGTGAATTGTATCTCAATAAAACTGTTATTTTTTAAATGGGCAAAAGGCTTGAATAGATATTTCACCAAGCAAGACACGAGCACACGAAATGATGTTCACCATCATCAGTCATTGGGCAAATACAAATTAAAACTATGTGGAGACATCACCACACTCCCATTAAAATGGTTATTCTAAAAAAAAGCCAATGCCAGGTGCTGGTGAGGATCCGAGAACCTGGACCCTCAGACGTTACCGATGGGGATGTCAAAGGGATAGCCACTTCGAACAACAGTTCAGCAGCTTCTTAAAAAGCTGACCGTAACTACCACATGACCCAGCAATCTACACCAAGGCATCTGCATAAGAGACTGAGGACATACATCCTCTCTAAGACCGGTGAACCCATGTTCACAGAAGCCTTATTCAAAGTGGCCAAAAACTGGACACAATCCAAACGTCCATAAGCAGGTGAATGGATAGCCACACCGTGGAATGCTACGCAGCCTTAAAAAGGACGAAATGGGTGAACCTCAAAGACGTTATGCTCAGTGAAAAGGAGCCAGACTCACGAGACCACACACTGTGTACCTCACTTTTGAGAAATGCCAGAAGAGACACATACTGGAGACACAAACCAGACCAGTGGCTGCCAGGCCTGGGGCAGGGGGATGCTGACTATTAACAGGCTCCCGGGAATTTGGGAGGTAACAGAAATGTTCTCTTTTCATTCCCATTTTTTTAGAGACAAGATATCACTCTGTCAGCCATGCTGTAGTGCTCTGCCACAAGCACGGTTCACTGCAGCCTCCAACTTCTGGGCTCAGGCGATCCTCCCACCTCACCCACCTCAGCCTCCTGGGACTACAGGCACGTGCCACCACACTCGGTTAATTTTTTTTGTTTTTATAGAGACAAGGTCTCCCTATGTTACCCACATTGGTCTGGAACTCCTGGATCCAAGCGATCCTCCCACCTTGGCCTCCCAAAGTTCTGGGATTACAGACATGTGCCACCATGTCTGGCCTGGAAATGTTCTAAATGAGACTGGGTGACGGTTAACTCCATACATTTACTTAAAAAATCACTGAACTGTACACTTGAAATGCATTAATTTTGTGGTATGTCAACTACATCTCAATAAAGCTGTTATTTAAAAAAAGACTGGCAGGAAAGATGAAAGATGACAGCTCTGCTTTGGATGAGTCCAGTTTGTGGGATATTCAAGGAAAGGTGACAGGATGGCAGCTGGACATGAGATTTGAATCCAAAATAGTAAAGAGTGAAGGTCGGCTCTGATGGTCACTGATTCACACATGAGAAGGAACATGAATACCAGAGAGGATGCAGTAGGGGGAAGCGGGGGACACGGGGAGAGTGCCATGGAGAAGCTCAAGGGAAGGAGCAGCCAGGAAGGTGAGGGGAAAGCGACCTCCCCAGCACAGGCAGAAGTCCCGGGTCACAAGGACAAACAAGTACAGCAGATGAAGCCTGCAGGGAGACCGTGGGAGTAACGACGAGGTTGCTGGCAGAAGCAGTTTCAGGGCCTGGAAGCCTGACTGCAGCAGGAAGCCGTGGATGGGGAATGAAGACAGGAGTGCGGTGGAGAGGAAAGGACGCGCTCTGCTCCTAGGAACCCCAAGACAGCTGCTCTGTTCTGACCTGAAGGAGCAGAAATAAGGCTGAGCTAAGAGCAGTACAGCCAGGTGTGGTGGCTTATGCCTGTAATCCCAGCATTTTGGGAGGCTGAGGCTGGCAGATCCCATGAGCCCAGGAGTTCAAGACCAGCCTGGGCCACATGATGAAACGCTGACTCTACAAAAAATACAAAAATTAGCCGGGCGTAATGGCACATGCCTACAGTCCCAGCTACTCGGGAGAGGTGGGAGGATCGCTTGAGGCTGGAAGGTTGAGGCTGCAGTAAGCCAAGATCGTGCCACTGCACTACACCCTGGGCAACAGCGCGAGACCCCATTTTCAAAAAAAAAAAAAAAAAAGAAAGGAGCAGTGCAACCATCTGCTCGCTGGGCAGCTCCATGAAAGCCTCACTACACCCTTGATGGTGGGAGCTCCTAGGAGGTAAGGTTACGTGGAGGACCCACCGTGAGACCCCAGGGACAGGGTGGGGCCTAGGCTACTTCAGTGCCGTGCTGCCCACCCTAACACAGCCCAGCGTAGCCGAAAGGCTCCTGCTACTCACCTTTCTGCCCTTCAGGTCCTCATTTGTTAATAATTCTGGCCGTTTCTCTATGATGTTAATTTTATCTTCCAAGTGGTTAGCCTTGAAGATCTTAGAAAGAAAACCGTAAAATTACTGTATTTATACTAAAGTATTGTTTTTATCAGGAAAAATAATCTCTCAAAGTTGCATTCTCCGCTTTGAATTTTCTGGCAAATAATTCTGGAAAACCACTTTTATCTGCTTTGTGGAAATCCTCTCCTTGGGGGGCATCCTATAGACTATGGATGAGATCAGGAGCAGAATGTGATAAAAGCAAAAGAAATTTCTCCCGCAGGTGCACACCAGGACTCAGTGCGAGCCTGCAGTTCTGGTGAAGGGAGTTCCCCTTTGGAGAGGAAATCAAACCAGTTACTGGCCAGGGAGAGAAATGCCATCTCCCATCAGGCTGTGAGCACTGGCTCCCTCAGCACTGATGTCCCAGAAACACATCCTACATTCAATTCTACCACAACAGTAGCTTTATGTGAAGTGAGGAGAAAAGCCTAAACTTCTTCAGACACAAAAAAACAAAGCAGAGTGCAAATGCCTGCCTCTATTTCAGTGACAGCCCCCAAGGCCTCTGGCTGCTCTCCAGGCAGCAACCAAGACAACACAGGGCTGCAAGTGAGCTGCCACTCCTTCGTTCCCCCCCGGGACAATGCCACTTCAAAGCCATCAACCCAGACCCCACAGGTCCTCTCACTATTTCAGCAACAACAATTCTCACTTACTTTTCTCAACAGTTTGTGAGAAGCTGCTGAGCTCTCGACTGTAAACACCTAGAGGGAACACCATGCTATTAGTTGTAAGATATTCACTTAATAGAGAAGAAATTAAAGATTAAAATGTGACAAGACCATCCTAAGGCAGAGGACACACCTGAACAACCCTCCCTGCACTCATTCCCTCCCTGGGGCAGCCTGAACACCAGCTCTGAGGCCTGATGCATGCCTGCACGCACAGGCAATAAACCCCCCAGCCCCTGACCCGAGCATGATGCGCCCACAACAGTGGCCTTTGCAAAAAGCCTTGACCACAGAATTGTGCACCCGGACCACACGACGCCCTAACTCACGAGCCCACCCCAGGAGGCTGACAAGGGTGCACGTCAGTACCTGCTCCACCCCCAGGTGATGGGCCAACATGGAGAGCAGGCTGCCATCGCTGACACACAGACACACGCTGTCTGGCTTCAGCACCTGCGGGGAATGGGCAACCTCAGCACAGGGCTTCCTCCAGTTTGCCAGAAGATTCCTGCTGGCAAGCTGTCAGAAATGCTTCCCTTCTCACCCCACTTGCCCAGACCTCGGACCATCCCCCCGCGTCCTCATGCAGTAACCACCCCCAGCCACAAACATGCCCGCCTTGCTCATGTCTCCCCACCTGTCCCCACTGTCAGAAAAGACACTCCTCAACCCAGCCTAGTGGCCCCGCTAAAGGCCTGCCCCACCTGCAGGCCACCTCCCAGTCCATGACAACAGGCTTCTTCCCTGTCTGGTGACAGCACAGACAGCTGAGAGCCTCCAAGGCTCGAGTGTTCACAATTGACTCCCCAAAGTCAGGGATGCCTTTCTGGGTGACAGACCCCTCTGAGAGAAACTCAGGATGGCTTGGATCCTCCTCCATCCCCCAAAATGCACACATGCACACTTATTTCTGTACACACCCCCAAGGGCTTCAAGAGACCCTCCCTCTAAGCCCCATCTGTAATCCCCAGGCTGAGTCCCCTGCTACAGGTAGCAGGGAGCAAAGGTTTTCAGGCAGGAGAGCGACATGATCAGATTTACATCTTAGAAAATTTTAGAACGGCGACAACACATGAAAAGAGGGGTGGCCTAACCCACTGTGACCACCCACAGCAATGACTGTGTCTGACAAGGCAAAGGCGTCCAGCAGGAGCCCAGCCAGAGGCTCTCCCAGTAGAGCAGAGAGCAAGCCCTCAGGAAGTCCAGCCCCAGGCTCTCCTGCTTTCTGCTCCAGTGCCCACCCCAGGAGGCGATCGCTGAAGCCACTCATAGACAAGAGGACACAGGAAAGAAACAGCAAATCATAAGCAGAGTGCTGGGGCTCATGGGACAAACTTATTTTTCTCTTTTCCCCACAACCAGCCAAGTGGCTGGACACTTACGGTCCTCAGAGCCTGGACGTATCGATCAGTTCTGTCCTGATCATTGATCTCCCCAAACCGAGGCCGGTTCCAGAGCAGGTGAGCCTGGCAGTCGCACACGGGGCGCATCTGGCGGACTCTCTCATTCTTTTCAGGGCTAGGCCAGGAGATGAACAAACAAACGTGGGCTGTGAGCGCCTCCACAGGTCTCTAGAGGGCATGAATCTGGACACTGGTCTCCAGTAGGCATGAGAGCCTAGAGCACCTGCTAGTTCCAGACTTATCCTACGCGTCTGCTCTAAACAGATTCCAGCAACCCACGACAGCCTCTCCTGGGTATACACGAATGGGCACTGACACATCGGTCACAAATCTTTGTTCTTATATTATCCTGTCCAGACACAAATCAACCCACTGGCACCTCCAAAGGATCTGTAAATGGGGAATTTACATGTAAGTCTCAGAGGCTCATCCTCCACCCCCATGAGGCTCGACGTACCCGGTCCTCTGCAGGCTGTACCATACGCAGTAGTCATCGTGGTGGGCTACCAGATAGAGCGCTGAGCCCTGCACCACAGGCTCCTCTTGTGGCAGGAAGTACACACACTGCATCCAGTGGTCTCGCCACTGAAACGCAGAACAGAGTCAGCTGTCAACAAGCTGCAGAGTGAGCAATGCTTCTAATCCAGGAGCCAAATGCCAGAGAACTGCCAGTTTTCAGGACGTCCACAATGTAGACTGCAGCTGGCATTTGTGGCCAAGGAGATAAAGAAATAAACTCTAAACTCAGAGGCCAGTGGCCCAAAAGTTTGCAGGAACCCTGTTGGCTTCAGGAAGACACAATGTGGCCAAGGGCAGCGATCTGCCACAGTGGCTCAGGGGAGGGGACAAGTGCAGGCTCCAGTCCCCACCCCATCAGAGTAGCACCAAAGCTCTCTCTTCAACATGTAGGGCTGTGCTGAATGTTTCATTTGAAGGAAAAAACAATGGTTTAAACCTAGTGGTTTGAGGGGAACCTTTCAGAATAGTCCCATGGCATGCATTCCAAAGGCTTTAACATACTCGGAATTTACAAAACAGTCAAACGCAATGCACTAAACCTAACTGGATCGTAGACTGAGGAAACAAAAGCTATCAAGGACTTCTGGAGACAAATTTTATTTTGAACCATATGTTAGACGATACTATGGAACCACTGTTTTTCTTAGGTGTGATCATGTGTTTCGTTTATGTTGCAGACTGTTTTCATTCTTGGGAGATGTGTTGAGGTATTTAAAAGTAAAGTGTCAGATGTCTGCAACTTACTTTCAAATGATTTAGCAAAAAAAAAAAATGCGTGCACACGTGTGTGTGTGTGTGTGTGTGTGTGTGTGTAGAGATGCAGGGCGAGAGGCAGAAAGACAAAGACAAAGCAGGTATTGTCAGGTAACATGGGGTACCTTAAAATGGCACCGTACCTTAAGATGGGGCCGGTTCCGGGTTCTTCTCCCCTCCTTGACCAGGCACTGTCTGAACCCGCCAAAGGAGGGCCAATCAGAAAGAAGCATCTCCCGCCTTCCCTTGGGCCCGCCCCTAGCCCAATCCAAGTAGGTCCAGCACACCAGCAGCCCTCTCTCTCTTCTCTTCCTTCTCCTTGCGTGGTGCCGCTCGATACCTCCAATAAAGATCTCTTGACCGCGACCGGTGTAGTTTGGTCTCCGCCCGGCCCCTTTCATTAGTGCCGTGACTCAGATCGGGACTCCCCACCCCCCTCGGTGGGACCCCGATCCCTTTCGGGCTCAGTCCAGACCCCGGCCAGTCTTCGCTCATTCTCCTGTTCGCCAAGCTGTTTGCCCAACACCGGCCTTGTCTTGGTAAGTCTTCCCCTCCAGGGTCTACCTCTCTAGGCAGGCAAGAGACCCCACAAAGCGCCTCGCCTCAAGCCCCTAAGGCCACGGTAGAACCCAAATAGCAAAACTGGCCCACATATCCCCTAGACAACCAAAGCAAATGGCCCACTTATGGGTCTCTCGATCCTAACATTCTCCAGGATCTCTACAATTATTGCGAGTGAACAGGAAAATGGGTAGAGATCCCATATATCCACGGCTTCTTTCTCCTATGGGATAGACCTAACCTTTGTCTCCCTTGCAAACCGCAGCAGCTCCTTGCCGATAAACCGCCAACCTCTCCCTCTGCCCCTGACTTCGACCCAGCCGACGAACCCCCCACCATCACCACCCTCCGCCACGTCCTCCGGCCGCTACCCAACCGGAAGTCGCCCAGCCTCCCGCTGCCCCCCCCATGCCCTCAACCGCCTATCCCGTCAGGCCCGGCCTTCAGCCCCCCCACCACTTGCTCAAAGTCACACCCCCCACCTTGCCCCCCTTAGAGAGATGGCAGGAGCTGAAGGTATTGTCTGAGTCCACGTCCCCTTTTCTATGGCTGACTTATCACAAATAGAAAAACACCTAGGCTCCTACACTTCCAATTCTGCTTCCAATACCTCATCCAAGCTTATAGCCTTCCATGCTCTCTAACACCCTCCTCCCCGAGAAGTGTAGGCGAGTCTAGGAACAAGCTCGAACTTATGCAGCATACAGGATAAAAATGAAAACCCGTCCGCTTTTCTAGACCGCCTTACACAGGCACTCCAACAATACACCAACATAGATCCCGAAACCCCAGACGGTAGGCAACTCCTCATGTCCCATTTTTTGCTCAGAGTTTTCCTGATATCAAAGGTAAACTAAAAAAAACTGGACAAAGGCCCCCTCACCCCTCAAAGCGAGATCTTAGCAACGGCATTTAA
This sequence comes from Symphalangus syndactylus, assembly GCF_028878055.3. Classification (NCBI taxonomy): domain Eukaryota; kingdom Metazoa; phylum Chordata; class Mammalia; order Primates; family Hylobatidae; genus Symphalangus; species Symphalangus syndactylus. The sequence continues at coordinate 25,343,491 of NC_072433.2, forward strand.
GGTGTATCACAATCGAGATGAGAAGGCAAAGAGGCAGAAGTACCAGTTACTGGCACAAGCCCTTCAAGTCTCCCCTCGATCACACGGCCATAAGTTGTCGTCTGCCCATCCATCCCAACGTCAGCCCCCAGGGCCCTGTTTCAAATGCGGAAAGGAAGGGAACTGGGTCTGAGAGTGCCCAAATCCCAGGCCCCCCAACCGGCCATGTCCTAAATGCCACCAATCTGGCCACTGGGGCGTAGACTGCCCCGGCTCCTGAAGCGGGGCCGGGCCAGCTACCATCCCAACTCCCAATCCTCTAGGATTGGCCATTCAAGACTGACGGGGCCTTGGGACTTCCTTCCCAACACAAATCATCACCACACAGGAGCCCAGGGTCTCTTTAACAGTGGATGGATGTCCCATCACCTTTCTCCTAGACACCAGAGCTACTTTCTCGGTTTTAAGGGAATTTTGGGGCACCACTTCCCTCTTTGGATCTCCCATAGTCGGGGTCAGAGGCCAAACCATACGTCCAAGAGCCACTCCTCCCCTCTCCTGCACTTTCTCCGGCCACATCTTTTCCCATCGATTCCTAGTCATGCCACAATGCCCACTCCCTTTGTTAAGAAGAGACATCCTCTCAAAATTCAAAACCTCTATCACCTTTAATCCAGTCATCCCCCCAAAAATCCACCTCACTCATTGCCCTAGTTGCTGATTCCATATACCAGGCTCCTGCTCCTCCTCCGCCTTCACTCCCAACAGGCGTCAATCCTGTAGTTTGGGATACTACCACCCCTTCGTTAGCACTATGCACCCCCATACAAATCTCCCTCAAAAACCCACATCACTTTCCCAGCCAACCCCAATATCCTCTCCCCACCTCTAGTCTGAGAGGATTACAACCAGTTATCTCCGATCTCCTCAGGAAGGGGTTCCTTAGACCAACCCACTCGCCATTCAACACCCCCATTCTTGCAGTAAAAAAATCCAATGGCACATTCCGCCTCGTTCAGGACCTCAGACTCATTAATGAAGCCGTTAAACCCATTCACCCCCTAGTCCCCAACCCCTATACTCTCTTGTCCTCAATTCCTATCTCAAGGATGCTTTCTTCACCATTCCTCTCTCCCCCCAATCACAAGATCTCTTTGCTTTCACCTGGACTGACCCAGACACCAAACAGTTACAACAACTGACATGGACCATTCTTCCCCAAGGGTTCAGAGATAGCCCTCACATTTTTGGTCAAACCCTAGCTTCAGACCTACAAAAATTACACTTTCCCCAGTCCACCCTCCTACAATACGTTAATGACCTCCTCCTATGCAGTCCCTCTCTAACTGTCTCACAAACTAACACCACCTCTCTTCTCAACTTCCTTGCTGACCAAGGCTACCGAGTATCCCCCCAAGAGGTCCAGCTCTCCCTCACTCAAGTCACCTATCTAGGAGTCCTCCTTGCCCATGACTCAAAGGCCACCACCCTAGACCGAAAGTGCTTCATTAGAAGTCTTCCCATCCCAAAAACCAAACAAGAGATACTCTCCTTCTTAGGACTAGCAGGCTACTTTAGAACTTGGATCCCCAACTACTCTTTATTAGCAAAGCCCCTATATGATCTCTCCCGAGGTACCCCATCTGAGCCTGTAGAGGCCAGTCAAGCAGCCCTTCCTGTCACTCCAACAGGCACTACTCAAAGCCCCAGCCCTACATCTTCCAGACTTACAACAACCTTTCATTCTATATGTACATGAGCACAATGGCTTGGCTCTTGGAGTCCTAGGTCAGATGCACGGACCCACCTTTGCGGCAGTTGCATACCTATCCAAACAATTCTGAGAGCGAACTCGGCCCGCAGGGAGCTGAGTTTTCTCCTTTCCCTCCTCACTCATCCGGCCTGGGTTTCCTCCCTTCTCTCGCTCAAAAAATCCTGGTACCAGGTAACCCACGGCCCTCGGCCTTACAGAGGCCCATCAGTTCTTTCGTTTCAGTGACGACCGGCTCGAAGGTTCTGACTCGCAACATGGCCATCGGCTAATAGGGGACGCCCTGTTCAGCCAGCCGCCGTATACATATACCCCTTCCTCTCTCACCATGGGAGGCTCTGCATCCCTGCCGGCCAACTAGACCCCACCGTGAGAGGGTGGGCCCCCTGCCTTCGGGCCCTGGCTGCAGCCTACCTACTACTTCAAGAGTCAAAGAAATTAACGTTTAGGGCAGCTGTTGTCATTACCTCCCCCCATCACCTCAAGGAACTCCTGACCTACAAAAGTCTCCGCATACTGTCTCTCCTAGTTTCCTTCCTGCACGATTCCGCTGTAACTTTCCAAACATGTGCACCCCTCAATCCCGCCACCCTCCTGCCTGTCTCTCCTTAAACACAAACCCACAAACCCCTCTAAAGCCAGGCACGCCTGTACCCCACAACCCTCTCAAAGTTCACATTTCTAAAACGCCCTCCAGGGCCGCGTGCGGTGGCTCACGCTTGTAATCCCAGCACTTTGGGAGGCCGAGGCGGATGGATCACGAGGTCAGGAGATTGAGACCACGGTGAAACCCCGTCTCTAATAAAAATACAAAAAAAAATTAGCCGGGCGTGGTGGCAGGTGCCTGTAGTCCCAGCTACTCGGAGAGGCTGAGGCAGGAGAATGGCGTGAACCCGGGAGGCGGAGCTTGCAGTGAGCCGAGATTGCGCCACTGCACTCCAGCCTGGGTGACAGAGCAAGACTCCATCTCAAAAATAAATAAATAAATAAATAAATAAAACGCCCTCCCTTCCTACTATTCCTAAGGCATAAGCTGCCGCCCTCATGCCTGCTCCGAGCCTGCTCTTCTGGCTCTCCGCCTCTTACATCTTCTTCTACGGACCCTCCTCCGCCAACAGGCCCACTTCACAACCCTACTACCTGTTCACCCTCAAAGAAACCTACAACGCTAACCGGAGGTCACACACCAATGTCATCAGTTACACCCGATGCTCCGTCGACGCATCCTCAGTAAACCTTCCCCTCCCTAAACTCACCATAATAAATAGAGGTTAGGACCCTTATTTCCACATGTTCCACTTTGCCATTTGCTTTCCACACCAACAATCCTGCAGCGCCTGTAAAACTGAATGGCCCCAAAACTATGGGTGTCCCTGGACCAGCTGTGTTATGAATTAAATCACCAAAAAAACAGACAGACAGACCCCATTCATATATTATGTCACCAAAACAATGCCTCATCTCGAGCAATTCACATCACCAACCCAGCCAACGCAATCTGGGGCCAGGCAGCCACAGGGGGAATATACCCAAGCAATGCCTGGTCTTATCCAGCACAAACTATAACCATCACCCGTACCCTAAAAACTGACTCCCAACAGGTTCTCCCTACTTCCGATTGTTTCCTCATTAAGTTTCTCTTCCATATCTAACCAAATATTTAACCAGCTTCTCCTCAGAAACTACCAACTTTTAGCCACCAGCGAGGACGGGACAGATTCCACAGACGGGCTCACAACCTGCTAACCCAAGCCAGTCATGACAACCGCCAACTGATTCCACAAATTGCTCAACGATCTCTGAGCCGACAGCTGGCTCATCACCAACCCATCCCTGCCCCTCAACTGGCTCACGGCACTGGAGGATCTATACCTACAAGGAACATTACCCCACGCACAACCCTGACAGTTCTCCCTGTGCCCCCTCCCCACAGCGCCCCCACTCAGCAGGAAGCAGCCACATGAACCACGACGCCCATTTTCCTCCATTTAAGAAAACAAAAAGGGAGGAATGTTAGGTAACATGGGGTACCTTAAAATGGCGCCGTACCTTAAGATGGGGCCGGTTCCGGGTTCTTCTCCCCTCCTTGACCGGGCACTGTCTGAACCCGCCAAAGTAGGGCCAATCAGAAAGAAGCATCTCCCGCCTTCCCTTGGGCCCGCCCCTAGCCCAATCCACGTAGGCCTAAGGGATATAAAACCCAGCACACCAGCAGCCCTCTCTCTCTTCTCTTCCTTCTCCTTGCGTGGTGCCGCTCGATACCTCCAATAAAGATCTCTTGACCGTGACCGGTGTAGTTTGGTCTCCACCCGGCCCCTTTCAGGTGGTCTCCACCCGGCCCCTTTCAGGTATGGCAAACGTTAACAACTGGTAAATTTAAATTAATAAAGGGACTATCAGTGTTCATTTTCACTTATTCTGTGGATATATAATTTTTCAAAATAAAAAGGCGGGAAAATACAAAAAGGTTTTGGCTTATTCTTCGAATTAAATTGAAGTATTTAAATAACTGAATATTCTAAATTGTGAAACATGGTTGACAATGATCCACAGTCAATTTTTAATAAGCTGTGCTAGTCCTTACTACAAACCCCACATACAGGATTCTATCCTACGAAAATCAAAAAAAAAAAAACAAAAAACAAAAAAAAACAAAGAAAATAGTTATATTCACATAAAAATGCAAATCACAGAATTATTTATACCAGCAAAAACTGGAACCCACCCAAACAGCCAGTACTCAGAACAGGATATAAACCCTCATGTAGAATATGGACAGACATCTTAAACGCTGCTGCTGAAGGCTACAGGGCCCGGAACAGAGATGAGCCCCGACGACACCCACGCGTTTGGAGAGAGACCAAACAAAGGGAGCTATTTTGAGTGAAAGGGAAGACCATGAGTGATATTTTTATTTTATATAATGAGGTTTATTTCTCTCATAATTGTTAAGCTTCTTTTTGAAGGAAGAACTGCCCTAAAAAGTAGATGCCAGCTGGACGCGGTGACTCACACCTGTAATCCCAACAATTCGGGAGGCCGAGGCTGGCAAATCGCTTGAGGCCAGGTGTACGGGACCAGCCTGGGTAACACACCAGTGACCCCCATTTCTACAAAAAACACAAGATTAGCTAGGCATGGTGGCACGTGCCTATAGTACCAGCTACTCAGGAGCCTGAGGTGGGAGGATCGCTCGTGCCCAGAGTTCACAGCAGCAGTGAGCTAAGAAGTGCCACCACAATCCAACCTGAGCAATAGAGCAAGACCCTGTCTCTAACAAACAAAAACAGGAGATGCCTGGCTCAACTCTGAAGAGACAATTGCCTGCTCATTCTGTCACCTTCAGGAACTAAGAAAAACTTGGCCCTGTGGGACTCCAAGAGCACAAGTAAGGAACGTGCCCACCCGCCTGGTCTTGAATTTAACAAAAAGGCAGGAGAATGACATTCCCACACACTTAAGACGCCTACTTGAACATAAAAACTAGAAAATGAAAATCTGACCAGATATGTTCTGGAAAAATAAATAGTAACAGGAATAACACAGGTTCTTTTAAACCTTTTATTTATTCCCACACTATGCAAATATATGAAGACAGGAGAACCCTTCCCCGACCCCTCCTAGGCTCCCATGGCACTGCCCTGTCATCATGTCCTTTCCATACTCCCACCACAGGGACCTCCTGGGTCCTAATGTTGAGGAGCTGGTGACAGAACCCACTGTGCCAAGGTGGAACAGACTAAATATACTTAGGATCAAAGCAGTTACATGAATTCACAAGGGAGATTCATTAGCAACTCTCAAATTTCCAATCCAAAAGTCAACGCTGGTAGAGAAACAACACAAGACCCACAGTCAAGAGACCAGGGGCAGGACCCACTCTACTGCTCCTGGACACAAGGCCCCGCTCCAACCCCTGGAGCCTACTGAGTCCCGGGTTGGCTATGATTGTGGTTACCTGGTTTGTCTACTAAGAGGATTCAAGGAGAAAAAATACATAGTAGTGCTCTGAAGATATGCAAATTAAAAGTACTAACTTTTTTTTTGAGACGGAGTTTCACTCTTGTTGCCCAGGCTGGAGTGCAATGGTGCAGTCTCGGCTTACTACAACCTCCACCTCCCAGGTTGAAGCGATTCTCCTGCCTCAGCCTCCCAAGTAGCTGGGATTACAGGCGCCTGCCACCATGCCCGGCTAATTTTCTTTGTATTTTTAGTAGAGACGGGGTTTCACCATGTTGGCCAGGCTGGTCTTGAACTCCTGACCTCAGGTGATCCACCTGCCTTGGCCTCTCAAAGTGCTGGGATTACAGGAGTGAGTCACCAGCCAAAGTACTAACATTTTAATGCTATTCTTATGCTAATTCTGCAACACAGTCTTAGGAAGAATGTGGCGCAGTGCCAATCTCAACTCTGTGGGTGAATTCAGAGTGACATACACACAGGCTGCAGAGGGAAGCTGGCATGCCCTGGCTGGACACACATCCACCAGGGGCCAGGCAACTGGAAGGTGGAGGGGAGACTAGGAAGCTCACATACTTCTTAGTCTCACATGCTGCTGTTGGTATGGGTACGCTGATTGACAGCAATCCCCCAGCAGTCACAACCATTCGGCCTAAACAGTAACTCTGGGAATGGGGTAGGTGAAGCTGCTAAGGCCTTCCACAATGTTGTGGACACCTAGAACCAGTAGGTGAGCATTCAAAACAAAGCCAGCGGTTAAGGCCAGGCAGGCTGGACCATGAACAAAGGATGGTGCCTGAGGGCTCCTGGGTAGAGACAGGTTCTATTCTTGGCCCTGAAACCAAAACTGCCTTTGCGAAAAACAGTGAGAGAATTATGACAGTGAAAGAGATCTCATCTAACTAACGCCCATTTTGCTTTAATGTCCAAACTGCCCTTAATCATTCCTGGGTCCGGGCCAAGCTAACTGTGGGAGACATTTGGTTAATAGTTTATTTTCTATTCTTATTATTTTTTGACACAGTCTCGCTCTTCCACCCAGGTTTCAGTGCAGTGGCGTGACCTCAGCTCACTTCAACTTCCACCTCCTGGGTTCAAGCAATTCTCCTGCCTCAGCCTCCCCAGTAGCTGGAATTACAGGCATGCACCACCACATCTGGCTAATTTTTGTATTTTTAGTAGAAGTGGGGTTTCTCCATGTTGGCCAGGCTGGTCTCAAACTCCTGACCTCAAATGATCCACCCACCTGGGCCTCCCAAAGTGTTGGGATTATAGGCATGAGCAACCACACCCAGCTGGTTAATACTTTAAATGATAACCGCCCTTCTCCCAAATTAAATTTAAACTGAATCAAAGATCATTAGGTTAGGAGGATGAAAGGAGGCTGAATTCTGCTAAGGTGAAGCCATTATTAGGTCACAAGATCTGCAACCTTCCCTGATTCCTCCTGCAGATAACACCACCCTTGTAGAAACTAAGATTGACCGTTTGAAATGTCTTTTCGGGTTTTTACGTTTCTGTCTGATGACTCCACCCAGAAGTGGACTCCCTCGCCTGCCAAACTATCCTTGAAAAACCCTAGCCTGGGCCGGGCATAGTGGCTCACGCCTGTAATCCCAGCACTTTGGGAGGCCGGTGGGGCGGGTCACCTGAGGTCGGGAATTTGAGACCAGCCTGGCCAACATGGACAAACCCCATCTCTACTAAAAATACAAAATTAGCCAGGCGTGGTGGTGCATGCCTGTAATCACAGCTACTCGGGGGGCTGAGGCAGGAGAATTGCTTGAACCCAGGAGGTGGAGGTGGCAGTGAGCTGAGATCGCGCCACTGCACTCCAGCCTGGGCAACAAGAACGAAACTCCATCTCAAAACAAACAAAAAACTGTAGCCTGTGAATTTTCAGGGAGACTGATTTGAGTAACAACTCTGTCTCCCACGTGGTGTGGCTGGCTTCGTGTCAGTTAAACTCTTTATTGTAATGCCACGGTGTCAGCGAATTGGTTTTGTCTGAACAGTGGGTGGGAAGAACCCATCAGGCAATTCCAATACACCTTTCCCACTTTCTTTTCCTTTGAGTGTGAGAGTGAGGGAGGGTGGATGAGGGTGTAAATAACACAAGCACATGAGGAGAAAACTCAAAAGGTATACAAGGATGCGTAGTGAAAAATATGTTTCCTTTCCACCCCTAACCTCCAGCCCCCATTCCCAGATGCAGTCAGTTTTACGAATTTCTGGGAATTCTTCCAAAGACGTCCTTATAGGTACACCACACACAACTCATCCACTCACAAACACATATATTCCTATTTTTACTAACACCAGTGCTGCCACACAACACACCATTCTGCACCATTCTCTACCCTGAAGCTTGTCCCACATCAGTGCACAGAGAGCTACCTCACCCACTGAAAGGATAATGGACTTGATCCCTGCTAGTGGCCTTTAGGTTGGCCATTTTCTACTAAACCAGGGCTGCACACATCTATTCTGTACAGACGCAAATCCAGCCACAGCCCCACGTCTGGAAGCAGCATTGCTATCTACCTAAGACGTTCTGACGACTCACTTTCCTGCTTTTTCCCTGAGCTTCACCAACAGTGTGCTTGCAAACTGCTTAAACTTTATTCACTAATAGGTGAAAATGATATCTCATTGCAGTTTAAAGTTGCATCTCTCTCTCTTTTTTTTTTTTAGAGACCAGGGTCTCATCTTATTGCCCAGGCTGAAGTGCAGTAATGCAATCACGACTCACTGCAGCCTCGACTTCCTGGGTTCAAGCAATCCTCCTGCCTCAGTCTCCTGAGAGGCTGGGAGCACAGGTGCCGTGAGCAGCTAATACTGCATTTCTCTTATTATGAGGGACAGTGGGCAACTATCCCCATCATTTGTATTTCCTTTTCTGTCTTTCATGTCCTCTGCCTACTTTCTATTGGGGTGGAGAAAGGAGATTTTGAGGCCACAGAAGGTGAGGCTGTAGTTCTCTATTCCAAGCTGATGGGAGCCCCCTGGGATTACTCAGGGGATGAGGGGTGGTATCTAAGGGTGGCTGCATCATGATGAGGCGGGACAGGAAAGCCAACTTCTCTGTTGCTCACTGTGTCCATGGGTGCTGACCATGAGCTCACCCTGGGAAGGCTACCTTACTACAGCTAGCCTTTGCTTGCTTTTTAAAAACTTTTATTTGTCTTTGATTCTGACACAGCCCTCCTGTCTCTAAATTCTCCTGGTTACTTTCCCATGAACAGCAGTGGACAAGTTTCCTGACAGGGCACATGCTCGCCTCCTGCCTCTTACCTGCATCTCCTCTGGGTCTGAGTGTGCCCAGAAGGGGGCCATGGTGCACTTGATCTTCCCCTCAGGGTCCATTTCAATGTCCCACCAAGAGAGAACCACCTGAGCTTGGCCAGATGTCAGAGGTTCAAACTGCCTGCTATGGCAGGCTGCTGAGCTACTGACTTGCTTGCTGAAGTCTATGCTGAGGAATAATATTCAAGAATGTAAGCAGAGTTTAACCTCACACACTCCATTTTTTAAGCTTTTACAGTGACCTCACTGGCAATGACATTTGGCTGCAAAGGACTCCTGCCTTCGAGGCAGGTGACAGCAGCTAGATTTCCTTCCCACTCAAAAAGAACCTCCTAATACCCCACTTCTATCAAATGTCTCAAAAGTGCCATCACCTATGGTGGCTCCTTGGTACCTGAACATGGGCAGCACATCGCTGAGGACTGTAAAGTCGGCTGGTGACACCTGGTTCAGCTGAATGTCACAGACAGAGGGTGCACCAGGGCAGCTCTCCAGGTCCACGGGAGGGACGATGACCTGCTCTCCGAGGCTGGTCTGCACGCGGATGGGAAACAGCTTGTTCCACGACCACATCCTCCTGGACTCCACCAGCTGTGCATAGACGGTGGCTCTGTGGGGCACAGCCTCACAATTTTCCTAAGTTTATGTTAAAAAACAAAACCAAACAAAAATCAGGTGCTTAGACCCACAGTAATTCCCATTGATCAAAAGAGGTTTATTCCTTAACATTAGGTTGGTTTAGTAATGCCCAACACCTTATACTATTAGAATAGTGAACTGTTTTCAGCCCTATGCCCTTGGAAAAGGGAAAAAAAGGTATTACATTTCAAAAAGAATACACACGGTGCCTAAAATGACTTACGTCAGCTAAGTTCCTGGCTACCTGGCACTCTTAAATGCTTCAAGTCCTGCTGCTGGGTGGTGATCCTGGCTCTGGGCTCAACGTCCCTTCAGTGCCGCTCCTGCCCAGCACCAAAACAAGAGCCTCCTTGTGGCAAAGCCCTGTGGACCATGGTGCCCCCTCAGCTGCCCAGCCCTCTGGCGCCGCTGCATTGCTGCACACTCAGCCCTTAGGGCTGCGGCTCCGGCTCCTTGTCCAGCTTTCCTCCTACCTCATGCATCCAATCCACATCCTCCATGCACCAGGCAATAGGGATCCAGCAAGAGCGCACTCACAGCTGCTACCCACGTGGCTTTCACCACCAGGGCACCACTGGCCTCTTGGGCCAAATGATTCTCTGCTGTGGGGGTTGCTCCGGGCATGGTAAAAGGTTAGCAGCATAACTGGCCTCCCTGCGAGGCGTCTCCCAACCTTGCTCTGGTAGAGAAATGCCGCTCTAACTGGACTCGCTCCCGCTGCCTTCCCCAGGCTGTGCTTCCTCTGCCCCACCTCACAAGGGGACTCCCTGGTCCGGACTGTCTCCCTCCACACTCTCCAGAGTGACCTCAACCACGCCCTCTTCACTGACTAAATCCATACATCTCTGGGCCTCTTGGGCCTTTCTACTTGGCTGACCTTTAGAGAGCTCAAACTGTCTAAACCAGAAGAATCGCCCTCACCACTTCCCAACCTTCCCAAGGCTACCCCTCCTCCTGCACTCCCAGTCAACAGGAAGCACCACCATCCAATCCAGGTACCCAAACCCTGGCATCAATACCTCTACACCTAAGGGACCACCAACTCCTAGGACCACCTATCAGGCCCCTGGTCTACAGCCTTGGCTGAGGCCCACTGCACCATAGCGTCTGGACGACTCCACAGCCTTTTAACCCACCCGCAACCTCCAGCCCTATACCCCAACTGCCCTCCACACGTCTGCCTGCATAAATCTGCTGTCAATCCTCTGCTTCAAACCCTCCTGTGACGCCACCCCACCTTCCAGATGACAGCTACCCTCTGGGCATAGCCCCCAAGCCCCACTCCATCTAGCTCCTGCCCAGCTCTCTAGCCTCAGTTGCTAAGCCCATCTCTCCATCTCTCCTGCCTCCCACACAGCACAAAATCCAAAGCAGGCTCCCGAGCCACCACACCGATTCAGTCTCACATCTAGCACGTGCTGCTCTCCTCTACCAGAAATATTCCATCTGCCAGGCCAACACCTGGTCACGTCTCAAGACTGACAGCTCAAGCATTGCCTTCCTGAGAATATTAACTGAACTGAATTTGAATATAGTTTCTTGCTTTTCAACTCTAACCTATTAAGATTTGGCATTCAAGGGACATGAAAGTCATAAGTGAAGAGAACCAGAGCCCCCCAGGAATGGAGGGGTGTCCCAGGTGCATCAGAGGTGCTGAGGGCTTGGGCTGTGTGGGACATGGTGCGTGAGTGAGTGCTATGTGAGCTGGCTGAGACCACAGACACGTCTGAGGGAGCCCTCCATCCACTACCTCCACGAGATGCCTGTGTGCGTGCTCATAGGAGGGCAGTGCCCCCTCCCCGATCAGCTCTGTGTCAAACAACTCTGTGACCAGGATGTTGGCACGGCATGGCATGTCACCCTCTGAAAAACACAAGAAAACAGAGTCGGACATAAGCAACAGACTAGGAAAAATATTTACAGCAAATATGGGAAAGATAAGTGGTTAAGGGGCCATCACGCTAAAAGCACATATACATGCTGAGGTATTCAGAAGTGTCAGGATATCTGTGACTGACTTGCCAATGGTTCAGTGAAAGACAAAAAAAATCCATATGTAAATGTATGACAAATGCTAACTGAGAAATCTAGGGTAAGGGATCGTGTTTACTGTACTGCTCTTACAGCTACTCCATATGCTTAACATTGGTAGAGAGACCTGGAAAAAATGATAAGAAAACTATAAATACCCAATGGATTGCTTGAGTTCAGGAGTTTGACATCAGCCTGGGAAACATGACAAATCCCCATTTCCACAAAAAATACAAAAATTAGCCAGGCGCGGTGGCTCACGCCTGTAATCCTAGCACTTTGGGAGGCCAAGGCAGGAGGATCACTTGAGGCCAGGAGTTCAAGAACAGCCTAGCCATCATGGCGAAACCCCATCTCTACTAAAAATACAAAAATTAGCCAGGTGTGATGGCGCACACCTGTAACCCCAGCTACCCAGGAGGCTGAGGCATGAGAATCACTTGAACCTGGGAGGCACAGGTTGCAGTGAGCCGAGATTGTGCCACTGTACTCCAGCCTAGGCGACAGAGTGAGACTCTGTCTCAAACAAACAAAAAATACACACGCCCAAAAAGAAACCAGGTAAAAATATAAACAGAAAATTCAAAACAGAAATCAAACATATGGAAACTTTTTCATCCCTATTAGCAATTAGACAGATATAAATTAACAATTAAACTATTAACCACTAAATTAGAAAAATTACTTGAAAAGCAAAAACTGAATGCTGGTACATCAAATACTTCTAGGTTGCAGGCAGAGGGAGGGAAAGCCAAAGCAAGACAACAAGGTTCTCTGATGATCTTCCAGCTACTGTGAGTTCAGCTCTGGCAGCCAAAATTGAGATCCATGACTTAGAATTCCCAGATCACTATGGTAAATCCCCTTAATGAAAGTGCCTTGTCACCAAACAATCTCTTAAATAACAGTTGTTTTAGGACAGTAGGATTTTAGAGGACAGTAGGATTTGGGAGGGTTCTTCTGTTAACTGTTTTCTAAACCTCACTAATGTACTGCTACTTCTACAATTATAATTTTTAATGAGCCAAGAGCCAAGATAGACTTTGGAAGGGGCTATTCATCAGGGAGAATTAACTGTAAACATTTTAATGCCTCATGAATTATTATCTGACAAAGCCCACTCATCTCCCCTGCACAGAGCACAAGTCTCACAGATGACACAAGGAAGAGAAGCATGAAAGCAGCTGACAGGGGCCGGGCGCAGCGGCTCCCATGTGTAATCCCAGCATTTTGGGAGGCCAAGATGGGCAGATCACCTGAGGTCAGAAGTTTGAAACCAACCTGGCCAACATGGTGAAACCCTCTCTCTACTAAAAATACAAAAATTAGCCAGGCATGGTGATGGGTGCCCGTAATCCCAGCTACTTGAGAGGCTGAGGCAGGAGAATCACTTGAACCCCCGAGGCAGAGGTTGCAGTGGGCCGAGATCGCGCCACTGCACTCTAATCTGGGCCAGAGTGAGACTCCATTTCAAAGAAAGAAAGAAAGCAGCTGATAGAAGAGCACAACAGAGACAGCGTGAACCTCGAGCTTGAGGCTGGAGCCTGGCCTGGATCTCGCTTCCTATCCCTAAGCCCTCGGTTCTTGACCATCAGTTGCCTCATCACTAAAACAGGTGAATGGGCTCTGTCTCATGTGGTGGTGGTTGGGATGAAGAAGATAAAAAAGCACACTTCCTAAGAAGCTCACCTGTGCTCCATGACAGTCTCACGTGGAGGAGCTTAAGAAGAAACTTCTGTCTTCTGCCACAGAGACCACCCTCCCGAGCAGCCCTGCCCATCCTCTCTGATGTCATGTCAAACTCCAACCGGAATACATTGTCCAAAACTCATCCTACCCACCCCACCTAACATGCCTGCTCCTCCCTCCAGGGTTTCTGCCTCAATCAATGAGTCACATAGTCCAGGAATCTGGGCATCATTTACTAGCTCCAGAACAGCAGGACCGCTGACTGCCTGTCCACTACTGTACCCCAGCGCCCACAACAAGGTCTAGTGCCCTGTAACAGTCAACACACACTAGATAAATTATTGATTTCTGTCACCCTACAACCCACTGATCACCTACTCTGCCAATTCTATCTCCTGAATGTTTAAAACAATTATATAACTTAAAATGCTTTATAGTCCAAATTGCTTCATTAAAATAAAAATCAAGAGCCAGGCACAGTGACTCACACCTGTAATTCCAGCACTTTGAGAGGCCAAGGTGGGTGGATCACTTGAGGCCAGGAGTTCGATACCAGCCTGGCCAATGTGGCAAAACCTTGTCTCTACTAAAAATACAAAAATTAGCCGGGTGTGGTAGCACACGCCTATAGTCCCAGCTACTCAGGAGGCTGAGGCATGAGAATTGCCTGAACCCAGGAGGCAGATGTTGTAGTGAGCCGAGATTGCCCCACCATACTCTATCTTGGGCAATACAGTGAGACTGTCTCAAAAAATAATAAAGATTAAAAAAAATAAAAATCAAGCTTTATGGTCCAGTGCATTTTAACAAGTACATCTTGAGGGCCTGGTACTTTGAGTGTGACTGCTAATACATAAGGGCACGGGGTGGGGGAGTCTGAAGCGGGTAGCCACCCCAGGAGCTTCCTAAGCCCTTTCCAAATGAACGACATGGACGGATGAACACACACTGCTCCCTGGGTTGGCTCTCCACAAGCCTCAGCATGTAATCCAGCTCTGGGGAACAGGCAACTTCAGATGCCACTTTTAAAAAGGGCTGAGAGGCCGGGCACGGTGGCTCACACCTGTAATCCCAGCACTTTGGGAGGCCAAGGCAGGCGGATCACGAGGTCAGGAGATCAAGACCATCCTGGCTAACATGGTGAAACCCCGTCTCTACTAAAAATACAAAAAAAAATTAGCCGGGCGTGGTGGCGGGAGCCTGCACTCCCAGCTACTCGGGAGGCTGAGGCAGGAGAATGGTGTGAACCCAGGAGGTGGAGCTTGCAGTGAGCCGAGATCACCCCACTGCACTCCAGCCTGGGCGACAGAGCAAGACTCCGTCTCAAAAAAAAAAAAAAAAAAGGACTGAGAGTAGAACCTTGGAAAGCACACATTTGGAGTAGAAAGAAAGCAACACAGGAGAACCAAGATGAAGAGATATCACTAAGGTCCAGGGAGAGAGTTTCAAGAAGGAAGGAATGGCAGAAGCACCAAAGCCACAGTGGTTAGAGAGGAAAAGCAGAGGAAAGACCACCCAACTTGGCAATGAGGAAGCCACTTGTCAGTCTGCAGGATTGGAAACAAAGTCACATTTACAAGGGATTAGCACGACTGACAATCTACTCACTTAACAAAAATTACTGAACTCCTTTACATGACAGGCCCTGAACAAATAACAGAATGGAATAGTTAATACAACCCACGCAGTGCATGACCTCAGGATGCCTCAGCTGGGTGGGGATACAGACATTAAATACATAACTACATAATGATTTAATGATTGCAGTGGTAAGTGCTATGAAGAAAAAGTATTAAGAAATTGGCCAGGCGTGGTGGTTCGTGCCTATAATCCCAGCATTTTGGGAGGCCGAGGCAGGCAGATCGCTTGAGGTCAGGAGTTCAAGACCAGCCTGGCCAACATAGTGAAACCCCATCCCCACTAAAAATACAAAAATTAGTTGGGTGGTGGTGCATGCCTGTAATATCAGCTACTTAGGAGGCTGATGTGGTGGAAGGATCACTTGAATCCGGGAGGTGGAGGTTGCAATGAGCCGAGGTCATGCCACTGCACTCCAGCCTGGGTGACAGAGCTACTCCGTCTAAAAAAAAAAAAAATTTTTCTTAAATAAGAAATCATATGAGGGGCCTGGCTTAAGCTGAGGTGCATGTGAACAATGCTGCCTGGAGGCAGAGTCAGCACACTGCACGGCCAAGGCTGCCCCACAGGTCAGTCTCCCTGCCGTCAAAATGGATGGATTTTCAAGAATAAATGATCTTGCCAGGTGCAGTGGCTCCCATCTGTGATCCCAGCACTTTGGGAGGCTGAGGCAGGAGGACTGCTTGAGGCCTGGTGTTCAAGACCAGCCTGGGAAACAAAGCAAGACCTAGTTTCTTTTCTTTTCTTTTTTTTTTTTTTTGAGACAGAGTTTTGCTCTTGTTGCCCAGGCTGGAGTGCAATAGTGCAATCTCGGCTCACTGCAACCTTTGTCTCCCGGGTTCAAGCAATTCTCCTGCCTCAGCCTCCCAAATAGCTGGGATTACAGGCATGCACCACCACGCCTAATTTTGTATTTTTAGTAGAAACGGGGTTTCTCCATGTTGGTCAGACTGGTTGTGAACTCCCGACCTCAGGTGATCCGCTCGCCTCGGCCTCCCAAAGTGCTAGGATTACAGGCGTGAGCCACTGCACCCAGCCGCAAGACTTAGTTTCTAATAAAAATTTTAAAAAACAAAAAAATTAGTTGGGTATGGTGGCACCTGCCTGTGGTCCCAGCTACTCAGGAGGCTGAGGCAGGAGGATCACTTGAGCCCAGGAAGTCGAGGCTGCAATGAGCTGTGTTCGCAGCACTGTACTCCAGCCTAGGCAACAGAGTGAGATGGTTTCAAAAATATATAAATGAATCAATCTCCACTCTGACCATAGTGGAATAAGTGGGATCAGGCTTACCCTCCTGCTGTTATCAACTAGAAAACTGGGCAAAATGTATGAAACAAGTGTTTTCAGATGTTGAGCAAGAGGCAACACAGTTTGCTCCCTAAGAAGGGAAACAAACCAAGTAACCCTTACTCTGCCCTGGCTATCAGCCAGGAGACCCTCTCCAGACCACAGTACACGGTAAGAGGTCACGCAGAGCACGGCAGTCTTGCTGAGCTAAACAGACAGGAAACGAGTTCAGGGAAGTGGAAGCAGCTGGAACTTGCCAGGCGGAGAATCAGAGAGGAAGTTACACAGAAAAAAGCCTTCAGAATGCTGCACAGGGTTCCTCTAGGGTCTGTGTTAATACACTCACATACACAGAGGGTAATACTCTGTGAAGCCGAGCAAAGGGTGCATGAGCGATAACAATCTCCGGAGCTCTCAGAGGCCTGGGAAACATTCAAGTTCTGATCAGCCAGACAAGGGAATCCCTGCTGAGCACCTAGAGCTCTCAGCAGACACTCCAGAAAGGTCGCAGTAACTGTCTGGCTAAATAGCCTTAGAGCAGTGGTTCTCAACAGGTGGCAATTTTACACACTCGAGACCAAGGAAGACATGTGGCAGTCTGGAGACATTTTTAGTTGGCAAGAATGGTGGGAGGAGGGGAGTGCTACTGACATCCACTGGGAAGAGGCCAGGGACGCTGCTAAACATCCTACAATGCAAAAGACAGGGTCCACACAAAGAATTATCAAAATGTCACATAGTTGGGGAATGCCAAAATGTCACAGCACTACTGTTGAGAAGGCCTGACTTAAATCTACTCTAACCCTGCTCCAAAGAAAGCTTAAACAAGCCCCAAAAGGATCAATCTGAACTGCAAGTAACCCAACTGCATGCCAAAGTTTAAAAAGCAAAAACAACAAAGTCTAGCACTCAACAATGGGGAATTCCCAACAGCCACAGCATCCAAACAAAAATGATTAGACATGTGAAGAAGAAAAATGTGACCCAGAACAAGGATAAAAATGACTCAAGAGAACAAATCCAGAAAAAGCAAAGATGGTGGGAACAGAAGATAAGGATGTTCAAAAAGCTAAAATAAATGTGCTTATAGGAAACTATGAACATGAGAAAAATGGAAGTTACGAAAAAGAATCAAGTGGAACTTTCAGAGATAAAAAATACAGTATCAAAAATGAGGCCAGGCACAGCGGCTCACGCCTGTAATCCTAGGACTTTGGGATGCTGAGGTGGGAGAATCACTTGAGCCCAGGAATTTGAGACCAGCCTAGGCAACAAACTGAGATCCCATCTCTACAAAAAAAAAAAAAAAAAAATTTAAGTTAGCCAGGCATGGCGGCATGAGCCTGTGGTCCCAGCTACACAGGAGGCTGAAGCAGGAAGACTGCGTGAGCCCAGGAAGTCAAAGCTGCAATGAGCCGTGCTCACACCCCTGCACTCCAGCTTGGGGGACAGGTCAAGACCCTGTCTCAAAAAAAAAAAAAAAAAAGAACAAAAAAGAAAGAGAAATGAAAAGTTTACTAGATATACTTAACAGCATATTAGATGCTGCAAAAGAAACGATCAGTGAATCTAAAGAACTATCCAAGAAATCCCTGTCCATCAACAGGTAGAGGGACAAACAAGTTACGGTACATCTATCTACCGAGTGCTGCTCGGTAACACAAAAGAACGAACCCCCAAGACACGAACACTGTGGAAGAGTCTTACCAGCATCACACTATATAAAACAGAGCACACACACAGAAGAGTACACACTTCTATGATTCCACTTCCTTGAAATCCTAGACAGGCAAATCTAATCTATAATGAAGAAGTCTATGAGCGGGTGCCTAGGACCAGGATATGGAGGGACTGACTAGAAAGGGTCATGAGAAATCTCTTTGGGCATGATGGAGATATTCTATTATCTTGATTATGGTGATGGTGGTTACAAGTGTGTTTATATTTGTCAAAACTCATCAAACTAATGAAAATGGATATTCATTTAATGTAAATCATACTTCAATAATGTTGATTGTAAATGGAATTATTTGTGCACTTTTTTGTTTGTATGTTTTAAAAATAAAAAAGATAGGCCAGGTGCGGTGGCTCACACCTGTAATCCCAGCACTTTCGGAGGCCGAGGCAGGCGGGTCACCTGAGGTCAGGAGTTTGGGACTAGCCTGGCCAACATGGTGAAACCCGGTCTCCACTAAAAATACAAAAATTAGCCGGGCATGGTGGTGCACGCCTGTAATCTCAGCTACTTGGGAGGCTGAATAAGGAGAATCGTTTGAACATGGGAGGCAGAGGTTGCAGTGAGCTGAGATCCTGCCATTGCACTCCAGCCTGGGCAACAGAGTGAGACTCTGTCTCAAATAAATAAATAAATAAGACAGTATCTGCTTCTTTTGTACATGTTTCAGATTCTCCATTAAAAAAAATTGTTAAATGGGAGAATAATGTTGACCTTACATAGAAGCTTCAATTTAGAATCATACTGCATTCTCCAAAACCGTGGTGAAAAAGCCAGGTGCGGTAGTGCACACCTGTAGTCCCAGGTACTTGGGTGGCTGAGATGGGAGGATCACTTTAGCATAAGAGTTTGAGTCCAGCCTGGGCAACATAGTAAGACCCTATCTCCACAAAAAATTAGAAAAAACCCATGGTGTTATCCATAACTTCACCACAGAAGTTTTTCCTTTGCAAATCTTTCAACTATGTTCTCTAAGTGTCAGTGGCATGTGAAATTTTCAAAGACTGAAACAAAGTTCTAGACTATAAAAAAATATTCTGGAGGCCAGGCATGGTGGCTCACACTTATAATCCTAGCACTTTGGGAGACTGAGGCAGGTGGATCACCTGAGGTCAGGGGTTCAAGACCAGCCTGGCCAACATGGTGAAACCCCGTCTCAACTAAAAAATACAAAAATTAGCCAGGTGTGGTGGCAGGCACCTGTAATCACAGCTACCTGGGAGGCTGAGGCAGGAGAATCACTTGTACCCGGGAGGTGGAGGATGCAGTGAGCCAAGATTGCACCACTGCAATGCAGCCTGGGTGACACAGTGAGATTCCGTCTCAAAAAAAAAAAAAAAAAAAAATATGTGTGTGTGTGTGTGTGTACATATACATATTCTGGAAACCTTAAGAGACAATGCTATACAGGAAAATCGTTCATGTTGTATGCAGAGGCAGGATGTCAGAACTAAGTACTCTCGCCATTCTCCTGCCTCAGCCTCCCCAGTAGCTGGGACTACAGATGCCCACCACCACGCCCGGCTAATTTTTTGTATTTTTAGTAGAGATAGAGTTTCACCATGTTAGCCAGGATGGGTGAACCCAGGAGGCGGAGCTTGCAGTGAGGCGAGATAGCGCCACTGCACTCCAGCCTGGGCGACAGAGCGAGACTCCATCTCAAAATAAATAAATAAATAAACAAACAAACAAACAAACAAACAAAGTACTCTCTGCCTGATGAAACTCAGAGTTGAGCTTTGAGCAGTGGCAGTATCGTAGCCAATGAGGTTTAGCCAAGGCGTGATTATTGGTAGTTGAAACTCAAGAGTTGGCTGGGCGCGGTGGCTCACACCTGTAATCCCAGCACTTTGGGAGGCCGAGGCGGGCAGATCACGAGGTCAGGAGATCGAGACCATCCTGGCTAACACAGTGAAACCCCGTCTCTACTAAAAATACAAAAAATTAGCTGGGCGAGGTGGCGGGCACCTGTAGTCCCAGCTACTCGGGAGGCTGAGGCAGGAGAATGGCGTGAACCCCAGGGGGCGGAGCCTGCAGTGAGCCGAGATCACGCCACTGCACTCCAGCCTGGGCGACAGCGAGACTCTGGCTCAAAAAATAAATAAATAAATAAAAAAGAAATAAAAAAGAAACTCAAGAGTTGAGCCCCATAAGAATTCCAACTTGCTTAAAGCAAATGTAGGGTTTGTTTGCGTCTCCATTGCTGGACCTGACTAGCTCTAGTCTACTCCTTCTTGATTAGTTTTAACTAGCAGGAAAATAAACATCAAGAGAAACCAAGTCCTTATTGTCAGAGCCCCACACAGAGAGGCCCCATTTCTATGCTATGACCTAGATTTGTTCCAGGTAACTGGAATAACCCTTTTCCTCTCTCAGACAAGAGCAAGCAAAGTTTTCAACACAGGGTGTGTAAATCTCACCTGAACCTACAGTCACCTCGGTGGAATGCTTGTTGATAACCTTAATCTTATCACTAAAGCCATTTTTCTCCACAATCTTCACAGCAGCATCAGCCATAGGCTTGAAAACCTAGAAAATAGAGCCGAAACCCAAGGAAAAATGAGCAATAAATTAAACAGTAGTCTGACCTTTAAGGTGAGCAAGCTATTATTCCTTGATTCTGGTCCTAGGATATGTAACTTAAATACTTTATTCTCCAAATGTGCATCATGAAAAAGGGCTGAGATTCAGCTGGCTTTAACTTGTGATTATGGACTGTCATTCCGTGCCAGGCACAGCGGGGATGCCGGGGATCCTGAGGAGGCTGCACTACTTAGTAAGAGCAGTAGGTGTCAGTACCACACAAGGGGACGCCAAAAAGCCAGGAAAGGGACTTGCCTCGCAAACCTGGGAGGCGTGCTGTGCCCTCCAGAGGACAGCAAGACTGTAGGTGTGAGTAAGCAGGTCAT
Source organism: Symphalangus syndactylus (assembly GCF_028878055.3). Classification (NCBI taxonomy): domain Eukaryota; kingdom Metazoa; phylum Chordata; class Mammalia; order Primates; family Hylobatidae; genus Symphalangus; species Symphalangus syndactylus. The sequence continues at coordinate 25,364,435 of NC_072433.2, forward strand.
CCTCTGGGCTCAAAATTGTCCCAAATCCCCACTGTTGGCAGAACACAGCCTCTATTTTCTTATGGTGCAGCAGTGCCTCTTGTCCATGGGGGATACATTTTAAGACCCTTGGTGGATGCTTGAAACCTCAGATAGTACTGACCCTTACATATACTTTTTTTTTTTTTTTTTTTTTTTTTTGCTATACATACGTACTGTTCCGTGGTGGGCAGCTCTATGTAAACCTACCCCAACAGGCCACGGGAGCTGAGAGGTTGAGGAAAGAGACTGGCAAATCCAGCTTCTCAGAAAGACACATTTTATAGAGACGTACAAACAGAAGCCTTGTCTCGGGCAGTGAGACACTGGGCCCCCACACTGTTATGGCTCAGACGCACGGCTTACATACCACAGGGAATCTGACTAAGGGCAGGATTTATGGTAAGTATGTATTTATGATAACATCAAAGTTGTTCTGACCTGAGGGCAGGATTTACATCAAAGTGCATGAAAGCGGAAATTTTAGAGGCATTCCTGAAACTGGGGTTGGTCAGAAGTCAGCATGGAGGATTAGCATTCACAGTGGAGCTGCTTCAGCCTCCAAGCTTACCTGTGACCAGGTTTAATTTATAAATTAGGCACAATAATAAATATAAAAAATAATTTATAAATTAACAACAATAAAAATAGAACAATTATGTAATAATACTCAGAATGGCACACAACTTACAACTTATAAATAATTTCTGGAATTTTCCATTTAATTTCTTTTTCTTTTTGAGAAGGGTCTCACTCTGTTGTCCAGGCTGGAGTCCAGTGGCATGATCACTGCAGCTTCCACCTCCCAGGCTCAAGCAATTTCCCATCTCAACATCCCGAGTAGCTGGGACTACAGGCATAGACCACCATGCCCAGCTACTTTTTGTAGAGGCAGGGTTTTGCCATGTTGCCCAGGCTGGTCTCCAACTCTGGGACTCAAGGTTTCCACCTGTCTCAGCCACCCAAAGTGCTGGGATTACAGGCGTGAGCCACCGCACCTGGCTCCGTTTAGTATTTTTGGACCTCAGTTGACCACAGGTAACTGAAATCACAAAAAGTGAAACCATAGATAAGGGGGAACTACTGCTTTGGAGGCCCTCCACCTTCCCAGTCTTCCTCCCCCACTCCCCCAACAACCAACACTCCAGCCACAACGATCTCATGATCACTAGGCAAGCCTGAGCCTTCCCTGTCCTAGCCCCACCTGCCAAATCAAACCCCACTTCCCAGGGCAGCACGAATCCCCCGTCCAGAAGTCTTCCCTGAACTCTTCGAGTTTCCCTGAACATAAATAAGCACCTCCAACTCTTTGTTTTCAACTTATCCAGTCTAGATTCCACAGCCCCAAGAGCTCTAGCATGTAAAACAAACAGACTCACGTGTGGCCCTACACACGAAGTGGAAACAACAAAATGATAACGAGACTGATTCTGATAAGATTTTCATTTTTTCTAAATTCTTTTCTGTATTTCCCACATTTTCTACCATGAATACTATATGTTTTACTATAATCAAGGGACAAATGCTGTCTCCTTTCGTAAAGAGTACATATGTGAGCAGCTCCAGTTGTGCAATTGATTAGCGTGCAGTACTTACATGGAATACACACATGCTCTGCATGTTCTGCTAGAAAAATCTTCATCATCTATTTCAAATTATTTCTAGGATTTGCCTTGATGTTTGTAGACGTGGTCTGAGGGCCTTAAACCCTAGTTCTCACCAATCACTTTGCCTCCACCCTGACAATATCCAAAGCCAGTGTCGTCCCTCACCCCTGCTGCCTTCTGACTCATCAGTCACCTCTCCCTGAACCTGCAGGCTGGTACCTTCACACCTCCTTCTCCTCAGCCCATCAAGAAGCTCAAGATCTCACCCAAAACACTACCAGGAGTGGACACTGAAGATGACTTCCCGACATCCATTCTGTGTCCTCCCTCTCTCCTGAAATCAGGTAAGGGTGCAGCGTGGGGAACTGACCTTTGCAGTGGTGCACTTGTCTGAGCTAAGAGTAACTGAATCCCTCTTGCCAGAGATGAGTTAAGAAATGAGATTTAACCTCATTCTAGCTGATGGTACCCAAGGAGAGGTTTGCTATGATAGAAATTCCTGGGAAAGTTCTTCCTTCTTACTTTTGAAAAAGAGAAACAAGGCAGGGCGCGGTGGTTCACACCTGTAATCCCAGCACGTTGGGAGGCTGAGCTGGGGGGATCACTTGAGATCAGGAATTCAAGACCAGCCTGGCCAACATGGCGAAACCCTATCTCTACTAAAAATACAAAAATTAGCCAGGTGCAGTGGTACACACCTGTAACCCCAGCTATTTGGGAGGCTGAGACAAGAGAATTGCTTGAACCCAGGAGGCGGAGGTTGCGGTGAGTAGAGATCACGCCCCTAAAAAGATAGCAAAAAACTACTCTACCTTAAGCCACTGTCATTTTGAGGCTTTGTTATTTCCAACTCAATCACTACATGAACCCAGTTTTGTAGGGAAAGTATTTATATACATGCTCCCTGCCTGCTCCCAAAACTTGGAAGAATATACACCAAAATGTTAACAGTACTTAACTTTGGGTCAACATACTATTTTTATTTGGTATTTACCAAATTTCCTACAATAATATGCATTATTTGTTTTATGAGAAAAATAACATGTTTAATTTTTAATTTTGTTTGGTTTTTAATTTTTCTTGCTCTGTGGGCTCAAGCTGTTTAATGTTTTATTAAAGAAATGACAAATTGGTAAACATAAGAGAGCTGGCTGTGTAGGGACATTTAAGGTAGTGGTTCTCAACCTTGCCGCACATTCCAAAGTCCCAAGGCTCAGGCCTCACCCCAGAAAAGTTAAATCAAAATCTGTTAGGGCTGGGGACTAGCCATAAGGTTTTTTTGTTTTGTTTTGTTTTGTTTTGTTTTGAGATGGAGTCTCACTCTGCCGCCCAGGCTGGAGTGCAGTGGCGCGATCTCGGCTCACTGTAACCTCTGCCTCCCGGGTTTAAGCGATTCTCTTGCCTCAGCCTCCTGAGTAGCTGGGATTACAGGCGCGCATCACCACACCCGGCTAATTTTTGTATTTTTAGTAGAGATGGAGTTTCACCATGTTGGTCAGGCTGGTCTTGAACTCCTGACCTCATGATCCACTCGCCTCGGCCTCCCAAAGTGCTGGGATTACAGGAGTGAGACACTGTGCCCAGCCTTTGTTTCGTTTTGATTTTTTTGAGATAAAGTCTCACTCTGTCACCCAGGCTGGAGTGTGGTGGTGTGGGGGCATGTATTTAAATACTTTCCCCTACAAAACTGAGTTCATATACTGATTAGTTGGAAACAACAAAGTCCCACAATAACTGGCTTAAACAAGGTAGAAGTAATTTTTTGCTTTCTCACATAAAGTCCAAATCATGGCTCACTGTAGCCTTGACTTTCTGGGCTCAAGAGATCTTCCCACCTCAGCCTCAAGAATAGCTGGAACACAGGCACGTGCCACCATGCCCGGCTAATATTTAAGTTTTTCTGTGGAGATGGGATCTCACTATGTTGCCCAGGCTGGTCTCAAACTCCTGGGCTCAAGCAATTCTCTTGCCTTAGCCTCCCGAAGTGCTGGGACTACAGGCGTGAGCCACTGTGCCCAGCCTGTAAGTATTTTTTAAAGCTCCTAGTGATTCTGATGTGCAGCCTAGGCTGACAGAGGAGAAAACTAGCTCCTGGAGGAAGGAACTGTGTCTGACTCATCTCTGCATGCTCAGAGCCTGGCTCTGTGCTTGGCACAGAATGAGCACTCCATGAATGTTTGTGAAGGAACAGATGGGGAAAGTGCAAGAGCATAGGGAACTTCCCATGCAAGATGCAGGACACAAACCTGAAGGGAATGGCTTACCTCGATGGCATAGCAGAAGTCGGCGCCTGCTGTGACCGCCATCATTGACAAGAGTCCCGTGCCAGTGCCAATGTCGAGAACCAAGGCCTTCTGTCCTCTGTTCTTCACCCTGCTCACGGCAGCCCAGATACCTTGGTAGTATTTTACATTCTAAGGAAGACATGGCCGTCACTTACTACCAGTTATTGTAAGTAAGTGGAAAGGTGCTTTGCAAAGTTCTAGAATCACAGCTGGCAGTGGCAGTGCAAGTCAGGGCCCTATGGCCTTTCTGGCCCCTGGCGGAACAGCTCTGGCTGAGTTGGGTAGGTCTTGTGAGTCAGCCCCTTGCCCTTTATTAAGCGACTGTCCCTGCTCCACACTCACTCTTCTATCCCCTACTAAGTGATGCCAGAGCCCTGCAAACCATGTTCTCCTTTTTCCAACTGTTAGGTACAGCCAAAGGGGGGACCAAAGAGGGCGACTGGAAGGTAGGAGGACAGAGCAGGCTTGCTCCTTTCTGCATGCTGCTGCTCTCATCAGGGTCCTCTCAGTAGGGGCAGTTGATTGCAGACTCCAGCTTCTCCCAGTGATCCCATAACCAGCTCCTTGGGCCCCTCAGAGCTGCAGCCGTACTTGGACAGTGGTCCACAGGATCTCTCCTCAATGCTTGTGGCTTCTGGAAATCCTAATCTTCTCGTTTAGTTTCTCAGTCCTAGGCAAGGTAACTGCTCCCTGCAATCTCTACTGCTAGGTTACTCAGCGTTCCCATTTGCTTTCTAGCCCTCCCACAGCTGGGTAGCCAGCTCCTTGTGTTAAAGCCGCTCTGCTGCAATATGTATGGCTTGTTTTCCTTTACCGACTCTAACTCAGAGAGCTTCACTAAAAAGTATTTTCCCCATCAGAAAATAACTTCTTTGCATCTTGAAGATTTTTACTTCTGGTCTTTAGTAAACAGATACATCTTTCATCTATAATGGTCTGACTCAATAGGCACAGTGACCCTTCTGTTGAAAATAACTAAAGATGATGGAAAAAATATGTGCAAATCTTTTAAATAGACTGATGACCTGCCAAGTTAGTAAGAAATATTAAGAGGCTATTAAAATTTAAGGTAATTTGTTAAATAACAGTAGACAGCTAATATAGAACTGGCATCAAAAGGGTGATATCCTCTGACCACAATGCAAAACAAGTTAGAAATCTTAATATCAGAAACACAACTAAAGAAAAAAAAATTTTCAAACATTAAGAAACACACTTCTAAACTGATAGGCAAAAGACTAAATCAGACTGGAATTAGAAAATATCTAGAATTGAATATTCTTTAGAATTACCAGGCCAGGTGCGGTGACTCACGTCTGTAATCCCAGCACTTTGGGAGGCTGAGGCGGGTGGATCACCTGAGGTCAGGAGTTGGAGACCAATCTGGCCAACATGGTGAAACCTCGTCTCTACTAAAGATACAAAAAATTAGTTGGGCATGGTGGCGCATGCCTATAACCCCAGATATTCGGGAGGCTAAGGCAGGAGAATCACTTGAACTCGGGAGGTGGAGGTTGCAGTGAGCTGAGATCACACCACTGCACTAAAGCCTGGCAACAGAGGGAGACTCATTCTTGTTTAAAAAAAAAAAAAAAAAAAAAAAAGAAGAAGAAATGACATTGCCTCTGAGGTAAAGCACAAAAATGTTTAGTCTGGGTGAAATAATTTTTCACAGAAATATAGAACTATTTCACTGTTAAAGTAAGTGCATTTATGTCTCAGATACAATCAGTATGACCGTTTATGTTATGTGTTTTTACAATTTTTTTTTTTTTTTTTTTGAGACGGAGTCTCCCTCTGTGGCCCAGGTTGGAGTGCAGTGGCGCTATCTCGGCTCACTGCAAGCTCCTCCTCCCAGGTTCACGCCATTCTCCTGCATCAGCCTCCTGAGTAGCTGGGATTATGGGCCCTGCCCACCACCACGCCTAGCTTTTTTTTGTATTTTTACTAGAGACGGGGTTTCACCATGTTAGCCAGGATGGTCTCAATCTCCTGACCTCGTGATCCACCTGCCTCGGCCTCCCAAAGTGCTGGGATTACAGGCATGAGCCATTGTGCCTGGCCTTGTTTTATTTATTTTTTAAGTTAAAAAAAAATTGATGAACAGCATCCTCAATTGTAAACCAGGGATGGCACAGCCTTCACTTTAACGATGCCATTAAATTAGCTGTCACTTTTTAATGACCCAGTTTTGAAGATACTACAGTGAATCTGGAACCCTTTTTTAAGGCAATGTGGCAGTGTCTATCAAGAATCACACCTATGTTCATAACCCTAGACTAGAACAAAGATATACACACGGTAAACAAGCACATGATGGCCGGGTGCGGTGGCTCATGCCTGTAATCCCAGCACTTTGGGAGGCCAAGGCGGGTGGATCCCTTGACCTCAGGGGATCAAGACCAGCCTGGGCAATACAGCGAAACTCCGTCTCTACAAAACATACAAAAATTAGCCGGGCGTGGTGGCATGCCTGTAGTCCCAGCTACTGGGAAGGCTGAGGTTGGAGGATCACTTAAGCCCGAGAAGTCGAGGCTGCAGTGGAGCCGAGATCACACCACTGCACTGGGCAACAGAGACCTGGTCTCAAAAAAATAAAATTAAAATTAAAAATGGAAATTAAAACTACAGTGAAGGCCAGGCATCATGGCATGCACCTGTAATCCCAGGTTATAATCCCAATACTAGGTATAATCCCAATACTTAGGCAGGTTGAGGCAGAAGAATCGCTTGAACTCGGGAGACTGAGGCTGCAGTGAGCCAAGATCTCGCCACTGCACTCTAGCCTGGGTGACAGAGAGAGACTCTACCTCAAAAAAAAAAAAAAAAAAATGTTGAACTCAGAAGCCCAGAGGATGGTACCTGCTGAGGGAGAGGATCTGATGTTTCAGTCAGACAGGATGAATAAGTTCTGGAGATCTGCTGAACGGCATTGTGAGCTATAGTTAATAATGTACACTTAAAAATTACTAAGTGAGTAGATCTTAAATGTTCTCACCACACACAAAAATGTATGAGGTAGTAGATATGTTAATTAGCTTACTTCAATCATTTTACACCATACACATATATTCACCACACTGTATACCATAAACACAGACCATTTTTATTTGTCAGTTCTATCTTGATAAAGCTGGGAGATTAAACAACAAAAACAGAGCCAGAAGTAGGACCCAGCCTCCCAACTGATTTCCTGACCTCTACACCATATGCCTCTCAGTATCATTTAACATCATGACCCCCAGGGATTTTTAACCTTCTTGTAATCCAAGACTTCAAAACACCCCACATCAAGATAATAGTTTCCTTTTACACTTACTCTGTCTTTGTCATGTAGCATATCTGCATAGGATGACCTAAAAAACAAAAAAGACAGTCAGTAACCTTTGCATGATACACATCAACACATGAGAGTATTCACATATATAAACACATTCCTAAACAGATAGAACAAACGTGCCACCTATTTTAAACTATTTTTTGGTTGTCTTTTTTATTTATTTTTTTGAGACAGGGTCTCACCCCATCACCCAGGCTGGAGTACAGTGGTGCGATCTCGGCTCACTGCAACCTCTGCCTCCCAAGTTCAAGCAATTCTCATGCCTCAGCCTCCCAGGTAGCTGGGATTACAGGCGCTCACCACCATGCCTGGTTAATTTTTGTATTTTCATTAGAGATGGGGTTTCACCATGTTGGCCAGGCTGATCTCGAACTCCTGACCTCAAGTGATCCACCCACCTTGGCCTCCTAAAGTGCCGGGATTATAGGTGTGAGCCACCGTGCCTGGCCTATTTTTTTGTTTATTTTTAGAAACAGGGTCTCGCTATGTCACCCAGGCTGGAGTGCAGAGGCTATGAACAGCCTCAACCATCGGGCACTGCAGCCTTCAACTCCTTAGCTCAAGAGATCCTCTTGCCTCAGCAGAACTACAAGCATCCGTTGCTGCACCTGGCCACTTTATTTTAATAGAGTTTCAAGCTGTTAGTCTCTAGTGCTGCAGAAAAAAAGTCTCAGTGAAAGATGTTCTCAGACCTAAAAATGCTCCAGTAGTTAGCTGCTGGGAACAGGCCCCCAAATCTGGCCAAAAACAGGCCCCAAAACTGGCCATAAACAAAATCTCTGCAGCACTGTGACATTCTCGTGACGGCTATGACGCCCACACTGAAGGTCGTGGGTTTACCGGAATGAGGGCAAGGAACACCTGGCCCACCCAGGGCAGTTTTCGCTTAAGGCATTCCTGAACCACAAACAATAGCATGAGTGATCTGTGCCTTAAGGACATGTTCCTGCTGCAGATAACTAGCCAGAGCCCATCCCTTTGTTTCCCGTTTTAATCTATAGGAACAATGTTTATCACTGGCTTGCTGTCAATAAATACGCAGGTAAAGTTCTGTTCTTGGCTGTCAGCTCTGAAGGCTGTCAGCCCCCCGATTCCCACTCTGCACTCTATATTTCTGTGTGTGTCTTTAATTCCTCTAGCGCCGCTGGGTTAGGATCTCGACGACTGAGCTGGTCTCGGCAGTTAGCCCTGTCACAGTAATTCCACAGCCACTAGCATCTTGATCTTGTTATATGCGATACATTTTCCTCCTCAGGAAAAATTCAGACTCAATCTGCCTAATACTTGACCTAACCTTGCTTACATCTGTGCCTGGGGATAACCACTGATGTAGTAGCATTAAGGAGAGCAGCCAGGGAAAGAGAAGCACTCACACACACCCACTGTATATGTGACAGGTACCCCACTGGGCACGTTCACTTAACATCATCAGGGAAAACTAAAGAGTTCACCAATACCGTACTAAAGGGAGGGGAGTCACTTCTCCATATTTCCTACTTCAGTAATTCACACACTGAAAACCCTCAGGCGGGGTCAGGATGAGCACCCAGAACTAGGCAGGCCCTCCCACACTTTCTGAGAATTCAAGGGGACAGCTAAGGAGCTCACATTAAAACAGAGGCCCTCCAGCCTTGGGTCAACACTAGAATCACTAGAAAGCTTACTTGAAATGCAGAGTCCCAGAACACACATGAACACACACACACACACACTCTCTCTCACTCTTATTGAGAAGGCTGGGCTAATGTGCTCCAGGCAATTGTGCCACAGGTGGTCCACATTCCACATTTTGAAGAGCGGTGCACTGAAAGAAGGGTTTTTTTTTTTTTTTTTTTTTAATGGCACATCAAGGTTTTATATCTGAAGCCAGCTATGGATGCTTAGCTGAAATGTAGTCCTTTCTACCTCTGCTCACTATTTAAAAGGCATCTCACTCACCACCTTCCTGGCCTCTTCACACACTTACTGCCCACCACTCCACTGACATCACTCTCGGTAACCACAACCAGCTCACTCCTGCAGCTGATGTCAGTCATCAGGATCTGGGACTTCCCAGTGCCTCTGACCTTGCTAGACACTTCCTCTTTCTTCCTTTCCATGCTGGCCATCTCCCTCGCCCTTCTCCTTTTGCCTCCTCAGCTATTCCGGGATTCCTTCTTCAGCCCTCTACCTTTCGCATTCCACACCCCTTGAGAGACTGCAACCTCTCCCAGTTTCAGTTTCAACAACTACAAATTCTGTCTCCAGACCCAAAATTCTATTTGCCATTGGCATCTCTATGTGGATGTCCAAACCTAAACGCCTAATCTCCATTGTGTTCCTCTCCCCCACACCACCCATTCCTCCCTTGCAGGCCCCATCCACTTTGTCATTCTAACCAGAAGTCTTGGTGCTTCTTGAATCTTCTCTCTCCCTCCATCATATCCAGTGAGTTACCAAACTCAAACTCCCCCAGCTGTCTCCTCTGGGAATATGCAGCTCTGGGACTACAATATCCCCAAATGCTCTCCTTTGCACACCACTCTCAGTGAGTGTTCCAAAATGCAATCCAATCCTCTTTCTCTCCTGTTTAATATATCACTCAGAAAATAACGTCCAGGCCTGGCGCAGTGGCTCACACCTGCAGTCCCAGCACTTAGCGAGGCAGAGGCGGGTGGATCACCTGAGGTCAGGAGTTCAAGACCAGCCTGGCCAACAGGTGATACCCCGTCTCTACTAAAAAATACAAAAATTAGCCAGGTGTGGTGGCAGGTGCCTGTAATCCCAGCTACCTAGGAGGCTGAGGCAAGAGAATCACTTGAACCTGGGAGACAGAGATTGCAGTGAGCCGAGACTATGCCACTGCACTCCAGCCAAGGCAACAAAGTCTCCGTCTCAACAACAACAAAACAAGAAAATAATGTCCAAAATGTTTAGAAATATTTTAAGCCGGCCGGGCGCGGTGGCTCACGCTTGTAATCCCAGCACTTTGGGAGGCCGAGGTGGGCGGATCACGAGGTCAGGAGATCGAGACCACAGTGAAACCCCGTCTCTACTAAAAATACAAAAAAAATTAGCCAGGCGTGGTGGCGGGCGCCTGTAGTCCCAGCTACTCGGAGAGGCTGAGGCAGGAGAATGGCGTGAACCCGGGAGGCGGAGCTTGCAGTGAGCCGAGATCAAGCCACTGCACTCCAGCCTGGGCGACAGAGCGAGACTCCGTCTCAAAAAAAAAAAAAAAAAAATATTTTAAGCCCTAGCCGGGCGCAGTGGCTCACGCCTGTAATCCCAGCACTTTGGGAGGCTGAGGCGGGCGGATCACAAAGTCAGGAGATTGAGATCATCCTGGCTAACACAGTGAAACCCCGTCTCTATTAAAAATACAAAAAATTAGCCAGGCGTGGCAGTGGGCACCTGTAGTCCCAGCTACTCAGGAGGCTGAGGCGGGAGAATGGTGTGAACCCAGGAGGCAGAGCTTGCAGTGGAGATCACGCCACTGCACTCTAGCCTGGGCAACAGAGCAGGACTCCGTCTCAAAAAAAAGAAAAAAAAGGAAATATTTTAAGCCCTAATTCTGCACCAGACACTGTATTACATTTAATCATCAAACAATTCTAAGATAATTCTATTATACTGTGAGATAATGTATTATTATATTGAAGTATATATTATTTTATATTAAGGCTCAGAGAAGTAACTTGGCCAAGAGAGTAAAGAAGTGGCAGAGCTTGGACTTAAACTCATGTTCCTCTTCCTGCATTTTGCTACCACCCTTTACAAAATGACCCTGCCTATGCTTTCAGCAGCCTCTCTTACCGTAGTACTTTTGTACCACACTCCAGCTGCACTAAACTGCTAGCTGCTCCCCAAACTAGCCCATCTGTGTGTTTTTTTTGTTTTTTTTGTTTGTTTTTTTGAGACAGAGTTTAGCTCTCGTTGCCGAGGCTGGAGTGCAATGGCGGGATCTCGGCTCACGGCAACCTCCGCCTCACAGGTTCAAGTGATTCTCCTACCTCAGCCTCCCGAACAGCTGGGATTACAGGCATGCGCCACCACACCTAGCTAATTTTGTATTTTTAGTAGAGGTGGGGTTTCTCCATGTTGGTCATGCTGGTCTCCAACTCCCGACCTCAGGTGATCCGCCTGCCTTGGCCTCCCAAAGTGATGGGATTACAGGCATGAGCCACCGTGCCCGGCCTGTTTTTGGTCTTTTTTTTGTTTGTTTGTGAGACAGTGTTTTACTATGTTGAACTTGTGGGCACAAGCAATCCTCCTGCCTTGGCCTCCCAAGTAGCTGGGACTACAGGTGTGGGCCACTGCACCCAGCCACAAACTGGCTCATCTGAAAGCTTACATGTAATCCCTGCTGCTCAGACTTCACCTTCTCTTCCTTTAGAACTGAGAAATTATTCGAACATTACCTCCCACCCCAAGTCCAGCTGGTTCTTGCTGTTTCCATGACCTCTTGTGCCTTTATCTCACTGTGCTGTAATTTTTTTTTTTTTTTTTTTTTTTTTTTGAGACACAGTCTCACTGTTACCCAGGCTGGAGTGCAGTGGCACAACCTTGGCTCACTGCAACCTCCACCTCTCGAGTTCAAGTGATTTTCCTGCCTCAGCCTCCCGAGTACCTGGGATTACAGGTGCCCACCACCACTCCCAGCTAATTTTTTTTTGCAGAGACGGGGGCTTCACCGTGTTGGCCAGGCTGATCTCGAACTCCTGACCCTCAAGTGATCAGCCCCCTCCTCCCCCCGCCCACCCTTTGCCTCCCAAAGTGCTGGGATTACGGGCGTGAGCCACCGTGCCTGGCTTTTGTGCTGTAATTTTGTACATGCCCGTCTCTTCCACAAAACTGCATGGTCCTTGAAGATAAGAACAGGATGTTCATCTGGTATCCACAGCCTTAGCACAACGCTGGCATACTGAATGCACTTAACGATTGCTACATAACAACTCACATACTTTTTTTTTTGAGACAGAGTTTCACTCTTGTTGCCCAGGCTGGAGTGCAATGGCGCGATCTCGGCTCAACACAACCTCTGCCTCCCAGGCTCAAGTGATTCTCCTGCCTCAGCCTTCCAAGTAAGCTGGGATTACAGGCATGAGCCACCAAGCCCAGCTAATTTTTGTATTTTTAGTAGAAACGGTGTTTCTCCATGTTGGTCAGGCTGGTCTCAAACTCCCGACCTCAGGTGATCTGGCCACCTTGGCCTCCCAAAGTGCTAGGATTAGAGGCGTGAGCCACTGTGCCTGGCCAACAACTCATATACTTTTAAATATTTCTTCTAAGGGAAAAAAACCATTTTCATTTTTTTCATTCAAAAGAATTTAACCATATGATGAACATGTCACCATTTCAGTAAGGCAAGTAAATGATTCAACTTCATCAACACTACTGAGGCTTGGGTTTTCTTTACTCCATTTAACAGATGCTGAGGCTCTGCCTAAGGCTGCTAAATAATGTCTGACTCTCCAAACAGGCAAAACTTTGCCTAAATGCCACATATACCTACCTGGCTGAGCAGACCTGCTCAGGACCAACACCAGCCCTCATCATAAGCACTGGGTGACAGCCTAGCCCACGCTCAGACTGGATCCCAAGGCATCTGCTTTGAGATCAAGTGCCCCACCCAGCTGCAGCCTGCTGTAAACCAACCCAGTACCTTGCAATCTCCTGGTGGTAATCATAGTGTTCATCCTCCTCCAGCCACTCCACAGACCCCGTGGTTGGATTGGCCCGACTGCAGAAGATCTTCATGGTGCCCACTAGCTCCCCAGTTTTAGCACAGAAAAGCAGCCTTGCCAATTGAGTTCCTGTGGACAAGTCTGACTGTCAGAAATCTATTAACATCAGAAGGAAACAGGAGGTATATAAACAAACGAACAGAAAAAAATCTATTAACAGCATAATGCCCCAAAATTTGGAGGGGGGAAGGGGAGACAAAAGGGAAAAAAAAATCAAGAAACTGACAAAAATGTCAAAGCCACTGACAGTATTTGTTAATCAGTATTGTAAATGTTTCCAGCAGGAGTTACTTGGTTTTATATTCAGCATATAACATTAAAAAACTGCAACAGATTTATACAGATGTGTGGAAACTTTAGCAGGCTTCGGTGCTTCCAAAAGGGTCAAATGAGGTTCATCTAGGTGCAGCCCTCAAGGCTGGGAGGAGAAGAGATGGGGTACTGGTAAAGAAGTGCCACCAATACTGCCTTCGTATACTGAATCCTTAGCTTAAGGAAAAATATGAAGATAGAGCAAGTCAAACCAGGAAAACTTTCATCTAAACAATAAATCACAGCCGCACATAAACCTAAAAATGGATAATCCCAGGAATATAATGATGAGCAAAAACAGCAAATCACACAACACATGCAATACAATTCCATTTCTATGAAATTTATAGCTATGCAAAATGGAATGATACGTTCTTCAGGGATCACACTAAAAAGCATAGCAAGGAATCAGGATAGTTCACTTCTAAAAGAGATGGGAAAGAGATGGGATCAAGGAGGGGTACTCAGTGGACTTCAAAACTATTGTTCTTTTTCTTAAATTGGGTGGTGGGAGCATAAATGTTCACGATATTAGCATTCTTATTTTTATTTTTTTAAAAAAGATGGAGTCTCATTATGTTGCCCAGGCTGGACTCAAATTCCTGGGCTCAAGCATTCCTCCTGCCTCAGCCTCTCCAGTAGTTGGGACTACAAGTGAGTGCCCCCACCCAGCTAATACTAGCATTCCTTATGCTTCATTATTTTTTATAGTGATTACTTCTTATTCAAATTTTAATTTTAAAAGCAATTTTTAAAAACCTTCCATCACCTAAAAAAATTTTGCTTCAAATAAATAAAATGTCATCAGATTCACATCTTGTATGGCTTGTCTCCCCAAAGAGATCTATTTCTGGGAGGCAGAGAAACACCACCGCTCAAAGTCTAAAGGCACTCCTCAGCAGGTGTGGGCTCTCCCAATACCCATCCCTCTTACCATGCAGAAAGCAATAGGTGTTCTACACTGTCCTTCCTTTCTTGTTAAACATTGGTGCATCTTCAGGAAACCTTAGAAAGAATGCCTACTCCACATATCCCTAAACATTCCTATGGCATTTTATTGGCCAGAGTTTTTTTCTTTTGAAGTTATCTAGAGTAAGTAAACATGGAATTCTTACACAAATAGATGAGAAACAGGCCGGGCACGGTGGCTCACGCCTGTAATCCCAGCACTTTGGGAGGCCAAGGCAGGCGGATCACCAGAGGTCAAGAGTTCAAGACCAGCCTTGCCAACATGGCAAAACCCCCGTCTCTACTAAAAATACCAAAATTAGCCAGGCATGGTGGTGCAGGTCTGTATTCCCAGCTACTCTGGAGGCTGAGGCAGGAGAATCACTTGAACCCAGGAGGCAGAGGTTGCAGCGAGCCGAGACCACACCACTGCACTCCAGGCTGGGCAAGAGAGTAAGACTCCGTCCCCAAAACAAACAAACAAACAAAAAGCAAATAGATTAGAAACAATCTTCCCTGAACAAACTCAGGCAGGCAGTCAGGTTCAAAGTAGACAATTTGTCCAGGTAAAACTCTACTTCTAAAATCTCAGCATATCTATCCCCTAGTCTAATGTTTTTCAAACTTTCTGATAACCCCAGTAAGAAATATACTTTACAATGAGACTCAATACACATACCTGCATATATGCATACAACTAAAAGTTCCACAAAACAATACTGACTTCCTACAAACAAGGCCCTCTGATATGCTCTATTTCATTTTTACTGTTTTTAAGAGATGGGATCTCCCTGCTGTCCAGGTTGGATCACAGTGGCTATTCACAGGCATGATCATTATACTCTGCAGCCTTGAACTCCTGGACTCAAGCGATCCTCCTACGTCAGCCTACCAAGTAGCTAGACTACCGGCATGCACCACGGCACCCAGCTGCACTTTTACTTGCTGGTCAGGACCCATCAATGGGTTGCAATCAGCAGTTTAACAGCATTGCTATAATCCATTTTATCTCATGTACTAACATTTATTTTACAGATAGAATACCTAGAACTATCAGAATCTGTAATGTGCATTAGAAAACTGTGTCCAACAGGCCGGGCGTGGTGGCTCACGCTTGTAATCCCAGCACTTTGGGAGGCGGAGGCAGGCGGATCACGAGGTCAGGAGATCGAGACCACGGTGAAACCCCGTCTCTACTAAAAATACAAAAAAATTAGCCGGGCGTGGTGGTGGGCGCCTGTAGTCCCAGCTACTCGGAGAGGCTGAGGCAGGAGAATGGCGTGAACCCGGGAGGCGGAGCTTGCAGTGAGCCGAGATCGCGCCACTGCACTCCAGCCTGGGTGACAGAGCGAGACTCCGTCTCAAAAAAAAAAAAAAAAAAAAAAAAAAAAAAAAAAAAAGAAAAGAAAACTGTGTCCAACAAATGCTGGAGTAGAGAAAGAAATGGCCATATCTGACTGAATGTTCAGGGAAGGCTTAAAAGGTGGATTCAACTGAGGCAGGCGGAGAAGGAGGGTTGTAGAGGGAGAAGGCATTTCATCCAATTAGAAAGGCCTGGACAATCATGCACATTAAATCAATCAGTTTAGTGAAGTAAAACAGGACCAGATGTTAAACATGTCAATAGGATCCATATGGTAGACTCCTGAAATACTAATCCTGTGGTCCATGTGGAATCAATTCTGAAGTCACTTAAAGGTTAAGAGTCATCCTTTTGTAGTTCATAAGCGTAATGACTGGGTGTTCATGTGTCTGTGTCAGACGTGCCTCCCTCAAACCTTTACTACATTGGCACGTTATCCATCTGAACTGGAGAAAGAAAAAAAAACTTATAGTGAAGAACTTTAATCCATAGGATTCCTTTCTTGTCTGTGATGTTGCTGAGTCTAAAACCAGGACTACAGTGTCTTTTCAAAACCTGGAACAGCCCGGGCACGGTGGCTCACGCCTATAATCCCAGCACTTTGGGAGACCAAGGCAGGTGGATCACCTGAGGTCAGGAGTTCAAGACCAGCCTGGCCAACATGGTGAAACCCCGTCTCTACTAAAAATACAAAAAATTAGCAGGCGTGGTGGCAGGTGTCTGTAATCTCTGCTACTTGGGAGGCTGAGGCAGGAGAACTGCTTGAACCTAGGAGGCAGAGGTTGTAGTGAGTCAAGATCGCGCCACTGCACTCCAGCCTGGGCAACAGAGCAAGACTATCTCAAAAAAAAAGAAACAAACCTGGAACTATGTCTTGTGTTAACAACTTTATGAAGGCATGAACCTCTTCTGGTGGGCACTACACACCTTCTCTGGCTAAATGCCTTCATCCATTATTATTTGTTCTCTCCCAGAAGTAGTCTACACTACAGATTCAGGAGATATTCTCTGACCCCCTCCTCATTCTCCAAGAATTGTAAACTCGCATGGCCATTTACAAGGAGGAAACAGAAACCACCATGCCAAGCCCTTATTACCCATCAGACTGCAGAGCAGATGGTCCATTACATTCATTCAAAATGTATTTGCTAGGCGGTGGTGGCTCACACCTGTGATCCCAGCACTTTGAGGGGCCGAGGCGCAAGGATATCGAGTCTGGGAGTTCCAGACCAGCCTGCGCAACATAGTGAGACCCCGTTCTCCACAAAAAATTAAAAAAAAAAAATTAGCCGGGCGCGGTGGCCTGTGCCTGTCGTCCCAGTTACTCCCAGCTGCTCGGGAGGCTGAGGTAGGGGAATCGGCTGTTGCAGTGAGCCGAGATGGCGCCACTGAACTCCAGCCTGGGTGACAGAGTGAGACCCTGTCTTAAAATATATATATATATAAATTAAATATACATATATTAAAATTAAAAATTAGCCGAGTGTAGTGGCGCGTGCCTGTAGTCCCAGCTACTCGGTAGGCTGAGGTGAGAGGATCGCTTGAGCCCAGGAGGTCAAAGCTGCAGTGCGCCTTGATCACACCACTGCACTCAGCCTAGGCAGCAGAGTGAGACTCTGTCTCGAAAAAATAAAATAACAAAATTTATTAAATACCTTCTATGTGCCAGGCACTATATTAGGGACTGGAGCCACTATCACAAGCTAGAGAAGACCCTTGCCCTCCAAGAGCTTAGACTCTAATGAGAGAGTAATACAAATTACAGACTAAACATGAATGCAAGAAATACAGCGTTGTAGAAAGAGAAAATCAAGGTTACAGAAGGACTCTGAGAAAAGTAGTATTTGAGACCTACAAGACAGACCGGGATAAAAGTTGGGGAAGAGTTTTTACAGGTCAGGAATCCTTCCCCCAACTTTCCCAAGAAAAGGCCCTAAGGTGGAAAGAATAGGTACATAAGCAAAATGTGCCAAAAGCCTGAGCGACCGAAGCACTTCGGCAGAAGCCCTCCACTCCTCATCTCCTATCACACTTCTGCTCAATCAAGCTGGGCCTTGTCGACTTCGGAAAGGCTTTTGGATTTTGTTCTAAAAGCAGTGGGAGCCACTCAAGAGTTTTAAGCAGAAGCATATCTACACTGGGCGTACTCTTTTACAGGACCACTCTGGCTGGCGTGTAGTAAATACACGACTCTCCAATTACTCAGAACACAGTGAGTGGCAAAGACAACAGCAGGTCTGCCAATCAGAGAACTCGTGGCCCAGTTAAGGGTGCGATGGTTGGAGCTACTGCGGTCTCTGTGGCTGAGGGGAGGCGCCAGGCACGAGTACTGCAACACAGCCCCGCGAGCGGCAGGCACCCGGCTGCACTGCAGAGCCAGGGCCAGCCTAGAACCCCGCTCTCCCGCAGGCCAGGGCGTCCCGAGCTGCCCCACGCGGAGGAGTCCAAGTAGGCCCACGCTAGGCTCCTCTGCCGAAACCCTGGTGCCGAGGACACCATGCTGGCTGCACACCGAACCCCAAAGCGACCCCACCTTCCCAGCATACCCAGCGCCTCACCCGTCGCAGGAAACCCTCCGCTCACCTCCGCTGCAAACCCTCCGCTCGCCTCCGCTGCTACCACTTTTACAGCGGCCAGCACGCGGGGCGGGACCTCGCAGCGCAGAGGAGCGTGCTGAGGGGCGGGTCCCAAAGCAGAACTGGAAGGCTATCCCGTCACACCCCGCGCGCTCCCACAGTGCTCAGTGGCAGCCACTATGGAGGCCGCCAGGACTGCTGTGCTGCGGGTGAAGCGGAAGCGCAGTGAGGAGCCTGCCGAGGCTCTTGTGCTCGCTTGTAAACGCCTCCGGAGCGACGCAGTCGAGTCAGCGGCACAGAAGACGTCGGAGGGTTTGGAGACAGCGGCGGAGAATAATGTCTTCCACTTGGTGGCCACTGTGTGCTCCCAGGTATTGGGCGTGGTGCAGCTGGTGTGGAGGGCATCTTCGGGTGCAGCCGGTACGAAACCCGATCCCTGACCCGCTCGCGAACTCCTGCTTACGATCGCCTCCGTCCCCTGTTGCCCCCTAGGAGGAACCAGTCCAGCCTCTCCTGCGGGAAGTTCTGCATCCGTCACGGGACAGCCAGCAGCGTGTCCGCCGCAATCTCCGCGCCTCGGCTCGGGAGATCCGGCAGGAGGGCCGCTACCGGGTGGTTTCCAGCCGCCGATCCTTGGGGACGACCTCGAGCGGCCAGGAGTCCGAGTACACGCCGGGGAACCCAGAAGCCGCCGGGGACTCGGGCTTTCAGTTGTTAGACCTTGTCCACGAGGAGGGAGAACCTGAAGCCGCCGCTGCAGGCTCCTGCAAAGTGAGTATGCCCCTGAAGGTGGTCGCTGGGTTTCTCAGGTAATGCCAGAAGACTGGGCCCAGTCGCAGCACAGTTTCGTCTCACGGGGATGGATGATCCATCCAGCGTGACGGCCTCATTTTACAGATTTGGTTATTCATCCAACATGTGTTTACTGCGTGCCTACTATATGCCAGGTATTTTTTTTTTTAGTTTCTGTGGATACAGCAGTGAGGACCTAACATGCAGGTAGACAGAAACAGTAAACAAGTGAATTCAGTGTCTAGATGATGATAAGGAATGTAAGGAGGCGGGGAGCCAAAGCAGGAAGAGTGGTGCCACTTCAGTGAGAGTGTCACTGAGAAAATGACATTTGAGTGAAGACTTGCAGAAGGTGAATGGCAGGGCATTCTACGTGTCGAGAGGACTTCTAGGCAGAGAACCTGAAAGTAAAGAGGCCCTGAAGCCGTTTCTCTGCCCCTTGCAAGGTGCCTGGAGCCCGGTGAGCTAGAGGAGAGCAGTAAGGAATTTGAGGGGAGGATGCCTGCTAGACCTTCTAGGTACTTGTAAGGACATTGCCTTTCACCCTGACTGAGATGGGGATCACTGGAGCAAAGTAGAGATAGAGCAGGTAGGAAAATTGATCAAAGAGATGTTAAAGGAATAGTCCTGGGTAGCATATCAAGTTTGAGGTAGATTTAGGTCTAGAATGCAAGTCTTCTCACATTTAATCCAGTGCTTTTCTTTATATTACATTTGCTAAATTCATTTGCACTCACTTCCAAAAAAAAGTCTACTACATGCAGCAAAACTACAGAAATGGAAAATTCTCCTTGAGGCTGGGCACAGTAGCTGATGCCTAATCCTAGAACGTAGGGAGGCCCAGGCGGGAGGATCACCTGAGCCTGGGGAGGTCAAGGCTACAGTGAGCCATGATTGTACGGCAGTGGCATTTCAGCCTAGGTGACAGAGTGAGACCCTGTCTCAAAAAAAATAAAATTCTCCTTGTAATCTCAGCACTTTGGGAGGCTGAGGCAGGAGGGTCGCTTGAGGCCAGCCTAGGCAACAAAGCAAGACCTTGTCACTACAAAAAGGAAAAGGAGATTAGCTGGGTATTGTAGCATGCGCTTGTAATCCTAGCCACTGGGGAGGCTGGGGCAGGAGGATCACTTAAACTCAGGAATTAGAGATTGTAGTGAGCTGTGATCAAGTCACTGCCCTCTGGTTTGAGCAACAGAGCAAGATACTGTCTCTTAAAAAAACAGAAAATTCTCAACATAAGGTGTGCCCTCTCTTTTTTTTTTTTTTTTTGAGTCAGAGTCTCACTCTGTGGCCCAGGCTAGAGTGCATTGGCGTGACGCTGGCTCACTGCAACCTCCGACTCCTGGGTTCAAGCGATTCTCCTGCCTCAGCCTCCCAAATAGCTGGGATTACAAGCGTGAGCCACCACACCCAGCTAATTTTTGTATTTTTAGTAGAGACAGGGTTTCGCTATGTTGGCCAGTCTGGTTTCGAACTCCTGGCCTCAAGTGATCCGCTCGCCTCAACCTCCCAAAGTGCTGGGATAACAGGCATGAGCCGCTGCGCCTAGCCAATATGCCCTCTCTTGATAAACTTTTTTATAGAACTCATTTTAATCACTTTTGAAACTTAAAAAAATCATAATTCAAAATGAATCCACAAGCAACAAGCAAATGGTACTAGTGTAATTGTTTATTGTTGCTTTTGTTTTGTTTGAGATGGAGTCTGGCCCTTGTCGCCCAGGCTGTAGTGCAGTGGCACGATCTCGGCTCACTGCAGCCTCCGCCTCCTGGATTCAAGCAGTTCTCATGCCTCAGCCTCGCGAGTAGCTGCGATTACAGGCATGAGCCACCACGCCCGGCTAATTTTGTATTTTTAGTAAAGGCGGGGTTTCGCCATGTTGGCCAGGCTGGTCTTGAACTCCTGACCTCAGGTGATCCACCCGCATCGGCCTCCCAAAGTGCTGGGATTACAGGCGTGAGCCACCATGCCCAGCTGGTGCTAGTGTAACTGGATAGCAATTTGTGTATGATGTCCGTAGCCACATCTTTTACCAAAACATTCCAGACTAATGCATGACTTATAAAATGTGTAAAGTAAACCAATGCTCAGTGGAATTGAATCAAGTAAATAGTTCACTAGGCTGGGCACAGTGGCCCATGCCTGTAATCCCAGCACTTTGGGAGGCCAAGGCAGGTGGATCACTTGAGGTCAGGAGTTCAAGAGCAGCC
Source organism: Symphalangus syndactylus (assembly GCF_028878055.3). NCBI lineage: Eukaryota > Metazoa > Chordata > Mammalia > Primates > Hylobatidae > Symphalangus > Symphalangus syndactylus. Next base: position 25,385,609 of record NC_072433.2, read on the forward strand.
TGGCCAATATGGCGAAACCCCATTTCTACTAAAAATACAAAAATTAGCCGGGCGTGGTGGCGGGCGCCTGTAATCCCGTCTACTCGGGAGGTTGAGGCAGGAGAATCACCTGAATACAGGAGGCAGAGGTTGCAGTGAGCCAAGATTGCACCACTGCACTCCAGCCTGGGCGAGAAGAGCAAAACTCTATCTCAGAAAACAAGAGTAAATAGCTAATTTAATTTTATAAAGAAAACTAGGAGATAAACTGATGACGGATATGAACAGAGATTTTTCCAGTAAAGCAATACCGACTCCAAACATACCAAAAATGTTTGCGCAGAGTAATTATAGGGGAAAAATGAATTTAAGCTTAAAGCATGCTTGAGGTTTTATGCATACTAGACTAGCAGGAAAAAAGTAGTTGATAGCAGTGCTGGCAAGGCAGTGATTAAAAGCGTACACAATTGTAGGAATAAAATTGATGCAAGCCTTTTGGAAAACAGCATGGCATGGGAGCCATATTTTACATATGTAAATTTATTATTGTTTGGATCTAAAGCCATGCATAATCTAGGAAAATTTTAAAATTAAAAATTTCTAAGGAAATTTAAAAATGAGAGTATTTCTATGTTATGTTACAATGAATTTCTCCTTAAATTGACATAATTTACATTTTAAGCAAATAAATTCCTATTAGATAAATTTAATAGGAAATTTAAAAATTAAAGGACTTCAGTTCCTTTTAACTAGTAGTCTCACCTCCAAGATTTATCCTAGGGAGATAATTCAGCAGAAGCAAACAGCTAAGCTAAGCTATGATATTAACAAATGCTATTGTTGATTGACTAAGTAATTATGTCAAATAGCGTGCTAGGTACTTGTTATATTTTCTTTTAATTTAACTCATTTAATCCTCACAAAAACCTTATGAGTTAGACACTTTCATCTCCATTTTCTTTTTTTTTTTTGTTTTTTTTTTTTTTTTTTTGAGACAGAGTCTTGCTCTCTCCCCCAGGCTGGAGTGCAGTGGCGCGATCTCAGCTCACTGCAAGCTCCGCCTCCCGGGTTCACGCCATTCTCCTGCCTCAGCCTCCCGAGTAGCTGGGACTACAGGCACCTGCCACCGCGCCCGGCTAATTTTTTGTATTTTTTTTTTTTTTTTTTAGTAGAGACGGGGTTTCACTGTGTTAGCCAGGATGGTCTCGATCTCCTGACCTTGTGATCCGCCCGCCTTGGCCTCCCAAAGTGCTGGGATTACAGGCTTGAGCCACCGCGCCCGGCTCATCTCCATTTTCAAATGCAGGAAATGGCACATTCATTGCAACACTATACATGGAGGTTAAAAATTATATCCAAGAGGTTGACACATACAACTGTCTGGACCCTTAGAACTGATAACCGTGAAGACTGATTGTAGGGGGAAATATATATGTTTAACAGTACAAAATGCTGTGTGTAGTGAAACTGAAAATATGGGCTGGGCTCAGTGGTTCACACCTGTAGTCCCAACACTTTGGGAGGCCAAGAAAGGAGCACTTGAGCCCAGGAGTTCAAGACTGCAGTGAGCCATGATCATACTGCTGCCCTCCAGCCTGGGCGACAGAGCAAGGCCCTGATTCCGAGTGAATGAATGAATACACATGGACATAGACTTTAAAATAATTTTCAGCAAGGGTACGGTGGGTTACTCTTATAATCCTAGCACTTTGGGAGGCCAAGGCAGGAGGATTGCTTGAGGCCTGAAGTTCAAGACCATCCTGAGCAACATAGCAAGACTCCATCTCTACAGAAATAATAATAATTATTTTTCTTCTAGCTAGGAGGAGTGGTGCACACCTTTAGTCCCAGCTACTCAGGAGGTTGAAAAAGAAAGATCACCTAAGGCTAGGAGTTCAAGGCCAGTTTGGGCAACATAATGAAAACCGCCTCTTTAAGCAATAATAGGCCGGGCGCAGTGGCTCGTGCCTGTGTTGCCAGCACTTTGGGAGGCCAAGGTGGGCGGATCATGAGGTCAGGAGTTCGAAACCAGCCTGACCAACATAGTGAAACCCCGTCTCTACTAAAAATACAAAAATTGGGCAGGCATGGTGGTGCGCACCTGTAATCCCAGCTACTCAGGAGGCTGAGGCAGGAGAATCGCTTGAACCCGGGACGCAGAGGTTGCAGTGAGCCGAGATCGCGCCATTGCACTCAAGCCTGGGTGACAAGAGCAAAACTCCATCTCAAAAAAGAAAAAAAATAATTTATGCTTATTATAGGAAATTTGAAAAAATATAGCAAAGGAGGAAAATCTCCCATTTTACCACCAACCCAAAAGTAGGTAGAATAGAACTGGTTTACTTCCTTCTGAGTACAAAATTCTGTATCTGTCATTTTTCTGTATTGCTAGTCTTATACCTTTTTTTGAGACAGCATCTCACTCTGTTGCCCAGGCTGGAGTGCAGTGGCATGATCACAGCTCGGTGCGGCCTCCACCTCCTGGGCTCATGTGATCCTCCTGCCTCAGGCTCTCAAGTAGCTGGAGCCACAGGCCTGCGCCACCACACCCAGCTAATTTTTGTATTTTTTGTAGAGACTGGGTTTTGCCATGTTGCCCAGGCTGGTCTCAAACTCCTGGGCTCAAACATTCCTCCCACCTTGGCTTCCCAAAGTGCTGTGATTACAGGCATGAGCCACTGTGCCAGCAATCTTATATTTTAATGGCTGCATAATTTGACTGAGTGGAGGGACTTGTGGGTTGGAGCCAGAACTTTCGTCATAGGTAGCTTTAAGTTTGCTCAAGAGCCTGCAGAAAAACTGGCATCTCTAGCTTCTTTTTGACTTTGGAGCAAGGAAGAATTCCTTAGTCTGTAAATTATAGCATTGGTCTCCCCTTGTCTGCCTTGGCCATGGGATCTTCACCATTTTCCTGCGTGGTGTCTGCTTGGAGCTATGCAGTGTCCTGTGATGAACCTATCAAGAGGAGCCATCTGCAGCATGTCCCTGTGGTTAACAAACTGACCCATGCCACCAGGCCCCTGGATAATACAGCCTGTCAGCACTGGAGCACATCTTACCTGGGCCATTTCTGTTCTGGGACATTGCATTTCAAACTGTTCTTTCCAGTAGAAAGACTATAGGTGAGCCCATTCCCAATTTGTGGTTAAAAGCAGGATGTCAATATATGGCAAGCCAAATGATGGGCAATGGTAGAGGTCACCAGGAACACCTGTTGGCTTCTATAGGAGGCCACACAAAATAGAGACTCATCTCAGGTTCAGCCATAGGGGTGCTAAGGTGGGCCTACTGATCCCCAAAGAGAGAACATTGCATAATACCAAAGGATCTCAGAAGACCTATAGAAGCAGGTCTGACTCAGAGCTTGGGGTCAAGATTGGCCAGGTCTTCTGTCTTTCCCCTCTCCTTGGGCCAGTCTTCCCATATTTTTTTTTCTTTCATTGTTTTGAGACAGGTCTTATTCTGTCACCCAGGATGGAGTACAGTGGCATGATCATGGCTCACTGCAGCTTCAACCTCCTGAGTACCTGGGACTACAGGTGCACACCACCACACCCAGCTAATTTTTGTATTTCTTTGTAGAGACGGGGGTTTTGCCATGTTGCCCAGGCTGGTCTTGAGCTTCTGGGCTCAAGCTACCTGTCCACCTTGGCTTCCCGAAGCGTTGGGATTATAGGTGTGAGAGCCGAGCACAAAAGAGCAGGGGGCTATCTTGTACATTTCTATCTTAAAGTAAGAACTACACAGTAATTTTACAGAGATTCTTGATTTTTTAATGTAATAATTAATTAAAAGACTAGGAATTCATGGGGATAAGAATCTTGACCACGACACTATGGAACTGTAGCCGGGCAAGGTGGCTCACGCCTGTAAACCCAGCACTTTGGGAGGCCAGGGCGGGCAGATTACTTGAGGTCAGGAGATCGAAACCATCCTGGCTAACACAGTGAAACCCCATCTCTACTAAGAATACAAAAAATTAGCCAGGCGTAGTGGCACGCACCTGTAGTCCCAGCTCTACTTGGGAGGCTGAGGCAGGAGAAACACTTGAACCTGGGAGGCAGAGGTTGCGGTGAGCCAAGATCACGCCACTGCACTCCAGCCTGGGCAACAGTGAGAGTCCGTCTCAAAAAAAAAAAAAAAAAAAAAAAAAAAACTGTAGGGAGCCTTCCTTCACCCAACTCATAGGTTCTTCTTCATGGAACATCGTGTTTTGGGTCATGCATATGTCTGTAATCTGTGGTTCCTTTACAGACATCTGACCCAGATGTGATCCTCTGCAATTCTGTAGAGTTGATCCGTGAGCGATTGACTGTATCTGAGGATGGACCAGGAGTCAGGCACCAGGAAGAACAAAAACACGATGACTATGTGTATGACATTTACTACTTGGAGACGGCCACTCCAGGCTGGATTGAGAACATCCTCTCCGTACAGCCCTACAGCCAAGAATGGGAGCTGGTAAGGGGGCCCATGAAGAGACAGGGCATGAGGCATCCTAAGCTCTTTATCTAATCAGAATGCTTTGCTTCCCTGGGCTCCACTCCTGAACAACACTGTCCTTAGTTCTTTCCCTCCTTAAAAGGAAGAATTTATTCTAAGTGCCTTTTAGGAACCTGACTTTATAGTACAGGGAATTTTGGGAAAGATCATCTTAGATTGATAATTTTTACATTAATGAATATTTTACAAGGTTTGCAACATCACCTTTATTGTTTATAGCTATCCATTCTTAGGGGGGAAATATGTATATGGGGCTTATGATAAGATAAAGACAATAAAACCAGAAATTCTTAACATGAGTGACAACAAAACCTATTTTTTAATTCGTACCTTAGAAGTAGAGAAACCTCGGATGAAGAAAGCTAACGTCCTGACATTCTTTTTTTTTTTTTCTTCTTTTTTGAGGCAAGGTCTCACGCTGTCACCCAGGCTGGAGTGCAGTGGTGCTATCTGAGCTCACTGCAGCCTCTATCTCCCAGGCTCAAGTGATCCTCCCATCTCAGCCTCCCAAGCAGCCAGCCAGGAGTACAGGCATGCACCATGATGCCCAATTTTTGTTGATTTTTTTGTAGAGGCAGGATCCCACTATGTTGTCCAGGCTGGTCTTATGGTCTTGAACTCCTGGGCTCAAGTGATCCTCCCACCTTGGCCTCCCAAAGTGCTGGGATTACAGGTGTGAGCCACCACACCTAGCTGACACCATTATCTTTTTTTTTTTTTTTTGAGATGGAGTCTCACTCTGTCACCCAGGCTGGAGTGCAGTGGTGCAATCTTGGCTCATTGCAACCTCCGTCTCCTGGGTTCAAGCGATTCTCCTGCCTCAGCCTCCCAAGTAGCTGGGACTACAGGTGCGTGCCACCATGCCCAGCTAATTTTTGTATTTTTAGTAGAGAAAGGATTTTACCATGTTGCCCAGGCTGGTCTCAAACTTCTGACCTCAAGTGATCCGCCCACCTCGGCCTCCCAAAGTGCTGGGATTACAGGCGTGAGCCACCGCGCCCAGCCTATTCTTAAATTCTAAAATGGGCTGGGCGCGGTGGCTCACGCTTGTAATCCCAGCACTTTGGGAGGCCGAGACGGGCGGATCACGAGGTCAGGAGATCGAGACCACAGTGAAACCCCGTCTCTACTAAAAATACCAAAAAAATTAGCCGGGCGTGGTGGCGGGCGCCTGTAGTCCCAGCTACTCGGAGAGGGTGAGGCAGGAGAATGGCGTGAACCCGGGAGGCGAAGCTTTCAGTGAGCCAAGATTGCGCCACTGCACTCCAGCCTGGGCAACAGAGCGAGACTTGGTCTCAAAAAAAAAAAAAAATTCTAAAATGATTAACAAGAAAACTTAAGGTGGCACCTAACGGTCATGCTCAGACTGTAAGCAAGAAGCACTGCATCCTGCACCTGCATTAGGACAGATTTGCAGTCAGGTACCCACCTTAGACCACTGCATGGCCCTTCCTCCTGCCTTTCTGCACCTTTTACGCTTGGGTTTTGGTTTTGACCTTTGGAATTTGAAGGAATCGCTCAGAGCCATCACTCCTCTTTTCCCTGTGTTCCCTTCTCATGGAGTTCAGCGTGTCCTATCATTGTGGAGCTGGACTCTGAGTGGAAGGCAGCTATTATCTCCCTCTCATAGCCTCTTGTGCAACGGAGTCAAACTAACTCCTAGTCTGCAGTTTTTTCACATGGCACTTTTACATGACATCTCTCCAAGCTGGTATGCTAACAACTTCCCCCAGAGCATAACCTTAGAGGTTTTGACTTGGACTCATGTTTGTCTTGAGATGTGTAGGTGAATGATGATCAAGAACCAGAGGACATTTACGACGACGAAGATGACGAGAACAGTGAGAATAACTGGCGCAATGAGTACCCAGAGGAGGAGAGCAGTGATGGAGATGAGGATTCCAGAGGTGGGTGGCAGCCCCAGACCAGGAGGGACTGGTAGGATCTGAGACTGAGGTGCAGGCATAGTTGACAGGTGCATCGTAACTGCCTTTCCTTCTCTGCCATTGAGCACCAGCAGCTCAGCCGCAACTGAGCCGTGCTGTAGGAGACCCAAAGACCAGTGTTTCCCAGGGGCCTCCTGGGGGGTGTAATAATCCATCAGGCCTGGGTTCAGATCTGTAGTTGTCATTACTTCGCTGTGGCTCTTGGGCAGTTACTTTACCTCACTGAGCCTCATTTTCTCTCCAGATGAGATGGTTCTGCATGAATTTTAGTGGTTGAGATTATGTAAAATATGTAGCTCATTGTCTCTTCCCCTGCCCCAGTCAAGAAACCAATGAAGAGAGAGGTTTGCCAGTAGGAATAAGCCCAGAGTTTTCACAAATCAGTTATCTAACTTCTCAAAAAACTGCTGCATGTACAACTGTTTTAAGAAAGATGCAACACAGACATAATACATGGGGGAAGAAGATGCTCTGACAACATAATTCCTATGGTAACTGTGTTAAAGAAGATAGAAGAAGGCCCAACAAAAAGAATTTATTGGTGTCTGATAACACAGAAATGAATCAAACAATTGCATATTCTATTGGGGAGGTCTGTCAATAACACGTTAAAAGGAGAAAGGTACAAAAATATTTACAATATGACTACAACTCTTACAACAAAAAAAATCCTATACAGCGGGGAGAAGTGACAAAATACTCCACGGAGGGGAGAAGTGACAAAATACTCCAGTGTGAAGGAACTTGGTTTAGATGATAGGAAAGTGATTCCTTCTTTAAAAAAAAAAAAATTCTATATTCTTTACTTTATTTATTGAGCAAGCACTTTGCATTACAAGCGGGAACAAAAACAGACCTTTCTGAGAAGAGAAGGGGCTCCTGCAGTAGCCTAGGAAAATCACATTTAGAATCCATTCCCGGGATGTCATTCTAGGCTCTGCTGACTACAACAGCCTGAGTGAGGAGGAAAGAGGCAGCAGCAGACAGCGGATGTGGAGCAAGTACCCTCTGGATGTGCAGAAGGAGTTCGGCTATGACAGCCCCCACGACCTGGATTCAGACTGATGGTCTTGTGATGTCCGTGAGGTTCTGCCACATGCCCTTGAGGGCTCTGAGTCCAGAGTTAACTGCCCTGCTGACATCCTCTTAGGTTTCCTAGCTTAACATGTGGAAGGAAAAGCATATCAAGCGTATCGGGTGGCACCATCCCACCACAGTGAAAACTTATGTTAGGGGAGTGAGGCTTTTCCACTTACAGTAGGGCCCCTTTGCCTCAATCAATCAGAAGTGACCCTACAGTTTGAAAGAAAAAAAATGTTGAAAAAAGGAAGGTTTCTTTAATTTTAGCTTCTTGGCCCAGGAATTTTTCCTGGCATTCAGGTTCTGTGCTGAAACCACAAGGGAGGGGGAGGTTCCCGTTTCATTAGCAGTAAGCTTCTGCTCTGCCATACCACCAGGCTGCCTGCCTCTAGGAAATCCCTGTTCCTTTTGATAGACAGAATCTACAAGGGGTACCAGTGGGTCCCTTGTAGCAACACAGACTGGATAGTAATGGCCATTAGGACAGAAAGTAGTCTGTCTGAGCAGTGGGAGATTTTAGTTAACAGCTATTTGTGCTTCCAAACTCTGATAACGGTTGTGAAATTACTGACTGACTTCCTTCGACAGTGGGGCCAAGAAATAATATATATGAATGTGATACATGTGTTTAGTAAAATCTAGCTTTGAACATGGAAGAAAGTAATTCTTTTAAAACCTTTTAAATCCGAATATCTAAAACAGGGAGCAGTAGTGAGATAGAAGTTTCAGCATTGATTATAAATACCAAGGACTTAAGGCAAGGGAGGAAAAACAAAGTACCTTCTGAACTTAGCTTTCCACTGAGTAATGTTTACTCTTCACAGCACCCACCACAAAAACAAACTACTATCAACAAGATCAATTTTATTACCACAGCTTGTATCTATTCTAAGCAAACTCTGTCCCTATGCCTTTCCAAACCATAGCTGCCTTAACTGACTGCCTTGGTGTTTATTCTAGCGTAACACTGTCCAGTAGAACTATCTGCAGTGACGATATGTTCTGTGTCTGCGCTGTGTAGTAGTAGACACGGGTGGCTACTGAGCACTTGAAATGTGATTAGCGCAACTGAGAAACTGAGCTTTTAATTTTATTTCATTTTAATGTAATTAGCTGCATGTGTCTAGTAGCTGTTGTAGCGGACACCACAGGTCTAAGGAAACAACGCAGAACATTCAGCTAGGGGTGTGCCCTCATAGCCTGTGAGTGTCTCTGACTCACTGTCATGGGGGAAGGTGAGTTACACAGGGAGATACCTTCTTGCCACCTCTTTTAGGATTTCCTAAGTATCTCTCCATCCTACCTGCCATCATTCTTTGACTTTATGTCCATTTTCTAAACCTTTACCTATACTAGCTCTTATCTACATGGAGTTGTTCAACCTGCCAAAGTGATTAAATTCTGTGTACACAGGTCATATATATTGCAGCTAATTAAAACAACAAACATCCTAGGTATGCACAAAGGTATAATTCACCGTTATAACAAGCAGCAACTTGTATGTCTAGTATTACACATCTTGCTTTCTGTCTGTAGGCTTAGAAACAAAGGATTGAAAGCCATTCTCGTACTCACGGCAACCGGGTGAAAAAAAACACTGCTGTTACAATTTGCTCCCTGCTATTTATACTCATTAAGTTTCCCCAATATTAAAGGGCTGACAACTTAATAAACTGTACTCACTGCAAAGGGGATAATAAGCACAACAGGAGAAGGATTTAAGGAGACAGACAACAAAGAGCTGGCAGAAATTAATTCCACCATGAAGCTTGAGTGCTGTAGGGATCCTTTGGCTTTGCTCCCAAAGAGGGGATCCTGGGAGAAGTCTGTATCCAGCACAGAGGGGAAAAATGCTGTCACCATCCAAAAATGAAAGGAGGATGACACGGCTCACTAAGCAAGTACTAGGGCACCTGGCATGTGAGGTCCTTGCTTTCCCTAGAAGCCACTGGGGGAGGGGAGCAAATTCCTGGGATTAGCTGGTTATGTGGTAGAGAAAGCTAAAGCCTGGGTCAGGGATCTTCAAAAGGCAAGCACATTTTGCTTAAAGGATTAGCTCCAGAGGAACCCTGGGATGGGTGCCAGCTTGGCTTAGACAGAAGTCATGTTCTTAGAGTTCAGGCAAGTCAGCCTTTGCACAAGACACCCTGTCGTCGGGCAGGAATTTGCTGTACAAATCCCAGACCCATGACAGTAGGAATGTCACCCCATGTTTCACATATGCATTATGCTCTGAACCCAAGGCAACTGTGACCATGCTTCCTTCAATCTTTCTTTATTGAGCAAATATATGGCCAAGGTTATTCCCTTATCTGTGACTGGGTGGAGAAGAATGGTCAGGAAGGGAGACTGCCTCACTGTTGACCAATTCCAAAACCTAAGGATAAGAAGTCCATGGGGTATGTCAAGCTAGCAGGTTCTTCTCGGCCCAGGATGATAGTGTCTGGGCATCACAAAATAATTGTACAATCCAGTGCAGCCATCCTGCTCATACAGTAAGATCCATTAGGCCAGAGCAGGCCTAACTTGGGTGTAAGCCCAGCCTGAGCACCAGAATTAGCTGCTTCCGTTTGTGCAGACTGCTGAAGAGCCAGACTCAGGTTGAAGCAGCTTTCCTCCCAGTCTTCACTGATCTCCACAGGGAGAAAACAGAAGTCCCCACAAGTACCAAGCTCTTCCTGAGACTGCAGCCACCACACCTCGGGGAAGGGGAGGCTGGCAGGAGAGGAGTACACTGTCATGGTGACCCACACCAAGGCGGCTCCAAGTGTAAACAAAGCCTGGTGCCAGGGACAGAAGAGGATGCAGCCTGATGTGAGGTTTTCAGAAAAGTGAAATGACCTAGCACCAGGGTGGGCTTGCTTGGGTCTGCACAGCAGTCCCTCACACTGCCCTTACAGAGAGGAACAGGTTATTTGATGACTTGGGCCCATGAGATGGGCCAAGTCATGTTCTCCAAGCCATTGACAGCTGAGAGAATTCAGGTGATCTACCTGAATTTCAGAAGTTTCAGCCCCCTTAGAGTTCGTAACAGAAACCCAGAGATTTACTGTCGGCTAGAACAAAGATGTAAGGTCTCAAGTAAAATAAAGGATTATCCTTCAAAACAGCAGTATTAACAGACTTCTGACTCATGAATTTGTTCATCTGTCCTTGCTGGACCTGAGCCAAGTGCTTGTAACGTGATCTATGATCTATCTGTATGCTAAAGTGTTAACAGGTACATGAGTGAAAAAAATCTTTAAGGTTCATTGTTGCAGGTAAGACTCAATAGAAGATTGCGCTAAACAGCATAAAATCTGTTTTCAGAGTCTGACCCAATACCATAGACATTTCTGAGCCCAAAGGGACTCAGTTTTGGGTACTTTGAATTTTAAATACAATCAGCCTATTGCATCCTGTAGATGAAGAGACACGCATGCTTCGTTAGAACTGGTGTTCTGGACTAAATATCAATAAATAAGGGAATATAACTCTCCCCAGGGAAGAATTTTGAGCCAGAGGAAGAAATGGTAGCATTTCAGGCCTTTAAAGTCAGGTGTTGGACCTGGTCAGAGGAAAACTTCCCATAAAGCAGCCCCTCTATAGGGACTTCTAGTTCAAATACCAAATTCAGAAGCCACCAGCCCTATCAACCTAGCATTTCCTCTTCCCCACTGCACTTTACCAAGTAAATATCTGTAAGAGCTGCATCTAACTATCAGGAGTAAAACTAAATGACCATTCCCCTGTTCCCCAATCTTCCCCACCCTCTGAAGCCCCCACCTTGAGGTTGGCCCAGATCCTGAGTCTCCTCCTATAGCTTACCAATAAGAGTGAGCACTGGCCCTGCGCCCCGTTATATGATGTGGGTCAAAAGGCTCCTTTAATTCAGGAGAGGTGGGCCCACAGAGTCTTGTTATCAGGATTTTGCTGGTTGGCCAGCCTTCCAGGCCTCGGAAAGCCACCTCTGACCTCTAGTCAGTTTTCCTCTCATCTTTTTTCTCTTCGGCTACATCAAGCTCAGTCAGGACACAAAAGCAAAGCTGCTGGGTGCCTCTGGTGATAGCAGCTAAATGAAAATAGAGCAAGCACAGGATTTAGTAAACATCTAGCTACAGCCCTAACCTGAACACAAGGCTGACTAGTAACATCTATGGCTCCCTCCCACCTGCCCCTTGAGTACCCTATATCAGGCTTTGCCCCTGTCTCCCAACAAGCCTTATCATCTTCTGTCCCATGTGCAACCAGAGTCTGATGCACAACTCATCTTCCCAGGTGATTTGTGTTGTCAGGAGGCAATGTTTTAGCCCCAAAATAGGACACTAAAATTAGAACTAAAGTGATCATGTCAAAATCACAAGGGAAGTTGTGGACAGCTAGGTCTCATGGCCTCCAGCAAATTCTGAGTATGGGGAAGCTGTAAGCCACCCCCCACCTCTGCATGCGCATGCACACACAGCCACCAGTCAGTAATGGGGTGCAGAGAAGCTCACCCAGGACATTCCGAATAAACAGTGGCCTCCTGGACTCTGGCAGGTAAACACCCATGAAGTAGAAAGGGACTCCAGAAAGGGCAATCCCGATGCCAATGAAGGAATTAATGGTGTCAGTGAAGAGGGGCACTATCACCAGAAACACGGAGCATATGCAGAACACAATGGGGAAAAACACGCTCAGCTGAAATAGAGGGGGTGAGAGATTAACGTGGGAAGAGGGAACAGCTCACGGGCAAGAAGCCACCTTAGGGAGATGACCCACCCCTCCTAGTCTGCCCAGAGCTGCTGACCTTGAGAGGCCGGGGCCGCTTGGGCTCCTTCCAGCGGAGGTAGAGCTGTCCAACAACAGACAGGCCCACGAAGAACCAGTAGCTGAAGCTGAAGTAGTTGATAAGCTGGAAAACATCCTCCACGATGAGGTAGATGAGTGCCATGGTGCACTGTGGGAAAGGGGTGGGGAGACAGGTGAGCATCGTCATCACCTGCGCCCCCAGGAGACTCCACCACCCAGCAGTCAGTACTAGATCTGGTGCCACTTCACCAGATTACCTCTGGCTCTTTTCATTGACCCCTTGGCATCAGATAGGTCCATTCCTTGATGTACCCTGAGGTACATTAACCCTCAGGGTAGCATCTTTCCCTCTTCTGTTGCAGCCCTTCCTCCACTCAATGCCTCCCCCTTGTTGCAAGCACTTTAGAAAAAGGCACACATTGAGGCCCTCCTCACTTCAATGCACCAACCTTACCATGGATTACACGGTGTCCTAGAGAGGGGTTAGACTTGGGTCCCAACTACCTGGCATAAAATGAGGGAAACGCCTTCAGAACCATCTCACTGTCCTCGGGCCTGAGAAATGCTAACTAGCAAAATGGATCCCTACCCATCCGGACTAAACAATGTCAATAAATAATGGAATATAACTCTCTCCCCATGGGAGAATTTTGAGCCAGAGAGAGAAATTGTAGCATTTCAGGCCTCTGAAGTCAGGTGTTGGACCTGGAAACTAGCAAAATGGATCCATCCAGACATATGACAGCATTAGCCTCTGGAACAAAAGAATCCTAGAAGACAAGGATCAGGACCTAGAGTCCTGGGACAAGGTCAAATGTGTTTAAACTTCAATAATCTTTTCATTACAAATTATCAACAAAGGATTTAAAACAAAATAGCTCATTCTGCGGAGATAAGGGAGAACCCTGTATTAAGAAGAGAAGGCTGGGCGTGGTGGCTCATGCCTATAATCCCAGCACTTTGGGGACTGAAGTGGCAGCTCACTGGAGCCCAGGAGCTCAAGACCAGCCTGGGCAACATAGTGAGACCTCATCTCTACAAAAAATTAATTAGCCAGGCCTGGTGGTATGTGCCTATAGTCAGATAACCTAAATTTATAAATTCAATGCTGGCCCTGTCAAAATATCAAGAGAATTTTTCTCTTACTTCGATGAAATGATAGAAAAGTTCATCAAGACAAATAAACGAATGTGAGAATTGCTAGGAAAATTCCAAGGGCGGGGGGACTAAAGAAGTACCCTTGGTCCCTCTTTAGTTTTCAGAGAGTCAGCATAAAGCTAAACTAAGGAGGCTTGGTGCTGATGGGAAGGATTAGTTGAGATGGCACATTTAAGGGGCATACAATAATAACTGGCACATATTAAGGACCCTAAAAAATTAGCTATTATTAATTTTCTATGATAGAAGTTTGAAAACTGTGGAAAAATGGATTGTTGAGTAAGCGATATTGGTATAGCTGGCTGCCATTTGAGAAAAAATTAAGTGAATCCCCACCTTTCTCAATACTATGCTATAATATAAATTCCAGATTCATCCAAAATTAAACGTAATAAAACCATAAAATAACTAAATGACAACAAAAAATGAACTGTTTTTCAAATCTTAGAGTAAGGCCTTTCTCAGGGTCCCTCTTATTTAACAACTTAGCACAAATCAGAAGGAGCAATGCACAGATCCGCCCGAGCCCCGTGGTCCCAGCAAAGCTTACGTTGAACAGTAAAGCAGGGATAGGTGTAAAACGCTCAATGTGGATCATGGACAGAAGGTCCGGTAGGTGGCCCTCCCGGGAGCCTACGAAGAACAACCTAGAAGGATGAGAATGCAGGATCCTTTACTCCTTTTACTCAGCCATATGGCCACACTCCTCACTTGGACAAACTCAGCTCAGAGCCCCCAAGGAAAGCAGGATGCAGCCTCCCAGGAGCATCCCAGGTCCTTAGCGCATCACCAGTCCAACCTCCCCGCTCCCCACTTCCCTACAGATTTTCCCTCCCTCTTCATCCCCAGGCACCTCACCACTACCCAGATGCCTCACCCACCATCACCCAGACACCCCCTCTTCTCTCAGCCACAGATACCTCACCAACATCCAACAGATGCCTCACCCTGCTGTCACCCACTAACAGACTCACCCAATCCATGCCAAATTCATAGCTAACATAATAGGTTTTAAAGGGCAGCCAGATTCCTGTTCATGCCCTCCATATATGTTCCCTGAGCTAATGTAAGGCAAGACTGAGGGTCAGAGAGACAACCCAGGCTTCCTTTCTACACCTAAAGAGCTCTACCGACTGGGAAAAAGACTGACTGGCACAGCGGCCAGGTGCGGTGGCTTATGCCTATAATCCCAGCACTTTGGGAGGCCGAGGCAGGTGGATCACCTGAGGTCGGGAGTTTGAGACCAGCCTGACCAACATGGAGAAACCCCGTCTCTACTAAAAATACAAAATTAGCCAGGCACCGTAGCACATGCCTGTAATCCCAGCTACTCGGGAGGCTGAGGCAGGAGAAGCACTTGAATCCGGGAGGCAGAGGTTGCAGTGAGCCGAGATCACACTATTGCACTCCAGCCTGGGCAACAAGAGCTAAACTCCATCTCAAAAACAAACAAAAAAAGACTGGCGCAGAAATGAACTGCCCCCCAGCATGGTCAGCATCACCTTGGAGTACACGACACTCACTCGCTAGGCTTGAGGCTTGTGCTGAAATGCTTTGCAAGAGAAGAGATGCAAAGAAGAGTTTCCAGAAGCAAGTCGGTAGGTGGAGAAAACGAGCATGTGATAGGCAAAATGTGTGTAGGTAGGAAAGAGCGTGGCCTCTTTGGAGGTTGATGTAGAATGCCTAGAGCCCCAGGACAAGCTATGTGAGAAGAGGGTGCTGCGAAGGACCTGCATACAAGGCCACACTGTGGAGTCTGAATAAACACAGTCAGCTGTGGCTTTGAGGTAAGGGCCTGACGGGATTTGACACCAGACTGGAGGGCACACTAGAGCAGGGGGAGGCTAGGGTGTCAAGGAAAGGCTAGACAAGAATTCCATCTATCACAACTAGGCTGAGCAGAGGGAAGATGACACTACTTTTTTTATTTTTGAGACGGAGTCTCGCTCTGTAGCCCATGCTGGAGTGCAATGGGCTCACTGCAACCTCCGCCTCCTGGGTTCAGACAATTCTCCTGCCTCACCCTCCCAAGTGGCTGGGACTACAAGCACATGCCACCATGCCTAGCTAATTTTTTTTTTTTTCTTGTATTTTTAGTAGAGACAGAGTTTCACCATATTGGTCAGGATGGTGTCGAACTCCTGACCTAAGGTGATCTTCTCACCTCAGCCTCCCAAAGTGCTGGGATTACAGGCATGAGCCCCGCGCCCAGCTAGACACTATGTTCTTTTACAAGGCCTTGACTTCTCTAATTCTTTGGTTGCCCCAGGGAGGCACAATACATGGACTGGTGTGTGAAAACCAGTAAAAAGAATGAACAGGACAAAACTCTCTTTTATTTTTCATGCTTCTGTGTGTTCACATGGCAAATATTTATTGGATGACTATTATACCCCCGGCCTTGGGGACACCAGTTATAGGGTGAGTGGAAGAGAAATCAGGAAAGAAACTTTCTTCTCAGGTATTTTATGTCATAGAAGCCATGGGAATTGTTTCAAAATTGGAAAGTGGTCAGCATCACTTGCTTCAGAGGTCCAATAGGATGAGGACTAAAGACAGGCTAGGAAAGAGATAGCCTTAATAAGAATATTTTTCAGGTAGTAGAAGCCAAACTTAACAGATGGGAAAATGAATGAAAGTTGAAGCCCAGACTGCTGTCTCACAAGTGCATCCAGGGCCAGGCATGGTGGCGCACGCCTTTAATCCCAGCTACTCGGGAGGCTAAGGTGGGAGGATCACTTGAGACCAGGAGTTTGAGACCAGCCTGGGCAACATAGTGAGACCCTAATCTCTAAAAAAAATTTAATTTAAAAATGAAAAGTAGTACATCCAGTAAGTGGGAAGAGGAGAGATGCGAAACGCTATTTTGTGACTCTCCTAAGTGGAGAGGAGAGAAGCTATTGGAGAGCTGGCTCCAAGTGAGCACCCACGAAAGAGAAGGGCCAACTGATGGAGCAAACTGCTGAAGAAGAGGGGAAGTGCAGGAACCCTGAGCCCAGGTAGCAGAGTCTGCCAGGAAAGGCACACCTGCTCCTTGCTTTGCAACAGCAGGAAGGACCAGCACGCTTATTGATGTCTGCACAGAGAGGAGATCAGGAGACCTGATGGCCTTGGCATTTTCTGGGAAGTGAGGGGGAAAGCCTTTCTGTACATAGCACCAATACCTGGTACACAGCAAGTGCTGTTATCATCTACTGAAGGAATGAATCCTGGGGCTACAGCATAACCCACAAGGAGCCTAGAATCTGGTCCCTGCCCAAGTCACCACTCTAAGCTGTTGCCTTTCTCCCCTATACCTTTCATCAATCTGTCCTCATCTCAGATGGAAACATGAGCTACCAGTACATAAACATGAGCTACCAGCACACAAAACATGAGCTACCAGCACATAAACATGAGCTATCAACACATAACATGAGCTATCAGCACACAATCTGTCCTCATCTCAGATGGAAACATGAGCTACCAGCACACAAAACATGAGCTACCAGCACACAAAACATGAGCTACTAGCACACAAAACATGAGCTACCAGCACACAAAACATGAGCTACCAGCACATAAATATGAGCTATCAACACATAGCATGAGCTATCAGCACACAATCTGTCCTCATCTCAGATGGAAACATGAGCTACCAGCATACAAATGTGCTACTTGCACAAAGGCAAGTACATGCCCACATACCAAACACACACACACACACACACACACACACACACACACACCCCCTATATGCCCATGAGAAGGAGGGAAAAAAGGAACTCTTATGCCTAAGCCCCAGAGAAATGAAATATTGTGGTCTATTATCAGTGACACAAAGACACGGTACCTTGATGAAGCAAAGATGGATGCATTGAGGCCCCCAAAGCAGGACAGGGCAACAGCAATGGGGATGGTCCAGCTGAACATGCCAAACGTCTGGTCAGCAAATGTCTGGGGGCAGGGCACAGAAAAGGCACTTAAACAGACAGGGTTTCATAATCCTCCTGCATCTATGATCTCGGAACAAATGCAATCACTGCTAAGCAGCCCACCCTCTGGCCTAGACTCATGACCTCATCCTGCAGAGCTGAGGAGGGTGCAGTAAGACAGACTGAGCTGTGCAGGGTGCCTCAGTATCAGGAGATGATGAACAAATGGGGATCCCAGGAGACTCACCACAGCCACGGCATCACTGCTAAGGACATCTGAAATGTTCAGCACTGTGTAATAGGCCACATTGGTCAGGATGTAGATGAGCGTCACAATTGGCATAGAAATCCCAATGGCCAAGGGCAAATTTCTGTCAGGACAAGTGAGAAAGGACTACCTAGAACCAACCTCTCCTTGGGAACAAAGTTTATCAAGTCTCCACTGGGATTTTCCTAACATTTAACAGTTCACTAGCCTCCAAGTCTTTGAGGCAGGCTCACCTTCCCCTTGACCCTGGGTTCTTTCTATTGAGAAAGACACAACTTTCTCTGTGAAGATAGCTCATGATCAATATTGAATCTTTGCCACAGTAGGACCAATGGGTCCTACTGGGTTTCATAATCCTCCTGCATCTGTGATCTCAGAGGAACAGTGCAAGGAACAGTGTCCGGGGGACTAGATGCCAGGCTGGGGACCCAGCTGGCCAGAATAAGTTTTGGTTCTGTGGGCTGTAGTGTCAGCACCAGAGTCCGAGGTCCTAATTCCTTTGCCCCAGCTGGGCCTGCTGCTCCCCAATGAAGGTGCAAGGTCCTAATCCCTTTGCCCCAGCTGGGCCTGCTGCTCCCCAATGAAGGTGCAAGGTCCTAATCCCTTAGCCCCAGCTGGGCCTGCTGCTCCCTACTGAAGGTGCAAGGTCCTAATCCCTTAGCCCCAGCTGGGCCTGCTGCTCCCCACTGAAGGCGCAAGGTCCTAATCCCTTAGCCCCAGCTGGGCCTGCTGCTCCCTACTGAAGGGCCTCTCCTCTAGGAAGGACCCTGTGTATCCTCCAGTGCGAACATGAGGACAGGGAGCCAAAGGCTTTCCTACCTTCACTCACTCCCATTCTAGCCCTCAGCCCCTCCTAGCTGGAGAAGGGGGAGTAGGGAGAAGAGGGGAGGAGAGTTGGAGGGAGGAGGAGAAGGATGAGGGCAGGCACGCCCACTATCAGCAGGAGTTCCAGCCAAACTGGGGAGTGAGAGTATGATCCCACCTTTACCTTTCTGGGTTTTTGATTTCTTCTGTTACAAAATTAAGGGTGTCCCAACCTGAGTAAGAGAAGAGGGCAGAGTAGAGGGCAAGAGAGAGGTTTCCCATGTCCCAGGAGGAACCCTCAAAGGTGTCCTGAAAGTGCTCAGAGTGTCCTGTGGGGGCAAAGGCAGGTGAGGGGTTCAGAGAGAAGGAGCAGGCCAAAGGAGAAAGGAGGAGGAGATGGGAGGTGTAAGAGAAAGATACGAAAGGAGAATAGGAAAGAGGAAGGGAAGATGAAAAAAAGGAGGAATGGGGAGGAACAAGAAAGAAAAAACAAGAAGGTAGGGGAAAGAAAAAAAAACATAATTTAACACCAAAAGATCAACAACCACTAGCTCCCTACACTTTACCACCCCACCCACTTCCTCAGGAAAGCTCACATTCCTTTAATAAAACTAGACAATAAAAAACCAAAGACATTCCTGGCTGCCCTCTGATGTGACAATACTTCTTCCAAAACCCTAAAGAATTTCCATTTCCTGCAAATGATCTCACAGCAAGCCCCAGCTCTTCTACCTATTTATGTCAAGAACCCCGTTTCACATGAAGGAGTCATATTTCATTCAAAATTAGACCTTCCTGTGAACTACCTCTCTTGGACCAGACTACTGCACAGTTTGATCAATGGGTTTATCAGCCTCATGGGAAGGACTCTCTGCTGCTCTACTTGCGGTAGCTATGGTTGCATGGAGGAGATCACATGCTATAGAGGAACTGAGACCTTATCTTTCACTAGGCCTGAGCCACCCCCACCCTTTGGGGAGCCAGCCCAGCCTGTCATTCTCCTCAGAGGCCTCAGAGACTGCAGACACAAAAGCCCAGGGGACAGCACCCAGCTACCCAGGACAGAGACCCTCTGGACACACTGGGGTCTTTAACAAGACCCAGACTTCTAAGGAACCCCATTGTCACACCCTGAAGAAAGCCTAGACCCAGCTCTCATATGGTAAAAAGAGCTGGCTATGCAGCAAGAGAAGAGAAAATAGAGACCCCTGTCCTCAGGGGTGTCCATCCTCATACACAGCAGTGGTTCCCTAAGGAACAGATCTTCAGGGGAGGATTACTCAAAACCCAATTTGACCCCAGGATGCTCCCGAGCCTCCAGGGACATCCACATGGCTAGCTCTACTAACTTGATATAAGTACACGGGCTAGACCAGCAGCCTGAGAATCAACAAGGGCAATTCTTTTTTTCTTTTTCTTTTTCTTTTTCTTTTTTTTGAGACGGAGTTTCACTCTTGTTGTCCAGGCTGGAGTGCAATGGCAAGATCTCAGCTTACTGCAACCTCTGCCTCCCAGGTTCAAGCGATTCTCCTGCCTAAGCCTCCCAAGTACCTGGGATTACAGGCACTCGCCACCACCCCCGGCTAATTTTTTGTATTTTTAGTAGAGACAGGGTTTCTCCATGTTGGCCAGGCTGGTCTCAAACTCCTGACCTCAGGTAATCCATCTGCCTCAGCCTCCCGGCCTCCCAGAGTGCTGAGATTACAGGCGTGAGCCACCGCGCCCAGCCCGACAAGGGCAATTCTTTTTTTTTTTTTGAGACGGAGTCTTGCTCTGTCACCTAGGCTGGAGGGCAGTGGCACAATCTCGGCTTACTGCAACTTCCGCCTCCTGTTTTCAAGCCATTCTCCTGCCTCAGCTTCCTAAGTAGCTGGGATTACAGGCACGCACCACCATGCCCAGCCAATTTTTGTATTTTTAGTAGAGACAGGGTTTCTCCATGTTGGTCAGGCTGGTCTCGAACTCCTGACCCGCTGATTCGCCCGCCTCAGCCTCCCAAAGTGTTGGGATATCAGGCGTGAGCCAGCGCGCCGGGCCAAGGGCAATTCTTAAAAGCACAGCTTTTTAGACTCCAAACCAACCAGAATGTGATCCAATAGATTTGAGATTAGGGTCTCAGCTACCCGGGTGACTGTACACAGCCACATTTAGGGACTGATGACCTAGAGAACTGGGCTGTGAAATGATTGAGATATCTGTAGCTAAAGACACCTCAAGACCTCTCTAGGGCTCATGAGATCTTGGTAGGCCTGTTACCCTCACTGCCAGTCCTCTCTGATCCAGGAACGAAAAGCTTTCTAAAGCCAACATTTAGGAAAGACACTGCCAATTTCACAATATTTTAATATTTTTCTGAGAGCTGACTTGGGGAGGGATTGCTGAATACAAGTCCAGATGAAACGTAAAGGCTGCAAAATAACCACCCATTTCCATACCCCACTTCCAGCTCCATATACCCTGCCACCTGTCTCAAGGAGGGCCCAGTCTTCCTACTTGTAGCTTGGCAGTCACAGACCACAAACAGGAGCCACTCTATCCCCACAGATTACTTTTATGACCCAATCATGACCCAAGCTTCGGGAGCTCCTAGGCCCTTGGCTGGCTTCCTGCAATGCTCCCAACCTCCACCAAAGGAAACCAGCCCTGAGGGAGAGGCTGACTCATGTCCACTTGGCCAAGCCATCCTGGCCCAAAAAGCCCAGAAAGAAATCTACTCCCATCTCTTGCACCCACTGACACATGCTAGCATGTACACAGAAACAGCTGAGCAGTGAAGCTAACAGAGTCCCCATGTCCTCCTCAGGGAATCCAGAGGAACTCTTGGTGGTACCCCCTTCCCACCACTTACCCTGGCACAGTTTAACAAGGCCCATGACAATGATGGCAATGAGCGCTACGACCTTGGCGTAAGTGAACGTGTCCTGCACACGTGTGCCCCACTTGACATAGGCACAGTTCACAAATGTCAGCAGACCTAGGAGGAAAACCACAAAGTCACTGGCAGACTTGAGTTGAGGGAACAGGGGCCCAACCCCTCTTTACAGAGAGCACTCTTTCTGACCTTCCTGCCTAAGGCAAAGGGGCCAATGGACCAGTCAGAACAAGGCAAACTGGCAAGTGAGGGGACACCCTGCACCCGCCCCAGCTGACAGCACACAGGCATGTCCATCACTACTGGCACTCAAGGATATGAAGGCATTCGTGAACACATACTTATACATCCTGATGGCCAGCACCATTTCTGGGAATCCCCCCCAGGCCCAGGGATGGGTAATTTCACCCACTCTTTCCCACCCAGACTCCCAAGGTTCCAAACCACAGGAGACACAAGACCTCTTCATGGCCAAAAGAAACTCATCAGTAAGTGAGGTAAATTTGAATGCAGATGGCAGGTTACCTAAGAAATTAGAGAGACAGTGTTTTGCATTAAGTGTAAAAATGAGGCCAGGTGCAGTGGCTCACACCTGTAATCCCAGCACTTTGGGAAACTGAGGCAGATGGATCATGTGAGCCCAGGAGTTAGAGACCAGCCTGGGCAACATGGAGAAACCCTGTCCCTACAAAAAATACAAAAATTAGCTGGGCATGGTGGTGCACACCTGTAGTCCCAGCTACTCAGGAGGCTGAGGAGGGAGGGTCACTTGAGCCTAGGAGGTTGAGGCAGCAGTGAGCCGTGCACTCCAGCCTGATGACAGAGTAAGACCCTGTCTCAAAAAAAAAAAAAAAAGAAAGAAAAAGAAAAGTCTGTTATATGCCTGACAATTTCACATACACCTCTCCATCGATTCTCACGACTCCAAAATACAGATATTCCTATTCCCATTTTATGGATGAGGAAACTGAGGCTGAGAGAAGCTAACTACCATTTCTAAGTTCACATTCCCAAGCCCACTGATCGCTTCCACCCTCATTCCTACCCATCCCTCCCAATTCTCAATGAAGTCCATGGAGAAGCGCACCATAGGCTCACGTGGCCTTAAGTTCTAGCTCCTCACACACCTCAGTGACATCTGGGTCCTGTGCTGAGACCCCCCGCACTTTGCTCCTGCTAAACAATGACTGATCCATGGGGACGACATAAGAAAAATATCCAGCAAGAAGGAATGCAGTGACATCTGTGAGTACTGCCTCTAGCATCCAAAAATAGAACTTTTATGTGCACCTCAAATCTTACTACAAAATCTTTTGGGCCCATCCTCTAGGCCAATTCCACTTACTCCTACCCACTTTGCACTCTCTCCTTCAGCCAGACTTTCTCTCTTATTTGTACCGTACACACACATAAAAAGAAACGTCCTCCCCTCCTCTTCCTGCCATAGCCAACAGCAACTCCCACTTTCAAGGTCTAGTTCAGCCCCCGCTTCCTCTTCCTCTGTAAAACCTTCTCTAAATACACTACCCAGCCCCTCTCTGAGCTCTTTCTCTCCTGAACCACATGGCATTCCTGCTTCTTAGCACAGGTCAGTGTCTATGCTATCATCATGTAGACACCTGTCTCAAGTCTCTCCCTCAGGTGATTGGGTCATGCTTCTCCCAAGATCACAAATTCTCAGAAGGTAACAGCAGTATATAATTTTATTTTCTTTCTTTCCTTCTTTTTTTTTTTTTTTTTTTTTTGAGACAGGGTCTTCCTCTGTCATCCAGGCTGGAGTGGGCGCGATCACAGCTCACTGCAGCCTCGATGTCCAGGGCTCAAGTGATCTTCCCACCTCAACCTCCTATTAGCTGGGACCACAGGTGCACACCACCACACCCAGCTAATTAAAAAAAAAATTATTTTGTAGAGACAGAGGTCTTGCTATGTTGCCCAGGCTGGTCTGGAACTCCTGGGCTCAAGCGATCCTCCTGCCTCAGCCTCCCAAAGTATTAGGATTACAGGCATGAGCTACTGCGCCTGGCCATGTTGTTTTCTTAAGCTCATCGCCAAGCAAAGAGGGGCACTGATAAACCCTGGTTGGAACCAAGGTGGTAAGATTTTCACTCTAACTTCCAATTCCCTGGGGCAAGGCAAATTGTCAGAAAGTTGGATATTCTTCCATTCAAATGGAGAGAAGTGCCTACGGCCAGCCTGTGAAAATGAACACAGGTGGCAGGTGGCAGGCTCAATGGCTTCAAAGAGCTTTCACTCAGTACACTGGCAAGTAACACAGGTGCTTACTAGTCAATCATGATGTGGGAGTAGGGAGACAGTGGTCAAATGGGAGAGTAGAAGCAGCCCAAAGAAATGCATGCTGCTGGCAGGTCTTCCTAGGGACCTACCCTGATGATCAAAGCTACCTGTATGGGGTTAAGCCTCAATCAACTAACATAAAGATTACCTAGTTAATAGGTACCAGTAATCCATAGGCCCCTATACAGTACAGTAGCCATGTTTTGAAGTACCTGCCCAGCTCCTTCTTGGGAATTGCTCCCCCTTCCCTATCATGACTGATGGAGCCAGACACGGGACCCAAGTTGAGCCTGTTATATTGCCTCTCCCAGAAACACAGAGTTGGAATACCAAGAAACTGAATCTAACAGTAATGGGCAGAAGGGTCAGGAGCTACAGCAAGTCAAAGTCACATACAAGCCCTTAGTAACAAAGGGACAGAAACCATAAGTAAGTAGAGATAGGAAGCAGAACACAAAAAGAAGCAGAAGTGGGAGGGCATGCAGCTTAGACAAAAAGACAGACAGGGGCCAGGGCAGCGGTGCACACCTGGAGTCCCAACTGTGTGGGAGGCTGAGGTGGGAGAACTGCTGGACCCAGGAGTCCAGGCCTATAGTGCACTGTAATAGCGTCTGTGAATAGTCATTGCACTCCAGCCAGGGCAACAGAGTGAGAACTTGTCTAAAAAAAAAAGAAAAAAAAAAACAAAACGAGAAAATACACAGAAGACAGAGATAGAGGGGTGAGAGATGATAAGAGACAAGGAGGCAGAGACAGAGAGAAGAGGACAAAAGGAGAGAAACACAAAAAGGTGGAAATAAACATGGAGAAAGAGACTGGCTGATAATATCCTGGCAGTGCTAACTGTGCGTCTGGTTTGCAGCTCCAAGGGGAAGAGAAGCTGATACACTCCTCAGACCCACTAACAGGCACTGGGTCTCACTTCTGATCCTTCTCCTTCCTTCTATCCTGCCATAAATGTCCTACAGGTTTGGTCCTCTCTGTGCACAGGTAAATATTACACACAGTGGAAATTCAACTATGTGCTAAACTAATGAATAAAGAAGGCTGCTTGTAAATGCCTGCAGAGTCCATTCCAATAGACCAGCTGGAAGGATACAAAAGCACCTGGTCAGAGTGGCTTCTCTGGGGAGAAAGACTAAAGCTGTGGAGAGGGAGGGAGACTTTTTCCACTCTGTGGTTTACCATGAACATAGCCCTTTTTCTAGATAAAAATAGTTCGTGCTCACTTCAGCAGCACATATACTAAAATTGGAATGATGCAAAGAAGATTAGCATGGCCCCTGAAAAAATTTTAAAGAATTTGTTTAAAAATAAAAATAGTTCGGCCGGGCGCGGTGGCTCACGCTTGTAATCCCAGCACTTTGGGAGGCCGAGGGGGGCGGATCACGAGGTCAGGAGATCGAGACCATCCTGGCTAACACGGTGAAACCCCGTCTCTACTAAAAATACAAAAAATTAGCCGGGCGTGGTGGTGGGCACCTGTAGTCCCAGCTACTCGGAGAGACTGAGGCAGGAGAATGGTGTGAACCCGGGAGGCGGAGCTTGCAGCAAGCCGAGATCACGCCACTGCACTCCAGCCTGGGTGTGAGAGCGAGACTCCATCTCAATAAATAAATAAATAAATAAATAAATAAATAAATAAATAAAAATAGTTCATTAGCAACAATGTAGCACCAGAAGGCAGAGCCAGGACAGTGTGAAGCTAGGAGGCACCTAGGGCACAAAATTTAAGGGGGCACTCACTCTCAGGGGACCACATGCCGGAACCTGAGAGTGAGTACGCCCTTCAACGCTGACCCCAGGCACCTCGCTTACCTCACCCTACTCTCAGCCCTGCCAGAGAACAGAGAGCTCCTAGAACAGTCTGTCAAGCAGAAGCCAAGTCCCTTGACTGTTCTCCTGATTCTAATTAAGAAACAAAATTTCACCATCTGATCCTTACTCCTCTATTGCTTCCCAGAACTCCCAGCCCCCCTAGCTTACCATAAACTATCAGAGTTCAAACAAAGTCAACAACTGGGCCTTAAAGCCAGATGCTAAGATTCAGCTACCACAATTAAAACATCCAAGCCTTCCCTCTTCTCCTGATCTCATTTCCTTGCTGGACAAGCCTGCACCAATGAGCGTGGGACCCATGTGAGGGTCTTCAAGGCTCTCTGGGAGCTTATTGCTGAGAAAGGAGTACTCGAATGGCAGATCCAGACTGAAAGCCAAAGCAGAAACAAATCCCCAAAGTCTCTGTGGCAGACACGGCTAGTTATCTTCCTCTATCTGTTCTTCCCTTTTTCCTTCGTAATAGAAATTTTAGCTGAAGGCATGGCTGTCCAAAATAAAGCTGACATTTCCCAGCCTCTCCTGCAGGTAGGTATGGCTGTGCAACCAGGTTTTCTCCCGGGATGTATGCAAATATTTCATATAAGACCTCAGAAAGTGTCTTTAAATGGGGAAGGCAGTGTCTTTGTCCTTCCTGTCAGTTACAGTGCAGACATGACAGCTAGAGCTTCAGTAACCATCCTGGACCACCAGCTAGAAGTCACAGGCTGAGGATGGCAGAAGACAGAAGGAATAAACCTGGCTCTCTGAAGAACTGAAGTCATCCAACCCACACTGCCTCCTTTTAACATGTGAGAGAAGCAGACATCAACATGTTTGAGCCATGCTGCTGAAGGTTTTCTGTTGTCTGAAACCCAGGTTAATAGTGAATAACATATGCACCCTCTGGCAGAACTGTGCCTTTCATACTCTCTTTCTGATGAGGAGATGGCCTGGCAATCTGAAGCTGTACTCCCAGCTACGCTGACAGTAGTCACAACTCTCTTTTCCCACAGGCAACAGAGAGCGGAGGGAAACCTTCCAATTTGAGTGTTATAAAGGGGCATTCAAGGACAAAGGAGTGCAACCGTAAACAAAAAATAACAACAAAAATGTGGAAGAAAGGCCGGGCGCGGTGGCTCACGCCTGTAATCCCAGCACTTTGGGAGGCCGAGGCAGGCAAATCGCAAGGTCAAGGGTTCGAGACTAGCCTGGCCAGTATGGTGAAACCCCGTCTCTACTAAAAATACAAAATAATTAGCTGGGCATAGTGGCGTGTGCCTGTAGTCCCAGCTAATCGGCAGGCTGAGGCAGAAGAATCGCTTGAACCCGGGAGGCAGAGGTTGCAGTGAGCCAAGAACACGCCACTGGACTCCAGCCTGGGCAACAGAGTGAGACTCCGTCTAAAAAAAAAAAAAAATGCGGGGCCGGCCACGGTGGCTCACGCTTGTAATCCCAGCACTTTGGGAGGCCGAGGCAGGCGAATCACGAGGTCAGGAGATCGAGACCACGGTGAAACCCCGTCTCTACTAAAAAATATAAAAAATTAGCCGGGCGTGGTGGCGGGCGCCTGTAGTCCCAGCTACTCAGAGAGGCTGAGGCAGGAGAATGGCGTGAACCCGGGAGGCGGAGCTTGCAATGAGCCGAGATCGCGCCACTGAACTCCAGCCTGGGTGACGGAGCGAGACACTGTCTCAAAAAAAAAAAAAAAAAAAAAAAAAAAAAAAAAAAAAAAATGCGGAAGGAAGAAAGGCAGGGTAGGGAGGGGACAACTAACTACAAGACATTCAGGAGCGAAATGCTCTCCAACACTCCAGGGGAGGTAAACCCTTCCAAATGGGGATCCCAGAATCAGTAGCTACCTCCTGGGATGTATATAAATATGTAATGTATGTGTCTTTTTTTTAAAGTATCCTTGTTTTTTTGTGGTTTTTTGTTTTATTTTGTTTTTTAAGAGACGAGTTCTTGCTATGTTGCCCAAGCTGGTCATGAACTCCTGGGCTCAAGTGATCCTGCTGCCTTGGCCTCCCAAACTGCTGAGATTATCAGGCATGAGCCACTGAGCCTGGCCAGTGTCTTTGTTTTTAATTACACAAATACATTTAGTCCCATTATGAAAGCATTCAAACAATATATAGCGTTGGAGTCTTGAAACAACTATGATCAAGACCCAGTCCTCCCTAGCCCCGTGTCACTCTCAGAACAAGAAAGCTGTCTGTCCATAGCAACTAGCCAAAATGAGGAGCGTGTCTTCTGTACTGAGAACTCTGACCAGGCCTGGGTCCAAGAAAGCAGGAAAGCATGGAAACAATGGATATTCAGGGATTATACAGTGTTTCTTCTTCCCTCCAGTCTCATCCTTCCCAGTTTCCCTGCTTCTCTTCCTCCTGCTCACTGTCACCCTTGCCAAACAAACTCAGGGGGAATGGAGTCTCAGCTGTGAGCAGGCACTGGGCTTTGATGCTGCTGTGTCAGCAATGAACTACTTCCATGTTGACATCTTCAAAGCAAATACTTCCCATTGATGTGTATGAGCCTACACAAGAGGGAGGATCCCGAGGTCAAAGCCCACAAAGCTAAATGGGCTGACAACACTCAAGGCAAAAACATCACCCTTCTGCAGTCAAATCAAGTACTCTTATAATACTGGGCACCTGGGTTACTGTGAATCCTGCTGGTCACCTAGGCAAAGAGGAGACCCTATGTACCTACCTCAAGAACCAACATTTCTCCCCATTAGTCTCACAGGTGAGTATGAGCCCCTAAACTTACTGAGTTCAGTCAGCAGCCTATGGCCCTGCCTCACCACGTAAGATTCCAAAACCCCAGAATACATATGAACAGAGTGCACCCTTAAGACAAGAGTTTCTCAACCTCAGCACTATTGACATTTTAGGCCAAGTAAGTCTTTATTATGAGAAGCTGTTCTGTGCATGGTGGTATGTTCAGCAGCACCCCTGACCTCTACCATTAGAAGCAAAAAGCACCCCCTCCCAGGAGTTATTGCAACCAAAAGTGTCTCCAGATATTGCTAAATGTCTCCTGGAAGATAAACTCCCCTCTGGCTAAGAACCACTGTTCTAGGATAATTAGTAGGTAAAATAAAATAGCCTAAAATCTGCAAAAAGCTGCTTGGATCTCCTTGCCAGTATAACCTGGGAATGGGATGGGGTACAGCCAGAAAGCCAGGATCTGAAAGTGCAGTGCCGTCAGGGGCCAGGAAAGTAATATGAGTGAGCAAAGGCAAGAAAATCTGGGTATAATACAAGAAGTGGAGGACTACAGTGGTTTGGGGAGTCCATACTCCATTTAAAAAGAGCCACAGCCGGCCGGGCGCGGTGGCTCACGCCTGTAATCCCAGCACTTTGGGAGGCCAAGGTGGGCAGATCATGAGGTCAGGACATCGAGACCATCCTGGCTAACATGGTGAAACCCGTCTCTACTAAAAATACAAAAAATTAGCCAGGTGTGGTGGCAGGCACCTGTTGTCCCAGCTACTCAGGAGGCTGACGCAGAAGAATGACGTGAACCTGGGAGGCGGAGCTTGCAGAGAGCCAAGCTTGGGTGACAGAGCGAGACTCCGTCTCAAAAAAACAAACAAAAAAAAGAGCCATAGCCCTCCACAGCGGCTCACGCCTGTAATCCCAACACTGGGGGAGGCTGAGGCGGGAGCATCACTTGAGCCAGGAGTTTGAGACCAGCCTGGGCAACATAGGGATACTCCTTTTAAATAAACAAAAAAAAAATTTTTTTTTTTTTAAAGGAGCTACGACTGCTGAAATCCAGCTTATTTTATCGGGCAGGAATTTGGGTCCAACGATGCCCGAACTTTTGATTTTTCAAGAGAAAAGGCAAGTCCTGATTTTCAAATGTTGGCAACTAATTCAAAATTATTTACAATACCACAAACCAAACAAATCTATCTCTGGGGCCCAAGTCTGGCTCACGGGCCACCGGCTTGCAGCCTCTGCCCTAGAGTTGGTTATATACAGACTTCCTGGGCCCTCCCTTCTAGGATGGAACTTTAAGTGTCTAGAATGGCGTGGCCATAACTTGTTTAGGCAGTCTCCCAACCAACAAGCGGGACCCCTCTCATGCCTCAATTTCAAGACTAACTTAATTCTCCTATCCTACCGAAGTCTTACCCTAGATTCAGTGCAGACCTTTGGTTTTTTTCCCCCAAATAACCTCATTGGTTTCATGCAATTTATGTCTCCTGAAACCATGTTGTTCCCACTGCCGCCTCTACTCAAGGAGACTCTCTCAGCATATCCTAGCTCTGTTGAAAGCCTGATACTGCAACCTAAGTTCCAAGAAGGGAAGTAAGCTGAACCCTAAAGCCTACCCTAGTCAGAAGAGAATATGGTTTTAGGACTTGGCCATTACTATGACAAGCAAGTTCTTGCCCTCAGGCCTGGATTCTGGAAAAGCCAGTGCTTCTAGGATAGAAAGCCTGCAGGAATTCAGATCCTGAGGAATCTGGATGAAAGTACATGTTGAATGAAAGAGGCTGGCCAGCCCACACTTACAGGCTCACACCTATGATCCCAGCACTCTGGGAGGCCAAGGTGGGCAGATCACTTGAGCTCAGGAGTTCAAGACCAGTGTGGCCAATATGGTAAAACCCCATCTCTACTAAAAATATAAAAATTAGCCAGGCATGGTAGCTCGCACCTGTAACCCCAGCTACTTGGGAGGCTGAGGCAGGAGAATCACTTGAACCTGGGAGGTGGAGGTTGCAGTGAGCCAAGATTGAGCCACTGCCCTCCAGCCTGGGCAACAAAGCAAGACTCTGTCTCAAAAAATAAAAATAAAAGAGAAAATCGAGGCAGCAATTAGTTAACTCCCCAAGATCAACAGTTGGTCAATGATAAAGCTGAAAATTAAATCCAGTCTGGCATGGAGGCCTGCAATCCTAACTACTATACTATACTGCCTGGAGATTGCTTATGTATCTTCAAACCATATTTTCTAAGAGTATCTGATGAAAGAGATTAAATATGAAATTTTTTTTTTGAGACAAAGTCTCATTCTGTCACCTAGGCTGGAGTGCAGTGGCATGATCATAGCTCACTGCAACCTTGAATTTCTGGGCTCAAGGGATCCTCCCTCCTCAGGCTCCCGAGTAGCTAGGATTACAGATGCACACCACTGCCACTGCCACCATGCCTGGCTAATTATTTTTTTTTTAGAGGTGGGGGTCTTGCTTTGTTGCCCAGGCTGGTATCAAACTCCTGTGCTCAAGTGATCCTCCCTCCTCAGCCTCCCAAAGTGCTGGAATTACAAAAGGCATGAGCTACCATGCCCAGCCAATATTAATTTTTTTTTAAATTTTATAAAGCAGTATACAACCTACAAGAAAAGATGACCTCAAAAGGTATTTATGGCTGGGCATGGTGGCTCACGCCTGTAATCCCAGCACTTTGGGAGGCCAAAGCAGGCGGATCACGAGGTCACGAGATCAAGACCATCCTGACCAACATGGTGAAACCCCCGTCTCTACTAAAAATACAAAAATTAGCTGGGCATGGTGGTGCGCGCCTATATTCCCAGCTACTCGGGAGGCTGAGGCAGGAGAATCTCTTGAACCTGGGAGGCAGAGGATGCAGTGAGCCAGAGGTTGCAGTGAGCAGAGATCACGCCACTGTACTCCAGCCTAGGCGACAGAGCAAGACTCTGTCTCAAAAAAGAAAAAAATAATAATAATAATAATAGATAGGCCAGGCGTGGGGGCTCACACCTATAATCCCAGCACTTTGGGAGGCCGGGTGGGCAGATCACCTGAGGTCAGGAGTTCAAGACCAGCCTGACCAACATGGAGAAACCCTGTCGCTACTAAAAATACAAAATTAGCCAGGTGTGGTGGCACATGCCTGAAATCCCAGCTATTCGGGAGGCTGAGTCAGGAGAATCGCTTGAACCCAGGAGGCGGAGGTTGCCATGAGCCGAGATCATGCCATTGCACTCCAGCCTGGGCAGCAAGGGTGAAACTCCATCTCAAAAAAAAAATTTTTTTAATTAAAAAATAGTAACAAGAGTACTGTAGGAGGTAAAATCACGGGCGATTCTTAATTTTTTCTGTTTTTCTGTATTTTTAAAATTATCTGTAAAATCTATGTTTTACCTTTTAATTAAAAAACACTAGGCCAGGCACCGTGGCTCACACCTGTAATCCCAGCACTCTGGGAGGCTGAGGCAGGTGGATCATCTGAGGTCAGGGGTTCAAGACCAGCCTGGCTAACATGGTGAAACCCTGTTTCTACTAAAAATACAAAAAATTAGCCAGGCGTGGTGGAGCGCACCTGTAATCCCAGCTACTTGGGAGGCTGAGGCAGGAGAGTCACTTGAACCAGGAGGCAGAGGTTGCAGTGAGCCAAAATCATGCCATTGTACTCTGGCTTGGGCAACAAGAGCGAAACTCCATCTCAAGAAAAAAAAAAAAAAAAACACTAAAAAGTGTTGCTTTTGAAGAACATTTTATGAAATGGGGAAAAGCTTGTGATGTACTAAGTTTAGAAAGCAGAATATAAAATTATAAGCAAAGTATAGTGCTAAGTCTACAAAAGAAAAGAAAGTACACTATCAAACTATTAAAAGTACTCTTCTTGGCTGGGCACGGTGGCTCACGCCTGTAATCCCAGCACTTTGGGAGGCCAACGTGGGCGGATCATGAGGTCAGGACATCAAGACCATCCTGGCTAACACAGTGAAACCCCATCTCTACTAAAAAACTACAAAAAAATTAGCCGGGCGTGGTGGTGGGCGCCTGTAGTCCCAGCTACTTGGGAGGCTCAGGCAGGAGAATGGCGTGAACCTGGGAGGCAGAGCTTGCAGTGAGCCAAGATCACCCCACTGCATTCCAGCCTGGGCGACAGAGCAAGACTCCGTCTCAAAAAAATAAATAAATAATAAATAAATAAAAGTACTCTTCTCAACCAGCCTGACCAACATGGTGAAACCCCCTCTCTACTAAAAATACAAAAATTAGCTGGGTGTGGTGGCAGGCACCTGTAATCCCAGCTACTCAGGAGGCTGAGGCAAGAGAATCATTTGAACCCAGGAGGCAGAGGTTGCAGTGAGCCGAGATTGTGCCATTGTACTCCAGCCTGGGCAACAGAGCAAGACTCCATCTCAAAAAAAAAAAAAAAAAAAAAAGAAAAAAAGTACTCTTCTTTTGGTGGTAGATTTTGGATGACTTAAGAGTAATTTAATTTTCTAAATAAACATGCTTTGTGAGGTTTTTTTGTTTTGTTTTGTTTCTTTTGGAGACAGGGTCTTGCTCTGTCACCCAGGCTGGAGTGCAGTGGCGTGATCATAGCTCACTGTAGCCTTGACCTCCCGGGCTCAAGAGATCCTCCCATCTCAGCCTCCTGAATTGCTGGGACCACAGGCACACACCAACATGCCCAGCTAATTTGATTTTTTGTAGAGACAGGGTCTCACCATGTTGATGTTTCCCAGATTGGTCTCAAATTCCTGAGCTCAAGCAATCCTCCTACCTCAGCGTCCCAAAGTGCTGGGATTACTGGCGTGAGCCACCATGCCTGGCCTAATAAACATATTTTATAATCAGAAAATTATTCCCTTTTTTAGAAAGCTCAGTCAGACCAGAGTCTCCCTAGCCAAAGCCTATCAGACATATAGCTGAGCAGCTGCCTTCCCTAATCCTAAGGGTATGTGTTTCCCCCTCACTATCCCAAGGAATATGGAGGGTTTTCCCTTTAATTTGTCTTTAACAAATTCCATAAAGTCAAGAGGCATGGGTATTCTACAGTCCTTTATTGCTAACTCCAAGGTACTCTCAGGCTATTTTTAACACTGGATAAACTGCATATACTGCCAATGCTTTTGCAAGCAGAGATGTGGAAAGAACAGAATATTATTAAGTACCTCTGGCAGTACAGTGCTAAGGAACATAGAATTCTGGGCCTTTCTCACTTAAAACACTAGTTCTGCAAGGCTGGGTAAATTCACTGCAATCTTTTCTCCTTACTACCCCGTAAGGGAAGAAGGAAAATAAAGAGGGATCGACTGGGATCTCTCAGATTCTATCTGCAGAAACTCAAATGTGGCCGCAGACAGAGCTTGTTTACAAAGTCAGTGTAAAGAAGTCTGATACACTAGGAAGAAAAGGCGTTTTGTTGTCGTACCTGCTGCTCAGAGCAAGCCACAAAGAGCAGCAACGGCAGACAGGAAAGGGTCCTGTGGGCCTGAGGTTTAACACCGTAGGACTCCCACAGTCTAGTGAAGCCTATTTTCTCACTGATGACTTTAACTGGTTTAAGATAAAAATCTGGGAAATGAAAGAACTCTTTATTTTTTTTCCTTTAGCAACAGAATAAAGGCCTCAACACTGGTGGGGTTTTTTTCTGGGCTTACAACTAGCGATGTTGACTTCAATCAAAACAGCTGTCAAGACAAATAAAAGACATGCCCCAACCTGTCACACAGACCACAAAATAGAACAAGGGCAGCCAAGAGAGGAGGAATATGAGGCACCAAAGCCATGAACAGATTCAAACTTCTCCCATCCCCATCCTTTATGCTTACTTATCTCTCAGGACCAAATGACTGGTAAAATTACTTCCTCAAAAGGTAAGAAGCCTCCCTCCCCTCCAAAATGCAAAATATGCTATTCAAATATAAAGTATCTTTTTTTTTTTTTTGGAGACAGAGTTTTGCTCGTTAACCAGGCTGGAGTACAATGGCGCGATCTCTGCTCACCACAACCTCCGCCTCCCAGGTTCAAGCAATTCTCCTGCCTCAGCCTCCTGAGTAGCTGGGATTACAGGCATGCGCCACCATGCCCAGCTAATTTTGTATTTTTAGTAGAGACGGGGTTTCTCCATGTTGGTCAGGCTGGTCTCGATCTCCCAACCTCAGGTGATCCGCCCGCCTCAGCCTCCCAAAGTGCTGGGATTATAGGCATGAGCCACCGCGCCTGGCCTAAAGTACCATTATTATAGTACCCCCCACCCCCCAACATCCTCCCAATCTCAGCCCCCACTTACATATGCAAGCAGCAGCGAGGAGACGGCAGGCCAGGTATGGGGGATCACAGCTGGGGAAGGATGGCTGGATGATGTAGTTGGCGAAGGTGATGGCGATGATGGCCTGACTGGTGGGCTCAACAACTAGCAGTGAGACCCACAGGCGGATGAAGGCAATGAAGCCCCCAAAGGCTTCTAGAATGTAAGCGTAGCTGGCTCCCGACTTGGTGATGGTAGTCCCCAGCTCTGCATAACAAAGGGCACCCACAACAGAGAAGAGCCCACCAATGGCCCACACAATCAGCGACATCCCATAGGAGGCAGTGTGTACCAGCACACCCTTGGGTGAGACAAAGATCCCTGAGCCGATCATGTTGCCCACCACCAGGCTGACCCCATTCAGCAGGGAGATCTCCTTCTTCAGCTGCATAGTTTCAGAAGAGCTTTGAGGTGGCGAGCTGACATCTTCTTCCACCTGGGACTGGCTGGTGTTAGGGACAAGATGGTAGGTGGGTGTGGGCCTCCCAGGCTCCCTGGCTTCCATGACAAACAGTTCCTGCACACCTGTGTTTACTGTGGCCTGGCAAAGAATACAAGTATGCAAGTATGTCAGTCTAGGGCAGGAGCTAGTGAGGCTCTATTTAGACCAGATTTCCCTGCCCACTTCCTATTTAGGGACAGCATGCCATGCACACAGCCCTAACTACAATAGGCCTGTCTCAGTTCCCACCATAGGACACAGGGAAATAGAAGTGGGTAGACCTTCACTGCTCCCAAGAAAGACGCCATGAGAGCTCAGGCATGATATGATGACGACTTCCAATGACAAATACCTGTCTTGCAGCCCAGAGTAGGCTGGCATTAAATTTGTCCAACGATTGGATTCTCCCTGAGTTATAGATTTCTGCTCTGTTCTCACCAGCTTAAAACCCAAAAACCTGTCCTGCAGAGAAGACCAGAGTCTCTGTACCTGGTACACAGTCATCACCAGCCTGAAAGGCTTCTCACTGTCCATATCTAGGTAATCCTGCCTACTCACCTCTACCCAAACATAAACTGGGACTTCTGCAATATCCAGCGAGACATGGAGACGTCTGCAGCTATTCTCAGGCCAGTACAGAACATGAGGAGGTGATGGGAGGGGCGAGAAAGATGCTAAGACAGGGGCATATCATCATTGTAGTGACTAAACCAAGGGGAAGTCCCTCATGAAAATACACGCCTGGTAGGGCGCAGTGGCTCCCACCTGTAATCCCAGCACGTTGGGAGGCCGAGGTAGGCGGATCACAAGGTCAGGAGATCGAGACCATCCTAGCCAAAATGGTGAAACCCCATCTCTACTAAAAATACAAAAATTAGCTGGGCATGGTGACACATACCTGTAATCCCCACTCAGGAGGCTGAGGCAGGAGAATCGCTTGAACCAGGGAGTCAGAGGTTGCAGTGAGCCAAGATCACGCCACTGCACTACAGCCTGGCAACAGAGCGAGACTCGGTCTCAAAAAAAAAAAAAAAAAAATACATGCCTGTGTATCACTGTGTCTGCAACACCTACCTTACTTTCCCATGTTGCTGCTTGCCCATTCAACATCTTTCTTTTTCCAAAGTACCCAAAAGAGAAGGGTTACGTAATAAGACAGGGTGGAAAAAGGACATCCAGGGGCATCCCGACCCAGGGCTAATTTGCCATTGGTGTATTTGCTTTCTTCCCCAGCATGCCCTCATGTTGGATTCCACATTAACCTACCTATGAAGGACCCAGAATCTATCAAAGGAAAATAAGCACCTTCCTGACCCTGTACCCAGCGTGATCTTCTCCCTCCCTCAACTCCTGTGCCAGTCACACTTCCGATCCCTTGATCCCATCTCATCTTCAGAAGAAATCTGGTGGGCCATTTGATTCCCACCCACGAGTTAGTCCTTTAAGGTCACAGAGATAACCTCTAAGAATCAGCAATAGGAACAGGATCGGCAAGCACATCATCTTTCCAGAAGTCTCTTATCTGTTCAACAAATGTGTATGTGATGTGCCCGAACCTGGCCTCATGGAGCTCAGAGCAAGGAAACCACAGAGAGTCAAGAGTGAGTAGTTCTTAGGGAAAATGCTGATCTCCACAGTCCCCACCCAAAACTCCTGCTTTCCCT
The DNA here is from genome assembly GCF_028878055.3 of Symphalangus syndactylus. Taxonomy (NCBI): domain Eukaryota; kingdom Metazoa; phylum Chordata; class Mammalia; order Primates; family Hylobatidae; genus Symphalangus; species Symphalangus syndactylus. The sequence continues at coordinate 25,422,151 of NC_072433.2, forward strand.
GTCCCAAACCCCTTCAAGTCCGGACCTGAGCCCAAGTCAAAAAGCTCCTCCCAGGCCCTAGTCAAACCTTCCCCCAGTCCCAGGAGTGGAGGCAGCCTACCTCTGCTTCAGTGAGGCTGAGCTTTAAGGCAGCACCACTTTTGCTCTCACTCTGGCACCAAGCCATGCAGGATTCCTACGCAGGCACCTGGAAACATATTTGTTTTCACGTGCCTGTCAGGTGAGCCCAGGCATCCATTAGAACAAAACCAGTATACAGCTGGGGAGCCTATAGTCTCACATAAGAGTCAGGTGCAAAGAGACCTAGAATGCCTTTTCTGTCCAAGTCAACATGGAGACAAGCAGAGAAATCTGACCCCAGTGACCAATACAGCTCCCTCTATTCCATTAGACTCTAGCTGGGAGGAGGGATTGGGGTTACTAGGTATTCCCTTTGTATTCATAAAACCTGGCACTGGTGTCGCTGATATGGCTTTATCAGGTTTGTCAAATACACTGGTGAAACTACCCAGTGGCCTTATTTAGAGAGGTGGGGCACAGTCACAGCCCCACAAGACCTCATGCCTAGGATTTCAGTCACAGCACCTGAATGAAAGACAAGGTTCCTGCTGGAAGGTTAAGGACTCCTTCAGCCACGGAGAGTAGCAGAATCACACACAACTGAAGTCAGATAAGACTTCTTTCTCTTTCAATCTCTCTCTCTCTTTTTTATTCAAGAGACAGGGTCTCACTTTGTCACCCAGGCTGGAGTGCAATCTTGCAATCACAGCTCACTGCAGCCTCCAACTCCTAGGCTCAAGCAGTCCTCTATCTCGGCCTCATGAGGAGCTAGGACTACAGGTGCTCGCCACCATGGCCAGCTATTTATTTATGTATTTATTTATTTATTAAATTTGTTTGTAGAGGCAGTGTTTCACTATGTTGCCCAGGCTGGTCTTGAACTCCTGGCCTCAATTGATCCTCCTACCTTGGCCTCCTGAAGTGCTGAAATTACAGGTGTGAGCCACCATGCCAGGCTTCTTTATCTTCATTCAGTAACAAAATGCATGCTGGGCGCAGTGGCTCACGCCTGTAATCCCAGCACTTTCGGAGGCTGAGGCGGGCAGATCACAAGGCCAAGAGATTGAGACCATCCTGGCCAACATGGTGAAACCCCATCTCTAATAAAAATACAAAAAAACTTAGCTGGGCGTGGTGGCATGCACTTGTAGTCTCAGCTACTCAGGAGGCTGAGGCAGGAGAATCACCTGAACCTGGGAGGCGGAGGTTGCAGTGAGCCAAGATAGCGCCACTGCACTCCAGTCTGGTGACAGAGCAAGACTCTGTCTCAAAAAAAAGAAAAGAAAAGAAAAATGCAATTGTTATCAAGAGTCTGTCCTTGGCAAAAGTAATTAAAGTTCCTACCTCTTTGCTAAACACCCAAGAGCAAAATTGTGATGTAACCCTAGCAGCTCCCAAGAGCACATGACTAAGTCCCAGGCTTGGCTTGGCACATGACTAACCCTAAGGCCATCCCTTACCTTCTCTCCATATCTAAACTTCACTTTGGCAGGGCACAGTGGTGCACACCTGTAATCCCAGCACTTTGGGAGGCCAAAGCAGGTGGATCACTTGAGCCCAGGAGACCAGCCTGGGCAATGGCAAAACCCTGTCTACACCAAAAAACTGCAAAAGTTAGCTGCGCATGGTGGCACACACCTGTAGTCTTAGTTACTCAGGAGGCTGAAGTGGGAGGATCACCTGAGCCCAAGAAGGTTGAGGCTGCAGTGAGCCATGATCACACCATTGCACTCCCACCTGGGTGACAGAGACCCTGTCTCAAAAAACAAACAACAAAAAGTACAAATAAAATGGGACCAGACATGATGATTCACGCCTATAATCCTAGTACTTTGGGAAACCAAGGCCAGAGGATCGCCTGAAGCCAGGAGTTCAGGAGTAGCCTGGGCAACATAGAGAGGCTCTGTCTCTACAAAAAAATGAAATAAGAAAAAACTAGGCCAGGCACAGTGGTCCACACCTGTAATCCAGCACTTTGGGAGGCTGAGGCAAGAGGATTGCTTGAGCCCAGGAGTCCGAGACCAGCCTGGACAATACGGCAAGACCCCATCTCTACAAAAAATACAAAAATTAGCCGGGCACGGTGGCACATGCCAGTTACTTGGGAGGCCAAGGTAGGAGTATCTCTTGAGCCAAGGAGGTCAGGGCTGCGGTGAGCCATTATCATGCCACTGCATTCCAGCCTGGGCAACAGAGCAAGACTCTGTTTCAAAAAAAAAAAAAAAAAATCTAATGTAAAATGGAAAGTCCTCAACTTCCAGCTTCCATTCAGGATAGATAGCACATTCCCACTCCAGTGACAAACAACAATTTTTCTTGGAGCCGTCAGAAAGCTGAAGTTACAGGGCAACCAACTAGATTGAAACTGGTGGAAAGATGGCCACCTCCAAGGAGATAGAGAGATACAGGGTCTGGTTCACCTGTGGCAGTGGGAGAAAGATGAGACCACCATTTAGGTGAGTCAGAAGAATTCAAGTAAATTTTTTTTTTAATTACCAAATGTCAAGTGTGGGTTAGTCAGAGCCACAGACACTCAGGTTTTTTCCATAGACCTCAGTGGTTACTCAAAAGAAATATTGGGCAAGTAACCTGAGAAAACTCTCTTGGTAGTGCTGGCTTATGGGAGGGAAAATACAAAGGCCAACCTATACCCTTCTCCTCTAAATAATAAAAACCATAAACCCCTGGGAAAGGGCAGCAAACTCTGTCACTCCTGAGGCAGCTGGGGCAGGATAAAAGAAAAAAAAAACTCTATGCCTAGAGGAGGGGTAGGAAATTCTGGGCAAGACCACTGGAGGTGTCTTTCTCCTGGGAAAAGGGGAGGAGCACCCAGAAAGATCCACTCCCAAGACCCAGGGAAACCAACAGGGCCTGCCTAAGACTGAGGCTGAACCAGAACAACAGAGAAATCCCTACTCCCTACCACCAGGTTAGCAAGCATCCAGGAACAAGCAACAGTAGTCTACCACTGAGACTGTGCACTGAGGCATAGGTGCACAGAGAAATCCTAAAGCTGAGGGTGGCTGGACGCAGTGGCTTACACCTGTAATCTCAGCTACTCTGGAGGCTAAGGCTGGAGGAACTTGAGGCCAAGAGTTCGAGACCAGCCTGGGCAACATAGCAAGACCCCCATCTCTACAAAAAAAATTAAAAAGTAGCCAGGCATGATGGCATACACCTATAGCCCCACCTATTTACTCAGAAAGCTAAGAGGTAAGTTTGAGCTCAGGAGTTGGGAGGCTGCAGTGAACCATGATGGCACCACTGGCATTCCAGCTTTAGTGACACAGTGAGATGACCGAGTGAGACCTTTTTTCTTTCTTTTTTTTTTTTTGAGACAGAGTCTTGCTTTGTCATGCAGGCTGGAGTGCAGTGGTACAATCTTGGCTCACTGTAACCTCCGCCTCCTGGGTTCGAGGGATTCTCCTGCCTCAGCCTCCTGAGTAGCTGGGACTACAGGTGTGCACTACCAAGCAAGCTAATAAGCTGAGGGTATGGATGGAGGATAACCACTGAGAAAAAGCCTCCCTCCAGAAAATCAACCGTAAGCTGGCAAGGCAACATGAGAAGAATTTGAAGCCATTGGTGCACCTAACGTAACCATAGCAACAATAACACCCAAACACAACTGTCTCCTGACTAGGAGTTCAAACTCCCATACAAACAGTCTAGCAAAGAAGAGCTGTACCCAGTTCCCCAAATAAATACTATATACCTCAGTCTCTACTGTTCCACATACCGTATCTGGCAATCAGTAACAAGTTACAAGCAACATAAAAAAAGCAAGAAAAACAACCCACTATCAAGAGGTAAAGTAATCAACAGGACCATACTGAGAGATGACCCAGATAATGGAAACATCAAACAAGGAATTTAAAATAATTGTGTTTGATACATTTAAGGCTCTACTGAAAACGTTGAACAGCATGCGGAAACAAATGTAGAACTTTAGCAGTGAGATGAAAACCAAAAGGGTCAAAATGGAAAAAGTGAAAAAATAGAACATCAAGCTGTGGGGCAATATCAAATAGCCTAGGTAAATATTTTTTAAATATGTATTTTTGCTCTTTTTTTTTTTAGACGGAGTTTCGTTCATTGCCCACGCTGGAGTGCAGTGGCTCGATCTCGGCTCACCGCAACCTCTGCCTCCCAAGTTCAAACAATTCTCCTGCCTCAGCCTCGTGAGTAGCTGGGATTACAGGCACATGCCCCCACACCCAGCTAATTTTTTTTTTTTTTTTTTTTTTTTTGAGACAGAGTCTCGCTCTGTCGCCCAGGCTGGAGTGCAGTGGCGCGATCTCGGCTCACTGCAAGCTCCGCCTCCCGGGTTCACGCCATTCTCCTGCCTCAGCCTCTCCGAGTAGCTGGGACTACAGGCGCCCGCCACCACGCCCGGCTAATTTTTTTTTTGTATTTTTAGTAGAGATGGGGTTTCACCATGGTCTCGATCTCCTGACCTCATGATCCGCCCGCCTCGGCCTCCCAAAGTGCTGGGATTACAAGCGTGAGCCACCGCGCCCGGCCCCCAGCTAATTTTTTTATTTTTAGTAGAGACGGGGTTCACCATGTTGGCCAGGATGGTCTGGATCTCTTGACCTCGTGATCTGCCTGTCTGGGCCTCCCAAAGTGCTGGGATTACAGGTGTGAGCCACGACACCCAGCCCCGGCTAATTTTCATTTTTAGTAGAGACGGGGTTTCTCCATGTTGGTGAGGCTGGTCTTGAACTCCCAACCTCAGGTAATCCGCCCACCTCGGCCTCCCAAAGTGCTGGGATTACAGGCGTGAGCCAGCGCGCCCAACCACATTTTTGCTTATTTTTAGTAACTTTAGAATATAACTGACAACCCAAAACAAAAATAGTAGTAATGTATTATGGGATTATAGCATATTTAAACGTAAAAATGTCAAGCCGGGCACGGTGGCCCACACCTATAATCCCTGCACTTTGGGAGGCTGAGGCAGGGGGAATCACTTGAGCACAGGAGTTTGAGACCAGCCTCGGCAACACAGCAAGACCCTGTCTCTACAAAAAATATACAAATTAGCCAGGCATAGTGACGCACACCTGTAGTCCCAGCTACTCAGGAGGCTAAGACAGGATGATCCCTTGAACCTGGGAGTCAGAGGTTGCAGTGAGCTGAGAGATCGCACCACTGCACTCCAGCCTGGGCACTTCAGTGAGACCTGGTCTCCAAAAAAACAAGTAAAATGTCTGGCCAGTCAGTGGGAAGCCAAGAAGGGAGGGAGGATCACTTGAGGCCGAGTTCAAGACCAACCTGGGCAACATAGGGAGACCTCTGTCTCTACAAAAGGAAGGAAAGAAAGAAGGAGGGAGGGAGGGAAGGAAAGAAGGAAGGAAGAGGGAAGGAGGGAAGGAGGGAGGGAGGAAGGAAGGTAGGTGAACTGGCTGTATTAACATCAGACATTTTCTGTCACAGTACTTATTCTTCAGGTAACAACTGATAAAGAATAAATAATGGCAAAAAGCTACTAAGACTTGGTTTTGAAGGAATTTGCATTTAATTAATCACAACAGTAGCTACATACATTCCAAAAACAGCAGTGCGTACCTGTGTGAGACGTGTTGTCTATCCTGTCCTCAGGGTAGATCTGCAGACCCTCTGCAACAATGGAATGAAAATCGTTGATTCAAGAGGTCAATAATTAAGACATTACCTCCAGCTAGGCATTATGAGAGGGTCATCAAAATTCTACCAGATCACCCTCCTGAATTGGCTATCCTTTTCCCTCAATTTTTATCCAATTCATAAGAGAAATTGCTACTTCCAATTAGTTACAGTTGCCACGAAAAAAAAAAGAGAGAAATTGGTATGTGAGGATCACACACAATATCAATCTCTGTCAGCCTGGGTAACATGGCAAAACCTCATCTCTACCAAAAAAATACAAAAAATTAGGCTGGGTGCAGTGGCTCAAGCCTGTAATCCCAGCACTTTGAGAGGCCAAGGTAAGAAGATGGCTTGAGGCCAGGAGTTCGAGACCAACCTGGGCAACATGGCAAAAACAAAAAAAAAATTTTTTTTTTTTTTTTTTTTGGGACAGAGTTCCGCTCTTGTTGCCCAGGCTGGAGTGCAATGATGCGATCTTGGCTCACTGCCACCTCCGCCTCCTGGGTTCAAGCGATTCTCCTGCCTTAGCTTTCCGAGTAGCTGGGATTACAGGCATGCGCCACCACGCCCGGCTAATTTTTTGTGTTTAGTAGAGATGGGGTTTCACCATGTTGGTCAGGCTGGTCTCGGACTCCTGGGACCTCAGGTGGTCCACTTGCCTCAGCCTCCCAAAGTGCTGGGATTACAGGCGTGAGCCACCGCACCCAGCCAACAAAAAAATTTTTAAAAATTTTAAATTCCTGCAGTCTCCTGCAGCAGGTAATAAAGGAATTTAACAGAATACTAAAATTTCCCCATGAAAATTTAACCACGAAACTGCCACAAGCAATTTTTGGAATAAATGAATTTATCACAATTCAATTACATCAGAAAACGGGATGAAAGAGGGGAAAAGCTCAATTACAAAGGAAGTTTTACAAAGTGGATTTGAAACCAAAATTTTTGTAATGACTAAAGAAAAAAATGCTGTTGAGAATGTTTGGAAAAACTCAAAACCATTTTTACTGGGTACTCTCACACCACAACAATCAACACAGAAGAGTTCCGTGACCAAATGCCAGCGGGGAGGGTTCCCTACTAACAAGCAATCATTTCTCCCCAGGGACACCAGCTGAGAGTCCTCCAGTTCAATCCCAACACTATCTACCTGGAGACAGCATCAGATCCCACAGCGGAAGGGCCCAGTCCCACAAGACTGCCCCTCCCCCACAGGATACCTGGCACAAATCCAGGCCTCCTGAACTTCTGACCGAACTGTTTCAAGTTGGGGCTCCCAAGACTCCTCTTTCGGTTCAATTAATTTGCTAGAGCAGCTCACAGAACTCAGAGAAACACTTACTTACGTTTACTGGTATATTATAAAGGGTATTACAAAGGATACAGATGAAGAGGTTTGCAGAGCCACATATGGGGGAAGGGTCACAGACTTTCCTTGTCCTCCCAAGGAGAAGTACCATCCAGGAACCTCCACGTGTCCAGCTATCCGGAAGCTCCCCAAACCCCCGGCCTCTTGGGTTTTTATGGAGGCTTCATTACATAGGCATGAGTGATTAAGCCACTGGCCATTGGTGATCAAGTTAACCTCACCCTCCTCCTTTCTCCCCTCCCCGGAGGTTGGGGGTAGGGCTCAAAGTCCCAACCCTCTAATCCTGACTTGGTCTTTCCAGTGACCAGCCCCCATCCTGAAGCTTTCTAGGGGCTGCCATACACCAATCATCAGCATACAAAAAGACATTACTTTGATCTTTCTAAGTATTTTAGGAGTTGTATGCTAGGAAACGGGCTGAAGACCAAAAAATATTTTGCTATATTACAGAGAAATACATCAAAATATTTTTATTCCCCCCTCTGGTTGAATCAAAATCTTAACTATAGTGAAAACACAGAAGACTTTTCTTATAAAACTCTCTGAGTTATGGCCGGGCGCGGTGTCTCACACCTGTAATCCCAGCACTTTGGGAGGCTGAGGCGGGTGGATCGCCTGAGGTCAGGAGTTCGGGACCAGCCTGGCCAACATAGTGAAACCCCGTCTCTGCTAAAAATACAAAAAATTGTCCGGGCATGGTGGTGGGCACCTGTAATCCCAGCTACTCGGGTGGCTGAGGCATGAGAATCACTTGAACCCGGGAGTTGGAGGTTACAGTGAGCCGAGATCGCACCATTGCACACCAGCCTGGGCAATGAGAGCGAAACTCCATCTCAAAAAAAAAAAAAAAAAAATCCACCACAATTGGGAGGCCGAGACGGGCAGATTGCCTAGCTGAGGAGTTCGTGACCAGCCTGGCCAACATGGTAAAGCCCCATCTCTACTAAAAATACAATTAGCTGGGCATGGTGGCGGGTGCCTGTAATCCCAGCTACTTGGGAGGCTGAAGCAGGAGAATCGCTTGAACCCGGGAGGCAGAGGTTGCAGTGAGCAGAGATCACGCCACGACACCCCAGCCTGGGTGACGGAGTGAGACTCTGTCTCCAAAAAAAAAAAGAAAAAACCCACCACAATTACTCTTTAGAAAGAGTTGTAATATAAATAAATGTATAATTTATTTTTATAATAAATTAGTGTTATTTAACATGTAATACTAAAGAGTTGTTAATTATGTGTAAGCCATTCTCTTTACTAGTATTGTATTCACACTGTATACAAGTAAGTAAAAACTCTTTGTAAATCACACAAACAAAAGACAGTGCAACAATATTCACCTGTCAAGAAATACGCGAACATCACACTTTCATAAGCCACCTCCTCATAAAATGGGTCCAGTACTGAGAAGGAAATGAAGTCCCCTGCAGCAAGGCCTAATTCCACTTGTCTGCCTCGGCCACATAAACTCTGCAACAAAGAGTGGGAGGGAACTGATGAAAAAATGAACCCTTTTAACCTGAGAAAGCTGATTTAAAAATATATGTATATATGTGTGTGTGTGTGTGTGTGTAATTTTTTTTTAATTAACCAAGAAAGCAGCAGAATGATATTTCCTTGTAAAATCTAAATTTTACATGCCCGACAGGGGCAGTCCTAATTACTGGCAGGTTCCATGACACCCACAGGGTGGGTATAACTGAAGCAGCCAGCCCAAACCTGTCAGAGAACTGGCCTTGTCACATTAAATCATGCATGTCTAGGCAGCTCTGGGGCCCCAGGTCCCGTGGGCACCGTTTACATAACTTTTTTTCTTTTTTTTGTAGACAAAGTCCCGCTCTGTCGCCCAAGCTAGAGTGCAATGGCGCAATCTTGGCTCACTGCAACCTCCGCCTCCCGGGCTCAAGCCATTCTCCTGCCTCAGCCTCCCAAGTAGGTGGGACTACAGGTGTCCACCACCACACCTGGCTCATTTTTTGTATTTTTAGTAGAGACGGGATTTCACCATGTTAGCCAGGATGCTCTCGATCTCCTGACCTCGTGATCCGCCTGCCTCGGCCTCCCAAAGTGCTGGGATTACAGGCCTGAGCCACCGCGCCCGGCCCGCATAACTTTTTTAGAAACTAATATACATCCAACAGATTACAGCAGGAAGCACAAAGGTCAGGAAATTTCTTCCACTAAGAAGTTCCAGGGAGATGGGGATCATAAAACCGTACATGCAATAAAAATACATCCATGGCCAAATAGGGAAGGAGGACAAGGAGAGGAAGAGAGGAGAAAATCAGGGTGGTGGTTTTCCACACACTTGCCAGGAAAATAAATCAGGCTGGTGGTTTTCCACACACTTGCCAGGAAAATAAACTCCAGTGTAACGACCTGAATGATGATCTGAGATCAAAGTTGGGAAGCAAAAGCCATCTGCGCAGCACACATGGGACCTGAATAATGCAGGCAGCCTGGGCAGGTCCCCAAAGGGCCTCACCGCCACCAAAAAGAGGTGGAACTGATATAAGGAAGCACTCACAGCCTTTCAAGTCTGCTCCTCCCAGATCTGAAATCTGGGAGCAGCTCTGAGAGATAAGCTCTGGATGGCTGGACACTGAACTGCCGCCCTGTGAGATGAGCTGGTCCTGGCATTTTCCCCTATCAAGGGCAGAGACTGAATTCTTTTTAACTGTGTCACCAAGCCCAGGGCATACAAGAGGTACTCAAAAACGTGTTCGCCGACACCCTGATTCCTATTTATACTGACCATTACACAACATGTTTGCTTAGAGCCCAGCGAAGAATTTTCAGAATGTTTCACGTCTATCTCCCCACATTCAGGAGAGATAGTCACACAAGATGACAGGCTATAGGGACGCTCAAAAGAGCCATAATCACCAGGGGCACGCGGGTTCCCCAGCGCCAGCAGCCCAACGCTCCAGGCTCCAGCACGCCACAAAACCTTGCGGCATTCTCTAAAGTAAAAGGACTGATTTTAAAATGATAATCGTCATTCTTGCGACAGCCCCAGGAAGCCTGGCTCCTGCGGTCCTGAGCCCGCGTCTTTCTCCGCCCCACCGCGGCCGCCACACAGCACAGGTTCTCCGTCCTGCAGTCGGAGGCACAGTCACAGTCCCACTCAGGGTCACCGTCGCACAGTCTCACGCTCGCGGCGCGGCCCGCACACTCAGCGTCCCAGTCACCCTCGCACCTGGGGTTTCCCTCTCCACACACACCCCCCGTCTCCCTCACACTCGCCGCGTCGCCAGCACACCCCAAGACTGGCTCCCTCGCGGTCACCATCAGCCTCCGGGGCTCGCACCATACAGCGTTTCTCCCACACTCGGCCCTCACGCTCGAGGTCTCTCTCTCCTCGTGGCACCCCCCGCCCCTCACCCGCAGCGCCTCTCGCGCGGCCCCGATCGGCCAGCCCTGCGCCGTTTCTGGGCCGCATTCCGCTCCCGACGGCGGCAGCGAAGACCCACAGGGCTCGGCTCCCACAGAACGCGGCCCAGCCCCGGCCCCGCTCCCGGCGCGCCCGCCCATGGCCCAGCCCGTTACCTCCGAGTGGCCCGGCGCCGCCAGGATGCTCGGTCGCGCCGCCGCCGCCGCCGCGGCAGCTCAGGCCCCGCCCCGCCACGTCACCCGCCGCCGGATCGCGACAGCGCGCGCCGCGTCGGGACACAGTTTCGTGCGGGGCCAGCTGGAGGCGGCGCTATCGGGCCCCCGTGGCCGCCACAGCCTGGCCGGTACGGAGTCCGCCGGCCCAGAACGTGAGCGTGGACGCCCGACAGCCTCCAGCTGCCTCGTCAGGGCCCGAGCAGCCCGTGAACTGGGCCCGGCCACGCTCGCCGCCTTGGAGTTAAATGGGGCCTCCGAGGGCGTCCACACCGGACATTCCCGCGGGGAGCTCTCATCGGCCCCTGCACCCCGTTCCTATCTCGCCCTTGACCTGGGCCCGACGCCCAGGGCGCCCCCTACAGCTCACACAGGGATCCAAACGGCCTCCGCCGCCGGGCCACTGCCACTCTCAGGCTAGGAACCCCAGGAAGACACACACTCTGGGGACTTGTCCAAACACACGCACAGCTCAGACTCGCAGTCCTTGAGGCCCCCACACCCACAAAAAAACTGCAGGCTCCCTTTGCCAACCCCAGCCCTCCCTGGGGCTCTGTCCTCATCTTCCCAAGAGGGCTGCCACCCCTCTTGGGGGAGCTGCACCTCCTGCCCCCTTCCCCTCCCTCTGTTTGCTCCTCCATCTTTCTCTCCAGTTCCTTTTCCTCTGGTGGCTCTGGGGCTCTCTGTCTAGAGCCTCCTGACCTCATGGGCGCCTGAGCCGTCCTCGGAAATTTCCTGTCCACACCACTTTCTCCAGGGCCCTGGAATCTTTTCCCCCAGCCTTATGACCACAAGTGCACGTCCTCTGGTTCCAGACCATACCCAAGACCCTGCTCCCTGCCACCCAGTGACAGGGACCCAGCCAGAGATGGGTAGCACCTCAGACCCTTCCTCCCCACTCCTCTCACGGCCTATACCCCGTTTTCTTTTTTTTTTTTTTTTTTTTTTTTTTGAGAGGGAGTCTTGCTCTGTCCCCCAGGCTGGAGTGCAGTGGCGCGATCTCGGCTCACTGCAAGCTCCGCCCCCCGGGTTCACGCCATTCTCCTGCCTCAGCCTCCCGAGTAGCTGGGACTACAGGCGTCCGCCAACACACCTGGCTGATTTTTTGTGTTTTTAGTAAAGACGGGGTTTCACCGTGTTAGCCAGGATGGTCTCGATCTCCTGACCTCGTGATCCGCCCGCCTCGGCCTCCCAAAGTGCTGGGATTACAGGCTTGAGCCACCGCGCCCGGCCAACCTATACCCCGTTTTCTTCTCCCCAGCCACAACAGCTTCCCAATCCCTATCCTGCTCCCCTTAACCCACCTCCACAGAGTAGGGGATGCTCCCAAAATACAGATTGCGATGACTTTGTATCTGCCTAAAACCCTTCCATTCTCCTCTCTGCAGGCCTGGGATGACAATGCTTGAGGAACCCTCGCTGGTGCTGCCCTCCTGCCCTCTGCTTGGAACACCTCCCCTAAGTATCAGTGAGTGGACATATATATTTGGATCAATCGAGTTGCACCCTTTGCCTTCCAGATCCATTCCTCCGGCCTCCCTGGCTGGGCAGAAGGACAGCTCTGGACACTTGTGTCGGCACCCAGCCCACTTGTCCCTGCCACAGCTTCATATAAGGTATGCCAGCTCAGCCGGGCCTGGTGGCTCACACCTGTAGTCCTACAACTTTGGGAGGCTGAGGCAGGCAGATCACCTGAGGTCAGGAGTTCGAGACCAGCCTGACCAACATGGAGAAACCCCGTCTCTACTAAAAATACAAAATTAGCCGAGTGTGGTGGCACATGCCTGTAATCGCAGCTACTCAGGAGGCTGAGGCAGGAGAATCACTTTAACCCAGGAGGCAGAGGTTGCAGTAAGCCGAGATCGCGCCATTGCACTCCAGCCTGGGCGATAAGAGCGAAAATCCATCTCCAAAAAAAACAAAAACAAAAACAAAAAAAAACATATGCCAGCTCCCTCTGGCTTTGCAGTCTCACACCCAGTTACGTAGCCCATCAGCTGAAAGCCCCATGTATACCACACCCTGAATCAGATGTTCTCCAACACCATCAGTGTTCCTCAGGACCACCCTGCAGGATACATTTATTTGTAACCATTCTTTTCTTTTGCTTTTAGAGATCCTGCTGTTGCCCAGGCTAGAGTGCAATGGCTATTCACAGGTGTGATCATAGCTCACTGCAGCCTCGAACTCCTGGTTTCAAGTGATCTTCCTGCCTCAGCTTCCTACTTGGGACTACAGATTTATTTCATCTTTTTTTTTTTTTTTTTTTTTTTTTTGAGTTGTATCTCGCTCTGTCTTGCTCAGGCTGGAGTGCAGTGGCACCATCTTGGCTCACTGCAGCCTCCGCCTCCCAGGTTCCAGCGATTCTCCTGTCTCGGCCTCCAGAGTAGCTAGGACTACAAGACATGTGCCACCACACCTGACTAATTTTGTATTTTTAATAGATATGCGGTTTCACCATGTTGGCCAGGCTGCTCTTGAACTCCTGACCTCAGGTGATCCACCCTCCTTGGCCTCCCACAGTGCTGGGATCACAGACGTGAACCACAGCGCCCGGCCTATTTCACCTTTAGAGATAAAGTCTTGCCCAGGCTGGTCTCAAACTCCTGGGCTCAAGCGATCCGCCCGCCTTAGCCTCCTGAGTAGGCGGAACTATAAGCGTGAGCCAATGCACCCAGATGTCCCTATTCTTTGGATGAGGAAACTGAGGGTCTGGAGGCTCCCCAGACAACTTGGCTGGAGCTAGTAGAGCTGAGATTTGAACCCTAGTGTGCTGGTCCTAAAGCTTCCTCTGATTCCATGTCCTTTCTCTCTGCAGCTATGAAACTGAGGGTGACAGTGAAGCTAAAATGGGTCAGGGGTGAGTGAGGTGCCATGAATAGGGGGGTGTCAGGGCCAAGCAGGGAGTCAGGTTGGGCAGGGCCTGGGGTGAAGCTTCCTTTCATGTTGTCATCCTTTTACTGAGGCCAGAGCTGCAGCTGGACCCCAGTATTTTTACCACAGGCATTTTTACCCCCACTCTGGGTCACCCCATCCTTCCAGGTTTGGCTAACAGGTGGTTCGGTGAGAGAGTTCAGGGCGCCCTCTTGTGGCCTCTGGTGTATCAAAGCCTGGTGCCCCGGCTTGTGGGGCTGAGTGAAGACAGAACTGGGTACCGGCTGGGCTCTGGACTACAAAATTCAGGCTGGGACCTTATCCCCTATCCATGTTTCCCTGTCTCTGCCTCTGTTTCTGTCTTTGTCCATGCCAGTCTCAGCCTAGTAGTCTCTTTTCCTCCCTTGATCTCTCTCATCTGTACCTCCCCAGGGGTACAGATGGCAGGCTGATGAGCTGAAGATGCAAAGGATGGCATCCTAAAAAGAATTCTAGGTTCAAAGGATGCTGACACTTGCAAGCTAAGGGAGGACAGAGACTGGGAAGGAGGGTCTAGCCAGGGTGACCTGCAGGACTGTCCTTGCTCCCAGCTCCTGGGTGGCATGTGGAGCCTGCTGACCAGGCAGGAGCAGGGGGATGACAGGACCCCATTTCCACAGGAATGTTTCAGGTCCTGGTTCTTAGTCCCAGGAGGGGAACTGGATTCCAGGAGAGAGGACAGGAGAATGAGGTCCACAGAAGGGCACAGGAACCATGCTTTGATGCTGAGAGAACCTGTCAAGGCTCCTGTAAAGGCCCAGCCCCTGATTTCCTGCCTCTCTAGCCACTTTGTACCTCCACCACCTCCCTCCCCTCATGCTCAGAGCAGAGTGTAGGCCAGGGCACCTTACAGCATCCAGAGTACTTTTATTGCCAGAATCCAGATACAGCCTGCTCAGAGCCCCATGCGGGGCCACTCAGGAATAAGGGGAGACAGATGCCAGGCATGTATGCAACAGAGAAAATCCAGCTGCACAGAAACCCTGTGGGAGAGCAGCTCAGTCCAGCCTGAAGGCGTCTTTGAGAACCCCACCCAGAGGCTGTACCCTTTTCTCGGCCTGTGGCCAGTCACCCACTTAGAGCCTACTGCCATGAAGGCAGCCCTGACTCTCCAGGCCTGCTGCCACAGGGAGAACCATGGAGCACCCTGGGGGGAACAGAAAGCCCCTAGGCGGGCCTCAGGGGACCCCTGGCTCTCTCAGGGTCCCATTCAAGTTTCTGGGCTAGTCCCAGCACTAAGCTGGGTGCTGGCCAGGGTGGATAGGAGCCCCATCCTCAGCCCTGTGCTGACCCACTTGGTACTAGTGAGACCCTACGGCAGGGTGGCAGTGTGATGGTGGGGTTAGCAAGAGGTGCAGCTCAGGGAAGCTGCGAGCAGCCTTGGCTGCTTCCTTGGATTCCCTTTCTCCATAGGTTCCTAGAAGGCCATGGCTCCAACCCCTGCTCTCATCCTTGGAACCACAGTCCCAGGGTGGAGGGACGCAGCTTCAGTCCTGGGGCCAACAGCACATTTGAGGAAATCAGGACCCCTGGAACACAGCCTGCAGGACTGGGGGCACATCTTCTGCCCAATCCAGAGCTTGACTGCTCCTGGTGGTAAGGGAGGTAGGAGTGGAGTGAAATGTCCCAGGGCCTGGGAACCATGAAGAATGCAACAAACTGCCCCTGCCTGCAGGAGCTACTGGGCTCGCCCAGGAAGCCAGTCAGGCTGGCCACCAGCTAAGCCACAGGGAAGCCAGCAGCTCTAGCTACCCATGGCCTGTGGCAGGCCTATCTGTGGCTGATGTGTGGGAAGGGTCACCCGAGGGGCCAGGAGCCCATCCCTGGGACCTCTGGGTACAGGACCACAGCCCAGTAACATCCCTCATAGGAAGGCTGCGGGGCCAGGGCCCAGTAGGCAAGTATGAAAAGGATTGGGACCAGGGCCCAGCCAGTCCACCCTGTGGAGCCAGTCCTGAGGTCACAGCAGTTCCACCATCAGCAGCATTCTTGCCATCCAGTGTCCCTTGAGTCCAGACTCTCATTTCTTCCTTCTTCACTGCCACAGAGAAAGGATAACAAACAGCACTTTCCCATGGCAGATGCTTCACAGTCCAAGACTCAGGGCCTTGAATGGTCAGTCACAAACTTTGCAAAACATGTGGGCCATGACAGCCCCAGAGGCCAACAGCAGGTCCACGGCTGAGCCACAGGAGTCCTGTGGCACAGGAGTCAGGGCCCAAGGAGCACACGTTTCAGATAGGCCAGGGTGGTGGCGTTGGCCAGCATCTCGATGTGCTCGCTGCCTGGCAGCTCCTGCAGCAACACTTGGTGCTCCTGGCGGCTCTGCCAGGCCTGGCACTGCAGGGCACTCTTCAAGTTCACAGTACCATCACCGTCACCAAAGCAGATTTTAGGGTCACGGTCAGGGAAGCTCTCATAGTAGAAGGAGTCTGGTGTGGGGACACCAGTGCCATAGAGGCAGTGCAGCTGCACGCCAGGTGGCATCGTGGCTTCCACCAGCCCTTCTGTGTCCTGCCGCATGAGCCAGCCATCTTCAAAGCCGATGTCCTGGAAGAACTTGCGGTAGTCCCGTAGTGTGTAGTTGATCGTGGGTGTCTGCACGAACACCTTCTCAGGTGACCATGTGTAGTTGTAGGGCAGCAGCCAGCTGGTGGAGACAGCTGACCGCTGCTGCTCCCGGATCTTCAGGGGCCCGATGACTGGGATCCGGTTGTTGTCTCCTGCAGGGAGAAGGCTCTGGTCAGTCTGTGCTTAGGAATGCCAGCTGGTTGGGCAGCATGTTCACCACCAGGCCCCTGCCAGACCCCAGCCAGGGGCCCAGTCCACAGTCCCGTATCTCTACCCTGTTATCATCATTGTAATCACTGTGACTCCCATCCCTGCCTTGGCTTTTTTTTTTTCCTTTTTGAGACGGTCTCACTCTGTTGCCCAGGCTGGAGTATAATGGCATGACCACAGCTCACGGCAGCCTCAACCTCTCAGGCTAAACCAATCTTCCCACCTCAGCCTTCCGAGTAGCTGGGACTACAGGTATGCACCACCATGCCTCATGCCTGGCAAATGTTTCCTTTTTTTTTTTTTAGGTAGGGTCTCATTCTGTCACCCAGGCTGGAGTGCAGTGGTACAGTCTTGGCTCACTACAACCTCCACCTCTGGGTTCAAGTGATTCTCCTATGTCAGCCTCCTGCATAGCTGGAACTACAAGCATGTCCCACCCCGCCCCGGGCTAAAAATGTTTCCACTTTTTATACAGATGGGGTCTTGCTATGTTGCCCAGGTTGCTTGCCTTGGCTTTTATTGTTTCTCTTTATTTTTGCTACATCTGGGAACCACACAGCCAAGATATGTTTTGTTTCTTTTGCTTTCCTCACCAGGGAATAAGGCAGCACATGCCCACAGGGTGATTTATGGTACTTCCTTGTCTGTAAACTCTACCATCCTCCAAGTGCTGATCAGGCCTGTGGGCACTGACCTAGTCTAAAGTGAGTCAGCAGGTTGGCAACTCGGAGATGACATGTTCTGCTTTCCCTTTTATGACACTGAACTGTGTACCAGTTTTTCTTTTCCTAAGCTCAGACCAGCGTTCAGCCAGCCGTGGCCTCATTCTGCCCACTTGCATGTGCGCTGACCTGGGCAGCCAGGCATGCTGGAGACAGGGCACGAGGGGAGGCTGCAGATGGAGGCGGAGTCCCTGTACACAGGAATGTGAACAACACAAACAACTGGCAGCCAGGGAGGCCTCCAGGAAGTAAAAGCTGCAACTTGGGAACAGGAGCCTCTGGCCTGTTCAGGATCCATGGTCACCCATCACCCCACCCTGTATCTGAAAGCAGGGAGGCCTCTCGGACTGACTGTAGGGCCTCAGCTCTGCCTGCTGTGGCCTGGCTGGGGGACCCCTGAGGCAAGGAAAGCCCCTAGGGGTGCACGGACTTCCACCTCCCTGCACCACACCCCCAGTCCAGGACTGCCAAGGCGGGACAGAACAGCTTCCCAGCCTTTGAAACAAAGCTCTAAGGGGACTCACAGAGAAACTCTGAAAGGGGCCGGGGCTACCTGTCTAAACTCAGGGTATGCCCACATCTGTCCCTCCAGGCCCAGCCTAGACAGAAGGGGTGGCTATAATGAGTCCTCACTAAATCTGAGTGTCTTCCAGCCAATTCAGAGTCACTGGGCCTGACCCAATCACAATGCCAGTAGACCAAGCAGGTCAAGCAGTGGCAGGGACTTGAGCTCATGAGATGCTTGGCACAGCCCTGGCTCATAGCTCCCAAAGTGAGGATCCATAAGCCTCCCCCCAGTCCTAGCAGAGGGAGGAAAGCTCCCTTCTAGAGGAGGAAGCTCTACTCTACAGCTGCAGCTGGTGAGCTGCAACAGTCATGAAAAGATGGGGGAGGAGCCAGAAAAGAGGTGGCTTTCCCAATTGCCAGGCAAGCAGGCCCAGCCAGATCTGCACCTGCTTCCTCCCTGTGTTGCCTACAGAGGCTCCGTGCTGCCCATAGCTGGAGGCGCAACTCATAAATAAAAAACTGTAGTCTCACCTGGCTTATCCTTGTAATCCCAGAACTTTGGGAGGTCAAGGTGGGCAGATCATCTGAGGTCAGGAGTTCAAGACCAGCCTGACCAAAATGGTGAAACCCCATCTCTACTAAAAATACAAAAAAATCTGGCTGGGTGCGGTGGTTCATGCTTGTAATCCCAGCACTTTGGGAGGCTGAGGCAGGCAGATCCTCCTGACTTGAGGTCAGGAGTTAGAGACTAGCCTGGCCAACATAGTGAAACCCGGTCTCTACTAAAAATACAAAAATTAGCCAGGTGTGGTGGTACGTGCCTGTAGTCCCAGTTACCCGGGAGGCTGAGGCAGGAGAATCACTTGAACCTGGAAAGTGGAGGTTGCATGAACCAAAATCACGCTACTGCACTCCAACCTGGGTGGCAGAGTGAGAAAGACCCTGCCTCCAAAAAAAAAAAAAAAATGCTCTAGGCTTCCTCCTCTGCGGTGAAGGTGGGGATGAAGAAGTAAGGATGGGGGTAAGAGGGAGGGATGGCCGGGCACAGTGGCTCACGCTTGTAATCCCAGCACTTTGGGAGGCCGAAGCGAATGGATCACCTGAGGTCAGGAGTTCAAGACGAGCCTGGCCAACATGATGAAACCTCGTCTCTACTAAAACACAAAACTTAGCCAGGCATGGTGGCGGGCACCTGTAATCCTAGCTACTCAGGAGGCTGAGGCAGGAGAATAGCTTGAACCCAGGAAGCAGAGGTTGCAGTGAGCCAAGATTGTACCACTGCATTCCAGTCTGGGTGACAGAACCAGACTCTGTCTCAAAAAATAAAAATAAAAAAAAAAGAGGGCTGACCCAAGAGAAGAGTCATTGTGGAGACCAAAGCAACTCCATTTTGGATACTAATCCACCATGTTGGCTTCTGATTAACCCCACATCCAGGAAGGCCACTGAGATTTCCACTTTATCTACTGTTCCTTGTGCACGTACTTACCATAAATCAAAACACCCTCTGTGTTATCATCCTTCAATGTTCAACACATCGGAGTCACCCTTTCCCTACAGAATATAAGCTCTCGGTCTGAGGGCTAATGGTGTGGGGATCCACCATCTTGTCTTGCCACCACCTGAGACACAGACGTGGCTTCTATTCGTATGTCCCTATTAAATGTTTTTCTCTTGGACTTTTAGGGGTAGATCTGCATAGACCCTACACACCGTGGGACAGACATGAAGCATGCTGGCCCAGGAGGACACTTCGGAAGGGAAGAGAGGGCAGAATTCCTGGCAACAGCCCCCGACGCTGGGTCAGGTAGGGTCTTACCTGAAGCCAGGACGCGCAGGGTCTTGGCCACGCCCCCCCAGGGCGCACCCAGTGACACGAAGGCCCGGATATACTTGTCCTTCCAGGCCTGCGGCTGCCGCTGCAGAAAGTAGAGCGTGTACATGTTGCCCATACTGTGGGCAACCAGCACCACGGGGCCCCCATACAGCTGGTACATCTCCTCGATCATCTCGCGGAGGGCCAGGAAGTAGGGCCCGTTTTCATCTGCAGGCCAGAGCCAGGCAGGGGTCAGGTGGGAAGGGTCCTGGAGCCGGAACCACTGAGCTTTTCTCAGGCCAGACACAAGACGAGAGGGGAAGAGGAGGGTGCTCACATTCAAACAGAGTGGTCTGGGTCCCCCCGCCTTCCATGAAGGGAGGAGGCCTTATATTTCTCCCCAGGGCTCAGAGGCCCAGAGGTCCCAGGGTGGGAAATGGAGGACAGGATAAGACTGACCAAAGGTGGTGGCTGTGACCACTAGACTGGATGCCAGAGGCCCAGGGACAGGAGACAGCCAAGGACAAGGGGAGAGCCCAAGGCCTGTGGTGCCCATGACCGCCTCGCCCCTACCTCCCGAGACTCCAGGGAGGGAACGAGAGTGCCTGCTTACTTGGGGCTCGGCGCCAGTCATAGGGAGCCCCTCGGACATCTTCACCCCGTGTGTAGCCCCAGCCCACAAGGCTCTCCACCATGGTGTGGAAATAGGAACCTGTAGACAGAAATACAGAGGATAAGAAAAGATACAGCTAGTGCCGGCCACCTACACTATGCCCAGCATGGAGACTGTGACAGCTAGCAGGTCCCTGGAAGAATGCTACAGGGCTCTGTGCCCACACTGATCAGAGACAGCTCACAGGCTGTCCCTACAAACCAGCAGAGTTCCTCCAGCTCCAGCTCCAGTCCGGCAGAACTCCCATCCCAGCTCCCGGAGGCCTTGAGTAAGGGCTACATACCCACGCTGCTTTTGCTGGGGTCCAGGAACTCCAGTGAGAAGGTCTTCCCAAAGCCAGGGACACGTACATCCACACCATCAGGAAACTGGGTGACCCTGGATGTTTTGTTGTAAACCAGCCTGTTGTGAGAGGATATTGAGCCAGTGACCCAGAGGGGACACTGAGCTTGGTGTGTCCCAACAGTGCATCATGTCCTGAGTCATACTCCCTTCTCGTGCCCAGGTTTGGTCAGATGGATAGAAGAGACCGAAAAGTAACAAAGCAGGTTGATAAAGCACAGATCACCTGTAATCCCAGCACTTAGGGAGGCTGAGGCGGGAGGATCACTTGAGGTCAGGAGTTTGAAACTAGCCTGGCCAATGTGGTGAAACTCCGTCTTTACTAAAAATACAAAAATTGCCCAGGTGCAGTGGCTCACGCCTGTTAATCCCAGCACTTTGGGAAGCTGAGGCTGGCAGGTCATCTGAGTGAGGAGTTTGAGACCATCCTGACCAACATGGCGAAACCCCATCTCTACTAAAGATACAAAATCAGCCGGGTGTAGTGGCAGGCGACTGTAATCCCAGCTACTCGGGAGGCTGAGGCAGGAGAATTGCTTGAACTCATGAGGCGGAGGTTGTAGTGAGCTGAGATCACACCATTGCACTCCAGCCTGGGCGACAGAGCAACATTCTGTCTCAAAAAAAAAAAAATTAAAAAATTAAAAAAATAAAAAGCACAGATCAGAGTAATTACATCCAAATGAGGACCCCACCAAGGCATACTTACTCCAAACACTGACCCCAGGACCCCTGTCAAAGCACCGTTCCCCTCTTCTCCGTGACCCTACCCTAGAATGAAGGTCTTGGACCTGGTTGGGAGAAGGAAGTGCCAGTCCTGATTCTGCCATGAACTTCACACTGGACCCCAAAAGGCAGTCTACCCTCTTTCAGCTTTCCATCACTCCATCTCCTTGCATCCAGCTCCTGCCACCCAATATATCCCAGGCAAAGGAGGTGGTGAGTGCAGTACACAACAGAACCTGACAGGGGCCGGGTGCAGTGGCTGACACCTGTAGTTCCAACAATTTGCAAGGCCAAGGTGGGAGGAATGCTTGAGGCCAGGAGTTCAAGGCCAGCCTGGGCAATATAGCGAGGCCTTGTTGCTACTAAAAATAAAAAATCAGCCAGACATGGTGGTGCAGGCCTCTGGTCCTAGCTACTTGGAAGGCTGAGGCAGGAGGATGACTTGTACCTGGGATATTGAGGCTGCAGTGAGCCGTGATCATGCCACTATACACCAGCCTGGGCAGCAAAGTAAGACCCTGTCTCAGAAAAAAAAAAACACACTAGGCCAGGCACAGTGGCTCACGCCTATAATCTCAGCACTTTGGGAGGCTGAGGCATGTGGATCACTTGAGGTCAGGAGTTCGAGACCAGCCTGGCCAACATGGTGAAACCCCGTCTCTACTAAAAACACAAAAATTAACCAGGCATGGTGATGTGTACCTGTAATCCCAGTTATCGGGAGGCTGAGGCAGGAGAATTGCTTGAGCCTGGGAGGCGGAGGTGCAGTGAGCCGAGATCGCGCCAGTGCACTCTAGCCTGGGCAATAAGAGCAAAACTCTGTCTCAAAAAACAAAAACCAAAAAAAAAAAAAAAAAAAACCCTAGAAAGGCACCATGCCTCAGGGCTGCTGTATGGGTGGGTAGGCAGGTAGGAGAAGGAGCAAGGTCCAGAGAAATGATGGGAGCTGGTGGGGAGAGACAGGAGGAAGGCCTTGTATGGCCCCAGGTAGGTATAATTGGGTCCCACTTCTTCTGGGCATTGGACACAGCAGCCAGCCAACCTCCAAACACATCCTCCATGGAGGAAGGGAATTAACTATGCTCCTATGACCTCCCGGTACCCCAGGGCTGTATCACCTGTCAGACTGCAACCACAAGGCTCAGGGCTTGCCCAGCAAATTCCTAAGCGCAATGACATAGGACATGGACCACCAGCTACTGACTGAAGATCCCTAACAGCCCTTTCTTAGTTTTCTTTCTTCTTCTTTTTTGAGACAGGATCTCACTCTGTTGCCCAGGCTGCAGCGCAATGAGGGGATCATGGCTCACTGTAGCCATAACCTCCTGGGCTCAAGTGATCCTCTTATCTCACCCTCCTGAATAGCTAGGCAGGCACCATCATGCCTGGCTCATTTATTTATGTATTTGTTTATTTATTTTGTAGGGACAGGACCACACTATGTGCTCATGCTGGTCTCAAACTCCTGGGCTCAAGCGATCCTCCTGCCTTAGCCTCCCAAAGTGCTGGGATTACAGGCGTGAGCCACCGCACCCAGCCTATTAGTTTTCTAGAACTATGTAATAAATTACCACAGACTCAGCAGCTTCTAACACCACACATGTTATCTCATAGTTTCTGTAGCTGCAGTGCCAAACAGAACCAGACAGGACAGACCCCGCCTCAGGGCTCAGTACGTGGCTGCTGCACCATCTCCTGTGGGAAGAGGGTTGTCAAGGCCTGAAGAAATGATGGGAACGGGGTGATGGGCCAGGGGAGACACCTTATACCAGAAGAAAAGCCTTGTGCCTTTGTGCTAAGCCGGGAACCTTGCTCTGGCCTCATCTCACACTGAAGAAGCAAATGTGCCCCCCAAAACACAGGAACCTGGAGTTTCTGGTGGTCCTGAGTCCCACCTGCCCACTTAGATATCAGCCACAGAAAGCTGACAGGATCCCCACAACTGACCCGGATAACAGGCCCTGGAAGCCCATTCTCTCCAGGGCAATTTGTAGATTATCCCAATGACCACAAAGCAAGGTAGCTTGTTGCTATTAAAAATAAATTATCAAACAGCAAAATGCAGAAAACTGTTCTGGAAAGCCAAAGCAGTTCTGCGCTGGGTGAAAATCTAAACGGGTCAGAGCAGCAGTGAAGGCAGACAGGCCCCTCTTGGTATCAGCTGGCACCTCCAACTGGCAGCACCTGAGGCCGTGTCCCCAGTATAAAAATAGAAATGCACATCAACAGCCCAGAAATAACTCCGGTCACACAACACAGAGGAGGAAGGAGTCATCAAAACGGGCTCACAAACAGCCGGCAGGCCAGGGCGCCTGGAGGAGCAGCTAGCGAGTCTCTGGGAAAAACTTTTTTTTTTTTTTTGAGACAGTCTTGCTCTGTCACCCAGGCTAGTGTGCAGTGCTCCGATCTCTGCTCAGTACAACCTCTGCCTCCCAGGTTCAAGTGATTCTCCTGTCTCAGCCTCCCGAGTAGCTGGGAGGCGTGTGCCACCACGCCCGGCTAATTTTTGTATTTTTGTATTTTCTTTTTTTTTTGAGATGGAGTCTTGTACTGTCACCTGGGCTGGAGTACAATGGCATGATCTCAGCTCACTGCAACTTCTACCTCCCAGGTTCAAGCGATTCTCTTGCCTCAGCCTCCTGAGTAGCTCGGATTACACCATGCGCGGCCTTAATTTTTGTATTTTTAGTAGAGACGGTTTCACTGTGTTGGCCAGGCTAGTCTTGAACTCCTGACCTCATGATCTGCCCACCTCAGCCTCCCAAAGTGCTGGTATTACAGGCATGAGCCACCGTACCCGACCAGGAAAAACTTTTAATTTGGGAGACTCCATTCAGCTCAAACATTTATTGGGCGCCAACTGTGTTTCTGGTTCTACTGCTATAAAGATAAAACAGACACACACTCCCTCCCTTCACGGAGCTCAGCCTGGGAGGGAACCTCAGCTCAGAGCCACACATTCTGGGTTTGAATTCTGATTCTACCACTTATTAGCTGAGTGAGCACAGGCAATTTTATAACCTCATTGAGCCTCCAGATTTCGCAGTTGTAAAGCAGGTTTAAAAACCACCTGTTGGCAAGTAACACTGGTGAAAAAAAAAAGAAAACAGCACCTATTTCAAAATGGGGTTGCTATAAGACTAAGTGAAAGAAAGTATATAAAATGTACAGTGCCTGTGCAATTTGGGGAAACATGCCTGGAGACAAATTTGAGCACGTGATGACGTTTAGAGGAAGCAAGCATGGGGCCTGGGAGGAGGAGAGGCAAACTGCTCTGGGGAGTCAAAAGGGAGATGTCACAAAGGGACCAGGGTCAGGTTTTTGATTTGTTGTTGTTGTTGTTGTTTTGAGACAGGTCTTGCTCTGCCACCCAGGCTGGAGTACAGTGGTGTGATCTCTGCTCACTGCAACCTCTGCTTCCCTGGCTCAAGCAATTCTCCTGCCTCAGCCCCCTAAGTAGCTGGGAATACAGGTGCATGCCACCATGCCCAGCTAATTTTTTTGTATTTTTGGTAGAGATGGGGTTTCACCATGTTGCCCAGGCTGGTCTTCAACTCCTGAGCTCAGGTGATCTGACTGCCTCAGGCTCCCAAAGTGATGGGATTATAGGAGAGCCACCATGCCTGGCCTAGGGTCATGTTTTAAAGAGTGAATGGGGCTGGGCGTGGTGGCTCACGCCTGTAATCTCAGCACTTTGGGAGGCTGAGGCGGGCGGATCAGGAGGTCAGTAGATCGAGACCATCCTGGCTGACACGGTGAAACCCTGTCTCTACTAAAAATTACAAAAAATTAGCCGGGCCGGGCGCGGTGGCTCACGCTTGTAATCCCAGCACTTTGGGAGGCCGAGGCGGGCGGATCACGAGGTCAGGAGATCGAGACCACGGTGAAACCCCGTCTCTACTAAAAATACAAAAAATTAGCCGGGCGTGGTGGCGGGCGCCTGTAGTCCCAGCTACTCGGAGAGGCTGAGGCAGGAGAATGGCGTGAACCCGGGAGGCGGAGCTTGCAGTGAGCCGAGATCGCGCCACTGCACTCCAGCCTGGGTGACAGAGCGAGACTCCGTCTCAAAAAAACAAAACAAAACGGCCGGGCGCGGTGGCTCAAGCCTGTAATCCCAGCACTTTGGGAGGCCGAGGCGGGCGGATCACGAGGTCAGGAGATCGAGACCATCCTGGCTAACACGGTGAAACCCTGTCTCTACTAAAAATACAAAAAATTAGCCGGGCGTGTTGGCGGGCGCCTGTAGTCCCAGCTCCTCGGGAGGCTGAGGCAGGAGAATGGCCTGAACCCGGGAGGCGGAGCTTGCAGTGAGCCGAGATCGCGCCACTGCACTCCAGCCTGGGTGACACAGCAAGACTCCGTCTCAAAAAAAAAAACAAAACAAAACAAAACAAAACAAAACAAAAAATTAGCCGGGCGCTGTGGCGGGTGCCTGTAGTCTCAGCTACTCGGGAGGCTGAGGCAGGAGAATGGCGTGAATCCGGGAGGCGGAGCTTGCAGTGAGCCGAGATTGCACCACTGCACCCAGCCTGGGCGACAGAGCAAGACTCCGTCTCAAAAAATAGAAGTTTAAAAAAAAAAAAAAAGTTGTGAGCCGAGATCGTGCCATTGCACTCCAGCCTGGGCAATAAGAGCAAAACTCCGTCTCCAAAAAAAAAAAAAAAAGTGAATGGAAGCACATTTATCAGGCAAAGAGTGTAGAAATAGATTCCAGGCCAAAAGAACAGCAGGTGCAAAAGACATGGCGTGTCCCAACAAGAATAAGCAGCTGAAGAGGTAGGGGAGGCTGAGGCACAGACAAGGAAAGGGGTGGGGGCCATGCCGAGGCTCTGAATAGGGGCTGGGGCACAGAAATTTTGTGTAGGCAGGCGCGGTGGCTCATGCCTGTAATCCCAGCACTTTGGGAGGCCAAGGTGGGCAGACCACTTGAGCTCAGGAGTTCGAGACCAGCATGGCCAACATGGTGAAACACCATCTCCACTAAAAGTACAAAAAATTAGCCAGGCATGGTGGCGGGCGCCAGTAATCCCAGCTACTCGGGAGGCTGAGGCACAAGAATTGCTTGAACCTGGGAGATGGAGGTTGCAGTGAGCCGAGATGGCGCCAGCCTGAGTGACACAGCAAGACTCCATCCCAAAATAAAAGAAAAAAAAAATTGTGTGTAGGCATGAGAGGCCAGGGCTGTAGAGTAGAGGAACAAGGGCAGCAGGAAGGGAAAGTTAGTTCTGCCTGGGAGTGCAGAGGTGGTGCCAACCAGACCAGACCAGACCAGACCGAGGACCTGGGGAATGAGAGAGGTCAGTGACCTCGAGATGAGGATAGAAGGAACAGGCTCTGGAGGCCTCTCAGGCACTGTTAGTGAGCAGCACCCACTCTGTGTGCCCCAGCCCCCACCTGATATTGTCAATCCAGCAGTCAATGATGACAGGCAGCAGCAGTTCCAGGTTCAGCCAGATGGTGAAGTAGCTTTCAGTCTTCTTGGAGCAGAGGTAGTGCACCACTGTCGGCTTGTCCAGCTTGGCTTCCAGTTGGTTACCCAAATCACCAGGGACTGCAAGGGGCACAGGACATGTGTGAGTCCTTGGCCTGGCAGGTTCAAGACTCCCAAGAACTTTGATGTCTGCAGCAGACCCCCTGAAGAGCCACAGATACTATGGCAGACCTGTGCAGTTCCACACCTCAAATTAAAGCACAGTGCCAGTGGCAGGAAATTCAGAGGGCAGGGACCTTGACCCAAAGGCCAGGGAACCATCTTTGTGCAGAAAAGCTGCTACTGCTGTGTGGTGCAGAGATGCCTGTGGGGGGCTTGAAAGAGGCCTAACATGTTTGGGGAAGGGCCCTAACACTGTCTCCAACTCCACATAAAGTAAGTCTCCTGGATTTTCACTGGAACATCCTCCTGGGCCATTTGGATTATTGGAAGGGGATTCAGGGTGAAGTCACTCCCCATGCTAGGCCTCAGTTTCCGTATCTGTTAAATGAGATCTTGGTCTGAATCACCCCCAGCAAACACAGACACACCTCTACACATGGTTTGTATGGTTAATGGACCCCAGTGGGAGCTCTGCCTGGGAGGAGGGGCTTGGAGAACCCTTTGCATTCCAGAACCTCCAAAATTTCGCCAAGGCCCTGTCATTAGATATATACCCTCGAGGCGGGGCGCAGTGGCTCATGCCTGTAATCCCAGCACTTTGGGAGGCCAAGGTGAGTGGATCACTTGAGGTCAGGAGTTCAAGACCAGCCTGGCCAATGTGGTGAAAGCCCATCTCTACTAAAAATACAAAAAATTACCTTGGCATGGTGGCACACACCTGTAATCTCAGCTACTCGGGAGGCTGAGACAGGAGAATTGCTTGAACCCTGGAGGCAGAGGTTGCAGTGAGCCAAAATCGTGCCACTGCACTCCAGCCTGGGTGACAGAGCAAGACCCGGTCTCAAAAAAAAAAAAAGACATATACCCTGGAGGCTTGAACCCAAAAGTCTTCCACCCATAGCTATCCCAGGCTACATAGAAGACAGGGCCCTGTTCGCCCTGAGAGAGGAAGAAGGAAACAGAACAGAGCCCTGGGCCACTCAGCTAAAATTCAACCAGACAAAGTATGCAGGACAGGCTTGTGGGAGGGAAATGAACAGAAACACAGCTAGAGAAGCTTACATTGGCACCCGCCAGCCTACCAAGGGCCCAGGCCTTACTAAAGGCCAGAGTCCAGTAAGGTGCCAGAGAGCAGATCATCTGGAGGGCCCTACCATGGCTGGTTCAGCCACCCTGAACCAGCACCATTATCACCACAGTCCAGGCCCTAGGGTGACTTCTTTCCATCCCAGCCATCCTATTCAGTCTACTCAGAACTCTGGGGCCCTGGTGACACCCAAATCCCTCCCCACTGCGTCAAAGCCCTTCACAGTCTTGTTACTCCCATTGACCTTTCGGGCCTCACCTGCCCCCACATGCCATGCTCTCACCACTTCCCAAACACATCCCCGTTTAGGGTCCATGATCATCGAGTGAAAAACCAGCACTTGGCTCTCCTGGACATTCACTGGGAACTGACTGTAAATCCAGCCCTGAACAGGGTGCGCCCTCCCTGGGCACCATCCCAGTGTCTTCAGGGTGCCATGAGAGGCAGGGTGGCACATGCCTTCATCTCTCTTCATGGTATGGGTGCAGAGTGGGGGAGTCCCCGTCACGACAGCCTCTGGATGACATGCTTGTGGACTGGGCAGGGCAGGGCAGAGACCCTGGTCACTGTCTCTACCAACGGGAAATGGTAAAAGAGGAAGTCACCAGATCTGCTTTGCTCAGATGCTCCTTGCCCTGGTCAGGCTGTGTGGCCTCTAAAAATAGCAGTGGCCACTTCCTGAGCCCCTCTGCGCCTGGAACTAGGACAAGAGCCATCCGCATGCCTTTCACCTCAAGTAACACTGGGAGGGGACAGCCTTACTATTTCCACTTAACTGATGGGGAGACTGAGGCTGCAAGAGGTGGAAATGGACTTGCCTATGGTCCCTTTCCCTTGCCCAGGGTCTTCTGTATCACATCTCTGGTCTCTCTTTCCTCCACCACCATTTCAGGACCCACCCCTAGAGGATTCTGATCCTTTGACAGTCAAGGTCAGATCCCTGCTCTGTGCCCAGGAGCTGCTTATCCAACCGCCCACCGTGAGGTCTCCCAGGGCTAAGGCCAGCAGCCTCACTCCCTGAGAAGCTGGGCACGTTAGGACTCCTGATGCTCTGTGATTCTGGGTGGGGTCTGAGGCTCTTCTGCTGTGACCAAGGATAAACAGACTGACTGAATTGATGAGTGCAGTTAGCATTAATCCAGGCAAAATGGCTGTGTGCCAGACACAGACCACATGCTTCCTAATGCCACGCCCCCTCAGATTTAGAACTCTGCAGGCCCACCCAGGACTCCCTGAGGCCCTCAAGATAAAGTTCAGATGACCCAACCAGTCACAAGTCCTGTGCAGTCCACTCCTCCTGTGACTCAATCCCAGGCAGCCTGAGATGATCACCTCTCTCCCTGGCCCAGTACTCTCTCCTGGCCTTAACTCCAGCTATATACTCCAGGAAGCCTTACTTGACACCCACCCATCCAGGCTGGGTTGGTGGATTCTCTGTGCTTGCCCCACACAGACTTCCTCTCTGGGGATCACTGTTATTCCTATCCTGCAAGCTTTGGGGAGGCAGGGCCAAGTCTGCCCAAATCCCATGGTGAACCTGGGCCTAGCATCTCCCCGGAGCATTTCCTGGCTGGGAACTCCTGGTGGGGCCTGCCTGGCACCACCCTGCCTGCCAACTCTACCCTTCTGTGATTTGCATCGTCCCCATTTAAAGTACTCTCAGCAGAAAGAGCATGGAGATCACGCTGCACTAGACTCCACGTGTAACTCATGCCTCAGATGCCTCTGCCTTCAGGAATCCTGGCTGGCCACAGACACAGCTCTGGATGGGAGTGACGGCCTCAGTGAGGCACCCAAGGCCCCCCAGACAGAGGTCTCATCCCTGCCCATCCCTGCAAGGAAATACTGTGGCCACTGTAGAGTTGCCAGGGTTGTGATCAAGGAGTGGGGTGGGCAGGGGAGGTCACCAAGCCTCCACATAGTGTAATCCAAGCATGTGTGGCAGGGTAAGAGTACAAGCATGTTGCCTGACACAGGTTCATGGCCATTGTCCCAACCCTTTCCCCTGACTTCAGCTGTCTTCAGTTTCCTTTGGGCCTTTTCCCTCAGGCAATGCCACACATCTGATAAGTTGTGGGAGTTGGTGGCCAGGTAGGAGAGCAATCCTTTCCCTAAGGAGGTTCTTTTCAGTAATGCCTTCTGGCATACGTGGCATTGGAGGGGTCGAGGGTGACAGCCTCCTAGCCACACCCAGGTCGATGCAGAGGTCAACATAGGAGCCACTCTACACACCCCCACCATCCCTCAGGAGTGGGGCTGAAGTACCTGTCTTTCCAGCTTAAAAATGGGATAAGGGGAGGCAAGGCTTGGGAATGATGCGGACAGGTGGAACTATGAATAACCAGATGGTAACTCTCCCACTCGCCCCCATTTTCTACCAGGGCAGGAGGTGGGGAGCTGACCACACCCGCGCCCAGCATGGCGGGAGGTGGGCTGGCAGATCTAGATCACCTAAGTGACAAGACAGATACCAGTACGCTCCCCCATTTCGTGATTGGAACAGAAGCAGACCGGGAAGGTAGCCCCGCCCGCGGCCCGTCCCGCCCGACCGACAGATCCACCACGAGACCCGTGCCTCACCCAGCACCACTGGGGGGTGACGTCCGGCCGGGAGCGCTGGGTCCGCGAGCAGCATTAGCAGCAGCAAGAGGAACAGGAGGCCATCCGGGAGCAGCCCCACACGGTAGGGGCGGAGGTGGAGGCCCATGGTGTACGACGGTCGCCGCAGGTCCGGGATGCAGGTTCAGCTCTCTGGGCTCTCGCCTAGGCGGGGGCGGTGGCGAAGCGCTTAACCCCGCCGCCCGCATCCCCCGCATCCTCCCGGCCAATCAGGGCCCGCCTCCCGCAAACGGCCGGCCAATAGGGACTCGCCGCCATATACGCCCCTCCCAGTCGGAGCTCGCCGCCCCACCCTTGCCCAACCCCCTGCTCCCTGGACCACGCTGAGCGCCGAGTGCATCGATGGATCGAGGTACCGATTGGCTCCGGGCTGTCAGTCGCCCACCTGGGGACCCAGCTCGCCGCTGCTGTATCCCGCCCAGCCCTGGGTACCCGAAAACCACGCTGCGCAGCCCTCACCTGGCGACCCCCTGACCTGGAGGATCTGGAACGGACAAGACCGGGAGAGGATAAGGGATGCAGCGCTCGCCGCTGCTGAGCGACCCCGGTTAAAGCAAAAAGAGAGGAAGTGAGTCCCGGACAGTTCTTGGGCCTCAGGTGACCAGGAGCTGACCAGGACCTTTGTGCAGCCCCCACACCAATTCTTAGCACACCCTGCCCCGAGGGCACCTGGGTTCGGCAAGTCAGCCCCTGTAACTCTGCCCCTGGGTTACAGATGCGGGGGGAACAGGGAGAAGCCAGGTCAGCATGTTCAGTTCCCAAGAGAGGGGTTAATCTGTTCGTTTTAGGGGCGCAGAGTGCAGTCACCCCGCCAGTCCGGGCAGTTTGGGCGCGGGATTGGGAGTGGGCTTGAGCCTCGACCCTGCGCCATGGGCCACCTGCAAGTTCCCCTGTAGAGCAGGAGAAGCATCGGGAGCTCGTGATCCCTCTCCACTCTCGCAAACCTGGGGAACCAAAGAGGACATGGACTCCCTGCGCCAGGAAGCAGCGGCGAACAGAGTGGGCAAAGACCTGACAGCTGGTTATATGCCAGCACCATAGGTCACTGTGGGATAGAGGGACGAGAGTATTTGGGAAATAGAGGTCTTGATCCTCCACACACACACCCTTTCGAAGGGGCAGCTGCACCCTGGTCATCCCACCTGGTCCCAAGAAATTTGTCCTGCCCCTTCCTTCCTTCTTCTTGGTAAGCAGCTGACCTGGCTATGAAGCCACTATCTTGCCCTGCCCTTCTCGAGTTCTTATGGTGAAACATGTTGGTGACTGGGCTACCACCACCCTCCCTCTTTTTTTCTTTTTCTTTTTCTTTTTTTTTTTTTTTTTGAGACAGAGTTTCGCTCTTGCTGCCCAGGCTGGAGTGCAATGGTGCAATCTTGGCTCACCGTAACCTCCGTCTCCCGGGTTCAAGCAATTCTCCTGCCTCAGCCTCCCGAGTAGCTGGGATTACAGGCATGCGCCACTACCCCGGCTAATTTTGTATTTTTAGTAGAGACAGGGTTTCTCCATGTTAGTCAGGCTGGTCTTGAGCTCCCAACTTCAAGTGATCCACCTGCCTCGGCCTCCCAAAGTGCTGGGATTACGGGCGTGAGCCACCACGCCCGGCCCCTCTTTCTTTTCTTTCCATTTTTTTTTTTTTTTTTTTTTTTTTTGAGACAGGGTCTGTCACCCAAATGCAGTGGTGCAATCACGGCTCACTGCATCCTTGACCTCTCAGGCTCAAGCAATCCTTCCCACCTCAGCCTCCTGAGTAGCTGGAACTACAGGTGTACACCCCCACGCTCAGCTAGTTTTTTATTTTTTGTAGAGTTGGGGGTCTCACTATGTTGCCCAGACCAGTCTTGAACTCCTGGCCTTAAGTGATCCACCATGGCTGGGCGCGGTGGCTCACGCTTGTAGTCCCAGCACTTTGGGAGGCCGAGGCGGGCGGATCACGAGGTCAGGAGATCAAGACCACGGTGAAACCCCGTCTCTACTAAAAATACAAAAAATTAGCCGGGCGTGGTGGCGGGCGCCTGTAGTCCCAGCTACTCGGAGAGGCTGAGGCAGGAGAATGGCGTGAACCCGGGAGGCGGAGCTTGCAGTGAGCCGAGATCGCGCCACTGCACTCCAGCCTGGGTGACTGAGCGAGACTCCGTCTCAAAAAAAAAAAAAAAAAAAAAAGGTGGGGATCCACCTGCCTCAGCCTCCCAAAGTGCTGAGATTACAGATGTGTGCCACTGTGCCCAGCCCCACCCTCTCTTAAGGTCCAGCCATCTCCCGCTAAGGCCCTGGCTCAGAACTCCCACTCCCAACGCCCCTGCCTCCCCCACCTTCACCCGTGACCCAACAGAAGATCAGTGAAGACCCATCTGGTGAAAACCCAGCGTGGGAGACCATAGAGACTCTTCTGCAGGCCTAGGGACGGGCAGAAGTCCAGTCAAAGGTTATGTGGAGGAAGGGAAGGATCAAGAGGTACTGGGTCACCTTGGACTCTGGCCACAGTCTAAATGTCTTGTCAGCCCAGCAGCATCCGGTGACCGTGGGCCTCTGGAAGGGTAGCCCTGTCCTCAAGAGGGGTTCCCTGGTGCTTCAACCCCATAGGCCCTGCATGTGTTAGGAATCACAGCCATTAGGGGCAGGATGGCAAGGCCTCGTCAGCAATGACCCATGCTGGCACTGTGGAGAAGGGTCAGAAGGTGATGAGGGTCCTCCCTTTTCACAATGACTCTGCCATCCACCTGATCCCCCAGGCTGCAGACTTGGCATCATCCTGAGCTCTGGATGCCTCCATGCTTCTCAGAACCACAACTCAGGTGGTCATAAGGGCTTGCCAGCTCTACGCTCCCCAAACCACACTACCCTATTCCCACAACAGCCTCGTCACTGATGTCCCAATGCACACCCTCGTTCCTGTGGGTCGTTCTCCACATGCCAGGCTGACACCATTTTTTTTTTTTTTTTTTTTTTAAGATGGAGTCTTGCTCTGTCACCCAGGCTGGAGTGCAGTGGCGTGATCCGGGCTCACTGCAACCTCTGCCTCCTGGGTTCAAGCGATTCTCCTGCCTCAGCCTCCTGAATAGCTGGGATTACAGGTGCCCGCCACCACGCCCAGCTAATTTTTGTATTTTTTAGTAGAGACGGGGTTTCCCCATGTTGGCCAGGCTGGTCTTGAACTCCTGACCTCAGGTGATCCGCCCACCTAGGCCTCCCAAAGTACTGGGATTACAGGTATGAGCCACCACCACGCCCGGCCCTGATTTTTTTTATCTTGCTCAAATTACTATCTCAAATTGTATGGTTTGCCCTACAAACCATAAATTCTCATTCGATGGGTTTTATTTAATCCTATATATCAGGACTTACTTTGCAATCTGACTCTGGCATAACATTACGTGACAAGAAAGTCAAAATATTCCAAAACAATGTTTCTTTGCCATACTTTGAAATGGCCCTGCAAAACTGTCCTTTGTGGAGGAAAATTTGCATCTGTAAAGAATCTCTATTAACATAGCTAGATTTTCTTCCAGGCCCTCCCAAACCTGAAGAGATTAGGAGTCTAGCACCTTTCGCAGGTCTGAATAGGGCCGGGCGCGGTGGTTCACGCCTGTAATCCCAACACTTTGGGAGGCCGAGGCAGGTGGATCACCTGAGGTCAGGAGTTTGAGACTAGCCTGGCCAATAAGGCGAAACCCATCTCTACAAAAATAGAAAAATTAGCTGGCCGTGGTGGCGGGCACCTGTAGTCCCAGCTACTCGGGAGGCTGAGGCAGGAGAATCACTTGAACCTGGGAGGCGGAGGTTGCAGTGAGCCAAGATCATGTCACCGCACTCCAGCCTGGGAGACAGAGCAAGACTCCATCTAAAAAAAGTGTCCAGGCCGGGCATGGTGGCTCACGCCTGTAATCCCAGCACTTTGGGAGGCTGAGGCAGGCAGATCACGAGGTCAGGAAATCGAGACCATCCTGGCTAACACGATGAAACCCTGTCTCCACTAAAAATACGAAAAATTAGCCAGGGGTGGTGGCAGGTGCCTGTAGTCCTAGCTACTCGGGAGGCTGAGGCAGGAGAATGGCGTGAACCTGGGAGGCGGAGCTTGCAGTGAGCCGAGATCGGGCCACTGCACTCCAGCCTGGGTGACAGAACGAGACTCTGTCTCAAAAAAAAAAAAAAGTGTCCAAATATTTTACAGAGTTTGACTCTTTTCATCAGCAGAATAAATCCAGAGACTGACGAGCCAGTCCAGTTGTGGTATCTTCCTTGAGTGAGCACACAGCCAACACCCTTCGCCCTTCCTGCTACCTGGCCCTTTGCACTCCCTCTCGCTGGCGTAAGCTCAAAGCTCCCCTACCTGAACTAGGTGGATCCTGGGCTTGAGGCAACCAAACTAAATTCAGGGCTTCCGGGCTGATTTGGTGGCCAGAGCTGAGTCCATTTAGAGGCCGGTGGAATCCCCCTAAAGCTCATGGCTCAGCAGTTCCCCCATTCCTCTGCAGCCAGTCTCCCTGCAGCCCCAAGATGCCTCACACTGATCCAGCTACAACAGAACCCTGGAGGCAAAGGGCCCAGAACAGAGATCATGCCACTGCACTCCAGCCTGGGCGACAGAGGGAAACTCCGTTTCAATAAAATTTTAAAAAATAAAATATAAAAGGCCAGGCGTGGTGGCTCACACCGGTAATCCTAGCACTTTGGGAGGCCGAGGCGGGCAGATCGCCTGGGTTCAGAAGTTCAAGACTAGCCTGCGCAAAGTGGCGAAACCCCGTCTCTACTAAAAATACAAAAAATTAGCCAGGTGTGGTGGTGTGGGCCTGTAATCTCAGCTACTCAGGAGGCTGAGGCACAAGAATCACTTGAACCTGGGAGGTGGAGGTTGCAGTGAGCCGAGATCGTGCCATTGCACTCCAGCCTAGGTGACAGAATGAGACTCTGTCTCAAAAATAAATAAAATAAGCCTGGCATGGTGGCTCACGCCTATAATCCCAGTACTTTGGGAGGCCGAGGCGGGCAGATCACGAGGTCAGGAGTTCGAGACCAAGCTGACCAACATGGTGAAACCCCATCTGTATTAGAAATACAAAAATTAGTTAGACGTGGTGGTGCATGCCTGTAATCCCGCTACTCAGGAGGCTGAGGCAGGAGAATCGCTTGAACCCGGGAGGTGGAGGTTGCAGAGAGCCAAGATCGTGCCACTGCACTCCAGCCTGGGCAACAGAGCAAGACTCTGTCTCAAAAAAATAAAATAAAATAAAACAAAATAAAATAGGCCAGGCGCAGTGGCTCACGCCTATAATCCCAGCACTTTGGGAGGCCAAGGCAGGCAGATCACTTGATGTCAGGAGTTTGAGATCTGCCTGGCTAACATAGTGAAACTCCGTCTCTACTAAAAATACAAAAATTAGCCAGGCGTGGTGGCGGGCACTTGTAATCCCAGCTACTCAGGAGGCTGAGGCAGGAGATCGGCTTGAACTCGGGAGGCAGAAGTTGCAGTGGGCCGAGATCGCACCATTGCAATCCAGCCTGGGAGACAAGAGCAAAACTCCGTCTCAAAATAAAAATAAAATAAAATAAAATAAAATAAAATAAAATAAAATAAAATAAAATAAAATAAAAATAAAGCCAGAGGGTATTGGCCTGATGGGGGCATTAAGGGGACCCCCTTTTCACCACTTTACTGGTGCTTTGCTCGACCTCGGGCGCACGACCCTCCCCCTCTGGTTCTGACAACGGAGTCAGCGCGCCCTCTGGCGGGTGCTCGGCAGCCACTCTGCACAGGTGCGGGGATCCCAACCCGGGAGGTTGGGACATAGTGGGTTGGGACATAGTAGGGTGGCCCGGGACATAAGGAGGGTCGCTGAGAGCGGGGACGGGTCTGGGCAGGCGAGTGTGGATCTCCGCGGTGATCCCCAGCGTCGAATCCTCTTCCACTGCGAGATCTTTCCTGGCAGCGAAGGGAAGGAGGGAGGGCGTTTTCGCACCACTCCTAGACGCCCTGGAGGTTCCAGGAGACCCGCCACGCTTCCCGCCTCCCACCCTGTATCTGCCCGGGCTTTCATGTCTCCGAAGCAACAGCGCCGGCTGCCTTTAGGAGTCCAGCCCAGGCAGGCCTGAGGGCCAAGGTGAGGGTAAAATTTCGCGAGTATGAGGCCCACGGAACCGAGTTCTTTCTTCCAAATATCTGGCACGCGGTTTTGAGAAAGGCGTCTGACCTCGGGCGGCCTGGGCCATCTGGGCCTTGCTTACCGCTCTGCCGTACCAATCTCCTATTCATTAATTCATGAACCCCAGGGGAGCAAGGAGTGGCCTGGGGGTGGCGGACAATTTTCAGAGAAGTACAGAAATCTCAAACTACAGAAGGGACCCCTGTGGAAGGTAGAAAATCTGGAG
Source organism: Symphalangus syndactylus (assembly GCF_028878055.3). Taxonomy (NCBI): domain Eukaryota; kingdom Metazoa; phylum Chordata; class Mammalia; order Primates; family Hylobatidae; genus Symphalangus; species Symphalangus syndactylus. The sequence goes on from NC_072433.2 coordinate 25,458,950, forward strand.
GAAGGCCGGGAGCGGTGGCTCATGCCTGTAATCCCAACACTTTGGGAGGTCGAGGCGGGCGGATCACGAGGTCAGGAGTTCGAGACCAGCCTGGTCAATATGGGGAAATCCCATCTTTATTAAAAATACAAAAAGTAACCAGGCATGGTGGGGCGCGCCTGTAGTCCCAGCTACTCGGGAGGCTGAGGCAGAGGAATCGCGCCAACCCAGGAGGCGGAGGTTGCAGTGAGACGGCATCATGCCATTGCACTCCAGCCTAGGGGACAGAGCGAGACTCTGTCTCCAAAAAAAAAAAAAACAATTCTGGAGGAAGAGCTGGGGTTAACTAGAGAAGGGGCAGGGCTGAAGAGGAGGAAAGGGCACAGATGAGACCCTACTGCAAAGGCCTGTGTCTTACCATTGCTGAAATACCCAATGGCAGAAGAAGCTAGCCTTAGACAACAGTTCATTCATTCAGTGACAGGCGTTGGGGATAAGCCTCTATCTTCGAGGATAGGATGATGGAGTGGGAAGATAATACACAATTAATAAGTCGTGTTATAAGTTGGCTAAGGTGGGGGATCTGGGAGGCAGAAAGAAGCAATGAGGGACGGTTGGGGTCAGGAGTGTGGGTTGTTTAGTAATAATGGGGAGATCTGGAAGGACTCATCTGAAGATGAGTAAGGGATCTCAGCAAACAGGACCCTACCCTCCTGCCTAGTATTTAAACGAATTTGGTTTTTAAAGAAGAATCCAGGCCGGGAGCGGATTGAGACTCCGTCTCAAAAAAAAAAAAAAAAAAAGAAGAAGAATCCAAGGGTTGGAGCTGAGTGCACGGTAGCTCACGCCTGTAATTCTAGCCCTTCGGGAGGCCGAGGTGGGCGGAGTTCGAGACCAGCCTGGTCAACATGGCGAGACCCCGTCTCTGCAAAAAATACAAAAATTAGCCGGGCGTGGTGGCTCACGCCTGTAATCCCAGCACTTTGGGAGGCCGAGGCGGGTGGATCACCTGAGGTCAGGAGTTCGAGACCATCCAGCCTGATCAACATGGTGAAACCCCGTCTCTGCTAAAAAAATAAAGGTGTGGTGGCGCACGCCTGTAATCCCAGCTACTTGGGAGGCTGAGGCAGGAGAATCGCTTGAACCCAGGAGGCGGAGGTTGCAGCAAGCCGAGATCGCGCTATTGAACTCCAGTTTGGGCAACAAGAGCGAAACTCCGTCTCAAAGAAAAGAATAATAAAAATTAAAAAAAAAATAAAAAAGAATCTAAGTTGCAGGAGTTGTCTTGCTATGGGGGCAGCCGGATGGGCACCCGGGGTAGTTTAGGGGAGCCGCACTGTGCTACCAGCGCGTGCCTCAGGTTCACGACCCAGCGGCAACTTGGACACGCATAAGCGCGTCTTCCGTGAGAAAGCGCTCCGGACTGCCAGAGACGCCACAATGGAGCGGTCACCTCGCGAAGGTGGCTTCCGGGAAGAGCGGGCGTCGAGACTCACGCTGAAGAGGAAAAAGGGCCTAGAGGCTGCACAGATGAGGTAGCCAGGAGGGGCGAGAAGGAGACCGAGTAGCGCCCGGACCTCCGGGCGGGGACGCTGTGACCCTGTGCTGTAAGAGTGGAACCCAGACAGGAGCCAAGGAGGAAGCGACGGGTTTCTGTGGAGCTTTAGGAATGCGGCGGTTAGGGCCACTGGTTTAGGGGAGTTGGCTGGAAGGGCGTGGCCGGAGGAAGGGCCGCCTCCACCAAGCGCAAGCGCGCTACCGGGCGGGAGGGGGCGGAGCCTTACTCGCGGTTGCGCCCCGCCCCGCGAACAAATATTTGACATTCCAGACTTATCGGGAGGAGGGGCCCGAGGAGCAACGTTCTCCCTCCCCCCGCGCCTGATTCGCTTACCGCTTCCGGGGGAGGAGACACATGGGCCAGTGCCCGAGTGGGCGGTCCGGAGATGGACAGCCGCGCACCAAGGCCCGCCTCCACCTGTAGGGAAAGTAGAAAGTGCTAGTCGCTCGAACCCGCCGGGCAAAGGAAGCACTTTCCATTCTCTCCCTGTCGCCGTGTCCGGGCGCGAGTCATTTCCGTCCCGGGCGCCTGTTTCTTTAGCTGCCAAGTGGAGCTACGCTGAGCTCTCTCCCCTCGGGCCTCGCCCCTTTCCCGGGCATGAGCTCTGGTGATGCGCCCGGGTGCCCCGCTCTCTCCATTGTCCAGGGGCCGGGCCGCAGCACCCTCCTTGTCCGAAAGCGCGTGGTGCGGCTCCCGTCTCAGTCTCGAGTCGGGCTAGGCAACTGCGTGACTCAGTTCCCGCCAGACTGGAGCCCCCTCCTTCCTGCTGGATTATTCAGTTTCTCAGTCACTTACTCAGTTTCTCAGTCACCTCCCTGGGAGAGTTTGGGAAAGTAAAGAACGGCCGGAAAACGCGCCATAAAGCAGCCTCACCAAGCTCCACTGGGCGAAGGGAGGAATGGGAGCCCCCAATGCGGGACTGTCAATTGGGTTGTAGGTGCGGGATGGAAAAGGGAGGATCTGCAGCCCGCATGCGCGCACACATGGTCAACGCTAGCCCCCCATCGGCCGGAGCGCTCGCAATCTCCAGGCAGCTTCTCCATCGTCGAGAAAGGGACGAAAGCAGACAGGCCCCCACACGTGGGGTAGGAGTGAGGCTCCAGGCCCGTTCTACCCCTCTCAGCCTCGTCTAGGGTGCAGCTCTCTGGGGTTTGGGGGGTTCCTTTCCCCAGCATTGAGGCCTGCCCACTTCCAACCCACAACGACCGCGCTCTGGCACTTCTCAGTGCCAGGCTACCGCTCGGCCCTAGCATCTGCGTGTACAAGCCCTTCCCTGTGATCCCTGGTGACTACCCCACAGCTCTAACAATCCTGATGTTCCCGCCGTCCTCCCCTTTCCCAGCTGACTTCTGGTGATCCCCCCACAGGGTGATAACCCGCAACTCTCACCGCCCCCTTGACCCTTTGACTTCCATCAACCCCAGACCTGCTATGTTGACCCCCACAGCCCCTAGACTGCCTCCTGGTGACTTCCATACTGGAGAAGGCCTCTGTCTTGCACGCTCCTTTGCAGAGGGCTGACGGCCCCTGGGGAAGAGTGGGGGGAGAGCGGAAGAATGGGTTAGCCCCCAAAATCAGGCAGGACCAGCCCTGGAAGTAGGAATCCGGATCCTGAGCATGCGCCCAGGCCAGGAGCGTGAGTTCTTGTGTCCTGGGTTGGGTTCTGGCGGCCCTCCCCCAAGGTTCCCGGGGCCGCCCCGGTCACGTGGCCGGCGGGGCCGGCAGGTAACTCGCCTGGAGAGGGCGTGGGCCGGTAGCCGCCCCGCCCTGCGGGGCGCCACGGGCGGGTCTCGGCAGCGCCCACTGAGCCAGCCGGGCCGCAGGTGCCGCCCCCGATACACGGTGTCCCGCCCAAGCTGATCCGCGTCTGCGGTCGGTCGGTGCGTGCGTGCGCCTCGTCGGTCCGCGTGTGTCTGGCCGAGCGCCCCCTTCCTCTGCGGCCATGACTCCGCCGCCGCCGCCGCCTCCGCCCCCGGGCCCTGACCCCGCGGCCGACCCCGCCGCGGACCCCTGCCCCTGGCCCGGATCACTGGTCGTCCTCTTCGGAGCTACGGCGGGTGCGCTGGGACGGGACCTGGGCTCGGACGAGACCGACTTAATCCTCCTAGTTTGGCAAGTGGTTGAGCCGCGGAGCTGCCAGGTAGGGTGGAAAGGAGGCGGTGAGGTCCCCAGGGAGCTTCCGGGGTCGAGGGGCGCGACTGATCGGTTTCCCCCGCCGCTCACAGGTGGGGACGCTGCACAAATCGCTGGTTCGTACGGAGGCGGCCGCACTGAGTACGCAGTGCCGCGAGGCGAGCGGCCTGAGCGCCGACAGCCTGGCGAGAGCAGAGCCGCTGGACAAGGTGCTGCAGCAGGTGAGCGCCGGGGTGGGTGGCGGCATGGCCTGGACGTGAGGACATTTCTGGGCGGGAGTGGCGGTCGGAGACTAGGCCTGGCGTGCCGCAACCAACCGGCCCAGGCGGCAGGACTGGGGTCTTGTTTAAAACTTTGAGCGACTCTCGCGTGTGCGTGTCCCTTTCATCCGCGCGTGCCGGCCATTCCCCTGGGCGCCTTACTTTTCAACCATTGCAGGAACCTACTCCTACCGAAGGGATCGGGACGCAGGCTTTGGGATCCATCCCCAGTTCCCGCCCGGGGAGCGAGGCCGAGACGCCTTTGGGAGACCTGCTGGGTCAGGTCTCCCTGAGCCGCAGCCGGAAGCGAAAGGGGTCGAGGGGTCCATATAGGTCACCGGTCCTTGCCGCCCGCGTCTTCGGCCTGCTTGGGAGCTGCTGGAGCGGAGGCGTAGGGCGGTGTCGGCCCTAGAGGTAGACGCCGCCAGGTGTAAACTGCTCGTCTAGGCCTGTCCCGGCCGGCTGGCCAGGCGTGGGCGCTGTCCCGGCCTCGCCTGGGGGACTATCTGCCTGCTGAGTGCAAAGGCCTGGGGTGCCTCCTGCCCTAGCTGAAGTGGGAGGTGGTTTCCATTGCTGTTTTCTTTTCCTTATCTTCACTACGGCGCTCACTCTGTGTCTGACTCTTGAGCGTCATTAGTGTAAGTCCTTTTTATATGCACACATTCTTTCATCTTCCAACAACTCTTGTGGTTCCTGATGAGGAGGCACCACGATGATGATTCCTTGTCTGTTCCAGAAGGGCTCCTGGCCCTTCACTTGGGGAGTTTGCTGGAGGAGAGCTGGGTTGCCTTGCTCTGTCAGCCTCAAGTTGTAAAGTGTCACAGAATTGGCAGGGAGGGTTCGTGGGTCAGTGATTAGTGTTTATACTTCTCCAGCGGAGATGGACCTGGGGGAGGGCTGGGCAGCCTCAGGAGTGCCACCCCCTCTATGAGCAAACAGCTCAGTGCCAGCTGGTCAATAGGATGTGGGTCAAAGCTCATGCTGCCCCTGATGTCCAAGTGTGGAGCTCTGTCCTTGGAGTTTCTCTGCCCCTCGGTTGGTCAAACCTGGAGGCGGGGCTGCCATTGACCATGAGCCTTCTGGGCCTCAGGCAGGCCTGGGCCTCCCCCACCTGTCTGAGGGTGGTGCCTGGTCAGAGACAGGTTTAACCTGCTTTGCCCCGCCCCTTCCCACCTGCTTGTCCCACTCCAGGTGTTTGCTCTGGCCCCACTCCAAACTCCTGGAGTGTGTGTGTTGAGGGCTTGGGTTATGTGTGATTCCCCTCATTTGGCCTGGAGGAGGTGACAGTGGACTGGAACAGGGTTGGGGGGTGAGGGGAAGGGACATAGGGCTAGGCTCAACAGGCGTGGCCTCTTCTTCCCAGGCAGGATAGGGCTGAACATCTGGCTGAACCAGCTTTGCAGCCTGCCTCCTTCCTCCTCCTACCCTCACTTCCTGCCTTCCCAGCTGTGAATCTGTGTGTTTCTCTCTCCCCATTACCTATCCCCAGTTCTCACAGCTGGTGAATGGGGATGTGGCTCTGCTGGGCGGGGGCCCCTACATGCTCTGCACTGACGGGCAGCAGCTATTGCGACAGGTCCTGCACCCCGAGGCCTCCAGGAAGGTATGCCCCTGAAGGAAAACTGGGTGGGGTGGGGTGGTCAGCAAGGTTCCCACGACCCCTGTTGTCCTGAGGATGGGCAGGGCACTCATCTCCAATCCTATGTGCCCCCAGAACCTGGTGCTCCCCGACATGTTCTTCTCCTTCTATGACCTCCGAAGAGAATTCCATATGCAGCATCCAAGCACCTGCCCTGCCAGGGACCTCACTGTGGCCACCATGGCACAGGGTATCTGTGACCCAGCAGGGTTAGGGTGGAGAAGCCACTGTGGGTACATGTGTCTGAGTATGTGCATGCTATGGGTGGGTAATATGGACACATGCAAGACTGCATTATCTGCTAAGTCCCTGAGTGTACCTGTGTCTTTGTGTCTGTGCTAGGATGAGTTTGGAATGTGGGTATATGTCTATGTCTGGACTGGGAATCTATAAGTGCACACATGAACTGGGCCAAAACAAATGTGTATGCTGGTCTCCAGCGTGTGTCTATGGAGGGGAGTTGGGCCCCGGGGTAAACAGGATTAGTGCTTATGCTAAGATGTCTTCACTGTCACTTCTCTGCCCATAGATTTAGGACTGGAGACAGATGCCACAGAGGATGACTTTGGGGTCTGGGAAGTCAAGACAATGGTAGCTGTTATCCTCCATCTACTCAAAGAGCCCAGCAGTAAGGTTTCCCTCACTGCCTGTCACCTGTTCTCAGGGATGACGAATGCCTATTACTCCTCCCCACTGTGACCTTCTCTAAGAGACCACGGGGGAAGCCTCTGTCATTTTTTTTTTTTTTTTTTTTTTTGAGACAGAGTCTCCCTCTGTAGCCTAGGCTAGAGTGCAGTGGCACAATCTCAGCTCACTGCAACCTCCACTTTCCAGGTTCAAGCGATTCTCCTGCCTAAGCCTCCAGAGTAGCTGGGATTATAGGCGCCTGCCACCACGCCCGGCTAATTTTTGTATTTTTAGTAGAGACGGGGTTTCACCATGTTGGCCAGGCTGGTCTGGAACTCCTGACCTCAAATGATCCACCCACCTTGGCCTCCCAAAGTGCTGGGATTATAGGCGTGAGCCACTGTGCTTGGCCTGTCGTTTCTTCATCTCTCTCAACTGTCCTTTTTGCAGAACTTGGTGGGGAGACCCCTCTCCACCAGACCCTGCTGACCCCCAGGCCATCTTTTCTCAGGTCAATTGTTTTCGAAGCCCGAGGTGATAAAGCAGAAATATGAGACGGGGCCTTGGTGAGTGTGGGAGCAGGGGCTGGGGGTGACAACAGCTGAATAGCTCTGACAGCACTGTGCCCTGCCCCTACAGCAGCAAGGCTGATGTGGTGGACAGTGAGACTGTGGTACGGGCTCGTGGGTTGCCCTGGCAGTCATCAGACCAGGACGTGGCTCGCTTCTTCAAAGGGCTCAATGTGGCCAGGTGGGTGTGGTGGGGTGGGTGGGCCCAACTGGACAGGCCTACCCAGGAGGCACTAACAGCACTGGCTCCACAGGGGTGGTGTAGCACTCTGCCTCAACGCCCAGGGCCGCAGGAATGGCGAGGCCCTCATCCGCTTTGTGGACAGCGAGCAGCGGGACCTAGCGCTGCAGAGACACAAGCACCACATGGGCGTCCGCTATATTGAGGTGGGGCTTTGGGCTGGGAGCGGAGCAGGGCCAATCTGAGTCAGGCCTGAAACCCAGGGGCTGCTGCTCTCTGTACCCACAGGTGTATAAAGCAACAGGGGAGGAGTTTGTAAAGATTGCAGGGGGTGAGTATACCGCAAACAGGGCCTGGCTCCCCTGGTTCTTGATCCATCTCACTTCCCCACCACCCCTTGCCTGCCTGCTCCCCTGCATGGGTTAGTGTCTGGAGGAGCATGAGTGAAGTCAGCAGGTGACTTTCATGTCCCCTACACAGGCACATCACTAGAGGTGGCTCGTTTCTTGTCACGGGAAGACCAAGTGATCCTGCGGCTGCGGGGACTGCCTTTCTCAGCTGGGCCAATGGATGTGCTAGGCTTCCTGGGGCCAGAGTGCCCAGTGACTGGGGGTGCTGAGGGGCTGCTCTTTGTGCGCCATCCTGATGGCCGGCCGACTGGTGATGCCTTCGCTCTCTTTGCTTGTGAGGAGCTGGCACAGGCTGCACTGCGCAGGCACAAGGCCATGCTGGGTAAGCGATACATTGAACTCTTCCGGAGCACTGCGGCCGAGGTGCAGCAGGTGAGCGCCCAGGGCTCCCCACCCCCAGATGTACTGTTACTCCAGGGCGGCCCTCTGTGTCCCTGCCCTACTTGGTATGACCAGCCTGTTGCTCCCTTCCTTACTAGGTCTTGAACCGCTATGCATCCAGCCCACTCCTTCCCACACTGACTGCCCCACTGCTGCCCATCCCCTTCCCACTGGCACCTGGGACTGGGAGGGACTGTGTACGCCTCCGAGGCCTGCCCTACACGGCCACCATTGAAGACATCCTGAGCTTTCTAGGGGAGGCAGCAGCTGACATTCGGCCCCATGGTGTGCACATGGTGCTCAACCAGCAGGTGAGGCCACTGCTTGGTAGGGTGAACACATAAATAGGAAGGGGTGTGTGTTAGGGGTAAGGCACTCTTACACATGACAAACTGCTCACAAGATGGTGTGCACAGGGCCGGCCATCGGGAGATGCCTTCATTCAGATGACATCAGCAGAGCGAGCCCTAGCTGCTGCTCAGCGTTGCCATAAGAAGGTGATGAAGGAGCGCTACGTGGAGGTGGTCCCCTGTTCCACAGAGGAGATGAGCCGTGTGCTGATGGGGGGCACCTTGGGCCGCAGTGGCATGTCCCCTCCGCCCTGCAAGCTGCCCTGTGAGTGCCCTAGGGGCTAGGGAAGAAGGAGGCCTGTGGGAGCCAGGCTGTTGTAAGCCCCTACCTTCTATAGTGGGTACTCCTTTCTGGCTACCCCACCCAGGGCAGTGCTAGGCTCCGTACACATGCACCTTCTACTTCTGTCTCTAGGCCTCTCACCACCTACCTACACCACCTTCCAAGCCACCCCAACGCTCATTCCCACGGAGACGGCAGCTCTATACCCCTCTTCAGCACTGCTCCCAGCTGCCAGGGTGCCTGCTGCCCCCACCCCTGTGGCCTACTATCCAGGGCCAGCCACTCAACTCTACCTGAACTACACAGCCTACTACCCAAGGTACCCTGCAGCTAAGAGAACATCACAGTCCCACTCCCTGTCCCAGTCTGGGGAAAGGTCACGATCCCCTTTCTGGACCAGATAACTCCTCCCTTGAGATGACAAGGGAGTAAGGTGGGAGCTGGCTAATGCCATCTACAAAACAGATCGAAGATGACTCTGTAGAGGCTGGGGCTTCATGGAGGAGGAACTGAATTAAGCACAAGGCAGAAACAAGGGAGGAAGGAAACAGGTCTCGGTCTAGGCCACAGGTGGCATGCATGACTAAATCTTGTCTCTCCCACCCTAGCCCCCCAGTCTCCCCCACCACTGTGGGCTACCTCACCACACCCACTGCTGCCCTGGCCTCTGCTCCCACCTCAGTGTTGTCCCAGTCAGGAGCCTTGGTCCGCATGCAGGGTGTCCCATACACTGCTGGTATGAAGGATCTGCTCAGCGTCTTCCAGGCCTACCAGGTGAGATTGTGTGGCCGGAGGGCCTGGCGGGTCCGGCTGAGCTCTCTGCCCTAAGTCTGTGTCCCTTCTGTAGCTACCCGCTGATGACTACACCAGTCTGATGCCTGTTGGTGACCCACCTCGCACTGTGTTACAAGCCCCCAAGGAATGGGTGTGTTTGTAGGAGAGAAAGCCAGGAGGTAAGAGCCAGCTGATATCCTCAGCGAACATGTCTTCTCCTGAGTCCAGAAGACCAGCACCCTCAACCTGGTAGCTTCTTTCTGGCTTGTCAAAGCTCTCAGAAGGTACCTAGAGGAGCCCAAGCCCCAGCTCCATCCTCCACTTATTCTTCTGCCTGTTTCCCCCAAAGACAATGGCTGGACCCTGCATGCAGGGCTGGGAGTGGAATGGGGCTAACCAGCTCCTGATGGCCTGAGTCAGGCATCTTGACTGGCATCTGGAGAGCCCTTTAGTCTGTCCTGGCTGTGGCCCATGCCAACAGATATCGTGGGGCTGACAGGTCCATGGCAGGCTTGCTTTCTTTTATAAAATGGAAGCTCTCGTACCTTCAATCTATGACTCCTGGGAGAATCAAGGGTCCATCTGAGCCTCTGAGTAAAGATCCCAATGTTCTACCTCCCCCTGTCCCTCTGGTGGGGGATAGGGAGGCAGAGAGAGCCAGCCCCTACCCTCAGAATATCTGGACCTCAGAGACCATGTTGTGCCAGGGGTGGTCCCACCTAAAGATGCTAGCCCCTCTCCAGGTGGGCATAAGGAGTAACAGATGGCAAAACCACAAACTATTTTGATGGACTGTGCTGCAGTATCACCAGAAGACATTAGGGGGCAGGAGGCCCCCACACAAAACCTTCAGGCTTGAATTTTAAAGGGGACTTTCTGCCAACTTTTCTTGTACGCCTTGGGAAAGCCAGTTGTCCTGAACCCAGCAGACACCGTGGAATGTCCTTTGCACGCATTAAATGGTACAGAACTGAAGCCTTGGAAGCAATTTGGAACTCGATCTTCTCTTCCTTAAATGAAAAGTTATTGACCAAATGGACTTTTTAAAAGACACAGGACCCTTAACTTTGCCCCAAAGCGAGGGGCTCCACACCAACCCCAGGCAGAGGAACACTCAGACAGATTAAGAATACTGTTGACCTGTCACTGTTTATTATTTCAGCACTAAAACTGAGGAGCCTCAACTGCTGGCTCTTCTTCCCTTTGTATTTGTGTAAGGAGCACTGCACTCCCATAAAAGGTTTTAAAATACAAAATGTACAAGAACACACAATTCCAAGTGCTGTAAACATAACTGAGAACCAGTTCCTTTACTAAACATCCATTTTATAAAATACAAGGTTTCAATTTGAGCCCATCTGAGCCTTAAAGATCCATTCTGAATACCAAAAACGGCTTCACAGCCAGGCCCAGAAGAGGTCTGGTGATAATGGCTGGCCCTGGGTGGGGATAGTTTACACCTGGGCAGCAACACCACACATATCAAAGACATGTTCTTTTTAAAGCTGTTTTCAGCCATGTTTCTCTGTGCATCTCCAGTAAGCAGAAGGCTACTCATTCCATTCCTCAACCCAAGAGCTAGCCCAGTTAGAGTAGGAGGGGGTGCGTACTAGCATGTGCCCAGTTGCTCAGTGCTGCTACTAGAAATTGATTTGCATAGTCCAATGGATGTGTGCTTTCACACCACTATGTTGCACAAAAATTTAAGTCTTTATCTACAAAGCCAAAAAATATTGACTCAACACCAAAGCTTTTACAAAGCTGATATAAAACTGCTTACCTAGTATACAAAGCTCTATTTTAAAATTTAATGTTTATTTTAAATAGGAAAGCATTTCTAGTGCTACAGGCATCAAGGTATTTAGAAGGCATCAAAATTTGGTGCATAGCAACTCTGGATCATAGAGGCTTTTAATTCTTGAGGGCAGCAAAGCAGCCCCCAAAGGGTATTGCAAGGGGAACTCTTGCAATAACCTCATATGAGGCAGCTACACCAGGGACAAAAGGGTAGAAGCAAGTCTGGCCATTTCTCTGGAATGTCAACTGAGAGGCCAACTTCTTGCCCCTCCAAAGGAAGCTGTGGGCTTCCAACCACAGGCCCAGAAGCAAATCTCACTATCCACATTCTGTGACACAACTCACTTTTCAAGAAAATTTGAAAACACCCAGCTCCAAGAGGGGCCACAGTGATCTGCTGAAGGATAGACCTTTTTCTCTAACTAACTTTAGGGGAGAAATCTAAAATATATATTTTTTTTAAAGACCATACTTCCTCATCCTGAGTCAACAGCTCCTACCCTACTGACAACAGGTGGTGGGCAATAGGCCAGCTCCCTTTCCCAGACCTGAGGTGGCCTTAGTAGAGAGAGTCCTGGCATCAAGGGCCTGCAGTCTCCTGGAATAACAGCATCAGGCCTTCAACCAGCACACTGTCTCACATATAGGCACTCAAAAAATCTGCTTCCTGAATCAATGAAAGTATATTATTTCATTTGAAAGCATACTGCAAACTTCAGAGGCTGTGTAATGGGCCCAGGAACAGGTAAAAAATCCCATTAGGGAGAGGGGTAAGAGCAGGTTTGTTTTTTTTTTAAAGTACCCAACTCGGGTACCTCCTTTGGTAGACAGCAGGCTGCAGTTTCTGCTGGGCCCTGCCTTGGACACCAGTCTCACCAGCAGCAGCACCAGGGTGTCTTTGGTGTGGAGGGTCAGGTTATCACTTCTGGATGTGCTCAGAGCCTTCTGGGGAAAAGGCTGGTTTTTAGATCATACAGACAGGACAGGGTAGGCCAGAATCATTTCAGGCTATAAACAGAACGGCAGATAAGCCTTCCATGCCAGAGTGACTCTTAAAACCTTCCCATCTAGAGTCCTGTATTTTTCTCTGCCCATGCTGATGTACTGCTCATTTGTGCTTTAGCTCTGCACACAGCCTGGCCTCTAGAGAAGAGTTAGAACTGCAAAGCTGCCTAAACCACTGTGAGACTGGCTTCAAAGGTCACAGAACAGCCAAAGGCAGATGCTTCTGTTTGGAAAAGGTTCTAGGACCAGACGACACAAACAGGAAGAGCACTCCACAGCCTCCTAGTTTTTATGATGGCAAGAAATGAAAGTGACCAAGCTAAAACCCCACCATTCAGAGTCACCTTAAATGTAGCCATCTTACCCAGGGTCCTGAGGGAAAAAGCAATTTCAACATGAAGCCAGTATGGAGAGATTGCAAGATTACCTAGAAAGTTACCAAAAGGCTATGCTCTGGAATGTCTTTTTATATTCCAACACTTCAATGATGGAATGGTCTCTTCTCATTTTATCTAACAACAGTTTAGTTTTATAAAGAGGTATGAGCTACATTTGGCTTTATTTCCTATAAATCTATGAAAGTCTTCAGGACACATGCTGACTTTCTGAGGCATAGGTGTGGGCTTGGGATATTTTTTTTTTCTTTTTTTGCTTCTGGAAGGTCTTATCAAAAGTTCCTATTTTAAAAATTATCATAAAAACTAAAGGGCCCTTCAAATGACCATAAAGCAGTACAAATCACCAATCCTAGCTAAGTAACCAGGTCACCTGCAAAAGCAGCACCTCGGAAACAAGAGAGGCTGCTGCATTCACACTCAAAGCACCCATCATATAAAAGTATCCTAGTTAAATATAAAAAGCAAAGCTCATTTCCCCAAAGCTCAAACAGCCTATGCTGCTCCTGTTCTTTTGCCAAATCTACCCAAGGCCTGAGGTGGAGGAATGCTACTTTCCCACAAATGGTGGGTCCCACTCCTGGCTCCAGACCTGAAGGCTGCAGAGTTGGAAACCCAAGGTCCAAGGAGAGAAACATGCTGAGAAGTTGGTGGTGGACACAAGGCTGCAGTGAGCACTGTTAGAGCCCGTCAGATCTTCCTAAATCCAGGGACTCAGGACTCGGGAGGGGAGCCTGCCTGCTCACCCCTGCTCCTTGGGAAACAGAAATCTGGGACATGTCTCTCCCAATTATCTCGTTCACTGAAAAACAAGAAAAGGGAGAGTGATTAGTGACCTCTGAGTGACTAGCCATATGATGCCCAATGCTGAGCTCTACCTCAGACATTTCCCTTCCCATGGCTTTCTGTAAAGATAAAGGCAGTGTCTGAAGCCTGCTCCTGAGCTGAGTGGCATTAGAGATGGAAACATCACTCCACAAACTGCTCCGGACCTCTTTTTCTCTCCCTCTCATTCAGCTCATTTTGGGTTGGGAAGGGGGCTTATCCTCACTCTAAAGGTATGTTTAAATAAGTATTCACCTTACTCTAACTTTTCTTCAATTCGTATCTCTTTGAGAAAGTTTTTATTTTCTACAATGCCACCTCCTATGTAAATGGAATGAAAGTAAATGCTTTGGTCAGAATCAATCACTGTGATGTGGGGGTGATTTTGCTACTCTATCCTAATACAAGCACTCTTTATTATGTGGGGGCATCTCTGTTGTTTGTGATCTTTTCTGATTGGAGGCTCTAGCTTTTCTGTTAATTTCTCTGATGTCCCAAGCATCTCAGGGAGGTACAGTGCTCTGTGAGGTCCAGAGGAAAGAATTTCCATCTTATGGAACTAACACAGAAGGGAACATCCCAAATCCCCAAAATAAGAAGCTTTAGTTCTCACATCATTTCATTCCTTGCCTTATCAACTGAAGAGTCTACGCTAATTCCACTCCTAGGCATATTTACAAGAGAAGTGAAAACATATGTCCACATTAAAAACTTTCAAATGTTCACAGCAGCATTATTAATAATAGCCAAAAAGTGGAAACAATCCAAATGTCTACTAAATGATGAATGGATAAACAGTAAGTTGTCTCTATCCATAAAATGGAATATTCAGCCTTGAAATGTAATGAAGTTCTGATACATGCTACAACATGGATGAGCCTTGAAAACAGTCTGCTAAGTGAAAGAGGCCAGACACAAAAGGTCATATATAATTCCATTTATATGAAATGTCCAGAACAGGCCAATCCATAGAGACAGAAAATAGATTACAGGTTGTGGAGAGGGAGAAACAGGGAGTGATTACTAATGAGTATGGAGTTTCTTTTAAGAGTAATGGAGTTATAAAATTAGATACTAGTAGCCAGGCGCGGTGGCTCATGCCTGTAATCTCAGCACTTTGGGAGGCTGAGGCAGGCAGATCACCTGAGATCGGGAGTTTGAGACCACCCTGACCAATATGGAGAAACCCCATCTCTACTAAAAATATAAAATTAGCCGGGCGTGGTGGCGCATGCCTGTAATCCCAGCTACTTGGGAGGGTGAGGCAGCACAATCACTTGAACCCGGGAGGCAGAGGTTACCATGACCTGAGATTGCACCATGCACTCCAGCCTGGGAAACAAGAGCGAGACTCGGTCTCAAGAAATAAATAAATAAAAATAAAAGTACATACTAGTAATAGTTGCAAAACTCTGACTATACTAAAAACCACTGAGTTGTATACTTTTAAGGATAAATTTTATGGTATGTGAATTATATCTCATTACAGCTGTTATAAACAAAAACAGACCAAAACAAAAAGTTTTCTATACTTAGAATTTGATGTGATCATACAGCAAAGAAACACTAACAAACATTTTAAAAATCTTCCAAGTATTAACATCTAATCTTTTTCTGTTTTACACAGTTCAGAACAAAAATTTCTCAAACTCATATGGCTATAAGGAGAGGGAACTAATATTTACTAATTCAGTTGCTTGAACCTGGGATGTGGAGGTTGCAGTGAGCCGAGGTTGTGCCACTGCAGTCCAGCCTGGGAGACAAAGCAAGACTCCATCTCAAAAAAAAAAAAAAAAAAAAAAAAAGGCCGAGCGCAGTGGCTCACGCCTATAAACCCAGCACTCTGGGAGGCCGAGGCAGATGGATCACAAGGTCAGGAGTTCAAGACCAGCCTGGCCAAGATGGTGAAACCCTGTCTCTACTAAAAATACAAAAATTAGCCGGGCACGGTGGCAGGCGCCTGTAATCCCAGCTACTCAGGAGGCTGAGGCAGGAGAATCGCTTGAACCAGGTGGGGCGGAGGTTGCAGTGAGCCAAGATTGCACCACTGCACTCCAGCCTGTGCAACAGAGTGAGACTCCGTCTCAAAAAAAAAAAAAAAAAAAAAAAAAAAAAGATTTGGCTTGGCTGTGGTTAGTAGAATAGTAAAGAGGTAGGGACTTGAAGCCAAAGGACTCTGCAAAACAGTGAAGATTAATCAATACTGGTGAGCTAATAATTACTAAGTGATATGCTTTTTTTTTTTTTTTCACTGGAGCATGCCACCGTGCCCGGCTAATTTTTTGTATTTTTAGTAGAAACGGGGTTTCACCATGTTAGCCAGGATGGTCTCGATCTCCTGACCTCATGATCCACCCACCTCGGCCTCCCAAAGTGCTGGGATTACAGGCGTGAGCCCTGCGCCTGGCCAGTGATAAGCAATTTTTTAAGGTATAGATTAATAAAGTACTTTGTCAGATTTTTTTTTTTTTTTTTTGAGATGGAGTCTTGCTCTGTCACCCAGGCTAGAGTGCAGTGGCACAATCTTGGCTCACTGCAACCTCTGTCTCCCGGGTTCAAGTGGTTCTCCTGCCTCAGCCTCCTGAGTAGCTGGGATTACAGGTGCCCGCCATTGTGCCTGGCTAATTTTTATATTTTTAGTAGAGGCAGGGTTTCACCATCTTGGCCAGGCTGGTCTTGAACTCCTGACCTCATGATCCACCTGCCTCAGCCTCCCAAAGTGCTGGGATTACAGGTGTGAGCCACCACGCTTGGTGTTTTGTTTTTTTAAGAGACAGGGTCTCGCTCTGTTACCCAGACTGGAGTGCAGTGGTGCAATCATAGTTCAAACTTGAACTCCTGGCCTCAAGCCATTCTCCCACCTCAGCCTCCGAAGTATTCGGTTGGTGTAAAAGTAACTGTGGTTTTTGGCATTACTTCTAATGGCGAGAACCGTGATTACTTCTGCACCAACCTAATAGCTGGGACTATAGGCACACACCACCATGCCTGGCTGATTTAAAAATTTTTTTTGTTGAGATAGGGTCTTGCTATGTTGCCAAAGCTGATCTCTAACTCCTGGCCTCAAGCAATCTTCCCACAGTGCTGGGATTACAGGCATGAGCCATTGTGCCTGACCTGTCAGATGATATTTAAGTAAATTTGCCAGGCTGGGATTTATTAACCATTCATAATGGATGCTGCAAAGAATAATGGAATATAAACTAAACTTACTCCTGACTTTCTAAAAATAACTCACTGAAATAGTTTCTTTGTAAATGAAAAGTTGTGAGGATGCTTTGCATAAGAATATATATTTTTCTCTTCAGTTTCTTCATCAGTACAATGGAGAAGAGAAATACCTCCTATATAGTACATAGAGAGGGAATATAAAGTGGGCATAAGAAGGCAAGGCAGCCCTTGGCACCTGTTATTTCAAGCCACAAAAAATATAAGGCACAGTGTTTTCTGTGTAGATTCTGGGGGTTCTACGAGCTAGTCTTGTGCTAAGAGGGAGCACAAGGATGGCCCACAAATCTCTGTGCATGACTTCTAACATTCCTCCTCTTCATATTAGATTATCATCAGGTATCATCATTATGCCTCCCAAATAGGCTATGAGCTCCCAAAAGGCAAGAACCTTGCCACTGAGGAAACATCCATTCCTGATGACTAAATAAATGGACCCTAATTCAATACAATCACTTGGAAGCTATTTAGAACAAGCACAGTGAAAGTTCATTAGGTGGTAGGTAGGAAGGGGACCAGAGAATGTTAAGACTAATGCATGTTATTTGATTTTCACAGTGTGTATTTTAGGCAGGCATTACAGCAGTGGCAAAAAGCCAAATATATAAGCAAGCACCTGGCTCACAATCAAATCATCTTTTCTTATCATTTGTCACTTCCAAAGGCAATAATTTCAAAGATGTTCCAGGCTGCTATGAAAAACACTTTTTACAATTTGTATTTCACTGCTCAAATTTTAAAACTACAAACTGATTTTAAATGGTGTTTTATCATCAAAAACCACATGATGTGTTTTCTCTCTTTTTTCTTTTTTTCCATTTTTCTTGGCAATGGGGTCTCACTCTGTTGCCCAGGCTAGAGTGCAGGAGGCACAATCATGGCTCACTGCAGCCTTGAATTCCTGGGCTCAGGTGATCTTCCTACCTCAGCCTCCTAAGTAGCTGGGCCTACAGGCATGTGCTACTACGCCTATGCCTGGATAATTTTTGGATTTTTTTTTTTTTTTCTGCAGAGATGAGGTCTCACCATGTTGCCCAAGATAGTCTCAAACTCCTGGACTCAAGTGATCCTCCCACCTCAGCCTCCTAAAGTACTAGGATTACAGGCGTGACCCACTGCACCCAGCTGAGGTGTTGTTCTTCTATGTCTTATAAGAAGTCAATGCTTATATTTTCCTGACGATGAGGGTCCATATCTAGCACTGTCTATTCACTTACCAAGTACACTTATGTAAGGATGAAACCATCATTTTCTAAAGTAGGCATGTGGTATTGTTTATAATGGAAGTCTGCTCAATGCTGTGTTATTTCTGCTCCCCCTTACCAAAGCTCTGCTGTTCCTTTGCCTGGTGTGCCTCACCTTACTTAGCTGAAGGAACCTGGAAAGTTCCTGACAGTTTAGGATTTTAAAACTATGTTAAAGTCAGAAGATTTTCCACATAGTAGTGCTCAAGCAGACTATACTCAACTATACATTATACCACAGGATTCACTTATTTATAAATTCACCAGCAGTCAGGAGATTTAAGTTCCAATGGGGCAGACTTTCTCTATCTTGTTTTCCTCTGAATCCCTAGTGCTTACATATATTGAGTACTAAATAAAATTACTTGCCAACTGAATCTTTAATACAATTTGGGGACTTGGAACAATGACAACAAAAATCATGCTCAAGTAATTGCTACAGGTGAGCACTGAATATGAATTTTAGGCTAGGGAGTCAGAACTGCAACAAAGTGCTTTCACAGACCCTTAGCAATAACTTGAGCCGAGTGTTAATCATGCAAGTCCTCTGCTTTCCTTCTCCCTCACTTCTCCCTCGGGCTGGGGGCTCTGGGTTCAGGCTCTCACCTCTAGATGCCTCAGATATCTTCCTGCTGGGACTGGCCAAAACGTAGGTCTCAACTGAAGCAAGTCAAAATTATTACTGGTAAACAAATCTATGATGTAATGTAAATGTAAGTAATTAGCAATCTTGATAAGCGCAATTTTTAAGTTGTTAAAAATACTAATGCTTGCAATTTAATTTTCAAGTCATCTTGAATGGATATATGCATGAATTTGCTGATTTATTTAAACCGTAATCCAGGCCAGGTGCCATGGCTCATGCCTGTTATCCCAACACTAGGGGAAGCCAAGGCAGGAAGATTGTTTGAGGCCAGGAGTTCAAGAATAGCCTGGCCAACAAACAAAGTGACAATTTCTTTTTTTTTTGAGACAGAGTCTCCCTCTGTCTCCCAGGCTGGAGTGCAGTGGCGCAATCTCAGCTCACTGCAAGCTCCGCCTCCCAAGTTCACACCATTCTCTTGTCGCAGCCTCCCGAGTAGCTGGGACTATAGGTGCCCGCCATAACGCCTGGCTTTTTTTTTTTTTTTTTGTATTTTTTTTTAGTAGAGACAGGGTTTCACCATGTCAGCCAGGATGGTCTCGATCTCCTGACCTCGTGATCCACCCGCTTCGACCTCCCAAAGTGCTGGGATTACAGGCGTGAGCTACCCTGCCCGGCTGTGACAATTTGTCTCTTAAAAGAAAAAAAAAAAAAGTAAAAATAAACTTTAGTCCACTAAGTATGTGAGGTGGCTTCCTTATTTAAGATAACAATATAAGGAATTGTTTATGCCCCTAATGTACAATTTTATCATTTTTCTTCCCCCCAATTTTTTTTCAGATAGAGTCTTACTCTGTCACCCAGGCTAGAGTGCAGTGGTATGATCTTGGCTCACTGCAACCTCTGCCTCCCACCCAGCTAATTTTTGTATTTTTGGTAGAAATGAGGTTTCTGCCATGTTGGCCAGGCTGGTCTCAAACTCCTGACCTCACATGATCTGGCCACCTTGGCCTCTCAAAATGCTGGGATTACAGGTGTGAGTCACCGCGCCCAGCCCTCATTTTCCTCCCTTTAAAGAGCAAAGTGAATTAAAAGCCTAGAACAAGAGTGAACAGTCCTCAATAAGGGTGCTAACAGGTTATGTAGGTCACAGGATCTGGCAGACTTTTGGCAGCCACCATCTGTGACTTCCATTACCCTAACACTTGAATTTGCCTGTGCCACCACAACAAAAGTAGAGTCAGAGCTATCAATAATGTGTGCTGTAAGAAAAAATGTTCGTATTCAAGAAATGTTCAAATTGGCAGTCCACTGGAATGCTATTTCTACACACAAGAATGAGGTGCTTGAGCACCAACAGGCCTCTTATTTAGAGCTATTTCCCATGCTTAAGAATTCAAAGTTAGAACTGACAAGTATATAGTATGGAACCTCACAACCAGGTAGAGAGGGGCAGGGTAACCCAGGGTGCTCCCTCTTTGAAGGGAGTAGATACACATTGCCACATACACAAAATCCCAACGGGCCTTTCTAATTTGCAATTTTGTAAAGGATTTTGGGGTATTTTTAGACTCCATTTATATGTTATTTCCTCTTGAAGCTGCAATGAACATTCACCAAAGTTTGGTCACGTTATTCTTTTCCTGAACCTGAAGATTAAAGGTATTCATCCCCTGGGTAAACAATTTTGTGAAGGTGTTAGTTTATTATTATTATTATTATTATTATTACTATTATTATTTTAGGAGACAGCGTCTTAGTCTGCCACCCAGGCTGGAGTGAAGTGGTGTGATCATAGCTCACTACAGCCGTGAACTCCTAGGCTCAAGTGATCCTCCCGCTTCAGAGCCCTGCCCCAAGTAGCTGGGACTATAGGCATCTGCCACCATGCCCAGCTAATTTATTTATTTATTTATTTTTTTTTTTTTGAGACAGAGTCTTGCTCTGTCGCCTAGGCTGCAGTGCAGTGGCATGATCTCAGCTCACCGCAAACTCTGCCTCCCGGGTTCAAGCAATTCTCCTGCCCCAGCCTCCCAAGTAGCTGGGATTACAGGTACCTGCCACCATGCCCAGCTAATTTTTTTTTGTATTTTAGTAGAGGCGGGGTTTCACCATGTTCAGGCTGGTCTCAAACTCCTAACCTTGTGATCTGCCCACCTCAGCCTCCCAAAGTGCTGGGATTACAGGCGTGAGCCACCATGCCTGGCCCAGCTAATTTATTTTTGGGGAGGATAGAGACAGGGTCTTATTATGTTGCCCAGGCTGGTCCCGAATTTCTGGCCTAAATTGATCCTCCCACCTCGCCTCGGCCTCCTAAAGTGCTGGCATTACAGGCATGAATCACCGTGCCCAGCCGAGATGTTGTTTTTATAAAATAAAGACTAAATGTATTTTAAAAATGAAGCCTACATGTATGCAATTATTATAAAAGCACCATCTAGGCCCGGCGCGGTGGCTCACGCCTGTAATCCCAGCACTTTGGGAGGCCGAGGCGGGCGGATCATGAGGTCAGGAGATTGGGACCATCCTGGCTAATACAGTGAAACCCCATCTCTGTTAAAAATACAAAAAATAGCTGGGCGTGGTGGTGGGCACCTATAGTCCCAGCTACTCAGGAGGCTGAGGCAGGAGAATGGAGTGAACCCATGAGGCAGAGCTTGCAGTAAGCCAAGATTGCACCACTGCACTCCAGCCTGGGCGACAGAGTGACTCCATCTCAAAATGAAAAAAAAAAAGCACCATCTAAACTAAATACAGGAAAACATACTGAATTCACCTTTTTTATTTTATTTTATTTTATTTTATTTTATTTTTTTGTGAGGCTCTCATTCTGTTGCCCAGGTTGGAGTGCAGTGGCACGATCTTGGCTCACTGCAATGATCTTGGCACAGCACCAAACCTGGCCAATTTTTTCTTAAATTTTTTGTAGAGACAGGGTTTGCCATGTTGCCCAGGCTGGTCTCAAACTCCTGAACTCAAGTGATCTGTCTGCCTCGGCCTTCCAAAGTGCTGGGATAACAGGCATGAGCCACCATGCCTGGCCTGAATTCATCTATTTATGGCATGAGTTGAGGAATTAATTTGGATTTATCAAAATCTGATTAATTTGGCCAGGTGTGATGGCTCACGCTTGTAATCCCAGCACTTTGGGAGGTTGAGGCAAGAGGATCGCTTGAGCCCAGGGAGTTCCAGGCTGCAGTAAGCTATGATCGTGCACTACTGCACTCCAGCCTAGGCAACAGTGCAAGACCCTGTCTCCAAATAAAACAAAAAAAAAAAGGGAAAAACAAAAAAAAAAAATTAATTTGACTTTTCAAGCTACAGACAGAAATAAGTTCCTGAAAATTTAGAAGGTATCTATTGTAGGATGCTAATTATCTTAATTCATTCTTCCACAGTAATCAAGGTTTAAGTTAGTCACACTGACACCCAGCTACAGAGTGTATTTCCTGGTTTCCCCATTGTAGCTAGGTATGGCCCATGCAATTCATTTTCTTCAATGAAATGTGAGCAAAAGCGATGTATGTATCTTCCTCATCACTTGCTTGGCTTCCTTCTTCCTCCCCTTTTCCCATTCCTTCCTCGGGCTAAGACTCAGTCATGACTAAGTGGTTTCTCTGCTTTGACAAAACCTAAGGAGAAATATGAACAACAAATTGAAAGGAATCTTGATCTCTGAATTATCATGAAGTGTGAGAGAAATTTCCTTTGTGGAAATTTCTCTGGGATCTCCATTATACTAACTTAGCTAATTCTATTAACAAAAATAAAACCACCATAATTATAACACAGGAAGAATTTTTTTTTTTTTTTTGAGACGGAGTCTCGCTCTGTCGCCCAGGCTGGAGTGCAGTGGCGCGATCTCGGCTCACTGCAAGCTCCGCCTCCCGGGTTCACGTCATTCTCCTGCCTCAGCCTCTCCGAGTAGCTGGGACTACAGGTGCCTGCCACCACGCCCGGCTAATTTTTTTGTATTTTTAGTAGAGACGGGGTTTCACCGTGGTCTCGATCTCCTGACCTCGTGATCTGCCCGCCCGGGCCTCCCAAAGTGCTGGGATTACAAGCATGAGCCACCGTGCCCGTCCCACAGGAAGAATATTTAAGTACTGTAAGCAAGAAGACCAGCTTGAGCTCTTTTATGCCAGATTTTTTTTTTTTTTTTTTTTTTGAGACAGAGACTAGAGTCTTGCTCTGTTGCCCAGGCTGGAGTACAATGGCGTGATCTTGAAAGCTGGAGTGCAGTGGCGTGATCTTGGCTCACTGCAACCTCACTTCCCATGCTCAAGGGATCCTCCTGCCTCAGCCTCCTGAGTAGCTGGGACTATAGGCATGAGCCACCATGCCCAGCTAATTTTTGTATTTTCTGTAAAGACGAGGTTTCGCCATTTGCCCAGGCTGGTCTCAAACT
Organism: Symphalangus syndactylus; assembly: GCF_028878055.3. Lineage (NCBI taxonomy): Eukaryota > Metazoa > Chordata > Mammalia > Primates > Hylobatidae > Symphalangus > Symphalangus syndactylus. The sequence continues at coordinate 25,481,579 of NC_072433.2, forward strand.
CCTGGGCTCAAGCAACCCACCTACCTCGGCCTCCCAAAGTGTTGGGATTACAGGCATGAGCTACTGCATCCAAGCCTAATTTTTTTTTTCTTCTTTTTACCTGACACAATGGGGTGGACTGATAGATTTTTAACTAAGTTATCTTAAATTTCACCCTGAATTCTAGACAGCTTCCTACCATTTAACAGATTAAAACTACATGCACAATGATTTGAAGATATCCTTCACTTTTTTTAATATAAAAAATTTCACCAGCAATAGATCAGATATTCACTTTTAACATTAGCTCTAATACTAGTAAAGGAAAATTATTATACCTTTTTTCCCCACCCAATTGATTCAGGGGGAAAATTAGGCCTTTTAAGACTCCTTCCTTTTTAAGAAACCTCTTCTTGGCCAGGTGTGGTGGCTCACGCCTGTAATCCTAGCACTTTGAGAGGCCAAGGTTGGCAGATCACTTGAGGTCAGGAGTTCAAAACCAGCCTGGCCAACATGGTGACATCCCATCTCTACTAAAAATACAAAATATTAGCCAGTTGTGGTGGCAGGAGCCTGTCATTTCAGCTACTTGGGAGGCTGAGGCAGGAGAATTGCTTGAACCTGGGAGGTGGAAGTTGCAGTGAGCCAGTATGTTGCCAATGCATTCCAGCCTAGGCGACAGAGCGAGACTCTGTCTCAAAAAGAAAAAAAAAAAGAAAACCCCTTCTATGTGTGATGCTATAATCAATGTCATAACAATGTTTCCTCTAGGAATGTTTTTAGCTGAAAACATTCTACAAAGATAAACATTAAATCTCCAGCTGAGTAAACAGTACACAGGTACTTGAAAGTATATTCAAGTATCAGCATGTACTCTTTTCTATCAGCAAAAGCTGAAATGTGAAAAAAATAAACAACTTCTCTCAATTTGGCTTAAGATGTGGGACTCAGAAGCATTTTAAAATTATCAGAAGAATGCTTTATCCCTATTTTGTTTTCTCATTTTGTACATTTTCCTCTGAATAATCTTGTCCACTGTTGACTCCCAACTCTATCTCTAAGGGCCAAACCTGAGCTCCAGACCCAAAAATCCACAGGACCCATTCCACTACCTGTGCTCTGGAACCTCTTCAACACCTTGCTGCATCAATTTTCTTCACTTCTTTGTCTCTATCAACTCGTCTCCCCAGATCCTTCTCATCAGCACTTAGTATGTGTAAATCTCGGCCAGCGCAGTGGCTCACACCTGTAATCCCAGCACTTTGGGAGGCCGAGGTGGGCAGATCACGAGGTCAGGACATTGAGACCATCCTGGCTAACACAGTGAAACCCCATCTCTACTAAAAATACAAAATATTAGCCAGGCATGGTGGCGGGCGCCTGTAGTCCCAGCTACTCGGGAGGCTGAGGCAGGAGAATGGCGTCAACCCGGAAGGCGGAGCTTGCAGTAAGCTGAGATCACATCACTGCACTCCAGCCTGGGCGACAGAGTGAGACTCCATCTCAAAAAAAAAAAAACAAAAAAAAAAGTGTAAATCTCTCTATCTCAAAAAAGCAAGCAAGCAAGCAAGCAAATAAAAACACTCAACCCCACGTTCCCCTCTGTATCTAATTCTTTCTTTCACGGCTTAACATCTTAAAGGAGTTGTCTACACTGCTATTTCTTCTATGTTCTCACCTCTTATTCACTCAGTCATCCATCGATCCCTTCACTCCACATAATACTTCCTTCCTACCAAGATCATTAGTGACCAACTTGTTGCTTCACACATGGGAAGCACACTGGGCTAAACACTGGAAGAAGTAAGCTTTAGCCTTGGTTTGGCTGTGATGTGACTCAGGTGACTTAACTAATCTTTCTGCAACTTATTTTCTCACCCCTAATATGAGGAAATTATTTTAAATCCTCTGGTTATAACTCTCCTGAGAGTTTTATATACATTCAATGCAGGAATTAAGTCACCACTCCTCTCATGGTTGGACAAGAATGACATGAGACCAGGGTAGGCCCAGCTCTGGGAGAAGTTAGGGTTTTGGTATCTTGTCTGATAGGTCATCAGGAGGCTGCAGAAACCTAAATATAAAGGTTTGGGTAGTGAACATGATTTCCAAGGCCCCTTCCAAATCCAGATTCATTTTAAAATAAAATTGAAATGGCATTTAGGAAGTTATAATCTGTGTATTTATAATTTCTATCACATATTTTCTTAAGTGGCTTTGATAGTATTTGAAGAAAGGAGCCAACGACAGCAAGGAAAAGCTTCGTTCCTCCTTGGCTGCTGAGTCTAGAAGCCTAAGCCTAGACACAGACACTGGCTCTAGTACTACAGCTTTCTTCCAAGTAGAGCCCCAGAGGACTACCAGAAGTGCAAACATGGGCCCACAGGGGAGGCTAGGGATAAATATTCTGGGTTGCCTCTGAAAAATGGACAAAATTTCCTGATTTCATTCACATCAAAACTTAAGAATACTTGACCAGGAATGAGTAGGCTTACATACCTGATCAGCAACCAAATTTACTCAGCAACCCAAACCATATAGAATTCATAGATATGAAACCTCTTTCTGCTTTGGTGTAATAAATCTAAGTAAACACTTGCCTTTCATTCAAGAATAAAATCATAAGCACAAGTGTAAGAGCTTGAGTGTGGTTAAGTTTAAAAAGCAGAGTCTTTTAGTCGAAGTGTAGTTCCAAAGATAATGAGTGGGCCTACCAGAAAATGCCCGTGCATACCCCCTCCTCTGTAGCACATGCAAATCCAGCCACTGCATGCAAATACCAGACTTGGGCACAAAAACAGTGACACATTTCAATCAACACTCACCCTCTAGATTCTCCAGAAAGGAGCTGGACATGAGAGCACACTGTGGTTAGGCCATTTCTCTGCTGAACCTGATGGCTGGTGTTCCAAGTCAGATATAAATTGGTCTGTGTCAAAGAAGACAACATCACTACTGAATGGAACAAACCAGAGGGTGAACTTAATCTACTACAGTGCCCAGCCTGTTTTTTTTTTTTTCTATAATCAAAAGGAATTTAACTGTCTTTTACTTGTCAATCACTGCATAAAATGGCTCTCCATATTTTATTAGATAAAATAAATATTGGAGTTCAGATAGCTCAGGTACTAAGATGATTCTTTTAAAAATTTGAAGGGCAATAACTTTAAGAGTTACGATTACGGTTTTCAGTGGTTTTAAGGGATTAAATTCAGCTTTAAATAAACTAGTTTTTATTATATCTATTAGTAGTTCCCAAATACTTGGCTAAGGCTACATCAAAATTATCTGGGCAACTGATAAAAATATAAACTCCTGAATGCTTTATAAAAATATAAACTCAAACCACAAAATTAACATCTTTAAGGGTAGCAGCCCAGAAAACTATATGTACAGCCAAATCTGGGAGTCATGGAAGAGTATTTTTTTTGAGATGGAGTCTCACTCTGTCACCCAGGCTGGAGTGCAGTGGCACAATCTCTGCCCACTGCAACCTCTGCCTCCTAGGTTCAAGTGATTCTCCTGCCTCAGCCTCCCTAGTAGCTGGGACTACAGGCACCCGCCACCGTGCCTGGCTACTTTTTGTATTTTTAGTAGAGATGGGGTTTCAACCATGTTAGCCAGGTTGGTCTCAAACTCCCGGCCTCAGGTTATCCGCCACCTAGGCCTCCCAAAGTGCTAGGATTACAGGTGTGAGTCACCATGCCCGCCTGGAGGAGTATTTTTTAAACTGAAGTTCACATCCATTAGAAATTTATGAAATCAATTCAGCAAATTGAAACTTTTTTTTTTTTTTTTTGAGACAGAGTCTTGCTCTGTCGCCCAGACTGGAGTGCAGTGGCACCATCTCGGCTCACTGCAAGCTCTACCTCCTGGGTTCACGCCATTCTCCTGCCTCAGCCTCCCGAGTAGCTGGGACCACAGTCACCCGCCACCACGCCTGGCTAATTTTTTGTATTTTTAGTAGAGACGGGGTTTCACCTTGTTAGCCAGGATGGTCTCGATCTCCTGACCTCGTGATCCACCCACCTCAGCCTCCCAAAGTGCTGGGATTATAGGCATGAGCCACCGCGCCCGGCCCCTGAAACTAGTATTTTTAAAAAGAGAAAGAAATAGGCCAGGCACAGTGGCTCAGGCCTGTAATCCTAGCACTTTCGGAGGCCGAGGCGGGTGGATCACGAGGTCAGGACACCAAGACCATCCTGGCTAACACGGTGAAACCCCGTCTCTACTAAAAATACAAAAAAAAAAAATTAGCCAGGCGTGGTGGCAGGCGCCTGTAGTCCCAGCTACTTCGGAGGCTGAGGAAGAAGAATGGCGTGAACCTGGGAGGTAGAGCTTGCAGTGAGCCGAGATCACGCCACTGCACTCCAGCCTGGGCGACAGAGCGAGACTCCGTCTCAAAAAAAAAAAAAAAAAAAAAAAAAAGAGAAAGAAATAGAACAAAATAGAAGATAACAGGCTGCATTCCCTCTAATAAAGGTTAAGAATTGGTTTGTGAGACTTTAACATTAGTTGTATATATTTTTTGTGTACTGGGTCACAACATAATCCTTGTATTTTATTGTAGGAAGCTGTCAAAAATGTTTGAAAGTCACTGCACAAAAGAAGAGTCACCACTGGTCAGTTTTGCGGTACTGGCTAAAGCATTCAGTTGCCCCAAGAGTCAAAAACACAATAACAAAATAGGCAAACTCTCATCTTTTTGCCTATAAGGAATTATTCTTGGCCTCTGTTGTACAACTTCAAGTAAAAGGACCTAACCTACTTAGAAGGGAAAAATCTGCATGTAGTCTCTACGAACACTAACTAATACCTTCCTTTTAAGCAGATAAAAGAAGAGAAACAAAGGAAGAGTCAATCTGTACAAAATGCACCCTCACTATAGGGGTCAAAACAAAACAAAATCCAGAAATCCTTTGCTTAAGCAAAGTTTTTCTGACTTAAGCTTGTTTATTATTTGAGATCACTCACCTAGTTTTCAGAGGTGATTTAAATATTACAGTGTGTGGGCCGGGCGCGGTGGCTCACGCTTGTAATCCCAGCACTTTGGGAGGCCGAGGCGGGCGGATCACGAGGTCAGGAGATCGAGACCACGGTGAAACCCCGTCTCTACCAAAAATACAAAAAATTAGCCGGGCGTGGTGGCGGGCGCCTGTAGTCCCAGCTACTCGGAGAGGCTGAGGCAGGAGAATGGCGTGAACCCGGGAGGCGGAGCTTGCAGTGAGCCGAGATCGCGCCACTGCACTCCAGCCTGGGTGACAGAGCAAGACTCCGTCTCAAAAAAAAAAAAAAAAATTACAGTGTGTGCAAAGTATTTTAAATACTGAAAATATCAAAATACTCTTTTTGGGGGTTCCCAATCTCCACAATTGAATCCTCCAAAACAGACATGAAGGTATAGAACATGTGATTACAGGTAGAGCAGCATAAAAATCATAAGAAAGCAGCCCAGGAACAAAGCAAGAGGCCAACACAAACTATGGGAGCTTTTGTGAGTGGATGAATTCAGTGGTACTTTCAGATTGTGCTTTACAGAAACTTGCAGTGCTCCAGAAATCCTTCTAGTTCCTTGAAGCACTTTTGTGAGCTCCAAAATATACCTCATTCATCTCTCCTGATCACAAGAACTTTGACCAAACATTTACAAAAGTGAGCCGGGCACGGTGCCTCATGCCTGTAATCCCAGCACTTTGGGAGGCCAAGGCAGGTAGATCACCTGAAGTCAGGAGTTCGAGACCAGCCTGGCCAGCATGGTGAAACCCTGTCTCTACTAAAAACACAAAAATTCGCTGGGCGTGTGGTAGGTGCCTATAATCCCAGCTACTCAGGAAGCTGAGGCAGGAGAATTGCTTGAACCTGGGAGGCAGAAGTTGCAGTGAGCTGAGATCATGCCATTGCACTCCAGACTGGGCAACAGGGCGAGACTCTGACTCAAACAACAACAACAACAACAAAAAAAAACATTTACAGAAGAAAAGTTTCAGCTGGGCACAGTGGCTCACACCTGTAATCCTAGCACTTTGGGAGGCCAAGGTGGGAGGATCAGAAGGTCAGGAGATAGAGACCATCCTGGCCAACATGGTGAAACCCTGTCTCTACTAAAAATACAAAAATTAGCTGGGCATAGTGGTGAGTGCCTGTAATCCCAGCTAATCGGGAGGCTGAGGCAGGAGAATGGTGTGAACCCGGGAGGCGGAGGTTGCAGTGAGCTGAGATCGCGCCACTGCACTCCAGCCTGGCGACAGAGAGAGACTCCATCTCAAAACAAAACAAAGAAAAAAGAGTTTCAATTCTTTTGAAACTCTTACAAAAGATTAAAGAGGAGGAAACACTTCCTAACTCATTTATGAGGCCAGAATTTACTCTGACACCAAAGCCAGAAAAAGATACTATAAGAAAAGAAAAGGCTAGGCACAGTGGCTTACACCTGGGAGGCTAAGGTGGGTGGATCACGAGGTCAGGAGTTCGAGACCAGCCTGGCCAATATGGTGAAACCCCATCTCTACTAAAAATACAAAAAAATTAGCCGGGCATGGTGGTGCGCGCTTGTAGTCCCAGCTACTCGGGAGGCTGAAGCAGAAGAATCGCTTGAACTGGGGAGGCAGAGGTTGCAGTGAGCCGAGATCACACCACTGCATTCTTGCCTGGGTGACAGAGCAAGACTCCATCTCAAAAAAACAAACAAACAAACAAAAACAAAAAAAACAAAACTACAGAATATTCTTTATGAATATAGATGCAAAAATCAACAAAACACACAATTCAGCAGCATATTAAAAGGATGATACATTAAGACCAAGTGAGTTTTATTCCCAGAATGCAAGGATGATTCAACAAATGAAAATCAATTAAAGTAATATGCCAAATTAGTTGAACAAAAGAAAAAAAAAAAAACATACTCCTGACTGGCATGGGCAACATGGCAAGACCCTACCTCTACAAAAATTAATTTAAAAACCACATGATCATCTCGATAGATGCAGAAAAGCGTTTGTAAAAATTCTTTTTTTTTTTTTTTTTGGAGACAAGGTGTCACTCTGTCACCAAGGCTGGTGTGCAGTGGCACAATAATGGCTCATTGCAGCCTCTACCTCCCAGCCTCAAGCAATCCTCCCACTTCAGCTTCCCAGGTATTTGGGACCACGGCACCTGGCTAATTTTTTTTTTTTTTTTTTTTGAGATGGAATCTCACTCTGTCGCCCAGGCTGGAGTGCAGTGGCACGATCTTGGCTCACTGCAAGCTCCGCCTCCCGGGTTCATGCCATTCTCCTGCCTCAGCCTCCCGAGTAGCTGGGACTACAGGTGCCCACCACCACGCCTGGCTAATTTTTTTGTATCTTCAGTAGAGATGGGGTTTCACTGTGTTAGCCAGGATGGTCTCGATGTCCTGACCTCATGATACGCCCGCCTCGGCCTCCCGAAGTGCTGGGATTACAGGCGCAAGCCACCGCACCTGGCCATTTTTTGTATTCTTAGTAGAGATGGGACTTCATCATGTTGCCCAGGCTGGTCTTGAACTCTTGGGCTCGAGCAATCTGCCCACCTCGGCCTCCCAAAGTGCTAGGACTACAGGATTGAGCCATCGTGCCCAGAGTGAGTGTGACTGTGAGTGTGTGTGTGTGTGTTTGTGTGTGTGTGTGTTGGGGGGCAGGGGGGGTAAGCCAGAGTTTTATTTGTTCATTTCTTGCATTTGAAGTACTTCAACTACTACACAACTGCAACGAACCACTTTATGGGGTTTCCCCTCTCTGTCAATTTTACAGAGACCTAACCATTCCCCCTAGCTTCTTGTCATCAACGTTAATTAGGTTGATTTGGTGTTCAGCACAAAGAATCTCTATGAACTTGACATAGGCTCATCACACTTGGATGCAAACACACAAAAGATGGGCCTGACGCTTCAGCAGCTTTGCGAATTCCACGTGCTAGGCCATCATGGGTGAGGACAGTCTTCAACACCTCTGTATTAACAACCACCACACCTCCAGCAGCAACGCCTTCCTTGGCCATGGTGGTGGTCTACAGGTGAAGCCAAATCTTGAATGCACCCAAGCCTCTGCCTCCACTCGACTCGGCAGAGGCAGGGAAAGAACTCTTTTTCTTTGAGACAGTCTCACTCTGTTGCCCAGGCTGGAGTGCAGGAGAATCCCAATCACGGCTCACTGCAGCCTCCACCTCCTGGGTTCTAGCTATCTGCCTGCCTCAGCCTCCCAAAGTGCTGGTATCACAGGCGTGAGCCACCACGCCCAACCCATTTATCAAAATTCAATGCTCTTTCAAGATGAAAACATTCAATAAAGAATAGAAGGAATTTCCTCAGTATGAAAAAGGCCATATATGAAAAACTCTTAGTTCCTATCATTATCAACAACAAAAGCTTTCCCCCTAAGATCACAAACAAAGCAAAGATGCCCACTCTTTCACCACTTCTACCAGCCTACCACTAGAAGTTCTAGCCCGAGCAATTAGGTTAGAAAAATAAATAAATACATAAAGGCCATCCAAATTAAAAAGGAAGAGAGAAAATTATCTCTGTTCACGAATGGCATGATAGTATAAACATAAAACTCTAAAGAATCCACACAGACAAAAAAATGTTAGCACTAACAAAGTCAACAAAGTGGCAGAATACAGAATCAACACACAATATTCAGTTGTACTTCTATATACTTGGAATGAAAGGTCCAAAAAAAAATTAAGAAAATAATTCTTGTTCTGGGGTTTTTTTTTTGGTTTGTTTTTGAGATGGAGTCTCAGGCTGGAGTGCAATGGCATGATCTTGGTTCACTGCAACCTCTGTCTCCCGGGTGCAAGCGATTCTCCTGCCTCAGCCCCCTGAATAGCTGGGATTACAGGCATATGCCACCACACCCAGCTAATTTTTGTATTTTTAGTAGAGACAGGGTTTCCCCATGTTGGCCAGGTGAGCCCATGTTAGCCAGGTTGGTCTTGAACTCCTGACCTCAGGTGATGCGCCTGACTCGGCCTCCCAAAGTGTTGGGATTACAAGTGTGAGCCACCGTGCTCAACCTTAAGAAAAACAATTCTATTTACAGTAGCAACAAAGACAATAAAATACTTAGGAATTAACCAAAGAGGCATAAAATTTCTACATTGAAAACTAGGCCGGGCATGGTGGCTTATGCCTGTAATCCCTGCACTTTGGGAGGCTAAGGCGGGTGGCTCACCTGAGGTCAGGAGTTTGAGACCAGCCTGGCTAATATGGAGAAACCCCATCTCTAATAAAAATACAAAAAATTAGCCAGGCATGGTGGTGTGCACCTGTAAACCCAGCTACTCAGGAGGCTGAGGCAGGAGAATCGCTTGAACTCGGGAGGTGGAGGCTGCAGTGAGCCAAGGTCATGCCACTATACTCCAGCTTGGGTGACAGAGCCAGACTCCGTCTCAAAATAAATAAATAAATAAATAAAATAAAGGATTTGGATAGACAAGAAAATATACAAATGGACAACAGGCACATGAAAAGATGCTCAACATCATTAGTCAATAGGGAAATGCAAATCAAAATTATAATGAGATATCACTTAATACCTAGTAGGATGGCTATTATTTTTAAAATGGAAAATAACATGTGTTGGCAAGGGTATAAAGAAACCGAAAGCCTTATACATTGTAAATGTAAAATGGTGTGGCTGCTGTAGGATTAACAAAAAAAAATAGTGGTTCCTCAAAAAGTTGAACATGGAGGCTGGGCTTGGTGGCTCACGCCTGCAATCCCAGCACTTTGGGAGGCTGAGGAGGGCGGGTGACCTGAGGTCAAAAGATTGAGATCAGCCTGGCCAACATGGTCAAACCCCGTTTTTACTAAAAATACAAAAATTAGCTGGGCGTGATGGCACATGTCTGTAATCCCAGCTACTCAGAAGGCTGAGGCATGAGAATCGCTTGAACCCAGGAGGCAGAGACTTCAGTGAGCCCAGATCGCACCACTGCACTCCAGCCTGGGTGAGAGAGTGAGACTCCATCTCAAAAAGAAAGTTGAACACAGAATTACCACAGGACCCAGCAATTCCACTCTTACGTAAACACTCAAAAGTACTGAAAAGAGGGACTCAAACAGTATGTATGCCAGTGTTCACAGCAGCATTATTCACAACAGCTGAGAGGGAAACAACACAAATTATCTTTTTTTTTTTTTGAGATGGGGTTTTGCTCTTGTTGCCTAGGCTGGAGTGCAATGGCATGGTCTCGGCTCACTGCAACCTTTGCCTCCCAGGCTCAAGCGATTCTCCTGCCTCAGTCTCCCAAGTAGCTGAGATTACAGGCGCCCACCACCATGCCCAACTAATTTTTGTATTTTTAGTAGAGATGGGGTTTCACCATGTTGGTCAGGCTGGTCTCGAACTCCTGACCTGAGGTGACCCACCTGCCTCAGCCTCCCAGGTGCTGGGATTACAGGCATGAGCCACCGAGCCCCGTCCATCTTTTTTTTTTTTTTAAATATGTATGTGTTCATCAACTTTTTTTGAGACAGGGTCTCTGTTGCCCAGGTTGGAGTGCATGGTGCAGTCTCAGCTCACTGCAACCTCCATCTCCTAAGCTCAGGTGATCCTCTCATCTCAGCCTCCCGAGTAGCTGGAATTACAGGCACACACCACCATGCCCAGCTAATTTTTTAATTTTTTATAGACATAGGGTCTCACCATGTTGCCCAGGCTGGTCCTGATCTTCTGGGCTCAGGCAATCCACCCACCTCAGCTTCCCAGTGTGCTGGGATTAGAGACGTGAGCTACCGTGCCTCGCCCCAAATTATTTTTTGCCAGATGAATGGATAAACAAGATGTGGTGTACACACAAAATTGAATATTATTCCTCCATATGGAATATTATATGTAAATAATATGCTATATAAAAATATTCCAATAGATTATTCCTCCATATGCTTACAATATGGATGAGCCTCGAAAACATTATGCTAAGTGAAATAAGCCAGACAAAAAAGGAAAAACATTGTGTAATCCCACTTATATGAAGTATCTAGAGTAGGGAAATTCATAGAGACAGGAAGCAGAGTAGAGATTACCAGGGGCTGGGAGGACGGGAAGGAAATGAGTAGTTATTACTTTAATAGAGTTGTAATGTTTGGGTGATGAAAAAGTTGTGGAAATGGATAGTGGTGGTGGTTATACAATATTGTGAGTGTATTTAATGCCACTTAATTATATACTTAAAATGATTAAAATGGTAAATTTTAAATTTTAAACAAACTTTGGATTTTCTCATGGGAGAACATTGTGTGAAATGACTTAATTAGGTTTTCACAGCTCTAACCCATTAACTTAAAGCAAGACTTAGAGGACTTTTGTAAATCCCTCTTTTAAAATTTATAAATCTGGATACTTTTAACTCATACCTCAATGAGCTAATGAACCTAACAAAGGGCTTCTATAAATCAGTAAGAGGGAGGATCAACAATCTAATAGAAAAGTAAGCAAATATGAACAGAGATCACAGATTTGGGAGGTGGGGGTTGCAGTGAGTCGAGATGGTGCCACTGTACTCCAGCCTGGGCAGCAGAGTAAGAATCCATCTCAAAAAAAAAAAAAAAAAAAGATAGTGGTACAAATATTCAAAGCAGTATTTTATAGAATATTTTATGGAATATTCTATTTTAAGAATATCTTTCAAGGAAGCTCTTCTATGTTACAGTATAGAATAATCTCCCAAGATTCTATATTACATAGGAAATGCAAAGTATAAACTAGTATACATAATATGCTAGTAAAAATAAGGAAAAAAAATGCAACTGTTTATAAATGCATAGAATGACAGCCAAGAAACTAGTAACTCCAATCAATTCTCCCTACAGAGGACAATGGAGTATCTACCTAGAAGACAGATTTCTTTTTAACTATGTATAATGTTGTAACTTTAGCATTTTGAACCATATGAACGTATTACTTGTTCAAAAAATGATTATATTAGGAAACATAGGCCAGGCATGGTGGCTCACGCCTGTAATACTAGCATTTTCGGAGGCCGAGACCAACCTGAGTATCGTAGTGAAAGACTGCCTCTACAAGAAAATTTAAAAATTAGCCGGATGTGATGGCAGGCACCTGTAGTCCCAGCTACTTGGGAGGCTGAGGTGGGAGAATTGCTGGAGCCTGAGAGGTCGAGGCTGCAGTGAGCCATGATGGTCCCACTGCACTCCAGCCTGATCAACAGAGCAAACTCCTGTCTCCGTTCCCCCACCAAAGAAATAAACACAAATAAAATGTTATAATTCTCATTCTACATAAAATCATCTACAGATGTTTTTAAATATACAACATGATTATCAAGGACTTAATCTGTACCACATTCTTGTAAAATTAAAATGCTTGTAACCATCACTCTCAACCCTACCCTATCTTCCAGCATAAATGAGACTTTCACACGTTTTCTCTTGCCCAGATAGAGAGGCTAACCATAGGCTTTGGAAATGTCTTCACAAAAAAAAAAAAAAAAAAAGAGCCAGGCATCTTCAAACAGAGAAAAGCTGTTTGAGCACACTTATCTACGTCTGTCAAAAGCTATGATTGTTAGCAAGAGGTAACCTTGTAATGCCAAGGCAGAAAACTGCCACCAAACCACAAAAAGCTTGTTTAACTGCTAAACCTAAAATTAAACAATTTATCTCTCATTAAAAAATTTTTTTCTTCTTGTGAATAATCCGTCTTCGAAGGAACCCAAAAAAAGATATCAATTTTAAAATAGAATACAACTTTAAGACAGGTTTTGCTATCTTACACATGGCAGCACATTAGAAAGTTACAATGCTATTGTCTTTACAGAAGCGAGATTATGTAAGTAATCAATTATAGCTATTTTAGAAGCCACTAAAAACACATGTGAGAAAATGTACATTTCAGACAAATCTGGATTCAAATGCCTGCCCCAATTATTTGTGGCCATGTAACACTGGGATGTGCTTAAGGTCTCTGAGCCACATCTATACAAAATTAAGACTAATAATTCACATTTCACAGATGGTTGGGAAGAATTAATGAGCTACTAGCAAAGTGCCTAGCACAGTGTTAAAAAAAAAATATGAGTTTATCAAGAAACAGTAACCATAATTCATTACCTTTTTTTGTGACAGAGTATCACTCTGTTGCCCAGGCTGGAGTGCAGTGGCGTGATCTCAGCTCACTGCAACCTCCGCCTCCCAGGTTCAAGTGATTCTCCTGCCTCAGCCTCATGAGTAGCCGAAATTACAGGCGTTCACCACCATGCATGGCTAATTTTTACTATTTTATTTTTTTTGGAGATGGAGTCTTGCTCTGTCGCCCAGGCTGGAGGATAGTGGTGCCATCTCAGCTCACTGCAACCTCTGCCTCCCAGGTTCAAGCGATTCTCCTGCCTTAGCCTCCCAAGTAGCTGAGATTACAGGTGTGTGCCACCACACCTGGCTAATTTTTGTATTTTTAGTAGAGACGGGGTTTCACCATGTTGGCTAGCCTGGTCTCAAACTCCTGGCCTCCAGTGATCCGCCTGCCTCGGCCTCCCAAAGTGCTGGGATTGCAGTCGTGAGCCATTGCGCCTGGCCCAATTTTTACTATTTTTAGTAGATACAAGGTTTCACCATGTTGGTTAAGCTGGTCTTGAACTCCTGATGTCAAATGATCCTCCCATCTTGGCCTTTCAAAGTGCTGGGATTACAGGCATGAGCCACCGCACCTGGCCATTAACTATTTTTAAATACACATTTTGAGGGGAACTTAGTTTGAAGACTTCTGATATGCTGCTTTAGTGGTAGCCTCTCTTGGACTTTTCCTAGCTTATGCATAAATTATATTTTTTAATTGCATTTATTTATTTTGAGACAGGGTCTCACTCTGTCACCCAGGCTGAAGTGCAGTGGCATGATCTCTGCTAATTTCAACCTCTGCCTTCCAGGCTCCAGTGATCCTCCCACCTCAGCCTCTCGAGTAGCTGGGACTATAGGCACACGCCACCACACTGGCCTAATTTCGGTATTTTTTGTAGAGACAGGGTTTCACCATGTTGCCCAGGCTGGTCTCAAAACTCCTGAGCTCAAGCAATCTGCCGGCTCTGGCCTCCCAAAGTGCTGGGATTACAGGGATGAGCCACAGCACCTGGTCATGTATAAATCTTAATGTAGGTTGGTAAATTTTTTGTTCAGAAACAATACATTCATTAAAAAAAAAGATACAACTTATTTATGTCCATGGAAATACACAGAGGCATTTGATATAAAAAATAAAAAATCTTCTCAAATGTTTGTTGTTCTTTCTTCATTAGGCCTAAAACTCAATTTTTCTTATTGTATGTCCCAGGGCGGTTGTGTCTAAGGTCTTGAATCCCCATCGTGGTCCATCTCGCATAAGCCATGATTTAAAGCCTACATGGGCATTATTTACAAGACCTTTCAGCTTCTGGAATCATTCGTCTTAAACATGCTTGAGGCTGTATAGTACATGTATGCTTCCCAAAAGAGGATTCGTGAGTTATCCAGTGTCCCAGTTAAAAGAGAAATTTCAGCATTATCTACCTCCCTCCACTCCAGTGCCCATAGTGATACCTCATAGATGACACACTCTCACCACTGGCTGTGCATGGCTTTCTTTTATTTAATTAATTAATTTATTTACTTATGTTTTATTATTTATTTATTTATTTTGAGATGGAGTTTTGCTCCTGTTGCCCAGGCCAGAGTGCAATGGCACGATCTCGGCTCACTGTAACCTCCGCCTCCTAGGTTCAAGCGATTCTCCTGCCTCAGCCTCCCGAGTAGCTGGGATTACAGGCGCCCACCACCACACCCACCTAATTTTTGTATTTTTAGTAGAGACGGGGTTTCACTATATTGGCCAGGCTGGTCTCAAACTCTTGACCTCAGGCGATCTACCCACCTTGGCCTCCCAAAGTGCTGGGATTACAGGCGTGAGCCACCGTGCCTTGCCTTGTTTTATTTATTTTAATAAAATAGACACCAGTGAAACCACTAACCAACAGGTGCAAGAGAACACTGACAATATTAACCTCTCTGTTCCTCCTCCATACCAGTCTCCTGCTTCCCACATCCAAGTAACCACCTGAATGTTGTGTTTATCATTCCCTTGATTTTAAAAAGCACCTGCTTTTTGAAAGCAGGCTCTTCTGCTTGTCTTTTACATACAGAACTGAAGCAGCTGAGGTCATGACTAGAGTCCCTGTTTACTGCTGAACTACCAAATGCCCTACATTCAGGATCAGCATGTTACTGCACAGAGCCTGCAAGTGGCAGTGTCAGTTTTCACCACAGCAGCAGGTCAGGCTATATTTAACATGCATCCTCTTCTCTGCTGAAGAGCTGCAGCTGTGGCTCTGTTAGTCTATGAACAAGGAGGACAAGTGGGAACTGAGGGACTTTAATGGAAAGTTGTAACAGGATTCGGTTAACTCAATCATAAATTAAATGGGCCTGTATTTAAAGGTCTAAGATAGTCTAGTTTCACAATACTATAATCTTTTTTTTTTTTTTTTTTTGAGATGGAGTCTCACTGTTGCCCAGGCTGGAGTGCAGTGGTGCCATCTCGGCTCACTGCAACCTCCACCTCCCGGATTCAAGTGATTCTCCTATCCCAGCCTCCCAAGTAGCTGGGACTACAAGCATGCACCATCATGCCCAGCTAATTTTTCCTTTTTTTATTTTTGGTAGAGATGGGGTTTTGCCATGTTGGCCAGGCTGGACTGAAACTCCTGACCTCAGTGATCCACCCACCTCAGCCTCCCAAAGTGCTGGGATTACAGGCATGAGCCACTGTCTCTGGCCGCTATAATCTTTCTTTTTTTAAAACAAACAGTATCAATTACCACACTGAATCAAATCTTAATTAAAATGTTTAAAACAGCTTGACAAACAGGCACAGTGGCTCACGCCTGTAATCCCAGCACTTTGTGAGGCCAAGGAGGGCAGATCACTTGAGCCCAGGAGTTTGAGACCAGCCTGGGCAACATGGCGAAACCCCATCTCTACCAAAAACAAAAAACAATTAAAACAAACAAACAAAAAACTCCCAAAAAATTAGCCAGGCAAGGTGGTGTGTGTCTGTAGTCCCTGCTACTTGGGGGACTAAAGTGGGAGGATCACCTGAGTCCCGGGAGGTCAAGACTGCAGTAAGCCATGATCACACCACTGCACTCCAGCCTGTGCAACAGAGTGAGACCCTGTTTCAAAATAAATTTTAAAAAGGCTAAGTGCAGTGGCTCATGCCTGTAATCTCAGCATTTAGGAGGCTGAGGCAGGCAGATCGCTTGAGGTCAGGAGTTCAAGACCAGCCTGGCCAACATGACTAAACCCTGTCTCTACTAAAAATACAAAAATCAGCTGGGCATGGCAGTGGGCACCTGTAATCCCAGCTACTCGGGAGGCTGAGGCATGAGAATCGCTTGAACCCGGTAGGCAGAGGTTGCAATGAGCTGATATCGCGCCACTGCACTCCAGCCTGGGTGACAAGGGAAACTCCATCTCAAAAAATAAATAAATGAAAAACAGCTTGACAGTTTCCGTATCTGTTATAAAATCAACTGTTTTAATGTTTATTGTCTGGTCTAAAACCTGCAGCATAAAAACCATAACGAACATAAATGTTTACGGAAAATTACATTTCCAGGCATACAAACTGTAAATATGAGTAAAATTCAGTGATAATTGGACAGCCGTAGAACATGCTTTTCAAGGAGGTGCAATGATACATGGAGGTAGTGAAGAAAATACAAAGACAAGAAGCAAAATAGTCATGAACTATGCCTTAATTGTTTGAGTAAGTTTATATTACAGCCTTCCAGGGGGACTACTTGAAAGAGAACACCACTTGGTGAAACGTCAGTACTGTGCTGCTGTTGTAACCCCCAAAGGAATATGTGCCTTGCCCCAGGAAGCCTGAGACTGAGAAATGCTTCTGGGATTCTTCTGAGCTTGGAAAGTTAGTATGAGGCACCAAAATCATTTCAATGAAACTGAACAAGGATAATTATAAAGTTTAGTCTTTGGTCCAAAAAAACCCCATATATGTGTATATATATATATATATATATATATATATATATATATATATGAACCTATGTAGGGAAAGGACACAACTTTGCATAATTATGACTCACTACATCAACAGTATATCAGAGCTAAGAAAATCCCCTGACCTCAGGCCATACTGATAAAGTCTTTTGAACAGGGAAAGTGACAGTCTTAACCTACAACAAGCTAGCTAGAGTGTGTTCCCTTCTGGATACTCCACTATGAAAGGGAACTTAAAACATCACGGTTCAAGAAGAGGGAAATTTGCATTTTGGTGAGGGAAGGATGAAGTTGCTGGAGAGCTTTTAAGACTGGGAAAGAGATCAAGCTTTCACACATGTGAAGGCTGTTATACAAGAAGGATTAAATATGTTCTGAATTATTCTAGAGGTATTAGAGCCCACATAAAACAAGAAGAGCAGCTAGAACTCAAAAGGCCCTGAGATGCACCAAAGAAGCTAGGGAAGAGACACAGAGGAATATAATCATCATTAAGAATACCAAAGTGTGAACTCCAGGGAGAAAGAGAATGGAGAGCCTTTAAAACTTCATCTAGGCTGGGCGCAGTGGCTCACACCTGTAATCCCAGCACTTTGGGAGGCTGAGGCGGGCGGATCACAAGGTCAGGAGATCAAGACCATCCTGGCTAACACGGTGTAGACCCTTTCTCTACTAAAAACACAAAAAATTAGCCAGGTGTGGTGGCAGGCGCCTGTAGTTCCAGCTACTCAGAAGGCTGAGGCAGGAGAATGGCATGAACCCGGGAGGCAGAGCTTGCAGTGGGCTGAGATCGCTACTGCACTCTAGCCTGGGCGACAGAGTTAGACTCCGTCTCAAAAAAAAAAAAAAAAAAAAAAAAAAAAAAAAAAAAAAAAAAAAAAAAAAAAAAAAAAAAAAAAAAAAAAAAAAAAAACCAAACCAAAACAAAAAAACACTTCATCTAACACTGAGAATCAATAATACTTTTTTTTTTTTTTAAACAGGGTCTTGCTCTGTTGCCCAGGCTGCAGTGCAGTGGTGCAATTTTGGCTCACTGTAACCTCTGCCTCCTGGGTTTAAGCAATCCTCCCACTTCAGCCTCCTGAGTAGTTGGGACTATAGGCACACATCACCATGATCAGCTAATTTTTTTTTTTTTCTTTTTTAGATGGAGTCTCACTCTGTCGCCAGGCTGGAGTGCAGTGGTGTGATCTTGGCTCACTGCAATCTCCGCCTCCTGGGTTCAAGTGATTCCCCTGTCTCAGACTCCTGAGTAGCTGGGACTACAGGCACGCACCACCATGCCTGGCTAATTTTTTTGTATTTTAGTAGAGACGGGGTTTCACCATGTTGGCCAGGATGGTCTTGACCTCCTGACCTCATGATCTGCCCGCCTCGGCCTCCCATAGTGCTGGGATTACAGGCGTGAGCCAACATGCCCAGCTATGCTCAGCTAATTTTTAAATTTTTAGTAGAGACAGGGTATACTGCCCAGGCTGGTCTAGAACTCCTGGGCTAAAGCGATCCTCCCATCTTGGCCTCACGAAGTGCTGGGATTATAAGGCATGAGCCACTGCACCTCGCCAGAATCTATAATCTTAAGATTACCCTGGTCCCTCTCACAATCAAGGCTCTATGGAGAAAATGGCATTTTCTTTCATGTACTCTTTGTTTGACACTAATTCTAAAACCTCAACACACTGACTAGAAACTTGATTACAGATTCTAGAAAAACTCCTAGAGTCAGGAAACAGGTTTTAGTCTTTATTCTGCCATAATTCAAGTGTGTTTTCCTGGATGAATACCTTAGGCTCTGTGTAAAATTCAGATGCTTTATCCATAAAATGAGAGCTATATTAGAATATTTTCCAGCTCTATAACTACTTTATTTTTGAGACAGGGTCTCATTCTGTCACCTGGGCTGGAGTGTAGTAGCATGATCACTGCTCACTGAAGCCTCGACCTCCTGGGCTCAAGCAATCTTCCCACTTCAGCCTCCCAAGTAGCTGGGAATACAGGCACGTGCTACCATGCCCAGGTAACTTTTGTAATTTTTCCAGATAGGGTTTTGCCATGTTGTCCGGGCTATTCTCAAACTCCTGGGCTCAAGTGATCCGCCTGCCTGGGCCTCCAAAGTGGTGGGACTACAAGTGTGAGCCACCATGCTCAGTCTATAACTCTCGAAATTCTGAGCTGAATTACATTACTATCTTCTCTAGTAAATGTCATTGAATTTATAATAAAAAATTGATGTTAATGTCCACATTTCTAAAAGTAACAGTCAACTAATACATGAATTATTCCTAAGAGATTCCATCTTACTTAAAAACTTCAAATATTAAAGAAAGTGTGTTTTAATCTTTGATTTGGTTAAAAGAGGATATATAAATTTGAATATAAAACAGAATTAACAAAACTTACTAGGATAAGTATCTTTAAGTAGTATAGCAAAAAATTTTTTAAATTACTGTGTCCTGTGGTTGTAGAGTGGAAATTACTTTGGACTTAACAGTTAACATAATATGAAAAAGTTAAAACAAATTGAGCTTCGGCTAACTACAAAGTTCACTTTAGTCACTTTCAATCCTTTCTGGTATGTTCTACGACTCACTTAAAATATTCAGAGACAGGGTCTTGCTATGTTGTCCAGGCTAGCCTCAAACTGGGCTCAAGTGATCTTCCTGCCTTAGCCTTCCTCAGCAGCTGGGATTATAGGCACACACCACCACGCCTGGCTCTATGACTTTTAAAGTTAACTATTAGCAGGGCATGGTGGCATGTGCCTGTGGTCCCAGTAACTCAGGAGGCTGAAGCAGGAGGAATGCTTCAGCCCAGGAGGTTGAGGATGCAGTGAGCTGTGTTCACAGCACTGCACTCCAGCTTGGGTGACAGAGTGAGATACCACCTTCAAGAATAATAAAATGAAATAAAGTAAAATAAAATAAAATAAAGCTAACCAGAAAGGGGACATTTGGCCAGATATGACGGCTCCCAGAACTTTGAGAGGCCAAGGTGGGAGAATTACTTGAGGCCATGAGTTCTAGACCAGCCTGGGCAGTGTAGCAAGATTTCATCTCTACAAAAAATTTAAAAAAAAAATTTTAAAAAGAAGGAGATATTCCAGTGCTATGGAGTTCAAGGTCTATGAGACATATGGGGTTATTTATTTATTTATTTATTTATTTTTTGAGATGGACTTTCACTCGTTGCCCAGGCTGGAGTGCAATGACGCGATCTCAGCTCACTGTAACCTCAGCCTCCCAGGTTCAAGCGATTCTCCTGCCTCAGCCTCCCAAGTAGCTGGGATTACAGGCATGCGCCACCACACCAGGCTAATTTTTTATTTTTGGTAGAGACGGGATTTCTCCATGTTGGTCAGGCTGGTCAAGAACTCCTGACCTCAAGTGATCTGCCCGCCTCGGCCTCCCAAAGTGCTGGGATACAGGAGTGAGCCACTGCGCCCAGCCATTTTCATTTTTATTTTATGGATTTACATTAAAAGGTTTTTTTTTTCTTTTTTGAGTCTCTCACTCTGTCACCCAGGCTCTGTCACCCAGGCTGGAGCACAGTGGTGCGATCTCGGCTCACTGCAACCTCCACCTCCTGAGTTCAAGCAATTCTCCCTGCCTCAGCCTCCCAAATAGCTGGGATTATAAACGCCCACCACCACGCCCAGCTAATTTGAATTTACATTAAAAGATTGCAGAACTTTTTTTCTAAGCATCTAAAAATTCTACCTTCAAAGGCAAATCCAAATATCATAATAAATGAGTCAAATTAAAAATATCAAAAATTCATTTTAGGCTGGGCATGGTGGCTCATGCCTGTAATCCCAGCACTTTGGGAGGCTGAGGCAGGCAGATCACCTGAGGTCAGGAGTTCGAGACCGGCCTGGCCAACATGGCAAAACCCCGTCTCTACTAAAAAATACAAAAATTAGCTGGGCGTGGTGGCGCACGCCTGTAGTCCCAGCTACTCAGGGGACTGAGGGAGGAGAATCTCTTGAACCTGGTAGGTGGAGGTTGCAGTGAGCCGTGATTGCGCCACTGCACTCCAGCCTAGGTGATAGAGACTCCATCTCAAAAAATAAAAATAAAAATAAAGATAAATTCATTTTGGAGCTTAAATTAAGCATCAAAAATTCAATTAGCAAAAATTATACAGCCAATAATCTAAGATTTTCAGAAGTGCATTTTAACAAAAATTGGTCAGGTGTGGTGGCACATGCCTGTAGTCCCAGCTAGTCAGGAGGCTGAAGTAGGAGGATTGATCCCTTTAGCCAAGGAAATCGAGGCTGCAGTGAGCCAAGATTGCACTACTGCACTTCAGCCCGGATGACAGGGTGAGACTACCATCACAAAAAAATACAGTGCGTTTCAGTTTTTTCTGTCCATTTTTTTTTTTAAATTTTAGAGACAGGGTCTCACTATATTGGCAAGACTGGGCTTGAACTCCTGAGCCCAAGTGATCCTTCCATCTCACGTTCCCAAGTGGCCAGGACTACAAGTGCACACCATTGTGTCCTGCTCTTCCCCCTCTGTAATTACTGCTTTGTAGCGCTGAGCTTCTATTAAGTCCCCTGAGGGGTGGCAATGAGCAAATGTGATAGCTAGTCTCTGGGGGGCTACAATCTAGGAACATTTTTTCTTGCTTTTTTTCTGAGACAGTTTCGTTCTTGTTGCCCAAGCTGGAGTACAACGGCGCAATCTCAGTTCACTGCAACCTCTGCCTCCCAGGTTCAAGCAATTCTCTTGTCTCGGCCTCCCGAGTAGCTGGGATTACAGGCGCCCACCACCACGCTGGGTTTTTTTTTTTTTTTGTATTTGTAGTAGAGACAGGGTTTCAGCATGTTGACCAGGCTGGTCTCGAACTCCTGACCTTAGGTGATCCACCCACCTCAGCCTCCCAAAGTGCTGAGTTTATAGGTGTGAGCCACAGCACCTGGCTCCTTTCTTGCTTGTATGCCCTACCATAATAAAGGGAGCAAAAATAAAATTGCTTTTACAGCTGCCCTCACAGACCTCACCTTTCCAGATCTTCTGTTTTTGCAACAAATCTTAATTTATTCAAATAATGAAATACATTTTCCCAAAATCTTTGTAGAAACCTGATTTGTTGCCTATCCAACCCTCTACCCCCAAATCTCTCAACCTGTGGTAAATTAAAAAGAGCAGGTTCTAGCTTTGGGCTCTTTTTAGAAGGAAAAAATATCTTCATTGGTTAAAAAAAATGAGCTGAAGTGCCCTTAAAGACTCACTCAATAAATCTCCTATCTTCAGTTATATCACAAATGAGTGACTCAAGGTCTCACTCCTTGTTTCAGGGTAAAAAGCAACGTGAAGAGTTAGTCTAAAACTGCTAAAAGAAACAGGCAACATTTTTAAAGCCAATATTTCCATAAGCCTTTATTTCAAATCTGTTTTGCATAAAAGTAGCAGCCTGCTCTCTACCTTTTGGTTTCATCATTTAGTAGGGAGTGACACTTATGTCAGCTGTGCACAGAGAACAGCAAAATGCTTAAATACCAGAGTGCTCAAGTACACCAAACAGTGTGACAGATCAGATGCAGTTGTGAACATGGGTTAATGCAGTGAAATTGTGCACATGCATTTCTGGAGAATATTCTCCAGGAATTAGAAAAACCTTGAGGGATTCCGTTTAGCACAGAGTTCTATTCTAATCACCATGGCCTGCTGTTTCTGGGAGGCAGCTGTAGTGCCACAAGAAAAAGACTGGATTGATCCAGTCTCAGTTCTGCTGCTTACTAGTTGTGTGATTTTTCAAAAGTCCAACTCTATAAATATCACTATCTACCTCAGAGTTTGAGGAATGGTAACGATTAGATTAGATAATAAATAGAAAAATACTATGCAATTTTAGGTGTTGCTCTAGTTTACACATATACCTTCTGTTTACACACAAATGGCCTGGCATGTCCCCTCATGGCTTTAAAACCATCCTGTACCATATCAATCACCCCCATCCCCCACCCCTGTCCCCATACCTCACCCCACCACAGATATATCCTTTCCTGACAAACATACCCTTCTTCTCTATTTCTGCTATATTATCTGACTTGCCTCTGATGTTCACTTCACTCAGGTGGCCCTTGAACAACACAGCTTTGAGCTGTCTGGGTCCACTTATACACAGCTTTTTTCAACCAAACATGGATCTAAAAAAGAATATTCTCAAATGTGAAATCTGCATATGTGGAAGGCTTTTTAATTTTTTTTAGAGACAGGGTCTCACTTTGCTGCTACCCAGGCTGGAGTGCAATAGTATGCGATCAGCTCACTGCAGCCTCGAACTCCTGGACTCAAGCGATCATCCCACTTCAGTCTTCCTAGTAGCTAGGACTACAGGCACACACCACCACACCCAGCTAATTTTTGTGGGGTTTTTTGGTAGAAATGAGGTCTCATTATGTTGCCCAGGCTGGTCTCAAACTCCTAGTCTCAAGTAATCCTCCTACCTTGGCTTCCCAAAGCACTGAGACCACAGCTGCTTTTCTTACATGTGGGTTCCACAGGGTGACCGTGGAACTTGAGCATGCATGATTTGGATGTACACAGGCGGTACTAAAATCAATCCCGAGTACACTGAGAAATGACTACGTCCATGGGGACTGGTTTTACAACCCCCCCATACCAAAATCCATGAATGCGCAAGTCCCTTATATAAAACAGTGTACTATTTGCACATAATCTATCCACATTCCCCCTTTAAATCATATCTACATTATTTATAATACCAAATACAATGTAAATGCTATGGGAACTAGTGTAATATTACATTGTTTAGGGAATAATGCAAGAAAAAAAAGTCTGTACATGTTCAATACAGATGCAACCATCCATTTTCTTCCCCCCAGATATTTTCTAATTTTTTTTTTTTTTTTTTTTTTTTGTGACAGAGTCTCGCTCTGTCGCCCAGGCTGGAGTGCAGTGGCGCAATCTCGGCTCACTGCAAGCTCCGCCGCCTGGGTTCACGCCATTCTCCTGCCTCAGCCTCTCCGAGTAGCTGGGACTACAGGTGCCCGCCACCACGCCCGGCTAATTTTTTGTGTTTTTAGTAGAGACGGGGTTTCACCGTGGTCTCAATCTCCTGACCTCGGAATCCGCCCGCCTCGGCCTCCCAACTCCCCAGATATTTTCAATCCACAGATGGTTGAATCCAAGGTGTGGAACCCATGCATACAGAAAGACAACTGTACTCATCCTCCAAAACTTGGCTCAAATGTCACCTATTCACAGAAGACTTGCTGAATCCTTCCTGTGAAATCTGTTACATATCTCTGCTGATCTTTTTTTTTAATTTGAGGCAGGTTCTCACTCTGTCACCCAAGCTGGAGTGCAGTGGCATGATCATAGCTCACTGCAGCCTCAACCTCTCTGGCTCAGGTGATCCTCCCACCTCAGCCTCCTGGTTAGCTAGGACTACAGGCCCACATCACTATGCCTGGCTAATTTTTTGTATTTTGTTTTGTAGACACAGGGTTCTGCCATGTTGCCCAGGCTGGTCTTGAAGTTCTGGGCTCAAGCGATCTACCCGCCTCAGCCTTTCAAAGTGCTGGGATTACAGGTGTGAGCCACTGCGCCTGGCCGAGAATTCTATCTTAATACATCCTTCGCATTCCCAGCATCTAGCTTCATCTTGCAAAAGGACAGCATTCAGCAATATTTATGGAACTAATGGCCTTGAATTCCATTCTCTAGACACTGTGATCTCACTACATATTCTGGAAGAAAAGATCCTGTATTCAGCAACAGATATTAGTGGTAAAACAGATGCTAAGGCATGGATTTTCATATCTATCCTCAAAGTTTTATATATATTTATATTTATATATATATATATATTTATATATATATATATATTTATATATATATATATAAATATATATATATATTTATATATATATATATATTTTTTTTTTTTTTTTTCTCGAGACAGAGTCTTGCTCTGCCGCCCAGGCTGGAGTGCAATGGTGCTATCTTGGCTCCCTGCAACTGCCACCTCCCGCGTTCAAGAGATTCTCCTGTCTCAGCCTCCCGAGTAGCTGGGATTATAGGCATGCACCACTACGCCCAGCTAATTTTTTGTATTTTTAGTAAAGACAGCGTTCCACCATGTTGGCCAGGCTGGTCTCGAACTCCTGACCTTGTGATCCACCCACCTCAGCCTTCCAAAGTGCTGGGATACAGGTGTGAGCCGTGGTGCCTGGCAAAGTTATATATTTCTAATAACAACTTATTTAAAAGCCCAACCATATGCCAATAAGCAATCCATAGAAACTTTTTCATGATACTTGGGAGAAGTTCTTCACTACTTCAAGAACATATCATAGATGAACTTACCATCATCTAAAGTGATGTCCTGCAGACCAATGGTTGCAAAGTTAGGCTCCCGATCTTCTGGTTCAGGTTTAATGCTCACAGTTGCCCCATCAGGTGGAAATGAAGCTGGATCACACAAACTGTGACATATTAAGGATGAAGGTGCAGAAAGACCCCCCTGGCCTGTACTTTGTGCTTGAGTTGAGTGCTGTCCAGAATGCATTCTGGTGGCTGGAGACGGTGATGAGGCAGTTCCTGAGCTAGGAGATTGGTAAGGCATAGGCTGAAGCTGAGGAGATGGTGGCCCAGAAAGCGGTGAACTAGCCAAGGGATGAGAAGCTGCTGGGGAAGCTGTTGTAGCAGACCCTGAATGTGAAGGACCATATGTAATAGGTTGTAACTGAGAAGAACGCTGGCCTGTAATCTGGTCAGCCACTGCAGAAGAAAGAGATCTTTGTCCTGTATTTGAACAATGATATCCCATTGATTGCAGATGAGGCAGGGTATGCACAGAATGAGGTGTATGGGCTAAGAGATGTCCTGTTGAGCCTGAATTTGAAGAATGAAATGGTATGGATGACAGTGGTTGACAGCCAAGATTCACTAAACCAGGAAGAGTTGCATCCTGCTGAAACAAAACTGAATTAAATTCTTGACTAGAGGCAGCATTAATAGGAAGACAAGTTGGTCCATTGTACACAACGTTAGTTTGCATAGGCTGATAGGAAGACCCCACAGGAGGTGTTGGTGTGACTTGAAAAGGCTGGTGTACAACTGAAGAAGGAATCATATGCTGTTCTTTACTAACACTCTCATCTCTAGACTGCAACTGTGGCAGATGGGATGAGGTCACCATGGATGCATATGTTTGTGGGATGGAACAAACCAAACTTCTCTGTCCTGACAGTACACTGTCATGTGAACACCCTGAATCAGAGGAAGGCCTCTGGGTCTGAGCAGGATGAGGCACAGGCAAAGATGGAACTGAAGACAAATCAATCTCTTCTCTGTGTTCTTGCTTCATCAAAACTGAAAAGAAAATGATTAAGGCAAATATTATTATACAATACAAAAAATTATTATGACAGGCCTTCATGCTAGGTTACACAACTACAGCATAAGCTGAGGGGCAAACTCAAATGTCAAGGAAGGCAGTTCATATAAAATATCGTGTATGTCTGTGTGTTTGTGTAGACGTACATATATGTATACACATACACGTTTTGCTTCTGTATAATATGAATATCTTTGGGAAGAGGCACAAGAAACTATGCTAGAGTCACTGCTGGGAAGGAAAACTAGGTGACTAAGGGACAGAATTAGGAAGTTTACTTTTTACTATATTTTTTTTATGTCTTTTGAATGTTTTTCACTGTGTATTTATTACCTATTCAAAATTAAGTAACTAAAACAAAAAACAAAACCCTAGGGCCTAATTAAGTATTGAATTTGGGATCCCTGATCCGAAGCCTACCAGTCATCTGGTTTTACATGTTGCAACATATACCAGAAATCATGACTCTGACATTCATAGAACTTCTGCTTTACAATGGTTCTCACATGCATCTCACTTGATCCTCTGCCATCATGTGGGGATCAAAAAAAGTACTAAAATCCACAAAAAAAACTAACAAATACATTCTGCAAAGTTGCAGGATACAAAATCAACATACAAAAATAATCAGTTGTATTTCTATAAACTAGCAATAAACATCTGAATAAAAATTCAGAAAACAGTAGGCCGGGAACGGTGGCTCACGCCTGTAATCCCAGCACTTTGGGAGGCCGAGGCAGGCAGATCATGAGGTCAGGAGATCGAGACCATCCTGGCTAACACAGTGAAACCCCGTCTCTACTAAAAATACAAAAAATTAGCCGGGCGAGGTGGCGGGCACCTGTAGTCCCAGCTACTCGGGAGGCTGAGGCAGGAGAATGGCGTGAACCCCGGGGGGCGGAGCCTGCAGTGAGCCGAGATCGCGCCACTGCACTCCAGCCTGGGCGACAGCGAGACTCTGTATCAGAAAAAAAAAAAAAAGAAAGAAAGAAAAAAAATTCAGAAAACAATTTCTTTTTTTTGTTTTTGGGAAACAGGGTCTCACTCTGTCGGCCAGGCTGGAGTGCCGTCGTGCAATCTCAGCGTACTGCAACAAGTGATCCTCCCACCTCAGCCTCCTGAGTAGCTGGAATACAGGCGTGCACCACCATGCTCATGTTTATTTTTTGTAGAGACGAAGTCTTACTGTGTTGCCCAGGCTGGTCTTGGACTCCCACACTCAAGCAATCCTCCCACCTCAACCTCCCAAAGTGCTGGGATTATAGGCATAAGCCACTGTGCATAGCCAACAATTTCATTTATAATAACATCAAAAAATAATAAAATACTCAGAAATGATTTAACTATGGAAGGCAGGACTCATAACTGAAAACTACAAAACACTGCTAAAAGAAATTAAAGAAGCCATAAATAAATGGAAAGACTTTCCAGGTTCATGGATTGAAGACTTAATATTGCTAAGATGACAACACTCTCCAAAGTGATCTTTTTTAAAAAAAAAAAAGTCCTTGAGTCATATAAAGTGATCTTCAGATTCAATGTAATCCCTATCAAAGTCTCAGTGACAGTTTTTGCAGAAATAGAAAAACTCATTCTAAAATACCCATGGAATCTCAAGAGATCCCAAATAGCCAACTCAATCTTTTTTCCCGTGTGTCCAAGGCATAAACCAAGTATGGGCACAGACCAAAAGCCAAGCTGGGATAAATAAGGCATTGATTTGTCCCTGGCTTATATGAGATAGGCAGCACCAACCAGACGTCACTCTACCCAAGTCAAAGACAACCAACATCATCTTGAAAAAGAACAGAGTTGGAGGAAATCAGGACTTCCTGATTTAAAAACTTACTACACAAAGCTACAATAATTAAAACAGTGTGATATTAACATAAGGATAGACATAATCAATGTGATGGAATAGAGTCCAGAAATAAATCCTCACATATTTGTCATCTAATCTTCAAAAACAAGGGTGCCAAAACCATTCAATGGGGGAAAGAACAGTCTTTTCAACAAATGGTGCTGAGAAAACTAGATATCAACATGTAAAAGAATGAAGTTGGGGCCAGGTGCAGTGGCTCACACCTGTAATCCCAGCACTTTGGGAGGCTGAGATGGGAGGATCACTTGAGGCCAGGAATTCGAGACCAGCCTGGCCAACATGATGAAACCCTGTCTCTACTAAAAACACAAAATTAGCCAGGTGTGGTGGTGCATGCCTATAATCCCAGCTACTCGGGAGGCTGAGGCAGGAGAATCACTTGAACCCGGGAGGCAGAGGTTGCAGTGAAACGAGATAGCGCCATTGCACTCCAGCTTGGGCAACAAGAGTGAAATTCTGTCTCAAACAAAAATAAAATTTAAAAACCCTAAAAGAACCAGCCATTTGCAATTAATGATCATCCCTCCACTGGATACTGATATTGGTTGGATCCCTATTGCAAGGGGATTGCCAAAAAGGTAATAAATTCAGAAATACCTTAATAAAAAACAAGCAACTATTGATGGCAGTGGTTGCCCATCTAGAGTGGCCACTGCCATGACACTGGCTGCAGTGGGCGAGGTGCAGCCAAGACTGTGTGCTCCACAGAGCTGGTGGGAGCTGGGAACAGGTGGAAGGCCTGCCACCTTCTGAATTGGCAGGGCGGGAGCCTTGCACTTCCTGGGTGCAGTTGTGGCCACCCAGCTGCAGCTGCTGACCCGGGCATCCCTGTGCTCCTGGCAGGGGGAGAGGGGCAGTAGCAGGCAGAAGCCCCACCATCTTGGGTGTAGCTACAGCCACTCAAACGATGGCTGCTGACCTAGGCATCTCTGCCTAGGAAGAGGGACCCAGGAAGCCCCCCTCCCACAACAGGCTCAGAGGTGCTTGCTCCCGGTGTTTGGCCCCTCCATGCTCCTGGTGCCCATTTCAATCTTGGAGCGAGGTTGAGGCCGAGTCTGGGCGACGTTGCAACCCAGCTGGTGTGTGTATGCTTGGGGCAGTGCTGACACACCAGCCCCCTGCCGCCTCAGCCCCCTCCAGACTTTGGGCACTGATGAGCATGGGAGGGAGGTCGAGGTAGGGCTGAGGGCAGCTCAGCCCTGGTTTGCAGGCGCCCCTTGACACAAACAACCTGGGCAGCATGAACAGCAACAGGAGGCAGACAGGTTCCTGGGCGGAAGGGATGGGTCGCCAGTGAAGCCCCACCTTCAGGGTGGAGAAGGCCTGAAGCATGGGGGCTGGGCTGCCAGTCCCACAGACAGACTGCGAACTTATGGTGCTTTTTCCGGGCCCACCCATGGCCACCCCATGGACCAATCAGCATGCACTTTTTCTCCTCTGAAGCCCATATAAAACCTGGACTCAGCCATACTGAAAAAGAGAAAACAAGACGACCAGCTGTGGAGAGGAGCTACCCACCCCAGGGTCTCCTCTCTGTTGAGGGCTGAGAAGACAACAGGACAACCCGCCTGTGGAGAGGAGCTACCCATTCTAGTTTCCTCTCTGCTGAGGGCTGAACACTTGGGACACCCTGGCTGCAGGGAGGAGCTACCCTCTGTGGGTCTTCTCTGAGCTGTTCTATTGCTCAAAAAAGCTCCTCTTCGTCCCGCTCACCCTCCATTTGTCGGTGTACCTCATTCTTCCTGGGCAAAGGACAAAACTCAGTGGGGCTGAAAGAGTTGTAATACAAACAGGGTTGAAACAGGCCCCCTGCTCGCTATAGTGGCAGCAACAAGAAGGAGAGAAGAGCTGCGGCCTTCAGGGAGCCCAGACCTAGGAGCTCCCTGAGCCAGGGCTGTGACACCCTCTTTGGGGCTCTGAGGTTCCTGGCATCTCCAAGTTTCTGGGAGCCACCACGTTCCCCAGTGCCAGCCATGGAAGCTGCCTGTGGTATCCCTGGTCCAGCTGCAGCCTCACAGGGAGCCACCACCCATGCTGGCACCTAGAGCTGCCGGCCCCTCCACAGCCAGCATGCCTGGCTGTGAGCAGTGGCTGGACACCATGCTCACTCACTCACACACCCCTTCCCACTCTGCTCACCCTTGGCAGGCATGGGATCCAGGCCAGTTGCATGAGCCGAATGCAGCTTGCCAGGCCAAGTGGGCCCAGAGGGCCGTGGGCAAAGGTGCCACTAGCCACAGGGGTTTTCGGCTGGCAAAGTGACACCTCAAGGATCCCGTAACAATATGACTATCTAAAAATTGTACAAGTAAAATTTTAAAAGGAATTATTTGCCATAAACAAACAAAATAAAATCTCTAAATAAAGAATTCATACAAATTAATGAGACAAACAAAACAACACTAACATAACAGAGATCAGGTCATACAACAGAATACTAAGAAGTTATTACAATTCTGTAAAATTCTATCTGTTGATGAAGAAAAATTAAAATGTTCAGTTACAAAACTATATATGGGCTAGTCCCATTTCCATTTTTTTAAAATTTTGTTTATATGTGGATCAAAGGAATCTGGAAGAACAGAATAATAGTCTCAGAATAGAAGAGAATTTGAACTTTTTGTTATTGTTGTTTTGTTTTTGTTTTTGTTTTGAGATGGAGTCTTGCTCTGTCACCCAGGCTGGAGTGCAGTGGCATGATCTCGGCTCACTGCAAGCTCCGCCTCCTGGGTTCACGCCATTCTCCTGCCTCAGCCTCCCCAGCAGCTGGGACTACAGGTTCACAACGCCATGCCCAGCTCATTTTTTTGTATTTTTAGTAGAGATGGGGTTTCACCGTGTTAGCCAGGATGGTCTTGATCTCCTGACCTTGTGATCCACCCTCCTCGGCCTCCGAAAGTGCTGGGATTACAGGCGTGAGCTACTGCGCCCGGCCAAGAATTTGAGTGTTTTAATATAGTCCTTCCACCTGTCTTTTTTTTTTTTTTTTAAATTACAGCAATGTACTGGCTTTTGTAAAAATTTTATTCAAAATGTCATTTTAGAAAAAAATGAAAAAAGCTAAATGCTACAGAGATAGTAACCAACCAGAACAAGTACTAGACAAACATTCCTGTGTGTCTATTCTTCTGTTAGTGTATGCCACCTGGTTTGTCATCTATCAACCATAAGGCCAGTGATGAGTTACAGTGCAACCCAATGTTTTCTTTCCATTCCAGAGCTCTACTGATTGCCATTCCCAAATGTAATATCCTCTAGGATTCTGCCTTTTTATTGTCCTCCCAATTCATGGGCTGAACGGCAGCAAACTCTCCTGGTTTGCCTTTCAATTACTACCACTATGAGGTAGTAATCAAACCCCCTAATCTGCTTGACTGATTTTGCTTTTCCTTATTGCAATCGGGAAAGCCCTCTTCTTTCTCATTCAGGTTAGAGTCTACAATCCCTCATCTCAACAGTATTTGATAACCTCTTTGGACAGGACGTACCCCGTTCTGGAGGAGATGCATACCTTACCACCTGCCCTGAAGAATTTGAGTGCTACTTAAGAAAGTTTAACAGCAGGTCAACTTGTTACCAAGTGGTATGAAAACCAAAAAGGGAGGAAAAAGAAAATTAAACCCCTGGGCCAGGCACAGTGGCTCACACCTGTAATCCCAGCACTTTGGAAGGCTGAGGCAAGCGGATTGCCTGAGTTCAGGAGTTCGAGACCAGCCTGGCCAACATGGTGAAACCCCGTCTCTACTAAAAATACAAAAATTAGCCAGGGTACCTATAATCCTAGCTACTTGGGAGGCTGAGGCAGGAAAATCATATGAACTTGAACCCTGGAGGCGGAGGTTGCAGTGAGCCAAGATCGCACCACTGCACTCAAGCCTGCGCAACAGCGTAAGACACTCTCTCAAAAAAAAAAAAAAATTAAACTCCTAATTATAGGATTAATTATAATAGTATCTGTAAATTGATGACCAACATCAATGGTGCCCTTCAATCAAGTCTAGAATGCTACTAGGTTTCTGTAGAGAACTTTCTCTCTCTTTACAAAAACTATTTCAAACATTCTCCATGATTGTCCAACTGTGAAATCACCCAAACTTCCCTCTGCTCACAACAGGACACTTGATGTCATTTTTTGCGGAAAAAAACCTAAAGCTATCATATGGAAGCTCCTTAAACTCTCCATTACTAAATCTACAAACTTTTTTCA
This sequence comes from Symphalangus syndactylus, assembly GCF_028878055.3. Lineage (NCBI taxonomy): Eukaryota > Metazoa > Chordata > Mammalia > Primates > Hylobatidae > Symphalangus > Symphalangus syndactylus. The sequence continues at coordinate 25,514,048 of NC_072433.2, forward strand.
TCTACATCCATCTTAATCCATCTTCATCTTCTTTCCCTTCTGTTCCTTCTCCCCTCTAAGGCCCATTTAAAATCCTATCCCCTCTCAACTGTCCCCAAAACCTGATATTCTTTATCATCACTGATGTTCTGTCTGTACATTCAAAACACTCTTGGTGTCTGAATCACCTTCTTGGACTTATCTCATGTAAATCTCACTCCTCAGAGTCACTAATTTCAGAAGAGATTAAACTGGTTCTTGACACTTTATAAAGAAAAGAAATATGAGGAAAATGATTTTGAAACACAAGTCTGATCATGTTACCTTTCTGTTAAAGCTCACTTCTTTTTTTTTTTGGGGGGGGGATGGAGTTTCGCTCATTTCCCAGGTTGGAGTGCAATGGCACGATCTTGGCTCACCGCAACTTCCACTCCTGGGTTCAAGCAATTCTCCTGCCTCAGCCTCCCGAGTAGCTGGGGCTACAGGCATGCACCACCACACCTGGCTAATTTTGTATTTTTAGTAAAGATGAAGCTTCTCCATGTTGGTCAGGCTGGTCTCAAACTCCCGACCTCAGGTGATCCTCCCGCCTCGGCCTCCCAAAGTGCTGGGATTACAGGCATGAGCCACTGTGCCTGGCCACACTGCCTTTTTATGGTGCTAAGGGTATAAGGAGAGTTCATGACCCAGAAGCACACACACACTCACAAACACCTGCCCCTCTGTAATGCTGGGAATTTTTGATAAAAACTCTTCTGAAAAAAGACCTTAAACCTACCGTCCATCTTCTAATTTCCTTATAATAAATCATTACAAAATAACAACTGAGACCACATCTAATATTTAAAGTCAACAAAAACTTTAGATTGGGCATCTGTTGGTGTTTTCATTGTTTATAAGCACTCTACCTTAAACATTGTAATATAGGATTCATTAAATAACTTTTTATTCATTAGGAAAGAAAGCTCTATAGTAAACCATCATGACTCCTCGTACCTGGTGTATAAGTAAAACGTTGAGACTGGCTTTTTTTCCTCTTGCCATTGCAAAGATAAAAGTGCACCTGCACTGCAGCTGTAACTGCTGGGTTATGATATGGAGGAACTTCAAGGACAATGTGAGCCTAAGGATGGAAAGCAAGATTGTGTTACACTCAGAACTAAAAATGAAATGCACCTGTTAAACACATCACACCTCATGAGTCTTAACTACAAGGCTCCAGCATAGATAATTATGCACATCAGCTAGTCATATGCATCATCTGGAGATTTACTAAAGGGATACTTCAGTCTTGAAAGAGATAAGTCCTTTAATCAATAAAAAGAGAAATTGCTTTTTACTCACCCAATTGGGTTTCTGGTTGTAGCAGAAGTAAAAAGTCTTACATACTATGTAGTGAGATGTTTTACTCTACTGAATATTACATGTTACTATGTATCTTAACAGTAAATTCATTCTGATTTTTAATTAGGTTTAATGGTTCCCAAGTTGCATTATAGTTTAGATTCCTTATTTTACATTTTATATTCAAAATGTTCTAAACTGGAGCCAGGTGCGATAGCTCACACCTGTAATCCCAGCACTTTGGGAGGCTGAGGTGGGTAGATCACTTGAGGTCAGGAGTTTGAGACCAGCCTGGCCAACATGTTAAAACCCCATCTCTACTAAAAATACAAATTAGCCAGGCATGATATTGCACGCCTGTAGTCAGCTATTCAGGAGTCTGAAGCAGGAGAATCGCTTGAACCCGGGAGGCGGAGGCTGCAGTGAGCCGAGACTACACCACTGCACTCCAGCCTGCACGACAGAGCTAGACTCCATCTAAAAATAAATAAATAAATAAAAATTTAAAAAATAAAATAATCCAAATGTTCTAAACTGGCATTAAACAAAATGTGTATCTATATCAAAAATAATTTTACAAAACCAAGGTGAAAATCTTTAGCCCCAAACCAAATGCACTCCTCAACCTAACTGCTCCAGATCTTTGGAAAGCACTGTGGGAAGTGGTATTCCCTAGCCCAGAAAATGCTGTCTCCATTCCAACCACCATAACAAGACCAAAACTTCCAATGTAGAATCCTAGAAGGCTTAACTAAATAGCTGAAGAGTTAGAAATAGTGTGTTAAGTACACAATTCCCTAAGGACTTGTCTTGCTCCTATCTTTTACCCACTACATATGTTCTTTCTCTTTTTTATTTCTCCATTAAGGCCTATACATATGTTCTTTATTGAATTTGTTTTTATTCCTAAATGAGTTCAGAGAAATTAATGGTAATTTCAATAAGAACCTTCTGATGATCTTTCATTTCTAGTTTCTCCTTCCCTATACACAATAAGGAGAAAAGAAGACACTAACTGGTTATCTTTTCTAAACTTTAATTTACTTTAATACTACGTAAGTATTTTACTTCCAAACCACTAGAAATTTTACTTTTTTAGACAGCGTCTCACTCTGTCACTCAGGCTGGAATGCAGTGGCATGATCATGGCTCACTGCAGCATTGACCTCCCAGGCTCAGCTGATCCTCCCACATCAGCCTCCCAAGTGGCCGGGACTACAGGCGCACGTCACCACACATGGCTAACTTTTTGTATTTTAGAGACAGGGTTTTACTATGTTGCTCAGGCTTGTCTCGAACTCCTGGGCTCAAACAATCCTCCTGCCTCAGCCTCCCAAAGTGCTGGGATTATAGGCATGAGCCACCATGCCCAGCCTAATTTTACTTTTTTATTAATCAATATACAAAAGAGTCATCCATACCATAAAGCAGCATTATTCAATTTTCTATTCAGTGTCTTAAATATTTCTTAAGAATCAAGGTAAACTTCTTACCCCTTGACATTTTTCCCTGATTATCTTCCCTTCTACCTCCCACTGAGGTCGTCCATCTATTGAAAGAAAGAGTTTATAGTTAAAAGCAATTCCTATAAGAAAGCATACAGACAAAATCTAATGAATGTAGTATCACAAATTTATTAACAAAGGGGATCTTTTTTCCACTGACTTCCATTATGAAAATAAAATATAAATATGTACAAATGGGGAAAAAATAAGGAGAAAGATCTTGGGCTGCCCAGGTTAGCAGATCCCACTGAGTTCATTCTAACCACCTACCCAAGTGATGTTTAAAAGCCCTCTGAGAGATACCATCTCACACCAGTTAGAATGGCGATCATTAAAAAGTCAGGAAACAACAGGTGCTGGAGAGGATGTGGAGAAATAGGAACACTTTTACACTGTTGGTGGGACTGTAAACTACTTCAACCATTGTGGAAGACAGTGTGGCGATTCCTCAAAGATCTAGAACTAGAAATACCATTTGACCCAGCCATCCCATTGCTGGGTATATACCCAAAGGATTATAAATCATGCTGCTATAAAGACACATGCACACATATGTTTATTGTGGCACTATTCACAATAGCAAAGACTTGGAACCAACCCAAATGTCCATCAATGATAGACTGGATTAAGAAAATGTGGCACATATACACGATGGAATACTATGCAGCCATAAAAAATGATGAGTTCATGTCCTTTGTAGGGACATGGATGAAGCTGGAAACCATCATTCTGAGCAAACTATCACAAGGACAGAAAACCAAACACTGCATGTTCTCACTCATAGGTGGGAACTGAACAATGAGAACACACTTGAGACACAGGATGGGGAACATCGCACACCGGGGCCTGTCGTAGGGTGGGGGAAAGGGGAAGGGATAGCATTAGGAGATATACCTAATGTAAATGACAAGTTAATGGGTGCAGCACACCAACATGGCACATCTACACATATGTAACAAACTTGCACGTTGTGCATGTGTACCCTAGAACTCAAAGTATAATTAAAAATAAAAATAAAAATAAAAAATAAATAAAAGCCCTCTGAGAAGACCCCCATCAAGTGGTGGCCAACTTTTGCTTGTACAACTAAAATGACAGCAAACTCACTTCCTCACCAGGTAACTCATTCCATCTTGGATAATAATTGCTGCTAGAAAGCTCCTCGTGATAAATGAAATGTCTCTTTATGGTATCCAACAACTAGACTAAACATTATTCCTTGCCATCACAAAATAAAATCTTGATTGCTTCTCTGTGAGATTGTATTTCAGATGTTGAAAAGTTGTTGTATCTGCTTGTGTCTCCTCTCCTACTGGCTAGCATCCCCAGTTCTGTGCCTATTCCTTACATAATATTTTAGACTTCATGGTCTCTGCTTAAACATGCTCCTCCAAATTCACAAGGCCCAGGACTGAATAACCTAGGTGAGAAATGACCAAGCATGGTACAGAATGACTGAGGCTCTAACCACCGTACATGGAAATGCTGTGTCTTTGTTAATGAAAGCTTTCTTGGGGTGCAGGCAGGGAAGCTTTCTTGGGAGCACCATATGCTGACTCTCACACTAAGTATGTGACCAAGGGTCTAACATTTCCTACTGCCATGTTCCCATATTGTGCACTTATGCAGCTGAGTTGGTATTTTTCTCCCAACCCTTTGGAACATTACTTACTCCCAGCAGGGAGACTTCATTTTGTTGGATCCCTTGACTTGTCAAAATATTTTTTAGATACTGATGGTCCTAAAAAATGTTTCCTAGGCTTTCCAGATTTCTGTCACCTGAAGGTTTGGCCAACACATTTTCCATCTCTTCATCCTAAGTGAACTACTCTTTTGGAGACAGCCTTATCTGCTACTAAAGCTCTCCAACTGATGTGTAATTATTCCAAAGCATTCTTTTTGTGTCACGGGCATTCACCCAGTGACTAAGCCACACACAGCTTGCATCACTTCTTCATCTGGTATGTGAAGTTATCATGAGATATTTCATCAAATGCTTTCCAGGTTGTAACCATCATTTTCCAGTCCAGTAACTAGACAATGGTTACTTCTGCTGCACAAGAGATACTACAGGAAAGTGCTACACCTACTTAGAATTACAGCTCAGTTCAGCAATCATTTGCTGGATCCTTATGTGCCAGACACTTCATGTTACTGAGATAACTGAGACAGGATGCCCTGCCTTCAGCCTGTGGATGAAAGGCAAACGCACACAGTTCATTATAATAAAATGTGTTGGGTACAATAATTAATAAAGGTACACTCTGGATAAACCAACAACACAGGGGTCAGGGTCTTTAACCTAATCTTGGGGAGGGGTAGTGAGACAAGGAAGGCTTCCTGGAAGAGCTCTTGAACTGAGACTTAACATGAGACAGAACTCATAATGTGGGGAAAGGGTAATTATAGACAGAAGAGACAGCATGAGCAAAGGCAAGATGACAAGAACCCCTAAGATACAGAGACTTACAAGCAGCTGTGGTGTTGTGTAAAGTATGAGGCAAGGAGCAGTAAGAAAGAGGGTTGGAAAGACTGGCAGCAGATTATGGCCTGAATGCCATAATAAGGAGCCTAGAAAATGAAGGGGATCACTGAAGGTGCTTTTAAAATGGGAATTACATGTTTACAACTGCAGTCTCCTCTAAAACCAGTAACTGCCACCATTTAACATGATTCAACTTCAATCAAAAGCTCTTAAATGTGAAGCTCTGGGCCAAATAAATGAATTCAATAATACCTATTAATTGTATTCATGCACAGATGAATTTTTACAGTGGAAAGGAAGGGACAGCTCTGAGACACCATCTCTTCCTCATGCTCCTTATTCACCTAAAACGTGACACCTACAGAAAGACGTTCCTTGATGACTTGATATAAACAGTTCACAATTCAGTCTCTATCACTATACCCTCTTCATACAATTTTATCTGGAATAATCTTGTTCATTTATTTGTTTATAGGTGCTTCCCCCACTACAATGTAAGCTCTATCAGAGCACGCAACCTGAAGGTTGTATTCAACATTATATCTCCAATGCCTAGACTAGTGTCTATATCACATAGCACTGCTTCATAAATAATTGATGAATTAATAAATTATGAAACATAACTATGTTTTTTGAAGACAGGCTGGGTACGGGTCAGGGTTGAAGGGAAGTTAATTTTAAAGGAGAAGACAACAGACAGCCACATACTTCCAGCTCAAAGAGAAGATGCTGATATTATTAATCAAGTTAAGAAACCCAGAGAGATGAACTAGTTTGTGAAGTCAGATATGTTTTCATATTTTAAGTATCAGTGAGACATTTACGAAGCAATATCCAGTGGGTATTTTAAATTTCAGGTTAAAGTTTAAGAGAAACATGTTGCTAGACAGAGATTTGGGAGCTAATAAAATTTCTCAAAAAGAAGGAAAATAATGAGAAGAAAAATGTATATAAAACCTTAGAAAACATCTATATCTAAGAGCCAGAAAAATTCGTATAAAAAAACAAACAAGAATAAAGATGTGTGAGAACCAGATAACAACAAAGCCAAGGGGGAAAAGTGTTAAGAAGGATAGTAAGTAGCTGGCTGTCAAATTTTTAGGTGATTATGATTTCAATGAAGTGAAAGACAAAAGATTAAAGAGTAGCAGGTAAGGAAATGAAAGCATATGATACTACTTTTTTGACAGGTTGGATGCTAAGCGATAGAGAAATGAAACAAAAGCTTAAGAGGATGACAGATTTAAGAGAAAGAGAATATTTAGGATGAGAAGACATAAACATAATTAAACTCCAAGAAGAAGGATCCAGTAGAAAAAGATAGAGAAATTATAAAAGAGAGGTGATGGGGGCACTGTATAGCCTTTAATACTTAAGTTTTAAAAAGATAAAAGAATGAAAACATTAAAATTTTAATTAAGAAAAAACGTAAACAAAGTGAAAAGTTAAATATAGAAATCAGTGAAACAGAAAGGCACACTGAAAGGTTTGATAAAGCCAAGAACTATGGAAAGACTGGTAAAAAATCCAGAAATGGCATAAATAAATAGCAGGAATAAAAGAGTGGAGGGATGTAACTCCAGATGCAAAAAGAGAATACTGTGAGCTAATTAATGTCAACAGATTTGAAAACGTAGGGGAAAGGAACAAAGTCCTAGAAAAATATATATGACCAGGCGGGCACGTAGGCTTACGCCTGTAATCCAAGCACTTTGGGAGGCCAAGACGGGCGGATCACCTGAGATCAGGAGTTCAAGACCAGCCTGGCCAACATGGTGAAACCCCATCTCTATTTAAAAAAATACAAAAATTAGCCGGGCGTGGAGGCAGCTGCCTGTAAGCCCAGCTACCTGGGAGGCTGAGGCAGGAGAATCACTTGAACCTGGGAGGCAGAGGCTGCAGTGAGCCAAGACCGCACCACGGCATTGCAGCCTGGGAAACAAGGGCAAAACTCCATCTCAAATTAAAAAAAAAAAGAAGAAGAAAAGAAAGAAAAATATATATGACCAGAACAAACTCAAGAAGAAACAAATTTGACTAGTCCTACAACCACAAATAGAAATATATCACAAGTTAATGGCTCCCCACAAAGACAGTCCCCTGTCCAGAAGGTTTTGGAGGTGAGCTCTGTCACATGTGCAAGGGGACATGAGAGTACTCAACAGATACTGTTAATGAATGGAAAAAGAAGAGGCACTTCCCCCAATTCACTCTGATATCCAGAATGTATAAAGAATTCCTTAAGTCACTAAGAAGATGAAAAATGATCCAATGAAGAAAATAGGCAAAGATACAGTTATTGCACAGTAAATGAAATATGAATGGTCCATAACAACCTCAACAGCTATCAGGGAAATTCAAACCCAAATTTCAAAATACCATTTCACCCCTACTGGATTAAAAAAATTTAAGAATTTTAATATTCTTGCCTATGCCTACCAGGTACAGCAGTGCCAAAAACTGGACAATATCGAAATATCCAGTAAGAGAGAGGATAATAAATTGTGGTACATTCATACAATGAAAAACTTTATAGTAGTGAAAGGTCTTCAGTTACATGGATCAGTCTTAAAACATTAAGACCTCTGAAAATACAATTTTTCAAAGAATACAGGCAATATCGTACAAAGTCCAAAAACAGAAAAAAAAATGTTGAGCATTTAGTTTATTTCCATTTTTTGGCAATTATAAATAGTTTTATATGGTTGAAAAGCAAGGGTTACAGCTGGACGCGGTGGCTCACGCCTCTAATTCCAGCACTTTGGGAGGCCGAGGCGGGTGGATCACGAGGTCAGGAGTTAGAGACCAGCCTGGCCAATATGGTGAAACCCCATCTCTACTAAAAATCCAAAAATTAGCTGGGTATGGTGGTGGGCACCTGTAATCCCAGCTACTCAGGAGGCTGAGGCAGGAGAATCGCTTGAACACGGGAGGCGGAGGTTGCAGTGAGCTGAGATAGTGCCACTGCACTCCAGCCTGGGTAACAGAGCGAGGCTCCATCTCAAAAAAAAAGAAAAGCAAGGGTCGATTCGGGTGATGGTTCCATTTGAGAAGGGGGACCCAGGGGCCTTCAAAGGTAAATGTATTTCTTAAACTTGGTAGTAGGTTTAAGTATTTGTTATATTATTCTTATAAAAATAGTCTTTCATGACTGGCACGTAGATCCTAGCACTCTGGGAGGCTGAGGTGGGCAGATCACTTGAGGTCAAGAGTTCAAGAACCAGCCTGGCCAACATGGCAAAATCCCGTGTCTACCAAAAATACAAAAATTAGCCTGGTGTGGTGGCGTGTGCCTGTAATCCCAGCTACTCAGGAGGCTGAGGCAGGAGAATCATTTTAATCTAGGAGGCGGAGGTTGCAGTGAGCCAAGATTGTGCCATTGCACTCCAGCCTAGGCGACAGAGCAAGTCACTGTCTCAAAAAAAAAAGTCTTTCATAAGTTTTAAATGTTTTTAAAACTGAGAGGAAATAACTGATAAAGTGTTTTAAATATGCACAAGACGGAATAAAATCAAACACCCTGATAAACATTGAATTCTTCTACTTTAAAAATAATTGAGGTATAATTCACATACTATAAAATCCATTCTTTTAAAGTATACTACTCAGAGGGTTGGGGGATATTCACAGAGCAGTACAACCATCACCACTATCTAATTCCAGAACATTTCCATCACTCCAAAAGGAAACCCAGTTCCCATCAACAGTCACTCACTACTGACAACTTCCTCCAACCACTGGTAACCACTAATCTACTTTTGGTTTCTGGGTTGCCTATACTGGACATTTTATATAAATGAAGTCATATATTATGTGTCCTTTTATGCTGGCTTCCTTCACTTAGCCTATTTTCAGGGTTTATCCATGCTGTAGCATGTATGAGTACTTCATTAATTTTTATGACCAAATAATATGCCATTGTATGGATATATCACATTTTGTTTATCCATTCATCAGTTGGTGAGCATTCAGGTTGTTTCCACTTTTTGGCAATTATAAATAAAGTTGCTATAAATAGTTGTCTCTAAGTTCATGTATGGACATGTATTTCTAACCCTTTCAAGCATATACTTAGGAGTAGAGTTGCTGGGGGAATTCTACTTTTCAGGTATCTTAAATTATTATTAATATATCATTATTTAGAAACAAGGTTTCACTCTGTTGCCCAGGCTGAGGAGTGAAGTGCCACAATCAGAGCTCACTGTAACCTAGAACTTCTGGGCTCAAGTGATCCTCTTGCCTCAGCCTTCTGAGTAGCTGGAACTACAGGCACATGCCACCATGCCCAGCTCCTTAAAGATAATTTAACATTTATATGAAAATTTAATAAATGTTTGGTTTAAAATAAAATCAAGTGCAAAATGACACCCATAGCTTTATGAAAACTACTTTGTAATTTTTGTTACAGAAACATCTAAATAATTTATTTTACCCTTTGCCCCTTAGCTTGAAGTCAATCAACTCATATATTACTTACCTTGTCCTTTTTCAAGAAAAATGATTTTGGATTCTGGAAGAAAATTAGATCCAGTCACAATCATTTCATGACCTCCATTTACAGAACAACTGTTGATACTGTACTTCTCAATATGAGGAAGTTCTTGAGCAGACCGCTGGGCTGTTTTAATTTTTTTTTAAGAGTTGAGAAAAAACAAAATATTAGTTTAAAATCTTTGATACATAAATGACAAACTCAAGCTACAAAAAGACAATAAAGAGAAGCAAATTTGGGGATTCATTTAGGCTTTTAAAATTCAAAACAATGGCAACAAAACACACTAAAAGAACTAAGTTGTTTATAAAACAAAATAGATATATTAATGTGATTTCTAAGTATATTTATTTATTTAAGAAAGGGCGCGGTGGCTCACGCTTGTAATCCCAGCACTTTGGGAGGCCGAGGCGGGCGGATCACGAGGTCAGGAGATCGAGACCACGGTGAAACCCCGTCTCTACTAAAAATACAAAAAATTAGCCGGGCGTGGTGGCGGGCGCCTGTAGTCCCAGCTACTCGGAGAGGCTGAGGCAGGAGAATGGCGTGAACCCAGGAGGCGGAGCTGGCAGTGAGCCGAGATTGCGCCACTGCACTCCAGCCTGGGAGACAGAGCGAGACTCCGTCTCAAAAAAAAAAAAAAAAAAAAAAAAAGAAAGGGTCTCACTCTGTTGCCCAAACTGGAGCACAGTGATGTGATCATAGCTCCCTGCAGCCTCCAGTTCCTGGGCTCAAGTGATGCTCCCATTTCAGCCTCCCAAGTAGCTGGGGTTACAGACGCATGCCACCATGCTCAGCTAATTTTTTTGTTTTTTTTAACAGCAACATGGTCTCACTTTATTGTCCAGCCTGGTCTCAAACTCCTGGCTTCAAACAATCCTCCTGCCTTGGCCTCCCAAAGTGCTGGCATTATAGGCTTGAGCCACCACACCCAGCCCATTATTTTCTTAGACTACAACTATAAAGAAACTAATAAAACTTCATTAATATCTTCAACTTCATACTGACTCCAACACATTTACCTCATCTGCTTTTCTTTTTTGCTTAAATGTTTAATATGTTTCTTCTATGCAACTGTTAAAATCTATAAATCTAATTACAAAAAGCATGTAAGTCCAAAGATGTGTAATTATATTGCGTGCAATGAAGAGAAGACAAGTTCTAGTGAACTATTACTAGACAAACACCAAGTAAGCCTTTCTTTTTGAATTCATTTTATTTATTTATTTTTTTTCAGACGGAGTCTCGCTCTGTCGTCCAGGCTGGAGTGCAGTGGCATGATCTCGGCTCACCGCAACCTCTGCCTCCCAGGTTCAAGTGATTCTCCTGCCTCAGTCTCCTGAGTAGCTGGGATTACAAGCATGCACCACCGTGCCCGGCTAATTTTTTTTATTTCTAGTAGAGACGGGCTTTCACCATGTTGGTCAGGCTGGTCTCAAACTCCTGACTTCAGGTGATCTGCCCGCCTCAGCCTCCCAAAGTGCTGGGATTACAGGCGTGAGCCACCACACCCAGCCTATATTTTTATTTTTTTTAAAGACAGAGTCTTGCTCTGTTGCCCAGCGTATTTATTGCCCAGTGTGGCATGATCACAGCTCACTGCAGCACCAAACTCCTGGGCTCAAGCAATACTCCCACCTCAGCCTCCCAAGTAGCTGGGACTACAAGCATGTGCCACCGTGCCTAGCCAATTTTTAAAATTTTATTTCTGTAGACGTAGGGTCTCACTTTGTTGCCCAGGCTGTTCTCGAACTCCTGGGCTCAAATGATCCTCCCACACTGGCCTCCCAAAGTGCTGGGATTACAGGTGTGAGCCACTGTGCCCAGCTATTTACATTATCGACTTTTATAAAGAGTGTTTATGGTGCCACCTTTCTCTGATAATGACTGGTTCCAAGTTGCTACATTTTCTGGAGATTCTATTTCTGGCATTTCTTTTTTTTTAATTGCTTGAGTTTCAAACTGTAGATTATATTTCTTTTCACTGTGTAGGTTCTCTAATGGTTGTTTTTGTTTGTTGGATTTCAGAAACGGTCATGCACTGTCACCGAGGATGAAGTGCAGTGGCATGATCACAGTTCTGCAGCCTCAACCTTCTGTGCTCAAGTGATCCTCAGATCTCACCCTCCCAAGGAGCTGGGACTATAGGAATGCATTACCATACACAACTAAAAAAAATTTTTTTTTGTAGAGACAGGGTCTTAATATGTTACCCATGCTGGTCTCCAACTCCTGGGCTCAAGCAGTCCCTTCTGGACATAAGCAGTACTCCTGCCTAGGCCTCCCAAAGAGTTGGGATTACAGGTGTGAGTCGGCACACCTGGCCTCTAATGGTTTTTACTTGCCAAATACCTAGATACCTAGGTTTCTCTCTGAATTAAAACAAATTTTAAAAGTGTTGATTATATCTCTTCACATTTGGAAAACAGGTCCACTTTTACTCCTAGTATGCTGGTGGGAAAACTGGTGGGTTTGAAGATCAGCTATGTTTTGTTTGGCTAGCAGAGTATTTTAAGGAAATTTAAAATGCAATGCCATTAGGAAAGCATCCATTCCTAGCTCACAACAGCTCTCAAGTACTTAATACCTAGCCACAAAAGTACATAAATTGGGACCCCAGCCCGATTCAAAGAGAGTATTATAATCAATCCTTTCATAGAAGATGCCTATGTGGGCCAGGCGTGGTGGCTCACGCCTGTAATCCCAGCACTTTGGGAGGCCAAGGTCGGCGGATCACGAGGTCAGGAGTTCGAGCCAACGCGCCCAGCCTGAACACACTTTTGCTGTTACTTAGAAAGTACCTGTAATCACCAACATAGTGAAAACCTGTCTCTACTAAAAATACAAAAATTAGCCAGGTGTGGTGGTGCACGCCTGTAATCCCAGCTACTCTGGAGGCTGAGGTAGAAGAATCACTTGAACCCAGGAGGCGGAGGTTGCAGTGAGCCAAGATTGCACCACTGTACTCCATCCCTGGGTGAAACAGCGAGACTCCATCTTAAAAAAAAGAAAAAGAAAAAGAAAAAAGATGTGTATGCAGCCAGGCATAGTGGCTCACGCCTGTAATCCCAGCACTTTGAGAGGCAGAGGCAGGTGGATCACCTGAGGTCAGGAGTTTCAGACTAGCCTGGCCAACATGGTGAAACCCCATCTTTATTCAAAAATAAAAAAATTAGTCGGGCGCAGTGGCGCATGCATGTAATCTCAGCTACTTGGGAGGCTGAGGCAGGAGAATCTCTTGAACCTGGGAGGCGAAGATTGCAGCTAGCCAAGATCATGCCATTGCACTCCAGCCTGGGCAATAGAGTGAGACTCTGTCTCAAGAAAAAAAAAAAAAAAGATAGGTATGGGATTTAGGATCAATTATTACTTGGGATGTACCAAGCACCAACCTACATCTTAGACAATATTCATATCTCTACTGTTCCAAACAGGTCATAGAGAAGGGGCCTGAAAACAAACACTGATTACAGGTACGTTCTAAGTAACAGCAAAAGTGTGTTCAGGCTGGGCGTGTTGGTTCACACCTGTAATCCCAGCACTTTAGGGAGACCAAGGCCGGCAGATCATCTGAGGTCAGGAGTTCAAGACCAACCTGGCCAACATGGTGAAACCCCATCTCTATTGAAAAATACAAAAATTAGCCAGGCGTGGTGGTAGGCACCTGTAATCACAGCTACTCGGGAGGCTGAGCCGGGGGAATTGTTTGAACCCAGGAGGCGGAGGTTGCAGTGAGCTGAGATCGTGCCACTGTACTCCCGCCTGGGGGACAGAGCAAGACTCCATCTCAAAAAAAAAATAAAAATGTGTTCAACAGATGGCATAAACATGCCAAAAAACTACTTGTGTGATGAAAATAATATTTTTGAAGAATATTTAATAACAGAAGAAAATGTCTATGATAGTATAAGTGAAAACTACAAAACAAGATATAAAACTGTATCAGATAAGCCCAATTAAAAAACATTGTGTGTGTATGTGTGTTTACAAAAAGACATATAACTACAATAAAAGAAAATCCAGGCTGGGCACAGTGGCTTATGCCTGTAATCCCAGCACTGTGGGAGGCTGAGGTGGGCAGATTACTTGAAGTCAGTAGTTCAAGGCCAGTGTGACCAACATGGTAAAATCCCATCTCTACTAAAAATACAAAAATCAGCTGTGTGTGGTGGCAGGCACCTGTAATCCCAGCTACTTGGGAGGCTGAGGCACAAGAATTACTTGAACCTGGGAGGCAGAGGTTGCAGTCAGTCGAGATTGCGCCACTGCACTCCAGCCTGGACCACGCAGGGACACTCCGTCTCAAAAAAAAAAAAAAAAAAAAAGAGCCAGAAAAGGTTAATACTGACTATATATAAATAGTAATATTACAAAATAATTTAATATTACACTATTCTTTGTACCATTTTGTGCTTTTTTTTTTTTTGAGACGGAATCTCGTTCTGTTGCCAGGATGGAGTACAACAGCATGATCTCGGCTCACTGCAACCCCACCTCCCAGGTTCAAGTGATTCCTTTGCCTCAACCTCCCGAGTAGCTGGGACTACCGGCACACGCCACCACGCCCATCTAATTTTTGTATTTTTAGTAGAGATGGGGTTTCATCGTGTTGGCCAGGATGGTGTCGATCTCTTGACCTTGTGATCTGCCCACCTCGGCCTCCCAAAGTGCTGGGATTAGAGGCGTGAGCCACCATGCCCAGCCCCATTTTGCGTTTTCTATATTCTCAATAATCACATGTTAATTTTATTTTTATTTTTTATTATTTGTTTTTGAGATGGAGTCTCACTCTGTCGCCCAGGCGGGAGTGCAGTGGTGCTCCTAGAAGTTCCCTACGTCCCACCTTTCTCCCCACTCCATCCATTGCCTTTCTTTTTTCTGAGATGGAGTTTCGCTCGTTGCCCAGTCTGGAGTGCAATGGTGTGATCTCGGCTCACTGCAACCTCTGCCTCCTGGGTTCAAGCGATTCTCCTGCCTCAGCCTCTGGAGTGGCTGGGAATACAGGCACGTGCCACCACGCCCAGCTAATTTTTGTATTTTTCGTAAAGACAGGGTTTCACCATGTTGGCCAGGCTGGTCTCAAACTCCTGACCTCAGGTGATCCACCCGCCTTGGCCTCCCAAAGTGCTGGGATTACAGTCATAAGCCACGGCGCCTGGCCAATTTTATTTTTTAAAAAAGAAAAAAAATTAAGAATCATTTTAGTGTAACTTCATCTCACACACTCAAACTACTCTATGAACTTGAATTATTTAAATTACTTTGCCAGCCAAGCATGGTGGCTCACGCCTGTAATCCCAGCACTTTGAGAGGCCAAGGTGGGCAGATCACTTAAGTCCAGGAGTTCAAGATCAACCTGGGCAACATGGGGAAAAATGCAAAAATTAGTCAGTTGTGGTGGCTTGTGCCTGTAGTCCCAGCTACCTGGGAGGCTGAG
This sequence comes from Symphalangus syndactylus, assembly GCF_028878055.3. Taxonomy (NCBI): domain Eukaryota; kingdom Metazoa; phylum Chordata; class Mammalia; order Primates; family Hylobatidae; genus Symphalangus; species Symphalangus syndactylus. Next base: position 25,529,290 of record NC_072433.2, read on the forward strand.
GTGGGAGGATTACTCAAGCCTGAGAGGAGGAGGCTGCAGTGAACTGAGATTATGCCATTGCACTCCAGCCTGGGCAAAAGAGTGAGACCCTGCTCAAATAAATGAATTAATAATTTTGCTTTAAAAATAGAGTGATCTGGGGTGGGGGGAGGGGGGAGGGACAACATTAGGAGATATACCTAATGCTAAATGAGGAGTTAATGGGTGCAGCAAACCAACATGGCACATGGATACATATGTAACAAACCTGCACATTGTGCATATGTACCCTAAAACCTAAAGTATAATAAAAAATTAAAAAAATTAAAAAATTAAAAAAAAGAATTAAAGCATTTAAAAAAAATAGAGTGATCTATGCTTACATGGGCATAGAACCCTCTGGCAGGATAATTAAGAAGCTGGCAATGGTAGCTGTTTCTAAGCAAGAGAACTGGTTGACTTGGAAATTTATCTTGTACTCTATATCTGAATTTTGTAACATATACCTGTATTACCCATTAAAAAGTTAATATAGGCTGAATGTGGTAGCTCATGCCTATAATCCCAGAACTTTGGGAGGCTGAGATGGGAGGATCACTTGTGCCCAGGAGTTCGAGACCAGCTTGAGAAACACAGTGAGGCCCTATCTATATAAAAACACATTTTTTAAATTTTAAAAATACAAAAATTAGTTCTGCAACTAATTCACCACAGATTTACTCAGTGATTCCCACAGTCAACTGGCAAATGATAAAGTATCACTCCAATTCAGCAAAGAGCAAAAGAAGGCTGTTTTATATATGAAAGATTTTATAGCAGATGTGGCCCCAAATTAAGAATACAGGGCTGGGTGTGGTGGCTCAAGTCTGTAATCTCAGCACTTTGGGAGGGCAAGGTGGGCAGATCACAAGGTCAGAGTTTGAGACTAGCCTGGTGAACATGGTGAAACCCCGTCTCTACTAAAAATACAAAAATTAGCTGGGTGTGGTAGCACACGCCTGTAATCTCAGCTACTAAGGAAGCTAAGGCAGGAGAATCACTCGAACACGGGAGGTGGAGGTTGCAGTGAGCCGAGATCGTGCCATTGCACTCGAGCCTGGATGAAAGAGCGAGGCTCCGTCTAAAAAATAGTAATAATAATAATAAAAGAATACAAGCTGGGTACAGTGGCTCACACCTGTAATCCCAGCACTTTTGGAGGCTGAGGTGGGCAGATCACTTCAGGTCAGAAGTTCGAGACCAGCATGGCCAACATGGTGAAACCCTGTCTCTACTAAAAATACAAAAACTTAGCCAGATACGGTGACAGGTGCCTGTAATCTCAGCTACTTGAGAGGCTGAGGCAGGAGAATCGCTTGAACCTAGGAGGTGGAGGTTGCAGTGAGCCAAGACTACGCCACTGCACTCCAACCTGGGCGAGAAGAGTAAATCTCCATCTCAAAAAAAAGAACACATATGGTTAACAGAAATAAAACACTATTATATAATCAAGAGTATAAGAAAACCTGTTTTCTAGGCAGCACAGCTCTATCACCAAAAAGCAAATAACCTTGAATGAGTACTAGAGATACTTGTGCCTCAGTTTCCTCCTATGCAAATAAAACATGGAATCAGAATATTCTAAATTATGTCCTAAAGATCTAAGTATTAGTCTTAATATTTCAAGTCATACCAGCTAATCTGCCCAAGATCCACAGTTCCCCAGGATTGAGTACATGTCAGGCTGCAGGGTCTTTTCTTGTATCTTGGTTTTGTATATGTTAGGAAAAAAACATTCACTATCTCAATCAGATGTTATAAATAATTTGAACAAAAGCTCTGTTAAGTCTTATTTAGCTAAAGTATCAGCCAGAAGTAAGCACCTCCTAGCATGAAGGCTGACATTTTAATGAAATAAAGATGACCAAGTGATACTTAAAAGCATCTGAATCATAGCTTCATGATTTGGTCCTCAGATGGCATGAGGCCCCCCATTCTCACAGACAAGAAAACTGTGGTCAAGAGAGTTTGTCTGTAGTTCACAGAGCTACCTAGTCAAACTATCATGAGAAACCATTTTCTAATTCCAAGATCAGTACTCTTTCACCCAAACATGTTAGCTCATTTCCACATGAGAAAATCAAACCAGCAACCCAGACTGTATGCCTCAGTTTGCACTTCAGACGCATACATTACATTATAAGTAAAACAGAAAATAAGCTATTATACACAAGATCTTAAAACATCATCACAAGCTCACTTACAGCACTCAACGGGTATAGAGGCTATCTGCAGAGAAAGGACTTTTCCACTGGGCTGTGGGATGTGTACACGAAACACAAGTCGTACTCTAGTATTCTTTCTGCCAATATCAGTTTCTCCTTTTCGAAGTTCTATATCTGAATTGCGGAGTTTCAAAATACCTGCACAATCAATACTAAAGAGAAAAATATAAAAATTTAATTTGTTTATTGATAATCGTGGTTATAAACAACTCAACTACATAGAAATTGTTAATTTGTCAGAAAAAAACTACCCAAAATTAGGTCAAAAAGGAAAATATGTATGATTGCTTTCTCTGCTAAACTGAAGTTTAGGCATTAAAAACATTTTTGTATGATAAAGTGCAAAACTAAGTATAGTAGATTGTCTGCAAAGTTAATAATTCCTCTTCATTCCAGTATTTGCATGCCTTTCCTACTGCCATTAAGACGTAGAATATCTATGCCTGCTCTCCTTGAGAACTGGCCTATGACTTGCTTTGACAAATGGAGTGTGGCCAAGTGACAATACGCAAGTTATGAGCCTAGCACTGAAGAAGGCTGGTAACTTCCACTTTTGCTATCTTGGAGTCCTGAGTAAGAAGTCCAACTAGCATGGTGCAGAGAAAGGCCCAGACAATCCCTAACCACTCCAGCCACCCTAGCCATTTTGGATGTTTAACCCTAGCTGAGCTCCCACTTAATCCAGGTACTTAAGTGACCCCAGCTGACACCATGTGAATGGACTAGCTGAGCTCAGTCAACCCAAAGAATCATGCAAAATAATAGAGTGATTACTATAAGCCATTAAATTTACGGAGTGTTAGCACTAGACAGCTGAAATAAAGTAAAGACTCTTTAATTCTATACATGTAACTAGGTCAGAACAACAAATAATTCATCAACAGCATATTTAGGCTTTTATAGTGATGTATTTATTAATAAAAACAATCCATCAGGCTAAAATCCTTGAATTTCTAAGGAATGCACATATAAGATGAAGGTTCTGCATTTAAGGTATAACGTTTCATCATCTGCTAACTTTATTATTAAGTATGACTGTTTAACACACTATTATGGCAGGAAACAACAGAAGCTACAAAATACCTTTGTTATTCACATATTAGAAGCATAAAGCAAATGGAAACTAATTATGATCAAATATACTAGTTAACCTTGCTAACAAGGCATTCCTTGTTATCTGTCCTCTTACTGGATCTATTAACAGTTCCAACCCTAATGCTTATTGCACAGAGGCTGCAGAAGTCACTTTGAAGGACAATATGTTTCACAACTAGGATACCACGACAAGAACCGGCCGGGCACAGTAGCTCATGCCTGTAATCCCAGCACTCTGGGAGGCCAAGGTGAGTGGATCACCTGAGGTCAGTATTTCGAGACCAGCCTGGCCAACACGGTGAAACTCTGTCTCTGCTAAAATACAAAAATTAGCCAGGCATGGTGGCATGTGCCTGTAGTCTCAGCTACTTGGGAGGCCGAGGCAGGAAAACTGCTTGAGCCCAGGAGGCAGAGGTTGCAATGAGCCGAGATCACGCCACTGCACTCCAGCCTGGGCAACAGAGCGAGACTCCATCTCCACCAAAAAAAAAAAAAAAAGAAAAAGAAAAAAAAAAAAAGACAACCAGTAAAACAGAAGGCAGAATCCCAAAAGGAATTAAGCCACTCAAAATTTTTCATCTTCAGAAAGACACAGGAGAAGAATTTTTTAAAATGCAACAATTTTGAAAACTAAAAAAGCATTTGCCATTTATAGATAACAAATTATATAACTGATATTGAACAACTGCACTTTAGCTCAAAGCAGTATTGATCAAGTTATATCAAATTAGTGATTATTCATGTTAACATGCCAACATGGGTCTTCAGGGGAAATAGCAGAGATCATCTGTGTTATTAAGTACTGAGCAAAGGCATTCTAGCAGCAAGCTAAGTTCCTAATAGATGTGAAATCACAGTACCAGAAAGTACATCTGAAAACTCTTAAATGCAAAAAAACAAAAAAGCAAGCAAAATAAAACAAGAAAAAAACTCTTATGTAGCAGTGAAAATAAGTATTAAATTATCTTTAAAACTACATTTATTTATTTATTTTATTATTTTTTTAATTTTTTTGAGACGCAGTCTTGCTGTGTCGCCAGGGTGGAGTGCAGTGGCGCCATCTTGGCTTACTACAACCTCCGCCTCCCGGGTTCAAGGGATTCTCCTGCCTCAGCCTCCCAAGTAGCTGGGATTACAGGCATGCACCACCACGCCCAGCTAATTTTTTTGTATTTTCAGTAGAGACGGTGTTTCACCATGTTGGCCAAAATGGTCTCAATCTCCTGATCTCGTGATCCGCCCACCTCAGCCTCCCAAAGAGCTGGGATTACAGGCATGAGCCACCACGCCATTTTAAATCAAGGTGTAGCACTGCTACATCAATATTAATCCAATGTTAAAAAACAGAGGGGCTGCAAAGAGCTAAGGCAATAAATACTGGCATCCTATATTTAAAGCATCTTGTAGGGTAGCTCTATGGCTTATGGGTTAGTGTAATGGTCTTAAAAAAGGGATTAGGCTTGAAATAACCAAGCCCGTGGCTTAGTAGGCAGAACCAAGGGAATATCTACTAATTTTTCCACACCTTATTGCCTTAAGAGAACAGTAAAGACACTTAATACATACTTAAGGCTCACTTATGCATAAATTATTTTGAACCATGGTCTTATCTATCACCTGGGAATTTTAAACCTACCATTATCTGGAACTATATTATATTCAACCACTGTACTGGATAATATAGTTACATTCAACAAGCTACTAGGATACTAGTTTATCCTAGCAATTAGCTACTGAGTAAACAGGCTGATTCATCTTTAGCTACCCTGTTATCTACAGTACCTAAAAAAGGTTTCTTAGGTTTAGTAACTTCCTAGTTGCCCCTTATTTAATCCTTTCTCCAACATACATAATGCTTGGGTCCTACAGAACTCCTGTTCCACAATCTACCAGTACAGAGCAGACAGAATGGTCAAGAAGTTTCAGGTATGTGTGTGGTAGGGTTGCAGGAGGAGGACTAGGTGTATGTTACTAGTCATAGTGGTATTTCTGCAGCCTGGTCCTTTCTGGTCTAATATACACAGTATGTGCTAGATCTGGTTGAGGAAGGGACATAAATTATGACTATTACCCTTGTTCCGTGTGCTAGTAAATGGCAAATGATGGAGACAGGTAAATTTAGATGCTACTGCTCCAATTCTTTCATATTATTTGGGATATGAGCCTTTCTCAATTTCTTGATAATTTTTCATAGAAATTATTGTACTCTTTTCTATTTATTGGTTTACATATTATTTTCAGAAAGGATATGAGGCATTTAACAATATAGATACAAATAAAGCCAAGGAAAAATAAATAGAAAAAATTTTAAAACACAATAGGAAGTAAACTCCAAATCTAGAGTTGTACAAATTACTATAATTACTGTAAATGGGCTTGACTATGAAGTTCCTGGAAGCCAAGGCAAAAAGTAAATGTGATAAAGTTGTTATAGGCCGCTTGTTGTATGGTAAAGCAAAATCCACCATGCCATCGGGAAACACTAACTTTTTCCTTTAAGTTGAAAGGACTGTGTTTGTGTGTGCATGCACACACACATGCAATAGTGATCAACCTAAGAGAAACTGTCTTTAATAGTGGTTTTTCAGATTATGAAGTATGTTTATGGCTATTTCTCATACTGTCCCTCAAGCCAAGTTAAGAAACAGAATAAACTTGTGATTTTTCTATTTAACTTGATTCGAATATCGTGCTTTGAATATCCAGAGGAATGAATGCAAACATGGCCTGCAAACTATCATCTAGGGACCAATTTCCTAAGTTTTTGGAAAAAGATAGTTCGAAGGTGATTTTTAAATTTCCCTCTACAGCTGACTAATCACATATCACATGCTTCTGATGCCATATAAAAAAGTAAGATCCCAGAACAAAAGGGAAGAAGCCTATTTGTATTCTCATTCAGAGGTTGGGCATCTTACCTTATTTGAAAATGTGTCCAATAGGATGCCTGGTGTCAGTATTTTTCTCAAGAAAGTTTTGCTCGAGTATCTGAATAAATACAGGCTGAGATTCCAAAGTTCTTTCTACATTATAGAACACAAATGTTTAAGGCCGGTGCAGTGGCTCACATCTATAATCCTAGCATTTTGGGAGGCTAAAGCGAGTGGACTGCTTGAGGCCAGGAGGTCGAGACCAGCCTGGTCAACATGGCAAAACCCTGTCTCTACTAAAAATACAAAAATTAGCCAGGAGTGGTGGTGCACGTGTGCAATCTCAGCTACTTGGGTGGCTGAAGCACAAGAATCATTTGAGCCTGGGAGGCAGAGGTTGTAGTGAGCCAAGATGGTGCCACTGCACTCCAGCCTGGGCAACAGATTTAGACAGTCTAAAAAAAAAAAAAAAATTTAAGAGTAGAGATTATCAGCTAGCTGTCTGCCTTTGCTGTGAAAAAACTCTGTCATAGCCCCTATGCAACGATTTGCTGGGTTGGGTTCTTGAGTACTGTCCATTTGAACCAAAGCAGGCAAAAATAAGATTTTATTTAAATTTATATTAACTTTTCTGGTAATAAATAACAGAATAAGGGGTTTTTTTTTGTTTTTTTTGTTTGTTTGTTTTTTTGAGACTAAGTCTCACTCTGTCGCCCAGGCTGGAGTGCAATGGCGCAACCTGGGGTCACAACAACCTCTGCCTCCTGGGTTCAAGCGATTCTCAAGCCTCAACCTCCTGAGCAGCTGGGACTACAGACAGGACCACTATGCCCAGCTAATTTTTCTATTTTTTAGTAGAGTTGGGGTTTCACCATATTGGCCAGGCTGGTCTCGAACTCCTGACCTCAAGTGATCCGCCCAAAATAAGTTATGTATTGAGGCAACTTTTATTTTACCTAATAGAAACATATCATTTTGTATGTCCTCAGGGGGTACACTCAGCTCATCTAAAAAGTTTATTTAAATATAAATTTAAGTGAAGAGAGCTCAAGACTGAAATCCGATTTTTTTGTTTTTTTTTTTTTCGAGTTGGAGTTTCACTCTTGTTGCAATGGAGTGACCTCAGCTCACTGCAGCCTCCACCTCCGGGGTTCAAGCAATTCTCCTGCCTCAGCCTTCCGAGTAGCTGGGATTATAGGCGCCCGCCACCACACCCAGCTAATTTTTTGTATTTTTAGCAGAGACAGGGTTTCACCATGTTGGCCAGGCTGGTCTCAAACTCCTGGCCTCAGGTAATCCGCCCGCCTCGGCCTCCCAAAGTGCTGGGATAATAGGTGTGAGCCACTGCGCCCAGCTGAAATTTGTTTTATAGGACTGTTCTTGCAATAGCATGGGATGGATGTTATTCCTGCCTTAAGAAAGGTCTGTGGGCCAGGAGTGATGGCTCACGCCTGTAATCCCAGCACTTTGGGAGGCCAAGAGGGGTGGATCACGAGGTCAGGAGATCATGACCATCCTGGCTAACACAGTGAAACCCCGTCTCTACTAAAAATACAAAAAAATTAGCCGGGAGTGGTGGCGGGTGCCTCTAGTCCCAGCTACTCACGAGGCTGGGGCAGGAGAATGGCATCATCAACCCAGGAGGCGGAGCTTGCGTGAGCCGAGACTGCACCACTGCACTCCAACCTGGGCCACAGAGCGAGATTCCATCTCGAAAAAATAAATAAAAATTAAAAAAAAAAGAAAGGTCTGTAGTGTAGTTTGAAACAATTTCTGTAATAAAAATCTAAGTTTCCCATGTCTGGTTGTGCCTACTACCCATTGATAGGTGCCTACTCAATATCCTTTCTTTTCTTCTTCCTTAGTAACAGGCCCCTACATTGCTTTGTTTTTTGTTTTAAAAGATAGGATCTCACTCTTGCCCAGGCTGGAGTGTAGTGGCACTATCTCGACTAACTGCAACCTCTGCCTCCCGGGCAAGTGATCCTCCCACCTCAGTCTCCCAAGTAGCTGGGACTACAGACAGGCGCCACTGCAACCGGCTAATTTTTGTAATTTTAGTAGAGACAGGGTTTCGCCACGTTGCTCAGGCTGGTCTCAAACTCCTGAGCTCGGGTGATCTGCCTGCCTTGGCCTCCCAAAGTACTGAGATTACAGGCATGAGCCACGGTGCTCAGCCTCCCTAAATTATTTGAGGTGACAATGTGTTCTGGTAAATATAACATGTGTTCCTTACATATAAGCATGATCAATGAGATGCAGAGTTGTTACGAAGGTCTTAGGAAAAGGCTCTTAAAAGAGGATTTGACACCGGTGGGAGTTCCCTTTTACCCTTCCTCCACACTTTTCTCCTTATTATCCCTTCTGGTAATAAGGATGTCATGGCTAGTGCTCCAGCAGCCATTTTAGATCATAAGACAATCTTTAGGATGGAAACCACATGCTAAAGATGGCAAAGAAGAAAAAACTTGCTTGGGGCCCTAATGACTTATGCAGCTACTGTGCTAGCCCTAAAATATCTATCTGTATATTTCTTTTATGTGATAAAACACTAAACCTCTAACTGTTCAAGCCACTGCATATCAGGTTTCTATTACAGGCAACTATATATAATCCTAACTAATCCTTTTGTACAAAACTCTATTGCATTCTCATTCAGAAGTTGGCCACCTCATCTTATTTGGAAATGTGTCAAGTGGGATGCCTGGAGGTAAAGTCAAAAGTTTTCCTTAAGGAAATAAAACAATCATAATTGTATCATAATTGTTTATTTATTGTCTACCCTATTAGATAAACTGTGAGCCATTTGATGAAAGTCCAGATACAGTATTTATATCCCTATCACCTAGGATATGGCTTGGCTGGTAATATATAGTATAAAAACACTTACTGAATTGAATTTTCCTTCTGGAAATATGCTACCACTCTTAGAAAATGTACTAAATGTACATTATTTACGTAATGCCATTTAGAACAATATTTTATATTTATATTCAAAAATATATTTACTTTTTTCTGAAAGTATAGAGAAAAAAAGAACTGCACATTTTAGGTATATTTCAAAATACCTGGCTGACATATTGTTTTCAGGAAGAAGAGGAACTTCCAGAACTTTTGTACTGGCAATTATTATCTCTTGGCTTGCAGTAGCGACTGTCTTCCCAGTGATTCGATGCACCTGGTAAAATGCATGAGGTCGTAAATATCGATCATCTGCTGTCCCAATAAACATTTGTAGATTTATCGGCTTTTCATTATAGCCCAGGAGCTAATCAGGAAAAAGAAACACAGAAAAGCACAATTCATTATCCATGCATTTTACAATATGTCAACAATTGTAAGTCTATTATATCTCTATCATATACTATTGATACACAAAATGTTATTTCAAAAAATACAAACAAAAGTAACCAGTGAGCAGCCCTCCAAATTTCCAAATTAGTTTAATAAATAAAACACTGGAATGTGTTACATAAAGGAATGTAGTTTTTTTTTTTTTTAAGATAAGTATCTAGATCAACCAAAACTGTACAAAGCTTTCTGACTGCTATAGAAAACACAAAAGAAATACTGATTCTGTACTCTGGGCAACATTAACCATTCAGACCGGACCTAAAGATTTGGGTATATAGGAAGGTCCTCTAACAGACTGTTAAATCGGAGACACTTTGTTTTAGTAGAAAGAGTCTGAAAACCCCTATTCCATATATTATAAACTTACAATTTTATAAGTATAAACTTACAGACCCCAAGCAGCCTAGCTAAGGCTAAAACTGAAATGAGATTTTGAGCTGCCACCAACCACAGGGAGACAAGTTTTCCAGGCTGACTCCAACCAAGTTAAATGCCTACTTAAGCAAACAACTTCAACAATCTTCGGGAAAGAGAGAGGGAGAGAGGGAGAGAAGGAGGAGAGAGAGAAAGAGACTGAGAGAGAAAATCTGTCTGTACCTTTGTTTTCTATGCTTTTTTTTTTCTTTTTTATTGCCTAATTGCTCTGGCTAGGACTTCTAGCATAAGGCTGAATTGCAGTAGTGAAAGAAGGCATCCTTGTCTTGTTCCTGACGTTAGAGGGAAACCTTTCCGTCTTTAACCATTAAGTATGATATTAGGTGTGAGTTTTTCAAGAATCCTCTTGATCACACTAAGTTTCCCTCTATTTTCAGTTTGCTGCTTTGTTTTGTTTCATTTTGTTTTGTTTTTTGAGATGGAGTCTCGCTCTGTCGCCCAGGCTGGAGTACAGTGGTACGATCTCTGCTCACTGCAACTTCTGCCTCCTGGGTTCAAGCGATTTTCCTGCCTCAGCCTCCCGAGTAGCTGGGATTACAGGCACCCACCAACATTCCCGGCTAATTTTTGTATTTTTAGTACAGATGGGGTTTCACCATGTTGGCCAGGCCTATCTGAACTCCTGACCTCAGGTGATCTGCCCGCCTCGACCTCCCAAAGTGCTGAGATTACAGGTGTGAGTGACTGTGCCCAGCTATTTTGCTTTTTTTAAATCATGAAAGCCTGCTGAATTTCGTCAAAGGTTTTTTTCTCTATCAACTGAGATGACCACATGGTTTTTCTCTTCATTCTACTAATGTGGTATATTACATAGATTAATTTTCATATTTTGAACCACTCTTGCTTTCCTGGGATAGATCCCACTTGATCATGGTGTATAAACTTTTGTAGTGTGCTGATGGATTTGGTTGCTGAGCATTTTGTTGAAGACTGTTGCATGTATATTCATGAATGATATTGGTTTGCAGTTTTCTTCTCTTGTATCTTTGTCCCCATCATTATCCATTTGTTTTTGTTTTTGTTGTTATTGTTGTTGTTGTTTTTGAGATGAAGTCTCACTCTTGTCCCCCAGGCTGGAGTGCAGTGACACGATCTCAGTCCACTGCAACCTCTGCCTCCCAGGTTCAAGCGATTCTCTTGCCTCAGCCTCCCGAGAAGCTGGGATTGATTACAGGCACCTGCCATCACACTCAGCTAATTTTTGTATTTTTAGTAAAGACGAGATTTCACCATGTTGGCCAGGCTGGTCTCAAACTCCTGACCTCAGGCGATCCACCCTTCTCCCAAAGTGCTGGGATTACAGGCGTGAGCCAATGCACCCAGCCAGTCCATTTAACTTAAAATAAAAAACTGTCTCTGCCCTACTGAAATTCCTCCATCTTTTCATGTATACGGAATCCACCTTTTCCTCAAGGTAATTTAGGATTCTTATTATAGTAATTCTAAAGTCTCTTTCCAATATCTAATCTAAGCCTTCTCTCAGTCTGCTACCATTGAGTGTTTTCTCTCTTTAATGTGGGCCACATTTTCTTGTGTGTGTACGGTTGTTTATTGTTTTAATGGACATTTAGTATAAAAAAAGTCTAGAGACTCAAGCAGAAAGTATTTACCTCCAGAAAGGGGCATGCTATTTCTTTTGTAAGGTCATAGTTCTTAAACTGTGTCTGGACTTCAACTGAAGCTATAGTCTGATTCAGTATAGCACTGGCTTTAAAGGCCTGGCGGGTGGAATGTCTCTCTCTTCTGCCTGGTGAGGAATCTGAGAGCTGGCCAGATTCCAGAGATCTACCTATGCTTCACAACCAAGTCTCTGGTCCTTGAAACTGTTGGAAGACCTTCTTCTGATTTACCACCTGGCTGATGATTTTTTAATCTACGAGGAGTTCTCTATGCTCTTCAGTCTTGCTCTTTATTTCTGAGCCTCAGGGTATCTCTTCAGCCATGTTACTAGATCTTGGGTTTTTTGAGATTGGCTTGGAGAGACTTCTTTCAGCTCTCCTGATAATACTTCAGTCTTTGTAAATGACAGCCTAAGTGCCTAAGGGTTTCTGCCTTCGGCAGGTAAAACTATGAAATGAGGGGGTCTCACTTCTCCTGCCATGCCTCCTCCTCCTTGGGATGGTAGCCTCCTTGTATTTGGTGGAGTCTTACAGGTGAGTTTTATTCCCGCCTACTTGCCCAGCCTTGGCTTTACAGTGGAATTTGTAACCAGGCAACTTCACAATTTATTGGTTATCCTCCCTGTACCCAGAAGAAGACATTAAGACTTTTGCCTATTATTAGGTAATGTAATTTTACCCAGGATAGTTTTCAGTCCTGTAACATTTATAAAGAAGCAATTAAAGCCTGGACTATTGCAATAGCCTTGTAACTGCTCTCTGTCTTCCCTCTTGTTGCCCTATAGCCCATTCTCTATCCAAGAGTCAGAATAAACTTGTTAACATGAATTGGATAACTTTGACTCCCCTCCTCAGAACTCTCTAATGGCTTCCCTCCACATTTAGAACAAATTCAAATTCCCTATGATGGTTTACACAGCATAAGATGATTAGGGCCCTGGCTAAACTGTTGGCCTTACCCTTTCCACAGTCTGCTCTAGCCTTGCTGGCCTTATTGTATGAACCACTCAAGCTCATTCCTAATGTCAGGGCTTTCACACTTAATATTTTATGCCTCTGAAATATCATTCCCTCTGATCTTCATATTACTTGACTTGATTCAGATACGTAAAGGTCAGTTCCCTGAGAGGAGACTACAATATTTAAAATATAATATCTGAGTCTCCTTATCTTGTGCTTGCCTACATCCTATATTAAGAATAAATTCCTGCCCTTTCAGGAGCTTCAGGTAAGCATATGATAAAAATCAATTAAGCCTCTATGACAAAGGATGAAATCATGGAAACAAGTTAAGAGGGCTGAGGCACTAAAATCATGTGTGCTGAAAGTTTAAACTAGGGTGGAAGCAGGATCATAAATAGAAAATAGAAATGGAAAGGGATGAATGAATGGAAAGGATGAATGAATCTTTCCTAGAAGGCCCTAAAGAGATTTTCGTAACTAACTATACACAGAATAATAGAGGGATTGAATAAGTCAGATCTGAGCTTCAGTACCCAGGAGAATGATGGTATCACTAGGAAACAAAGTATAAGGCTGGCCATCATGGCTCACACCAGTAATCTCAACACTTTGGGAGGCTGAGGCAGGAGGACTGCTTGAGGCCAGGAGTTCAAGACCAACAACACAATGAGACCCCCATCTCCACATACACACACACACACACACACACACACTAGCTGAGCATGGTGGTGTGCTCCTGTAGTCCTAGCTACTTGGAAGGCTGAGGTGGGAGGGCTGCCTGATCCCAGGAGTTCAAGGTTACAGTGAGCTATGATTATGCCACTAAACTCCAGCCTGGGCGACAGAGTGTGAGACTTTGTCTCTTAAAAAAATAATAATGTGGGCTGGGCACGGTGGCTCACACCTGTAATCCCAGCACTTTGGGAGGCCAAGGCGGACAGATCACAAGGTCAGGAGATCGAGACCATCCTGGCTAACACGGTAAAACCCCGTCTCTACTAAAAATACAAAAAATTAGCTGGGCATGGTGGCAGGTGCCTGTAGTCCCACCTACTTGGGAGGCTGAGGCAGGAGAATGGAGTGAATCCAGGAGGCGGAGCCTGCAGTGAGCCAAGATTGGGCCACTGTACTCCAGCTTGGGCGACAGAGCGAGACTCTGTCTCAAAAAATAATAATAATAATGTGAAGTCACTGATTTTGGAAAAAGATTAATGTTGTCAATGCTGGTCACACCATAGTCGAGGTAACAGTGAGACATCTATATGGAAATGTGAGGCTACATAAGATGTATATGCTTTTTTTTTTTTTTTTTTTTGAGACGGAGTCTTGCTCTGTCGCCCAGGCTGGAGTGCAGTGGCACGATCTCGGCTCACTGCAAGCTGTGCCTCCCGGGTTCACGCCATTCTCCTGCCTCAGCCTCTCCAAGTAGCTGGGACTACAGGCGCCCGCCACCACGCCCGGCTAATTTTTTTTTTTTTGTATTTTTAGTAGAGACGGGGTTTCACCGTGGTCTCCATCTCCTGACCTCGTGATCCGCCCGCCTCGGCCTCCCAAATGCTGGGATTACAGGCTTGAGCCACCGCATCCAGCCAAGATGTATATGCTTTTAGCCCAGCCATAATGCTATGGCATAATAAACACAATGCTTTACTATCTAACTTTTTTTTTTTGGCGGGGGGGATGGAGTCTCACTCTGTCACCCAGGCTGGAGTGCAATGGCGCAATCCTGGCTCACTGCAACCTCTGCCTCCTGGGTTCAAGCGATTCTCCTGACTCAGCCTCCCAAGCAGCTGGGACTACAGGTGTGCGCCACCATGCCCGGCTAAATTTTTGTATTTTTAGTAGAGACAGGGTTTCACCATGTTGGCCACGCTGGTCTTGAACTCCTGGCCTCAGGTGATCCACCTGCCTTGGCCTCCCAAAGTGCTGAGATTACAAGTGTGAGCCACTGCACCCAGCCTGCTATCTAATTTGATAACAAGATAACACACAGTCCACTGTGCCTCAAACGAATGACATTCGATATCTGCTTTTTCTTGTTTTGACATGATGAGTATGTACTGATTATTATTTTTTTAAAGTCCCAATGCAGCAATACTTGTGGCACTTGAAACACTATTGCGTTTTAACTGCATCACTGTGATTTGTACTGCCCTGAGCGGTAGTGTGAAGTGATGAGAGTGCCACTTATGTTCTCTGTCTTACTCAACTCTGTCGTTGTAACACAAAAGTAACCAGTCAATACATAAATGAAAAACAATCGTTATGGATGGTTAGTTTGGAATTCCACATAGTTTTCACATCAGAAAATAGTATTCTTTTAATTTTTTTCTCCAACCATGTAAAAATGTATAAAAACCACTCCTGGTTCACAAGCTGTACAAAAACAGGTAGAGCCAGACGTGAAGGCATGCACCTGTAGTCCCAGCTACCTGAAAGACTGAGGCAGGAGGATTATTCCTGCCTCTGAGGCCAGTTAAAGGCTGCAGTGAGCTATGATTGCACGACTACACTCCAGCCGGGGCGACAGTGCAAGACTCTTTCTCTTTAAAAACAAAACACCAGGTGTAGGGCCCATTTTGGCCTATAAAAGCCACAGTTTGATAACCCCTGGTCTAGAATGGTATTTCTTTTTCTTCTGAGCAAATGCTTTAATATCCAGTAGAATTATACCTTTTTTTTTTTTTTGAGACAGAGTCTCGCTCTGTTGCCCAGGCTGGAGTGCTGTGGCGTGATCTCGGCTCACTGCAATATTCACTTCCCCGGTTCAAGCAATTCTCCTGCCTCAGCCTCCCTAGTAGCTGGGACTGCAGGCACATACTACCATGCCCGGCTAATTTTTTTTTTTTTTTTTTTTTTTTTGTATCTTTAGCAGAGACGGCGTTTCACCATGTTGGCCAGGCTGGTCTTGAACTCCTGACCTCAAGTGATCCGTCCACCTCGACCTCCCAAAGTGCTGGGATTATAGGCGTGAGCCACTGCACCCGGCCTTTTTTTTTTTTTTTTGAAACAGAGCCTCACTCACTTTGTCAGGTTAGAGTGCAGTGGCGCCGTCGAGGCTCACTGGAACCTCCGCCTCACAGGTTCAAGTGATTCTCCTGCCTCAGCCTTCTGAGTAGCTGGGATTACAGGTGCCTGCCATCACACCCAGCTAATTTTTGTATTTTTAGTAGAGACGGGGTTTCACCATGTTGGCCAGGCTCGTCTCGAACTCCTGGCCTCTGGTGACCCACCCTCCTCGGCCTCCCAAAGTGCTGGGATTACAGGCGTGAGCCACTGTGCCCGGCTTAGAATGGTATTTCTTAACTTGGACAGTATCACCCTCTGCAGGGGAGGGTGGTGGTGGAACAGAGGCATTTTTTAAATGTTGTGAATATGTGTTTAGTTGCCAACATGATAAGTGAGGTGCACTATAGGTACTTAAGGAGAAGGGGCCAGAGATTCAACTTTATCTCAATACATGGGATAACTATAGTTCTTCAAAGTGAATCGTCTACATCTCACAGAATTTGAGAATATCCCATCAGACATTCATGTATAAGGAAAATGTTTATAAACTTAGAACTACTTAGTATATATATATTAATACCCCCAAATGATGCAATTTTAACATACATGAATTTTTCATGAGTACAACTTACCATGTAAAGAGTTCATCATTTCAGAAAATCATGTCATTGTCAGTAATGCCACTCAGGGAATTTAAGGTGATGATCAACACGCCTGCCTTTGTACCTGGCAACACTCACACTGATAGTGCAGGTGTAAGTGTCCAACTACTTCACTGTGTCTTCTATAGTCATTATTAAGCAGGTGTTAAGTGTCCAACTACTTCACTGTATCTTCTATAGTCATTATCAAGCCTTTTCACTTTGAAACTTTTTTTTTTTTTAAGATGGGGGTCCCACTATTTTGCTCAAGCTGGTCTCGAACTCCTTGACTCAAACGTCCTCCTGCCTCAGCCACCCAAGTAGCTGTGATTACAGGTGTGAGCTACAATGCCTAGCCATACTTTTAAACTACTATATTAGTCCATTCTCATACTGCTATAAGAAACTGCCCGAGATGGGGTAATTTATAAAGGAAAGAGGTTTAATTGACCCACAGTCCCCCATGGCTAGGGGGCCTCAGGAAACTTACAGTCATGGTGGAAGGTAAAGAGGAACCAAGGCACCTTCTTCACAAGGTGGCAGGAGGGAGAATGAATACAGGAAAAACTACCAAACACTTACAAAGCCATCAGATCTCATGAGAACTCACTATCAAGAGAACAGCACAGGGAAACCGCCCCAATAATTCAATTACCCCCATCTGGTCTCTCCCTTCACACGTGGGAATTATGGGGATTACAATTCAAGATGAGATTTTGGGTGAAGACATAGCCAAACCACATCAACTATAATTTAGTTTATATATTTATTTTTCTCTTAATAGTACTGCATTATAACTGATATTCTTAAAATTATACATGTAGTCAATTATATCACTTTTTTTTTTTTTTGATTCAGGGTCTCGTTATGTCACCTAAGCTAGATAGCGACGGCACAATCATAGCTCATCACAACCCTGAGCTTCTGGGCTCAAAGGATCCTTCCACTTCAGTCTCTACAGTAGCTAGCACATCAGGAGTGTGCCTCCAAACCTAGCTTTTTTTTTTTTTTTGTAGATATAGAAGTCCCACTAGGTTGCCCTGGCTGGTCTTAAACTCTTGGTTTCAAGTGATCCTCCTGCCTTGGCCTTCCAAAATGCTGGTATTACAGGCATGAGCCACTGTGCCTGGCCTAATTGTATTATCTTTAAATTTCCATTTCAAGTTAATAAAGTAGCATTACAAAATGGATGTGGGTCTTTTTTTTGAGTGGGGCTAGGTCTGATAGAGTTTAGAACCACTGATCTAGAAGACTTGTAAACAAAGAGGCACAAAGACCTCAGGATATAACCACCAAAGGTTTATTATAATGTTTTGCAACAGGCAAGATTCTTTATTATAATTCATACTGCAGAAACAATTCCAGATTCAAGGAAGATGACAAATCGTAATTCCAACTGCCCTTCTCAAAGGATATAAGTAGAGCATATAAAGCAGGAAAAAATAGCTAATAAATAAATGGAAAAATGCTCAATCTTATTAGATATCACATAAATAAGAAAACCACTTTTAACCTATCAAAAAAGCAAAGAACAGAGAAGTGGTAATAGTCTACACAGACAACTTTTCCCCTTTGTGGCTGTTTATATGATTTGCTCATTTTCTGTTTCTATTTTAGTATTATTAATTTTACAAGCCCTTTAGATATACTAAGCATATTAACCCTTTGTCTGCCTTACAAGTTATAAATATGGTTTTGTTTTCCATTTATCACCAATTCTGATCAATTTCTGCTCCTCAAAAGGGAACCATTTGTAACCCTTTTCACTGTTTCTTTTGGAACTTACTTCCATATTTCTAAGGAACATGTTAATACTGCTATTTCCTAATGTTTTTCAAGGTTAGATATATTATCTTTTGAACTTTCAATGTTCGCATTATAACTGTATACATGTTACTTGCAGCTCAGCCATGTAGTGTATTTTAATTATATTTCCTTTTTCTGCATAAACAAAAATCCAAAGTAACAGTAACTTAAACATGTTAAAAGTAAAGTTTATTTCTTAGAATCTACAGGTCTTTTCTACTGGACCAGTGAGTTTGCCTAAACACATCCTGCAGTCTTCTGCCTAGGGAGCATAATAAACCTATTGCAAGCATTGTGGGAACTAATAAAACGGTCAGAGGTCTCACTATTCAGTATGCAGACTTCCATTATGCCTTCCGTTCCACCCCCACCCCATTTTAAGAACAGATCATTAAGCCTTGCCTTTAGCTCTTCTAGAATCTAGAACCTCCACTTCATTCTCTCTACAGAATCACCAGATTCTCTCAGGGTAAGACAGGCATTATCACTAGGCTGTACCACACAGGAAAGAAACATCTGGGAAATTTAACTCCTTTTTAAATTCAATTTAATTTTTTTTTCTTTTTGAGATGGAGTCTCACTGTGTTGCCCAGGCTGGAGTGCAGTGGCGCTGCAACCTCCACCTCCCAGGTTCAAGCAATTCTCCTACCTCGGCCTCCTGAGTAGCTGGAACTACAGGCATGAGCCACCATGCCCAGCTAATTTTTTGTATTTTTAGTAGAGACAGGGTTTCACCATGTTGGCCAAGTGGTCCCAAACTCCTGTCCTCAAGTGATCCACCCGCCTCAGCCTCCTAAGGTGCTAGGATTACAGGTGTGAACCACCACGCCTAGTCTTCACTCCTTCTTTTATAGACTTTTTATCCAATCTTCTTGTTTTCAGTCTCACCTCACATCCCACTTCCAGAGATATCCAGTACCTCAAATTCCTGAACCTTTCCAGAGTTCTCAGATGCAAAATGACTTGTGCTGCTTGCTTATTGGTTCTTTCTCACCTGCCAGCAGGCTTAAGCTACAGCTGTCTTATGTTTAGTGAAAGTAAACGTGTTCAATTTATTACATCTATGTTTCCATTTTCTGTATATATTTTAATTTTTATGTAGTCAAAAAATCTATCAGTGTTCTCATTTGTAATTTTTTTACACATTTTAGTGTAAAATTAATAAATTTCAAAGCTTTAATTAATAGAAACTATTCCATAAAACTATAAAATGCCAATATGATCACAATAACAAAAACAAAAACTAGGTCAGGCGCGGTGGCTCACACCTGTAATCCCAGCACTTTGGGAGGCCAAGGCAGGTGGATCACCCGAGGTCGGGAGTTCGAGACCAGCCTGACCAACATGGAGAAACCCCATCTCTACTAAAAATACAAAATTAGCCAGGCATGTTGGCGAACGCCTGAAATCCCAGCTACTCAGGAAGACTGAGGCAGGAGGATCACTTGAACCCAGGAGGCGGAGGTTGCAGTGAACCAAGATCGCGCCATTGCACTCCAGCCTGGGCAACAAGAGCAAAACTCTGTCTCTAAATAAATAAATAAATAAATAAACCTTAAATAAATCAATAACTAAAAAGAAATTGGAAAAGTTTGGGCATATATTTTATGTGTGTCTGTGCAAAACCAAATTTCAGCCATTATTCTTTTGGTTTATGTGGCGGCAGATGGGGTAAGTAATAATGCCACATGAGATTCATCCAGATTTATACCCAAAGGTAAAAAAAATGAAGGTAGAGAGTGGGTATAGTTCACTGCATCCTAAAACTCCTGTGGACTATATGTCTTTTTCTTTTTTTTTTTTTCAGTTCACAGATAAAGAATCTGAAGCTAACAATGATTAGGCAACTTCCTCACATTCATCTATTAAGTGATTAGTCATTCCTTTTTGGTATACCTGTTGCTCTTTCATGTTTAATCATAAATTTAACAAATTATTCTACATGACCAACTGTTCATCAGGTGGAGAAATAAACAGCAACAACTTTACCACTTGCCTGTGAGCACTGTGAAGAGGACAGTATCCATCTTGTTATCTCCAGAGCCTAACAGAGCGCCTAGCACATTACAGGCATTCAATCATTGTTGAAAGAATTTTAGAATAACAGAGTACAATTTGGTGAAGCAAAGTAACTCATGAAGTTAGTCAATACATTATTTTTAAAAGAACTGTAGGCAATTTGCTTTTATATAGAAAAGGAAAAAACAAAACAAAAAAAATTATAGGGCATTAAAGTAGCTGGTCAAAATGAGGTAGTTAAATCTAAAATAGAGATACAAATAAAAAATTTTGCTATTACCTATTAAGTTATCCAGATATCAAATAACATACTGGCAAGTACTCTATACCAAAGAATCCTAGTCATATTAGATGGCTGACATGTATAACAGCTTGGCAAAGTCATAAGCCACTTGCTTTTTATACTTTGATAAAATAAACTGATGTTGGGGGAAGGTAATCACTAAGATTTCAAAGGGAATATATTTCGTAACACATATTTTGACCAACATCTGTTCCAGATGTATAATACCATAGCATAAGAAAAATAGGGCTATGCCTTTCTATCTGAGAGATTTTTAAAGGAAGATCAAATAAACTAATTAGACTATTATCCCATCTGATTTCCAGAGAACCATTTATGTTGCAGGCAATAAATAAATTACTACTACTGTTAACACTAGTCTCTAAAAACTTTCACTAGTATCAGTATTCTCTTCAGTCCACCCTCTGCTTCGCAGAAAAAAGTAAGCCAAGCTGTTTGTTATGTTTCTGTATCGTTTCCATAGCAAAGGTCTGTGCCTGCTTAATTTAACTAAAGCTGGAGGGTTAAAGCCTGAAGGTCACTACAGGACAGACTACAGCAACTTCAATAAGAGCAGTTCCATTATCAGTTCTGCTAATTAGTTGGGTGGATGGGCTCTAAATATATTAGACCCATGACAACACACTGTAGGAATACTAAAAATACAAAATTAAATTTCTATAATATAGATTGCTTAAAACGAAAGTATGCATAAAAATGAAAAAATAATACAAACTTCATTTTTCAAATTTCAGTAACTTTTGGGATAAGATTCAAAATATGTATACCTTAATAAAACTTATCACTGTATAATATATAAGCTTTTTTAAAAAAATCCTTTTTTTTCTTTTTCTTTTGGGAGACAAGGTCTTGCTATGTTGCCCAGGCTGGCCTTGAACTCCTGGGATCAAGTAGTGATCCTCTTGCCTCAGTCTCCCAAGTAACTGGGATTACAGAATCACATCACTACACCTGGCTAAAACTTTCATTCTTCTTAAATAATTAGACTCATAGGAAGTTGCAAAAATAGTATGTATATGTACTACAGGTTGAATATCCCTAATCTGAAAATCCAAAATGCTCCAAAATTTGAAACTTTCTGAGCACTGATATGACACACAAAGTAAATGCTCACTGGAACATTTTGGAATTCAGAAGACACTTCCGACTTCTGATCCTAAGCAGACAAGGGATACTATAGCCCCATGTACCCTGCACCTAGCTTCCCCCAACTATAATACAGTACATATACCCACAATATTGAACTGTAGTTAGTACAATATCAAAACCAGGACATTGACACTGATATAATACTGCTAACTAGACTATAGATCTTATTCAGCTGTCATTGTTCTACATGCATTCATTTGCGTGTATAGTTTTATGCAATTTTATCCCATATATAGATTCAAGTAACTACTACCACAGTCAAGATATGAAGAAATTCTCTTGAGCCACCCCTTCATATTTGCACCCCTCAACCTGACCCCATTTCCTGGCACCAATCTATTCTCCATCTCTACAGTTCTGTCATTCTGAAAATATTACATAAATAGAATCATATAGTATATTGACTTTTTTCCACTCAGCATAAGTCTATGGAGAACTGTCCAAGTTGTTGCATGTATCAACAGTTTATTCTTTTATATTGCTGAGTGGTAGTACATTGTATGGATACACCAGAGTTTATTCATGTATTTGGTTTGTTTCTAACCTTGGGCTATTAAAAACAAAGTGTGGCAGAGCGTGGAGGCTCACGCCTGTAATCCCAGCACTTTGGAAGGCTGAAGTGGATGAATTGCTTGAGCTCAGGAGTTCAAAACCAGCCTGCCTGGGCAAGATGGTGAAACCCCATCTCTACAAAAAACATAAAAATAGCTGGGCATGGTGGTGTACACCTGTAGTCCCATATACTAGGAAGACTGAGACGGGAGGACGGCTTGGGCCTGGGAGTCTGAGGCTGCAGTGAGCTGAGATCGCATCACTGCACTCCAGCCTGGGTGATCTGCAATCTGCAGAGCCAGACCCTGACACACACACAAAAAAGAGAGAAAGAAAAGTTGGTTGTTAGGCCAGGCACAGTGGGTCAAGCTTGTGATCCCACGGCAGGGAGGCCAAGGTGGGAGGATCACTTGAGACTAGGAGTTGTAGACCAGCCTGGGCAACATAGTGAGACTGCCATCTCTACAAAAAAAATTTTTTTAAATCAGGTTGAGGCAGCCGTGTGCGGTGGCTCATACCTGTAATCCCAGCACTTTGGGAGGCCGAGGCGGGTGGATCACCTGAGGTCAAGAGTTCCAGACCAGCCTGACCAACATGGTGAAACTCCGTTTCTACTAAAAATGCAAAAATTAGCTGGGCCTGGTGGCAGGCACCTGTAATCCCAGCTACTCGTGCGACTGAGGCAGGAGAATCTCTTGAACCTGGGAGGCGGAGGTTGCAGTGAGCTGAGATGGAGTCACTGCACTCCAGGCTAGGTGACAGAGCGAGACTCCGTCTAAAAAATTAAAAAAAAAAATGAAGTTGAAGCTAGGCACAGTGGCTCATGCCTGTAATCTCAGCACTTTAGGAAGGCAAGGTGGGCGGATCACTTGAGCTCAGGAGTTCAAGACCAGTCTGGGTAACATGGTGAAACACTGTGTCTACAAAAAAAAAATAATGATGATGATAATGATAATACATAGTTGTTACGAATATTATTAACATACCTGCTATTGTGTAAGCATAAGGTTTTTGTTTTTTTTTCTGTTATAAATGCCCAAAAGTGAGATTGGTGGGGCATATGGGAAGCTTAGTTTTTTTCAGAACCTAACAAACGATATTCCAGAGTGGCTGTATCATTTTAACTCTCACTAGCAGTTTATGAAGCATCCAGTTTCTGTGCATCCTTGACAACATTTAGTATTCTATTTTTTATTTTAGCTGTTCTAATACGTATATAATGATAACTCATTGTGGTTTTAATTTGCATTTCCCTAATGGCTGGTGATGTCTGTTCATGTCTTTGGCATATTTTCTAACTGAATTGTTTTTATTGTTGAGTTTTGAGAGTTCTTTATACATTCTAGATACAAGATCTTTGACAGATATATGCTTTGCACGTTTTCTCCGTGTCTGTAGCTTGTCTTTTCATCCTTTTCATAGCATCTTTCACAGAGCTAAAGTTTTTAATTTTGATGAAATCCAATTTGTCAATTTTTTTCTTTTAGGTATGGTGCTTTTGGTATTATGTTCTAGAAATCTTTGCTTAGCCTGAGATCTTAAAGATTTTCTCCTGTTTTCTTCTAAAAGTTTTATATTTTTATGCTTTATTTTTTATGTTATTTTATTTTTTGAGATGGAGTCTCGCTCTGTTGCCCAGGATGGAGTGCAACGGCATGATAGCAGCTTACTGCAGCCTCCACCTCCCGGGTTCAAGCAATTCTCCTGCCTCAGCCTCCAGACTAGCTGGGTCTAGAGGTGAGCACCAGCATGCCCAGCTAATTTTTGTATTTTTTAGTGGAGATGGGGCTTCATTATGTTGGCCAGGTTGGCCTTGAACTCTTGACCTCAGCTCATCTGCCCGCCTCAGTCTCCCAGAATGCTGGGGTCACAGGTGCCTGACCTATGTTTTATAATTAAATCCACAACCCATTTTGAATTAATTTTTGAGAAAGATGTGAGGTTTGGGTTAAGGTTTATTCTTTTGCCTTATGGGTGTCCAATTGCTCCAGCACTATTTACTAAAAAGACAATGTAAAACCTCTTAAAGAATACTCATCTTTGTCTATAAACAGTATGTTACATAGAGTTACTATTACCTATTTTAAATTAAAAATTGACAATTCCAACTGATTTTCACATTTTGAAAAAAGTAGCATATCTCAAGTAATTCCTACAATGCTAATATTTTTTAGCTAAATAAAACCCAATTTTATAACTATATAGCCTTTTTTTCCTTTTTCCTTTTTTTTTTTTTTTTTTTTTTTTTTTTTTTTAAGCAAGGTCTTGCTCTGTTTCCCAGGCTACAGTGCATAACTCACTGCAGCCTCAACCTCCTGGGTCAAGCAATCCTCCCAAGTAGCTGAGACTCCAGGTGGGTACCACCCTGCCTGGTTAAATTTTTTATTTTTATTTTTTGGTAGAGACAGGTTCTCGCACTATTGCTCAGGCTGGTCTCCAACTCCTGGCCTCAAGTGATCCTCTCTCCTCAGCCCCAAGGTACTGGGATTACAGGTGTGAGCCACTTCATGCGGGTACTATATACTTCTTATAATTTATTAATACAGGAAATCCTAGCCAGAACAATCAGACAAGAGAAAGAAGTAAAGGGCATTTAAGTTGGAAAAGAAGAAGTCAAACTATCTCTATTTGCCAAAGATACGATCATATACCTAGGAAACCCTAAAGACTTATTCAAAAGACACCTAGATTTTTTTTTTCTTTTCTGGAGACAAAGTCTCACTCTGTTACCCAGGCTGAAATGCAGTGGCATGATCTCAGCTCACTGCAACCTCTGCCTGCCAGGTTCAAATGATTCTCATGCCTCAGCCTCCCAAGTAGCTAGGATTACAGGCACCCACCACCACGCCCAGCTAATTTTTGTATTTTTAGTAGAGACAGGGTTTCACCATGTTGGCCAGGCTGGTCGCTAACTCCTCCTGACCTCAAGTGATCCACCCACCTCACCTCCCAGTGTTGGGATTACAGGCGTGAGCCACCATGCCAGCCCAACTCCTAGATTTGATAAATGAATCAGTAGCCTCAGGTTACAAAAGCAATGTACAAAAATCGGTAGCACTGCTACACACCGCCACCAACAACAACCAAGCTAAGAATCGAATCAAGAACTCAATAGCTACAACAAAAATACCTAGAAGTGTACTTACACAAGGAGGTGAAAGATCTTTACCAGAACCACAAAACACTGCTGAAAAAAATCATAGATGACACAAACAAATGGAAACACATCCCATGCTCACAGACTGGAAGACTCAGTATCATGAAAATGACCACACTACCCAAGGCAATCTACAGATTCAATGCAATTCCTATCAAAATACCAACATCATCTTTCACAGAATTAGAAAAAAAAAAAATCCTAAAATTCATATGGAACCAAAAAAAAGTCTGCATAGCCAAAGCAATCCTAAGCAAAAAAAAAAAACAAATCTGGAACCATCACATTACCTGACTTCAAATTATACATGGCTATAGTAACCAAAACAGCATAGTACTGGTATAAAAGTAGATATGTAGATTAATAGAACAGAGTAGACAACCTAGGAATAAAGCCAACTACTTACAACCAGCTGATCTTTGACAAAGCATATAAAAACATATATTGAAAAAAGGATACCCTATTAAATAAATGGTGCTGGGAAAACAGGACAGCCACACGTAGAAGAATGAAACTGGATCCCTATCTCTCATCACATATAAAAATCAACTCAAGATGGACTAAAGACTTAAAAGACCCGAAACCATAAAAATCCTAGAGGAAAACCTAGGAAAAACTTCTGGACATCACCCTAGGCAAAGAATTTATGATTAAGACCCCAAAAGCAAATGTAACAAAACCAAAAATAAATAAATGGGGCCTAATTAAACTAAAAAGATTCTGCACTGCAAAAGAAATAATCATTGCAATAAACAGACAACCCACAGAATGGGAGAAAATATTAGCAAACTATACATCCAATAAAGGACTAATACCCAGAATCTACAAGGAACTCAAATCAGCAAGAAAAAAAACAAATAATCCCATCAAAAAGTAGGCAAATGACATGAAAAGACATTTCTCAAAAGAAGAAATACAAATGGCCCACAAACGTATGAAAAAAATGCTCAGCATCATTAACCATCAGGTAAATGCAAATTAAAACCACGATGAGATACCACCTTCCTCCAGCCAGAATGGCCATTAAAAAGTCAAGAAAATAATAGAGGTTGGCATCGATGTGATGAAAAGGGAACACTTGTACACTGCTGGTGGGAATGTAAATTACAAATTAATACAACAATTATGGAAAACAGTATGGAGATTTCTCAAAAAACTAAAAGTAGATCTACCATTCAATCCGACAATCCCACTACCGGGTATCTATACAACGGAAAAGAAATCATTATATCAAAAAGACACCTGCACACATACATTATTCACAGCACAATTAACAACTGCAAAGATATGGAACCAACCTAAACGCCCATCAGCCACTGAGTAGATGAAGAAAATGTGGTATATCTACATCATGGAATGCTACTCAGCCATAAAAAGAATGAGATAATGTCTTTTGCAGCAACTTGGATGGTGCTGAAGGCCATTATTCAAAGTGAAGTAACTCAGGAATGGAAAACCAAATACCACTGGAAAGTCAGTATGTTTTCACATATAAGTGGGAGCAAAGCTATGGGTACACAAAGGCATAAAGAGTGGTATAATGGATATTGTAGACTCAGAAGAGGGTAGGATAGGAGGGGGTGAAGGATAGAAAACTACATATTGGGTACAATGTACACTGCTTGGGTGACCGGTGCACTGAAATCTCAGACTTCACCACTACACAATTCATCCATTTAACAAAAAACCACTTGTACCCCAAAAGCTACTGAAATAAAATATATAAATAATTCATTAATATACTATAGTCTCTGTCTTATGGGCTTCCAAACCAGTAATGTCCAAGATAACTTTCTGCAGTCACTAAAATACTCCTTTTTTTTTTTATTTCAATAGGCTTTTGGGTAAAATACTCTATATCCAAATTTTTAAAAAAAAAAATCCATGATCATTTTGTATTAATTTTATAAGATATAAGGTTTAGGTCAAGGCTTGTTATCTTGCCCATGGATATCCAGTTGCTCTGACATCATCTGTTGAAAAGAAAATATAGTCAGTATCCACATGTGGCTACTAAACCTTGGAATGTTGTCAATGCAACTGAATAACTGAATTTTTAATTTCAGTTTAATTTAAATTGAAATAGCCATGTGTAGCTAGTGGCTTCTGGATTCCACTTTTGGACAGTGCAGCTCTAAACCCTTCCCTCTACTTAATACTTTTCCCTCCTTAATATCTATCTTTTCCCTAGATGTCTGCTTATTAATTAGCTAGACACTATCTTCAAATAAGAAGTCCCATTTCTGGCCAGGCCCAGTAGCTCATGCCAGTAATCCCAACTGGGGCGGATCATCCGAGGCCAGGAGTTCCGAGACCAGCCAGACCAACATGGTGAAACCCTGTCTCTACTAAAAATACAAAAAAACTAGCCAGGCGTGGTGGCATGAGCCTTGTAGTCCCAACTACTTGGGAAGCTGAGGCATGAGAATTGCTTAAACCTGGGAGGCAGAGGTTGCAGTGAGCCAAGATTGCACCACTGTACTCCAGCCTGGGTGACAGAGTGAGACTCTCTCTCAAACAATAATAATAATAAAAATTTAAAAATAAAAATCCCTCTTCTTTCTTGTGGAAATAAAAAATAAGTACCTGATTCAACTCTATCAAATTTCAGGTCTCTATTTGCTCTCACAAAGATCTGAATTTCCTCCATTAAACGTTTATCATACTTTATTGGTACTATCTTATTTGCAAGTCTCAATGGACAATAAAGTTCATGGGAGTAGGCAACATGTCTGATTTCCCTCAGTGAATCCCCAGCTACATTAGCAAACTGCTTTGAATGTATTATTTGGTGACCATATTAATGAATCAGATGACTTCTTTTGAAGAAAAGAAAAAGTTGATTTGTCAGTTGGCTACAAGGTAGATGGTATTTTCCAACAGCACCACAGCTTGCATTCCTTCATCATTTCAAAAAATATGTATTTCAGAAATTTCTTAGCTCTTTTGAAACTGTCCTTTGCAGAATAACAGGAAGATCATTATAAGTGATGTTTAAGTACCCTTCTACTTTCCATTTTCACATATCACTAGCCGATTAATTCACAACTCCTTAAAATGTCAGTAACAAACCTAGCTTAATTCTAGGATGCCAATGTAGATATCTTATTCTGCTACATACTCTTCATCGGTGTTGAAGTGTTGGTCAAACTGTTCAAAGAAACCTAAGTAATAATACTAGCTAACTTTTACTAAGCATTTACAATGTGCAAGGTACCATGCCATGTTCCTCACAATGTTTCATTTACTCCTCACAACAGCTCTTAGGTAGATGATATTATTATGTATTATTCTCATTTTATAAAGAAAAAATCCCAAGGTAAAGTTCTCTTCATAATTAACCTCTATCGCATCACATACTAATTTCCAATATAGCACTTACTATATTCTAATGTTTTGTTTATTTACTCATTGTCTCTCTCAGTATAAAGTGAGAAAGGCCCTTGAGGACAGGAGTTTTGTCTGTCTTGTTCATCTCTGCATCCCTAGCACCTACAATATTGTCTATAACATAGTGAGCAATCAAAAAATATATATTGAATGAGTAAATGGATAGATAGGTGAATAAATTAAGCAATGAACGATTAAATAAAAGGTCTAGAAAGAAAGGTTAAGTTACTCGGTCAAGGATACAGTAAAATCCAGGATTCAACCGAAACAGTCTGGCTCTAGAGCCCGTATTAGTGACTTAGCCATGATTTATTCCTGTGTGGAGCATGCGGCATAGAAGGCAAGCTAACCACCAAAGATTTAAGTATAGAGTTCTATATTACACTACAGAATACAGAGTTTTGATGAGGAAAGGCTGCCCAGCCAGGGACTACTTTGCCCAGTACTTCTGCATGTAAGTAGGGCCATGTGACTATTTCTAGCCAAAAAATTGTAAGTGGTGATAACTGATAGTAATTTCCAGGTTAATGTAGTTAAGTATCTCGAGTGCTTTCCATACACCTTCTTCTTTCCCAGGGACAGTAGAAGCTGTGCATCAAAGAAGACATCAAAAGATGAACATATCTTGGATTCCTGAGTAACAATTTGAAAGAAAATGCAAAATAAACTTTTTAAAAAATTTTTTTGGTCTTAAACCACTGAGAATTGGGGATTATTAGTTACAGTAGTTAGGCTACCATGATTAATCCAAGGAAGGAGAGCTTGAACTATACTAATAGTAAACAAGCATTAAGATTTTCATCAGGGGCCAGGCACAGTGGCTTACACCTGTAATCCCAGCACTTTGGGAGGCTGAGGCAGTGCATCACTTGAGGTCAGGAGTTCGAGACTAGCCTGGCCAACATGATGAAACCTCATCTCTACTAAAAATACAAAAATTAACTGGGTGGGTGTGTTGGTGGGTGCCTGTAAGCCTAGCTACTTGGGAGGTTGAGGCAGGAGAATCACTTGATCCTGGGAGGCAGGGGTTGCAGTGAACTGAGATGTGGGCCACTGCACTCTAGCCTGGGCAACAGCATGAGACTCCGTCTCAAAGAAAAAAAAAATTTTTTTTAAAGTAAGAGAAAGAGTATCTGACTTTAAGTCAAAGACTAGGCTTTCTAAAAGAGTTTATTTGGAGAATTAAATGAGATAACGTGAAAGTATTTTAGAAAATGAAACATACGGCCGGGCGCGGTGGCTCACGCCTGTAATCCCAGCACTTTGGGAGGCCGAGGAGGGCGGATCACGAAGTCAGGAGATCGTGACCATCCTGGCTAACACGGTGAAACCCCGTCTCTACTAAAAAAATACAAAAAAATTAGTTGGGCGTGGTGGCAGGCGCCTGTAGTCCCAGCTACTCAGGAGGCTGAGGCCGGAGAATGGTGTGAACCCAGGAGGCAGAGCTTGCAGTAAGAGGAGATCTAGCCACTGCACTCCAGCCTGGGCGACTGAGCGACATTGTTTCAAAAAAAAGAAAATGAAATATACTAAGAAATTATGAGATAATTACAGTGTAAGAAGTAATATGGTAAAACAGAAAGAGAAACGACAGTCAAAAGACCTGGACTTAAGACCTCTCTGCCAACTACAACATACATAATCTCAGATCACCTGTAAAATGTACAGTCATGAGCTACATAACAGTGGTTCGGTAAATGACAGGCCGTATATAATGGTGGTCCCATGGGTAATAATGGAGCTGAAAAAGTCCTATTGTGCCTAGTGACATCTTGATGTTCCTGACCCTGTGAAGGCCTAAGCTAACATGTGTGTTTGTGTCAGCATTTTAAACAAAAAAGTTTTAAAAGTAAAAAAAAAAAACAAAAATAAAAAATTTGAACATAGAAAAAAGTTTATGGAATAAGGATATAAAGAAATAAAATATCTTTGTACAGCTGTACAACGTGTCTGTGTTTTAAGCTAAGTGTTACCACAAAGGACAAAAGATTTTTTTTAAATTCACAACTTATAAAGCGAAAAAGTTAATTATTAAAGAAAAAAATTTGGCTGAGCATGGTGGCTCATGCCTGTAATCCCAACACTTTGGGAGGCCGAGGTGGGCGGATCAGGAGGTCAGGAGATCGAGACCATCCTGGCTAACACGGTGAAACCCCGTCTCTACTAAAAATACAAAAAATTAGCCAGGCGTGGTGGCAGGCGCCTGTAGTTCTAGCTACTTGGGAGGCTGAGGCAGGAGAATGGCGTGAACCAGGGAGGCAGAGCTCGCAGTGAGCCGAGATCGCGCTACTGCACTCCAGCCTGGGTGACAGAGCGAGACTTTGTCTCAAAAAAAAAAAAAAATGTTTTATAAACATAGTACAGCCTAAGAGTACTGTGCTTAGAAAGTCTACAGTAGTGTACAGTTATGTCCTAGGCCTTCACATTCATTCACTATTCACTCACTGATTCACCCAGAGCAACTTCCAGTCCTACAAGCTCCATTATTGGTAAGTGCTCTATTCAGGTATACCATTTTTGTATTTTATATCATATTTTCTTAAGTAAATCTTTGTTGTTGTTGTTTTTTAAGAGACAAGCTCTCAACATGTTGCCCAGGCTAGATTCTAACTCCTGGGCTCAAGCAGTCCTCCTGCCTCACCCTCCTAAGTAGCTGGGACTGCAAGCATGGTGCCACTGTGACTGGTTATACCACATATTAGGGTATACCATCTAGGTTTGTATAACTACACTCTATGGTGTTCATACAATGAGGAAATTGCCCAGTGACGCATTTCTCAGAACATATCCCTGGTGTTAAGTGACATATGACTGTACTTGCTTTGCCCTTTCCAAAGAACTTTTACAAAGATTAAATGTAAACTCCGAGGCCAGGCGTGGTGGCTCACACCTATAATCCAGCCCTTTGAGAAGCCAAGGCAGGAGGATCACTTGAGCCTAGGAGTTCGAGACCAGCCTGCCCAATATGGCAAAACCTTATCTCTACAAAAAATACAAAAATTAGCCAGGCATGGTGGTGTGCCCCTGTAGTCCCAGACATGGGAGAAGTTGAGGTGGAGAGGATTGCTTGAGCCCAGGAAGCGTAGGTCGCAGCGAGCTGACATTGCACTACTGCACTCCAGCCTCGACAACAGAGTGAGACACTGTCTCATAAAAGAAAAAAGAAAAAAAAAAAGGTAAACTCTGGGAAAACATTTTGTAAACTACAAAACACTACAAAAAGTAAATTATTGCAATTAATAGCAGCATGGACCTACAAAATGCCATTGAAATTAGTAATTTAAATAGCATTTTGTCTTCAAGCACTTTTTAGACAAATGTTCACAGTAAAGTAAATTCTTTCAAACTATTTTTCTTTCTTTCTTTCTTTTTTGAGATGGAATGTTTCACTCTTGTTGCCCAGGCTGGAATGGCACGATCTCGGCTCACTGCAACCTCTGCCTCCCGAGTTCAAGTGATACTCTAGCCTCCGCCTCCTGAGTAGCTGGGATTACAGGCATGCGCCACTAGGCCCAGCTAATTTTTGTATTTTTAGTAGAGTGGGGTTTCACGGTGTTGCCCAGGCTGGTCTCAAACTCCTGACCTCGGGTGATCCACCTGCCTTGGCCTCCCAAAGTGCTGGGATTACAGGTGTGAGCCACTGCACCCAGCCTAAACTGTTTTTCTAAAACCCAAACATTATTTTAAAACATACAGATAATCCATATTAAATCATCTAAAAAAATTCAGAAAATTAAGACCTACAAAAGTCTCTTCCAATTCTAATAACTGAAAATGTGCATTTTCATCAGGTAATTCCAATAAAAGGTACTGGCTTTAATTAAACAGACAATTCTTCCATATTTAGATAAGAACTAAAAAGTAAAATAATCTGATTAAATATTCATTAAAGACTATTTTAAATTTATTAAAGATTAGTTTCCCAGTAACAAGTACACAATTCAGTTTCATTTGAGATTAAATTGCATTTATTTCTCACTTGTACACTCTGAAGGCACTATGAAGTCCCCCGCCACCAACACAAAGATATTGTGGATGTGTAAAACCCCCAAAAATGGTAACTTGGAGGGAGATTCTTAACAGTGTTACATAATTCTACACTTCCTAACCATAAATGATAAAAAAAGAGACTGTATCAGTCCAATTTAATAATAAAAGAACATTATCTCTATTTTACTTTAATATTAAGTTACCACATTACAGAAAACAAGCAAGTGGCAGACACTGGCTGCATGGTTCGTTTCTTGTATTCTTAAAATAGAAAACAAGTCTGCAAGAAAAGCAGTTGACAACACTCAACACCTATTCATGAATTCAAAAAACAAAAATAGAAACCTCCCAACAAATTAGAATAAAAGAATATCCTTAGTCTGATAAAAGGTATCCCCCACCCCCCCAAAAAAAACCCAAAACAAACCCTAGCAAATTACTTAATGGCACAATTATGAATCCTTTTTTGCCCTGAGTTTGGGAAAAAGACAAGGATGTCCTCCATTACCACCTCTAATCAATAGTGGCCGGGCGCGGTGGCTCAAGCCTGTAATCCCAGCACTTTGGGAGGCCGAGGCGGGCGGATCACAAGGACAGGAGATTGAGACCATCCTGGCTAACATGGTGAAACCCCATCTCTACTAAAAATACAAAAAATTAGCCGGGCGTGATGGCGGGCGCCTGTAGTCCCAGCTACGCGGGAGGCTGAGGCAGGAGAATGGCGTGAACCCGGGAGGCGGGGCTTGCAGTGAGCCGAGATCGTGCCACTGCACTCCAGCCTGGGCGACAGAGCAAGACTCCATCTCAAAACAATGTATTAGAGGTCCTAGTCAATACAACGAAGCAAGAAAAATGGGGAAAAAAGTATAAAAATTAAGAAGGAAGAAGTAAAACTGTTATTAGTCAAAGATGAAGCTCGCTGGGCACAGTGGCTCACGTCTGTAATTCCAGCACTTTGGGAGGCTGAGGTGGGAGGATCAATCACTTGAAGCCAAGAGTTTCAGACAGGAAAACAAGCAAGTGGCAGACACTGGGCCTGGGCAACATAGTGAGGCCCTGTCTATAAGAAAGATATAAAAAATTAGCCAAGGGTGGTGGTACATGCCTGTAGTCCCAGCTACTTGGGAGGCCAAGCTGGGAAGATCACTTGAGCCCATGAGTTTGAGGTTGCAATGGGTCGTGATTGCGCCACTATCACAAAAAGTCCAAAAGATGTGAACAAACACTTCACGAAAGATATCCAAATGTCCAATAAATATATAAGATGTTCAATATCATTGGTCATCAAGAAATCACAAATTAAAACCACAGCCAGATACCATTATATCTTTACAATAATAGTTAAAACTAAAAGACTAACAACCGTAACACTTGGTGACGACATGGAGGAACAAGAACTTTTACATATGGCTGATTGGGAGTATAAATTGGTACAGACACTTTGGAAAATCAGTAACTACACTCCCAGACATATACCCAAGTAAGTGAATGCTTTGTCCATCGAAAGTCATGTGTTTTTTTTGTTTGTTTGTTTGTTTGAAGACGGAGTCTTGCTCTGTCACCCAGGCTGGAGTGCAGTGGCGCGATCTCGGCTCACTGCACGCTCCACCTCCTGGGTTCACGCCATTCTCCTGCCTCAGCCTCCCGAGTAGCTGGGACTACAGGCGCCCACCACCACGCCCAGCTAATTTTTTTTTATATTTTTAGTAGAGACGGGGTTTCACCATGGTCTCGATCTCCTGACCTTGTGATCCACCCGCCTCGGCCTCCCATAGTGCTGGGATTACAGGTGTGAGCCACCGCGCCCGGCCATGTTTTTTGTTTTTTTTTTTTAAAAGGGCACAAAGCAGCTTTATTCATAATTGTCCAACACTAGACACAAATCAAATGTCCACGAAAAGACAACAGATAAAGAAACGCAAATTCACACACTAGAATAACACAAAGCAATGAAAAAAATAAACAACAAAAATTTGATGAATCCCACAATCATAATGTTGAATACATGATGTTAGATACAAAGCAGGACGCCCATTTATATAAAATGCAGAAATAAGAAAACTAATATATGATGATGAGAGTTGAGAAGCATGATTATCTTCGGTTGGGGGTATAAACTGGGAAGGGGTACAAGGGAGATCCATGAAGTGCTTAAAATATGCTATATGTTAACCTGTGTGGTATTCTTATGAGTATACTTTTGTGTTAAATATTCACTGTGTTGTACAACTTAAGGTTTGTATAACTTTATTGATATATTTGTTCCTCTTTTTAGTTGACATGTAATAATTATACATATTTGTAGAGTAAATATATATATAGTATATAATGTATAATAATCAAATCAGGTTGATTAAGATATCTATCACCTCAAACATTTATCATTTGTGTTAACATTCAAAATCCTTTCTAGCTTTGTGAACATACACAATAATTTTTTTTTTAGACAGAGTCTCACACTCTGTTGCCCAGGCTGGAGTGCAGTGGCACAATCTCAGCTCACTGCAACCTCCGCCCATGGGTTCATGAGATTCTCCTGCCTCAGCCTCCTGAGTAGCTGAGATTACAGGCATGTGCCACCATGCCCAGCTAATTTTTGTATTTTTAATAGAGACAAGGTTTCACCATGTTGGCCAGGCTGGTCTCAAACTCCTGACCTCAAGTGATCTACCTGCCTCAGCCTCCCAAAGTGCTGGGATTACAGGTGTGAGCCACTGTGCCCTGCCACAATAAATTTTTGTTAACTATATTCACCCTACAGTGCTACATAATACAAGTCTTATTCTTCCCCTCTAGCTGTAATTTTGTATCCATTGACCACCTTCTCCCCATCCTTACCTCCCACAATCCCTTCTCAGCCTCTAATAACCAAAATTCTATTTCTGTGAGCTCAAATTTTTTAGCCCCTTCATATAAGTGAGAACATGCAGTATTTATCTTTCTGTGCCTGACTTATTTCATTTAATATAATGTCCTCCAGGTTCATCCATGTTGCCACAAATGACAGGATTTCATTTTTTTTTATGCCTGAATAGTATTGTATTGTGCATATATGTCACATTTTCTTTATTCATTCATCAGCTGATGGACATTTAGGTTGATTCCACATCTTGGCTACTGTGATCTCTTCAATATACTGATTTCCTCTTCTGTGGATAAATTCCCAACAGTGGAATTGCTGGATCATATGGTAGTTCTATTTTTAATTTTTTTGAGTAACCTTTAGACTGTTTTCCATCATGGCTATACTAATTTACATTCCCACTAGCAGTGTAAAGGATCTTTTATTCTTTTATTCTTGAGGGTTTTTCCTTGACTTACTCTTCCTGATGGATGAAAGTATGTGTGAGTTAGCAGCTCTGCTATATACTACACCAGAATCTCTTCTATTACACATTCCTCATCCTACCCCACCCTCCATCCTCTATCACCACTCTTTGAAGTTTATAGATCAAAGTTTGTGTTCTTCTTTGCTTGTTTGGGTGTTACCCATAGATTTTTGGCTGTTTCTTCACATCCTACACACACATACATTTTGTTTATTTTGTTAATTATTGGGGGAAGATTGTGATACTACTTCATTTTACTCTCTATCTAAAAGTTATTTTTCTAATATTGTGAGAAAAGCAGTACACGAGAGCACGTCATTTAAAAGGGAAAGTGGAAGTGGTACCTGATTCTATACACTCCAACATATTTGCAGAGTTGTGCAATGTATGGAACACTATACCAGTATATGCCCACTTCTGAGACCACATTTTTTCCCATTAACACAGGTGGTTCTTCTCCAGCAATTGGGAAGAGTTGATAGATTTCTCCACTATTCTGAGGATTTTAAATTCTCAGAAAGAGAGAGAAAGGCATCTGTTATTCCAGACTGGTCTGAGCCTCACACATAAATATGGTATGCTAGGCCAGGTGCAGGGGCTCAGACCTGTAATCCCAGCACTTTGGAAGACTGAGGCAAGACGAATGCTTGACCCCAGGAGTTCAAGACCAAACTGTGTAATATAGCGAGACCCTGTTTCTACTTTAAAAAAAAAAAAAAGTACCTTGATTGTACTATCTGCTGGCTTGTTTCTTTTAAAATTTTGTTTTGTCTTTCAAAAGTTTTGTTGGCCAGGCACAGTGGCTCACGCCTCTAATCCCAGCACTCTGGGAGGCCGAGGTGGGTGGATCACTTCAGGTCAGTTCGAGACCAGACTGGACAACACAGGAAAACCCCATCTCTACTAAAATACAAAAAATTAGCCAGGCATGGTCGTGCATGCCTGTAATCCCAGCTACTCGGGAGGCTGAGGCAGGAGAATCACCTGAACCCGGAAGGCAGAGGCTGCAGTAAGCCAATATCGCACCACTGCACTCCAGCTGGTGTAACAGAGTGAGACTCCATCTCAAAAAACAAAAATAAAAACAAACAAAAAAAGTTGTTGTTGTATAAGAATGTATCAATAAATACTACCAAAAACATTCTACAGATTCAATGCAATCTCTGTCAAAATACCAAGGACATTCTTCACCGAAATAGAAAAAACAATCTTAAAATTTAAACTGAACCACCCAAGACCCCAAAGAGCCAAAGCTTAACTGAACAAAAAGAACAAAACTGGAGGCATTACACTACTTGACTTCAAAATATATTACAAAATGACAGTAACAAGAACAGCACAGTATTGATATAAAAACGGACACACAGACCCGTGTGACAGAATAGAGAGCACAGAAATAAATTCCTGTATTTACAGCTAACTCATTTTCGAGAAAGGTGCTAATAAGAACATACATCGGGGAAAGGATATCCTCTTCAATAAATATGCTGGGAACACTGGATATCCACAGGCAGAAGAATGAAATTAGAAACCCATCTTTCATCATATACAAAAAAAATCAACTCAAAATGGATTAAAGACTTAAATTTAAGATCCAAAACTATAAAACTACTAGAAGAAAACACAGGGGGAAGCTCCATAACATTGATCTAAGCAAAGATTTTATGAGTAATGCTACAAAATCACAGCCAACAAAAACAGAGAAATAGAACTCTATCAACTAAATAGCTTCTGTACAGCAAAGGAAATAACAGAATGAGGAGACCACCCATAGAATGGGAGAAAATATCTTTAAACTATTCATCCAACAAAGGACTAATACTAAGAATGTACAAGGTACTCAAACAACTCAACAGCCAAAGAACACCAAATAATCTAAAAAGTGGGCAAAGGATCTAAAATGACATTTCTCAAAAGGAGACATACAAATGGCAAACAGGTATGTGAAAAAATGCTCAACATCACTAATCATCAGGGAAATGCAAATGAAAACCACAATGAGATATAATATCACTCTGGTTAGCATGGCTATTTATCAAAATGCAAAAAAAGGAAAATTCTGGCTGGGATAAGGAGAAAAGGGAATACTGGCACATTGTTATGGGAATGTGAGTGAGTACAGCCATTACAGAAAACAGTATGGAGGTTACTCAAAAAATTAAAAACAGAACTACCATATGACCCAGCAATTCCACTACAGGGTATATATCCAAAAGAAGTGAAATCAGTAGGTTAAAAAGATATTTATGCTCCTATGTTTCTTTCAGCATTATTCATAATAGCCAAGATATAGAACCAAAATAAGTGTTCGTCAATGGATGAATGGATTTCTAAAATGTGGTATATATACACAACTGAATACTATCCCACCACAAGAAAAGAGAGAAATCAGCCAGGCCTGGCAGCTCACACCTATAATCCCAGTACTTTGGGAGGCCAAGGCAGGAGGATCACTTGAAGCCAGGAGTTTTGAGACCAGCACAGGCAACAAATCAAGACTGTCTCCACAAAAAAATTAAAAAATTAGCCAGATGCAGAGGCATGCACCTGCAGTTCCAGCTACTTGGGAGGCTGAGGCAAGAGAATGCCCTGAGCCTAGCAGTTGGAGGCTGCAGTTAGGTATGATCATGCCACTGAACTCCAGCCTAGGTGACAGAGCAAGAGCCTATCTCTTAAAAAAAAAAAAAAAAAAAAAAGGCCAGGGGGTGGGGGCAAGGTGGGAGGATCATTTGAGGACAAGGGTTCAAGAACAGCCTGGGCAACATAACAAGACCTAAGATAGGCCAACATTTGAATAATAATTAGAGTCGCTTAAGTGAACAACAAAATAAATGGAAAAAGAAATATGTACATTTTTCTGGCATGAGGCAAGAAAGAATCTCAGATTGAAAGGGAGCATCAAAAGTACTGGGAAAGACTGATAAAGAACTATTAACATTCAGACATACTCTGGTTAAGTCAACTATTTCAAGTATAATGAAATCATTCTTCAATCAGTAAGTTAGAAAACAGAAAGTCATTTACAAGAAGAAAATAAAAACTGCTGGTACCAGAAGTTGTAGTCTCCCCTTAAGGAGAGACTCAGCTGTTTTGTCTTTGTTTTTGAGAAGTGCCTTGCTCTGTCACCCAATCTGGAGTGCAGTGGTGTGATCATAGCTCACCGCAGCCTCAAATTCCTGGGCTCAAATGATCCTTCCACCTCAGCTTCTGAAAGAGCTGGGACTACAGGCGCATGCTACTTATTGTACTTGGCTATTTTTCAAATTTTTTGTAGAAACTGGGTTGGTCTCTGTTGCCCAGGCTGGAGTGCAGCGGCACAATCGTAGCTCACAGCAGCCTCAAACTCCCGGCTCCAGCAATCCTACTGCCTCAGCCTCTGGAGTAGCTGGGACTACAAGTGTGTGCCACAATGTCCAGCTAATTTTATTTATTTATTTGTTGCCCAGTCTCAAACTCCTGGCCTCCATCCTCTCACTTCAGCATCCCAGCCCACCATGTCACCTGGATTACAGGCATGAGCCACAGCACCAGTTCTGCTTTTGTTTTTTGTTTTTTTTTTTTTTTTGAGACGGAGTCTCGCTCTGTTGCCCAGGCTGGAGTGCAGTGGCGCGATCTCGGCTCACTGCAAGCTCCGCCTCCTGGGTTCACGCCATTCTCCTGCCTCAGCCTCTCCGAATAGCTGAGACTACAGGCGCCCGCCACCACGCCTGGCTAATTTTTTTTTTATTTTTAGTAGAGATGGGGTTTCACCATGGTCTCGATCTCCTGACCTCATGATCCGCCCACCTCGGCCTCCCAAAGTGCCGGGATTACAAGCGTGAGCCACCGCGTCCCGCCATGCTTTTGTTTTTTAAAGAGACATGTTGCCCAGGCTGGAGTGCAGTGACTATTTACAGCCACAATCATCATACACCACAGCCCTGAATTCCTGGCCTCAAGCGATCCTTAAGCCTCAGCCTCCCCAGTAGCTGGGACTACAAGCACACACCATTGTTCCTGGCTCAGTTTTTGTTTTTGTTTTTTTAATCTTTTAAAATTATTTTTTAAAATTATGTTTCTTAACATTGTTTTTTTCTTTTGACCACAGCACATGCATCGGTTTTTTCATTAAAGGAAAACTGTGGAAACAAATCATGTACCCTCCCAAAAGAGTTGTTCATTTATACACTTATAAATAATTTGTTTATTGCTGTGAAAACTAAAAGATATAGAAAACTAAGTAACAAATCTGCTTACTTTATCAAACTGAAATAAATTCATTTAACAACAAAATATGACTCTTATGAACAAAATGACAAAATTCTTATGTTTTGTTTTCCTGGCATTTCTTAATAATAAATCATTTTTAAAAAACCATCTAAAATGTAAAACTTTATAGGTAAAGAAGTATAAAACATGATCAGATAATAATCGTAAAGCATAGCTCATAAAAGAGATGATAGTTCGTAGATTTTATTTGTTGAAAATCACTTCAGTGTAATTAGTTTTTCCACTACAGTATTCAATAAATACCATTAAGATGGAAAAATATCTACACAGTCCTAAGAGATTATTATCTATAGCCATTTCTATACTTTAGTATATAAAGGCAACAAACACATTTTCAAACATGAAAGAACCCATGGAATATAGAATCCAAAGCCCTCCTTACATAAAAACAAAAAAAAACTTAACAATGAAATAAATAAAAAAGTAGTAGTAGTGAGCACTGAATCTAACTAGAAATAGAATTAAGGCTAAATAATTGGGGGAGAAGTTAGGGAGGATGTAAATTTGAAAGGAAAAATAGCATAAGCAAGAAAATTCAGGAGGTAAAGAGTAGAAAAGGGGAAGGAAGTTTAAGAGAGACAATTACCTTACTTTTCAGAGTAGAAGTCAATCCATGCCATCTAAATCTGAAACAATAACTTCATTTCTCAATAATGTACTTAATCTCTTTTTTTGACCTTAGAAAGATATTTTAGGAATTTTTTTTTTTTTTTGAGACAGGGTCTCATTCTGTTGCCCAGGCTGGAGTGCAGTGGCATGATCATGGCTCACTACAGCCTCAACCTCCCAGGTTCAATTGATCTTCCCATCTTAGCCTGTGGAATGGTTGGAACTATAGGCACACACCACCATGCCCAGTTAATTTTTGTATTTTTTTGTAGAGACTGGATCTCACTATATTGTCCAAGCTGGCTTCAAATTCCTGGGCTGAAGTGATCCACTTGCCTCAGCATCACAAAGTGCTGGGATTACAGGTGTAATCTCTTTCCTTAAAAAATTTTTTCCTTAAAAAAATCCATTCATTTTTCTAGCTATCCATTCAGTCTTCCACTAAATATATACACAGAGAGTTATCTGGAATGTTAATCAAATGTTAACACTTCTTATTTCTGAGAGGGTTAGATTTTGGGTAATTTGTTGCTTTATTCTTTCTATTTTTCTGATTAAATTTTACTTATTTATTTATTTTAGAGACAGAGTCTAGTTCTGTCACCCAGGCTGGAGTGCAGTGACATGATCTCGGCTCACTGCAACCTCCGCCTCCTGGGTTCAAGCAGTTCTCCTGCCTCAGCCTGCCTCGGAGCTGGGATTACAGGCGCCTGCCACCACGCCCTGCTAATTTTTGTATTTTTAGTAGAGACAGGGTTTCACTGTGTTGGCCAGGCTGGTCTCGAACTCCTAAGCTCGTGATCCACCTGCCTTGGCCTCCCCAAGTGCTGAGACTACAGGCGTGAGCCACCGTGCCCAGCCTGTATTAAATTTTAGATGAGCATATATTTTATTCATAAATATAATATGGCCATATTTTTTTGTCAGAAAAACGGCTATTTGGCCACTGTAATCTTTCCCCAGAGTCTCCCCAGAAGGAAAGTCAGTC
This sequence comes from Symphalangus syndactylus, assembly GCF_028878055.3. NCBI lineage: Eukaryota > Metazoa > Chordata > Mammalia > Primates > Hylobatidae > Symphalangus > Symphalangus syndactylus. The sequence goes on from NC_072433.2 coordinate 25,571,081, forward strand.
CAGGAAAGAACACCTTTTAGCCTAGCAAATATAACTCAATGCAGAAGTGTAGTCACATCAACAAGTCCCCAAAACCAACAAAGGCTCTCTAGTTTTGAGTTTATGCTCTTTGTACTCTCTAGTACCTAACTGAATAGACTTGTCTAATCATCACTAGGTGTATGGTATCTGCAAAACAAGCCCCAAAAGTCTCATACCTTCACAACAGGATGTCCCCCAGTAGATGCTTTTACTGCCCCTCGGCTACCTTCAGTTTCATAATGGGCTCGATGATGAGTTTTAGGTTGCACTTCTATTTTCAGTTCACATTGTCCAAAATGAGCTGGTAAAGGCCAGTCTAGTGGAGGTAATGAAGATGTGCTACAAACAAAACACACAAAGATGCATGTCACCATGCTATTATTGCCAAGCAGTGATTCAAATGGCTTCTTTGCCAGCACCAACATTTCTTTCTTTGATCTTTGAAACAATGTATTACAAAATAAAACTTCATTTAGTAAGTTATAATTCTGGTTATGGTGAGTGCTTAATAAATAATTATTTCACCTTTAGAATAAAATCTATTTTATTTCCCAGAGGTGGTACATGCTTAAAGATAAATAAATTTTAGAAAATAAAAATAAAGGCCAGGTGCGGTGGCTCATGCCTGTAATTCCAGCACTTTGGGAGGCCAAGGCGGGCAGATTACCTGAGGTCAGGAGTTCGAGACCAGCCTTGCCAGCATGGTGAAACCCCATCTCTACTAAAATTAGCTGGGCATGGTGGCACTCGCCTGTAATCCCAGCTACTAGGGAGACTAAGGCAGGAGAATTGCTTGCGCCCAGGAGACAGAGGCTGCAATGAGCCAAGACTGCGCCACTGCACTCCAGCCTGGCCGAAAGAGCGAGACTCTGTCTCAAAAAAATAATAATAATAAAATAAAATAAAATTTAAAAATCTATCTTCATTTTTGTTTCCCATGTTTTTTTGAAAAAGACAAATTCTTATAATTTATAAAACTGTAAATTTTTCTCAACTATGTGTATGAACTTAACAAAAATAACCAAAAAATAATAATTTCGATTTTTTAAAACAAAGAGGCACATTTCTGTTTATGTGTATCTGTATCTCTCCACATATCCAAACATCTCTCTCTCTGTGTCACGATATCTATCTCCCTCCCTGGTACATATCTGTGGATGTCAACCTACCGAAGTTATCACTTCCTGCACTTCCTCCCTATTGCTCCTTTCCCTACTTCCTTCCTACTGCACCTTTCCGTCTCTCTGAAAAATTGCTTCCGTTCAGCAATATACTGCAATTTGAAGTAAAAATTTAATTTCGGTACATGCTTGGTTGGAAAACAGCCCGTCACTCCAGCATCTCTAAATGTTATTTTTTTACTTTATCAATAAGACAATTTAAATTGCTTAAAGGCCCAAAGGTTCATTTTGATATATTAACATTAAAACATGGATTATAAAAGAAAAACTTCATATGTCTACAGGTCAAGTACAATTTCTAAATTATTTCATTGTTTCCTTCCATGTCCTCAGCCTAGCTTTAAGTCCTACTCCTGTGAATTCGAGGATATTAATTTTTATTAGTTTGAAAAAATCCAACTTCAACTCTCAGTTACTTCTGTATGTTTTGCAGCCTTACGCAAACCACTAGAAAAATTAAGATAAATTTCAGAAGCAAAGAGATGGGTTCAAAGCTGTCTTCATTACCATAGTTCTATTTTTCTAAAGATCAGGATTGAGAAATAAAGATTCACACTAATGAAAAAAGCATTGGCCGGGCGCAGTGGCTCACGCCTGTAATCCCAGCACTTTGGGAGGCCAAGGTGGGCAGATCACCTGAGGTAAGGAGTTCAAGACCAGCCTGGCCAACATGGTGAAACCCCGTCTGTACTAAAAATACAAAAAAATTAGCCAGGCATGGTGGCAGGTGCCTGGAATCCCAGCTACTAGGGAGGCTGAGGCAGGAGAATCGCTTGAACCTGGAAGGCGGAGACGGCAGTAAGCTGAGATCGCACCACTGCACTCAAGCCTGGGCGACAGTGAGATTCCATCTCAAAAAAAAAAAAGAGAGAAGGCCAGGCGCGGTGGCTCATGCCTGTAATCCCAGCACTTTGGGAGGCTGAGGTGGGAGGATCACGAGGTCAGGAGATGGAGACCATCTTGGCTAACACGGTGAAACCCCGTCTCTACTAAAAATACAAAAATTAGCTGGGCGTGGTGGCAGGCGCCTGTAGTCCCAGCTACTCGGGAGGCTGAGGCAGGAGAATGGTGGGTGAACCCAGGAGGCGAAGCTTGCAGTGAACCGAGATCGTGCCACTGCACTCCAGCCTGGGCAACAGAGCAAGACTCCATCTCTTAAAAAAAAAATAAAAAATAAAAAATAAAAAGAAAAGAAAAGAAAAGAAAAACCCCTGGCTGGGCACAGTGGCTCCTGCCTGTAATCCTGGCACTTTGCAAACTGAGGCAGGAGGATCACTTGAGGCCAGGAGTGAGATCAGCCTGAGCAACAAAGCAAGACCCCGTCTCTACCAAAAAAAAAAAAAAAATTTTTTTTTAAATAATTGAGTGTGGTGGTATACGCCTATAGTCCTAGCCACTCAGGAGCCTGAGGTATAAGGATTGCTTCAGCTCGGGAGGTCGAACCTGCAGTGAGCTATGATTGCACCACTGCACTCCAGCCTGGGCAACAAGATGCTGTCTCAAAAAACAAAACAAAAATCCTAACAGGCACAACTCCATGTGGGAATGTAATACATAAAAGTTGTCTTTTCTAATCAATTATAGACTAGACTGATTCTGTTAATGTAATTAATAGGTTCTTTTTTTTTTTTTCTTTTGTGGGGGATGGTGCAGGCATGGTCTTGCTTTCACCCAGGCTGCAGTGCAGTGGCATGATCTCAGCTCACTGCAGCCTCCATCTCCCATCTCAGGCGATGCTCCCGCCTCAGCCTCCCTAGTACCTGGGACTATAGGTGTGTGCCACCACACCTGGCTAATTTTTGTATTTTTTGTAGAGACACGGTTTTGCCATGTCACTCAGGCTGGTCTTGAACTCCTGGGCTCAAGGGCCTCCCAAAGTGTTGGGATTACAGGCATGAGACACCACACCTGGCCCCCAAATAGTTTTCTTAGTAATTAAATTCATATTATAATCCAACTTTTACAATAAACTTTTTTTTTTTTTTTTTTTTTTTTGGTAGAAACAGGATGGAGTACAACGGCATAATCATGTTTCACTGCAGCCTTGAAGTTCTGGGCTCAAGCAACCCTTCCACCTCAGCCTCCCAAGCAGCTAGGACTACAGGCACACATCACTATGCCTGGTTAATTTATTTATTTTTTTTTGTAGAGACAGATCTTGCTATGCTGCCCAGGCTAGTCTCAAACTCCTGGGCTCAAGCAATCCTCCTGCCTCAGCCTCCCAAGTGCTGGGAATACAAAGCATAAGCCTCCAAACCCAGCCAGGATTTTTAAATGTAATTTATTATTATCAACAATTCATTAGCTATATACTTTTAAATAAATAGTTTTAAGATGCAAATGAAAATAAACATTAAGTTATTTGGTAGAACTTTTTTAAAAAATAGGAAGAGAAGAAATGGTCAAACCATTATATACTGATAATGTAGTTATATGCCACCAATGGCCCATAAACATGAAAAATGACCAGCAGCCATTTCCATCAACTCACCGAAATATAGGGGTGTGGCCAGGCTTTGGTTTGCTCCAGGTAAAGGGTGAAGGAACTGAAAGAAACTGATCACCAGATGAATCTTTCTTTAAAGGATACTGAGATCCAAGGCCATCATCTATTGAAGTCTCCCGGGATGGTGATAAACTCCCTTGGTCATCTGAACACAGCTCTAATTTTCCTGGTAGTATGGCAGCATGATCTTCAGAAGTTTTCCTTGTTTTGAGAGGGATGTCAGTCTCTACACAGTACTGAAATGGAAAAACTGCAGGGCCAAGGCCTGACCCACCATGGACAGAAGCATTGAGCCAGGTATCTTCTGTCACACTTCCCCTGGGGGAGTGACCAGGAGAAGGAACAGGTGAGTGATGGGGTGAAAGGGACCCAGGATAACAAACTTCAGCACTGGAGTGCCTCCGTTTCCCACAGGGGGATGTGGGCCTTGATGAGGGTCCTGAGGCTGGCCTGGGGCTCAGCCAATTCTCATCAGTGACACTGGATCTAGGAGAGTGGCAAGGAGATTGCCTGGGTGATAATGAGTGTCCAAGTCCATACTGTTGATGCCAAGTTTCTTCTCCAGGGCAGCCCCCTGGAGAGCCACCAGGAGAAGTCAGAGGGGATCCAAGGGTAAATCGGGCTGCAGCTTCATTCAACTCTGAATCCACATCATCATAAATATGTGAAAGCGATTCACAAGAAGATGCATCAGAGAACCAGCTCCTAGAAGAGATGCTGCTGGCAGGACTAGGACTAAGAGAAGACTCCCGGTAGGATGGCTCAAGAGGAAGATAGAGATGACCTCTAGAAGGCCTTTCCAAAAATTCCCGTTCTGGGTCATTTATCTGTAGGTCATCTTCATGTGCATCTATTTCTTGATGACAGTTGGGAGAGATAGATGTAATTTGAATACTTGGGCACTCGAAGGGTTTGGGACCACCTAATGGGCTATATTTAGATTCAGGAATCTCACAAGTTCCTTCATAGTTTTTGTGACTTTGGAGCTGAAACGATGGTGACAAAACAGAAGGGTGAGACGGTAATCCATGATGTGGTAAGCAAAGTGGTGTGTTTAAAGTAGATGGAGGTGGATCTACATTAAAGATGTAAATGGATGCACAATCATCTGGCTCAAGATCTATGGGGAGGAAGGCAAAAAAAAAAAAAAAAACCCAACAAAACAAGAAATTAGAACACTCAGATGTATAATTACTAGATGAGAAAGTAAATAATAACAATCGAGAGAAAAAAGTGGGATACAAAATGTATGTCATTAGCTCCACTAAAGAGGTGGCATGTGTGTGTTTTTTCAATGAATCTGGTTATTTCTGCAGATATGTGTGATTATTACATATACAATTACGTATGTAATTTTTCCTTTTTATGTCCACATTTTCTAAAAAGATAATCAGGAAACATTATGCTCTGAAAAAGATTTTTTTTTTTTTTTTGAGACAGGGTCTCACTCTGTCACCTAGACTGGAGTGCAATGGTGTGATCATAGCTCACTGCAGCCTCAACCTCCCATCCTAGGCTCAAGTGATCCTTTCCTCAGCCTCTGGAGTAGCTGGGACACAGGTACATGCCACACTCCTGGTTACTTTTTATTGTCATTTTTGGCAGACATAGGGCCTTGCTTTGTAGCCAAGGCTGCGCTCAAGCTATCCTCTCACCTTAGCCTCCAAAGTGCTGGGATTACAGGTGTGAGGGAGCCTCTGTGCCCAGCTCAATAAATGTGTTTATTAAAAAAAAAAAAAAAATCACATCCATAATTCTAAAAAATACTCATAGCATACAGGCTGCAGTGAGCTCAGATCACGCCACTGTACTCCAGCCCAGGTGACACAGCAAGACTCCGTCTCAAAAAAAAAAAAAAAAAAAAAAGAAAGAAAGAAAAGAAAAGAAATGAGATATTCCTAGGCTGCAAAGAACAGAATATCTAACTCAATGTAGCTGAAAAATGGGGAAGGGACACAGGCTGAATATCCCGTATCCAAAATGCTTGAGGCCAGAAGTGTTTGGGATTTTGGATTTTTTTTTTTGGCCCATTTACATATACACAATGAGATATCTTGATATGGGACCCAAGTCTAAACATGAAATTCACTTATGTTTCATATATACCTTATTTACACAGTCTGAAAGCTAATTTTGGACAATATTTTTTAATAATTTGGTGAATGAAAAAAGTCTGTTAAGAATTCTCCACTTGTGGCATCATGTCAGAGCTAAAAAGTATAGGATATTTGAACATTCCAGATTTTGAATATGACCTATGTATATTATCCAACATAACAACCTGCATTATCAACCTGTATATATTATCCAACATAACAAGTAGTCAAAGGTAGGAAAGCTCCAAAAGTGGGTTTTTCTTTGTTTTTTTTGTTTGTTTGTTTTTTTGAGATGAAGTCTTGCTCTGTCGCCCAGGCCAGAGTGCAGTGGCGCAATGTTGCCTCCTGGATTCAAGCAATTTTCCTGCCTCCTGTCTCAGCCTTCTGAGTAGCTGGGACTACAGGCACTCGCCACCATGCCTAGCTAATTTTTTTTTTTTTTTCTGAGACAAAGTCTCACTCTGGCTGGAATGCAGTGGTGCGATCTTGGCTCACTGCAACCTCCGCCTCCCAAGTTCAGGCGATTCTCAAGCCTCAGCCTCCCAAGTAGCTGGAATTACAGGCGCCTGCCACGACACTCGGCTAATTTTTGTATTTTTAGTAGAGACAGGGTTTTTCCATGTTGTCCAGGCTGGTCTCAAACTCCTGACCTCAAGCGATCTACCCTCCTTGGCCTCCCAAAGTGCAGGGATTACAAGCGTGAGCCACCACACCCAGACTTTTTTTTTTTTTTTTTGAGACTAGGTCTCACTCTGTCACCCAGGCTGGAGTGCAGTGGTGCACTCATAGCTCACTGCTGCCTCAAACTCCTGGGTCAAGCGATCCTCCCACCTCAACCTTGCAAGTAGCCGAGACCACAGGTGCATGCCACCACTCCCAGCAATTTTTTTTTTTTTTTGTAGAGACAGGGTCTCGTTTTGTTGCCCAGCCTAATCTTGAAGTCCTGGGCTCAGGCAATCCAACTGCCCCAGCCTCCCAAAGTGCTGGGATTACAGTTCAACAATGTCCTTCAGAAATGTTTCTTTATTTCACTTTGCCATTTTTGGGGAGCTAACTTTGTGCTGTTCGTTTTTCAACCACATATACCTATTCTGTCTACACTGGAAACAACATGATTCAACTTATTCATTTAACAAAAATTTTTTTTAGCAACTACTATGTAAGCAGGCATGTTCTGAATACTAAAAACACCATGGTAAACAAAACAAAGTCCTCTCCTCATGGAGCTTACATTCTAGTAAAATATGTCAGGTAGTGATATTTGCTGTAAGAGAAAATAAAATTGGGGAAAAAATATAGAGGAGGCAAAGATGTTAATTTAAGAGGAAAGCCTGGAAAGCCTTCTAATATTTGAGGAAATAGCAGAAGAATATTAATATAACTGAGCTATACAGAAATTTAGGGGCATAATGCAGGCAGAGGATAATAGTAAGTGCAAAGACCTGAGGTAGAGCATTGTTGAAGTGTACTGTATGAGAAAAAACAAGGCCAGTGGGACTTGAACTGAGTAAGGAGTCAGAATAATGAGAGCTAGGGGTGGTCAGCAAAAGGCTAATCAAGTAAGGCCTTGCGAGATGGGAAACCACTGGAGCATTCTAAACAGAAAAGTATCATCATTTGATATATATGATCTGATATAAATTTAGGAGGCTACTGTAATCATCCAGGTGAGAAATGATGGAATACAGGACCTAAGTGGTAGTGAGCTGTAAAAGTAGACGCAGCATTAAGAAGTCAAATTTTGGATTAAGGTAGTGCTGACAGAACTTGTTGACTGGATGTGAAAGAACAGTCAAGGGTGACACCAAGGTTTAAAGCCTTGAACTATTATTAAAAATACAGTATTGGCCGGGCGCAGTGGCTCACACCTGTAATCCCAGCACTTTGAGAGGCCAAGGCGGGCGGATCACGAGGTCAGGAGATCGAGACCATCCTGGCTAACACGGTGAAACCCCATCTCTACTGAAAATACAAAAAATTAGCCGGGCGTGGTGGCAGGCGCCTGTGGTCCCAGCTGCTCAGGAGGCTGAGGTGGGAGAATGGCATGAACCCGGGAGGCAGAGCTTGCAGTGAGCCAAGATCGCGCCATTGCACTCCAGCCTGGGCAACAGAGCGAGACTCTGTCTCAAAAAACAACAACAACAACAGTATTTCTGAAATTTTCTGAATTTCTGAAAGAACAGCAATTACTGAAATAAAGAAAGTGAGACAGACTTGACATAAGAAACCAAAACTTCTACTTTGTACATATTAAATATGAGAGTCCAGTAAGCTTTCCAAGTGGAAATATCAAGTAGATATTTGTACATAAGAACACAAGCTAGCTATGTAAATGTGGGAGTCATTAATGTATACATGAAATTTAAAGCCATAAGACCAAAAGATCACTAAGAAATTAGTACAAATAGAGAAGAAAGTAGGCAACTGAGGCACAAGGAACTCTAAAGTTTAGGACTAGGGAGAAAAAGAAGAATGAGTTAAGAGGTTAGAAGAGACATCAGTGAAATGGAAGAGTAATCAAAAGAATGCAGCATCCCAGAAGCCAAGTGAAGAAGGTGCTCATTCATTCACCAACTATTAATAATGTGATTAATATTTTATAGAAACTGTTCTAGATGGTAGGTACATAAAAAGTAAATAAGACACATATGGTCCCTGCCCTCATTAAGCAGTCTCAGTCTCAGGAGAGACTGACAAAAACACAAATTAAAAATGGTAAGTGCTAGTAAGTGGTAGAAGAGAGAATTAGAGAAGGAACTCGTTTTACAGAGATTACAGAGATAGCCTTTTTGAGAAGGTAGCATGTAAGCTAAAATCTGAAAGATAAATAGGAACCAGCAAGCAAAGAGAGAGAGTCAGCGGGGCTGGGGAGAGAAGGTGATGGTTCCAATACAGGAGAATAGGCATAAAAAGTCTGAGTCAAATAACGCCTTGGTTTCTTTAAGAAATGCCCAAGATGGCTAGAGTTAACAACTGAAAGCGTAGAGCTGGAAGAAGCCAAGATATAGAAGAACTGTAGTAAGGAGTTTGGATTTTATTCAAAGAATAATGGAAACCATGTAAGAGTTTTAAAAGGGGGACTGACAAGATTTCTATTATATTTGAGAACAACTTCAACTGCTGTATCTCCAGTATCTACCAAGTAAGTCCCTGACATTTATTAGGTCTATAATAAATCATTTGTTCAAGTTGTTGGGGCCGGACATGGTGGCTCACACCTGTAATCCCGGAACTTTGGGAGGCCAAGGCAGGCAAATGGCTGTTTGAGACCAGTCGGGACGATGTGGAAAAAACCCATTTCTACAAAAATAAAAATACAAAAATTAGCCAGGCATGGTGGCACATGCCTGTACTGTAGTCCCAGCTACCTGAGAGGCTGAGGCAGGAGGGTCGTTTGAGCCTGAGATTCAGAGGTTGCTGTAAGTCAACATAGCGCCATTGCACTCTAGCCTCAGTGACAGAGCAAGACCCCGTCTAAATAAATAAATAAGGTTGTTGGAATTGCTTCCCTTAAAGAATCTATGTTACTCCTAAGTTATGTCACCAAAATCCTCAATTAGGAATTTTTGAACCATGTTTCTTGGCAATGCTATCAGCCTGTTGAATTATGATGATAGCTAAAACTTTCTAAAACTTAGCTCACAATGTCACCTATCTAAATGGTACTCAAGCGGACAGAAGTAAAACAAGCCTCTGAACACTCAAAATATACAGCATAAAAGCTCATGTGTTTAACTCACAGAAATTTTCCTTGGCCCCTTGTTCAGATCCTCTCTACTCAATTTTAGATCCCTTAATATTATATGCTTATCTAGTCCACAGATTAGAAGCAGGAAATCTAAAATGAGAGAAGATGGCTACAAAGAAAAAGAAAGAGACAGGAAAAACAAGCAAACAGTTCAAAGGGTATATCACCTTGAAGTCATCCAGAACAACTTGTTCTTTACTAATTTCATCTAATCGTATTGCTTATTTTCAAACTGCCTTTTTCCTTTACTTAAGAAGGTACTTGATTAAACAGGGAAAATTAATTAAATCCCAACCCTTTGAGGAAAAAAAAAAAGGACAGAAAGTCACCCATGGAAGATTTTACACTTTATTCAAATGTAATTATTGTACCAGCCCATCTCAGTCGTTGACTAATGCTGAAAACCACACCCTTCTCCCAAATAAACTGTAGATGAAGCAAACATATTCTACGTCAGAATGATGTCTTAAAGTGCTGCAGAGACCTGCACACAAAATTTGTGGGAATGCTGCTTTATCTTTTTCCCAAATGTCCAACCCCTGGAAATGATATAAGCAGCTACTACAATCTAACTATGATGAACGGTCCTAGGTCCAGATTTCCAAGTCTAGAATTCTCAAATTCAAGGTGCTTCAGAAATTTCACCATCTCAAGAATTACTTGTTCCATGTTCCTTCAACCACCAGAGGGACCCATGCAAGCATACAGTAATCTGGACAACCCAAGTTGTCTTATGAATGTTTTTATGTATAGTATGAAGCAGAGGTTGGCAAAATACAGTCCATGTGCCAAGTCTGGCCCACCGAGTGGTAGGCCACATTTAAAATCATTAGTTTGTATGCTATAGAAAGCCTACAGACAATAGTTTGTCTTTCTATAGCCAACAAACTAATGGTTTTAAATGGTTTCAAAAAATTGTTTTTAGCCGGGCGCAGTGGCTCACGCCTGTAATCCCAGCACTTTGGGAGGCCGAGGCGGGAGGATCATGAGGTCAGGAGATCGAGACTATCCTGGCTAATACGGTGAAACCCCATCTTTACTAAAAATACAAAAAATTAGCTGGGTGCAGTGGCAGGCGCCTGTAGTCCCAGCGACTCAGGACGCTGAGGCAGGAGAATGGCGTGAACCCGGGAGGCGGAGCTTGCAGTGAGCAGAGATCTCGCCACTGCACTCCAGCCTGGGCTACAGAGCGAGACTCCATCTCAAAAAAAAAAAAAAAAAAAAAATTGTTTTTAACTGTGTCATGATAAAAAAAAAGTTATGATTCAAATTCTGGTATCCATAAATAAAGTTTTATTGAAACACAGCTATGCTCATTCATTTATATACTATCTATGGTTATTTTCACACAAGGGTAGAGCTGAGTAACTGTCAAAGGGACCATATGTACTACCCCTATTCCTTCACATTGCTGCTTGATGGACACAAATTGCAGTGACAAAGTTCTAATGAGTGCAATGCATACGTATATACTGTGACTTTAATTTTTACTAGTGCATAACACAAAAAGAAAAGTAGACTTTGAATGTTGCCCTTTTAAAGCACAGTGGAGTGTGGTTATACTGTTATCAAATTAGATGTGCAATAACATTATGGCCATATATATGCATTACCACAGTAATGCAGTCATCATAATACTCCCAACTCACAGGAAAAGAAAAAAAATTTAAAAACAAACAAACAAACAAAAAACAATCGGCCAGGTATGGTGGCTCACGCCTGTAATTCCAGCACTTTGGGAGGCCAAGGGGGGCAGATCACTTGAGGTCAGGAGTACAAGACCAGCCTGGCCAACATGGTGAAACCCTGTCTCTACTAAAAATACAAAAATTAGCTGGGCTTGGTGCTGCGCGCCTGTAATCCCAGCTACTTGGGAGGCTGTGGCAGGGGAATCAGTTGAACCCGGGAGGCAGAGGTCACAGTAAGCTGAGATTGCGCTACCACTGCACTCCAGCTTGGGTGATAAGAGCAAGACTCTCTCAAAAAAAAAAAAAAGAGAGAGAAAATCAAATGGCTCATTTGCTAGCAAAGTAAAGAAAGTCATTTACTGGGGCCGGGCGCAGTGGCTCACGCCTATAATCCCAGCAATTTGGGAGGCTGAGGCGGGCGGATCACGAGGTCAGGAGTTCGAGACCAGCCTGGCCAACACGGCAAAACCTCGTCTCTACTAAAATACAAAATTTAGCCAGGCATAGTGGCAGGCGCCTGTAATCCCAGCTACTTGGGAGGCTGAGGCAAGGAGAATCACTTCAACCCGGGAGGCGGAGGTTGTAGTGAGCTGAGATCGCACCACTGCATTCCAGCCTCAGTGACTGATGGTGAGTTATTTAAATTGTGTTTCACTGGAGAAACCAAGGAAATATGTTCAGAGAAAAACTTACAAGACTATTAGCCTTTTAGCAAGAACAACTGGTAGAAAAACTGAGGACACTGGTAGCAACATTAATAGGTTAATTACAAAATAAGACAAACAATTTCCTTAAAAAGAGGTTTCCGGCCAGGTGCGGTGGCTCACGCCTGTAATCCCAGCACTTTGGGAGGCAGAGGCAAGTGGATCACAAGATCAGGAGTTCGAGACCATCCTGGCCAACATGGTCAAACCCCGTCTCTACTAAAAATACAAAAATTATCTGGGTGTGGTGGCACATGCCTGTAATCCCAGCTACTTGGGAGGCTGAGGTAGGAGAATCGTTTGAACCAGGGAGTCGGAGGTTGCAGTGAGCCAAGATCGCACCACAGCACTCCAGCCTGGCAACAAAGCAAGACTCCGTCTCAAAAAAAAAAAAAAAAAAAAAAAAAGGTGGGGGTGGTTTTCCTTGGCCCTTGATGTGCTGCCAGATGTTACCAACATCTGCTCAGTTGTTATTTATTGAAGAGTCAATGCAGAGTTTAAAGTGACTAAACAATTAGCCTCCATGGATAGTGTGAAAGAAACAACTTCAAGAAAAAACATTTTCAAAGAAGTTAAGAAAACACTAGTTTAGGCAGGAGGAGCCAAGATGGCTGATTAGAAGCCACTCCAGTCAGCGGCTCCCACTGAGAAGAGCAAAAATGGCCAGTGAATCCTGCTCCGTCAACTGAGGTATCCAGGTTCTCTCACTGGGACTGACTAGGTGGTTGCTGTGATCCACACAGAGCTAGGAAAAGCAGGGTGCAGCGATAACCTGACCTGGTAGCCACAAAGGCGAACTCCCACACCCAACCAAGGGAGGTGGTAACTGTGCTACCCTGCATGGGAAACCAGACCTTTTCCACAGATCTGTACATCCCATGGCTCAGGAGACCCCCTCATGAGCCCGTGCCACCAGGGCCTTGGGACCCAAGCACAGAGCTGTGCAACCTGCTCAGGTTGTGGCCAGCAGCAGCAGGCTGGACACTGCCTAAGACTACCAAGTTCCCAGGGAAAGGGGCAGTCACCATTACTGCAGCTCCCGTCTGCCGTTTACCCCTGCTGGTGTTGGGGAGACTTGGCGGTTTGGACGAAGAGGAATTCCCCACAGCACAACACAGTGGCAGTGGCAGATCGTGGCCAGATTATTTCCTTAGGTGGGACCCAGATCCTTCTCTCTTCACCAGGCAGAACCTCCTTGCAGGAACTGCAGTAACTCTAGCCAGGAGTTTATGGACAGAACTCTGATATCCCTGGGAAGGAGCCTCTGTGGGTAGGGGTGGTCATGGTCTCATGGTTCAGCTGACCTAGTCTTTCCTGCCTGTTGGCAGTCCAGACAAGGGGAATTCTCCCCAGCACAGCCGAACCTGCTCAGCCAAGGGGCAGCCAGACTGCTTCTTTAAGCAGGTCGCTGATCCCATCCCGCCTGACTGGGTGACACCTCCCAACTGGGGTCGCCAGGCACCTGATACAGGAGCGTTCCAGCCAGCATCAGCTCGGTGCCCTCTGGGATGAAGCTCCCAGAGGAGTAGGCAGCCATCTTTGCTGTTCTGCAGCCTCCACTGCTTATACCTCCAGGTGCGGGAGGAGACAGATGAATTATGTCTGGAGTGGTCCCCTATTAAACTGCAGCAGCCCTACCCTATGGAAGAGGGGCCTTACTATTAAAGGAAAAACAAACAGAAAGCAACAACAACAACATCAACAAAAAAGATCCCACAAAATCCCTATCCAAAGGTCAGCAGGCTCAAAGATCAAAGGCAGATAAATCCACAAAGATGAGAAAGAATCAATGCAAGAATGCTGAAATCTCAAACAGCCAGAGTGTCTCTTCTCTAAATGATTACAACACTTTTCCATCAAGGGCAGAGAACTGGGCTGAGGCAGAGAAGAATGAATTGACAGAAGTAGGCTTCAAAAGGTAGGTAATAACAAACTTCACTGAGCTAAAGGAGTATGTTTTAACCCAATGCAAAGAAGCGAAAAACCATGATAAAACATTACAGGAGCTGTTAACCAGAATGGCTAGTTTAGAGAGGAACATAAATGACCTGATTGAGCTGAAAAACACAACACGAGAGCTTCACAATACAACCACAAGTATCAAGAGCTGAACAGACCAGGCAGAGGAAAGGATATCAGAGCTTGAAGACTATCTTGCTAAAATAAGACAGGAAAATAAGGTTAAAGAAAAAAAAAATGAAAAGAAATGAACAAAACCTCCTAGAACTATGGGATTATTTAAAAGAATGAACCTGGCCGGAAACGGTGGCTCACACCTGTAATCCCAGCACTTTGGGAGGCCGAGGCGGGTGGATCACGAGACCAGGAGTTCAAGACCAACCTGCTCAAGATGGTGAAACCCCATCTCTACTAAAAGTACAAAAATCAGCCGGGCATGGTGGTGCGTGCCTGTAGTCCCAGCTACTCGGGAGGCTGAGGCAGAAGAATCGCTTGAACCCAGGAGGCAGAGGTTGCAGTGAACCAAGATCACGCCACTGCACTCCAGCCTGGGCGACAGAGCAAGACTCTCTCTCAAAAAAAAAGACCGAACCTACGACTGGGGTACCTGAAAGAGACGGGGAGAATAGAACCAAGTTGGAAAACATACTTCACGGTATCATCCATGAGAACTTCCCCAACCAAGATAGGCCAACATTCAAATTCAGGAAATTCAGAGAAACCCAGTAAGATACTCTATGAGAAGATCAATCCCAAAATACATTATCATCAGATTCTCCAAGGTTGAAATGAAGGAAAAAATGTTAAGGGCAGGAAGAGAGAGAGAGGACAGGTCACCACAAAGGTAAGCCCATCAAACTAACAGTGGACCTCTCAGCAGAAACCCTACAAGCCAGAAGAGATTGGAGGCCAATATTCAACATTCTTAGAAAAGAATTTCCAACCCAAATGTCATATCCAGACAAATTAAGCTTCATAAGCAAAAGAGAAATAAAGTCCTTTTCAGACAAGCAAATAATGAGGGAATTCAGCACCACCAGGTCTGCTTTACAAGAGTTCCTGAAGGAAGCACTAAATATGGAAAGGAAAAACCATTACCAGCCACTACAAAAACACACTCAAGTACACAGACCAATGACACTATAAAGCAACTACATTAACAGGTCTGCAAAATAACCAGCCAGCATCATGATGACAGGACCAAATTCACACATAACAATATTAACCTTAAATGTAAATGGACTAAATACCCCAATTAAAAGACACAAAATGGTTAGCTGGCTAAAAAGACAAGAACCACTGGTGTGCTGTATTCAAGAGACCTATCTAACATGCAAAGACATGCACAGGCTCAAAATAAAGAGATGGAGGAAAATTTACAAAGCAAATGGAAGGCAGGAAAAAAGCAGGGGTTGCAATCCTAGTTTCTGACAAAACAGACTTTAAACCAACAAGATCAAAAAAAGACAAAGGGCATACAGCATGGTAAAGGGTTCAATTCAACAAGAAGAGCTAACTATCCTAAATTTATATGCACCCAATACAGGCACATTCAGTTTCATAAAACAAGTTTTTAGAGATCTACAAAAAGACTTAGACTCCCACACAACAATAGTGGGAGACTTAACACCCCACTGTCAATATCAGACAGATCATCAAGACAGAAAAATCAACAAAGATATTCAGGACTTGAATTCAGCTCTGATCAAGTAGACTTACCCAAAAACAGAATATACATTTTTCTCAGTGCCACATGGCACTTACTCTAGATTCGATCACATACTTGGAAGTAAAACACTCCTCAGCAAATGCAAAAGAACTGAAATCATAACAGTTTCTCAGACCACAGGGCAACCAAATTAGAAATCAACATTAAGAAACTCACTCAAACCCACACAACTACATGGAAATTGAACAACCTGCCCCTGAATGACTCCTGGGTAAATAATGAAATTAAGGCAGAAATCAAGAAGTTATTTGAAACCAATGAGAACAAAGAGACAATGTACCAGAATCTCTGGGATATAGCTAAAGCAGTGTTAAGAGGGAAATTTATAGCACTAAGTGCCCACATCGAAAAGCCAGAAAAAACTCAAATCGACATCCTAACATCACAACTAAAAGACTAGAGAACCAAGAGTAAACAAACCCCAAATCTAGCAGAAGACAAGACATAACCAAGATCAGAGCAGAACTGAAGGAGATAGAGACACAGAAAAAACCCTTAAAAAAAAAAAATATCAGGCCGGGCACGGTGGCTCACGCCTGTAATCCCAGCACTTTGGAAGGCCAAGGCAGGCGGATCACAAGGTCAGGAGATTGAGATCATCCTGGCTAACACGGTGAAACCCGGTCTCTACTAAAAAAAATACAAAAAAAATTAGCCAGGCGTGGTGGCAGGCACCTGTAGTCCCAGCTACTCGGGAGGCTGAGGCAGGAGAATGGCATGAACCCAGGAGGCGGAGCTTGCACTGAGCCGAGATCGGGCCACTGCACTCCAGCCTGGGTGACAGAGCGAGACTCTGTCTCGAAAAAAAAAAAAAAAAATTCAGGTCAGGCACAGTGGCTCACACCTGTAATCCTAGCACTTTGGGAGGCCAAGGCAGGCAGATCACTTGAGGTCAGGAGCTCAAGACCAGCCTGGCTAACATGGTAAAACCCTGTCTCTACTAAAAATACAAAAATTAGCCCAGTGTGGCCGGGCGCGGTGGCTCACGCTTGTAATCCCAGCACTTTGGGAGGCCGAGGTGGGCGGATCACGAGGTCAGGAGATCGAGACCACGGTGAAACCCCGTCTCTACTAAAAAATACAAAAAATTAGCCGGGCGCGGTGGCGGGCGCCTGTAGTCCCAGCTACTCGGAGGCTGAGGCAGGAGAATGGCGTGAACCCGGGAGGCGGAGCTTGCAGTGAGCCGAGATTGCGCCACTGCACTCCAGCCCGGGCGACAGAGCGAGACTCTGTCTCAAAAAAAAAAAAAAAAAAAAAAAATTAGCCCAGTGTGGTGGTGGGTGCCTGTAATCTCAGCTACTCAAGAGGCTGAGGCAGGAGAATTGCTTGAACCCAGGAGGTGGAGGCTGCAGTGAGCCGAGATCATATCACTGCACTCCAGCCTGAGAGACAGAGCGAGACTCCATCTCAAAAAACAAACAAACAAAAAACAATTCATCCAGGAGCTTGGCTAGGCTAATGAAGAAAAGAGACAAGAATCAAATCGACACAATAAAAAATGATAAAGCGGATATCACCACTGACCCCACAGAAATACAAACCACCACAGAGAATACGATAAACACCTTTATGCAAATAAACTAGAAAATTTAGAAGAAACTGATAAATTCCTGGACACATACACCCTCCTAAGACTGAACCAGAAAGAGGCTGAATACCTGAATAGACCAATAATGAGTTATGAAATTGAGGCACTAATACATAGCCTACCAACCAAAATAAGCCCAGGACCAGACAGATTTACAGCTGAATTCTACCAGAGGTACAAAGAGAAGGTGGTACCATTTCTTCCTAAACTGTTCCAAACAACCGAAAAGGAAGGACTACTCCCTAACTCATTTTATGAGGCCACCATTATCCTGATACCAAAACCTGAAAGAGATATAACAAAAAAAGAAAACTACAGGCCAATATCACTGATGAACATTGATCCAAAAATCCTCAAATAAATACTGGTAAACCGAATCCAGCGGCACATCAAAAAGCTTACCCACCAGGATCAAGTCAGCTTCATTCCAAGAATGCAAGGCTGGTTCAACATATTCAAATCAATAGACATAATCCATCACATAAACAGAACTAAAGACAAAAATCACATGATTATGTCAATAGATGCAGAAAAGGCCTTCAATAAAATTCAACATCGCTTCATGTTAAAAACTCTCAATAAACTAGGTATCGGAGGAACAAACCTCAAAATAATAAGAGCCATTTAAGATAAACCCACATCCGTTGTCATACTGGATACGCAAAAGCTGGCAGTGTTCCCCTTGAATATTGACACAAGACAAGGATGCCCCTATCTCACCACTCCTATCCGACACAGTAATGGAAATTCTGGCCAGGGCAATGAGGCAAGAGAAAGAAATACAGGGTATTCGCATAGGAAGAGAGGGAGTCAAATTGTCTTTGTTTGCAGACGGCATGATCCTCTATCTAGAAAACTCCCTAGTCTCAGCCCAAAAGCTTAAGCTGATAAGCAACTTCAGCAGTCTCAGGATACAAAATCAATGTGCAAAAGCCACAAGCATTCCTTTACGCCAACAACAGACAAGCAAAGAGCCAAATCATGAATGAACTCCCATTCACAATTGCTACAAAGAGAATAAAATACCTGGGAACACAGCTAACAAGGGAAGTGAAGGACCTCTTCAAGGAGAACTACAAACTACTGCTCAAGGAAATCAGAGAGGACACAAACATAAACATGGAAAAACATTCCATGCTCATGGATAGGAAGAAGCAATATTGTGAAAACAGCCATACTGCCCAAAGCAATTTATAGATTCAATGCTACTCCCATTAAAATACTATTGACAGTCTTCACAGAATTAGAAAAAACTATTTTAAAATTCATATGGAACCAAAAGAGAGCCCGTATAGCTAAAACAATCCTAAGCGAAAAGAACACAGTTAGAGGCATCACGTTACCTGACTTCAAACTATACTACAAGGCTACAGTAACCAAAACAGCATGGTACTGGTACAAAAACAGACACATAGACCAATGAAACAGAACAGAGAACTCAGAAATAAGACCACACATGTACAACCATCTGATCTTTGACAAACCTGACAAAAACAAGCAACGGGGAAAGGATTCTCTATTTCATAAGTAGTGTTGGGAGAACTGGCTAGCCATATGCAGAAAACTGAAACTGGATCCCTTCCTTACACCTTATACAAAAATTAACTCAAGATGGATTAAAGACTTAAATGTAAAACCCCAAACTATAAAAACCCTAGAAGAAAACCTAGGCAATGAATACCATTCAGGACATAGGCATAGGCAAAGATTTCTTGATGAAAACGGCAAAAGCAATTGCCAACAAAAGCAAAAACTGACAAATGGGATCTAATTAAACTAAAGAGCTTCTGCACAGCAAAAGAAACTATCATCACAGTGAACAGGCAGCCTACAGAATGAGAGAAAACTTTTGCAATTTATCCATCTGACTAAGGTCTAATATCCAGAGTCTACAAGAAACTTAAATAAATTTACAAAAAAAAAAACACCCCATTAAAAAATAGGCAAAGGACATAAACAGACATTTCTCAAAAGAAGACATTTATGCAGCCCAACAAACATGAAAAAAAGCTCAACATCACTGATGATCAGAGAAATGCAAATCAAAACCACAATGAGATACCATCTCAAACCAGTCAGAAAGGCAATTATTATTATTATTATTATTATATTTTGATACAGAGTCTCACTCTGTCGCCTAGGCTTGAGTGCAGTGGTGTGATCTCGGCTCACTGCAACCTCTGTTTCCTGGGTTCAAGTGATTCTCCTGTCTCAGCCTCCTGAGTAGCTGGGACTACAGGCATGCACCACAACGCCCAGCTAATTTTATTATTTTTAGTAGAGATGAGTTTCATCATGTTGGCCAGGCTGGTCTTGAACTCCTGAGCTCAACTGATCCGCCCGCCCTGGCCCCTCAAACTGCTGGGATTACAGGCGTAAGCCACCACGCCCGGCCCAGAATGGCAGTTATTAAAAAGTTAAGAAACAACAGATGTTGGCGAGGATGAGATAGAAAGGCTTTTACACTGTTGGTAGGAATGTAAATTAGTTCAAACATTGTAGAAGACAGTGTAGCAATTATTCTCCCACAGACCTAGAACCAAAAATACCACTTTACCTAGCAATCCCATTACTGGGTATATACCCAAAGGAATATAAATCATTCTATTATAAAGATACACCCATGTGTATGTTTACTGCAGCACTATTCACAATAGCAAAGACATAGAATCAACCCAAATGCCCACCAATGACAGACAAGATAAAGAAAATGTGGTACACATACACCATGGAATACTGTGCAGCCATAAAAAGAACGAGATCATGGATGAAGCTGGAAGCCATTATCCTCAGCAAACTAATGCAGGAACAGAAAACCAAACACCACATGTTCTCACTTATAAATAGTAGGTGAACAATGAGAACACATGGACACAGGGAGAGGAACAACACACACACTGGGGCCTGTCTGGGGGTGGTGGTCACGAGAGAGGGAGAGCATCAGGAAAAATACCTAATGCATGCTGGGCTTAATTAACACTTAGGTAATGGCTTGATAGGTGTGGCAAACTACCATGGCACACATTTTCCTATGTAACAAACCTCCATATCCTGCACATATATCCAAGAACTTAAAATTAAATGAAATTAAAAAAAAAAAAAAGAAGGCCGGGCACGGTGGCTCATGTCTGTAATCCCAGCTCTTTGGGAGGCTGAGGCAGACAGATCACCTGAGGTCACAAGTTCAAGACCAGCCCAGCCAACATGGTGAAACCCCATCTCTACTAAAAATACAAAAAAGAGGCTAGGTGTGGTGGCTCACGCCTGTAATCCCTGCACTTTGGGAGGCCGAGGCGGGCAGATCACAAGGTCAGGAGTTTGAGCCCAGCCTGGCCAACAGGGAGAAACCCCGTCTCTACTAAACATACAAAAATTAGCCAGGCGTGATGGTGCACACCTGTATTCTCAGCTAGTCGGGAGGCTGAGGCAGGCGAATCACTTGAGCCCAGGAGGTGGAGGTGCAATGCGCCAAGATCACGCCATTGCACTCCAACCTGGGCAACTAGAGTGAAACTGCGTCTCACAAAAAAAAAAAAAAAAAAAAAAAAAAAAAGAAAAGAAAAAAGAAAACACTACTTTAGCACAACGTAGTAAGTGGATTTTGTTAGAATGTATTACAATTGGTGTTTGCAAAAATATGTGTAGGAATACTATGATAATAAGAATACTATGAACAGGATCGGGCTCAGTGGCTCACACCTATAATGCCAGCACTTTGGGAGGCCAAGGCAGGTGGATCACTTGAGGTCAAGAGATCAAGACCAGCCTGGCCAACATGGTGAAACCCCATTTCTACTAAAATATACAAAAGTTAGCCTGGCGTGGTGGTAGTCCCAGCTACTAGGGAAGCTGAGGCAGGAGAATCGCCTGAACCCAGGAGACGGAGGCTGCAGTGAGCCGAGATTGCTCCACTGCACTCTAGTCTGAGCAAGAGTGAGACTCTGTCTCAAAAAAAAAAAAAAAAAAGGAAGAAGAAGAATACTATGAACAATCAATCGTACACCAACAAATCAGACAATCTAGAAGGAATGAGCAAACTCCTAGAAATACAGAGATTACCAAAACTGACTCAGAAGAAAAAGAAAATCTCAGACCTCACAAGTAAAGAGATTGAATCATAGTCAAAATTCTCCCAGGAACAGATGGCTTCACTGGTCAGTTCTAACAAACACTTAGACAAGAATTAACAGCACTACTTCTCACATTCTTCCAAAAAATAGAGGGAATGCTTCCTAACACATTCTATGAGGCCACTATTTTCCTGATACCAAACCAAGACACTACAGACCAACATCCCATATGAATATAAACACAAAATCCTCAACAAAATACACACTAGCAAACTGAATCCAAGAGCACATTAAAAAAGACCAAATGTGATTTATCCCAGGAATGCAAGGGTGGTTCAACATGTGAAAATCAACTGATATAACATACCATATTAATAGAGTGAAGAAAAAAAATCTACACAATCAGGGGCCAGGCGTACTGGTTCAAGCCTGTAATCCCAGCACTTTGGGAGGCTGAGATGAGTGGATCACTTGAGGTCAGGAGTTCAAGACCAGCCTGGTAAACATGGTGAAACCTTGTCTCTACTAAAAATACAAAACTTAGCCAGGCATGGTGGCAGGCGCCTGTAATCCCAGCTACTCGGGAGGCTGAGGCAGGAGGATCATTTGACCCTGGGAGGTGAAGATTCAGTGAGCCAAGATCACACCAGCGCACTCCAGCCTGGGTGACAAAGTGAGACTCCGTCTCAAAAAAAAAAAAACAAAAAAAAACACCCACACAGTCACCTCAACTGACAGAAAAACCATTTGACAGAATTCAACAACTTTTTTTTTTTTTTTTGAGACAGAGTGTTTGTCCCCCAGGCTGGAGTGCAGTGGCGTGATCTCGGCTCACTGCAAGCTCCGCCTCCTGGGTTCACGCCATTCTCCTGCCTCAGCCTCCCGAGTAGCTGGGACTACAGGCGCCCGCCAACACACCGGCTAATTTTTTGTATTTTTAGTAGAGACGGGGTTTCACCGTGTTAGCCAGGATGCTCTCGATCTCCTGACCTCGTGATCCGCCCGCCTCGGCCTCCCAAAGTGCTGGGATTACAGGCTTGAGCCACCGCGCCTGGCTTCAACATCTTTTTAAGACTGAAACAAACAAACAAAAACCTCAGCAAACTAGGAATAGAAGGAAACTTCCTTAACATGATCAAGAGCATTTGTGAGGCCGGGTGCAGTGGCTCATGCCTATAATCTCAGCATTTTGGGAGGCCAAGACGGGCAGATCATGAGGTCAGGAGATCAAGACCATCCTGGCTAACATGGTGAAGCCCCGTCTCTACTAAAAATACAAAAAATTAGCTGAGCATGGTGGTGGGCGCCTATAATCCCAGCTACTTGGGAGGCTGAGGCAGGAGAATGGCGTGAAACCCGGGAGGCGGAGCTTGCAGTGAGCGGAGATCGCGCCACTGCACTCCAGCCTGGGCGACAGAGCCAGACTCCATCTCAAAAAACAAAAACAAAAACAAAAACAAAAAAACCATTTGTGAAAAGCCCACAGCTAATATCATAGTGGTGTAAAACAAAGCCTTCCCCCAAGATGAGGAGCAAGATAAGGATGCATGCTTTCACCACTGCTATTCAACATTGTACTGGGAGTCCTACCCAGGGCAATCAAGGAATTAAAAGACATCCAAATTGGAAAGGAAGAAGTAAAACTATTTCTACTTGCAGAAGACACGATTCTATATAAAGTAAAACCCACAAGATCTACAAAAAACTACAGCTAATAAGTGAATTCATTAAAGGTGCAGGGTAAAACATCAACACATAAAATTCTGTTGTTTCTATATACAAGCAATAAACAATCTGAAAAGGAAATTAAGAAAATTCTATTTACAATAACCTCCAAAAGAAATAATACTCAGGAATAAATTTAACCAAGAATATGAAAAACTTACACACTAAAAACTACAAAACATTGCTGAAATAAATTAAAGACCTAAATAAGTGGTAAGACTTCTTGTGTTCATGGATTGAAAAACAATGTTAACATGGAATACTCTCCAAAGTGATGTACAATGCAATCCCTACCAAAATTTCACAGCCTTTTCTAGAGAAATGGAAAAGCCAATCCTCAAATTTATACGGAAATGCAAGGGGCCCAGAATATTCTCTGAACAGCCAAAATAACATTGAAAAAGAAAACAAAGTAGGATTAACACTCCAAAACTTACTACAAAGGCACAGTAATCAAAACAGTGTGGTGCTAGCATAAGAAGAGATGTATTAACCAATGGAATAAAAATGAGAGTTCAGAAATAAACCCAAATATCTACGGCCAATTGATTTTTCACAAGGGTGCTAAGACTTCAAATGGAAAAAGAATAGTTCCTTCAACTGGGTTGAAGTTACAGGGAAAACTGGATTATCACATGGTACTGGGAAATGGTACTGGGAAAACTGGATTATCATATGCAAAAGAATGAAGTTGAACCCCTTCCTCATACCATATACAAAAATTAACTCAAAAAGGATCAAAAACCTAAATATAAGAGCTAAAAGCATAAAACTCTTAGAAGCAAAAATAGGAATACACTGTCATGACTTCAGATTTGGCGATGGATTCTTAATAGTAAAAGCACAAGCAACAAAAGAACTCAATCAGTACAACTTGGTAAAATTAAAAACTTTTGTGCACCAAAGGGCACCATCAAGAAAGTGAGGCGAAGCCCAGTGGCTCATGCCTGTAATCCCAACCCTTTGGGAGGCTGAGGTGGGCAGATCACTTGAGCCCAGGAGTTTGAGACCAATCTGGGCAACATGGTGAAATCTCATCTCCACAAAATAATACAAAACTTAGCTGGGCATGGTGGTGTGCACCTGTAGTCCCAGCTACTTGTAAGGCTGAGGTGGGAAGCTAACTTGAGCCGAGGAGGTCAAGGCTGCCAGGAGCCAGCATCACACACCATGGCATTCCAGCCTGGGCAACAAAGTAAGACCTTGTCTCAAAAATAAATAAATAAATAAATAAATAAATAATTAAAAAATTTTAAAAAGAAGAATAAAAAAGAAAAGTGAAAAGACAACCTACAGAATGGGAAAAAATATCTGTAAATCTTAGATCTGATTAGGCTTTAGTATCCAGAATATATATAGTTTTTATAACTGAACAGCAAAAAGTCAAACAGCTCAATTAAAAAATGGGCAAAGCAATGAATAGGCATTTCTCCAAAGAAGATATACAAATGACCAACATGCACATGAAAAGATGTTCAACATCACTGGTCATTAGGTAATGCAAATAAAAACCACAGAGAGATACCATTTCACACTCCCAGGATGATTTTAATTTAAAAAAATAAACAAAAAGAGAAAAAAAGTGTTAGTGTGGATACAAATAAGAACCCTCATATATTACTAATGGTAATGTAAAGTGATACAACTGAGTTGCTGTAGAGCAGAGTTTGACGGTGCCTCAAAAATTTAAATATAGAATTACCATATGACAAGCAATTCCATTTGTAGGTAGTCAGGTACTGCTTGATGATGTTTTGGTCAACGACAGACCACATATGTGAAAACGGTCCCCTGACATTACAATGGAACTGAAAAATTCAGAACACAAAGGACAAAGAGAAGAACCTAAAAGACTCAGAGGAGGGTAACAGGTTACACATGAAGAATCAAGAATCAGAATGGTATCAGACTTTTCAACAACAACAATGGAATAAAATAGAGAAAATGGAGAGCAATGCTTTCAAATTTATGAGAGAAAATGATATCTAACTTAGAATTCCACAACCAGCCAAAATTAAGCATGAGGGGAGAATGAAGACTTTTTTTTTTTTTTTCCTGAGATGGAGTCTCACACTGTTGCCCGGGCTGGAGTGCAGTGGTGCAATCTCAGCTCACTGCAACCTCTGCCTCCTGGGTTCAAGCGATTCTCCTGCCTCAGTCTCCCAAGTAGCGGGGATTACAGCCACGCACCACCACACCCAGCTAATTTTTTTGTATTTTTAGCAGAGACGGGGTTTCACCATGTTGGCCAGGCTAGTCTCTCACTCCTAAGCTTGTGATTCGCCTGCCTCAGCCTCCCAAAGTGCTGGGATTACAGGCGTGAGCCACTGCACCTGGTGAAGACCTTTAAATATATAAGGTCACAAAAATTTACCTCCTATTACCATCAGTAAGCTACTGAAAGAAGTACTCCACCAAAATGAGTTGCAAAGAAACAAATGACTCAACACAATAACAGAAAGGCAAAGGAACTCAAGATGATAGAGAAGTGAGGTCTCACAATGATAGATGTACAACATGCTAGGTATCCACTAATCCAGATTAGTTTAGAAGGCTCTGAGAGAAAGGAAAGTCTCCAAGAAAATAAAATTGACAGATGAATTGATGTGTCAAAAATGCTGAGACTCAGACACCTGAAAGATACTTTGGGACCGGGTGCGGTGGCTCATGCCTGTAATCTCAGCACTTTGGGAGGCCGAGGCGGGCAGATCACGAGGTCAGGAGATCAAGACCATCCTAGCTAATATGGTGAAACCCCGTCTCTACCAAAAATACAAAAAATTAGCCGGGCATGGTGGCAGGCGCCTGTAGTCCCAGCTACTTGGGAGACTGAGACAAGAGAATGGCGTGAACCCGGGAGGCGGAGCTTGCAGTGAGCTGAGATTGCGCCACTGCACTCCAGCCTCGGCGACAAAGCGAGACTTCATCAAAAAAAAAAAAAGAATTCTCATAAATACGTAGAACAACAACAATCATTCATTCTTAGAACAGTATTAAATTGTACAAGGAAGGAAAAATAGTAGTACGGTATACTACGTGGCTTAGCTATGAATAGCACAATATGCGATAATAATATAAACAAATTGACATTAAATCTATTATGATATAACCATATTAGGGAATGAGAACGATGCCTGTGTAGAGTTGAGAGTTTAGAGTCCGCTAAATGTCATTTTTCATAATGAGAAGTCAATAAATAACAGCTGCAGCAGTATAAGCATGTTATCTAGAGATGAAGGCAAATATCAAAAGAAACTGCTAAAAGAATTTGAAAGCAGCTGCCTCTAGGCAGCAGGGAAAGGAAGGTAAGACAGAGTTGGAGTCACAGGACTACTTTTTTCACAATAAGCTTTATTGATCTATTTGATAACTTTAAACAAAGTTCATGTATAACTTTGATAATACCTACAATAACTAAAAAAATAGTACTTTTGTAAGAAAATGAGTTAACAAGCTATCAATTGACTAAACTCAAAGTTCCTCAGAAAATTAGAAAGGAAAATGAGAATACAAGAAAAAAAACTATGTTGAAAATGAGATTATTAGCATAATCTAATAATGAGATTATTAGCATAGCTAGAGTGTAAAAAAATAATGCAACAAAGAAACAAAAGAGAGGCCGAGAGGCTGGGCTCAGTGGCTCATGCCTCTAATCCCAGCACTTTGGGAGGCCAAGGTAGGCGGATCACTTGAGCTCAGGAGTTGGAGACCAGCCTGGACAACATGGCAAGACCCCAACTCTACCAAAAATACAAAAAAAAAAGCCGGCACTGTGGTGCACGCCTGTGGTTCCAGAAGTGGGAGGATCGCTTGATCCTCGGGGGATGAAGGTTGCAGTGAGCCCAGATAACGCCCACTGCACTCCCTGGGTGACAGAGTGAGACCCTGTTTCAAAAAAATGGAGAAAGTGAACTAAATGTATACCTTAAATTCATTAAGCAACAAAATTCACTTCACTCAATAACAGACTGAAAAGCAC
The DNA here is from genome assembly GCF_028878055.3 of Symphalangus syndactylus. Lineage (NCBI taxonomy): Eukaryota > Metazoa > Chordata > Mammalia > Primates > Hylobatidae > Symphalangus > Symphalangus syndactylus. The sequence continues at coordinate 25,598,075 of NC_072433.2, forward strand.
TGTGGTAGAATGAATGTGGAATTTCAGACAGGTACTCAATTATATACTCAATCAATTACTATATACCCACAAAGCAGAAAGAAAATATTTCCTGAGACACGCTTTTAAAAAAGCAAAGAATTCTACTGACTTTAGGTTCTATCATTGCTGAAAAATAGTCATAATGAACAGTTGTTCAAAGAAATTATCACTACAAACAGAAAAAAGAGTCGGGAAAATCATTCAGCAACCACAACTATGCTTAATTATAGGTGCAAAACTAACAGCATAGAAATGGTGTTGCAATCACAGTTTAACATCCACATGTAAGAAAAAATATGTAAGGTCAACTGAGAGAACACAGAATATGTACTAGTATAATTCTGTAAAAGAATAAAAAGCCAAAATAATTTATTTTTCTCCTAAGATAGCCATTATAGTGGCCTATAAGGGGAAACAATTAGGAAAAAGTCACATTCAGCTACATTTATACAAGCCTTTGAGTTCACGCTATGTAATATTCACACCAACTGGCAAAGAAAATGAGGTAGCAATTAGGTAGGTAAACTGTAGCTTTGAAAATAATGACCCACAGATAACATTTAGACATTGTCCTTTTCAAGTTATTTATGAATAAACAATGTAAAAATTTCCAATATATATCCACATTTCCAATTATCATACTATTTGTATTAATTATATGTAATGGCTGTTACTATGGAGGACAAAATTCAAAATGACCATAAAAAGCTGGACGTGGGGGGAATCCTCCTGACCTGAAGTGATCCATTGGCCTCGGCCTCCCAAAGTGCTGGGATTACAGGTATGAGCCACATTGCTGGCCTAATTCTACAATTTATATGGAAACACAAAGTATTTAGAATAGCCAGAACAACATGAACAAAAAGAAAAACACAGTTGGAAGAATCATACTATCTGGTTTCTAATAGTTACTATAAAGGTACGGTAATCATGATAGCATGGCATCAGTAAAGGACAGACACATAGCTCAATGTAACAGAACAGAGTCCAAAAATACACTCACATATATATGGTCTACTGATTTTTTACAAAGGTACAAAAGCAATGCAGTGGAAAAAGGATAGCCTTTCAACAAAGGGGCTGGAAAAATTAGATGTAAAAACAATGAACCTGGGGATCCATACCTCACGCTATACACAAAAATTAACTCAAAATAGATCATCAACTTAAATGTAAAACCTAAAACTAGGCCTGGTGCGGTGGCTCACACCTATAATCCCAGCACTCTGGGGGGCTGAGGCGGGTGGATCACCTGAGGTCAGGAGTTCGAGACCAGCCTGGCCAACATGGCGAAACCCCGTCTCTACAAAAATACAAAAATTAGCCGGACATGGTGGTGTGTGCCTGTAATCCCAGCTACTCAGGAGGCTGAGGCAGGAGAATCACTTGAACCCAGGAGGGTGGAGATTCCAGTGAGCCAAGATCACGCCACTGCACTCCAGCCTGGGTGACAGAGCGAAACTCCGTCGCACAAAAAAAAAAAAAAAAAAAAAAAAAAAAACACCTAAAACTATAAAACTTCCAAAAGAAAACCTAGCAGCCAGGCACAGTGGCTCACTCCTGTAATCCCAACACTTTGGGAGGCCAAGGAGGAAGGATCACTTGAGCCCTACAGTTCGAGACAAGCCTGGCCAATGCAGTGAAACCATATCTCCACGAAAAATTTAAAAATTGGCAGGGCATGGTGGCGCACATCTGTGGTTCCAGCTATTATAGAGGCTCAGGCAGGAGGAACACCCTAAGCCCAGGAGGTTGATGCTGCAGCGAGCCATAATCATGCCACCGCACTCCATCCTGGGCAACACGAGCAAAACCATGTCTCAAAAAAAAGAAAAGAAAAGAAAACCCAGCAGAAAACCTTTGTGAGCATGGGTTAGGGAAAGATTTCTTAGATTTAACACCAAAAGTGCAATCCATGAAAGAACAAATTGGTAAGGCAAACTTCATCAAAATGTAAAACTTCTACAAAAGATACTAATAGAATTAAAAAACAAACCACAGATTGAGAGAAACTCTCTGCAAAGCATATATTTGATAGACCTGTTTCGTATACACATACACACCACACACACACACACACACACACACACACACACACAGAACTCTCAAAATTCAACAATAAGAAAACAACCCAATCTAAAAAGGGGCAAAGACTTAGACACTAGACCAAAAATAATATACGGATGGCAAAAATCACATAAAACAATGGTCAACAGTATTAGTCATGAGAAGAATATAATTAAAGCCACAATGAGATATCACTACACACCCATCAGAATGGTTAAAAAAAAAAAAAAAGGTGTTAATACCAAATACTGCCCAAGATGCAGAGAAACTGGGTAACTCATACACCTGCTGGTGGGAATGAAAACATTTGGCAAGTTTTTTTTTTTTTTTTGAAACAGAGCCTTGCTCTGTTGCTCAGGCTGGAGTGCAGTGGCACGATCTTGGCGCATTGCAACCTCCGCCTCCAGGGTTCAAGCGATTTCTCATGCCTCAGCCTTCCAAGTAGCTGGGACTATAGCCATGCATCATCATGCCTGACTAATTTTTGTATTTTTAGTAGAGATGGGGTTTCACCATGTTGCCCAGGCTGGTCTCAAACTCCTGGCCTCAAGTGATCTGCCTACCTCGGCCTCCCAAAGTGCTGGGATTACAGGTGTGATGTGAGCCACCACACCCTGGTAGTTTCTTATAAAACTAAATTCACAGATTGGAGGTCAGGAGGCATTTGTACTTCTGGGTATTTATATCAGAAAAAAAAAAAAGAAACAACACATATCCACATACAAATCTGTACACAAATGTTCATAGCAATTTTCATAATAGCCAATAACTGGAAATAACCCGAATGTCCTTCAATGGGTAAACAATTAAACTGTAGTACATCCATATCATGGAATACTACTTAGCAATAAAACAGAACAAACTATTAATATACCCCACAACTTGGAAGGATTGCCAGGCAATGAGTGAAGAAAAAGTCAACCTCAAATGGTCACATAGGGCCTGGCACGGTGGCTCATACCTGTAATCCCAGCACTTTGGGAGGCTGAGGTGGGAGGAGAGCTTGAGCCCAGGAGTTGTAGGCTGCAGTGAGCCATAATCATGCCACTGTACTCCAGCCTTGGCAACCTAGTGAGACCCTGTCCCCCTGCCCTCCCCCAAAAAAGTCGCATAGTGTATGACTCAATTTATGTAGCTAACATTTTCTTGAAATAATACTTTGCAGATGTAGAATAGATTAGTGGTTGCCAGGAATTTGAGACTGGGTTGGGGAAGAGGGAGGGAAAAGGATGTGCTTATAAAGAAGTTAGTGAGATGAAACAGTTCTGTATTTATTATTATTATTATTATTTTATTTTGAGACAGAGTCTCACTCTGTCACCTGGGCTGGAGTGAAATGGCCCAATCTCAGCTCACTGCAACCCTCGCCTCCCAGGTTCAAGCAATTCTCCTGTCTCAGACTTCCCAGTAGCTGAGATTACAGGCGTCCACCACCACACCTGGCTAATTTTTTTTTTTTTTTTTTTTTTTTTTTTTTTTTTTTTTTTTTTGAGACGGAGTCTCGCTCTGTCGCCCTGGCTGGAATGCAGTGGTGCAATCTCCGCTCACTGCAAGCTCCGCCTCCTGGGTTCACGCCATTCTCCTGCCTCAGCCTCTCCGAGTAGCTGGAACTACAGGCGCCCACCACCACGCCCGGCTAATTTTTTTGTATTTTTAGTAGAGACGGGGTTTCACCGTGTTAGCCAGGATGGTCTCGATCTCCTGACCTCGTGATCCGCCCGCCTTGGCCTCCCAAAGTGCTGGGATTACAGGCATGAGCCACCGCACCTGGCCCAGTTCTGTATCTTGATCATGGTAGTAGTTACACTAATCTACATATGATAGAACTGCAGAGAACTACACATATAAACACACACAAATCAGCGCATGTAAAATTGGTCACATCTGAGTTAGTTCAGTGGATTGTACCAATGTCATTTTCTTAGTCTCAATATTGTACTACAGTTATGCAAGATGTTATCATTGGGAGAAACTGAGTAAAGGGTACCCAGAACCTGTTTACATTTTATTTACAACTTCCTGTGTATCTATTAATTATTTCAAAATAAAAAACTTTTTTAAATGGGTAAAAAGCTTAAACAAACAATCAAAAAAGATAGACAGCAAATAAGCACATAAAAAGATGTTCAAGAGCATTAGTTATTTGGGAAATATAAACTAAACCTACAGAAGATACCACTACAAACCTGTTAGAATGGCTAAAATTAAAAAGACTACCTAAACCTGATGTTGGTTAGGATGTCAAAATATGTATTTCCATTGCTAGTGGGAATTTAAAATGATATAACCACTTTGGAAAACAGTTTGGCAGTTTCTTAAAAAGTTAAATGTGCCAGGCACAGTGGTTCACACCTGTAATCCCAACACTTTGGGAGGCTGAGGCAGGTGGATCACGAGGTCAGGAGATCGAGACCATCCTGGTCAACATGGTGAAACTCTGTCTCTACTAAAAATACAAAAATTAGCTAGGCATGGTGGCGTGTGCCTGTAATTCCAGCTACTCAGGAGGCTGAGGCAGGAGAACAACTTGAACGAGGGAGTTGGGAGGTTGCAGTGGGCCGAGATATGCATCACACAGCACTCCATCCTGGCGACAGAGTGAGACTCCATCTCAAAAAATAAATAAATAAATAAATAATAATAATAATAATAAACAAAAAGTTAAATGTACATCTACCAAATGACCCAACCATTACATTCTTAGGTATTTACCCAAGGGAATGGGAAAGATGTGTCCATACAAAGACAATACATGAATATTCATCGCTGCTTTATTTGTAACAGCCAAAACCAGGAAACAATCCAAAAGTCCATCAATAGGTGAATGGATAAAACAAATTGTACTATACATACATAATGGCAACTATTCCCCAATAAAAATTAATGACCTACTGATAAACTCAATAACATGGACGTATCTCAAAATAATAATGACAAGAAGTCAGCACCCCCTCCAAAAAAAGAGTACATGCTTTACAATTCCACTTATATAAATGTTCTAGTGAGTTCAGCGGTTGTCTGGGAAAGGGAGAAAGGTGTATGGGAGGGAGTGATTACAAAGGCACACAAACAAACTTCTTTTGGGGGGTGGTGGATATGTTCACTATATTGAATCTGGTAAAAGTTTCATGGGTCTCCACATATGTCAAAACTTAAACTGTGCACTTTAAATATGTTGTTTATTAAATGTCAATTTTACCTCAATAAAGCTGTTGAAATAGATAAAACCCTCTTCTACCTTGGCTTTCCCTACACCATTCTCTTGACTGTCTAATTTAACTCTCTGACAGCATCTTCTCAGACTTCTCCTCTCCTTGCCATCCTTGCAATACTGTTGTTTCCAGAGTTCTGTTCTCAGCCTCCTTTTCACATTCTAATCCACACTCTCTTGCAGTGACTTCATCCATGCCCATGACTTCAACTATCATCAATATCTATAGACCAATAACTTTCAAATCTCTTTTGTGCAAGTTTCTCTTTTGAGCTCTACACTTTATTTCCAATTGCCTAGTAAATCTACAGATGCTTCAAACTAGACATACACAAAACTGAACTCCTTTTTACTATATACTCTCATTGCACTTTATACTTTCACTTTCATGACACTAGTTACATTATTACTAGACTATGCACTTCACGAGGGCAAGGGCCATGTCTTGTTCACCACTATTTCCACAGATCTTTCGTAATAGCACATTTTATTAAAATGAATCACCTTTCTCCCTCCCCACCTCCAAAGCTGATTCTCCTACAACTGACCCAAACTAGAAAAATAGAAATAATCCTGCCTCCTTCCCTTTCCTTACTCAATGGATACGAGGTCCTATTGATTTCTTTCCTGTAAATCTATCTGAGCAGTATTCCCACTTTGTCGTCTTCACTGCTCTACCCTTATCATTTCTCAAATACATGTGTCCCCATCTCCATTCCTGTCTTCTTCAATCTATTACCCACAGTATAGTAGAGTGATGGAGCTACAAATCTGACATTTCTGCCCAATTTGAAATCCTTCAATGGCTCCCTGCTGTCTTCAAACTAAAATCCAAACTCCTCAATAGAGTATAATAGTCTGTCTCTCTCCAGCCACATCTGGACACGACAGAATCCTGATCTTCCACTTTCCAAATTAAAGGACCATGCTCTTTAACCTGTCTTTGGGTGTGATAATCAACTGGCCTGAAATGTTATGTCCTCCCTTAGCCACCTGGTGAACTCTTCCCACTGGATTCTGCTCAACTGTACTCTTCTCTGACCTCTCTACTCAGAGTTAATCTGTGTCATTATACGCTCAGAGGGCCTTCTCTGTACCTCTATTATATTAATATTGTTGTAGTCATTTATATGTCTACTCCAATAGACTGAATTATATTTAATTTGTATTACCAGTATTTGGCACATAATAATACTGACACTTAACAAAACTTAATTAAAAGATTAAATGATTTAGTATATTTACCCACTTAATGGAAGGGGACTTTCTTGAGGTCCCTTCCAGCTCAGTTACTCTAAGATCTCATACAATGTTCCCCTCTGGTTACAACTTTCTCTTCTTCTACATATTCTTCTATTTTATCCTTTAACAACAGCTAGTTTCTTTCAGATTAGCCTTCGAAAGAGTGAAACAAAGCACTTTAAAAAGAATTTTTAGGGTGGGCATGGTGGCTCACACCTATAATCCCAGTACATTGGGAGGCCGATGTGGGAGGATTGCTCAAGCCCAGGAGTTTGAGACTGGCCTGGGCAACACAGAAAGACTCCATCTCTATCAAAAATAATTTTTAAAAACTAGCTGGGTGTGGTGGCAAGCACCTGTGGTTTGAGCTACTTGGGAGGCTGAGTTAAGGCTGCAGTGATCTGTGATTGAGCCACTGAACTCCAGCCTGGGCAGCAAAGTGAGACCCTGTCTCAAAATAAATTTTAAGAAATAAAATAAAATAAGCATTTAAAAAACACTTTACTATCTCAATTTTGACAAATCAGGATTTGACACTGTCTTTATGCTTCTGTATGTCTGCATAATCATCAGATTCCACCTGAACCACACAACAAAAATGAATTTTGTGTCCCAGATCTCCCACCCATCAGACACCAACCCTACTGTTATTAATCCAGGATCAACAGCCATACTTCTTTTTCTTGGGACCTCTATCAACTCCCATGCCCATCCCCAAGGACTCTGACAAAGCAAAAGAAAAAGCAAGTGCCAGAAAAAGTAACTGCATAGCAAAAGTCAGGTTTACATTATAAAGTCCCTCAACTGGCTGGGCACAGGGGTTCATGCCTATAATCTCAGCAGTTTGGGAGGCCGAAGCGTATCACCTGAGGTAGGGAGTTCAAGACCAGCGTGTCCAACATGGTGAAACCCTGTCTCTACCAAAAATACAAAAATTAGCCAGGCACGGTGACACACATTTGTAATCCCAGCTAGTCGGGAGGCATAAGGCAATAAAATCACTTGAACCTGGGAGGTGGAAGTTGCAGTGAGCAGAGATTGTGCCACTATGCTCCAGCCTGGGTGACAGAACGAGACTCTGTCTCAAAAAAAAAAAAAAAAAAAAAAAAAAATTAGCTGGGCATGTGGTGCACACCTGTAAACCCAGCTACTTCAGCTACTTGAGAGGCTGAGGCATGAGAATCACCTGAACCCAGGAGGCAGAGGTTGCACTCCAGCCTAGGCAATAGAGTGAGATTCTCTCTCAAAAAAAATTTTTTTAAGTCTCTCAATTGCTAGAATACTGTGGATAGTAAGCGCAGACAATTCTTTTGGTTGACCCCCTCCCAGCATCCATTTTCTCTTTCTTCCTCCCTAACAGATTTTCTACCTTGTATCCACTCCTCTCCCATGCAGCCTTGTGTTTTGGGGAAGCCAACCATATCCTCAGGCCAAGGCATAGGTCTGGTTGGCTAAGAATAATTCCACTCATCTTTACCAGTAACTAATTTAGGAAAGGGAATGTAACCCAGTTTTGGTCGATGAAATGCAAGGTTAAGTTTGCTGAAGGCTTCTGGAAAAGTCCTTTATCACTCTTAAAAAGAGAAGAGCTGTGTGAAGCCAGCATCTGTTGTCTCATTCCTTCCCCTCAGCAAATATCAATCCAAACATAACTGTTTTGCATATATTTAAACTAGAAGATTAAGAGTATTTTACTATTTCTTTCAAATAGTAATCAGATGATTAAAAAGTCAACAGAAGTTCTAAAACCATGATCAGCCAACATTTACTAGGTAACATGTATGACAAAAGAGCTTTCTTGCCTTTGCTCTCAAAGGGAGAGTTCTGGTAAAACTCAGAGACAACTGGGTATGTACAAAAGAGAGAGAAAATCCAAAAGAGTACTGATCTTGAGAGATAAGAATAAATGGCAGATGGCAAATTGGTCAAAATATCAAGGAAAAAAATGTGTGTCAGTCCTAGTGGCTATAGAAGGTAGAATAGTTTTCCTTGCATCCTAAATTCAATCAAATAAATAGCATTAATTTTTTTTTGAACATGTGAAAGCAAAATGTTAACCTTGAAAAATGAAACTACCCTGACAATTGAGCATTTTTAAAATTCTGAATTTTTCCTCATTCAGGTTTAGGGCAATTTTGATGACAGATCTAAACACTTTAAACTTTAAAAGCAAAACAGCCTGCAAGATGACAAATCAGACCCTAATCAAGACAACATGGGCGGAGGGGGGCTCCAAAGACAAAGGCCATTCCTCCTTAGAGTAAACTGCCTTAAAACCTAAAATGATATCACCTCTTGACCTCCAGATCCACAAAGCAGAAAAGAGAAAAGGCTCAAAAGAACTAAATTTGGGCCTAGCACAATTAGCGATATAGCGATACAGTACCCTCTATTGGTCTAACTGTATCACTGCTACCCTTTAAAATTTACTAGAGCAGGCAGGAATAAGAAGCATCTCTCAAGTAGCTATTTTGAGCCCAAAGCAGAAAATCTAGTCACAGGAACACATGTAATTTGTAAGACATGACTTATATACATTTGATTCCATATGCCCAACATGACCCTTGCTTTCACCATAGGAAAAACTGAGTATTTCTGTACTTAAACTCTTTCTGAGAATAGCAAGGCAAGAGGCAGGCATAGCAGAAAGGGCCCAAAATTTGAGGTCAGAAAACCAAGGTTCAAATCCCAGCTAATCCCACTTTCTAGATGGTCAAATCCATCTGCATTTCTGTTTCCTCATGCACTAAATGGAAATAATACCTCTCTCTAGGTTATCATGAGATAATGCACATAAAAATACCTTGCACATAATAGGTACTCAATAACACTGGATTAAATATCTAATGTATCACAAACAAAAAGTTACAAAATGATCAAAATCATAGGTTGTGCAAAAAGAACTGTAGGATTTTCTTTGTTGTTGTTGTTTTTAATCCACAAGAAGGAACTGTAGGATTTTCAAGCAAAAATTAAGCAACTTACTGGAGAAGACCAAAGGACTAGGAGTCACAAGTCCTGAGTCTCTGTTTTGATATTAACCAGTTAAATGACCTTGGGCAGGTCAATCTGAGTCTCAATTTCCTCTCCTGTAAAATGGAAGGACTGAATTAGCTTGAAACTCTATGCTTTTTAGCAGTATCACACAATTAGCAACAGAAACGAATCTAGAATCCAGATCTAGCTCAGTACTACATCAAAATATCTGTTAAGTTGTCTAACAAAAGAGAAAGTCTTTGGTGAACACGTTGACGGCAGATCAGGAAAATGGATGAAAGGAAAGGTTTCACACTGCGACTGAAAAGAGATGAATAAAGGTGATGAGCTTGATATCCGAAGTAACAGATATAAAATGGTGGAGCACAATGAAAAACTGTGAGGAAAGGCAGGTTACAGACAAAAAGGAGTGGGAATTGAAGATAACCTCAACTATGACTTTCAGAACTGAATTAGGAGAAAATATGAAGAGAAAACTACTAATACACAAATCCAAATGGAAGGAGACCAAGACTTTGGCCACAGGGCAGAGAGAAGGGGGGAAACAAAAGTCATTTTCAGGAAGTGGCAAAATTTACCAGCCAACTAACCCAATAAAAAGATAGCAATAAGCTAAGTCAATTTTTAAAGTTTAACATATTAAAGAACTACAGATGTGGGAAATATGGTTTGAATAATAAGAACAACTCGATGCACTAACAGTTTGTTTTTGTTTTTAAGAAACAGGGTATCCTTATGTTGTCCAGACTGGTCTAGAATCCCTAGGCTCAAGAGATACTTCCAAGTAGCTGGGACTACAGGCACAGGGCACTGCACCCAGCTTCGATGTACTAACAGTTTTAATCAGAACCATGAAACCATCTCCTAGAGCTCGGTTTTTCAAACTGAAGGTAGTAAGTGATCTATTAGTAAGCTGTGACAAATTTTTTAATGTAATGAAAATGTCAGAGTAATGTCATGCAGTAAAGCTAAACACTTTTACATGAAACATCTATCTCAGTTTGTGTGTATAAACATGTACCTGTGTGTTGGGTTGAAACAAAATGTATTTCTTGCTCTGGCTCATGGTTAAGAGGTCTCAAAGGCTGGGCGCAGTAGCTCATGCCTGTTAATCCTATCACTTCAGGAGGCCAAGGCTGGAGGATCACTTGAATCCAGGAGTTTGAAACCACCTTGGGCAACACAGCGAGACCTCACCTCTACAAAAAAATTTAAAAATTAGCCAGGCATGGTGGCGCACCTGTGGTCCCAGCTACTCAAGAAACTGAAGTGGGTGGATCAACTGAGCCCAGGAGGCTGAGGCTGCAGTAAGCTGTGATCACAACACTGCACTCCAGCATGGGCAACAGAGAAAGACCCTATCTCAAAAAAAAAAAAGTCCTCAGTCCGGGCGCGGTGGCTCACGCCTGTAATCCCAGCACTTTTGGAGGCTGAGGCGGGCGGATCGCCTGAGGTCAGGAGTTCCAGACCAGCCTGGCCAGCATGGTGAAACCCCGTCTCTAATAAAGATACAAAAATTAACCGGGCGTGGTGGCAGGCGCCTGTAATCCCAGCTACTCGGGAAGCTGAGGCAGGAGAATTGCTTGAACCCAGGAGACGGAGGTTGCGGTGAGCCGAGATCGCGCCATTGCACTCCAGCCTGGGCAACAGAGCGAGACTCTGTCTCAAAAAAAAAAAAAAAAAAAAAAAAAAAGTCCTCAAAACTTTGTATAATGTAAGTTTTCAAATATACCTAAAGTACAGAGTCCCCATATACCTACCATCTTGCCTCAACAACTTCTGATCATCTTTTTTCTTGAGTGTTATTTGAACTACCTTTACTGAAAGAAAGTGAAAACTATAAAGAAGTGTTGACAGCAGAGAAGCTATCAAATTTCCTTAAACCTTTCATGTGCAATAAAAAATAAGTAAAATTTAGATTAAACTTTCTATATCTTCCCCAAAGATATCTTTTATGTAAAGGACAAGATTAAAACTTTATTATTCGGCCAGGCGTGGTGGCTCATGCCTGTAATCCCAGCATTATGGGAGGCCAAGCCGGGGGGATTATCTGAGGTTGGCAGTTTGAGACCAGCCTGACTAACATGGAGAAACCCCGCCTCTACTAAAAATACAAAATTAGCCAGGTGTGGTGACGCATGCCTGTAAGCCCAGCTACTCGGGAGGCTGAGGCAGGAGAATCGCTTGAACCCAGAAGGCAGAGGTTGCGGTGTGCCGAGATCCCACCATTGCACCCCAGCCTGGGCAACAAGAGTGAAACACTGCCTCAAAAAAAAAAAAAAAACTTTAGTATTCAATATGATCTCACAAATGACAAGATGTGAAATACAAATTTCAGACCTTGTTTGTTCTAAAATGTTCACAAATAAAAAAAACTTATGTCTATTATTTTTGTGAGTTTCTGCCAATTATTAAAAATGCAGATTAACACCGGGCGCGGTGGCTCACGCCTGTAATCCCAGCACTTTGGGAGGCTGAGGTGGGCGGATCACGAGGTCAGGAGATCGAGACCATCCTGGCTAACACGGTGAAACCCCGTCTCTACTAAAAATACAAAAAATTAGCCGGGCGTGGTGGCAGGCGCCTGTAGTCCCAGCTACTTGGGAGGCTGAGGCAGGAGAATGGCATGAACCCGGGAGGCGGAGCTTGCAGTGAGCCGAGATTGTGCCACTGCACTCCAGCCTGGGCAACAGAGCGAGACTCTGTCTCAAAAAAAAAAAAAAAAACACAAATGGCCCAGTGGCCCAGACCCTTCAGGAATGAAGGTTTGGGTCACTCCACCAGGTAAAAAAAAAAAAAAAAAAAAAAATGCAGATTAAAAATTAAAAATGATTAAAAATGTAGTCTTAAAATCATGAACAAATTATCTAGCTTCTTTTCATCATGAATAAACTGAAAAGTTCATAGAAATGACACTTAACATCAGACTGACAGATACAAGCAACGTGATCAAACATTAAAATTTTTAAAACAATTTCAAGCTCTTAAATTACTAGATAATAAATGGATTTTTCTAGCGTCATATAGTTAATTAGAAAATATTTTTAAAATGTTAAAGCACCTACTCAAAAGCATAAGATCAGTTTACTTCCTATTTATGTGCGCCACTAACTCACCCACCATCTTGCTGTTAACACTACACGATCAAAGGGAGAAATGACTTTTGTAAATCAGACATATCATGCTAACTTTTATTTTCTGTTAATTTGTTAAGCCAGTTTTTTTAACCACACACAACAAATCCTATAGCCTTCACAATGCTATTTTTAAAAGTGAATATTTTTCCTATCCTAATCTAGTACCTTAAAGAATTTGAAGAGCTTTCGAATGTCATTTTTTAAAGTTTTTATTATGGAAATTTAAGAACATATATAAAGAACAGAGAATATTATCGTGAACCCCCACATACCCATCATCTAGCTTCAACAATTTCTGAATGTCATTTTTTTCTAAATGCCATTTTTAACAATTTTTACTGAAAGATTTTTTAAAGCAATACTGAAAAATATTTACATTTAAGTACAACTCACAAATAGTCCATTAAAGTGTTCTAGTCAGTGATTACCTTGATGAGAAAAAAATGCTTTTAGAAACATTTTTACATTTAATACAAATCAACTTATTGAAAAAGTTTTAGGAGAAAAGAATTAACCTGAATATGATCCAATTTCAGAGGTCAAATAATCCTACCTATTTTCTAATTAAACAGCAAAGCTGATGAAAATTAATAAATACAAAATTAACACAAAATGTTAAGACACTGAAAAACATATTTTAAAATGCAAAATTCTCACCTGCTGCTGTAACATAAGACATTCTGAAACTGTACATTATGTAGGAAAATGACGGGCTGGGCGCGATGGCTCAGGCCTGTAATCCCAGTACTTTGGGAGGCCGAGGCGGGCGGATCACCAAGTCAGGAGATAGAGACCATCCTGGCTAACACGGTGAAACCCCGTCTCTACTAAAAATACAAAAAATTAGCCGGATGCGGTGGTGGGCGCCTGTAGTCCCAGCTACTCAGGAGGCTGAGGCAGGAGAATGGCATGAACCCAGGAGGCAGAGGTTGCAGTGAGCCGAGATTGCGCCACTGCACTCCAGCCTGGGAGACAGAGCAAGACTCCATCTCAAAAAAAAAGAAAAAAGAAAAAAGAAAATGAAGCCTTCAGGTTACTTCTCTGGTATACCGGTGATGTTCAGGCTTTCATAGACTTGTAGTTCCTTTTTAAACATTTTTTTTTTTTGAGACGGAGTTTCGCTCTTGTTGCCCATGCTGGAGTGCAATGGCGCGATCTAAGCTCACTGCAACCTCCGCCTCCCAGGTTCAAGTGATTCTCCTGCCTCAGCCTCCCGAGTAGCTGGGATTACAACAGGCATGCGCCACCACACCCAGCTATTTTGTATTTTTAGTAGAGGCGGGGTTTCTCCATGTTGGTCAGGCTGGTCTCAAACCCCTGACCTCATGATCCGCCTGCCTCAGTGACCCAAAGTGCTGGGATTACAGGTGTTAAGCCACTGTGCCCAGCATTTTTTTTTTTTTTTTTTTTTTTTTTTTTTTGAGAGAGAGTTTTACTCTGTCCCCCAGGCTGGAGTGCAATGGTACCATCTCAGCTCACTGCAACCTCCACCTCCCAGGTTCAAGAAGCCATTCTGCCTCAGCCTCCCAAGCAGCTAGGATTACAGGCGCCCGCCACCATATCCAGCTATTTTGTATTTTTAGTAAAGATGGGGTTTCACCATGTTGGCCAGGCTGGTCTCGAACTCCCGACCTCAGGTGATCCACCCGCTTCGGCCTCCCAAAGTGCTGGGATTATAGGTGTGAGCCACCGCGCCCAGCCTCACACATGCATATTAACTAATATTAACTAGAACTGTCCCAAAGATTAAATTTCAGCTGTCGGTAAACTAGCAATTCATAGGCTATGTTACTTAAATCTTAGAGCTCCAATTGCCAACAGATGAAAGTCATACAATATAATTACGTAAACATTACTAGAAATGCCAAAATAGATGCAGACCCACATTATGTTTGAGTTTAAATGATAGCTCTTAAAAAAGCTTGCTCCTGCTTGTGACTCTCCTAAGCCTCCCTGAACAAACTCACTCCTCTTAAATTCCACTGTTACTTGAACCTCATATGGCATGCCTGGGCAAATTTGATGACTTGGATTTTGTTTTAGAAGCCAGGCCTACTGCCAAGTCTGCTGTGTCTACTTCCCTGACCCACCAGGACAGCTTTAGACAACACCTTCCTTATTTATGTTACTGCTGTGAGCAAACTACTGCTTACTATCAAATGAGGCTCAACCTACTCAGGTTTCCTATCTTTTAAGAGTAATGTGACTGCCTTCACTATATTATGGCTTCTTCAACCTCACCTCTTATGTAAAACAAAACATTACCATACTGAATTATCTACTACTCAACTAGCAATAATGAGAGGGAAATCAGTGATACAACTCATTAACTTCTCTTAAAAGGTCCCCATTTTATATATCACTATTTATGACTTTGTCTGAAGAAAAAGTACTACTACATTTTCTCACCAAAAATGTCCTTACGATTCCATTTCATTTAAAAAATAAATATAGAGCAAACCTCAAAAGCAGAATTTGGACTATGCCTTCAATAAAAACAAATACAACTTTAGGCAAAGTTTACTGGTTGCCAAAGAAAGGCAAGTCATCATTATAAGTTGATTCTACAGCTTACTCTAAATTATTATCTTGAACGCTTAAGATACAGGCCTTAACCCCCACAACTTCTTGGCTATGTATATAATACCCAAGTTTTAACTTTTATAACACAATAAAACTACTACAGTATTACTTCTACTAATAGTTAAGAATATATGCCAAAGTATCCTTTCTGGATTGGCAAATAGGAGCACCTAAGAAAGTACAGGAATAGCTCTTGCAATGATGAATGTTTTTAACAAAAACATGACATTGAAATTTTTCCTCGATTTTTCCCCATACTTGCTGAAACACATTTTTTCACTAATCTAGACTACAAAATTCTGCCAGTTACCCCTAGAAGCATCCTTCAACATCAGGAAATGTGTCAAAGAAACAGAGTAGTATTCTTCCAAATGAAATGTTAAAATATTTATCATCAACTCAGTCGTCTAATACATATTCTCACTACATTCAACTCTACAGAAAACATTGACCTAAGGTATGAAAATAAAGCTACTAAGGAGCATCCAAACCCTCCTTTACAGTACCTAATGGGCTGTACAAACACACCATAAAATTTCTACAAGAAACCAGGCAACTTCCTCCTTTTCATACTGATTTAAATACCCAATTATATACTTAAATGTTCGGCAAATCAACCAACTTTCACACTGTACTAAGAACTTAATTCAAGAAAGTGGAAAAATATAATTAAAAGTGTATTACTTTCAGTATTTGATAAAATATAAGAGGTAAGTAACATTTAAAAGACTAGAATTAAACAGATAAAAATGTCTTAAGACCAAATATTCTAACTCATGTAAGGTTTAAATTGCTGAATCTCTCATCTGCCCTAATCTCTTTTTTTCTTCTTTTTAAACTGCTACTGTTTGTAAATGCCCTACTATCTCTCAATGTTTTAATTTAGCACGTGGAGAAGGGTCTAGGAAAGAGAAGGAAGTAAAAAGTAGCCTACTCGTGTGTGTGTGTGTGTGTGTGTGTGTGTGTGTTTGAAGAAATGTTGTGGGGGGGGGGGGTGTGTTGAAAAAAATTTTAGTTACCACCACTTAAATAGGACCAGGACTGTGCTAAGTGCTTTAAATACATTATCTCATTTACACAAGATAAAACAAAAACCTTGACTAAAAATGATCAATAAAAACTGAAAAGTGAGAAAATAAAATTATCTAAGAGACAGTAAATTGGATCAGATCTCCAAGCACTAAACAAAGTAAAAACATTGTAGATTAAATTCTAAGACAATTTCTAGGAAAAGTTCCTCAACTTGACATATGAAAAAGTTGGGTATTAAAGGAATATCTGAAAAAAATTACACATATCTTATCACCGAGTAAACTTCTTACAAAAATATATATTGTATCTAAGATATTTCTCCCTTTGAAAAAGCAGTAGTAGATAAGATACTACACATAGTATATAGCACATTCCTTCCAGTAACTCTCATTCAGGACTAGAAAGTCAATATTTAGTAATGAACCCTGAGAATGAAACTCTGAATTTGCAAAGGACAGATTATTATTATAACATCAAACTTAGAGATATACAATCACTACACTAAAATAGAGTACCAGAGGCTGCCCTTTATAATGGCAATCAATGTTAATGGAATACATTAAACATGTACCTATTTTAAATTTCCTATTTACTACTGAGGTACATCATCTATTTAGAGTTAGATATTAAGTAAAAGAATGTTAAGAAAAAGTTTAGTTCATTTTTAACTGCAGAAATCAGAGATAGCACTGTCATCTTAAATTTAAAAAAAAAAACAAGGTAGGCTGGTCTGATGGTAGTGAGTTATCATAATGTATTAACATTAGCATCACTAAAGTTGGTATACAACCCCCCACTGCTAAATGTGACTGTCTAAAAAAATAAATAAATAAGAAAGCTAAAGACTCTAGGGTCTTAAATTTTCTTTAATGGAAAAAAATCTCAAAATACCCCACAAAGAGTAGTCTTAAAAAGTCTGTCATCAGTCACAAATGTATACAACATACAACATTATCAAGCGTTATCAAGTCCATCTCACATCATCTAATTTGCACTTTAACAAGCCTGCTTAGGACATTCACTAAATTCAGCCCTTGGCTTGTCCTCACTCTCTATCCACTCACCTCACTATTTTTCAAAAATCTTCTCACTGTATGGAAATTTAGTTGTGATACAAGTACTCCCAAACCTTTAGAGATGTAAAACCACTGCAGCCCCAAATTACCAAGATCTAATTTATGGAACTCATCAATAAAAGCCAAAGAACTGAAACAATTCTCATCAATTTCCTCTACCACGAAAAAGCAGTGAGCAATGATTAAAAACTTAGGTGTTATTTATTCACTTATTTAACAAAATATTGGGGCTATGTGCAGTGGCTCACACCTGTAATCCTAGCATTTTGGGAGGCCAACGCAGGAGAGCCCAGGAGTTCCAGACTAGCCTGGGCAACATAGTGAGACCTCCATCTCTATTTAAAAATATATATATTGGGCAGGGTGCGGTGGCCCATGCCTGTAATCCCACCACTTTGGGAGGCTGAGGCAGGAGGATCCCTTGAGGTCAGGAGTTCGAGACCAGCCTGGCCAACATGGTGAAACTCCGTCTCTACTAAAAACACAAAAGGTAGCCAGCTGTGGCAGCGCACGACTGTAGTCCCAACCACTCAGGAGGCAGAGGCGAGAGAATCGCTTGAACCCCAGAGGTCGAGGCTGCAGTGAGCTGAAATCACGCCACTGCACTCCAGCCCGGGTGACAGGGTGAGACCCTACCTCAAAAAAGAAAAAAATATATAAAATATATAATAAACATTATATATAATATATAAAATATATATACCTTATTATATATAAAATATATATTATTACATGACACATATATAATTATATGCATTATATATATAATATTGTATGTGTATATAATATATATAAATTATATATGAAATCTACATTATATATGTAAATATATTATATATTATATATGTATTATATATAATTATATATAATTATATATAATACATATATATTATATAATTATATATAATACATATATAATATATACTATATATTATATATATAGTGCCTACTATGTAAAGGCACTGTGCTAGGCACTGATAATATAACTGAAAAAGATACAGACACTATCCTCGACCTCAAGGAACTTCTATTCCAGTGAGGAAGAGAATCCAAAAATAAGTTCGGCAAACACACTGACATAACCCAGCAAGGATCTGAATTCTACCAACAATTTTATTCTTATTTTCCACTTTACTGCATATATTATCCTAAAATCATTTCAGTGAATCCACTTTGTTCCTTCAAACTACATACTCATAATTATGCTTCGTAAAATGAAAACTTACTTTGTGAACAAATAATTCTGAAAACTTTGCTGTGAATATGTAACACATCCTCAACAGAATTTCAAAATTAATTGCTATGTGTTCATAGCAGCACTATTCACAATAGCCAAAAGGTAGAAAAAGCCCAAATGTCCATCAATTGGTGAACAAATTGTGTTCCTTTATACACACACACACACACACACACACACACACACGATGGAATATTATTCAGCCATAGAAAGGAATGAGGTAGTCCGATACAAAACGTCACATATTATATTATCCTGTTTATATAAAATATCAAAAAGAGGTACCATAGAGACATATCCCAGACTGGTGGCTGCAAGGGGTTGGGAGGAGGGAAGGGAAAATATGGGGTAACTGTTTAAGGAGTTTTCTTTTGGATGAAGAAAATGTTTTAGAAGTAGACAGAAGCAGTAGCTGCACAACACTGAATGCACTCAATTGTTCACTTTAAGAAGGTTTGTTTTTTCATATGTATTTTGCCTTAATATTAAAAAAAAAACTTTAAAAAAATTACCGGCTTAAAATATTTTAAAGTGGACTTTTTGTGACAAATAAAACTGCTGATGTTTACCTTTTGAAATTTCAGTTATAAATCAAGTTACAGATAACTCCTTTTAGACCTATTTTAATATCAAAATGGCTTTTGTGTATGGTAAAGATCATTAAAAATTTTTTCATAGCTTTGAAATGTTATTCAGTATTTTGGTTGTATATACAACTCCTACTTATGTAGTCACACAATTCCTTTATTATTCATATGTTTGGTTAACACCCTTATCGATCATATATTTGTATATATGCTCTAATCAAGTTTGTGCCCAATAAAATTCGCTGACATCATCAACTGTTTATCTCTTCTACAATAAAAATACTCATTCAAACAAGCTGTTTTTCTTTCAAGTCCCGATAATCTAGGTACAATTCAATGCTACACTCTCCACAAATGCCACTTTTCCTGTTACTTCCTCTACTATAAAATGCATCACCATTCACAGACTTCCTAGTAATACAGTTATTACTTGGACTATGTGTCTCCTCCAACTATTTCCCAAACTCCTTGAGAAGCCTCAGTCCTCTGCATCATCATAACACTACAAGGTCCGTAAGAGTGGTTCGACGTAATAGGTGCTCAAATTATGTTAATGGAATTGAAAATAAACGAAGCCAACACATAACTATTATAAATTATGTACTACAGTGAAAAAGACATCTAGCATATGAAGACTAAAAGGACCGATAAAATAAGTACCGCCTAGAGAATCCTCATGCCTCACGTTCAGGTATGTTTTTCAATGCAACTCTACAGAACAGTCTATTGAACATCAAATATGAACATTAACAAATTCACCTCACACCAGGCAAGAAAAAATAGGGATTACTCTTATCCATTTCCTTTTTGAAGTTCGTATGCATATGTAATAGGGAAACTGAACTTAATGAACCACAGTATTCCAAACCAGGTCACAAAAGAGCTCTAAGTCCCCAGTCATCCTGTTTCTATTTCCTGATTGGTCTGACTTGCAAGCATGATGGTGCCCAGCTTTCCCAATTCAAGATTTCCTTTAAAATATCTTCCAACGAGAGGTTTTTTTTTAAATAAAAATCGACTTCTAGAACTTTCTAGGAAAATTATGAAAAAAGCAAGCCACTATTTAAAAAAAAAAATCTTCCGGAACACTTTATTCAAGTAAGGAAATCCAGTTTCCAGAAAAGTTCCGTTACAGTTACACTTCGAATTAATTGTGGGTCATAAACTTGCACGAGTGGACGTTAACTCGAAAGCATTACTCTTCTAGCAAAGTGGACTTAAAGAAACATGTGCGTGATTTTTAGAGGGGCCCTACCGTTGAAAAATAAGCATCTTTCAAACGAAAATTTCAAGAAGCGACCTAGAATAGGTGAAAAACCCAGTGCGCTAACAATTCACAGGGACAACATTTTCCTTGCAACACACGCTGGCAAAGCAGCGACAACCAGACGCCACTTGGGCAGCAGCCCGGATCCCGGGCCTCCAAACCCCGATCGTCCCGGAGTCGAGTTCCCCACTAGTTTGCTTCCAGCCAAGCCCGCCACCACTTCCACGTCGCAGCGACCCACACGCCTCCTCAGCGATTTAAATCCATTTTTAACTCACCACACACATACGCGCGCGCACACACATAGGGTTATCGGTCTCCGGTCATCCAAGGGAACAGGGAGGGGGCGAGAGATCCTGCGAGCGAGAAGCGGGGTCGCTCCACGGTCCCGCCTGGCCTGGCACCCACCTGCAGGCCGCGAGCCCGGGGGCGGCGGCGCCGGCGCCCCGTCCTCGCCAAAGACGAGTTTGAAGTCGAGCTCGTCGTGGGCGCCACAGTTTGCAGTAGTCATCGGCGTGGCCCAGGGTGCTGCGGCTCCTCCTTAGGCGGCGGCGGCGGCAGCGGCAAGCGGCGGCAGCAGCTCCTCAACGCCGCTTCATGCCGGGCCGCGCGGGCCAAGAGGTCGCGACTCCACGGCAAACTTTCTGGGCGGAGCCCGCGACGCCAAGGGTTCCGTTCCGAACTAGAAAGCTGGCCGCGCGCCGAGCAGCACCGCCACCGGTGCCTAAGCCTCCACTGTCGCCTTAGCCAATGTTCCCCGCCCCCCGCACAGTCTCCGCCACAGCCGCCGCGGGCGCGCTCTCGCGCCCTGCCGCGCGCCCGGCCACGCCCCCTACGCGCGCCCACTCTGCCTGGCTGCCGATTGGCCACTAACGCGGCGAACGGGCGCCGGGCCCCGCCCCCTCACAGGCCTATCGCGTAACTCGGTCTCCGCAAGAAGGAAGTCACGTGAACACGCAGCCACCCCCCCCCCACCCACACCCACCCCCCCACCCCCCCACCCCCCCACCCCCCACTAGCCACCCCCATAGAGCCCAGCTACCTCTCGGGAGTTGTAGTTTGGCCTGTATTCCCCCGGCGATTCCTTCTAAACTAGACGGGAGAAGGCCGATAGCCTCACTAATTGGATAGGGGACCACCAACGGCCAATGGAGAAGACCCTTTTCCTCATTGGGCGGGGCTCATGTCGAGGAAGGGGTGCCGAAGCACTGAGGTTCTGGGTTTGGTGATGTGGGGGCGCATCGTGTTACTCCTGATGGCTGGCTTTAGGGAAGGCATCAGGGCCCCGCAGGGTTACCTGGACGCCGCCCACATCCTCATCCCCCCACCTCAACTTTAATGGCTGAGTCTCCAGAGGGCGGGGACCGGACCGAGGGTCCAGCCAGGTTGGGGTGGAACCGAAGGAGACAGGTAGCGCGACAAGTCCGGACTCTGAGCTCGCGGTCGCCGCAGCCCCACCCTCTGCAGGGCGGAGCCTGCGCCCCGGTGGCTGCGCCTTTGTCCCCACTAGCGGGTCCCCGCAACTGCTCCCTTGACAGAGTGCGCGTTTGAGGCCTCCGCGAAGCCCAGTGGGCAGGACCTGTCCCTTGCTGGAAGTTGAGTAGATCGAGCGGGAAAGCCCGTTGTGAGCTCGTGCCAATCACAGCTGTGCTCTCTGCATCCTGGTGCATATCCATGAAAGCGGGAGGGATGGAGCCGCCCAAATTGGGTGGCTGGCAGTGGAGAGGAAGTGACACTGCCTAAAGAACCGTTTTCGTGATCTGCCCCTCCCGAGCAAGCTAGCCTTCCTGAGATGGCCCAAGACACCTCCTCCTGGGGTCTGGGGTGAAGGCCGTCCTTGGGGACTGGGAGCCTGGCTTGTTTACCTAAGGCTCCGCTGAGGCGCAAGGTGGACAGGGAGGTGAAAGAAGTAGGGTGACCGCCTCCCCTAGCTCCGTGCCCCGGGCACAGGGCCCACAGGGCATAGCATCCCTAGATGCGCGTTGCTGGAGGAACCCAGGGCGCTGTCAGAGGCTTGGGTGCAGGTACGCCCAAACAATGCTGCCCTCTCAGAGGCTACAATAGGTTGTTTAAAAAGAAAAAAAAAAGAGAGAGAAAAGAAAAAAAGAAATGCCGCTCTCACAAGGCCTACAGCACATTCCACACCGCCCACAAAGGCCAGTGGGAAGAGAGGGTAAAGGAAAGCTCTTTGCAGAGGTCTGGACCGACACTTGAGCTACCAGGGAGCCCTAGAGGGAGCCAAATTAGACCTTGGGTCAGGAAGACAGGGAATGTCCAGAGCATCCAAGATGTTCATCTTGTATTGGTTCATTTCTGCCCAGTGTTTTGTACTGGTACTTGTGCTGTTCTTGGGGATTCAGAGATAAATTAAGTCTCCTTTCAGGGGTAGGGGAGAGGGGACCAGCAAATCTATAATTACTGTACAAAGAGATGAGGGTTGTGCCAGGAGCTTAGAGACAGTTCATAAGCCTGCTAGCTGCAGGGCCTTGACAAGGGCTAGTAGGAACTGGAGTGACAGGCAAGAAGTGAGCAAGTTTCATTCCAGGTAGAGAACAGATTTCCAAAAAGACTTGATAACCAGAAAGTACCTGCAGTGGGCAGAAGCCTAAGGTGGGGCCGAATGAGTGGGCAGAATGCTGCAGGCCACTGCAAAGTGTCTGGACTTTATCCTGACGGCAGTAGGGAGCAGTGGAAGGACTTAGAGCAGGGGATTTACATGGTCAGAATTCTGGATGGATCACTAGATTCAACCAGGACAGGGGTGAATGAAGTTAGAGGGAGAAGATAACATGGTCAAGGAGAGGGAACAACTGGCATTAGATGGGTGGACTATCCTTCCCAATAACCTGTCCTGCCTGCAAATCTCCAACCTTGAAGGCCTGAGTGTGGAACTTGGGGCCCAAATGCCACATCAGCTCTGGAGCCCTCTGCCTCAGGGAGGTTGCTGGCCCACCTATTTGTACCACATGTAACAGGATCCTGATACAGTATAAGGTCCCAGAGGCTTGGCCAGCTCATCTGAAGTCCCTCCAGACATGACTTCACCTAAACCACGGGATCAGCCATAGTCAACACCAGACGGCAGGCAGGAGGGAGACCCTGGGCTGGTCAGCCCCTCCACTGGGAAGGGACCACAGAGAAGCTGTAGATGGCTTGAAAAATTCAACCACTCATCAAATGCTCAGCTATGCATCTGTGTTCCCAGCCACTGAGCACCTGGAGAACACTTAGAACAGATTACATTGTAGGGAGGGTTTCTGATCTGGGGTAAACTGAGAAGCTACCAAGGAATGGTGAGGGCTGGGACAGGGATGGGCACCAACTGCAGGAAGAGTCACCATGTGTGTAAGAAAGTCAGCAATGGCTGGGAACTCTGCAGCCTGTGAAGGGGCCTGAGCACACATACACACCGATATGTACATACTCTTTCAGCCCTTTGCCCCAGCTAGGGCCAGGATGTCCCCCCGTGAGCTCTTCTTCAGGCAGTTCCAAAGCTCCTGCAGGTCATCTGGGCCCACCTCCAGCCCTCTGAGAGCCCTGTGAAAGCAGGAGGCCCACAGGACCAGTGCAGTAGGTGGAACCCCAGGGTGGACAAGGGCTATGTGGGTCACTGTACAACCACTCTCTCCTGTATGAATGCCACCCAAGACTGGGAATTAGGGAAAGCCATCTTTATCATCAGCTGTCACAGGACTGTTCCCAAGCACCCATTGTTGAAGTTCTTCAGTGCCCTCTGAGCCATGGGATGGTACAGTTTAGTCTACCCCAGTCCCTTGTTCCCCATTAGGCAAAACAGGAGCCTCTGAGGAAATTCAGAGTTTAGAAAAGTTCTTCCTCTCCATGCCAAACATCCCCCTCATCCCAAGCTCTGGTTTGATTCTTCTGTGCCTGCTCCCCAGACCCATGTCAAGGTAGCCACAGGGGACACAAGGACTGCCCTTGAGCAGCTCCCAATCTGGGAGGAGAGGATAAGACCAGCCAACTACGATCTCACAAAGTTAGTTGCTGAAGTCAGCACAGGGTGCTGAGAAGACAGGGTCAGCACTTTGTCCTCAAATGCCAGGCCAAGGAGTTTGGACTTGGTCCAGAGAGCAGACTTAAGAGACCCATGGAAGAGTTCTGAGCAGAGTAACACCTGGAAGGACCCAAGTGTCCAGAACTGCGGGTGGAAGAGATTCTTTGCACACAGCCCAGTCTTCCTGCTGTGACCTTTGAGAGACCTGCCACCCTCTCCAGCCTTACTCATCCCTTCCTCTCATGCTCATATCAAAACCATTTGTCCCCCAAATGTGATGAGCTAAGGGGAAATCCTCAATCAGGCTGGCTGGAATGGATGGATAAGTGTTGCGGCTACTAGCACTGGGAGAGGTTTGGGAGTCTAAATGCCCTAGTTTAAGGTGGACATGGTGAGAACAATGGGCAGAGCTTTCAGGCCTGACTGTCGCCCTCCACCCCCCAGTCAGTCCCATCCTTGGGCAGGTCACTTTGAGACCAGGAAAGGCAACACTGAGGTATGCTAAAGTGAGATCATTTGAGGACCAACATATCCAACCAGGATCTCTGCCAGACATCCTCAGTCACAGAATATATAGTAGACCCACTCCACCTTCCTCCCCTGTGAAGGATTCTCTCCCCAGTGCTTCCCAGGGCCCTCAAAGCCCCCACATTACAGCCTCTATCTTAATAGCAGACCTGCATTCCTGCCTTTCCTTCCCCAGAGCCCAGAAATGAACCTGACCCTGCCAGAGGAGGGGCTTCCCCAGGGAAACCATACTGGTGGGAGAAGTGGCCTGAGATCAAACCCCAGTTCCACTGGGGAGGTAGCTCTCAGGACTCAGTGACTTGGTGGGGGTGGGGACCACTGCAGCCTCTGTCTGACCAGTTCCAGTTGGAGTATAAGAAAAGGCAAAGGGGGCATTTTTTGTTGTTGTTGTTGTTTTGAGACAGGGTCTTGCTCTGTTGCCCAGGCTGAAACACAGTAGTGCCATCATGGCTCACTGCAGCTTCAACCTCCTGGGCTCAAGTGATCCACCCACCTCAGCCTCCTGAGTAGCTAGGACTATTAGGCACGTGCCATCATACCCGGCTAATTTTTTTTTTTTTGAGACGGAGTCTCACTTTGTCACCTAGGCTGGAGTGCAGTGGCATGATCTTGGCTCACTGCAAGCTCCACCTCCCGGGTTCACGCCATTCCCCTGCCTCAGTCTCCCAAGTAGCTGGGACTACAGGTGCCCACCACCAGGCCCAGCTAATTTTTTGTATTTTTAGTAGAGACGGGGTTTCACCATGTTAGCCAGGATGGTCTCGATCTCCTGACCTGTTGATCTGCCCGTCTCAGCCTCCCAAAGTGCTGGGATTACAGGTGTTAGCCATCGCACCCGGCCACACCTGGCTAATTTTTATATTTTTTGTAGACAGGGTTTTGGCACATTGCCCAGCAGGCTGGTCTTGAACTCCCAAGCTCAAGTGATCTGCCCACCTCGGCCTCCCAAAGTGCTGGGATTACAGGTGTGAGCCACCATGCCCAGCCAAAGGAGGCATTTTGATTTTTTTTTTTTTTTTTTTTTTTTTTTGAGACGGAGTCTCGCTCTGTCGCCCAGGCTGGAGGGCAGTGGCGCAATCTCGGCTCACTGCAAGCTCCGCCTCCCGGGTTCACGCCATTCTCCTGCCTCAGCCTCTCCGAGTAGCTGGGACTACAGGCGCCCGTCACCACGCCCGGCTAATTTTTTTTTTTGTATTTTTAGTAGAGACGGGGTTTCACCGTGGTCTCGATCTCCAGACCTCGTGATCCGCCTGCCTCGGCCTCCCAAAGTGCTGGGATTACAAGCATGAGACACCGTGCCCGG
Organism: Symphalangus syndactylus; assembly: GCF_028878055.3. Lineage (NCBI taxonomy): Eukaryota > Metazoa > Chordata > Mammalia > Primates > Hylobatidae > Symphalangus > Symphalangus syndactylus. Next base: position 25,624,378 of record NC_072433.2, read on the forward strand.
CCTCAAAGGAGGCATTTTGATTGAAGATTGTTTTTAGTATGAAAAATCAGAAATAGGCCAGGCGCAGTAGCTCATGCCTGTAATCCCAGCACTTTGGGAGGGTGAGGCGGGAGGACTGCTTGAGGCCAAGGGTTCAAGATCAACCTGGCCAATATAGCAAGACCCTATCTCTATAAAAAAAAAAAAAAAGAAGAAGAAAAATCAGAAATAAATTGTGCCTAAAGCTTGGTGGCTGAGATTGCACCCAGCCTCAGTCTTTCTCCTGAGTGGAGCCCTTTCTCTGGGAGCACTGGTCTGGGAAGTCAGTTAGAGCAGCCTGGCATGGAGTGACCCCATTAGCCATGCAGAGTCCTATCAAAGGGCCAGCCTATTGTCCTCTAGCCAGCCTCACACAGGCAGAGGACAGCTGATCCCCTCTAAGAGGAGAGCCCTCAGGACAGAGAGGACTAGAAGTGAGTTGCCCAAGGTCAAACAGCAATGAGCTCTGGGAGGCAGTGGGTAGTGTGGTATCCTTATCTGTACACAGAAAAGCAAGCGTGGGTGGCAGCGGGGAGGGGGGCAGTGCTGGAACTGAGACAGAGGCCTCACCCACCAAACCCTAGACTCAGAGGCCAGCAGGGCCAGGGGCTGATGGCTGGCACAGGTGCCTGACCCTGTGTTAAAGTTGCCACAAAACAGTGAGGCTCTGACACAGGGGAGATGTGGGAAATACAGCTTTGACCCAGAGGGGACTCCTCGCCTCCCCACGGCCCCAGTAGAGCCTGGAAAAAGGGAGGAGAAGTAGCATGTTTACAGCTGAGGAAGCGGGGGCAGGACAGGGCAGGGACCTTTGGTCAGAACGCCCCTCCCAGTAAGCGGGGGAGGCCCCATGAGATGCGGTAGCCGTTTGTTTGCTTCTCACTGCCAGGAGGAAATTAAAGAGAATCTGCCACTTCCTTCCGCCCCAAGTGGGACGAGGAAGGCGGGGGACGGGAGGGACTATGTGGTGTGATCTGCCAAACATAAGGGCCCCAAATTGCTGTCATCAGCCGCCTCCAGTGCCCCACTGCCCAAAGCAGGCACCTCATCAGGTCTGAGACTCCAGGCAGCTGTCAGGCTTGGAGACTCTGGGGATCAGACCAACACTCCCCACCCCACTGGACTAGTCCCTTACTGGGGCATCCGTTACCCTAGTCTTTCTTCCAGATTCCATATCACCTCTCATCAGGACAATTGATGCCCAGTGCGTCAGGTGTACCATCAGTAGAATGGGCTTCTTGGGCCTTCCTAACTAGGCCCAAGTCCAGTGATACCCCATTCCCCACCTCTACCAGACCCACAGAGATGGGCAGGAGATCCAATTTGGAAAGCTCTAGCTCTGCACAGAGGGTGGGAGTAGAATAATTATGCCAGGACACAAGCCCATTTATGAAGATGCCCAAGGCTGAAGCAGCCAGCCGTGGGTGAGGGTAAGGGGTGTCTTTATTGCACAGTACCAATGTCAGGTTGGGGAGTTACCACCTGAAAAGCTCCTGTTTTCAAAGAGAACTTGACCCTGTCACTCAGATCCACCAAAGGGGCCAGGATCCACCCCTGGGCGGCCCCTGGTCCATGCTCTAGGCTGATGGCCCCTGCCAGGACATCTAACTCCTGCCAGGCAAGACCAGCAAATTGTTCAACGGCATCTGGTTCATGCTGTGGCGTCCACAGCCACCTTAGCACCAGGCCCATGGAGGGGGTGACTAGGGCAGGAAGAGTAGTCACCAGCCTTCCAGGGGGCTTTCTTCACCACTTCCCAAGGCCACAAAGGGCTTCTTGCACAGATCCCCAGGTTGTGCTAGCTCCTGAGCTCTGGGGCCCCCAGGGTCTTGGTCAGGAGCCTCCCTCTTTCGCTTGTGCAAGGAAGGGCTCTCTTCACCCAGCCGACCCTCAGGGAGGCCCTGGCTCCGCAGACAGACGATGGCTGCAGCCTGCTCCGCTAGTTTCTTGGACTTGTCCCTGGGCAAACAGAGGGCAATAAGGTGAGGGGCAGGGTGCAGGGCTGTGAGGCCTGACTCTACACACCCTTGGCAGATTCTGACAAAACTGAGTAAGGGGTCACCATCCAGGGATGCCACTGCCCACATATACCATCTACCCAACCCTCTGGGACAATGCTGGATGTGTGGGCAGAATGCCCACTCTCCGCCCCACCCCAAGCCTCTTCTCCTATGATGAGGAAACTTACCACAAGGTAGACTGATACTTTTGTTCAGCAACGGTGACAATAGAGGAGAACAGGCGATCTAGAGGGCGTTGAACCTGGTACAAAGAGAAAAGGAAACACATGGCCAGAGAAATGAGCCCTGTAGGCCAACCTGCTGGGGTCAAATCAAAGGCAGATAAAAGGAAGTATTTCCAACCTAAGTCAAATGAAGGCTGCCTGTATCACATGCTCCTCCCAAGCAAAAGTGCCCAGTGGAGAAAGGCAGATGCACAAATACACAATGACCTCAAGTGTCTGGAGCTGTCATGGACCTAAGCAAAGCGCAGCAGAGCCCTTAGCTGCACATGACTATGGAGCCTCCTGCTGACATCTGGATAGGCCAGGTCCCCAAAATGAGGAGTCACCAGATGCCAAAAGGGTGAGAAGGGACAAGCTAGGAGCAGAGAAGGCACACCTGGCAGAGGGACCAGGTGACTTGGCTGGAGCAAAGGGCTGCAGGGATGAAACTGGAAGGAGCGAGGCACGTGGAAGGGTCTCAGGCTCTATGCTGAGGTGCTGGCTTGATCCTTCAGACACTGGGGAGCTGCTGACTTGAGGAGACAGAAGTTAGATTTGTTTTGGAAAAGTCACTGTGGTGGGGGTGGGGACACAGACACAACCCCCAGAAGGTATAAGCCTCGAGGCTGGAAGACCAGTCCAGATGAGGCAGAGCAGCCTAAGGAAGGCATGGCCGCAAGGACGAAAGGAAGTGAAGCAAGCCTATCTCACGGTTTCCACCCCAGGGGCACCACATCTGGGACTCAATTCTGTGCCCCACTGGCTGAGGCTTGATCCAAAAACATGCCTGGGCCAGGTGCGGCGGCTCGCGCCTGTAATCCTAGCACTTTGGGAGGCTGAGGTGGGGGGATCATCTGAGGTCAGGAGTTCGAGACCAGCCTGGTCAAGATAGTGAAACCCCATCTCTACTAAAAATACAAAAAAGTGAGCCAGGCGTGGCGGTACCCACCTGTAATCCCAGCTACTCGGGAGGATGACACAGGAGAATCACTTGAACCTGGAGGTGGAGGTTGCAGTGGGCCAAGATCGTGCCACTGCACTGCAGCCTAAGCAACAGAGTGAGACTCTGTCTCCAAAAAAAAAAACAGAGCGAGACTCCGTCTCAAAAAAAAAAATAAATAAATAATAATAATAATTAAATAAAATTTTTAAAAAAGGCTCATGACTTATAATCCCAGCACTTTGGGAGGCTGAGGAAGGAGGACCACTTGAGCACAGGAGTTTGAGACCAGCCTGCCTGGGCAACAAAGCAAGACCCCATTTCCTTTTTTTTTTTTTAGACAGAGTCTTGCTCTGCCACCCAGGCTGGAGTGCAGTGGCATGATCTCAGCTAACTGCAACCTCCGCCTCCAGGTTTAAGCAGTTCTCTGCCTCAGCCTCCCAAGTAGCTGGGATTACAGGCACCCACCACCACGTCCAGCTAATTTTTGTATTTTTAGGAGAAACAGGGTTTCATCATCTTAGCCAGGCTGGTCTTGAACTCCTGACCTCATGTTCCACCTGCCTCGGCCTCCCAAAGTGCTGGGATTACAGGCATGAGCCACCGTGCCCGGCCGAGACCTCATTTCTAAAAAATAAAAAATAAAAATTAGACTCTGTTTCAAAAAAAAAAAAAAAAGAGAGATGTCTGGCTGAACTGGACAACAGGCCACTGTAAGAGGGGAGGGGCTATCAGCAACTGACCTGGCCACCAGCAGCTTCTCCATGCCTACAGTGGTCAAGGCCAGGCTCCAGCCTGGCAGTCTAGAGTTGAGGGTGTAAGCCATGGGAGTGCTGTGACTGGCTACAGGGCAGGCCACAGCCAGGAACTCACCGTTTCATACACAGGCTGTGCCAACTTCTCCCTCCGGCACCACTCTAGTAGGCACGTCTTAGGGGTGATCTGGGCTGGGTATGCTCTCCTGGAGAAAGGAAGGGAAGCAGTTAGGGTCACCCACCATCACCACTCCCTCCCTCAGCCAGGGCACTACTCAGCTCCTGAAAGGAGCTGCAGAAATGAGAGGAACTGAGACACCAAGCTGCTGCCTTAAGGCTTCTGTACTTGCTCCCCTAGGCTCCCATTCTTGTCCTACCAGCAGCTTGGACCTGGGTTCTCCCTAAAGGGAAGATGAATTTTGGCATGCTAAGGAAATTGTAGGGGAAGGGGGAATGAACTCCCAGTACTCTGAGGTCCAGACTAGAAAAACAATCTTCAACATCCAAGAAGGAAGCTTGCCACTCAAGACAAGATCAGTAGGGAGTGGGTGGAGGCGGGCAATGGAGGTGGCCAGACAATGGTCTCAGGATCTAGCTCAGCACCCACCCTGATTCCGTCTGCCAAGTGTCATGATCTGCTGCAGCCATGGACACTTGCAATCTGGTTTCAGAGTCAGCCTGTGACAGGGTGACACAGTGACAGGGTGGGAGGGGTCATATTCCAACTTCCCAACTGGAACTCTCCCTGGCATCTGACTGCCCAACAGCTATTCCCCCCCACCCTGCTCCCCCACCGCCACCACACACCTCTGCCAGACAAGACTGGCTCCTGTCTGGTCCTGGGGACTGGGGAAAGGCTCAGATCCCAGAGGAGGGCACCATTCAAAGCTGAGTCACAATCTGAGGTGTAAGCAGCTTGAGAGGGCACCACAGGGCTGGTGAGGGGCAGTGGGTGTGGGTAGGAGCTGCAGAGCCAAATGACGGCTAGGGTCCTGCTATTGTTTGAGGAGCTTCATGCAAGCAGCCAGCTCCTCAGGGCCTTGGAAAAGCACAGACTTTCAGGAACAGGAGACAAGTCCCCCCTGCCCTGAGTTGCGGGAGGCAGTAAGTCAGGGAAAAAGTAGAGTTCAGTTACCCTTGGGACAGCCTTTCAGGAACTATCTTTCCTGAAAGCACCTTCTATGGGATGCTGAAAATTTAGAACAAGTTTCCAAACCAACAAGACCTGTGGTCCCTACGTTTGACATTAAGCACATACAGCAGCCAGTTTGCTGGCCCAGTGGGACCCCAAGGGTGCTGGCCCCAGCCCAAGCTAAGGCCAAGCTGGAGACCTACCGGTCAAACTTGACAGCCATCTTAATGACACCAGAGGTATCTTCAGCTGGCTCCCCTGTCTCCTCTGAAGTCTTGGCTGAGAGCTTGGCCCGCTGGGCATCCAGCTCCTGTGTGGTCTCCTCATAGAAGGCACCAAGGCCAAAGGCCTCACTAAGGAGGAAGAAGCAGATCAGGGCAAACACTTTAGCAGAGCCAGCATCTGGGGTACTGCAGGACCCCAGGGCCCCACCACTGAGAAACTCCTCTACCACATACACCAAAACACCACCGGGGCCTGGCCATCAGAATGTACCTCCTGCTCAGCCCTGGGATTACCGTGGACTGGAAAATGGAAAGTGAATGTGAACCCAAGCGTGGACACTAGAGGGAGGCTGGGCTGGGTGGCAAAGGTTGTAAAGGTCACCCCCACCACCTGCAGCCTCTCTCCTGAGGGGGAGCACACAGATGGTGTCCCCAGCCAGCCGTGACTGAGTTGACCAATGCTGATCAAGCACATGGGCCCATGGGAGGAAGAGACAGAGGCCCGACCACTAAGTGGTTCCCCACTTCCCGCCCAGCCACAGGCAGTTACACATGGGTCTCAGCTGACACTGAGGCACCACCCAGAGCTACAGAGTTATGTGGGGTAGGGACTGAACCAATGCCACAAGCCAAGGGTGGGAAGAGGGCTCTGGTAAGGGTTTTTCCCTTCTAGGAAACATCTTGAAGGCTGGAAGACTCAAACGAAGATAGATCCCCAATTGGCAAAAGTGGTTCAGAAAGGCATCTATGAAAAAGAGAGGCTACAGATAGCTCACGTGAGAGGGAGAGAGCCTTCCAGGCAGAGGACCCATTACAAGCACAGGTGTGGAGTTCTGGAAGCAGACAGGTAGACAGGGAGCTGTGGGGGCAGTGGCTAGGCCAGCTTGTGAAGGGCCTCAGCTGTCAACCATCTGAGCTAGAGCTACACCTCATCTAGAGAATCAATAGGTGGTCTCTCAAACTGCAGGGTGATGGATGTGAGTGCAGGCTCAAGGTAGAGGCTCCATGCTACAGCCCAATTCTCCTGACCACTGGTTCCTGGGGGCCTGGCCTGTGACCATCCCATTTATGGAAAAAAAACCCCTGCCTTTGCATTCCTCTATCCTTCTAGTACCCTAGTTCCCAGAGCTCTGCTGATCCATCCAGGGATGGGACGTTTCAAAGCTTTCAAAGAATCCCCTTCTGGGAGGCAAAGCTGTATCATCCCTCCACTCCTCTACATCTACATCCAGAAGCTGTGTCCCTGGTCCCCTAGTGGAGTCAGCTTAGGGCTTAAAGTCAAACTTGGGCAATGTGTACAAGGACAGATGGACATCTTATTGTGCCTCTTACCAAATTTCTTGGGAAGATTGGGCAGCATGGAGCAATCTTCCCTGGGGCGACTCCAGCTGTTCTCGTAGCATCTGGCACAAGCAGTACTTGGTGTTGGTGTAGTAGTTGTCATACTGCACCGCCTGAGAAAAGAAATGACTCGCCTGATGCCCAGGCAGGCTCTAAGTCCTGGGCTATGCTCTGATGGCAGGGAAAGGGGCCCCAAAAAGGCACCAGAGATGTATGTGCAGCCAAGGCAATGTGACCCCCATAAGAAGAACCACCACTGGCCAGGAGCAGTGGCTCACATCTGTAATCCTAGCACTCTGAGAGGCCAATGCAGAAGGATTGCTTGAGGCTAGGAGTTCAAGAGCAGCCTGGGCAACATAAGACTCAACTCTACAAAAATTAAAAAAAGAAAATTATCAGCTGGGCGCAGTGGCTCACGCCTGTAATCACAGCACCTTGGGAGGCCAAGGCGGGCGGATCACCTGAGGTCAGGAGTTCGAGACCAGCCTGACAAACATGGTGAAGCCCTGTCTCTACTAAAAATACAAAATCAGCTGGGCGTGGTAGCGGGTGCCTGTAATCCCAGCTACTCGGGAGGCTGAGGCAGAAGAATTGCTTGAACCCCGGAGGCGAAGGTTGCAGTGAGCCGAGATCGTGCCATTGCACTCCAGCCTGGGCGACAACAGCAAAACTCCGTCTCAAAAAAAAAAAAAGGAAAAAGAAAATTAGCCAGGCATGTTGGCACACACCTGTAGCCATAGCAACTAGGGAGGCTAAGGCAAGAGGACTGCTTGCACCCAGGAGTTGTGGCTGTAGTGAGCTATGATCATGCCACTGCATTCCAGCCTGGGCAACAGAGTGAGACCCTATCTAAAATTTAAAAAAAAATAAAAATAAATAAAAAAGCCACTTCAACCTTGGTCGTCTACTCCTCCAGCTAGTGGTACAAAGCTGGAGGGTCACAGCCAAGGCCCACGGTCAGAAACACACTCTCCTGGACAGCCTGACTGAGGTCTCGAACTGCGGGAGCCCCTTCCTGCTTCAGCCACCACAGAGGACCTACTGCCAAGTATCTTTCAGGGCAGGGAGGGGAAACACACCAAATTCTGGCATGGGAGGTCCAGTGCCAGGAAAGGGGTGAGATTCTTCTATTCCTTCTAACCAGAATGGGCACCTTCCCTTCCCACATCTTGAATAGCCTCTAACTTCCCCCTACATGGGTAAAACACAGCATCATTAATTCACATGTGTTACTCATCACTACATTTATCTATACAAGTGTGAGGTGCAACTGTCACCATCACTCCACAGACTACGAAATGAAGGCTCAGGGAGGCAAGATGACTGCCAGGGACACCCAGTGGAAGCCGGCTGGCTGGAGGCAGGGCAGGAGAGCAGTAGTGGGTGAAGGTGGCCTTCCCCAGCCCTCCAGGACACCCTCCCATTCCCCACCCCCTATGCTGCTCTAGTAACTCCATGTGGGCCTATTACTTCAGTGCCTGGGAAAGTGCCACAGCACACTCGGGACAAAGTGGGAAGTAAGTCGGGGAGCCCCGGCTGGCAGCAAGTCCTTGATTCAGTTTGTCTGGGAAGAAGGCACCTGGCTGGACCAGAAGCAGCCCTGCCTATGCTTGAAAGCCTCTCCCTTTCTCTGTGATAGCACACCCTCTCGAGGAGCTGCCAAGGGATGGCTCAGCAGGAATGATAACATCACCTTTCACCCAGTGAGCAAGCTCAGCACTGTTCAGCACATCTTCTTGGCCACAGACTTGCCAGCTGGCCAAAAAGCTGGACAGCTGACCTGGGCTGGGGCAAGCCCTCCCTTGCCATGGAGCTATCCCAGACCACTGGAGAGCTGGTGGTCACCAACTTGCCCAGCAGGACACCAGAACCAAGGGGTGAGGGCTGCAGCATTGAACAGGAAATAGGACAAAGGCTGCCCAGCTCTGGACACAGACCTCAGGGCATCTTACCATCCCAGCTTGCACAGCCATGGAAATACTCACATACCATGGAAGCCACGGGCACTCCTAGGCAGGTATGAACCCTAGGACTGAAGAGGAGGGTGCAACTCTGCTCTGGGCAAGGACTGCACCCTCTGTTCATACCCAATTCACTGAAGAATTTGTGGACCACTCACTGTCTCTCCCTGTAGACATGTGCAGCTGATCAGAGTCCTACAGAGTTCCAGGGTTATGCCAAAGAGATAAGGCAAGTGAACTCTTCATTTTCTTTTATAGGGATATGACCTTGGCACTACCCTCAACCTCTCAATGAGAAGAAACTGGTTTAGAAAAGGCCATTCCCAGCCTGGGCAACATAGGCAGACCTCATCTCTATTAAAAAAATAAAAAATTAGCTGAGTGTGGTGGCACATGCCTGTAGTCCCAGCTACTTGGGATGCTGAGGCAGGAGGATCACTTGAGCCCAGGAGGTCAAGACTGCAGTGAGTCATGATTATGCCACTATGCTCACACCTGGGCAACAGAGCGAGACCCCATCTTAAAAAAAAAAAAAAAGCTATTCCCTAAGTAGAGGGTTATAGTTAAAGCATTCTGGAATTAGCAATAGCAAAGTTTTAGAAGTGATTTTGACTGATGAGTCAAATCAGGTGAGAAATTTCTCAATTGCTCCTCTTGGCTGTGGCTGCTCCTGAGCCAACCTATAAGCACATATGCCTTTGATGATGCAGAACCCACAGTCCATGTACATGTGCCTCTTTATGTGCAGCATGTGAGAAAAAGAAAGATATATATCATGTATTTGGGGCTCCAACAGCATCCTGGATCTAGAAGGTTCTTGCTATGACCTGCAAACCTCTGGAAGCTTTAGGAGATGGTAGGGGTATGCCCCCCAGCATCCTCCCTTAGCACGGCGGCTGGGGAGACCCAATACAGCAGTGAGCTAGTGCAGCTACACTACATAAGCTAAAAAGAAAAGGAGAGGAACAGCAAGCATGGCTGGCAGCTGGGGGCTCACACAAAGTGCTCTCTGCAGGAGTGTGGTAGACAGTGAGAAATGCTTGTTTTGAAAAAGTACAGAGACGTACGTATCTGATGTATTTCTGCATGACCTCCTCCAGGGGCCGCAGACCCTCCTTGAGGAAGATAGATGGGTTCCACATGGCTGCTCGGGCCACCATCACGGAAGAGGCTGCCGTGGCTTGTCGAAAGTCCTCTATGTCTGAATACCGTTGGATGTGGTCATGAGATCCTCCGCTAAAAAGCAACCAGAGGGTTAGGGGTGTCCCCATCATGGAACCTATCAGCATTTTCAGAAAAAGGCAGCTCTCAGATCTGCCACTGATTAACAATGTGAATTTGGCCAAGTCCCATCAGCTATCAGAGCTTCAGTAAAGTGGATATTAGAATCCATATGCCATTATGAAGTTAGGAGCACTAACTGAGATAATACATGTAAAGTGCCTGGCACTTAATAGGTAATCCAGGAAATTTACTTTCCTTGCCCCTAATCTAAAACAGTGGCTACAGCCAGCCCACATCTGGAGACATGGGTCCACAACTGGGCTATTGGGGCTACAGGAAAACCCCCAAGCCGAATGGGCCACTTACATGTTCACTGAGGGCTAAGTCAAAACCCTAGCGAGAGGAACAGACACCCTGGTGATGACAAGAGGAGGGAAGGAGGCCCAGTTAGGTCATACTTTCCCCTCCCTGCAGCCTGCTGCTCCAAGGACCCCCTGCTCTGTCTCCGTACATTTCATCAGGAGTCAGGCAGCAGCCTCAGTTCTGAGACAGGCATGCAGAGGGGAGGGTCTCAGGCAGCAGCAGAAGGAACAGGTCTGGGGTCTTGTGGAAAGCCCTGCCCCTTCCAAGCCACCCCTAAAACTTTTCACTCTAGGGAAGGCTGGGCCTGGCTACCACCCAGCCCTCAGCTCTGTGGGACAGAGTACATGATGAAGACAGGAGGCTTACTTGGCTATGACAGGAATGGAGAGGGTATCAGCAATGGCTTTGATGACTTCACAGCTGACAGGATGCTGAGGTCGCTCCTCCCGCTTCCTTGGAGATAGAAAGATGGGGCTGAGGGCTGAGCACCAAAAGTCACGTCACCACTCACACAGGGTTACCTCAGCCAAACCTTACTGTCCTCCCCACTGAACCTCAAGAAGGTCAGGTGGCCATATGGCCATCAAGGACAGGTGGCAGGGAATGGCTCTCCCTGCCCTCTGGAGAAGAACTGTGAGGGGCAGGGGCAGCACAGATCCATGCTGAGACGGCAAGTCCAGCTCTTGGAGGCCTGCAGGGGAGGCCTGGCTGCAGGGGGGCAAGGTGGGTGGCCTGGCTCCCAAGGTCATGTTGCTTTTCCCTACCTTCCCTTTGTCTCTGCCAGAGATGAGGGACAGGGCCATAAGAGTGCTGCCCCTACTGTCCCAGTCCTGCCCTCTCCAAGGGACTGGGAACAGCTGCTGCTGCTCAGACTGGCCACTCCCACACAGCTGCCAATGCCAAAGCCAAGTTGCACAGCTGATCCTAGGGAGAGACACCTGACACAGGGTAGGCCCCGCACCAAGGGAAGGTCACGGACCATGGCAGCCACACCACGGCACAAGGGAGGCAGGACCACAACCTGGGGCCCCTCCTTCCAAAGTCAACTGCAAGTTCTTGTGCTTGAGTTTTAGGGCTGCTGACATGAGGCCTGACCTGAGCTGTGCTCAGAGACAAAGCAGGCAAGATGGTCGACCAGATAGCCCTTGTCCAGCTCTTGTTTGAGTATGTCCCCTCTGCTATACTCTTGTTCTTTTATTTTTGATATGGTGTTTCGTTCTTGTTGCCCAGGCTGGAATGCAATGGTGCAATCTCGGCTCACTGCAACCTCCACCTACTGGGTTCAGGCAATTCTGCCTCAGCCTCCCAAGTAGCTGGGATTACAGGCATGAGCTACCATGCCTGGCTAATTTTGTATTTTTTTTTAGTAGAAACGGGGTTTCACCATGTTGGTCAGGCTGGTCTTGAACTCCTGACCTCATGTGATCCGCCCGCCTCGGCCTCCTAAAGTGCTGGGATTCTAGGCGTTAGCCACCGCACCCAGGCCCCTCTGCTATACTCAACAAAAGGGTCAAGGGCTAGGCCGGGCGCGGTGGCTCACGCTTGTAATCCCAGCACTTTGGGAGGCCGAGGCGGGCGGATCATGAGGTCAGGAGATCGAGACCACGGTGAAACCCCGTCTCTACTAAAAATACAAAAAAATTAGCTGGGCGTGGTGGTGGGCGCCTGTAGTCCCAGCTACTCGGAGAGGCTGAGGCAGGAGAATGGCGTGAACCCAGGACGCAGAGCTTGCAGTGAGCCGAGATTGCGCCACTGCACTCCAGCCTGGGTGACACAGCGAGACTCCGTCTCAAAAAAAAAAAAAAAAAAAAAAAGGGTCAAGGGCCTCAGGGCCTCAGAGAGCCCTGTCAACCTAGCCCCTACCTCTGTCTCCCTACATCTCCAGCTTTGATGGTCACAAAGGGCTTTTAGCCCATCTCAACAGCTTTGATGGTCACAAAGGGCTTCTTCAAACTCACCCAAATCTGTCTTCCGAGTGTTCCCAACTACTGGTAAAAAAATAATAGCATCTTGTATTAAGATAATACTGGCTGGGCATGGTGGCTGACGCCTGTAATCCCTGCACTTTGGGAGGCCAAGGTGGGTGGATCACTTGAGGTCAGGAGTTTGAGACCAGCCTGGCCAACATGGTGAAACCCCATCTCTACTAAAAATAAAAAATAAAAAAAATAGCCAGGCATGGTGGCAGGCACCTGTAATCCCAGCTACTCAGGAGGCTGAGGCAGGAGAATTGCTTGAACCCAGGAGGCGAAGGTTGCAGTGAGCTGAGATCATGCCACTGCACTCCAGCCTGGGCAACAGAGCAAGACTCCGTCTCAAAAAAAAAAAAAAAGAGAGAGAAAGAATACTACATGCCAGGCACTGTGCCAAGGATTTATATTCACAATCTCATAAAAGCCTTGGGACAACCCTATAAAGTAGAAATTATCTTAATTTCTAAACAAGGAATGTTGTGCTCAGAAAGGTTAAGTGATTTCCCAAGGATATACAGCTAACAAGCAGCAGAGCCGAGATCTCAAACCAGGGAGTCTGAATCCAAAGCCTGCTGCCTTGGGAAGGCGCATATGTGTACAAGTGTGTACTCCTCCCTCCTGGCTTCAACCCAAGCAACTCTGCTTTGCTCTGCTTTGTATGAAGGGAGTTCTGGGTTCCCTTCTCTGAAAATGTTGTTAAGAACACAATCAAAAACTTGGGCTCTTCCTATAAGACCCCTAAGCCCAAAGGAACATCACTCAGAGAAGAGAGGTCCTTCTGGTCCAAGTCTACTGACCTGAGATGCTGTACAAAAGCACATCCTGGACACAGGGAACAAGTGTGACTGGTAAGCCAAGGGTGGCCTTCAGAACCTCAGCTCTCAGCATAGAGTACATTAGCTATAGCTAGAAGGATTGTTTAGTCATTGTAACAGCTGGCAGTCCAACAGATGCAGACAAGAGAGGCAGAGCCTTTAAAAGACTAGGCTGGGTATGGTGGCTCAAGCCTGTAATCCCAGCACTTTGAGGGGCTGAGGCAGGAGGATCACTTAAGCCCAGGAGTTTGAGAACAGCCTGGGCAACATAAGGAGATCCCGTCAGTACAAAAAAATAAAAAATTAGCCAGGTGTGGTGGCATGTGCCTGTAGTTTCAGCTACTCAAGAGGCTGAGGCAGGAGGATCGCTTGACCCCAGGAGTTTGAGGCTGCAGTGAGCTGATTGTGCCACTTCACTCCAGCCCGGGTAACAGAGCAAGACTGTCTCAAAAAACAACAACAACAATGAATTATTTAAACAATGTTTATTTAAACAAAGCAGTCTGTCTGGGATTATTCAATGGAGAAGTCACTGCTCAATATAATAGAAAGAAAATGAGGCTGGGCCTGGTGGCTCATGCCTGTAATCCCAGTACTTTGGGAGGCCAAGGTGGGCGGATCACCTGAGATCAGGAGTTTGAAACCGGCCTGGCCAACGTGGTGAAACCCTGTCTCTACTAAAAATATAAAAATTAGCTGGGCATGGTGGAGCACGCCTGTAATCTCAGCTACTCGGGAGGCTGAGGCAGGAGAATCACTTGAACCCGGGAGATGGAAATTGCAGTGAGCCAAGACTGCGCTACTGCACTCTAGCCTGGGTGACAGAATGACAAAGAGAGAGGAGGAGAGGAGGAGAGAGGAGAGGGGAGGCAGAGGGGAGGCGGAGGGGAGGAGTGGGAAGGGACAGGGGAGGAGATGGGAGGGGAGAGGGGACGAGATGGGAGGGGAGAGGGGAGGAGATGGGAGGGGAGAGGGGAGGAGATGGGAGGGGGAAGGGGGAGGGGGGAAAGGGGAGGAGATGGGAGGGGGAGGGGGAGGGGAGAAGAGGGGAGGGGGAGGGGAGGAAGGAAAGAAGGAAGGAAGGAGGGAGGGAAGGAAGGGAGGGAGGGAGGGAAGGAAGGGAGGGAGGGAGGGAAGGAAATAAATGAGATTTTTCTCATGAGGGTCAGAATTCCACCACGTACTGGGTGCATGGTATGATTTTGAGCAAATTACTCAATCTCTAGCATTTACACATCCTGATGGTAGAGGTGTTTCTCCTTTCTTAGTCTCTCTGCATCTCTAAACCTCAGTACCTACCCTCAATAGGCACTCCATGAATGAAAGAAAGGCAAATGCAAAAGCCCATTCAGGGTCTGCCTGCCCTCAAGACTCATAGGATATCAAAGAGCTAGGCAGAGGTAGGCTGAATATGTAGAAGAGAAATTGGCTGTCACTTGGGGTGACAGATCAATTAAGGAAGGATCACTAAGATGGGTTAGGACCTCCCTGCCAGTCAGTCACTAGAAAGGTGACCACTCACCTCCCATGAACTGCGATGGCAGCAATGCCAGTCCTCTCTATCCGCTTCACAAGGCTCAGGGTATCTTCTAGCTGAGGAAGAGGACCACACAGGATGGTTACTGAAGCTCCAGAAGGAGCAGCTGCTGGCTCCTAAAGTAGGCTCAGCTCTACTCTCTCCTCCAAGCCTAATTTAGCACCTCAAGAATCATTCGCAAACCTAAATCCAACATCACCAGAGAGAGTGGACCTTCAAATGTAACACACCATCCTTACCGACGGCAGGATGCGAATCTTGCAGGTCACAGGTCTGCGTGTCCCTTTAACAAGAGTGCTGAGGATCTGCAGAAAAGAAAACACAAGAGCACCTATGTCTTCTGGAACAAACCATCACACTGCCTGTGCTAATTAACTCCGCTACAGGCTGTGCATTCTGGTAGCATGAACAGTTTGTGTATGTGTGAATGCATGTGTGTCTGTTACACACATACACACATAAGCTCCATGAGGCAAGGGACCTGCCTTTGTTCTATAATGGAGTCCCAGCACCTGCCTGGCACCTAGTGGTGTATACATATTTGTCAAATATACTGAATGAATGAGTGAGTGAACGGGTATGCGTGCACACCTGTGTGCAGCTCACTGAGCCTTTGCCAGGACAAATACCAGAATTATCTGGAGAACTGAAGAAATACAAACTCTTGAATTCCACACTATTATTTCCTGAGTCAGTCTCTAGGGGCAGGGCTTAGGAATGTGTATTTTCAAAAGGCTCTGCCCAACACACTCCAGCCCATCCCCAGTATCATTCTGAGGCCTAGCCTTGGTTAAGAACACATGGCTTAAAAAAAAAAAAAGTAAGAAAAAAAGAACACATAGCTAACTGGGTGTGGTGGTTCATGCCTGTAATCCTAACACTTTGAGAGGCTGAGGTGGGAAGATTGCTTGAAGCCAGGAGTTTGAGACCAGCCTGGGCAACACAGCAAGACCCTGTTCCCTTTTTGTTTGTTTGTTTGTTTTGTTTTGAGACAGGGTCTGGCTCTGTTTCCCAGGCTAGAGTGCAGTGGCACAATCTTGGCTCACTGTAACCTCTGCCTCCCTAGCTCAAGCCATCCTCCCACTTCAGCCTCCAGAGTAGCTGGGACCACCATGTTGGCCAGGCTGGTCTCAAACTCCTGAGCTCAAGCAATCCACCTGCTTCAGCCTCCCAAAGTCCTGGGATTACAGGCTTGAGCCACTGCACCTAGCCCATCCTTGTTTCTATTTAAAAAAAAAAGGGGGGGCGGGGCAGACAGCTTCTTTCCTGGGTAAAGGGAATGTTCCCTGAGTGTTATTCCAGGACTTGCATAGTGAGGGAACAGGAAGGCTCTTTTTTTTTTTACTGGCTGCTTGGAGTTTATTTTCCACTTGGTGCCAGGTGCACAGTTCCAGGTGTCAGGAAAGCTAGCGAGTGCTGGGACCGGGCGGTAGAGAGCGGGGCTCTCACTCCTTTTTGGTGTCTGCTGTGTTGATGCGAAGATCTGCTTGCTGCAGCCGCCTAGTCTACAGGGTAGGGGGTGGGAGGTGGGGAGGGGGGCGGGGAGCGGGGAGGGGGCGGGGGTGGGGAGTGGGGAGGGGGCGGGGAGGGGCTCTGGTGGACTAGCGCCTCCGCAGGCCTGCGGCTGTTGGTAACCGCTCAGGTCAGGACGGGGGCCCAGCGCTGGCTGTGCTGGACGGACCGCCGGGCTGCTTCCTCGGCCAGGCCACAGGTGGTCATGCTGCTGGAGGCCTGGCGGGGTTCCGAGTGCTCTGCGGACTCCAACACCATGGCCATGAACGGGAGGGTGGACTTCCCGAAAAAGAAGCTGGCCCACCAATGACCCGGGCCAGCCTTGGGGAGACCTGGGGGGTGGGGAATGGCTTCCCCGGGGCACTCGGTACTGCTGCAGGAGCTGTTGCTGGAAGTGGAACCCAGGCGGCGCCGGTAGTAGTCGTGGGTGGCCACGAGGGAGCCGCTGGAGGGGATGGCCGCCATGCTCTAGCTTGCTGGCTGGTGGGATCTGGGCGGCGACCCCTCGCGGGCCTCGGCGCACGATCACGGGTGGCGGGGACGGGGGCGCTAGGCCACGGAGCCCATTTGCAGAGGAGACCGAGGGAGGCCGCGCCATGACAGAGACGCGCGGGCAGGACGGCTCTTAAGGGCCTGCATTCCTCTTTAGAGGAATCAGACATACATGAGTGAAACTGGCAAAGGAAAAGACAACGTACTCAACATATTTAAAAGTGCTTATCACATAGCAATTGCAAAAGATTTCAAAGAAAGATCAAGAAGTCATGCAGGAAAGTGACAGGGAGGTAGCAAGACCAGACCACACAAGAATCAGAGATAGAGAGGTATAGATGACACTGCATGTCTGTGTCATTGCTATCTTCTTCCCTCATCAGAAATTTCAGGCCAGGCAAGCTGGAGGAAAGATGGTCCCGAGAACCCTATTCCAAGAACTAGATCTCTGCCTAGCAGAGCAGGGGGATATCTAGGTGGCTGCTGCCAGTCTTGATTCTAGACAGGCGGGGGCAGCAGAGAGCCAGGTTGCAAAAACCAGTAGTGGAGGCCTTTCAGGGACAGGATGAAGCAGGCCATTCCAGAAGACATCAGATCAAGAGGCTGGACTGACAGACAGGTGGACAGTTCATGAGCAAGACAGGAACTGCTGGCCCAACTTTCAGGGACTGGCAGGAAGGAACAGTCTCTAGGTACTGCCCCAGGAGGCAGACTTGGCCTGAGGTCTTAGGGTCACCCTGGCAGGCCTTAAAGAGGCACTTACATTTTAAGGGGGTGCCTGACAGGTTCATCAAGAAATACAATAAAAATTCTCATTCTAGTCCCATCCTTCATGCTCAAAGCAACATCTCTAAAAGGTTCCATTACAAGTGCTCACTTAGAATCCTCTGACACTTGGTGATTTAAGCAACACCACCTGGTCTGATCCAATTCTCTGTCTTGTAGAACTTCCTTTTGCTATATTTTATCCGAGTAGCTCTCAGTACTTTCTTCAGTATTTCTGTGTGTTTCATGTGTGTGTTAAGGACTAGGAAGGAAATTAGGTAACCAAAAACCCTAGGCACTTGCAACGGTCACACTGAGGGGAAATGGCAACTAGAGATTGTCTTCTGGCCAGGCTCTAGCATGAAACTCTCCTGGACACCAACTCTCCAGATCCAAGTCTTTGGGGAGAAAGAACGAGAGACAAGTCCATATTTGAGCAGAGGAACAGCACATCTACCTACAAGCAGGCGGGCCTCAATAGACCCACTGGCCAACTGAAGAAAAGCAGGCTCCTTCACTCGCCTGGTTTCTGGGAGGCAGCAGATGAGGATAGGAAAGCATAGGCCTGGAAAGCAGTGAGACCTGAGTTCAAGTCC
Source organism: Symphalangus syndactylus (assembly GCF_028878055.3). Taxonomy (NCBI): domain Eukaryota; kingdom Metazoa; phylum Chordata; class Mammalia; order Primates; family Hylobatidae; genus Symphalangus; species Symphalangus syndactylus. Next base: position 25,642,250 of record NC_072433.2, read on the forward strand.
TGGCCCTGCCAATTGTCAGCCATGGCCCAAGTACAGTGTACACAAGGGGGATGCCCTGCGCACGCCTGTAATCCCAGCACTTTGGGAGGCCAGATCACCTGAGGTTAGGAGATCAAGGCCAGCCTGAACAACTTGGTGAAACCCTGTACCTACTAAAAATACAAAAATCAGCCGGGTATTGTGGTGCATGCCTGTAATCTCAGCTACTCAGAGGCTGAGGCACGAGAATCACTTGAACCCAGTAGGTGGAAGTTGCAGTGAGCTGAGATCGCACCACTGCACTCCAGCCTGGGCAGCAGAGCGAGACTCCCTCTCAGAATAAATAAATAAATATTTAAAAAAATAAAATAAAACTGAGGTTCTTAATCCAGGGAGTGTATACCAGAGTTACCTGGTAGAAGCTTTCTCAAAGAGATTGATATCCCACTCTCCAACCCTACTCACCCCAAGGGTCTGCAGAATTCTCAACGGATAGCATCCTTTATTTCTAACTGGGTGAAAATATATATAACATGAAATTTGCCATCTTAAACATTTTTAAGTGTATAATTCAGTGGCATTAATTATATTCACAATGTTGTGCAACCACCAATGATATGTATTTCCAAGGTTTTTCATAACCCCAAACAAGAATCTTTGAGAAAATTTCTAGAGGTGGTCTTGAGATACTCCCACAGATGGAACCACGGGCCTAAAACACCAAGCCTGGAAGGACCCGCAAAGCTCTCACCCAGGTCACCTAGCTTGCCAGCACAGTCTGGACTTGAATTGAATCCAGCCCCTACACCTAAGCCACATCTGGCCTTGTTGTGGAAGCCTGCAACCTTCCCACCATGGGGCAAACCCCATCTATCAGTCCAACCTGGCCCATCTAAGTACCCAACCAGAGAAGTAGTGGAATGAACTAAGCTTCTGAGGCTGAGTGTATCTCTGCTGCCTCATGGATGAAATCTGCCTCATTCAAAGAGGGGCAGTAGAGAGGACAGAGCCAACAGCCTGGGTCTGAGAAGAGAGGAGCCTGGAGGATAACAAAAATGGCTGTGTGCTCATGTTGTGAACCACATCCTCCCTGCTGGGGCCCCCTCTCCTAGGTGTGGAAACCAATTTGACATCCAAGATGTCTACTTCCACTCCACCTTGCACACAAGTGTCTTAACTGGAGATTTCCAAGTTGAGGTGCCTATTGACCTAACACTTATAAACTATACCCAGGCACCTTGAACCTGAGATGCTACTGGAGAGGGTGCTGACATTGGGAGTCAGAAGAGACGATAGCTCACAAGCTGGCTCTACCTGCCACTTATTTACCATATGATCTTTTTTTTTTTTGAAACGGAGTCTTGCTCTGTCGCCCAGGCTGGAGTGCAGTGGCACGATCTCTGCTCACTGCAACCTCCGCCTCCCAGGTTCATGCCATTCTCCTGCCTCAGCCTCCCGAGTAGCCGGGACCACAGGCGCCCGCCACCACGCCCGGCTAATTTTTTGTATTTTTAGTAGAGATAGGGTTTCACCATGTTAGCCAGGATGGTCTCGATCTCCTGACCTCGTGATCCGCCCGCCTCAGCCTCCCAAAGTGTTGGGATTACAGGCATGAGCCACCGCGCCCAGCCTACTGTATGATCTTAAGCAAATTATTTTCTCTCTCTCTGCTTTAGTTTATTGTCCTTGATCAAATGGAGATAACTGCCAATCCTGTCTACTTCAAGGGGTTTCAGGATCAAATGGAAGGCACATTATGGCTGGGCACAGTGGCTCACATCTGTAATCCCAGCACTTTGGGAGGCCAAGGTGGGCAGATCACCTGAGGTCAGGAGTTCAAGACCAGCATGGCCAACATGACGAAACCCCATCTCTACTAAAAATACAAAAATTAGCCAGGCGTCGTGGTGGGCGCCTGTAAACCCAGCTACTCAGGAGGCTGAGGCAGAAGAATCGCTTGAACCCTGGAGGCAGAGGTTGCAGTGAGCCGAGATCGTGCCACTGCACTCCAGCCTGGGTGACAGAGCAAGACTCTGTCTCAAAAAAAAGAAAGGCACATTATACAGGTGCACTATAGATAGAGTATCTCTGGCTGCACATGGGAAAAACGAGAAGGCACATAGCCAGCAAGCACAGTGGTCTTCCTATGTCTTAGAGACAGCAGGGCTGGAGGAACATGCAGGGTTGGGCTGCTGGCACAGCAACCATGCAGCTCTCATTGGCAATGATGGCAGCTCTCATTGGTGGTGCCTGAGTCCCAAGTCGCTCTAGCCTCTGGGAAGCAGGATGAGGCTTAAAGCCCAGACAGGAAAGTAGCGATAGAGAATGAAAAGGAAGGCTGGGCGCAGTGGCTCACGCTTGTAATCCCAGCACTTTGGGAGGCCGAGGCGGGCGGATCACAAGGTCAGGAGATCGAGACCACGGTGAAACCCCGTCTCTACTAAAAATACAAAAAAAAAAAAGAGAATGAAAAGGAAAACAAAGGAGCTAAAAGGAAAGAGCTGGCAGACTGGGAGAGGAACACAAACCTGTCCCCAGGGCCTCATTAAGCTAGCCTACAGAATCACCAAAGAAAGGGGAACAGAGACAGACTAACTTCAGCTTGCCTCCCCTGACCCTGGCCTGGGCTTCTCTCCAAGGGCTGGGGTAGACTCTTTCAGGACATAGGGGACCCAATGCTGCTCTCATCAAGCCCCCTGGGAGAGGCCAATCCACCCACACACATACAAACACATATGGCCACTGAGCCCGTCCTCACCACAGGTGGCCTGGCCTCTGCTCTCAAGACCTTCCCAGAAGGGAGACAGGAAATACAGAGGAGGTTCTCTGTGAGTCCTCAGGACCCCTGGCTCTTCATTGACATGTCTCTAGCTCTGGGCTTTTTAGGAACATCAAGGCTGCTGTAGGCTGGCTCAGGGGTTCCCAAACTTGGCTGCATGTCAAAATCACTGGGAAGATTTTTTGGAAATCGCTAGGCCTCAGGGAGAGAAACTGGGTGGACATCAGTAAATCTGGTATTGGTGGAAGGAGGCGTTCTAGAAAATTGTAGTTTGGAGCTGTGTTTGAGGACCCCTGCTTTCACCCGTGGAAGACTTACCTTCTCAATCTTGTCAGGGTCTGACAGCAGGGCAGCTCCCATTCCTCCCTAAGGAGAAACACACAAAAGGTCTTCTTACATCTGGGAGACAGTATGGCCCTCTCCATGGGATGGGGTCTGGCAACTGGGCATCACCCCGGCACTCACTTCCAAGGGACCAAGGCCTACTGGCAACCAGCACTTCTTTCAAACAAGTAGGAGGGCAGCAGTATCTGTGCCCATAACATCTGGGACTGAAGTGTGATAATTTTTTTCTTTTTTTTTTTGAGACAAATTCTCGCTCTGTCACCCAGGCTGGAGTGCAGTGGCGCAATCTCAGCTCACTGCAACCTCCACCTCCCCGGTTCAAGTGATCCTCCTTCCTCTGCCTCCTGAGTAGCCAGGATTGCAGGCGTGCACCACCATACCTGGCTAATTTTTTTATATATTTTTAGTAGAGACAGGGTTTCACCATGTTGGCCAGGCTAGTCGGACCAGAGTGATGACTTTTAAAATGTATAGGCTGGGCGTGGTGGCTCACGCTTGTAATTCCAGCACTTTGGGAAGCTGAGTCAGGTGGATCACCTGAGGTCAGGAGTTCAAGACCAGCCTGGCTAACATGATGAAATCCCGTCTCCACCAAAAATACAAAAATTAGCCGAGCGTGGAGGTGTGTGCCTGTAGTCCCAGCTATTCAGGAGGCTGAGGAAGAAGAATTGCTTGAACCCAGGAGGCGGAGGTTGCAGTGAGCCAAGATTGCACCACTGTACCCTAGCCTGGTTGACAGAGCAAGACTCCAACTCAAACAAAAAAAAAAAGTCATCATTCTGATCCCCTTGGTAAATCCCACAAATCTATCTAGAAGTGGGCTATATAAAACTTATTTTTCAAGACTGCCCACTCCCTAACCCAGGTCTCAGTGTCTTAATAAACTAAATCCCACCATCTCCCAAGCCCTTAAAAAACAATGAATCATCCTTCATTTGAAATAAGATCAAATGCGCCTTCTTCCTATCATACTCAATGCTTGCATAGGCATCAACACCACCAGCAAAGCTACTAAGGCACACACAACTTACAAACCTTGTCTAGGCCCTTCTCTTCTGCCAGCAACAATGTCCCAGCCTAGACCCATGCCCAACTCTAACAAAAGCCCCAGGAAATGGAAACTACCAACCCACACAACCACTTGAATCTTGATAATAGTAATGGTGGTTGCTCTTTATTGTGAGTTACTGGTGATTTTCCTGCTCTTTTCTGTACTTGTCTATATTTTCCAACTTCTAGACAATGGTATTAATTACTTTAATAATGGAGGAGGGGGATCTTTAAAAATCTGAATCCATTAAGAGTGAGATGAAGGCAAAAAAAACAATTCCAATAAATATATGCTGCCCGTATAAAGATTACATACTAATGAATGCTCACAAAATATGCTCAGAAGGTGTAAGTTCAGTTATTACACTTTAATTTCATGTTTAAGGATGACAAATTGGAATCAGAGAGAACATTAAACCACCACAGACTCGGCCAGGCTGAGCCTGGATTTTACAGAAGAATGGGTAGACTGGAAATCCACCAAGCCTGGACTACATGGGTCATAAAAGAAACCATGAAGGCCTTGAGGAAGCCCCAGCACTCCCCCTGGCTCCATCTGTCCTTCCACTCACACGTATCCAGCCCTTCCTTATAGAATCACAGGATCTAAAATTCAGTTTCACTGCCCCTTCCACAATAACAGCTTTCTCAACAATGGAATTTCCTTCCTTCCTTCCTTCCTTCCTTCCTTCCTTTCTATTAAACTTACTTGCTTTTTTGAATAGGTAAAACATTCAAAATTTGAGAGATTCAAATGGGTAACGAGTAAGAAGTCTCCCTGCCTAAGGAATGGTTAATGTTTCAATCTATACTTTTTTTTTTCTTTTGTTTCCGACACAGGGTCTCACTCTGTGGCCCAGGGTGGAGTGCAGTGGTGTGATCTTGGCTCACTGCGACCTCTGCCTCTGGGGTTCATGCAATTCTCCTGCCTCAGTCTCCCAATTAGCTGGGACTACAGGTGTGTGCCACCACACCTGGCTAATTTTTATATTTTTTGGTAGACATGGGGTTTCATCCTTTTGGTGAGGCTGGTCTTGAACTCCTGACTCAGGTGATCTGCCCGCCTCAGCCTCCCAAAGTGCTGGGATTACAGGCATGAGCCACCACGCCCAGCCTCAATCTATGCTTTTTATCTGGCTTCAATTTTTGAACCATGAGAACAGAGAAGATATTCAGCTAGTATGTACATGTGTGGCATACTGATTGGCATCTCCTCTGACTGATCAGTGCCAGTACTGTGCCAGTTAATTATTTTCAATAGCACCCCTGTAATGGGAATTTACTACCTATGCATAACCAAATAAAAACTTAAGTTTCCTTCTCCAGAGGAAATCAATGTTACTAGTTTCTTCTGTGTCTCTCCAAAAATCTTCCCTGAATAAACAAATAAATATATATAATCATTCCCTATCCTCCTTATATAAATGGTATATACCACCTTACCCTGCCTCCAGATCATTTTAACTCTGCTCCTCACATAATTTAGGAACACAAAGAAGTAATCAGAAAACAGCAAAACCGCCAGGCACAGTGGCTCATGCCTGTAATTCCTGCACTTTGGGAGGCCGAGGCAGGTAGATCACGAGATCAGGCGTTCGAGACCAGCCTGGGTAACGTGGCAAAACCCTGTCTCTACTAAAAATACAAAAAAAATTAGTCGGGTGTGGTGGCGGGCACCTGTAGTCCCAGGTACTCAGGAGGCTGAGGCAGGAGAATCGCTCGAACGCAGGAGACAGAGGTTGCAGTCAGCCAAGATCGCACCACTGCACTCCAGCCTGCACAAGAGTGAGACTCCATCTCAAAAAAAAAAAAAAAAAATAGCCCAAAGATACCTAAAGTCCAAGTCCAGCTGATCTTTTACCAACCAAGGTTTTCAATCCTGCAGTCTGCTTCTTCTTCGTCATCTCCCACTCGACAAACCTCTGGTCAAATCAAGCTAATCAGCCCTCCCTGTGTCTACCTCATATTCATCCCCAGGCCCCTGTTTATACCACACCCTCGGCATACAGGGTCCTAAATCTCAGCCCAAGGACAACATTTCCTTATAAAATTCCAAGTTTAAAGGCTGCCTTTCCACTCCCTTCTCTGGGCTACCATAGTCTGATCTCTTCTGATACGACAATGGGAACATTTACACTGCATCCACTTTTTTTTTTTTTTTTTTGAGACAGATTTTCACTCTTGTCACCCAGGCTGCAGTGCAGTGGTATGATCTTGGCTCACTGCAACCTCCGTCTCCCAGGTTCAAGCAGTTCTCCTGCCTCAGCCTCGCAAGTAGCTGGGATTACAGGCACACATCATCACGCCCAGCTAATTGCTTGTAATTTTAGTAGAGACAGGGTTTCACCATGTTGGTCAGGCTGGTCTCAAACTCCTGACCTCAGGTGATGTGACCACCTCAGCCTCCCAAAATGCTGGGATTACAGGCATGAGCCACCAGGCCTGGCCTTTTTTTTTTTAAACTTTTAAAAATTTTTATAGATACAGGGTTTCACTCTGTTGCCCAGGCTCATCTCAATCTCCTGGGATCAAGTGATCCTCCTGCATCAGCCTCCCAAAGTGCTAGGATTACATGTGTGGGCCACTACTCCCAGCTTCCTCTCTTTTTTTTAAATGTATGTCTCAGTTGTTTTCCCTTTTTTTTTTTTTTTATAATCCTCCTCTGGGCTTTCTGGGATATGTATCTCAGTTTTATTCATGAAAAGACACAGCCCTGTCCCCTCTATTTTTCTCTGTACCTTTGCATTGTTTTATTACTTTGGCATGAGTTCTCTCTCTCTCTCTCTCTCACTCTCTCTCTCTCTATATATATATATCTACACACACACACACAATTATATACATTTATATAATATATGTAATATATATTTTTATATATATTATATATAATTATATATTGTATATATTATATATAATTATAAATTACATATATTATATATTTATGTTATATAGAATAAATATTATGTATCATATGTAATGCAATATAACTATATATTATATAACATATAACATTATATAATATATAACATATTATTTATATATAATATACAATAAGATATATATAATCTATGTATGAATCTATATATGTATGTGTGTGTGATATATGAGTGTGTGTGTATATGTATAAACCACTTGAGGGTAAGTTACATATATCATAGTCCCTTACTCCTAAATATTTCAGCGTGTATTCTCTAAGAATAGGGATATTCTGTTACATAACCACAGAAGACTTATCTTCATAAGTTTACATTGATACAGTATATTTAGCTAATATACTATGGTCCCTATTCTAATGTTGTCAGTTCATCTAACAATATCTTTTTGAGCATTTTCCCCATCTAGTACAGAATCCAGTCCAGAGTTAGGTACTATACTTAGTTATGTCTTGTCAGCCTCTTAATCTGCATCCTACATTTATGAGGAGTATAAAGAAACCAGTTTACCTTGGTGGAATATTCTTTTGGACAGCCCATGTTGACATCAATACCAGCCACATCATTTTCTCTGGAAAAGGATGAAGGGGTAAAGGTAATAAATATTGAATTAGAGCAAAGAAGGTGAAATTAAAGGCATGGATGGGCCTGTGCTCATGAACCTCTTACCCTGTCCCTGACTCTGTGAAACACACCAACCCCCAATGACAGAAGCTGAAAAATGGGAAAGAAACCCATCCCTAAAATGTGCACCTGCCTCATCTGAGCAGAAATCCAGAGAAAAGACATAATGTGTGCACACATCTATAAAGGGCTAGATGCAGAGGGCTTTGCTACTTTGGAGTTGTATCAGATAACTCAGATGGGCACACTGAACTCGGCTGAAATAGTAAAAGCCATTTGTCAATGCAGAAAAGTGACATGAGCCTAAGGGCCCTTTGCCAGAAGACAGCTTCTGGTGGAAGTTCTAGCACTGCCTTTGTTGGCTGGGCTGCACAGATGGTTTAATCCAAACAATTCTTAGATGTAAAAAGAATCCTCACTCCGTCCTCTGGTATGTATTAGGTTGGTGCAAAAGTAACTGCGGTTTTTGCCATTGAACGTAATGGCGAAAACCACAATTACTTTTGCACCAACCTAAATGTTAATACATAGTTAATAGTCCGTGATCAGCAGCAATAACTGCCAGAGTCCCCGCTCACTCTCTTTGTAATTATAACAACAGCTAACACTTACTAAGATCTCATTATGTGCCACATGCTGCAAAGACATTTACATGCATTATTTCTCTTTTTTTGAGACGGAGTCTCCTCTTTCGCCCAGGCCGGAGTGCAGTGGCGCTATCTCGGCTCACTGCAAGCTCTGCCTCCTGGGTTCACGCCATTCTCCTGCCTCAGCCTCCCGAGTAGCTGGGACTACAGGCGCCCGCCACTGCGTCCGGCTAATTTTTTGTATTTTTAGTAGAGACGGGGTTTCACCATGTTAGCCAGGATGGTCTCCATCTCCTGACCTCGTGATCCGCCCGTCTCAGCCTCCCAAAGTGCTGGGATTACAGGCGTGAGCCACCACGCCCGGCCTTTACATGCATTATTTCATTTACCCTTCCCTATGCCAGAGGTTGGTAGCACTATTTTATAGGTGAGAAAACTAGGTTTTCACTGAGGTTAAGTAACTTATCTCAGGTCACACAGTTAACAAGTAGCAAAACCAGAATTCCAAACCAGGTCTGTCTTAACTTCAAAACCTATCACATTAACTATAGCACTCTCCTGCCTTTGTTTTTGTTCTTGAGACAGGGTCTCACTGTGTTCCCCAGGCTGGAGTCCAGTGGTGCAGTGGAGGCTCACTGCAGCCTCGACTTCCTGGGCCCAAGTGATCCTTCCATGTCAGCCTTCCAAGTAGTTGGGACCACTGGCATGCACCACCATTTTTGTAGAGATGAGCTCCGCCTATGTTCCCCAGGCTTCCTATCTTTGTTAATTCAGGAAGCAATATGTCTTACCTATACTTTGATACTTAAAGCTTCAGGACTCATAGTCATGGGAGTCCCTGGAAAGGGAGTTTCACAAATAAATACAAAAAAACAGTTCTCCCCAATACGCATAGAGGTTCTCTGAGATCTAGGCACTGTGGGTACACATGAGTCCCAGGCCAGCCCTTGGATGCCACAAAGAAAAGGAAACTAGATACTGTTTTTTTTTTTTTTTTTTTTTTAAGACAGAGTCTCGCTAAGTCACCAGGCTGGAGTGCAGTGGCGCAATCTCGGCCCACTGCAACATCTGCCTCCCGGGTTCAAGTGATTCTCCTGCCTCAGCCTCCTGAGTAGCTGGGACTACAGGCACGTGCCACCACACCCAGCTAATTTTTGTATTTTAAGTAGAGACAGGGTTTCACCATGTTGGCCAAGATAGTCTCGATCTCTTGACCTCATGATCCACCTGCCTCAGCCTCCGGAAGTGCTGGGATTACAGGCATGAGCCACCACGCCTGGCTGGAAAGCAGACACTCTTAACCTGGAAACAGAAGGTAATGGGCTAGAAGGCAGAAGGGTGAGTCACCTCCAAAGTCACCAGGACATTAAACCCTCACAGTTCAAAGGAGAGGCAAAGGCAGCGCTAAAGACGGAGGAGGAACTTACACAAGCCTGGCCACAGCAAGGGCTCGCTCTGCGTCTGAAGTCCCCTGGGAACACAAGAGGCTGCATCAACCACTGCCCTGACACAGATACACATGCACTGACAAACACACCCATGCAGCACACACATACACACACATGCAGCACACACATACACACACATACCCCACACACCAACAACAGAGTCAGGCTGGCTTTCTCTTAAACGGCCAGCCCACTAGACTAGCTCACTGCCAGCCGAAAAAGGTGGACTTGGAAGGTCTAGAAAATGTTATCTATACTATGATTACACTCAAACATATAAAAAACTTGAAAACATTTTATAGTGACCATTCAAACACTCACCATTTAGATTCTACAATTAACCTTTTGCTAGATTTGTTTTATCACATGGTTACCCATTGTTATCAATTTTTTAGAAACCTAAACATCATTCAGGATGTTTCTGAAAAAGCATCAAGAAATGCCCAAAGCAAGAGAAGAGCACTATAGAGTCATCACAACTCAAATACAAATCTTAACTACTCTTGAAAAATCCTAATTTTTTTCTATGAGAAATATATACACACTACATAAAAACAAAGACTATGATCTGAGTAATCAATGCTAGGGATAAAAAAAAATAGAGAAATCATGCCAAACAGACAATTCCTACAAGTAAGTAAATTAAATTTGAGACTAGAGACATATAAGACTGTGATAGCTTGATTTCCATAAACTGTCTCCAATAGTATAATTACTCATGACTGGCTCTTTGGAAAACATTAAAGCAGAATCTTCAGGAAGCCATCGTTGTACAATGTACCCCAGGTATTCAACACTGGCCTGGCACAGGGCATGAGTTGGGAAATCCCAGGGGATGGTGAGCCTCAGGAGAGCATGCAGCAATGGGGTCTCTCACCATCTGGAAGACCACCCTGTTCTGCTCTCTTTCACAGGTGCGGAAGACAACTCGATCATCAGGGGCGACAAAGTCCACTGTGCTGAGCACCTCTGCAAGAAAACCCAAACAGATAGGGTCACTCAATGAAGATGCAAGTTCAACCCTACCCTAAGCCCTGGAAGAAAACACAGCCAGAGTATAAGCTTCAAGGGGAAAGAGATCCTAAATGTATACCATTCTTACCAAAAATAACTATGCACATGGGAGGCTTCTGTGATGATGAGGATGGTCTATTTCCTGACCTGGGTGATGGTTGTTCATTTTGCAATTACTTGTGAAACTGCACGTTTGTGTTTAATGCACTTTTTCTGAATGGTGGTTAACATTTTGCAATGCTTAAAATGTTAAAACAGGGCTGGGTATGGTGGCTCACGCCTGTAATCCCAGCACCTTGGGAAGCCGAGGCAGGCAGATCATGAGGTCAAGAGTTCGAGACCAGTCTGGCCAACATGGTGAAACACTGTCTCTAATAAGAATACAAAAATTAGCCAGACGTGGTGGGGTGTGCCTGTAATCCTAGCTACTCGAGAGGCTGAGGCAGGAGAATCACTTGAACCTGGGAGGCGGAGGTTGCAGTGAGCCGAGATTGCGTCATTACACTCCAGCCTGGGCGACAGAGCAAGACTCCGTCTCGAAAAAAAAAAAAAATGTTGAAACAAAATGTACATACATAGCCAGGCGCAGTGACTCACGCCTCTAATACTAGCACTTTGGAAGGCCAAGGCAGGTGGATCACGTGAGGTTAGGAGTTTGAGACCAGCCTACACAACATGGCAAAACCCCATCTCTACTAAAAACACAAAAATTAGCTGGGCGTGGTGGAGGGTGCCTGTAATACCAGCTACTCAAGAGGCTGAGGCAGGAGAATCTCTTGAACCTGGGAGGCGGAGATTGCAGTGAGCTGAGATCATGCCACTGCACTCTAGCCTGGGCAACAGAGGGAGGTTCTGTCTCAAAAAAAAAAAAAAAAAGTCCATACATGGAAGTTTGTCTATGTTTCAGATATGGCCCAAATTTTCCCAGAAAACATCACTCTGAAGTTCAGCAAATTTACTATTTACTTACAGTGAGACAGGTGCTATGAGTGGAAGGTTACTATATAACAATCAATCTCCTATACTATTCATAGTTGCATATTTGCAAATGTGACTATTTGCTAACATTTATTTGTGACCCCAAAATCAATACTTGTGATGTTTTCACGGTCATCCAAGGACAGGAACAGAGTGGTGAAAGTTTCAAGTTGCCTGATGTGCATGTTCCCAACTGAGGGCAAACAAGGTGATGCTCTGTCTTCTCCCTTCAGCTCTCATACTGTCAACAAGTGTCCCTTTTGTGGTATATTTCATGCCACATTTCTGCATGTCTATGCTTTTTGTTGGTGATCTCACTGTTTAAAATGGTCCCAAGTGGCCGGGTGTGGTGGCTCACACCTGTAATCCCAGCACTTTGGGAGGCCGAGGCGGTGGGTTACCTGAGGTCAGGGAGTTCGAGACCACCCTGGGCAACATGGTGAAACTCAGTCTCTACTAAAATACAAAAAAAAAAAATTAGCCAGGTGTGGTGGCACACACCTGTAGTCCCCACTACTGGGAAGGCTGAGGCACAAGAATCTCTTGAGCCAGGAAGGAGGAGGTTGCAGTGAGCCAAGATCACGCCACTGCACTCTAGCTTGGGCTACAGAGTGAGACTCCATCTCACAAAAAATAAAATAAATAAAATAAAATGGTCCCAACCATACTGCTGAAATACTGTCTAATGTTCCTAAGCACAAGAATACTGTCATGGGCCTTACAGAGAAAATACACATCTTGAATAAGCTTTGTTTAGGCATGAAATTATAGCACTATTACACATGTTAGTGGGTTCACTGTTAAGTGAATCAATGGTATATATTAAATAATATGGCTTTAAACAGAAACACATGGCCGATGTGATGGCTCAGTCCTGTAATCCCAGTATTTTGGGAGGCCGAGGCAGGGGGATCACTTGAGGCCAGGAGTTTGAGACCAGCTGGGGAACATAGCAAGACCCCCATCTCTACAAAAAATTTAAAAATTGGCTGGGCATGGAGGTGTGCACCTGAAATCCCAGCTACTTGGAAGGCTGAGGCAGGATGATCATTTGAGCTCAGGAGTTTGAGGCTGCAGTGAGCTATGGTCACACCACTACACTCCAGCCTGAGCAACAGAGTGAGACCTGGTCACAAAAAAGAAACCAAACAAAAACAAAGAAACACACATAAAACAAAGTTATGGACTGACAAGTTGATGAAAATATGACCAGAGGCTTGCACAAACCTAACCCTTTGTTTCCCCCAGGGCCAATGGTTCAGTATCTGCTCATTTGATGTTTAAAGCAACTTTATAGAAACAACAACTGTGCATAATGAGAAGCAACTGTATTTTATCTGTCAGCTTCCTAAAGAAGCTCCACAATAGGTACTACCATTATTAGCTTTCAAAGATCACTATACATGAAAAAGACTGAAGGTGGCAGATGGGAGAATATGCCTACCTCAAAGGCTGTCTTGAGAAATACATGAGATCTTTGATGCACTTAAAGCATTTCCATACATGGACAGTGTTATTATCATCCAGCACTAAACAGATGAGAAGGCTTTTCGGGTGGGATAAAGGCGATGACATATTGAGAGAGGTAATCAAAGTGATCACTGACAGAGATAGCTCATGACTGGCAGGAAGAAGTATGAGAGAAGAACCACAAAATATTTGTGTGTTTATAATGCAACTCTGTTTATAACAGCAAAATACTGGGAACCCCTGTTAAGGCTCTGGTAAAATCAATTCTGACATAGTTGCCCCTAGGTACTGACATGGGCAAATGACCTAAAGATAAGTAAATGCCAAAACAACATGTGTTGTATGATCTCATGGGGTGGGGAGATAGATAGATATAGATATAGATATAGATATAGATATAGATATAGATATAGATATATAGATATAGATACATTTTTTTCTCCTTATCTTCGACCTAGAAGAGGGATATATATAAACATGTCATATTTTGTACACACACATTATTTACTATACGTATAGAAAAACATACATTATTCCTCTTTCTGATTACCTCTTTAGGTGTAGGATTATGGAGGATTTTCATTTTCTAGGTTACACAGATCTATAATATTGAATTTTTTATCACACAGAAAAAAATATATAATTTAAAATTGTTCGGCCAGGCATGGTGGCTCACACCTGTAATTCCAGCACTTTGGGAGGCCAAGGCAGGCAGATCAAGAGGTCAAGAGTTCAAGACCAGCCTGGCCACCATGGTGAAACCCCTTCTCTACTAAAAATACAAAAATTAGCCAGGTGTGGTGGCATGCGCCTGCAGTCCCAGCTATTCGGGAGGCTGAGGCAGGAGAATTGCTTGAACCTGGGAGGCAGAGGTTGCAGTGAACCAAGACCGTGCCATTGCACTCCAGCCTAGGCAACAGAGGGAGATTCTGTCTCAAAAAAAAAAGATTTCACAAGCATATACATATGTATAAAAAACCTCAAGGAATATACCACAACTATAATCAAAGCAGAATCGGCCTCATCAATAAAGTATCAGCAAAACTACAGTTCATTACAATCACATTTGCACAGAGCATAGGGCGTCCACAGTACTTATATGTACCTTATCTTATTTGGTCCTCACTCCAACCCTATGATTTAAGTAAAGCAAAGACCACGATTTCATTTTACAGATAAAGGAACTAAGGCAAACAGAGGTCATATGGCCTGCCCAAGGTCACACACCTAGCAAGTGACCAAGCCAGGGCCAATGCTAAAGCCATCCTGACTCCAAGGCTCCTAGAGTCCCTCCTATGCTATGATACATCGTGATTTCTATGCCAGCAAGCCTCTGAGTGAAAGGCACTCTTAGCCTGTTTCATATCAGGCTTTTTGCCATGGCCTCTGGAGATCAGTGACTGCTCTCAAGGGAGCATGTGATCTACAGAATTACTCAGTGAAGCCAGGCAAGACACTGTCACACCAGGCAAGGGCAGTGGTAGTGCTGCTTGAGCCCAGCAGGGCATATGCATAATTCTGGAGCCAGATCTGTACTCACCATTGACAACTCTCTTGCACTGAATCATCTTGAGGTCGATCAGCTCCTGCAGAGGAATCAGAGGACGCTTGTCAGTCCTGAACATGTAGGCTCTGGGCATGAAGGATTTTCATCACACACCTAATGAGGATCGCTTGGCCAGTCGCCCTACTACCAACAACAAACCACAGCTTTTGGGACATGTAGTGCTATCCTCCACACCCAAGCATGGCAAGCAGGAGCCACAGTGAGCTACTCTCAATTAGCTGCTCTTCCCAGGAAACTTGGAGATGTTTGGGGCCTAGAATGAATGAACCACTTAGCCAGAAAGACAATAATCATCCAGGATGTATTCACTTGGAAAATTTCCTCACGTACTGGTCTCAGCAGAAGCCCACCCCATCAAAGAATATCCCACCTATCCCTAAGCAAAGGGCAGGTAGTGAAGGGCTCCCAAGAAACATCCAAGAACAAAACTGGAACCAGTGAATAGAAGCAAAGGGAGGAAGATCTGAGATGAACACAGGAAAGAAAAGTCTAAAACCCCTATCCAACATGGGTCACACTATGTGGAAATGAAAAGGGTGAGGTCCCCAACTCTGGAGATACTCAAACAGACTAAAGAAAGAAAGAAAAAGGGGGGTTCTTCAAAATCACATCATAAAAATGGAGGAAAACTATCTGCTGGAGGACTGAGATTCTCTAATTCTTAGCTGGAGACAAGACTGTTCTGCTTTGTTCCATCATAATCTCAGCAGACACCTGTCACACTGCCCAGAAGTTAATGCCCATGGATTCTGGGGGTCCAGAAAAGAAAAGAAGAGGAGCTCACTCCTGGTACTAACCCCCATACTGATTCCCTATGAGCCCCAGCAAGTCACAACCCCAGCCAAGTGGGCACAATGACCTCCTACTCACTCATCGGAGTACCTAGGGACAATGGCCAAAGAATCCTCATAGTATCCATGGGACTTCCTCCAGCATACCCACCATCAGATTAACAAATGCTCTAGGTGTTTCTGTGGCCATTCTCTCCATGCAGTATGCAGGTCATCAAATATCTGATGACCACTAGGCCTGAATAAACAAATCAACACAACCAAGCAGTTTGGACATGGTTGACATCCAACCCCCAAGAATCAGTGTGGCATCCCAAGGGATGGGCAGAGCCCAACTCAGAGCCCCAGTAGCCAGTGATCCTAGTTGCAGGGACAGGCAAGAAGGCAAGTGGACAAGTAGGAAGCACTGAATGGCCTGTGCTTATAAAAAGAAATTCAGTAGCCAAACTGAGCTTTGGTAGGGACTAGAACAGGAAAAAGTAAGACACGTACCACATCAAAGATTGGGAAGTTTATTGTTTCCAAGTATTTATGGAAATCTCCATCCAAATATTAGCTAACAATTAAGCTAACCCAGGAGAACTTTATAGGCCACACATGGCAAAGAACACAGGGCTTACAAAATTAGTTCAGAATAGTCACTAAGCAAACAAACAACAACAAACCCTGGCCAGATATGATGGCTTACGTCTGTAATCCCTACACTTTAGAAAACCGAAGCGGGAGGATTGCTTGAGCTCAGGAGTTAAAGACCAGCATGGGCAACAAAGTAAGACCTTATCTCTACAAAAAATTTTTAAAAATTAGCCGGGCGTGGTGGCATGTGCCTGTGGTCCCAGCTACACGGGATGCTGAGGCAGGAGAATCGCTTAAGCCCAGATGGTCGAGGTTGCAGTGAGCTGTGATTGTGCCACTGCATGCCACCCTGGGCAACAGAGTGACACCTGTCTCAAAAAAAAAAAAAAAAACACACCAGGCATGGTGGCTCATGCCTATAATCCCAGCACTCTGGGAGGCCGAGTCAGGTAGATCACTTGAGGTCAGGAGTTCAAGACCATCCTGGCCAACATGGTGAAACCCCATCTCTACTAAAATACAAAAGTTAGCTGGCCATGGTGGTACACGCCCGCAATCCCAGCTACTCAGGAGGCTGAGGCAGGAGAATTGCTTGAACCAGGGAGGCGGAGGTTGCAGTGAGCCGAGATTGTGCCATTGCACTCCAGAGCCTGGGCAACAGAGCAAGACTCCATCTGGGGAAAAAACAACAATGACAACAACAACAACAATAACAAAAACTTTGTTATTTGAAAATATCAACAAAATTGACAAACTTTTAGCTAGACTGCCAGTGGAAAAAAAGAGAGAAGACCAAAATTATTAAAATGAGAATGAGAGAGGCCAGGCGCAGCGGCTCACGCCTGTAATCCCAGCACTTTGGGAGGCCGAGGCGGGCAGATCACAAGGTCAGGAGTTCAAGGCCAGCCTGGCCAACATGGTGAAACTCCATCTCTACCAAAAATACAAAAATTAGTCAAGCGTGGTGGCACATGCCTGTAATCCCAGCCACTTGGGAGGCTGAGGCAGGAGAACTGCTTGAACCCAGGAGGCGGAGGCTGCAGTGAGCCAAGACTGCACCACTGCACTCCAGCCTGGCAACAGAGCAAGACTCCATCTCAAAAAAAAAAAAGGCCAGGCGTGGTGGCTCACATCTGTAATCCCAGCACTTTGGGAAGCCGAGGTGGGCAGCTCACGAGGTCAGGAGATCAAGACCATCCTGGCTAACACAGTGAAACCCCATCTCTACTAAAAATACAAAAACAAAATTAGCCGGGTGTGGTGGCAGACACCTGTAGTCCCAGCTGCTCCGGAGGCTGAGGCAGGAGAATGGCATGAACCCGGCAGGTGGAGCTTGCAGTGAGCCAAGATGGTGCCACTGCACTCTAGCCTCAGCGACAGAGCGAGACTTCGTCTCAAAAAAAAAAAATCAGAATGAGAGAGAAAACATTACTTCTGACCTTAAAGAAATAAAAAGGATTATAAGGAAATAATATAAACCATTGTATGCCAAAAAATTAGATAACCTACATGAAATGGACACACACTACTGAATCTAACTCAAGAAATAAAAAATGGGAATAGACCTAAAACAAGAAATTAAGGCCAGGCACAGTTGGCTTATGCCAACAAAAATTAGCCGAGCGTGGTGGCACGGGCCTGTAATCCCAACTACTGGGGAGGCTGAGACAGGAGAATCGCTTGAACCTGGGAGGCGGAGGCTACAGTGAGCTGAGATCGTGCCACTGCACTCCAGCCTAGGCAACAGAGGGAGACTCCGTTTCAAAAAAAAAAATGAATGAAATCATGTACTTTACAGCAACATAGATGCAGCTGGTGGCCATTATCCTAAGCAAATTAACACAGAAACAAACCCAAATAACGTATGTTCTCACTTATAAGCGGGAGCTAAGCATTGGGTACACACGAACATAAATATGGGAACAACAGACACTGGAGACTTCCAAAGACAGGAAGCAGAGAGGCGGCAAGGGCTAAAAAAGATCCTGTTGGGTATTATGTTCACTATCTGGGTGACAGGATCAATAGAAGCCCAAACCCTCAGCATCACACATGGTACCCTTGTAACAAATCCGCATATATACCCCTGAATCTAAAATTTTGAAAATAAGAATAAATTTTAAAATTTAAAAAGTTTCCCAGGCCAGGGACAGTGGCTCACGCCTATAATCTCAGCACTTCGGGAGGCCGAGGAGGGTGGATCACCTAAGGTCAGGAGTTCGAGACCAGCCTAACATGGTGAAACCCCGTATCTACTAAAAATACAAAAATTAGCCACTCATGCCTGTAATCCCAACTACTTGAGAATCTGAGGCAGAAGAATCACTTGAACATGGGAGGCAGACGTTGCAGTGAGCCAAGATCATGCCACTTCACTCCACTCCAGGACCTGGGCAACAAGAGCAAAATTCCGTCTCAAAAAAAAAAAGAGAAAAGAAAGTTCCAGCCAGGACAATTAGGCAGAAAAAAAATAAAATAAAAAGGCATCCATATTAGAAAGGAAAAAGTAAAAATATATTTGCAGATGATGTGATTTTTTTTTTTTTTTTTTTAGACAGAGTTTTGCTCTTGTTGCCCAGGCTGGAGTGCAGTGGTGTAATCTCGGCTCACTGCAACCTCCACCTCCTGGGTTCAAGCGATTCTCCTGCCTCAGCCTCCCTAGTAGCTAGGATTACAGGCGTCCACCACCATGCCCAGCTAATTTTTTGTATTTTTTTTTAATAGAGATGGGGTTTCATCGTGTTGGCCAGGCTGGTCTCAAACTCCCGACCATGGGTGATCTACCTGCCTCGGTCTCCCAAAGTGCTGGGATTACAAGTGTGAGCCACCACGCCAGGCCAATGTGATCTTGTATATAGAAAGCCTATGGAAGTTTCCCCCACCCATACATATACACACACTAGAGACAGAGAGAGACAGAAAGAGAACATACATGCTAATAAACAAGTTCAGCAAGGTCAAGGACACAAGATCAATACACAAAAATCAATTATATTTTATACACTAGTAATGAACAATCCAAAAATGAAATTAAGAAATTCCATTTGTAATAACATCTAAAAGAACAAAACCACCAGGCACAGTGGCTCACGCCTGTAATCTCAGCACTTTGGGAGGCTGAGCTGGGTGGATTGCCTGAAGTCAGGAGTTCAAGACCAGCCTGGCCAACATGGTGAAACCCCATTTCTATTAAAAATACAAAAATTACCCGGGCACGGTGGTGGGCGCCTGTAATCCCAGCTACTCGGGAGGCTGAGGCAGGAGAATAGCTTGAGCCCGGGAGGCAGAGGTTGCAGTGAGACGAGATTGCGCCACTGCACTGCAGCCTGGGCAACTGAGCGGGACTCTGTCTCAAAAAATAAAAATAAAACACATAGGAAATAATTCAAAAAAAGAGGTATGAGACTCATATACTGAAAACTATGAAACACTGTTGAAAGAAATTAAAGAAGACCTGACCCGGCCCAATGGCTCATGCTTTTAATCCCAGCACTTTGGGAGGCCTAGGCAGGCAGATCACTTTGAGATCAGGAGTTCGAGACCAGCCTGGGAAACACGGTGAAACCCTAGCTCTACAAAAAAATACAAAAATTAGCCATGTGGGGTGGAGTATGGCTGTAGTCCCAGCTACTTAGGAGGCTGAGGTAGGAGGATGGCTTGAGCCCAGGAGGCAGAAGTTGCAGTGAGCTGAGATCATGTCACTGTACTTGAGCCTGGGTAACAGAGTGAGACCTCATCTCAAAAAAAAAAAAAAAAAAAAAAAAGAAAGAAATTAAGGAAGACCTAAATAAAGACATCTCATGTTCATGCATGGGTTAGAATACTAAATATTGTTATGACAGCAAAAACCCCTAAACTAATCTACTAATCTATAGATTCAATGCAAACTCCATCAAAATCCCAGCTGCCTTTCTGGCAGAATTGACTAGCTGATCCTAAAATTCATATAGCAATGCAAAGAACCCAGATTAGACAAAACAATCTTGAAAGAGAAGAAAAAGTTGGAGAATTTATACTTCCCAATCTTAAAACCTACCAAGCTACAATAATCAAGACTGTGTTGTGTCCTCAATTCACCAGTAAGGAGAAAGAAAAAAAAAGGCTGTGGTACTGGCATACAGGTAGACATACAGACCAGCGTAACAGAAATGAGAGTCCAGATATAAATCAAAACATCTATGATTAACTGATTTTTTACAAGAGCACAGACCCGGTGCAGTGGCTCAAGCCTGTAATCCCAGCACCTTGGAAGGCCCAAGCAGGAGGATCACTTGAGGCCAGGAGTTCAATACAAGCCCGGCCAACATGCCAAAACCCTGTCTCTACCAAAAATACCTAAATTAAGCAGGCATGGGGGCATGCACCTGTAGTCCCAGCTCCTTGCGAGGCCGAGACAGAAGGATTGCTTGAACCAGGGAGGTGGAGGTTGCAGTGAGCCAAGATGGTGCCACTGCACTCCTGCATGGGCAACAGAGCAAGACTCCATCTCAAAAAAAAAGAAAAGAAATTATTTCTTTTTAAAAACATAATTTTAATTTGTTGTTTTTAAAAAATTACCTATTCTGGGTGAATATGACCTACAAATGGCCAAAAAAGCATATAAAAAGATGTTCACCATCACTAATCATCACTAATCAGAGAAATAAACCACAGTGAAATATCACCTCATATCCATTAGGATGGCTACCATCAAAAAAAACAATAAGTGAGCCAGGCACAGTGGCTCACACCTGTAATCCCAGCACTTTTTTTTTTTCTCCCTGAGACGGAGTCTTGCTCTGACACCAAGCTGGAGTGCAACGGCGTGATCTCAGCTCACTGCAACCTCCGCCTCATGGGTTCAAGCAATTCTCCTGTCTCAGCCTCCCCAGTAGCTGGGATTACAGATGGGCACCACCACACCCGGCTAATTTTTGTATTTTTGTAGAGACGGGGTTTCACCATGTTGCCCAGGCTGGTCTCAAACTCCTGACCTCGTGATCCGCCTGAGTCAGCCTCCCAAAGTTCTGAGATTACAGGCGTGAGCCATCACGCCCAGCCAATCCCAGCTCTTTGAGAGGCCCAGGTGAGAGGATCACTTGAGGCCACCTGTTTGGGACCAGCCTAGGCAACATAGAGAAATCCTGTCTCTACAAAAGATTTAAAAATTAGCCAGATGTGGCTGGGCATGGTGGCTCACGCCTGTAATCCCAGCACTTTGGGAGGCTGAGGCAGGCAGATCATCTGAGGCCAGGAGTTCGAGACCAGTCTGGCCAACATGGAAAAACCCCGTCTCTACCAAAAATACAAAAATTAGCCAGGTACAGTGGTGCATGCCCGTAATCCCAGCTACTCAGGAGGCTGAGGCACAAGAATTGCTTGAACCCAGGAAGCAGAGGTTGCAGTGAACTGAGATCATGCCATGGCACTCCAGTCTGGGCGATAGAGCGAGACTCTGTCTCAAAAAAAAAATAAAAATAAAATAAAAATAAAAATAAATAAATAAATAAATAAAATAAAATTAGCCAGGTGTGGTGGCATAAGCCTGTAGTCCCAGCTACTCAGGAGGCTGAAGCAGGAGGATCCCTTCAGCCCAGGAGCTCCAGGCTGGTATGAACTATGATCACATCACTGCACTCCAGCCTGGGCGACAGGATAAGACTGTCTCAAAAACAACAATCAAACAAGCATTTCTGAGGATGTAGAGAAACCGGAAGCTTTGCATGCTGTTAGTGGGATTGTAAAATGATGCAGCCATTATAGTTATGGGAAACAGAATGGAGGGTCCTCAAAAAATTAAAAACCACCATATGATCTAGCAATCCCACTTCTGGATATATAATCAAAAGGATTGGCTGGGCGCAGTGGCTCACACTTGTAATCCCAGCACTTTGGGAGGCCGAGGCGGGCGGATCACGAGGTCAGGAGATCGAGACCACAGTGAAACCCCGTCTCTACTAAAAATACAAAAAAATTAGCCGGGCGTGGTGGTGGGCGCCTGTAGTCCCAGCTACTCGGAGAGGCTGAGGCAGGAGAATGGCGTGAACCCAGGAGGCAG
This sequence comes from Symphalangus syndactylus, assembly GCF_028878055.3. NCBI lineage: Eukaryota > Metazoa > Chordata > Mammalia > Primates > Hylobatidae > Symphalangus > Symphalangus syndactylus. Next base: position 25,664,428 of record NC_072433.2, read on the forward strand.
AGCTTGCAGTGAGCCGAGATCGCGCCACTGCACTCCAGCCTGGGTGACAGAGCGAGACTCCGTCTCAAAAAAAAAAAAAAGAATTAAAAGCAGTGTCTCAAAGAGATTATTTGCACACCCATGTTCACAGCAGCATTATTCACAATTGAAAGAGACAGAAGCAACCCAATGGCCATTAACGGATGAATGGATAAACCAAATGTGATATGTACATAGAGTATTATTCAGCCTTAAAAAGGATGGAAATGTTGTCACATGCTATAACATAGGTAAGCCTTGATGACATCATGCTAAGGGAAATAAGCCAGTCACAAACAATAAATACTGCATGATTCCACTTATATAAGGTATCTAAAGTAGTAATTCATAGAAATAGAAAGTAGAATGGTAGTTACCAGTGGCTGGGAGAAGGGGAACTGGGGAATTGCTGTTTAATGGGTGCAGGGTTTACGTTTCACAAGATGAAAAAGTTCCGGAGATCTGTTTCACAACAATGTCAATATACATAACACTACTGAACAGTACACTTACAAATGGTTAAGACAGTAAATCTTGTATGTTTTTTGTCACAATAAGAAAAAAAAACTTTAAAAATCACTCATTTCTTTTTTTTTTTTTTTTTTTGACACAGAGTTTCGCTCTTGTTGCCCAGGCTGGAGTGCAATGGCACACTGGGCACATTGCAACCTCTGCCTCGTGGGTTCAAGCGATTCTCTTGCCTCAACCTCCCAAGTAGCTGAGATTACAGGTGTGCACCGCCAGGCTCGGCTAAATTTGTATTTTTATTAGAGATGGGGTTTCACCATGCTGGCAAGGCTAGTCTCGAACTCCTGACCTCAGGTGATCCACCTGCCTCGGCCTCCCAAATTGCTGGGATTACAGGCATGAGCCACTGTGCCTGGCCTAAATCAATCATTTGTGAGCCTCTGGGCTGTGGGACTCTGGGCCTCTTAAGAACACTGCCTTGTCCCTTGATCCTACTTAATAAGAAGTTTAAGTCTAACAGGTCGGTGTCTCTTCACAGACCGGAACACCAGAGTCCCACGATTCTTATAAAAAGAAACAGGAACGCAGCCTCTGCAGCACCTCCCAAAAACTGTCATCACTCCTCAAAAATTCCTAGCAGACCCTGATGTGGTAAGACTACTGCTCCCTTGACTTTTACAGACTGGCTCATCCTCCAGAGGCTGAGGACTTTGTGGGTTGTGTTTTGTTTTGTTTTGTTCTGAGACAGAGTCTCACTCTGTCGCCCAGGCTGGAGTGCAGTGGTGCAATCTCAGCTCACTACAAGCTCTGCCTCCCAGGTTCAAGTGTTTCTCCTGCCTCAGCCTCCAGAGTAGCTGGGACTACAGGCGTGCACCACCACATCCAGCTAATTTTTTGTATTTTTGTAGAGATGGGGTTTCACCATATTGTTCAGGCTAGTCTCGAACTCCTGACTTCAGGTGATCCACCTGTCTTGGCCTCCCAAAGTGCTGGGAGGCATGAGCCACCTCATGGTTTTTAAGGAGGTGCCTACATGCTTGATATGCACGAGGTCCTGTGAGCTGGGTGAGGTCATTTGATTACCTAATCCCACAGATGGGCCACCTCACATCAACTCCCCCCTACCCCCAGTAAGAACATCCGGGCAACTGGTACTCCAAAGCTCACTGGCAAAACAACCATGGATCCACCAGGGGGCACCAGACACCACACTCAGCCATGCCCCCGGGCCCAGTCCCAGCCACCTACACAACCCAGGTTGACCTGCCTGCCTGTCTGCTCTCCATAGGTGGCAGATCTGGGTGGAAGGCTTAGGTCTCTGCCTAGGTAGATACCCCTTTGTTTATTTGTAAGTTATACTGACTCTCTCAGGGAAGAGCACATCAAACAAAGCTAACACATTTTAATTCATATTTCCTCTGCTCCATACAGGAGCAGGACCCTGGAAGAAAGGAATGGGCACATTTACTAGGAAAACCAAGTCTTGCCCAATTAGGAGGGTCGCATACTGAAGTAATCACATAAATTGTGGGCCCTAAACTTCCAAAGGGCTTGAAAATAATCCTAAGGCCGGGTGCAGTGCCTCACGCCTATAATCCCAGCACTTTGGGAGGCCAAGGCAGGTGGATCACCTCAGGTCAAGGGTTCAAGACTAGCCTGGCCAATATGGCAAAACTCCATCTCTACTAAAAATACAAAAATTAGCTGGACATGGAGGCAGGCACCTGTGATCCCAGCTACTCAGGAGGCTGAGGTGGGAGAATCGCTTGAACCTGGGAAGCAGAGGTTGCAGTGAGCCAAGATTGCGCCACTGCACTCCAGCCTGGGAAGACACAGTGAGACACTGTCTAAAAAAAAAAAAAAAAAAATTCCTGTCCTCTCCAAGCCCTGACCTTACCCATCATGCCAAATCCCCCAAATGAATCTTCAGGCCTCCTTCTAACGCCTTCCTTCCTCTTATACTACAAACATACAAGTCATCTAGAAACAACTCCCTTCACCCTACTTCCTCCACCTCAAGCTACCTGCCTGTACCTTCCTTAACTGAAGGGGTAGTCAGCAGCCCTATTTCTATTCCCTCTTCTGCTATTCATTCCTCAAGCCATTAACTCCATGAGTGTTCATGTCAATATGCTACAGCTGTCCTCCAGTGATCTAATTTTCTTTTCCCTCTCTCCCTCCTTCCTTCCTTCCTCACTTCCTTCCTTCCTTGCTTTTTTTCAAGAAACAGGGGGCCAGGCGTGGTGGCTCATGCCTGTAATCCCAGCACTTTGGAAGGCGGAGACGTGCGCATCACGAGGTCAGGAGATCGAGACCATCCTGGCTAACACTGTGAAACCCCATCCCTACTAAAAATACAAAAAGAAATTAGCCGGGCGTGGTGGCGGACGCCTGTAGTCCCAGCTACTCGGGAGGCTGAGGCAGAAGAATGGCATGAACCTGGGAGGCGGAGCTTGCAGTGAGCCGAGATCGCACCACTGCACTCCAGCCTGGGCGACAGAGCGAGACTCTGTCTCAAGAAAAAAAAAAAAACAGCTCTTTCTTTCTCTCTCTCTCTCTTTCCTTCTTTCTTTCTTTCTTTCTTTCTTTCCCTCTCTGGCCCAGGCTACAATCTACTCGGCTTGCTGCTGCCCGCGCCGCGGACTACCTGGGACTGCCGGCGCGCGCCACCGCTGCCTGCCTTTTCTCCTTTGGATGCAGGCATGCGTTCGCCATCTTGGCCACGCTGGTCGCCAGCTCCTGACGCCGAGTGCTCTGCCCGCCTCAGCCTCCCGAGGTACTGGGACTACAGACGGAGTCTCGCTCACCCAGTGCTCGGTGTTGCCCGGGCTGGAGTGCGGTGGCGTGGTCTGGCCTCGCGGCAGCCTCTACCCCCCGGCCGCCTGCCTTGGCCTGCCAGGGTGCTGGGATTGCAGCCCCTGCCCGGCCGCCGCCCCATCTGGAAGGTGGGGAGCGCCTCTGCCCGGCCGCCGCCCCATCTGGAAGGTAGGGAGCGCCTCTGCCCCGCCGCCCCGTCTGGGAGGTGAGGAGCACCTCTGCCTGGCCGCCCCGTCTGGGAAGTGAGGAGCGCCTCTGCCCGGCCACCCACCGTCTGGGAAGTGAGGAGCGCCTCTGCCCGGCCACCCATCGTCTGGGAGGTGAGGAGCACCTCTGCCCGGCCGCCCCGTCTGGGAAGTGAGGAGCGCCTCTGCCCGGCCGCCCCGTCTGGGAAGTGAGGAGCGCCTCTGCCCGGCCACCCACTGTCTGGGAAGTGAGGAGCGCCTCTGCCCGGCCACCCATTGTCTGGGAAGTGAGGAGCGCCTCTGCCCGGCCGCCCCGTCTGGGAAGTGAGGAGCGCCTCTGCCCGGCCACCCATCGTCGGGGAAGTGAGGAGCGCCTCTGCCCGGACACCCATCGTCTGGGAAGTGAGGAGCGCCTCTGCCCGGCCACCCATCGTCTGGGAAGTGGGGAGCGCCTCTGCCCGACCACCCATCGTCTGGGAAGTGAGGAGCGCCTCTGCCCGGCCACCTATCGTCTGGGAAGAAGTGAGGAGCGTCTCTGCCTGGCCGCCCCGTCTGGGAAGTGAGGAGCCCCTCTGCCCGGCCGCCCCGTGTCTGGGTAGAAGTGAGGAGCTCCTCTGCCTGGCCGCTCCGTCTGGGAGGTCTACCACGGAAGCCAGAAGCAATGTGGGGGCTGGACGTGGTGGCTCACGCCTGTGGTCCCGGCACTCTGGGGGGCGAGGCGGGTTGATCACTTCAGGCTAGGAGTTCGAGACCAGTCTGGCCAACTTGGCGAAACATGAAGAATACAACAAACAAACCAACCAACCAACTCAATGACAACAAAACAGGTCTACCCTGGAGTCATACTCTAATTTTTTCTATTTTCCTCCCTTTCTGATCCTTTATCCCACTTTCTTTTTCTTCCTCTTCCTTCTCCCTCTTCTTTGTCAAATAGAGGATTGAGTTATTATCACTGATCCATATAAAGTCCCTCTCTCATTTATTTTAACTCCCACCCCCATTTCTATTCCCCGACTTCCCATGTGCAACCTTCCTAATATGTTTGATACGCATCTCTTTGTTTGTATGTATTTTTAGAAAATGTTTATTGTTTTTGTATACAAAAAAAATTAATAAAAAAAAATAAAATAAAAAAATAAAAAAAAAGAAAAAAAAAAAAGAAACAGGGTCTCGCTACGTTGCCAAAGCTGGTTTTGAATACCTGGGCTCAAGCGATCCTCCTGCCTAGCCCCCCACAGGCGTGAACCACTCTGCCCAGCCTAATTTTCAAGTCAGATACCTGCTTGGTCTTCTTGCAGCTGGATTTCTCTGCATTATCTGACATGGTTAACAAACCTTACTTTTGCCTTCCCTGACACTACGCACTTTTTTTTTTTTTTTTTGAGACAGAGTCTTGCTTTGTCCCCCAGGCTGGAGTGCAGTGGTGCGATCTCGGCTCACTGCAAGCTCCGCCTCCCGGGTTCACGCCATTCTCCTACCTCAGCCTCCCGAGTAGCTGGGACTACAGGCGCCCGCCAACACACCGGGCGCGGTGGCTCAAGCCTGTAATCCCAGCACTTTGGGAGGCCAAGGTGGGCGGACACTACGCTCTTTTTAATTTGCCTGTTTTTCTCATTCTTTTACCTCTTCTGTCATTAATTCCTACGCGCCAACACACATACCCAGTACATAAGGGTATGTTTTCCGCCAGTATCCTCTTAAGTCTTCCATTCTCTCTATATAGTGGTTTTCTTTTTCTTTTGTACATTTTTTATTTTTTTATTTTTTGGTAGAGACAGGGTCTCACTATGTTGCCCGGGCTGGTCTCGAACTCCTGGATTCAAGTAATCCTCCTGCCTCCGCCTCCCAAAGTGCTGGGATTACAGGTGTGAGCCACCACACCCGGCTTATTTTTTTTAATATATAAATTTTTTTAAAAAAAGAGATGGAGTCGCCGGGCGCGGTGGCTCAAGCCTGTAATCCCAGCACTTTGGGAGGCTGAGGCGGGCGGATCACGAGGTCAGGAGATCGAGACCATCCTGGCTAACACGGTGAAACCCCGTCTCTACTAAAAATACAAAAAATTAGCCGGGCGTGTTGGCGGGCACCTGTAGTCCCAGCTACTCGGGAGGCTGAGGCAGGAGAATGGCATGAACCCAGGAGGCGGAGCTTGCAGTGAGCCGAGATCGTGCCACTGCACTCCAGCCTGGGCGACAGAGCGAGACTCTGTCTCAAAAAAAAAAAAAAAAAAAAAAAAAAAAGAGATGTAGTCTCACTATATTGCCCAGGCTGGTCTCAAACTCCTAGGCTCAAGTGATCCTCCTGCCTTGGCCTCCCAAAGTGCTAGTATTACAGCATGAGCTACCATGCCCAGCCTCTTTTAATTTTTAATTTTTATCATTTTTTTTTTTTGAGATGGAGTCTTGCTCGTTGCCCAGGCTGGAGTGCAGTGGCGTGATCTTTGCCCACTGCAACCTCCACTTCCCAGGTTCAAGCAATTCTCCTGCCTCATCCTCCTGAGTAGCTGGGACTACAGGCATGTACCACTATGCCCAGTTAATTTTTCTATTTTTAGTAGAGACAAGGTTTCACCGTGTTGGCCAGACTGGTCTCGAACTCCTGACCTCAGGTGATCTGCCCGCCTTGGCCTCCCAAAGTGCTGGGATTACAGCCATGAGCCACTGTGCCAGACCTCTTTTATTTTTTTAAATAGAGATGAGGTCCCACTATGTTGCCCAGACATGTCAGGCGACTTATCTATCCACCCGGCCCAGGGTATCCCAGAACGCTTCTGTGCTACCAGGCTCCTGGACCTTGGCAGGGTTCACAAGACTCATCAGTGTCACACATGTTCGTCTCCTCCAGCCTTTGGTGAACACCTATAAAGTCAATTCCCATTCTGTCCCCACTAACTCCTGACCACTCCCACACACAAATGAAGAGGAGTCTGCACTTGTGGAGAAGCCCACCCAGAAAATCAGAGCCCCTTACCTCACAGTAAACAATGTCCGCTCCATAATCCAGGGCCAGCAGCCTCATTGGAAGAGTCCCTACCCGAACCATTGGGGCCAGGATTAGCTTATTATGGTAACACAGAGAGAGGCTATTCAAAATCATTTCCTTCTCTGTTACAGCCTGAAAAAAAAAGAGGAAACAGGAGTCAGAAATTCAAATGAAGAAAATCTCTCCTGTTATCAAGAGCAGGTTTCCCTTCTTCAAGGTTCTAGCACACAGTAGTTTGTTTTCATTTTCTTTTGGTTGGTTGTTTATGTTTGATTGATTGTTTTTGCCTTTGAGACAGTCTTGCTTTGTCACCCAGGCTGGAGTGCAGTGTAGTGCAGGGCTCACTGCTACCCAAGTAACTGGGATTATGGGCGTCTGCCACCACGACCGGCTAATTTTTGTATTTTTAGTAAAGATGGAGTTTTACAGCTGGGCACGATGGTTCACACCTGTAATCCCAGCACTTTGGGAGGCCAAGGCAGGCAGATCACCTGAGGTCAGGAGTTTGAGACCAGCTTGGCCAACATGGTGAAACCCTATCTCTACTAAAAAATACAAAAATTAGCTGGGCATGGTGGTGGGCACCTGTAATCCCAGCTACTCAGGAGGCTGAGGCAGGAGAATTGTTTGAACCTGGGAGGCGGAGGTTGCAGTGAGACAACATGGCACCATTGTACCCCAGACTGGGCAACAAGAGCAAGACTCCATCTCAAAAAAAAAAAAAAAAAAAAGATGGAGTTTCACCACATTGGCCAGGCTGGTCTTCAACTCCAGACTTCAAGTGATCTGCCCACCTTGGTCTCTCAGAGTATTGGGATTACAGGCATGAGCCACTGCACCTGGCCTATTTTCCTTTTCCCTGCACATAAAAATTAGTATACATGCACATACATTCATCTAACAAATATTTATTAAGTGCCTAGTCTGTGCCAGTCACTGACCCAGTCTCCTGGGATACATTAGAGAAAAAAAAAAACAGACAAAAATCCCTGCTCTGGCAGTTTTCAATCATTTTTTTTTTACTCAGATACCTGCACTGGAGTATCTGAAGCAGAGTTTTCATTCTAGCCAGAGAGTATAGGCAAAAAACAAAAAGCATAACAAATAAGTAAACTACATAGTATGTTGGAAAACTGGTAATGCTAGAGCAGAGAGAAGGGAGATTGAAAGTGCTGGGGATGGGTTGCAATTTGAAATAGAGAAGTCAACATGGGCTTTAATGAGAAGATAAGATTTGATCAATGAAGATCCCTGAGAAGAAAAAAAAATTGAGCAAAGATTTGAGTTACTCAAGAAGAATGCACAGCAGAGGAAACAACCAATGCAAAGGTCTTGAGTCAAGAGATTGCCTACTGTGTTAGAGGAACAGCAAGAAAGCCAATGTGATTAAAGCGTAGAATGTGGTCGGGTGCAGTGGCTCACGTCTATAATCCCAGTACTTTGGGAGGCCAAGGTGGGTGGATCACTTGAAGTCAGGAGTTCGAGACCAGCCTGGCCAACATGGCAAAACCCCATCTCTACTTAAAATATAAAAAATTAGGCCGGGCACTGTGGCTCGTGCCTGTAATCCTAGCACTTTGGGAGGCTGAGGCGGGTGGATCACAAGGTCAGGAGTTCCAGACCAGCCTGGCTAACAAGGTGAAACCCTGTCTCTACTACAAATACAAAAATTAGCCAGCTGGGCCGGGTGAGGTGGCTCACGCCTGTAATCCCAGCACTTTGGGAGGCAGAGGCAGGTGGATCACCTGAGGTCAGGAGTTCAAGACCAGCCTGGCCAAGATGGTGAAACCCTGTCTCTACTCAAAATACAAAAATTAGCTGGGCGTGGTGACAAGTGCCTGTAATCCTAGCTACTCGGAAGGCTGAGGCAAAGAATCTCTTGAACCCAGGAGGCGGAAGATTGCAGTGGATCGAGATCATGCCACCGCACTCCAGCCTCGGCGACACAGCAAGACTCTGTCTCGAAAAAAAAAAATTAGCCAGCTGTGGTGATGCACGCCTGTAGTCCCAGCTACTCTGGAGGCTGAGGCAAGAGAATTGCTTGAACCCAGGAGGTGGAGGTTGCAATAAGCCAAGATCGCACCATTGCACTCTAGCCTGAGCAACAGAGGAAGACTCCGCCTAAAAAAAAATAAATAAATAAATAAATATATATATATATCTATACGTATATATACGTACCACCACATCCAGCTAATTATATATATATGTGTGTATATATATCATTATATATATACACACATATATACACATATACATATATATGTGTATATATATCATTATATATATATACACATATATATGTATATGTGTATATATGTGTGTATATATATAATGATATATATACACACATATATATATAATTAGCTGGATGTGGTGGTACACACCTGTAATCCTAGCTACTCGGGAAGCTGTGGCACGAGAATTGCTTGAACCTGGGAGGCACAGGTTGCAGTGAGCTGAGATTGCGCCCCTGCACTCCAGCCTGGGTAACAGAGGGAAAATGTCTCAAAAAAAAAAAAAACCTTTTAGAATGAAGAAGACAGACCAGGCACGGTGGCTCATGCCTGTAATCCCAGCACTTTGGGAGGCCAAGGCAGGAGGATTGCTTGAGGCCAGGAGTTTGCAGACCAGCCTGGGCAACATAAACTCGGTCTCTACCAAAAAAAAAAAAAAAAATTTATTTAATTACCCAGGCATGGCGGCATGTGCCTATGGTCAGAGCAATTTGGAAGGCTGAGGCAGAATGATCACATGAGGCCGGGCGCGGTGGCTCACGCCTGTAATCCCAGCACTTTGGGAGGCCGAGGCGGGCGGATCACAAGGTCAGGAGATCGAGACCATCCTGGCTAACACGGTGAAACCCCGTCTCTACTAAAAATACAAAAAATTAGCCAGGCGAGGTGGCAGGCGCCTGTAGTCCCAGCTACGCGGGAGGCTGAGGCAGGAGAATGGCGTGAACCCCGGGGGGCGGAGCCTGCAGTGAGCCGAGATCGCGCCACTGCACTCCAGCCTGGGTGAAAGAGCGAGACTCCGTCTCAAAAAAAAAAAAAAAAAAAAAAAGAATGATGACGTGAGCCCAGGAGTTTCAGGTTACAGTGAGATATGATAATACCACTAAACTCCAGTCTAGGCAACAGAGCAAGGAAAAAGAAAAAAAAAAGAGAAAACACAGAGTCAGATACACAATGTTAACAGCAGTAAGAAAACAGGATACAATGGTCAGATCATGTAGAGCCTTGTAGGATACTCTGAGAAATTCGTTAGCTCTACATGAACTGTCTCATATTTTTACATGATCATTATGACTGCTGCACTAAGAGTGGACTATCCGGGGGCACAGATGCTGGAAGACCAGGGAGAAGGTGATTCTGTAATCAATGTGAAAGATGATGGTGGCTCCATCAGATCATGGAGCTGGTAGTGAAGGTGGTGAGAAGTGGTCACATTCTAGAAATACTGTGAAGGGAGAGCCAACAGGAGGAAAAAGAAGAAAATCAGAATCTCACGTCCCAAAGATAACTACTGCTAATATTATGTATTCTTTTTTTTTTTTTTTTTTTTTGAGACAGAGTCTCGCTCTGTTGCCCAGGCTAGAGTGCAGTGGCACAACCTTGGCTCACTGCAACCTCCGCCTCCCGGGTTCAAGCAATTCTTCTGCCTCAGCCTCCCGAGTAGCTGGGACTACAGGCATGCACCACCACGCCCAGCTAATTTTTGTATTTTTAGTAGAAATGGGGCTTTACCATATTGGCCAGGCTGGTCTTGAACTCCTGACCTCATGATCCGCCCACCTCGGCCTCCCAAAGTGCTGGGATTATAGGCATGAGCCACCACACCCAGCCTAATATGATTTATTCTAACCAAATATGGTCTCCTCTAAACAGTCACAAAGAGGCCAGGCATGGTAGCTCATGCTATAATTCCAGTGCTTTGGGAGGAGGAGACAGATGGATTGCTTGAGCTCAGGAGTTAGAGACAAGCCTGAGCAATATGGCAAAACTCCATCTCTACCCAAAAATAATAAAAAATAAAATAAAATTAGCTGGGGGTGGTGGCACATGCCTATAGTCCCAGTTACTTGGGAGGCTGAGGTGGGTGGATTGCTTGAGGCCATGAGTTCAACACCAGCCTGGCCAACATAGCAAAATCCCGTCTCTACAGAAAAATAAAAATAATAAAAAGCCAGGCAATGGCTCACACCAGTTATCTCAGCACTAAGGAGGCCATGGTGGGGAGATCGCTTGAGTTGGAGATGGAGATCAGCTTGGAGTTGGAGATTAGCATGGGTAACATGGCAAGACCACATCTCTACAGAAACATAAAAATTAGCCAAGAATGGTAGTGCATGCCTGTAGTACCAGCTCCTCAGGAGGCTGAGGTGAGATCACTTGAGCCTGGGAGGCAGAGGTTGCCGAGCTGAGCTGAGATCATACCACTGCACTCCAGCCTCGGTGACAGTGAGACCCTGTTTGAAAATAAAAATAAAACTAGGCCAGGCAAGTTGCCTCACGCCTATAATCCCAGCACTTTAGGAGGCCAAGGACAGATTGCTTGAACTCAGGAGTTTAAGATCAGCCTGGGCAACATGGTGAAACCCCATCTCTACAAAAAATACAGAAATTGGGCTGGGCACGGTGGTTCATGTCTGTAATCCTAGTGCTTTGGGAGGCCGAGGCGGGTGGATCACTTGAGGTCAGGAGTTCAAGACTAGCCTGGCCAATATGGTGAAACCCCATCTCTACTAAAAATACAAAAATTAGCCAGACGTGGTGGCACGCGCCTGTAATCCCAGCTACTCAGGAGGCTGAGGCAAGAGAATCATTTGAACCCAGGAGACGAAGTGAGCTGAGATTGCACCACTGCACTCCAGCCTGGGTGACAGAGCAAGACTCTATCTAAAAAAAAAAAAAAAAAAAAAAAAAAAATTAGCACCTGTAGTCTCAGCTACTTGGGAGGATGAAGTTGGAGGATCGCTTGCGCCTGGGAGGTTGAGGCTGCAGTGAGCCATGATCATGCCACTGCACTCCAGCCTGGGTAACAGAGCAAGACCCTGTCTCAAAAAAATTTTTTTTAATTTTTAAATAAAAATAATTTTAAAAAGAAATAATCTCTGATCCAAGGTCTAAAGGAAGAGAACATGTTAACCAGTCCAATACGTGGAAAGAAAATCTTTCCCATTTCATTAATAGCATCTCCAGTCTCCCAATTACTCATTCTTTTTTTTTTTTTTTTTTTGAGACGGAGTCTCGCTCTGTCACCCAGGCTGGAGTGCAGTGGCGCGATCTCGGCTCACTGCAAGCTCCACCTCCCGAGTTCACGCCATTCTCCTGCCTCAGCCTCTCCGAGTAGCTGGGAATACAGGCGCCTGCCACCACGCCCGGCTAATTTTTTGTACTTTTAGTAGAGACAGGGTTTCACCGTGGTCTCAATCTCCTGACCTCGTGATCCGCCCGCCTCGGCCTCCCAAAGTGCTGGGATTACAAGCGTGAGCCACCGCGCCCGGCCCCAATTACTCATTCTTAACACACATTCCCCACATTCAATCCATCACTGACTTCTATTGAAATAACCTTCAAAATATAACTCTAACCCACATGCTTTACTACATCCCAATGGCCACCACTGCGCACCAAAAACCCTCCACTCATCTGTTGCCAGGACTTTAGCACAGCCCCCAAATGGATCTCCCAAAATCTACAGTTGCCCTTTCCTATCCATTCTGCCAGCATGGGATCCTAAAAAGGCAACTCTGATAATACCACTCCCCTGTTTACACCTTTCAATGGCTTCCCACTGACTTTAGGAAAAATCCTAAACCCTTCTAATGGCCCGCAAGGCCCTGCATGATCAGTCCCGACCCACCTCTCCAGCCTCACCCTCGCCTGTGTCTCTCTCACCCTCCCTCTCTGCCCTGGCCACCCTGGCATTCTCTTTTTTTTTTTTTTTTTTTTTTTTTTTTGAGATGGAGTCTCACTCTGTTGCCCAGGCTGGAGTGCAGTGGTGCAATCTCAGCTCACTGCAACCTCCACCTCCCAGGTTCCACCTCCTGCCTCAGCCTCCCCAGTAGCTGGGATTTACAGGCACCCACCACCACACCCAGCTAACTCCTGACCTCAGGTGATCCACCCACTTTGGCCTTCCAAAGAGCTGGGATTACAGGTGTGAGCCACTGTGCCCGGCCACCCTGGCCTTCCTTTAAAGTCTCCCACACCAAACTGTCTGCCGCCCTGGGGCCTGCCCACTTGCAGTTCTGTCTGGAATACTCCCCCAACTCAGTCATGCATGCCCATGCTAAGGTCCCCTTGTCCTTGAATGCCCCCTTTGTGGAGATATGTCCCTGCAGAAAATCAAATTCAGGTCCCTGGTCCCATGCTTTCCAAACACGCTACATTTCTCTGCAGCTCAGTTACACACACTGACTACTGTAGTTTCTTGTTCAATCCTCAGCTCCTCCTGGAGACCACCAGGACAACAAGCTCTACAAGAACAGGAGTGTGGCTGCTTAGTTCACTGCCAGGTTTCTAGCACTGAGCCAGGTACCTGGCCTTTAGAGGCTGCTTCGTAAGGTGTGACTGAATACTCACCACTGTGGTAGCCGAGAGGACAGCCTCTTGTAGGGTGGTTGGTCTGGGAACTTCCTCTGGCACTCAGTCAGAGGTGCCTGACACACCCTGCCTCTAAGGAGGCTCCTCTGAGAAAAACTAGGCAGCCCCCATGCCTTTCCCAGTTACTACCACAACCACTCACCCCACCCTGAGATCACGCCCACATCACCACTTTAGTCATTCATTTCCAATCTCTTTTACCATTCCTTTTAAGGGCTGGTCTCCTCTATTACTCCCAATTTCTTAGTAACCTTGGCTGGACGAGGTGGCTCATGCCTATAATCCCTGCACTTTGGGAGGCCAAGGCAGGAGGATTACCTGAGATCGGGAGCTCGAGACCAGCCTGGCCAACATGGTGAAACCCTATCTCTACTAAAAATAAAAAAATTAGCCAGGCATGGTGGTGTGCACCTGTAATCCCAGCTACTCAGGAGGCTGAAGCAGGAGAATCGCTTGAACCAGGGAGGCAGAGGTTGCAGTTAGCCAAGATCGCACCACTGCCCTCCAGCCTAGGCAACAGAGTGAGACTCCATCTCAAAAAATAAAAAATAGTAACCTCAACTTCAGTTACATGGACATAATATCCTGTTAACCTTTTAAAAAAAAAGACATTAAAGAAAAATATCTCCAAACATGCTGAGTTTATTTGAGAATGAGAGAAAAGAATTATAATCCAGGATGCACAGAAGGGCAAGCCACAAGTACATCTGGTGACAGAAGGGGAAAAGGAAGCTTTTATTGGCATAAAGGGAGAGATTTATATAAGTTGCTTAGAAACAGAGTTCATGGCCAGACACAGCGGCTCATGCCTGTAATCCTAGCACTTTGGGAGGCCAAGGCAGGTGGATCACGAGGTAAAGAGATAGAGACCATCCTGGCCAACATGGTGAAACCCCGTCTCTACTAAAAATACAAAAATTAGCTGGGCGTGGCGGCGCATGCCTGTAGTCCTAGCTCACTCGGGAAGCTGAGGCAGGAGAATCGCTTGAACCTGGGAGGCAGAGGTTGCAGTGAGAGATCACGTCACTGCATTCCAGCCTGGTGACAGAGCGAGACTCATCTCAAAAAAGAAAAAAAAAAAGAGTTCATGAGTTCCCTAGAGGATCAAAGCCAGAGTTGTCTTCAGTTCATTGATGGAGATGCCATTACTGGGCAAGTATTCTTTCCAGAGCATTTTATCTGAATTACGATAGTCCTAAAAAATGTCTATGCCAGGCAAGGTGGCTCACACCTGTAATCCCATCACTTTGGGAGGCCAAGGCAGGAGGATCACTTGAGGCCAGGAGTTTGGGACCAGCCTGGGCAACATAGCAAGATCCCATCTCTACCAAATATATATATATATATTTTTTAACTAGCCAGGAGTGATGGTAGGTGCCTGCAGTCCCAGCCACTCTGGGAGGCTTAAGCAGGAGAATCACTTGGAGTCCAAGAGTTCGATGCAGCAGTGAGCCATGATTGTGCAACTGTACTCCAGCCTGGGTGACAGAGCAAGGCCCTGTCTCCAAAAAAAAGAAAAAGAAAAACAAAATGTCTACTGATAAACTTTGTCATAGAAATATATATACATATGCAAAACATGCAAGCCATGCAAAGCAGGTGATTCAAGAGAGACATGAAGGGATTTCTAGTGGGTTTTTATTCATTTTTTTATTTTTATTTTTTATTTTTTTTTGAGATGGAGTCTCACTCTGTCACCTAGGCTAGAGTGCAGTGGCGTGATCTTGGCTCACTGCAACCTCCACCTCCGAGGTTTGAGCAATTCTCCTGCCTCAGCCTCCTGACTAGCTGGGACAAAAATTAACCATCATGCCTGGCCAATTTTTGTGTTTTCAGTAGAGACGGGGTTTCACCATGTTGGCCAGGCTGGTCTCGAACTCCTGACCTCAAGTGATCCACCCGCCTCAGCCTCCCAAAGTGCTGGGATTGCAGATGTGAGTCACCACTCCTGGCCTCTAGTGGGGTTTTTAGAAAATCCTTTGAAACAGTTCTTATCTTGGACATGTAAGCATGAGCTCCCTCTACTTCACACCTTCCTTGTCCTATTTTGACAAAAGCGGTTTCATCCTGGTATCTGCAACTTTCATAACCCCATTAATTATAATGCTTTCAGATTGGACATAACACTATTCAGGGGAAACAATAGGTATAAACAAGCTTTACCACTCCCTTCCCTGTCAATTTTCCCCAAAGACAAGGCTTGCTTAAAAAGCAATTTCTGGCCAGGCATGGTGGCTCACACCTGTAATCCCAGCACTTTGGGAGGCTGAGGTGGGAGGATCATTTGAGGCCAGGCATTTAAGACCAGCCCAGGCAACATAATAAGACCCCACCTCTACAAAAAATTAGCTGGGCATGGTGGTGCACACCTGTGGTCCTAGCTACTCCACCTGCCTCAGCCTCCCAAAGTGTTGGGATTACAGGCGTGAGCCACTGCATCCAGCTCTAAAATACAAATTTAGAAAGTCAACTAGAATCAAGTATTTAGAGAATTATCCTATTTCCTACTCTGAACATGTGGCTGGGTCCAGTGGCTCATGCCTATAATCCCAACACTTTGGGAGGCCAAGGTGGGCAGATTACCTGAGCTCAGTAGTTCAAGACCAGCCTGGGCAACACGGCAAACCCCATCTCTACCAAAAAATACAAAAATTAGCCAGGTATGGTGGTGCAGGCCTGTGATCCCACCTACTTGGGGGGCTGAGGCAGGAGAATCACTTGAACTTGTGAGGTAGAGGCTGCAGTGAGCCAAGATCATATCACTGCACTCCAGCCTGGAAATCAGAGCAAGATTCTGCCTCAAAAAAAATTAAAAAAGTGTGAATACACTAGGTGTGGTAGCTCACACCTGTAATCCTAACACTGGGAGGCTGAGGCAAGAGGATCATTTGAGCCCAAGAGTTCAAGACCAGTCAGGGCAACATAGTAAGACCCCATCTCTACTAAAAATAAAAATTAAAAAAATTAAAAACAAAAAACAAAATATAAGCACATGACAAAAAGTAAAAGTGATTTGTTAGATTTGAGGAGAAAGAGGTGATATAGCTCTTTTTTTTTAGAGATGGGACCTTGCTGTGTTGCCCAGGCTGGAGTGCAGCAGCACAATCATGGCTCACTGCAGTCCCAAAATCCTGGGCTCTAGTGATCCTCCCATCTCAGCGTCCAGCGTAACCGGAACTACAGGCATGTTCCACCACATCTAGCTAATTTTGTGTTTAAATTTTTCTGTAGTGATAGGGTCTTGCTATGTTGCTCAGGCTAGTCTCCAACTCCTGGCCTCTAGTGATCCTCCTGCCTAATCTTCTGAAGTGCTGGAATCAGGCATGACCCACTGTGCCCAGCCCTGATATAGCATTTCATAGTTAAGATCCTGAGCTCTGGAATTGGACAGACCTTCATTTGAATCCCAGCTGTGCTTCGGGCACATTAATTAACCCAGCTGAGCCTCAGCTTCTCCTTGTGGAATATGAGGCTCCACTACAGGAGTCAAAGGAAATGCTGTGAAGAGTGAATTCCATGGTGTTCTACAGTTCTCAGCACATAGTAAAGGCTTAATAAATGTTAGCCACTCTCATCATCATGCTTTCACAGTTTCAGCACTCTATTTTTTTTTTTTTTTTTTTGAGATGGAGTCTCGTACTGTCTCCCAGGCTGGAGTGCAGTGGCGTGATCTCGGATCACTGCAACCTCCGCCTCCCAGGTTCAAGCAATTCTCTTGCCTCAGCCTCTTGAGTAGCTGGGATTACAGGTGCCCACCACCACACCCAGCTAATTTTTTGTATTTTTTTTTTTAGTAGAGATGGGGTTTCACCATGTTGGCCAGGCTGGTCTCAAACTCCTGACTTTGTGATTCACCCACCTCAGTCTCCCAAAGTGCTGGGATTACAGGTGTGAACCACCGCGCCTGGCCTCTAACGTCTATTATTATGTTGTTATATCGACAAACATCTGCTAGCTCTTTTAAGATCAAGGCAGTGTGTGAGGTGTAAAGACATGGAAAGCACTAAGCTCTTAACCTCAAAGAGCTTCTCAGCTCTACAACTGCCATCTTCTATCAACTGAACCATGACAACAGTCTCCAAACCAGTCTCTCTGCTTCCAGGCTTATCGCTTCCAATCCATGCTCCTTCCAGCCAAAGGGCTCTTTCCAAACGCAAAGATATGATATGCAAAACATGACAGTTCCATTTCTGGATGCCTTGCCTACTGCCTGTAAAATTAAGTCTACACTCTTTTTTTTTTTTTTTTTTTGAGACGGAGTCTCGCTCTGTCACCCAGGCTGGAGTGCGGTGGCGCGATCTCAGCTCACTGCAAGCTCCGTCTCCCGGGTTCACGCCATTCTCCTGCCTCAGCCTCTCCGAGTAGCTGGGACTACAGGCGCCTGCCACCACGCCCGGCTAATTTTTTGTATTTTTATTAGAGACGGGGTTTCACCGTGGTCTCGATCTCCTGACCTCATGATCCGCCCGCCTCGGCCTCCCAAAGTGCTGGGATTACAAGCGTGAGCCACCGCTCCCGGCCTAAGTCTACACTCTTTAACACAGTAAATATAAGTTCTGGTCTCCACCTTCCACAGAAGCCTCTTTCATCACTTGCCTCCTGCCCTCAGACCTCCCCCATGCTAAGCTTCAGCTATTCTGAAATATTTCTGGTTCCCCAGCCTGGCCTGCTCTCTCTCAGCATGGAGTCTCTGAACAAGCTGCCCCTGCCCAGGGGCCACGTCCCTATTCTTCCACCTGGCTGACTCCCTGTAGACTTTTAGAACCTCATCACCCCCTCCTGGAAGCCTTCTCTGACCAACATCTCCCAAAACAGGGTAAAGGCACCTCTGAGCTCACTCCTGTCCTGGCATGGAGCTATCCTGGCAACTATTAATAGAAGAGCAACTATCTGTCAATGTGCCTTCTTCACTGTAAGGTGAAAATAGGCACTGTGGCTTGTTCATCACCAGCTCCTCATCAGAGAGTATATAATCTGGCATATGGTAGATGCTTAGTGTTTGCTGTAAAAAGAAGTTAATGGCAGCTGGGTGAGGTGGCTCACGCCTATAATCCCAGCACTTTGGGAAGCCAAGGCAGGCGGATTACCTGAGTCGGGAATTGGAGACCAGACCAGCCTGACCAACATGGAGAAACCCCGTCTCTACTAAAAATACAAAATTAGCCGGGTGTGATGGCGGGCGCCTGTAGTCCCAGCTACTCGGGAGGCTGAGGAAAGAGAATCACTTGAACCTAGGAGGCAGAGGTCACAGTGAGCTGAGATCGTGCCACTGTACTCTAGCCTGGGCAACAAGAGCAAAATTCCATCTCCCAAAAAAAAAAAAAACAAGAAGTTAATGGACCAAGTGCAACAAGAGCTATGATTCAGTCCATGCTTCAGTCACAGAAGAACTCTATCCCAGCCAAAGTGCATTTAAAGTGCTTTGTTCTCACTCAAGTTTGGTTTTAGAGGAGACGAATGACTACTCCAATCTCTGGCTTACCCAGTAAAGGACTACAAGCCCTTTGGCCAACTTGCATGAAGCCATCACTTGAGTGAACAAGATTCAGGTAAGGAAGCAACAGGAGAAGAGGTTGAGCCCAATTCTGGATACTGATTAGGAAATAATCTGCAGGCAATAGGGATTCATGAATGGCTTTTGAGTCAAAGGGTAACATGGCCATAGCTGTGCTTTTTTTTTTTTTTTTAGATAGACTCTTGCTCTATCACCCAGGCTGGAGTGCAATGGCACAATCTCAGCTCACTGAAAACTCCACCTCCCGGGTTCAAGCGATTCTTCCACCTCAGCCTCCTGAGTAGCTGGGATTACAGGCGCCTGCCACCATACCCGGCTAATTTTTGTATTTTTGTAGAGACGGGGTTTCACCATGTTTGCCAGACTGGTCTTGAACTCCTGACCTCATGATCTGCCCGCCTTGGCCTCTCAAAGTGCTGGGATTACAGGCGTGAGCCACCGCACCCAGCCTAGCCGTGCTTTAATAACATCACTCGGGAAACAGAAGGTAGACCAGAGGGTAAAAGACAAAGAGCAGGTAGGGAGCTGGATGAGAAGGAAGGTCAAAGGGTCCAGGAATACTATAGTGACAATGACTGAAAATATGATTACCTGCACACAGTCCTGCTACAGGTGGGAAAATGGAGGAACAATAAAGGAATACCAACAGCACTTTTTATTGTTGTAATGCTTTGCAATTCCCAAAGTGCTTCATTTATAACTGTGATTCTCAAGCCTAGTTACATCTGGAGAGGTTTTTAAAAATACCAATTGCTCGGCTGGGCACAATGGCTCACATCTGTAATCCCAGCACTTTGGGAGGCCGAGGCAGGTGGATTAACTGAGGTCAGGAGTTTGAGCTCAGCCTGGTCAACATGGCAAAACCTCGTCTCTACTAAAAATACAGAAATTAGCCGGGTGTGGTAGCACGTGCCTGTAATCCCACCTACTGGGGTGGCTGAGGCAGAAGAATCACTTGAACCTGGGAGGCAGAGGTTACAGTGAGTCGAGATTGCGCCACTGAAGTCTAGCCTGGGTGACAGAGCAAGACCCTGTCTAGGCCTTACCCCAAATCAATTAAATCAGAATGTAAACTCCACAAGGGCAGGGATTTTGGCTGTTTTGCCCACTCTCAATGCCTGGCACATGCATCGTGCTCAGGAAGTATTAGTTGAATGAATGATTGAATGAATGAATGAATGAATGAATATACCATTATTAACTGAGATCCAAGGAACACACCAAGCTCCTGATCTCAGGAGCTTAGATTTTTTTTCGCAATAAGGACACCTTTCCTATTTCTAAAGCACTACTTATAAAAATATCTCAAGAAAACAATTAGAAGTTAATCACTGTCTTCTGTGAGTGAGGGGGAAAAAAGGTAGGCAGTGTCTAGTGATGTGACAAGAAGAAATTAGTGGCCATGGGCACACACAGGCTTAGGCAAGCTCTAACTCCTGTGAAATTTTGAGGTAATCATATTGTAAGGACTCAAGCATAATGAGAAAACAACTATATATTAACCAGCTACCCTACCCTGGGTATTTGAACAAAACCCAAAAACCCAAATGCATATACATACCTATTATTTTGTTCTGATACTTCAGGATTACTTTGATATATTTGTTCTGGCTTTGTACAGAGTAATTCTTTGTTTGATATCTGAAAAACAGTGGCACATGGAAATGGATGAAACCTGTTGGGACAAACATCCAAGGGACCTTTTTTTTTTTTTTTTTTGAGACAGAGTCTCGCCCTGTCGCCCAGGCTGGAGTGCGATGGTGCGATCTCGGCTCACTGCAACAACCTCCGCCTCCTGGGTTCAAACGATTATCCTGCCTCAGCCTCCCGAGTAGCTGGGATTACAGGCATGAGCCTGGCCCCAAGGAACTATTTGGATAAGGAGGAGCCCTGTGTTTGGAAAGAATCATAAAAGTAGCATAGAATTGGGCCGGGCACAGCAGCTCACACCTGTAATCTCAGCACTTTGGGAGACCAAGGTGGGCAAATCATGAGGTCAGGAGTTTGAGACCAGCCTGCACAACATAGTGAAACCCTGTCTCTATTAAAAATACAAAAATTAGCTGGGCGTGGTAGCACACGCCTGTAATCCCAGCTACTCAGATGGCTGATGCAGGAGAATCCCTTGAACCCAGAAGGCAGAGGCTGCAGTGAGCTGAGATTGCACCACTGCACTCCAGCCTGGGCAACAGAGTGAGACTGTCTCAAAAAAAAAAAGTATCCAGCCATTGTCAAATATGGTGGGAGGGAAAGGGCAAAATCACCCTTGTTTTAGAACCACTACCCTATCCAATGATTGTTCATTCACCCATCACTACTCAAAACTTTCTCTTCCTACTTCCAGATGTTTTCTTGTGGAGAAAAAAAGCCTCTCTTCCTCTGATTTATCTGGTAACTCTCCAGAAAGTCTAATTGTGTAGCACAAGGGTAGAGTGTACTTAAAATTGTGAAAGTTTTTCCTCATACTATTCCAAAAAAAGCAAAGTTTTTATCTTTTCAGTGGTATTTGATGAAACTAAAACGTTTTCTCCAGATGTTACAAACCTCCCAGAGAGTTAATCCATAAACATTTACCTTATCTCCCACCCCAGGCACTGCAAACTACAGAAAAGATCTGACACCCATTTTCCAGATCTGTTCAAGAAGTATCTGTTGGGCATGGTGGCTCACGCTTGTAATCCCATCACTTTGGGAGGCCGAGGTGGGAGGATCGCTTGAGGCCAGGAGTTCGAGACCAGCCAGGCCTACATAGTGAAACCCTGTCTCTACTAAAAACAGAAAAAATTAGCCGGGCGTGGGTGGTATGCGCCTGTAGTCTCAGCTACTCGGAAGGCAGAGGCAGGAAAATCACTTGAACCCAGGAGGTGGAGGTTGCAGTGAGCCAAGATTGCGCCACTGCACTCCAGTCTGGGTGACAGAACAAGGCTGTGTCTCAGAAAAAAAAAAAAAGAGTGACTCATATAGTTCTTGTTTTTACAACCCGAATATCTGAATTCAGGTAAAATATTCTGCCTGACCAGGGCTACATGATAAGCCACGTACTTGATCACTTTGTAGGGTCGCAGCACCCTTCTTACTACTATTCAGGTAATTCAGGTTTCTGACGGGGAAGCCAGTGGAGCTGAGCGGGCGGCAAGAGGGGTGGGTTCAGGATGAGAAGTTGGGACGAGTGACGAGGGAGTAGAGAGTGAACCTTGGCTAAAAAGGAAAGAAAATAACTGTGAAGAAAAATGACCCAACTTGAAATAAAGCCTGAACACCTTATCTCCCACTTGAGAAAGAGAAGAAGCTGAAAGCCATCAGCTTGCACTCTGGGCTCACAGACAGAGAGGGTAAGGGGTTGAGCCCAGATCTATGACTTCAGACCCCTGACTCGGCCCCTAGGTCTGATCATTCATTCAAACTCTCAATAAACACGGATTACCAGACCCTACGCACGGAACACATCTGGGAAAACAGCTGCAACCTCGGAGACCAGCACGGGACAAGCTCTCTCAGGGCAATGAGGAACAACTAAAGAGAATCCCAGGAACCAGGTAACCAATCGCCAGAAGCCCTCCGCCCTCATGGTCCATTGGGTCAAGGCCCCAGTGCCGCCTCGTATCGCCAGCCTCCAGTCCTGCCTCCACGACGCGCCCTTCCCCAAGGCTGGCCGGGTCTGGATGTCGCCATCCCCTATTCGGAGCTACAGACCTCGCAGCTGAACTCTTAAAGAGAACCTCGCTTGTTCCTCACGGTGCTCCAGCTCTACACACCGTACTGAGCCTCGCCAGCCACCGTACGCGAGGCCGCGGCGCGTCCGTGACGTCACTGATGTGCGCTTCTGCACTAAGGGAAACATGGCTCTAACGCGGCCGGTGCGGCTCTTTTCTCTCGTGGCTCGGTTGCTCCTGACGCCCCGACGAGGCCTCACGGTCCGCAGTCCCGACGAACCCCTGCCGGTGGTGCGCATCCCAGTGGCTCTACAGCGGCAGTTGGAACAGCGGCAGAGCAGGCGTCGGAACCTCCCGAGGCCGGTGCTGGTTCGACCCGGACCGCTGCTGGTTTCGGCGCGGCGGCCGGAGTTGAACCAGCCGGCGCGCCTCACACTGGGCCGTTGGGAGCGCGCGCCGCTAGCCTCTCAAGGCTGGAAGAGTCGACTCGCGCGTCGGGACCACTTCTCCATCGAGCGCGCGCAACAGGAGGCGCCAGCGGTGCGAAAGCTGTCGTCTAAGGGTAGCTTTGCTGATCTGGGCCTGGAGCCCCGTGTGCTGCACGCACTACAGGAGGCTGCGCCTGAAGTCGTTCAGCCCACAACCGTGCAGTCTAGCACCATCCCTCCACTACTTCGCGGCCGCCACGTCCTTTGCGCCGCAGAAACCGGCAGTGGCAAGACTCTCAGCTACCTCCTGCCGCTGCTTCAACGGCTCTTGGGCCAGCCAAGCCTGGACTCCCTTCGTATCCCCGCGCCCCGAGGCCTGGTCCTTGTTCCTTCCCGAGAATTGGCCCAACAGGTGCGGGCTGTGGCCCAACCCTTGGGCCGCTCTTTGGGCCTGCTGGTGCGGGACCTGGAGGGAGGCCACGGCATGCGTAGGATCAGGCTGCAACTGTCCAGACAACCTTCAGCAGATGTGCTTGTGGCCACTCCAGGGGCTCTGTGGAAGGCCCTGAAAAGTCGACTGATCAGTCTGGAGCAACTCTCCTTCTTGGTGTTGGATGAGGCAGACACACTGCTGGATGAAAGCTTCCTGGAACTGGTGGACTACATCTTAGAGAAGAGCCACATAGCAGAAGGCCCAGCTGACTTGGAAGACCCTTTCAATCCCAAAGCTCAGTTAGTGCTGGTAGGAGCCACATTTCCCGAAGGTGTAGGCCAGTTGCTGAATAAAGTCGCCAGCCCAGATGCTGTCACCACCATCACCAGCTCCAAGCTCCACTGTATCATGCCTCATGTGAAACAGACATTTCTGAGACTGAAGGGAGCAGATAAGGTGGCCGAGCTGGTGCACATCCTCAAGCATCATGACAGAGCAGAAAGGACTGGCCCCTCAGGAACTGTTCTGGTGTTCTGTAATAGCTCCAGCACTGTGAACTGGCTGGGTTATATTCTGGATGACCACAAAATCCAACATCTAAGGTTGCAGGGGCAAATGCCAGCCTTGATGAGAGTAGGAATCTTCCAGTCCTTCCAGAAGAGCTCCCGAGACATACTTCTCTGCACAGACATAGCCTCTCGGGGCCTGGACAGCACTGGTGTGGAGCTGGTTATCAATTACGATTTCCCCCCAACGCTGCAAGATTACATCCACAGAGCAGGGAGAGTGGGCCGTGTGGGGAGCGAGGTTCCAGGCACCGTCATCAGTTTTGTGACTCATCCCTGGGATGTGAGCCTGGTTCAGAAGATTGAGCTGGCGGCTCGCCGAAGGAGAAGTCTTCCAGGACTAGCATCCTCGGTGAAAGAGCCTTTGCCGCAGCAGCCTGATTTTGACAAATTTGATTAAAATGTGATGCTAGAACAGGGATCTTTCCCAGTATCTTGGGTGGGTGACCACACTTGTCAGTGGGAGGCTCTGGGCTGCCCTGTCAGCTCCTTGAGGGTGGGATGAACTGCTTTGTGACTTGGAAAGGTAAGCTGCTGGCCAGCATTGGAGAAGAAGCTGCTGAGCATGGCTTTCTGTAGTCTTTCACAAGACACAAGTGGATTTTGACTTTGTATCATAACATGATTTCTAACAATAAATGATATTTTTATGTGCCTCCCCTAAGAATAGTTAGCACTGGGGCGGAATTCAGTAGTTTCTGAGGATTCATACCCCAAACCGCCACATCTAGGACAAAGGCTCTTTCAGTTGATGTTTTAATTCATAAACATTTAGTTTTTATTTCCTGCGCCCAAAAAGGTATCCATTAAGCCCCCAGGGAAAGGAAATGTGACTAGCCGTAGACAGAGTTACTCACTAACAATGCCCAACACAAACGGGCATCTTGGCCAAATCTCTCTGGAAGGTACTGGCAGAAAAGTAAAGGGTAGACTAACAGAGAAGTTTTGCTTGTTCGTTTTCAGGCTCTGCCTTCTATCCCAACTCGGTGGCCGAGAAAGAGGAGAGATGATTAAACTGTTTTACAAAACTGGAAAAATAACCATACAGCATTTTCTTTATATATATATATATATATATATATATATATATATATATATACAAAAAAATTACAAAAATTAACCCGGCGTGGTGGCACGCGCCTGTAGTCCCAGCTACTCGGGAGGCTGAGGCAGGAGAATCACTTGAACCTGGGAGGTTGCAGTGAGCCAAGATCATAAGGCTACACTCCAGCCTGGGGGACAGAGCAAGACTCCATCTCAAAAAAAAAAAAAAAGAGCCGGGTGTGGTGGCTCACGCCTGTAATCCCAGCACTTTAGGAGGCTGAGGCGGGAGGATCACCTGAGGTCAGGAGTTTAAGACCAGCCTGGCAAACATGGCGAAACCCCATCTCTACTAAACATACAAAAAAATTAGCTGAATGTGATGGTGCACGCCTGTAATCCCAAATACTTGGGAGGCTGAGGCACAAGAATGGCTTGAACTCTGGAGGCGAAGGTTTCAGTGAGCCAAAATTGCACTTCTGCACTCCAGCCTGGGTGACAGAGCTGATATCCTGTCTCAAAAAAAATAAAGAACAGAATCCTGAGCCCCACTCCAGATGGGATTAAGCTCTCTAAAGTTTGACCTGAGAATACTCTTTGTAAACTCCCCCAGGTGATACTTGGGCCCTCCCAAATGGATAAACCATTTGTCTATGCTGTACTCCTTTTCCCAGAGTCCCAGCAAATTCCTGTAAGGCTTTGTACCCCCACAAGACCAGAGGGATGCTTCCGGGCAAGTATTCTCTCCAGAGCCTTGGAGAATCTTAGTGATCTCATGCTAGCCCTCCTGCCAGAACAAACTTCCCAGGAACCGTCCCCTTGGTATTTTACCTCCTATCACTCCCTGCAGGCCATCAATTAGCACCACACTAAAGCAACTTATGAGAGAAGGTGCTATGATTCTCAACCAGGGTGACCCAGTCTCCAAAGATCGGGCCGTCTCTACCTCCTGGGCATATCCCCTCTGCAGTAACCCCACTAAATAAATGTCCCATGTTTGCTTTTTCAAGGCTAGTAATAGGGAGACCTCTCCTATAGGTCATCTCTGGTAGGAAGTTCTTGGCCACACTGAACCAAAGGCTGCTCCTAGTGTGGTCCTGATCAGGCTAAGGGCAGAGTTGCCTTTCCTTTGAGTAGGACCAAATCGCCTTTTTTTAAATATAAAAAAAATAGACACAAGGTCTAGCTATGTTACCCAGGCTGGTCTCAAATTCCTGGGCTCAAGAGATACTCCTGCCTCCACCTGCCAAAGTGCTAGGATTACAGGCGTGAGCCGCCACGCCTGGCCCAAATGACCTTTTGGTACCTCTTCACAGTGCTGACCTGGGCTGCTGCTGGGGGCTAAACCTCATCCTTTCATAGTGATAAGATTGTCATTGTTCGCCTATTTAAAGAGAAGGCAGTGTAATGATAAGGTTATGATTTTGTATTGTTATCTTTTTTTTTTTTTTTTTTTGGAAACAGAGTCTTAACTCTGTCACCCAGGCTGGAGTGCAGTGGCACAATCTCAGCTCACTGCAACCTCTGCCTCCCAGGTTCAAGCAATTCTCGGGCCTCAGCCTCCTGAGTAGCTGGGATTAGAGGTGCACACCACCATACCCTGCTAGTTTTTATATTTTTAGTAGAGACGGTTTTACCATGTTGGCCAGGCTGGTTGTGAACTCCTGGCCTCAAGTGACCCGCCTGCCTCAGCCTCCCAAAGTGCTGGGATTACAGACATGAGCCAAGGCGCCTGGCCAGTCACTTGGGATTCTTATCTTGTCATGAATTTGTTTGAATTTCATGTTAAAATAGGTTCATCTGTAGACGTGACATCTCACTCCTATAATCCCAGCACTTTGGGAGGCCAAGGCAAGAGGATCACTTGAGGCCAGGAGTTCCAGGTTACAGTAAGCTATGATGGTGCCACTGTATTCTAGCCTGGATGACAAAGTGAGACGCTGTTTCTGAAAAAAGAATAAATTTTAAAAATAGAACCATCATTCGCACTTCATACAGTCATTTGGGAGCCTCATTTTGCCTTGGGGCACATTTAACATACCTCCCAGTGTACATCACCTTTAAATGTGATGAGCTTGTCCTCACATTCTTAACAGCTATAAATCTGGAGCCCCAAATGAAGCCCTGCTGATCAGAATGCCTCTCTGCTACCTGTATGACCTTGGATGGACCCCTAACCTCTTGGCATTCTTGAATCTTAAGGTGGTAGAAATGTGAGGGTGCTATGAATTTACATTTGGGGCAGAACAAAGTCAAGAAGAGTCTGTATGTTTTCAGTCTTCTTAATTGGAACATATTCTCTCTCCTATTGAAACCACCATTGCAAAATTACAACCGAGACAGTGAAAGAAATTTGACCTAACCAGCTCCATCGTGCTTCTAACCTCCAAGCTGTCCTTGTTCGTTCCTGGGCATAGGCTAAACTAACTTTGGGAGGAACTTAGTTTATAGTATATAGTTTAAAGTTTAAAACAAAGAAGATAACAGCCGTTTCCCAAAAGAAACCCCCTTCATGCCTGGGAACTAGACTGCCTTTGTAGGACTAACAAAATCAGCCAAAAGATTAGAAATTATGGTTTAGCAGTCATGCAGCTAGAGGCTACAAGATTCTTTTTTTTTTTTTTTTTTTTTTTTTTTTTCTGAGATGGAGTCTCACTCTTGTTGCCCAGGCTGGAGTGCAGAGGCGCTATCTTGACTCACTGCAACCTCCGCCTCCCGGGTTCAAGCAACTCTCCTGCCTCAGCCTCCTGGGTAGCTGGGATTACAGGCACCCACCACCATGCCCAGCTAATTTTTTGTATTTTTAGTAGAGACGGGTTTCACCATGTTATCCAGGCTGGTCTTGAACTCCTGTCCTCAGGTGATCCACCCATCTCAGCCTCCCAAAGTGCTGGGATTACAGGTGTGAGCCACTGTGCCCGGCCGAGGCTACAAGATTCTGACCATTCCCCAAATTGCTCTTGGGGATAACGTCACTATATAAAACCTAAGATCATGCTCGCTTCAGCAACACATATACTAAAATTGGAACTATACAGAGAAGATGAGCATGGCCCCTTGTGCAAGGATGACATGCAAATCCATGAAGTGTTCTGTATTTGTTAATTTTTTAATTTTTTAAAATTATATACCTAGGCCGGGTGTGGTGGCTCATGCCTGTAATCTCAGAACTTTGGGAGGCCGAGGCATCTGTCTCAAAAAAAAAAATATAGATATATATATGTGTGTGTGTGTATACATATATACATACGTGTCATATATATGTTATGTATATATGACATAGTATCAGTGCTTGAGATATTTTGCAGACCCTACACTTGATTAGCTGGGCGCAGTGGCTCACGCCTGTAATCCCAACACTTTGGAAGGCCAAGGCGGGCGGATCCCTTGAGAACGGGGGAGTTTGAAAGCAGCCTGGCCAACATGGCAAAACCCTGTCTCTACTAACAATACAAAAATTAGCTGGGCATGGTGGCGGGCGCCTGTAGTCCCAGCTTCTCAGGAGGCTGAGACACGAGAATCCCTTGAGGGGGAGGTTGCGGTGAGTCAAGATCATTGCACCACTGTACTCCAGCCTGGGCAACAGAGTGAGACTCTATCTCAAAAAATATAAATAAAATAAAAAAGACCTTGTACTTGATGGATCACCTGACACCACCCAGATCAATCTTGTGGCTCCCCCATCCAGGAACTGACTCAGGGCAAGAGGATACCTTCGACTACCTATGATTTCTTTTTTTTTTTTCCTTTGAGATGGAG
The DNA here is from genome assembly GCF_028878055.3 of Symphalangus syndactylus. Classification (NCBI taxonomy): domain Eukaryota; kingdom Metazoa; phylum Chordata; class Mammalia; order Primates; family Hylobatidae; genus Symphalangus; species Symphalangus syndactylus. The sequence goes on from NC_072433.2 coordinate 25,692,901, forward strand.
TCTCACTCTGTTGCCTAGGCTGGAGTGCAGTGGCATGATCTTGGCTCACTGCAATCTCTGCCTCCTGGGTTTCAGTGCTTCAGCCTCCCAAGTAGCTAGCTGGGATTACAGACAGCACCACCATGCCCGGCTAACTTTTGCTTTTGTTTTTGTTGTTGTTGTTGTTGTTGTTTTTGAGACAGAGTCTCGCTCTGTCACTAGGCTGGAATGCAATGGCTGGATCTCAGCTCACTGCAACCCACACCTCCCGGGTTCAGGATTCTCCTGCCTCAGCCTCCCAAGTAGCTGGGACTACAGGCACATGCCACCACACCCAGCTAATTTTTGTATTTAGTAGAGACAGGGTTTCACCATATTGGCCAGGATGGTCTCAATCTCTTGACCTCGTGATCCGCCCACCTTGGCCTCCAAAAGTGCTGGGATTACAGGCATGAGCCACCAGGTCCAGCCTAATTTTTGTTTTTTTAGGGGTTTCGCCATGTTGGCCAGGCTGGTCAGCCTCCCAGAGTGCTGGGATTACAAGCATGAGCTGCCAAGCCCAAGCCAACTCCCTATGATTTCATCTCTGACCCAACCAATCAGCTTTCCGGACTCACTGCCCACCACCCACCAAATTATCTTTAAAAACTCTGATCCCTGAATGCTTAGGGAGACTGATTTGAGTAATAATAAAACTCCAGTCTCCTGCACAGCTAGCTCTGCGTGAATTACTCTTTCTCTATTGCAATTTCCCTGTCTTGATAAATCAGCTTTGTCTAGGCAGTGGCAAGGGGAACCCGTTGGGCAGTTAAACTTTGCCTGTGTCCAGATCTCACTTGTCCTTCAAGTCCAGCTCGAAGGAGCCTTCCATGATCCCTTTGTCCATCCCAATCTCTGCCCCTCCTGCTGTTGATTGCTTAGCACCAGTGCGTGGCTACCTATCTCTTAGATTAATCTTGCCTCTCCAGCTCATCTCAGAATTTAGGTTACTCTTGCCCTCCTGTGGTCACTGGGGCTTGTACCAGCTGACAGATGTGCCCCACAGAGTGGCTACTAGGCATTTGTAGGGAGGGCTGGATTGGAGGGCCCAGACAGGATTCTTCTCTATCTCTGCCCTGCTTTCCTCCACAAAACCCTGAAGGCCCGAAGCCTGCCCCTTAGGTCACAGATTCCTTATGTGACTTCACAGGGTAGTGATGACCTCACAAGCTTTCAAAGTTTCCATGGCAGCGTGACTACACACCTGCGTCCTAGGGAAACCTCCCTACCATTTCTCTGTGAGATACCAATCTGTTTGGTTGGCTGAGAGAGAATGTCTGACCGGATCCTCTATATTCTCTCTAACATGTCCTCTGTCCCCTGGGAGGGCAGCGCAGCAGGTAGGCATACAGGGGGCATCTATACAGGAGGCGTTGCTGTACCCACAGCTTCACCTGGCTGAAACGTTCCTTTTGGGCTGGCCCACCACACCTCAGAGCTTTCCCAGCCATAAGTAATATCGAGGGCATGGCCACTCAGGGATCCACAGTGTTCCTGCTCACTGCTAAAGGCAAGTGAAATGTCATCTGAGCAGGTGTTCAGAAAGGTTTTCATCTTTTTTTTTTTTTTTTTTAATTGAGACGGGGTCTTGCTATGTTGCTGGGGCTGGTCTGAATTTTTTTTTTTTTTTTTTTTGAGACAGGTTCTCTGTCGTCCAGATTGGAGTGCACTGGCATAATCACAGCTCACTGAAACCTCAACTTCCTGGGCTCAGGGGATTCTCCCAACTCAGTCTCCCTAGAAGCTAGGACTACAGGCACGCGCCACCACACCCAGCTAATTTTTTCTATTTTTAGTAGTGACAGGGTTTCGCCATGTTGCCTAGGCTGGTCTTGAACTCCTGAGCTCAAGTGATCAGCCCACCTCAGCCTCCCAAAGTGCTAGGATTACGGGCGTGAGGCACTGTGCCTGGCCCACCAATTTGTATTAGATGTTTTTATTTTAGTCTCGCTCTGTCACCCAGGCTGGAATGCAGTGGTGTGATCTTGGCTCACTGCAACGTCTGCCTCCCAGGTTCAAGTGATTCTCCTGCCTCAGCCTCCCAAGCAGCTGGGACTACAGGTGCGTGCCACCATGCCTGACTAATTTTTTGTATTTTTAGTAGAGACGGGGTTTCACCATGTTGGCCAGGCTGGTACTCCTGGACTCAAGTGATCCTCCCTCCTCAGCTTCCCAAAGTGCTGAGATTACCAGCGTGAACCACCCCACCTGGCTGATAGTAGATCATTTTTTACAAAACTTGAAAATAACTTCCATTAAAGCCTGAGATGTGACAGACCTTAAGAAATGTATTTTTTGGTCATGGAAGGGATGAAGAGGATCTCCTGGTCTCCTGCTGCTGACACAGGCTCCACATAACTGTTTTCACAGCCAGCATCCTGTCTTAGGGACACATAGAGGTGATAGTCCAAGGCTGTGTCTGGGATGCGAAGAAGATGAAAAGACTTCTCAGGAAGAGTCACAAGAGAGGGGAGGCCGTAGCAGCACAATGTATAAGGTAAAAGTGACTAATTCTGGTTTTCTTTCCAGCTGCAGTGACTGCCACTTCTCCTCCCACACCTGGGCACTACCATGTTCTCTACCGAGGGTGTGGAGAAACTCAGGTAGGCTGGCATGGGGAGACGTACTGCCTGGTTGGTGGCTACCGGGCCCATGGGGATGCTCCTTTGGCCACCCCAACAAAGGCTGAAGCAGAGAAGCCAGCCCCTAGCCGTGCTCCCAAGAGACGTCAAGCTACGACAGAGTCAGATAAAGACCTGGGTTGCTCTAGCCCCAAAATTCAGTGCTTGGAGCATAGTGGCAGGAGACTGACCCCACAGAAGCTTGCTGGCTGAGCCATTTGGGAGAAACGACAAATGTTTAGCTGTCTAAGACAGCTAATGCCTCTTCTGTGGTGACCTCCCCTGCCCACCACTGCAGATAGAGCCTGAGTCATTCTACCTAAGCCTTCCTCATCCAGAAGCCCCTTCCTCATCCAGAAGCCCCCTTCCATGCTAACTACCCATGGGCAAGGAGCCTCAGAAACTGTGGTTTAAAATGAGAGGTTGCTTTGAACATCCCAAGGCTGAAGCCGGCCTGGAAGAAAACCTGATGTTCCTCTACTCAACTCTCCAGAGTCCCTTTTTGGGCAGAAGAAAGAAATAGTCTGCACTCTGCTAGCCGCGGAGCCAAGTGCAGAGAGGGAGTGCAGCATAGCCCAGTAAGGGCCTGGTCTACCAGATGGGCTTTTGCTTTGAGTCACTGCCAGCAACTACCAGCACAAACCAGGAGGGCCAGGACTTGCTGAAACTGGAAGCAGCAGCCCATGGCTAGTCACAGCAGGAGAAAGCCTCCTGCTTGGCATCTCAGGAGGTAGAAGAAAGAGACCTGGGGAGACCTGCCACCTACAGCAAGAACAATAAGGAGGAAGTTGAGCAACATCCTCCTGAAGCTCACGTGTTCCTTCATTTCCTGCCCATTATGGCCCCAGTGAGGTCCCTACTGCTCAATTAAACAAAAAAAGATTAAAAAATTATTTTTCCATAACAATGTTTGACTTGATCATCTTTCTTTCTTTTTTTTTTTTTTTTTTTTTGGACGGAGTCTCGCTCTGTCACCCAGGCTGGAGTGCAGTGGCACTATCTCGGCTCACTGCAAGCTCCACCTCCCGGGTTCACGCCATTCTCCTGCCTCAGCCTCCCTGGTAGCTGGGACTACAGGCGCCTGCCACCACGCCCAGCTAATTTTTGTATTTTTAGTAGAGACGGGGTTTCACCATGTTGGCCAGGATGGTCTCGATCCTGACCTCAAGATCTGCCCACGTTGGCCTCCCAAAGTCCTGGGATTACAGGTGTGAGTCACCACGCCCAGCTTCTTTCTCTTCTTCTTCCTTCGTCTTTCTTCTTTCTTCTCCTTCTCCTCCTTCTTCTTCCTCTTCTTCCTCTTTTCTCTCTCTCTCTCTTTCTTAGACGGGGTCTTGGCCAGGCACAGTGGCTCACTCCTGTAATCCCTGCACTTTGGTAGGCTGAGGCAGTGGATCACCTGAGGTCAGGAGTTTGAGACCAGCCTGGCCAGCACAATGAAACCCCATCTTACTAAAAATACAAAAATTGGCCAGGCGTGGTGGCTCACGCCTGATCTCAGCACTTTGGGAGGCCGAGGCGGGCGGATCACGAGGTTAGGAGATCGAGACCATCCTGACTAACATGGTGAAACCCCGTCTCTACTGAAAATACAAAAAAAATTAGCTGGGCATGGTGACAGGTGCCTGTAGTCCCAGTTACTCGGAAGGCTGAGGCAGGAGAATGGTGTGAACCCAGGAGGCGGAGCTTGCAGTGAGCCGAGATCACCCCACTGCGCTCCAGCCTGGGCAACAGAGGGAGACTCTGTCTCAAAAAAAAAAAAAAAAAAAAAAAAAGACCCTGTCTCTACAAATTTTAAAAGAAAAGTACTGTTAACTTTTATAAGGGTCATAATGGTATGGTAATTGCCATTTATTTATATATTTATTTTATTTTATTTTTCGGAAACAGGGTTTTAGTATGTTGCCCAGGCTGGCCTCAAACTCCTTGGCTCAAGCAATCCACCTGTTTCAGCCTCCCAAATAGCTAGGACTACAGGAATGGCCCAGTGCACCTGGCTTATAGTTGTCTTTTAAAAAGAGCCATTACCATTTATTTATTTATTTAGAGACAGAGTCTTTCTCTTGTCGCCCAGGCTGGAGTGCAGTGGCACGAACTCAGCTCTCTGCAATCTCTGCCTCCTGGGTTCGAGCAGTTCTCCTGTCTCAGACTCCTGAGTAGCTGGGATTATAGGCGCCCTCCACGACACCCGGCTAATTTTTGTATTTTTAGCAGAGATGGGGTTCGCTATGATGGCCAGGCTGGTCTCTAACTCCTAACCTCAGGTGATCCACTCACCTCAACCTTCCAAAGTGCTGTGATTTCAGGCAAGAGCCACGTGCCCAGCCTAAAAAGAGCCCTTACCCTTTAGAAAGGCATACTTAAAAATGGATGAAATAGATGTCTATGATTTGCTTTAAAATAATCTGTAGAAAGGGGTGAGTGAGAGCATAAATGAAATAAGATAAGCCATCAGTTGATAATCTTTGAAACTAGGTGATGGCTATATGGGATTTAATACACTTTTCTCTCTCCTTTCTCATGTATTTGCAATTTTCCCTATAAAAAGTTTTTGGTCTGGGCACAGTGGCTCATGCCTGTAATCTCAACCTGTGGGAGGCTAAGGTGGGAGGATCACTTGAGACCAGGAGTTTGAGACCAGCCTGGGCAACATGGTGAAATCCCATCTCTACCAAAAAAAAAAAAAAAAATTAGCTGAGTGTGGTGGCACCACCCTGTAGTCCCTGCTACTCGGGAAGCTGAGGTGAGGGGATCCCCTGAGCCCCGAAGTTTGAGGCTGCAGTGAGCCATGACGGCACCACTGCACTCTAGCCTAGGCCACAGAGTGAGATACAGTTTCAAAAAAAAAAGTTTTGTGTTGTTGTTTTTAATTAAGCTTCTCAGATTCACCCAGATGCAGAGTCAGTGAGATCTCACATGGTCAGCTTCACAGGAGGGCAGGCTTTCTGCATAAAAACAGGAAGCTTAGAGAGCTCCGGGGCAGGGTGTGCTGTGACTTCACTGTTTATTTGCAGAAACAGGTCTGATAGCCCTGGGGGATGAGCAGACTAGGTTAAGCAAAAGAGACAGCAAGTCTGAATTTGAGGTTAAATGTGAAATCACACATGTTGTCTAGATGTTTGGTTAGCACTGGCTCCTGGATCCTGGGGCCCCTACAGAGCCCACCCTCCACCCCCATGTGCTTATGCCAGCACATGTGATAGCTGGAGACTTATCCAGCCACCTCACTGCACACCCCAGCAAATGGCCAGCACCAGTGGGTGATCAGGAAAGGATGTCCGGATAGATGTAAGGAATTTGAGGCTGGGCGCAGTGGCTCACACCTGTAATCCTAGCACTTTGGGAGACTGAGGTGGGCAGATCACTTGAGATCATGAGTTTGAGACCAGCCTGGCCAACATGGAGAAACTCCCGTCTCTACTAAAAATAAAAAAATTAGCCAGGCATGGTGGCATGCGCCTGTAATCCCAGAAGGCTGAGGTAAGGAATTTGAGGCCTTTCCTAGAGGCAGCAGCTGAAAGTGGAGGGATTGAAGGAACCCCTCATCTGACCAGCTGCTCAATTTTCTCACCCACACAATAAGGCTGGTTCCTTAAGTACACGGCCACATGAAAAAAACAAAAAACAGGGCCAGGCGCAGTGGCTCATGCCTATATTCCAGCACTTTGGGAGGCTGGTGCGGGAGGATCACTTGAGGCTCAGAGTTCGAGACCAGCCTGGCCAACATGACAAAACCCTGTCCCTACTAAAAATGTGAATATTTAGCCGGGAATGGTGGTGGGTGCCTGTAGTCCTGGTTACTCTGGAGGATGAGGTACGAGAATCGCTTGAACCCTGGAGGCAGAAGTTGCAGCGAGCCAAGATTGCGCCACTGCACTCCAGCCTGAGGAACAGAGCGAGACTTCATCTCAAAAAAAATAAATGAATAAAAAGAAAAAAACAGACTTTTGGGTCAGGCCCTCCGGGAAGATGACTGCAGTACAAGGAGCCAAGGTTAAAGTGGATGGTGGTGAGTCAAAACTGAGCAAGAACAAGCTGAAGAGATACCTGAAAGCCGAGAAGAAAGTGGCAGAGAAGGCGGCCAAGCAGTAAGAGCTCAGTGAGAAACAGCTAAGCCCAGGTCACTGCTGCTGCCACCAACCATACCACTGACAACGGTGTGGGTCCTGAGGAGGAGAACCTGGACCCAAATCAGTACTACAAGATCCACACCTAAGGTCAGGCCCAGTGGTTCACACCTGTAATCCTGGCACTTTGGGAGGCTGAGGCAGGCAGATCACTTGAAGTCAGGGGTTTGAGGCCAATATGATGAAACCCCATCTTTACTAAAAATACAAAAATTAGCTGGGCATGGTGGCACATGCCTGTAATTCCAGCTACTTGGGAGGCTGAGGCAAGAGAATCGCTTGAATCTGGGAGGTGGAGGTTGCAGCGAGCTGAGATTGAGCCACTGCACTCCAGCCTGGGCAACAGAGTGAGACTCTGTCTCAGAAAAAAAAAAAGATTTGCAGTCAGGTAGGTCAATGGGAAAGACCTATACCCCATCGAGATCCATGTAGACATCTCCCTCACTGACTTCATCCCAGAATAGTGTCACCTGCAAACTGGGGATCTCCTGACTGATATCACCTTAAACATGGCAGATAGGATCCATGCCAAAAAAGCTTTTGGAGGAAAGCTGAACTTCTATGATCTTTTTTCTTTTTTTTTTTTTTTTTGAGATGGAATTTCACTCTTGTTGCCCAGGCTGGAATGCAATGGCACAATCTCAGCTCACTGCAACCTCCTCCTCCCTAGGTTTAAGCAATTCTCTTGCCTCAGCCTCCCTAGTAGCTGGGATTACAGGCGTGCGCCACCAGGCCTGGCTAATTTTGTATTTTTAGTAGAGACGAGGTTTCTCCATGTTGGTGAGGCTGATCTCGACTCCCAACCTCAGGTGATCTGCCTGCCTTGGCCTCACAAAGTGCTGGGATTATAGGCGTGAGCCACAGTGCAGGGCCATGAACTTCTATGATCTTTGAGCAGAGGGGGTCAAGTTGCAAGTCATGGCCAATTTCAGGAATTATAATTTCAGGAAGAATAATTTATTCATATTAATAACAAACTGCGTTGGGGAAACTTAATTGGAATTCAGGGGAATCCTGGGAAAAACCAAGAAGGATGGGCTGAGCTTCATTCCCTATGAGATCACACTGCTGTGGCCTTGCTTGCATATGTTACCTCATCTTCACTTTGGCCTCAAAGACAAGGAAACAAGGTATGGTCAGAGATACTTGGACTTGATCCTGAATGAATGAGGCAGAAATTTATCATCTGCTGTAAGATCATCACATGTATAGTAAGTTTCTTAGGCCAGGCGCAGTGGCTCACGCCTGTAATCCCAGTACTTTGGGAGGCCAAGGCAGGCAGAACACCTGAGGTCGGGAGTTCGAGACCAGTCTGGACAACATGGTAAAATCCCACCTCTACTAAAAATACAAAAATTAGATGGGTGTGGTGGCAGGTGCCCATAATCCTAGCTACTCAGGAGGCTGAAGCAGAAGAATAACTTGAACCCAAGAGGTGGAGGTTGCAGTAAGCCAAGATTGCACCACTATACTCCAGCCTGAGCAACAAGAGCAAAACTCTGTCTCAAAAAAAAAAAAAAAAAAAAGTTTCTTGGATGAGCTGAGATTCCTAGAGATTGAAACTCCCATGAATGAACGTCATCCCAGGGGAGCTATGACCAAGCCTTTCATCACTTATCACAATAAGCTGCACATGAACTGCTCCAGAACTCTACCATAAGATGCTAGTGGTTGGTGGCATTGACCAGGTTTGTGAAATTGCATTCCAGTTCTGGAATGAAGGAATTGATTTGACGTAAAATCCTGAGTTCAGCACCCCTGAGTTCTACGTGGCCTAGACTATCACAATCTCATGGAAATCACAGGGAAGATGGTTCCAGGGATGGTGAAGCATAATACAGGTAGTTACAAGGTCACCTACTACCCAGATGTCCCAGAGGGATAAGCCTGCAATATTGACTGCACCCTACCCTTCCGGAGAATCAGCATGGTAGAAGAGCTTGAGAAAGCCCTGGGGGTGAAGCTGCCAGAAAATAACCTATTTGAAACTGAAGCATTTGGCAAAATTCTTGATAATATCTGTGTGCAAATGCTATTGCGTGCCCTCCACCTACGACCACAGCCAGGCTCCTTGACAAGCTTGTGGGGGGAGTTCCTGGAAGTGATTCGCAACAATTCTACATTCATCTGTTATCACCCCCAGATAATGAGCCCTTTGGCTAAATGGCATCACTTTAAAGAGGTTTGACCCAGCGCTTTAAGCTATTTGTCATAAAGAAAGCAATAAGCAATGCCTACACTGATCTAAATGATCCTATGCAGCAGCGGCAGCTTTTTAAAGAACAAGCTAAGGACGCAGGTGATGATGAGGGCATGTTCATAGATGAAAACTTCTGTGCCACCTTGGAATACAGGCTGTCCCCCACAACTGCCTGGGGCATGGGTATTGACCGAGTCACCATGTTTCTCACAGACTCTAGCAACTCGGAAGGCTGAGGCAGGAGGATTGCCTGAGCCCAGGAGTTTGAAGTTTCAGTGAACAACACAGTGAAACCCTGTCTCTAAAAGGAAATTTTTTTTGAGACAGAGTTTCACTCTTGTTGCCCAGGCTGGAGTGCAGTGGCACGATCTCAGCTCACTGCAACCTCCGCCTCCCCGGTTCAAGCAATTTTCCTGCTTCAGCCTCCCAAGTAGCTGGGAATACAGGCATGCACCGCCACACCTGGCTAATTTTTGTATTTTTTGTAAAGACGGGGCTTCATCATGTCGCCCAGGCTGCTCTCGAACTCCTGAGCTCAAGCAATTCACCTGCCTTGGCCTCCCAAAGTGCTGGGATTACAGGCATGAGCCACCATATCCAACCTTTTAAAATTTTTCTTTTCTTTTCTTTTTTTTCTTTTCTTTCTTCCTTCCTTCCGTCTTTCCTTCCTTCTTTCCTTTCTTCCTTCCTTCCTTTTTCTTTTTCTGTTTTTTTAATCTTACAAAAAATGTTTCAGAAAAGGTATTTTATTTTTAAGACAGGGTCTTGCTCTTTCCCAGAGGCTGGAATGCAGTGGAGCGACCATAGCTCACTGTGGCCTCTTTCTGGGCTCAAGCAATTCTCCCACCTCAGCCTCCTGAGTAGCTGAGACTACAGGCATGTGCCACCATGCCCAGCTACTTTTTAAAAATTTTTTTGTAGAGAAGGGGTCTCACCATGTTTCCCAGGCTGGTCTTAAACTCCTGGCCTCAAGCGATCCTCATGCCTCGGCCTCCCAAAGTGCTAGGATTACAGGCATGAGCCACCACCTCCTGTCCCCTGAGATACTTTTAAAGGCCTTGCTGGATCCAGCTCCTGCACCCCAGGGCCCTCCAGCCTCCTCCCCACCCTCGGCTGATGGCACTACCTCAAGGACATGGGATAGCATGCAACCTTGTGTCCCAGATCCTCTGTACTGCCTGAAATCAGGCAGAGCCCAGCTGCAAGAGGAACTCAATGGTACACTTGGGACCCAAGTCATAAATCATCTCCATCAAAAAGCAACCCAGGACCAGGCACAGTGGCTCAGGCCTGTAATCCCAGCACTTTGGGAGTCCAAGGCAGGTGGATCACCTGAGGCCGGGAGTTCAAGGCCAATGTGGTGAAATCCCGTCTCTACCAAAAATACAAAAATTTGCTGGACATGGTGGCGCGTGCCTGTAGCCGCAGCTACTAGGGAGGCTGGAGTTGGAGAATTGCTTGAACCTGGCAGGCGGAGGTTGCAGTGGGCCAAGATGGCACCACTGCACTCCAGCCTGGGCAACAGAGCAAGATCCTATCTCAAAAAAAAAAAAAAAAGAAAGAAAGAAAAGAAAAGAAAAAAGGCTAGGCGCAGTGGCTCACGCCTGTAATCCCAGCACTTTCAGAGGCCGAGGCTGGTGGATCACCTGAGGTCAGGAGTTTGAGACAATCCAGCCTGATCAACATGGTGAAACCCTGTCTCTACTAAAAAAAAATACAAAAATTAGCCAGCCTGGTGGTGCATGCCTGTAATCCCAGCTACTTGGGAGGCTGAGGCAGGAGAATCACTTGAACCTGGAAGGTGGAGGTTGCAGTGAGCCGAGATCGTGCTATCGCACTCCGAAAAAAAAAAAAAAGTACCTCAGGAATGTTGGACAGAGAGGCTGGCGGGGTAGGGGTTGGTAGGGGTTGAGGAGAAGGTTCGAGATGCATTCAGGAGATAAAGATGCATTTGGGGTTATTGCACTTCTCCTAGAAAGGTAAACATTGACTTCCTTTTGTGGAAGAAAAATGTTATGTTAGCTATTTGCCGTTTCAGGAAGGGTGGCTTCAGCTTGGTGATTGGAGGATGTTGTCTACGGTGGCCAGGCTGTTTTCTGGCTTGGAAGACTATTGTTTCTTGGGAATTGTCTGTATCAGACATCATGGGAGCAGATCCAGGGCGACATCAAAGGGAAGCATGAGTCTCCAGGACCAGAGGGGCTTGGATGCAGATGATCATCATCTGGGCACTGCTGGATACTGAGTACGCCCCAGCTGCACCCCACCCCTGCACTCTGAGCATGGGAGGCAGCCTGTGCAGCTATAACTCAGCCTGACTTTTTCCTTCCCCGCATACTCTTGAAATACACTGGAGATGAGTAGGGGCGAGTGAGCTGCACACCAGAATAAGTTTGGTCCTTGGAGCAAACTGTTTCTACTGCTGCCTCCTCTGCAGGTCTTGATTTATGCAAACACTGCATAGAAGAGGAAGTAGAGGGAAAAGCTGTTCACCCACCTACTCCTTCCTGGTAGCAAGATTTCCTATCCTGGCCTTGCCTCAACAGCACTACCAGTTGGAGGCTGAGGTTGTGCCAAGGCTCTGTGTGGTGGGACATAGCATCACTGAGGTGGCCAGATTTTGGAGGACAGGAAGTTTTGTGCTATTTGCTGAGACTGGAGAGGCTGATGAGAGCAGATTCTCCAGGAGTTGAAAGCCAAAGAAAGAAATTTGGTAGATTTCTGCAATGAGAAGCCACAGAAGAACTTTAGGCAACAGGATGCACTGGATTTTGTTTTTGTTTTGTTAGAGATGGGGTCTCACTCTGTTGCCCAGGCTAGGGAGCAGTGGTGCAATCATATCTCACTGCAACCTTAAACTCCTGGGCTCAGGCGAACCTCCCACCTCAGCCTCCTAAGTACCTGGAACCACAGGCATGCACCACCTTTTTTTTTTTCCTTTTTTTTTTTTTTTCTTAGAGAGAGTTCTCATTATGTTGCCTAGACTGGTCTCAAACCTCCGGCTTCAAGAGATCCTCTCACCTCGACCTTCCAAATTACTGGGATTACAGGCATGAGCCACCGTGTCCTACCAGATTTTGTTAAAAGAGGAACAGGCCAGGCATCGTGGCTCACATGAACACTCATGCCCCAGAGGTAAACAAGTGTTAGCCAACGAGGTGGCCTATCCTCCCCATAACCTCACCCAAAGCCATCTCTGTGCCCTTCCCCTTGCAGGGAAACAGCACACACTAGTGAAGTCTTGTCTTAGGAGCTTCCAATATCAGTGGCACAGACCTGAGCACAGGGATAATTTGGAGTCAGAGGCTACAGTCTAAGTTAGCTAGATGCTGGCAGTGGGCAGAGTGGAAACAAGGCAGAGGCAGGGAAACTCAGGGCCTGATTCCAGAGCCGACCCTAGGTGTCACCGCTGATTCCTCCTTACTGTCTCCCACCAACCCTGCTTCAAAGCATCTCCAAATCCTGTGGGTTCAACCTCCAAATATCTCCCAGGAATGTCTCCTTCCTATTCCCACTGCTTCTCCCCCGTACAGGCCCCTTCAGCCCATTCCCTACAGAAAAGCCATACCTATTTCTTTCATTTTAAAAAATTTGGGCTGGGCGCGGTGGCTCATGCCTGTAATCCTAGCACTTTGGGAGGCCAAGGTGAGTGGATCACGAGGTCGGGAGATTGAGACCATCCTGGCTAACACGGTGAAACCCCGTCTCTACTAAAAATACAAAAAATTAGCCGGGCGTGTTGGCGGGCACCTATAGTCCCAGCTACTCTGGAGGCTGAGGCAGGAGAATGGCATGAACCCGGGAGGTGGAGCTTGCAGTGAGCCAAGATCGTGCCACTGCACTCCAGCCTGGGCGACAGAGCAAGATTCCATCTCAAAATAAATAAATAAATAAATAAATAAATAAATAAATAAATAAATAAATAAATAAAAAATTTGGCCAAGGGTCAGGGGTGGCTCATGCCTGTAATCCCAGCACTTTGGGAGGTCAAGGCAGGTGGATCACCTGAAGTCAGGAGTTTGAGACCAGCCTGGCCAACATGGCAAAACCCCATCTCTACTAAAAATACAAAAATTAGCTGGGAGTGGTGGCATGCACCCATAATCTCAGCTGCTGGGGAGGCTGAGGCAGGAGAATCACTTGAACCCGGGAGGCAGAGGTTGCAGTGAGCCAAGATTGCACCATTGCACTCCAGCCTGGGCAACAAGAATGAAACTCTGTCTCAGAAAATAATAATAATAATAATAATAATAATAATAATATAATATCATCATTATCTATTTTTTTACAGACAGGGTCTTGCCCTGTCACCCAGGCTGGAATGCTATGGTGTCGTCATAGTGCTCACTGCAACTTCAAGTCTAGGTGTGTTTGCATTTCTGTGATTTGCTTTGTATGGTCCCCTCAAGGCCAAGTTTGAGGACTGAAGTTGCATATTATGGAAAATTGTGTTGTCTGGCTTATCTCCAGAGACAGTGCTCGCCTTTACTGGCTCAACTCAGCCTGCCTCTGCTGAGCTAGCAGGTACTCCAAGTCCCAGGAGGTCAGACATTTGGGCTCTGGAGAGAAGCTTAAAAAAAATTTAAAAAGTTGGCCAGGTGCGGTGGCTCATGCCTATAATCCCAGCACTTTGGGAGGCCGAGGTGGGTGGATTACCTGAGGTTGGGAGTTCAAGACCAGCCTGACCAAAATGGAGAAACCCTGTCTCTACTAAAAAATACCAAATTAGCCAGGCATGATGGCGCATGCCTGTAATTCCAGCGACTCGGGAGGCTGAGGCAGGAGAATCACTTGAACCCAGGAGGTGGAGGTTGCAGTGAGCCAAGATCGCACCATTGCACTCCAGCCTGGGCAACAGGAGCAAAACTCTGTCTCAAAAAAAAAAAGAAAAAAAATTCAAAAAGTTGAATTCTCCCCACCTACTCTGTCAGCTTTTATTTATTTATTCCTACCTACTCCTTCCTTATTTTCAAATTTTTCAAACTGACAAATAATAATTGACCAGCCTGGACAATATAGTGAGACACTGTCTCTAAAAAAAAAAAAAAAAATTAGCCGAGTGTGGTGGCGAGTACCTGTAGTCCCAGACTCGGGAGGCTGAAGTGGGAGGATTGATTGAACCTGAGAGGTTAAGGCTGCAGTGAGCTGAGACTGCACCACTGCACTCCAGCCTGGGTGACAGAGCAAGACCTTATCTCAAAAACAATAAAAATAATAATTCGCACATATTCATGGGGTACATAGTGATTTTTGTTGTTCTTGTTTGTTTTTTTTTGGGGGGGGGAGACAGGGTCTCGCTCTGTCATCCAGGCTGAAGTGCAGTGGCCTGATCTCGGCTCACTGCAATCTCTGCCTCCTGGGTTGAAATGATTCTCCCACTTCAGCCTCCCAGGTAGTTGAGACTCCAGGCGCGCGCCACCAAGCCCGGCTAATGTTTGTATTTTTAATAGAGAGGGGGTTTCCCCATGTTGGCCAAGCTGGTCTCGAACTCCTGACCTCAGATGATCCGCCCACCTCGGCCTCCCAAAGTGCTGGGATCACAGGTGTGAGCCACTGCGCCCCACCCAGTGATGTTTCAATACATATAACACATAATGATCAGATTCAGTTCCTCATTCTTTATGCCCCTTACCTCTTGGGGCTCTCAGGAGAATAAACTGTTTATCCCTGAACCCACATCTTTGACCTGGAGACCAGCAAATCCAAGAGCTTCTCCTCCCTCTCACTATTCCAGTGGGTTTGGGGGGCTGCTGACCAGCAATGGATGATGGAGAGAAGGAGGGAAGCCTGTGTTGGGGTACCCAAACCACCCAGATCTGGGACACGCCCTACTGTTCTCTGAAGCACAGCCCAAGAGGACTCACCGTCTGCAGTGGGCCTCCCTAAAGAATCCTCCAGCAGGGCTGGGCACAGTGGCTCACATCTATACTCCCAGCACTTTGGGAGGCCAAGGTGAGATCATCACTTGCCAGAAGTTTGAGACCAGCCTGGGCAAGAAGGCAAGACACTGTCTTTAAATTAAAAAAAAAAAAAAAAAGCCCAGGTGCGTTAGCTCACTCCAGTAATACCAGCATTTTGGGAGGTTGAGGCAGGCAGATTGCTTGAGACCAGGAGTTTGAGACCAGCCTGGGCAACATGGCAAAACCCCATCTCTACTAAACATACAAAATTTAGCTGGGCGTGGTGGTGCATGCCTGTAGTCCCAGCTACTCGGGAAGTTAAGGCACAAGAATCGCTTGAACTCAGAAGGCTGAGATTGCAGTGAGCCAAGATTGTGCCACTACACTCTAGCCTGGGCAACAAAGTGAGACTCTGTCTCAAAACAAACAAACAAAAAAAGGCCCCCTTCGGCAGCAGTAAACGTTAAGAGTTAACCCACCTCGAGCACTTGGCCATCGATCTGCCTTCCTCCTGGACAGCAAACACTTGGCAACATCAAGTGTGCAGTCCCTAAAATACATCAAAGCTGGGATCACTTCCCCTCCTGGGTAGCTTGGGACCTCCAGTCCCTTTGGAAGAGCTGGCTCATTTTCTTTTTAGGAGGCCTTCTTGAATCTCTAGTCATCGTCAGGCTTAGATCACACTACCCGTGCACTGATCAGCCCTGCCACGTGGGGGAGGCTCCAAAGATGAAGCAGCTCCAGGGGTGCCAAGGTTCAGAGTAGAGTCTTGAGAGCCTGAGGGGCAGGAGGAGGCAAAGGTCTCTGAGAACGAAGGGGTTTGGCCACAGTCCCGGAAGCTCTCAGGTGGTGGGGCTTCTGTGAGCCGGCACATCCCCTGTGCATGTGTGATTGTGTGCTTGTGTGGTTGGGGGTCCTTCCTGGAGGAGGCACCTAGGTTGAGGGCCCCAGGCCGGGAATGGGGTGGGGCTTGTCATCAGGGAAGGGACTCAGCCCTGGAGGTTTCTGTGAGAGCTCAAGCCACAGGAGCCACAAGATAAGAGGACTGTGGCTGCAGAACCCAGGTGGCAGGCCTTTTCTCGGGCCCCTTACTCCTGACCTGGACGAGGCCGGGGCTTCCTCAAGGAGGTAGGAGGTATCCTGGCCAGCAGGTCAGCCAGAAGCTCTAGGAGGAAGGTGCTGTGGTCGGGGACTCTGCTGCCCTAGACAAGACTTCATTTCCTTCTATGCAGATGGCTGTGTGGGTTCCTGCTCTGTTGAGTGAATGTTCCCTGGCAGTGGCCAGATGCTTGCTCCACTCTCATCCCTTCACTGGGGTCCTGGGCAGGTATGGCAGCTCCTTAGGAAGGAGCTCTTTCCTAAGGCTGACTGGAGAATGTGGGGTCGGGGCTGGGGGCAGAGGAGTGCTCCTCACAGGTCCTAGTAGCTGGAAGAGTCCCCAGGGTATAGGCTTGAGGGCCTAAGTTATGGGAGAGAGTAAGTCAGGGCCAGGGGGCCCCTTCCTGAATCCAGTCCACAGAGTTAACCCCTCATTGCCAGAGCCTGTCTTCTTCCCCACACCCACCCACACAACCCAGCACCAGGAAATCCAGAGCCCAGAGCACTGTGGTCACGGGGACATATGTGGCCCTGGGTGTGGCCGGGACACGTTGCAGGCGGTTGGGGACATGACGTGGTCTGCAGATCTCCCAGGGCAGGGCAGAGGGCCACTGTTTGGGAGAAGCACTCCAGGCCCTCTCTCTTAGAGAGGGAGCCTAGGGGCAGCAGAGGAGCCACCTGGGTCGGCCCCCTGGGGACAGTGGGAGGGGTAAAAGGGAGGGTGGAGGGTCCTGAGACAGGCCGCAAGTGGGCTCCCAGGACAGGAATCCGCCCAGCCGGCGGGAGCGACCTTGGGGATGACGACGGGAGGGCTAGGAGCCCCCTGGTGGCCGCACTGGGCGGTGCCGCCGCTCTCCACACAAACTTGGCGGGGCCCCGTGACTCCGTTACCCTCCTCTTGAGGCCACGTCGCCGCTGCCGCCGGGTGGCCTGAATCAAGGGTCGGGACTCCATCGTCACGCTCTGCCCCTCGCCCGCCCCTCTCAGGCTCTCTGACACCCCTGCCTGCCCGGCCCTGCACAACATGCAGCCCTCGGGCCTCGAGGGTCCTGGCACGTTTGGTCGGTGGCCTCTGCTGAGTCTGCTGCTCCTGCTCCTGCTCCTGCTGCTGCTGCTCCAGCCTGTAACCTGCGCCTACACCACGCCAGGCCCCCCCAGAGCCCTCACCACGCTGGGCGCCCCCAGAGCCCACACCATGCCGGGCACCTATGCTCCCTCGACCACACTCAGTAGTCCCAGCACCCAGGGCCTGCGAGAGCAGGCACGGGCCCTGATGCGGGAATTCCCACTCGTGGACGGGTGCGTAATTGCTGCAAGGGGGCAATGGGAGCTGAGCACACTCCTGGGCAAGGGAGGGTCCCAGAGTATGCAGGGCTGTGGAGGCGGCTCCCTCACACCACCCCTGGATGCCCTCTCTCCCGTCATGCATGGGTACCCTTTCCCCTCTGTCACCCCCTCTTGGGTGGGCACTCCTAGCCCGGGCCTCAGGGGGTCTCAGTATAGTCATGTGACAATGAGGAATGGGGATCCCCAGATGTGTCCTTCCTGAACTGGAGGGCTAAGAGGCCCGTCTGTCTGTTCTTCACCTGACCCTGCCTTGACATCCCTCCAGCCACAACGACCTGCCCCTGGTCCTAAGGCAGGTTTACCAGAAAGGGCTACAGGATGTTAACCTGCGCAATTTCAGCTACGGCCAGACCAACCTGGACAGGCTTAGAGATGGCCTCGTGGGCGCCCAGGTACCACAGGGATACATGAGGTGCCACAGCATGGCTGCTGGGGGATGTTGGGGAGAGTGGGGACCCTAGAGATCACAAGTTAGTCACATGAGAACTCAGTTACCATAATGACCCAAAAAGTGTCATGATATGGATGCTGGGGGCTGCAGAGGCTACAGTGAGCCAGCTTGGTGGCCAGGAAGACCCCGTGGAAGAAGCAGTACATTACATGTGGCCTCCTGGCCCACTGGGTGCTGTGTCAGCTGTGGAGGCTGTGAGCAGTCCAGGGTCCTCCAAAGCAGCCCCTGTCCAAGCCAAACCCTGGCCTTCTCCCCAGTTCTGGTCAGCCTATGTGCCATGCCAGACCCAGGACCGGGATGCCCTGCGCCTCACCCTGGAGCAGATTGACCTCATACGCCGCATGTGTGCCTCCTATTCTGAGCTGGAGCTTGTGACCTCGGCTAAAGGTAGGCGAGTTGATGAGAAGTGTTAGGAACTTGATTGAGCTACTCCAGCCCTCGAAAGTAATCACCTGACCTACCTGCCCCCAGCTCTGAACGACACACAGAAATTGGCCTGCCTCATCGGTGTGGAGGGTGGTCACTCACTGGACAATAGCCTCTCCATCTTACGTACCTTCTACATGCTAGGAGTGCGCTACCTGACGCTCACCCACACCTGCAACACGCCCTGGTGAGCCTAGTGCAGATGGTGTGGGCCCGCTGAGGCAGGGGCAGAGATCTGCCTGAGGTCACTGTGGGCCCAGAACAAGCTTTACCCATGGGATCTGGCACTGACTCTGGAGTGGGGAGGGGAGCTGGGATTCTGGTTTTCAGAATATGACTTGACCCCTGGCCAGACGCGGTGGCTCATGCCTGTAATCCCAAAACTTTGGGAGGCTGAGGCAGACAGATAACTTAAGGCCAGGAGTTCGAGACCAGCCTGGCCAAGATGGTGAAACCCTATCTTGATGAAAAACACAAAAATTAGCCAGGTGTGGTGGTGCGTGCCTGTAATCCCAGATACTCGGGAGGCTGAGGCATGAGACTCTCTTGAACCCAGGAGGTGCAGGTTGCAGTGAGCTGAGATGGCACCACTGCACTCCTGCCTGGGTGACAGAGTGAGACTCTATCGCAAAAAAAAAAAAAAAAAGAGATAAAAGGAAAAAAAAGACTGGACCCAGCAGGGCCCTCCTGCTGCCAGGCATGGCCCATTTGCAGGGCCCATTTTGTATCCCTATTTTTGTTTCAGGGGATTGCAGGGATGGAGGGTGGGTAGGGCCTCTAGGCTCTTGAGGCCAAGGAACAGCTACCAGTCAGACTGCTTCCTGGCCACCCTACAGGGCAGAGAGCTCAGCTAAGGGCGTCCACTCCTTCTACAACAACATCAGCGGGCTGACTGACTTTGGTGAGGTGAGGACCCTGGTTCACACTCTACCCCAAACAAATGTGCACACCCCAGCTGCTTACAAATAAATGTATACACATGTGCACCCCTAATACCCTTCTCCCAACATGTCCCTGCAGAAGGTGGTAGCAGAAATGAACCGCCTGGGCATGATGGTAGACTTGTCCCACGTCTCAGATTCTGTGGCACGGCGGGCCCTGGAAGTGTCACAGGCACCTGTGATCTTCTCCCACTCGGCTGCCCGGAGTGTGTGCAACAGTGCTCGGAATGTTCCTGATGACATCCTGCAGCTTCTGGTGAGAAACTGCGCAGCCCAGGAACCTAAAGCAAGAGGTTCAAACCAGGAGCCCTTAGGCCAAGCACGGTGGCTCATACCTGTAATCCCAGCAGTTTGGGAGGCTGAGGTGGGCTGATCACTTGAGGTCAGGAGTTCAAGACCAGCCTGGCCAACATGGGGAAACCCCGTCTCTACTAAAAATACAAAATTTATCCGGGTATGGTGGCATATTCCTGTAATCCCAGCTACTTGGGAGGCTGAGACAGGAGAATCTCTGGAACTCGGGAGGTGGAGGTTGCAGTGAGCCAAGATCGTGCCACAGCACCCCAGCCTGGGTGACAGAGTGAGACCCTGCCACAGAAAACAAAAACAAAAAATAGGAGCCCTCGAACCTGAGGCCCTGCTCCCTCCACTTCCTCCAACTTCAGGCTGAACATCTTTTGCCCCACAACCCCACAGTCCACAGCCAGGAATGGGGGGGTTCTAGATGGTAAATATGTATATTCCTCTACTCCTCAAAGCAAGTACCAAGACACCTATGCCAGACCAGGGCCTAGACTCCTCCATTCACACAAAACCAGAGAGGTGAAGTTTCCTCTGACTCCTGAAGCCAGAGCTGAACACCCTCTCCAGGGATCCAGAGGGTGGCAGGGCAGGAATGCAGTTTGCTGAGGGGCCAGGCTGAGTGTCCACTTGCCCGCCCCTGCAGAAGAAGAACGGTGGCGTCGTGATGGTGTCTTTGTCCATGGGAGTAATACAGTGCAACCCATCAGCCAATGTGTCCACTGTGGCAGGTAACCCCCTCTCCCGGGCTCTCTGAACAGTTCTGATTTGCACCTGAAGACTTGGGAGGGCCCCAGGACTGTCCCAGTGGTTTCACTGAAAAAAATGCAATGATGGACAGTACACAGCACGTTGGTCACATGGAGGTGCAGCCACAGAGTCGGTGCTGCGGTCCTAATGGGTATAAGGGAGGAAGCCACACATAGAACCTGAGTGCTAACTATCTGCGCCTCTGCGGGGGATCCCCAAAGCACCCTTCCTCAGCCTCTGGCCAAGAGACTAGAAGGCCCCTTAGGTCTCTGGGGTCTTTGTCAGTTGTACTCTTTGTCCCTCTGTCATCTCCCACAACCATAGAAAAGAGTTCCTACCAGGTTCTCAAAGAGACTAGAGGCAGGTTTAATCCTAGGTGGGAAATGGCCCAGACAGGTGGCTCTGTGGATCCACTCCAAACCTGAAATCCAGGCCAGAACCAGCTGAATCCATTCAGGTCAAACCTCAGGGTTCTCAGGTTGCCAAGCTATGTGGCAGGCCATGAAGGAATCAGCCTGCCTGGCCCACAGGCTGCAAGAAGGAGACTCAGTGCCATCCAGCCCCAGTGGCACCCCTACCCTGGAAGCCCTACACAGCCGACTCTCCACCTGCCCCCTCCCCAGATCACTTCGACCACATCAAGGCAGTCATCGGATCCAAGTTCATCGGGATTGGCGGAGATTATGATGGGGCTGGCAAGTGAGTGCTTCCCTGTGGCTTGTCTTGGGCTAGCTATACAGCAATGGGGCCTTCATGGTCACCATAGTCATCATGTCCTTTAGGCCTTGACCACACTCCCGGGATCAGTTCCCTGGGCTCTCCTGTTTGTCTTCATCCCAGTGACCCCACTCTAGGACATTATACTTGGCCAAACCACCAGACAGAGCTCATCTGCCCAGCGCTGCATGTACCCCCAGGCCCAGTAGACCCACTCTCTCTGAGCAGACCATCAGCAAGGTCTGGTGTGAGCTGATCATCTTCTCCGCCCTGTGCACAGTGGCCACGTTTGCAACTACTGTTTTCTGAAGAAGCTCTTCCTCTCCTTCTCCTTCTCTTCTTCCTCCCCCTTCTTCTTCTTTGTCTCCTCCTCCTCCTTCTTTCTTCTTCTCCTTTTCCTTTTTCTTTCTTCCTTTTCTTCTTCTTCTTCTTCTCAGGGTCTTGCTTTGTCGGCCAGGCTTGGGTGCAGTGGCGCAATCTTGGCTCACTGTAGCCTTGACTTTCTGGGCTCAAGTGATCCTGCCATCTCAGCCTGCAAGTAGCTGGGGCTACAGGCATGTGCCATCATGCCCAGATAATTTTATTTTTTGCAGAGATGGGGTCTCATTATGTTGCCCAGGCTGGTCTTGAACTCCTGGACTCAAGTGATTCTCCTGCCTTGGCCTCCTGAAGTGTGGGATTACAGGCCTGAGTTACCTCACCGGGCCTTTTTTTCTTCTTTTCTTTTCTTTTTTGGAGACAGAGTCTCACTCTGTTGCTCAGCCTGGAGTGCAGTGGTGCAATCTCGGCTCACTGCAACCTCTGCTTCCTGAGTTCAAACGATTTTCCTGCCTCAGCTTCCCAAGTAGCTGGGATTACAGGTGTGTGCCATGATGCCCAGCTAATTTTCTTTCTTTCTTTTTTCTATTTTTAGTAGAGATTGGGTTTCACCATGTTGGCCAGGCTGGTCTCAAACTCCTGACCTCAAGTGATCCGCCCACCTTGGCCTCCCAAAGTGCTGGGATTACAGGTGTGAGCCACCACACCTGGCCATTTTCTTCTTTTTAACTCTGGTTGGTAGGGGGGATATTTGCATTCAGTAAAAGGCATAGATCTTAATAGTATGATTCAGTAAGTTTTGATAAATATTCAAGGAGGTTGAGGCCTCCTTCTAAAGGATGAAGAGCAGAGGAGAATTACCTACTCTCTCTAAGTCTCCACTTCCCATACCTGACCAGGGCTGGGGTTTCATAGACCCTGGACTGTGGTTCTGAGTCATGATCAGGGAATCAGGTCTGAAACCCACTGGCTGGTGGCCACACAGATTCCCTCAGGGGCTGGAAGACGTGTCCACATACCCGGTCCTGATAGAGGAGCTGCTGAGTCGTGGCTGGAGTGAGGAAGAGCTTCAGGGTGTCCTTCGCGGAAACCTGCTGCGGGTCTTCAGACAAGTGGAAAAGGTATTCTGGGCTGGGCAAGAGAGTAGCCGAGGGGTCTGAGCAGGTGTGTCGAGGAGAGCTGTGGAAGCTGAGCACCGACTGCCACCTCTAGGTACAGGAAGAAAACAAATGGCAAAGTCCCTTGGAGGACAAGTTCCCGGATGAGCAGCTGAGCAGTTCCTGCCACTCCGACCTCTCACGTCTGCGTCAGAGACAGAGTCTGACTTCAGGCCAGAAACTCGCTGAGATTCCCATACACTGGACACCCAAGTTATCAGCCAAGTGGTCACTCTCAGAGTCCTCCCCCTACATGGCCCCAGTCCTCGCAGTTGTGGCCACCTTCCCGGTCCTTATTCTGTGGCTCTGATGACCCAGTTAGTCCTGCCAGATGTCACTGTAGGAAGCCACAGACACCCCACAAAGTTCCCCTGTTGTGCAGGCACAAATATTTCCTGAAAATAAATGTTTTGGACATAGAACCAGACCTGAGTTTCCTTCTCTGCAGTGGGGACTGGTGGCATCATCTCCCAATGCTGGTGGTTGATGAAGGATCCTTCATTTCAGCCACCAGTTGTTCAAGGAAAGACTGTTGACAGGAGCCCGAGGTGACCCAGGTGGTTGGGCTCAGCACTGGACGAAAACAGTGGTGGATCCGGTGGCAGGAGGTGGGCCCTATTCTGTGTTCCCTCTGAGTAGCTCATCTCTTTTTTTTAATTTTTATTTATTTATTTATTT
This sequence comes from Symphalangus syndactylus, assembly GCF_028878055.3. Lineage (NCBI taxonomy): Eukaryota > Metazoa > Chordata > Mammalia > Primates > Hylobatidae > Symphalangus > Symphalangus syndactylus. Next base: position 25,715,950 of record NC_072433.2, read on the forward strand.
ATTTATTTACTTTTGAGGCAGAGTCTCACTTTGTCACCCAGGCTGGAGTACAGTGGCACAATCATAGCTCACTGCAGCTTTGAACTCTAGGGCTCAAATGATCCTTCTGCTTCAGCCTCTCAGGTAGCTGGGACTATAGGCGTGCGCCACCACACTCAGCTAATTTAATTTCATTTTTATTTTCACTTTCTTGATTTTTTTTTTGAGAGAGTGTCTCGGTCTGTCGCCCAGGCTGGAGTGCAGTGGCACAATCTCGGCTCACTGCAAGCTCCGCCTCCCGGGTTCAAGCAATTCTCCTGTCTCAGCCTCCCGAGCAGCTAGGACTAGAGGCACCCGCCACCATGCCCAGCTAATTTTTGTATTTTTAGTAGAGATGGGGTTTCACCTTGTTGGTGAGGCTGGTCTTGAACTCCTGACCTCAGGCGATTCACCCGCCTAGGCCTCCCAAAGTGCTGGGGGATTACAGGTGTGAGCCACCGGGCCTGGCTTTTTTTTTTTTTTTGAGATGGAGTCTCGCTCTGTTGCCCAGGCTGGAATGCAGCGGTGTGATCTCAGCTCACTGCAACCTCAGCCTCCCGATTTCAAGCGATTCTCCAGCCTCAGCATCCTGAACAGCTGGGACTACAGGCACACACCACCATGCCCAGCTGATTTCTTTTTTCAGTAGAGAAGGAGTTTCACCATATTGGCCAGGCTGGTCTCGAACTCCTGACCTCATGATCCACCCACCTCGGCCTCCCAAAGTGTTGGGATTACAGGCCTGAGCCACCGCATCCGGCCAGCTTTCTTTTTTCATTACTTCACTTAGAAGGAGGATTTTTAATTTTTTTATAGAGACAGGGAGCTCCCTATGTTGCCCAGGCTGGTCTCGAACTCCTGGACTCAAGCAATCCTCCCACCTTGGCCTCTCAAAGTGCTAGGATTACAGGAGTAAGCCACTGTGCCCAGATGGAGTAGGGTAACTTTGATTTACCTAGCCAACCATAAGCAAACATTTTAAACTGTGCTTATGTATTATTTTGATAATATATAAAAAATTAATTGTAACTTCATGCCCTCTCCTTTCACATGTCTAATGTAGGAAATAGGGAGTCCTCTGAACCTCTTCCAGTTCTGGGGGCTGCCCATTAAAATAATACTTTTTTTTTTTCCTAAGACAGGGTCTCTGTCACCGCTGGAGTGCTGTGGCGCAATCATGCCTCACTGCAGCTTCAACCCCCTGGGCTCAAGTGATCTACCCCGCTGTGTTTCCTGAGTAGCTGGGACCATAAGTGCGCACCACCATGTCCAGCTAATTTTTGTATTTTTTGTAGATATGAGGTTTCACCATGTTGCCCAGGCTGGTCTCAAACTGCCAGACTCAAGTGATCCACCCACCTTGCCCTCCCAAAGTGCTGGGATTACAGGTGTGAGCCACTATGCCCGTCAAAACAATTTAAAATAGGCTGAGAGCAGTGACTCACACCTGTAATCCCAGAACTTTGGGAGGCTGAGGTGGATGGATCACAAGGTCAGAAGATCGAGACCATCCTGGCTAGCACAGTGAAACCTCATCTCTACTAAAGACGCAAAAAATTAGCTGGCCGTGGTGTCACGCACCTGTAGTCCCAGCTACTTGGGAGACTGAGGCAGGAGAATCGCTTGAACCCAGGAAGCAAAGGTTGCAGTGAGCTGAGATCATGCCACTGCACTCCAGCCTGGGTGACAGAGTGAGACTCCATCTCAAAAACAAAACAAAACAAAAACCAAAAACAACAACAAAACTAAGCTAAGATAATAATAATAATATAGGAAACAGGTGCACATGCAATGCTTCTGCACTTTTCTTAAACTATTAGCAAAGTTGCCATTCTCCATGTTGTTCCAAGTCACTTAAATAAAGACCTTCAGGGCAGGCCGGGGAGGTTTATGGGAGACCAAAATAAACATGACCTTTCTCTGCCCTTCCTGAGAGAACCAAAGCTAGAAGCAGCTGGGTCACATTCTGCCATTAACCCCCAGGCATGAGGAGGAGCAGACAGCAACCAACAAGGGGAAGTGGTCACCAGAGGCCAAGGCCCTTCTTGAGGTGGCCAGAAGGGGGTGCCCACTTATCAGGGAGCCCAGGTGAAAAAACAGGAGACAGAAACAGATGCAGAGGGAGGATAATTTAGATTCGGTCTGCGTCATTGGCCTTTCTCAGCAGCATCTGGCCCAGGAGGTTCAGATGCTACCCAGATTCAGGGTTTTGTTATTTGTTTTTTGTTTTGAGACAGAATTTCCTCTTGTTGCCCAGGCTGGAATGCAGTGGCGCAATCTCGACTCACTGCAACCTCCGCCTCCCAGGTTCAAGTGGTTTTCCTGCCTCAGCCTCCCAAGTACCTGGGATTACAGGCACCTGCCACCAGGACCGGCTAATTTTTTTTGTACTTTTAGTAGAGATGGGGTTTCACTATGTCGGCCAGGCTGGTCTCTAACTCCTGACCTCAGGCGATCCACCCAACTTGGCCTCCCAAAGTGATGGGAATACAGGCGTCAGCCACCACGCCCAGCCTTTATTTTATTTTTGTTTTTTGAGACAGGGTCTTACTCTCATTGCCCAGGCTGGAGTGCAGTGGCACGATCTCAGCTCACTGCAGCCTCAACTTCCTGGCCTTAAGTGATGCTCCTACCTCAGCCTCTGGAGTAGCTGGAACCTCCAGTGTGCACCACCACGCCTGGCTAATATTTTGTATTTTTAATAAAGACAGGATTTCACCATGTTGCCTAGGCTGGTCTCAAACTCCTGGACTCAAGCAATCTGCCTGCCTTGGCTTCCCAAAGTGCTGGGATTATAGACATGAGCCACTGCGCTGACCCAGATGCAATTTTTGTTTGTTTTGAGAGGGAGTCTCGCTCTGTCGCCCAGGCTGGAGTGCAATGGCGCGATCTCGGCTCACTGCAACCTCCGCCTCCGAGGTTCAAGTGATTCTCCTGCCTCAGCCTCTTGAGTAGCTGGGATTACAGGCACACACCACCATGCCCGGTTAATTTTTTTATTTTTAGTAGAGATGGGGTTTCACTGTGTTGGCCAAGCTGGTCTCAAACTCCTAGACTCAAGCAAACTGCCCGCCTCAGCCTCCCAAAGAGTTAGGATTACAGGCACAAGCCACCGCACCCGGCCCCAGATGCAGTTTTGAGATCCATTTCCCCTGCACCAGGGTTTTTTCAACAGGAAATGATGAGGAGCTGCTGGAATCTGCCTTGTGTTGTCTTGAAGGAGGATTTCTGCCCCACGTGAAATGTGTCAGACCAAGCCCGTCATGCTCTCAGGACCAAGAGCCCTAGTCTGATCTTGTCCCACAACTCCATGCGTTAGAGAATCCACCTGTGCCTCCTCCACAACAGTTGTTGTAATGCCCAAACTAGACCTCTGCTGGACTGTTAAGCCAACCCTGGATCCCTTCTCCACTCCTCCATGCCTGATCCAGACCGTTGAAGCAAGGTTCAGCTAATGCTGTGGTGCCTCCACCAACCCACTATGACCCTGATTAGCCCTCACCAGCACTACCCATGATTTCCCTTACCCAGTATCACCATAATAGAGAAAGAAATGAGATGCAAACTGATCAGGGCGTAGGTAGATCTCTTCCCGAGGGCCACTATTAACATCTGATGTATAGACTCTTCTAGGGTCTTTACGTGTCCAGAATTGGTGGGTTCTTAGTCTCACTGACTTCAAGAATGAAGCCGCAGACCCTCGCAGTGAGTGTTACAGTTCTTAAAGGCAGCGTGTCTGGAGTTTGTACCTTCTGATGTTCGGATGTATTCGGAGTTTCTTCCTTCTGGTAGGTTCTTGGTCACGCTGGCTCAGGAGTGAAAGCTGCAGACCTTCCCGGTGAGAGTTATAGCTCTTAAGGTGGCGAGTCTGGAGTTGTTTGTTCCTCCCGTGGGTTGGTGGTCTGGCTAGCTTCAGGAGTGAACAGTATGGACCCAAACAGTGAGCAGCAGCAAGATTTATTGCAAAGAGCGAAACAACAAAGCTACCATAGTGTGGAAAGGAACCCGAGCGTGTTGCCACTGCTGCGTCGGGCGGCCTGCTTTTATTCTCTTATCTGGCCCCACCTGCATCCTGCTGATTGGTCCATTTTACAGAGAGCCGATTGGTCTGTTTTACAGAGAGCTGATTGGTCCGTTTTGACAGGGTGCTGATTGGTGCGTTTACAATCTCTGAGCTAGACTCAAAAGTTCTCCATGTCCCCACTAGATTAACTAGATACAGAGTGTCCACACAAAAGTTCTCCACGTCCCCACTAGATTAGTTAGACACAGAGTGTTGATTGGTGCATTCACAAACCCTGAGCTGGACACAGGGTGCTGATTGGTGTGTTTACAAACCTTGAGCTAGATACAGAGTGCTGATTGGTGTACTTACAATTCTGTATTTACAATTCCTTAGCTAGACATAAAGGTTCTCAAAGTCCCTACCAGATTAACTAGATACAGAGTGCCGATTGGTGCATTCACAAACCCTGAGCTAGACACAGGGGGCTGATTGGTGTGTTTACAAACCGTGAGCTAGATACAGAGTGCTGCTTGGTGTATTTACAATCCCTTAGCTAGACATAAAGGTTCTCAAAGTCCCCACCATATTAACTAGATACAGAGTGCCGATTGGTATGTTTACAAATCTTGAGCTAGACACAGAGTGCTGATTGGTGTATTTACAATCCCTTAGCTAGACATAAAGGTTCTCAAAGTCCCCACCAGATTAACTAGATACAGAGCGTTGATTGGTGCATTCACAAACCCTGAGCTAGACACAGGGTGCTGATTGGTGTGTTTACAAACCTTGAGCTAGATACAGAGCGCTGATTGGTGTATTTACAATCCCTTAGCCAGACAAAAAGATTCTCCAAGTCCCCACCAGACTCAGGAGCCCAGCTGGCTTCACCCACTGGATCCCGCAGCAGGCCAAAGATGGAGCTGCCTTCCAGTCCCACGCTGTGTGCCCGCACTCCTCAGCCCTTGGGCAGTCGATGGGACTGGGTGACGAGGGGCAGGGGGCAGCGCTCGTCGGGGAGGCTCGCGCTGCGCAGGAGCCCATGGCGGCGGGGAGGCTCAGGCATGGCGGGCTGCAGGTCCTGAGCCCTGCCCCGCGGGGAGGCAGCTAAGGACCGGTGAGAAGTCCAGCACAGTAGCTGCTGGCCCAGGTGCTAAGCCCCTCACTGTCGGGGGCCGGTGGGGCCGGCTGGCCGCTCTGAGTGCAGGGCCTGCCGAGCCCCCGCCCACCCGGAACTCACGCTGGCTCGCAAGCGCCGCGCGCAGCCCGGGTTCCCGCCTGCGCCTCTCCCTCCACACCTACCCGCAAGCTGAGGGAGCCGGTTCCAGCCTTGCCAGCCCAGAAAGGGGCTCCCACAGTGTAGCGGCGGGCTGAAGGGCTCCTCAAGTGTGGCCAGAGTGGGTGCCACGGCCGAGAAGGTGTGGAGAGCGAGCGAGGGCTGTGAGGGCTACCAGCACGCTGTCACTTCTCATTTTTGTGTCTGTGTATTAATATATATATAGAAAAAAATATTCGGCCGGGCGCAGTGGCTCACGCCTGTAATCCCAGCATTTTGGGAGGCCAAGGCGGGCGGATCACGACGTCAGGAGATCGAGACCATCCTGCCTAACACGGTGAAACCCGGTTTCTACTAAAAATACAAAAAATTAGCCGGGCGTGGTGGCAGGCGCCTGTAGTCCCAGCTACTCAGGGGGCTGAGGCAGGAGAATGGCATGAACCTGGGAGGCGGAGCTTGCAGTGAGCCAAGATGGAGCCACTGCACTCCAGCCTGGGCGACACAGCGAGATTTTGTCTCAAAAAAAAAAAAAAGACCACGTCTCTAAAAAAGAAATAAGGCCGGACATGGTGGCTCATGCCTGTAATCCTAGCACTTTGGGAGAGCTAGGTGGGCAGATCGCTTGAGCTCAGAAGTTCAAGACCAGTCTGGGCAACATGGTAAAACCCTGTCTCTAAAAAAAAAAAATGCAAATATACAAAAACTAGCTGGGCATGGTGTTGCATGCCTCCCAGCTACATAGGGAGCTGAGGCAGGAGGATCACTTTTACCTGGGAGGTCGAGGCTACAGTGAGCTGAGATGGTGCCACTGCACTCCAGTGAGACACTGTCTCAAAAAAATTTTTTTAATAAAATAGAAAATAACAATTTGCCATGCATGGTGGCACTGCACCTATAGTCTCAGCTACTTGGGAGGTGGAGGAAGGAGGATCACTAGAGCTCAGAAGTTCAAGGCTGCAGCAAGCTATGATCACCCCACTGCAACTCCAGCCTGGGTGACAGATACTCTGTCTCTTGGAGAAGGAAAAAAGCTAAAATAATGATCCCCAACAAAAATTGTTCTTAAATTTCATTTTCGGGGCTGGGCACAGTGGCTCACGCCTGTAATCCCAGCACTTTGGGAGGTCGAGGCAGGCGGATCACCTGAGGTCAGGAGTTCAAGACCAGCCTGGCCAACATGGTGAAACCCCATTTCTACTGAAAATACAAAAATTAGCTGGGCATGGTGGCGGGCACCTGTAATCCCAGCTACTCGGGAGGCTGAGGCAGGAAAATGGCTTGAACCCGGGAGGTGGAGGTTGCAGTGAGCCGAGACTGCACCACTGTACTCCAGCCTGGGCGACAAGACCTAAACTCCGTCTCAAAACTGAAATGAGTGAAATGAAATGAAATGATGGAAAGAAAGAAAAGAAAGAGAAAGAGAGAGACAGAAAGAAAAGAAAGAGAGAAAGAGAAAGAAGGAAGGAAAGAAAGAAAGAGAGAGAGAGAGAGGCCGGGCGCGGTGGCTCACGCTTGTAATCCCAGCACTTTGGGAGGCCGAGGCGGGCGGATCACGAGGTCAGGAGATCAAGACCATGGTGAAACCCCGTCTCTACTAAAAATACAAAAAATTAGCCGGGCATGGTGGCCGGCGCCTGTAGTCCCAGCTACTCGGAGAGGCTGAGGCAGGAGAATGGCCTGAACCCAGGAGGCGGAGCTTGCAGTGAGCTGAGATTGTGCCACTGCACTCCAGCCTGGGCGACAGAGCGAGACTCCGTCTCAAAAAAAAAAAAAGACGGCCGGGCGCGGTGGCTCAAGCCTGTAATCCCAGCACTTTGGGAGGCTGAGGCGGGCGGATCACGAGGTCAGGAGATCGAGACCATCCTGGCTAACACAGTGAAACCCCATCTCTACTAAAAATACAAAAAAAAATTAGCCGGACGTGTTGGCGGGCGCCTGTAGTCCCAGCTACTCGGGAGGCTGAGGCAGGAGAATGGCATGAACCCGGGAGGCGGAGCTTGCAGTGAGCCGAGATCGCGCCATTGCACTCCCGCCTGGGAGACAGAGCAAGACTCCGTCTCAAAAAAAAAAAAAAAAAAAAAAAAAAAGACAGAGAGAGAGAAAGAAAGAAAAAAAAATGAAATACCTATAGAGAATCTTTCTCTGTCCATCAAACCAGACAGACCGAATTAACTCTTCTGAGTCGCAGCTTAGAATGTTTGACCTGCCTAAGAACTGGGCACAAGCTGGCAGCTAACCCCCACGTGGGCCTGGGTAGGACGTGAGATCAGGAAGATCCCTGGGCCCCTACTAGTTCCCTGCCTGGCCTCCTCCCCCGCTCGTCTGGGGGTCTACGGAGCCAGCGCTGGGGGTGGAAGGGCGAGCAGTCCTCGACGCTGCAGCGGCGGTTCCGGCCCATGGGGGCGCTCTCCTACTTGGGGGCGGAAAAGCCGTGGCGCCCCCTTGTGTGGCGCGTCGGTCGCAGAGTTGCGTGACTTCAACCCCCTCTTCGCGAGGCTGGGTCGTCATGGTCCGGACCCCATTGTCGGCCTCTGCCCGTCGCCTACTCCTCCCAGGCTCCCGCGGCCGACCCCCGCGCAACATGCAGCCCACGGGCCGCGAGGGTTCCCGCGCGCTCAGCCGGCGGCATCTGCGGTGTCTGCTGCTCCTGCTACTGCTGCTGCTGCTGCGGCAGCCCGTAACCCGCGCGGAGACTACGCCGGGCGCCCCCAGAGCCCTCTCCACGCTGGGCTCCCCCAGCCTCTTCACCACGCCGGGCGTCCCCAGCGCCCTCTCTATGCCAGGCCTCACTACGCCAGGCACCCCCAAAACCCTGGACCTTCGGGGTCGCGCGCAGGCCCTGATGCGGAATTTCCCGCTCGTGGACGGGTATGTAGGTGCAGCGTTTGTGCAATGCGGGGTGAGCACACCCTTGGGCAGGAGAGGAGGTTCTGAGCATGCAGGGCTATCAAGGAGGCTCCCTCACACCACCCCTGGATGCCCTCTCTCCATCACCCATGGGTGCCCTTCCCCGCATTACTCCATTCCTGGTGGAACATAACTCCCTCCCTCCAACCCGATCTCAGGAGGTCTCTATATGGTCTGTGTGAGGAGGTGCCTGGTGGGGTGAAGGAGGGTAGACCCAAGCACCTAATATATCCTGACTGATCTGGAGGCCATGTTTCCATCTGACCTTCACGCCCCCAGCCACAATGACCTGCCCCAGGTCCTGAGACAGCGTTACAAGAATGTGCTTCAGGATGTTAACCTGCGAAATTTCAGCCACGGACAGACCAGCCTGGATAGGCTTAGAGACGGCCTCGTGGGTGCCCAGGTACCACAGGGACACAGGGTGCCACAGCATGGCTGCTGGGGGATGTTGGGGTCACAGAAACCTGAGTCGGCCAGCCTCTGGGTGACTAAATACAATGGGGCATGCAGTGTGCCATCATGTGACTTCTAAGGAGAGTGGGGCCTTGGAGGCCAAGACAGGCTAGCTGCATGTATGCCCAAGTTCTGTGGAAACACGCAGAAAATGACCAGAAAATCCCTAGTGAGTGTGGGGACTGCTGTAACCACAGAGGACATAGTGGATTGGCCTTGGGGCATTCACATAGCCATGGACTAACAGCAGGTTTTTGCTTGTTTGTTCGTTTGCGTTTTTGAGACAGTGTCTCCTTCTGTCTCCCAGGCTGGAGTAAAGTGGCACGATCTCAGTTCACTGCAACCTCCGCTTCCCGGGTTCAAGCAATTCTCCCTGCCTCAGCCTCCTGAGTAGCTGGGATTACAGGCACTCACCACCACACCCTGCTAATTTTTGTAGTTTTAGTAGAGACAGGGTTTTACCATGCTGGCCAGGGTGGTCTCGAACTCCTGACCTCACGTGATCCACCCTCCTCGGCCTCCCACAATGTGGGGATTACAGGCATGAGCCACTTGGCCTGGCCGTAACAGTAATTTATGATGTGTCGTGAGTCCATCATTTGACTGCTGGCAGCAAACAGTCATCAAGGAACCAGGCCGGTGGTTCACATCTGTAATGCCAACACTTTGGGAGGCTGGGGCAGGAGGATCGTTTGAGCCTGAGGGGTCAAGGCTGCAGTGAGCCGTGATCACACCACTGCACTCTAGCCTGGGTGACAGAGCAAGACCCTGTCTCAAATTTTAAAATAAAAATAAAAAATCATTTTTAAAAAAAGTCATCAATTGGGCCGGGCGCGGTGGCTCACGCTTGTAATCCCAGCACTTTGGGAGGCCGAGGCGGGCGGATCACGAGGTCAGGAGATCGAGACCACGGTGAAACCCCGTCTCTACTAAAAATACAAAAAATTAGCCGGGCGTGGTGGCGGGCGCCTGTAGTCCCAGCTACTCGGAGAGGCTGAGGCAGGAGAATGGCGTGAACCCGGGAGGCGGAGCTTGCAGTGAGCCGAGATTGCGCCACTGCACTCCAGCCTGGGCGACAGAGTGAGACTCCGTCTCAAAAAAAAAAAAAAAAAAAAAAAAAAGTCATCAAGGTACCATGGGGGGCCACTGACCCAAATGGGTGTTATGGGGTCTGAGGCAGGAGTGGCAGGCCTAGGGGGTTGAAGACCACCCTGGCCTCATTCTGCACCCCTTGACCTACCCTCAGTTCTGGTCAGCCTCCGTCTCATGCCAGTCCCAGGACCTGACTGCTGTGCGCTTCGCCCTGGAGCAGATTGACCTCATTCGCCGCATGTGTGACTCCTACTCTGAACTCGAGCTTGTGACCTCAGCTGAAGGTGGGCCAGCAGATGAGAGGTAGTCAGAATGTCACTCTGGAGGTCCTGTTCCTGGGATCTAACCACTTGACTCTCTACCTCCTTCTAGGTCTGAACAGCTCTCAAAAGCTGGCCTGCCTCATTGGCGTGGAGGGTGGTCACTCACTGGACAGCAGCCTCTCTGTGCTGCGCAGTTTCTATATGCTGGGAGTGCGCTACCTGACACTCACCTTCACCTGCAATACACCATGGTGAGCATAGCACCTGGCCAGGATGCTAGATGGCATGGTGTGGAAACTGCCCCATTCCTGGCATGGGTGTGACCAAGCCGTTGAGGATGAAGGGGTCCGCAGAGGGAGGCTGGACACCCAGCGGGTCCCTCACAATCCCAGAAAGCAGCTGCTTCTGCACCTGTTCTGGAAGCGGGATGGATGGATAGAGCCAGGGCCCCCAGGCTGTGATGGCCCAAGGTGTGATCACCCCCAGGCTGTGATGGCCCAAGGTGTGATCAGCTAAATTGCCCTTCCCTGGCTGTCATGCAGGGCAGAGAGTTCCACCAAGTTCAGGCACCACATGTACACCAACATCAGCGGATTGACAAGCTTTGGTGAGGTGAGGACTCCTGTTTTGTACCCCAACCCACCTGCTCCCTACGGATATGTGTGTACACCTTTGCACCCCAACACCCTCCCCCACAAAAAAACCTAATTGTTTCTGCAGAAAGTAGTAGAGGAGTTGAACCGCCTGGGCATGATGATAGATTTGTCCTATGCATCGGACACCTTGATGAGAAGGGTTCTGGAAGTGTCTCAGGCTCCTGTGATCTTCTCCCACTCAGCTGCCAGAGCTGTGTGTGACAATTTGTTGAATGTTCCCGATGACATCCTGCAGCTTCTGGTGAGTGGCCATCTCAGCTCTCAAACCCAGGGCTAGGCATGTGTTATCCAAAGGTTCTTGACCCTGAGCACAAAGCCACCAGCCTGGGTTTCACACACCCTTGGACCAAAGGCTGGTTAATCCTCCTCCATCCCTGAAACTCAAGGCCAAGTCATTTCCACCCAGGGAGCCACAAACCCAGAGAGGTGAAGCCTCTTCCAACCCCTGAAGCCAGGACGGAGCACAGTCCTACCAGGGCCCCCACAGCACAGGAGGCATGCTCTCAGGCCAGAAGGGCTGAGACGAGTGTCCCTTTATCCCTCTAGAAGAAGAATGGTGGCATCGTGATGGTGACACTGTCCATGGGGGTGCTGCAGTGCAACCTGCTTGCTAACGTGTCCACTGTGGCAGGTGAGTCCCACCTCAGCTTTGTGCAGTGCTGGCTTGGGCTGTGGCTGCCAGGGCCCTCAGGACAACTCTAGCAGTCTAGTGCACCTGTTGGGCAATGGGCAGACCTCCCAACGACCCAGAGGCAGCAGAGAGAGACAGCTCTTCAGTGCCACCCAGATCTGGAGCCACAGAGTCGGTGCTGATGTGTTTGATGCTTCCTGGTTTTGCTCCCAATCCTTGAACTTCTCTCATTCCCCACATCTCTGGGCAGGACAGGCTCAGCCCGCACCTCTCAGCCGCGGGCTGAGGACAGGCTCAGCCGCATCTCTCAAGGAACCCAGAGGCAGGGTGGCTCCTGGGCAGGAAAAGGCCCAAAGGGTGGCTCCAAGGTCCACTCTAGGTCCAGTGACCAGCCTGTAGCCACTTCAGGACTCATGACTGGCCATGAGCTAGCTCTGTGGAGCCAACTGCCACAGCCTGGAGTGCTGGGGACAGGGCTGGTGCCAGGGTCTAACTCCAGCCTAGTGCTGCCCACCCTCACCTCCACCCTAGATCACTTTGACCACATCAGGGCAGTCATTGGATCTGAGTTCATCGGGATTGGTGGAAATTATGACGGGACTGGCCGGTGAGTGCTTCCCTGAGGTTTCTCTTAGGCTGGGGTGCAGCAGGGAGTCCTTTAGTCTTCATTCCCATCCTGACGTCCTCCCATCCAGGCCTCAGCCACAGGCTCTGGTCTCCTAGCCCACCTGACACTCCCCACTCTCAGGGCCTGTTTCCTAATTTCTCCCTGTCCCTTCAGTGGCCCAGTGGCCCCACTCCAAGTTATCATACTTGCTAAATACTCCCCTCCCCAGGCAGGGCTCATCTGTCCAAGATATGCTCCACTCCCAGCCTAGCAGACCTGCTGTGGGCTGACCATCTGTTCAGCAGGTGAAGGTTACAGAAGCCCAGTCCTCCAGGAGCCTCCAAGGTTGCATTCACTAGCCTGAAGAACTTGGCCTTCAGTTTCCCCTGTGTGACTAGGGCTGGTGGACAGCGGGCCCTAACCCAGGATCAGGGCTAAGGTCCCACAGCTGGCTGGTGGGTGGCCACACAGGTTCCCTCAGGGGCTGGAGGACGTGTCCACATACCCAGTCCTGATAGAGGAGTTGCTGAGTCGTAGCTGGAGTGAGGAAGAGCTTCAAGGTGTCCTTCGTGGAAACCTGCTGCGGGTCTTCAGACAAGTGGAAAAGGTAAGCTGGGCTGGTGGACAGGATGGTTCAGTGGTTTGAGAAGGGGAAGGGATTGCCGTGGGAGCCTCTGACTGCGGACTTCCTACCCCAGGTGAGAGAGGAGAGCAGGGCGCAGAGCCCCGTGGAGGCTGAGTTTCCATATGAGCAACTGAGCACATCCTGCCACTCCCACCTCGTGCCTCGGAATGGACACCAGGCTACACATCTGGAGGTGACCAAGCAGCCAACCAATCGGGTCCCCTGGAGGTCCTCAAATGCCTCCCCATACCTTGTTCCAGGCCTTGTGGCTGCTGCCACCTTCCCAACCTTCACCCAGTGGCTCTGCTGACACGATCGGTCCCCGCAGAGGTCACTGTGGCAAAGCCTCACAAAGCCAAGCCCCCCCTCCTAGTTCATTCACAAGCATATGCTGAGAATAAACATTTTACACATGGAGCCAGGTGCACGTGTCTTTCCTTCTTTTTTTTTTTTTTTTTTTTTTTTTGAGACGGAGTCTTGCTCTGTCACCCAGGCTGGAGTGCAGTGGCGTGATCTCGGCTCACTGCAAGCTCCGCCTCCCGGGTTCACGCCATTCTCCTGCCTCAGCCTCTCCGAGTAGCTGGGACTACAGGCACCCGCCACCACGCCCGGCTAATTTTTTGTATTTTTGGTAGAGACGGGGTTTCACCGTGGTCTCGATCTCCTGACCTCGTGATCCGCCCGCCTTGGCCTCCCAAAGTGCTGGGATTACAAGCGTGAGCCACCGCGCCCGGCCGTCTTTCCTTCTACCTAGCAGGAGTGGGGGCAGGTGGGTTCTTGGTCAGTGAGGAGTCTTGTGGTCTAGCCACAGCTGCTCAAGGTGGGTGGTTCCCACTCACCTCCAGCTTTGGCTATCTCAGGAAGGCCAGAGGCATCTTATGAAATTCTTAAGCTAAAAGCTTGAGCCCACAGAAGTACACAAAAACGTTCAGTTTCAGTCCCTTCGTGGAGTGTGACAGTGGGGTGCTTCCCAGTTTCTCTCCGAAAGGTTAAATTTTTTTTTTTTAGAAGCTGATACTATTTATAGAGTAAATAATAACTCAGCTGGGTACAGTGGCTCACGCCTGTAATCCCAGAACTTTGGGAGGGCGAGGCAGGCAGATCACGAGATCAGGAGATCGAGACCATTCTGGCTAACATGGTGAAACCCCGTCTCTACTAAAAATACGAAAAATTAGCCAGGCATGGTGACACGTGCCTGTAGTCCCAGCTACTCGGGAGGCTGAGGCAGGAGAATCGCTTGAACTCAGGAGGTAGAGGTTGCAGTGAGCACAGCTCGCGCCACTGCACTCCAGCCTGGGCGAAAGAGCGAGACTTCGTTCTCCTCCGTCCCCCCAGAAAAGAATAACTTGTTTGGAATTATCTGGAGAGTACCTTTGTAAAAGATTTCTCAGATTAGGTCCTCTGATTTTTTTAAAAAACTAATTTTTAAATGGGGGGGTGCAGAACCACCAAATCTTAAAAAAAAAATTGAAAAGAAATAAAAGGAGGCCGGGCTCGGTGTCTCACGCCTGTAATCCCAGCACTTTGGGAGGCCGAGGTGGGCAGATCACGAGGTCAGGAGATCGAGACCATCCTGGCTAACACGGTGAAACCCCATCTATACTAAATATACAAAAAAAAATTAGCCGGGCGTGGTGGTGGGCGCCTGTAGTCCCAGCTACTCGGGAGGCTGAGGCGGGAGAATGGCGTGAACTCAGGAAGCGGAGCTTGCAGTGAGCCGAGATTGCGCCACTACACTCCAGCCTGGGAGACAGCGAGACTCCATCTCAAAATAAATAAATAAATAAATAAATAAATAAATAAATAAATAAAAGGAAACTCATTGGGTCTGTATGGTTCACTCGAGTGGCCTCTGTCTTTGGCTACTTTCCTCTCCAGTTGAGCCAGAGCCAGATCTAAGTTCCTTCCATGGGAACTTGGAATTGGGAGAAAGAATGACTCCACTGCCACCTGTGTTACAAACAAGGGTCTATATATGTTTGGGTCTGTTCCATTTATTTGGACTATTTGTTTATCATATCAATACCACACTGTCTTAATTATGGCAACTTTAAAATAAGTTTTGAGGCCGGGCACAGTGGCTCATGCCTGTAATCCCAGCACTTTGGGAGGCCAAGGCAGGTGGATCGCTTCAGGTCAGGAGTTTGAGACCAGCCTGGCCAGCTCAGGAGGTTGAGACGAGAGAATTGCTTGAACCTAGGAGGAGGAGGTTTCAGTGAACCGAGATCACACCACTGTACTCCAGCCTGGGCAACAGAGTGAAACTGTGTCTCATAAAATATAAAATAAGTGGCCAGGTGCAGTGGCTCACACTTGTAATCCCAGCACTTTGGGAGGCTGAGGCGGGTGGATCACGAGGTCAGGAGATTGAGACCATCCTGACTAACACGGTGAAACCATGTCTCTACTAAAAACACAAAAAATTAGCCCAGTGTGGTGGTGAGCGCCTGTAGTCCCAGCTATTCAGGAGGCTGAGGCAGGAGAATTTCCTGAACCTGGGAGGCGGAGCTTGCGGTGAGCCGAGATCGTGCCACTGCATTCAAGCCTGGGCGACAGAGTGAGACTCCGTCTCAAAAATAAATAAAATAAAATAAATAGTTTTGAATTGGGTGCAGAGTGGCTCATGCCTGAAATCCCAGCACTTTGGGAGGCTGAGGCAGGAGGATTGCTTGAACCCAGCATTTCAAGACCAACCTGAGCAATTTAGTGAGACCTCATCTCTGGAAAAAAAAAAAAAAATTTTAATTAGCCAAGTGTGGTGGCCCGTGCCTTTGGTCCCAGCTACTTGGGAGGCTGAGTGGGAGAATCACTTGAGCCTGGGAAGCAGAAGTTGTAGTGAGCTGAGATCACGCTGCTACACTCCAGCCTGGGCAACAAAGTGAGACTCTGTCTCAAAAAAAAAAAGCAAAGAAAACTTTCATATCGTCCGGGTGCGGTGGCTCACGCTTGTAATCCCAGCACTTTGGGAGGCCGAGGCGGGGGGATCACGAGGTCAGGAGATCGAGACCACAGTGAAACCTTGTCTCTACTAAGAATACAAAAAATTAGCCGGGCGTAGTGGCGGGCGCCTGTAGTGCCAGCTACTCGGAGAGGCTGAGGCAGGAGAATGGCGTGGACCCGGGAGGCGGAGCTTGCAGTGAGCCGAGATCGCGCCACTGCACTCCAACCTGGGTGACAGAGCGAGACTTCGTCTCAAAAAAAAATAAAAAAGAAATCTTTCATATCTGATACTGTACTTAGCAGTATCAGTTTATCCTCATTATTTCAGCAATTTGTTTTTATTGAAGTGTAATTCATATGCCATAAAATTAACCATTTTATTTATTTATTTTTTTTTTTTAATTTTTTTTTTTTGAGACGGAGTCTGGCTCTGTCACCCAGGCTGGAGTGCAGTGGCGCGATCTCAGCTCGCTGCAAACTCCGCCTCCCGGGTTCACACCATTCTCCTGCTTCAGCCTCCTGAGTATCTGGGACTACAGACGCCTGCCACCAAGCCCGGCTAATTTTTTGTATTTTTAGTAGACACGGGGTTTCACCGTGTTAGTCAGTATGGTCTCAATCTCCTGACCTCGTGATCCACCCGCCTCGGCCTCCCAAAGTGCTGGGATTACAGGTGTGAGCCACTGCGCCCAGCTAAAATTAACCTTTTTAAAGTAAGCAACTCGGTGGCTTTAGTACATTCACAATGTTGTGCAGCCACCACTTCTATCTAGTTCCAAAACATTTTCATCTTAACAGGAAACCCTACACCCACCCTATACCCATGAAGCAGTTAACCCCCTTATGCATTTTTTTTTTTTTTGAGATGGAGTCTTGCTCTTGTCGCCCAGGCTGGAGTGCAATGGCCGGATCTCAGCTCACTGCAACCTCTGCCTCCCGAGTTCAAGTGATTCTCCTGCCTCAGTCTCCCAAGTAGCTGGGATTACAGGCGCGCACCACCACACCCAGCTAATTTTTGTATTTTTAGTAGAGATGGGGTTTTACCATGTTGACCAGGCTGGTCTCAAACTCCTGACCTCAGGTGATCCACCCCCTTGGCCTCCCAAAGTGCTGGGATTACAGGCATGAGCCACTCCGCCTGGCAGAGACCCTGTCTTTAAAAAAAAAAAAAAGAAAAAGAACAAGCAGAAATGTAAGACCCAGGCATGGTAGTGTTTGCCTGTAGTCCCAGGCACCCACCCTACACCCATTAAGCAGTTAACCACCATATGTTTTTTTCTGTTTTTTGAGACAGAGTTTTGCTCTTGTTGCCCAGGCTGGAGTACAGTGGCATGATCTCAGCTCACTGCAACCTCCGCCTCCCAGGTTTAAGCAATTCTTGTGCCTCAGCCTCCCAAGTAGCTGGGATTACAGACATGTGCCACCGCACCTGGCTAATTTTTCTTTTTCAGACAGCTAATTTTTCTTTTTCATTCCAGCTCTAATTCTTTTTCATTCCAGCTCTGTCTCCCAGGCTGGAATGCAGTGGCCCGATCTTGGCTCACTGCAGCCTCCGTCTCTTGGGTTCAAGAAGCCTGGGTTCAAGGTGCCTCAGCCTCCCAGATAGCTGGGACTATAGGCAAATGCCACCATGCCAGGCTAATTGTTTTATTTTTATTTATTTATTTATTTATTTATTTTTCTTATTATTATTTTGAGATGGAGTCTTGTTCTGTCGCCCAGGCTGGAGTGCAGTTGTCTAGGCAACTTGCACTGTTGCCCAGGCTGGAGTGCAGTGGTGCCATCTTAGCTCACTGCAACCTCCGCCTTCCGGGTTTAAGCTATTCTCCCACCTCGGCCTCCCAAGTAGCTGGAATTACAGGTGCTTGCCACCACACCCATCTAATTTTTGTATTTTTAGTAGAGATGGGGTTTCACCATGTTGACCAGGCTGGTCTCAAATTCCTTACCTTAGGTGATCTGCCTTTCTCGGCCTCCCAAAGTGCTAGGATTACAGGTGGGAGCCACCACACCCGGCTGAATTTTGAATTTTTGATCTAGATATTCTAACAATTTTCTTGATTTATGTTTTTTTTTTTTTTTTTTTTTTTTTTTTTTTTTTTTTTGAGACAGAGTCTCTCTCTGTCGCCCAGGCTGGAGTGCAGTGGCGCCATCTCCGCTCGCCGCAAGCTCTACCTTCTGGGTACAGGCCATTCTCCTGCCTCAGCCTCCCGAGTAGCTGGGACTACAGGTGCCTGCCACCACGACCAGTTAATTTTTTTATATGTTTAGTAGAGACGGGGTTTCACCGTGTTAGCCAGGACGGTCTCGATCTCCTGACCTCGTGATCCGCCCGCCTCAGCCTTCCAAAGTGCTGGGATTACAGGCGTGAGCCACCGCGCCTAGCCTATGTTTTTTTTTTTTAATGTCTATGCTCCTCAAATGTCTTTTGAGTTTAGCCTGTGAGGTTATTCTTCCTGTGACGGCTGTGATATTGGAGAAGATGTGTACTGGCCTCGGAGTTCCCCATCGTCCCCTCTGTGTTTGTCAGTTGGGCTGTAGTGGCCTATCTCCCTGGCACAACACCCCATACTACCCCTGAGGCTGCAGGGTGTGCAGTGCCAGGGTGGGAGCTATAAAGAAACTTTGCAGAGCAAAGAGGTAGATTAAGAGGGCGCCTGTTCATTCTCTATTTGAAAAATGTGTTGGGACCGGGAGCAGTGGCTCACGACTGTAGTCCTAGCACTTTAGCAGAGGCCAAGGTGGGAGGATCGCTGAGCCTGGGAGTTTGAGACCAGCCTGTGCAGCATAGTGAGACCCTGTCTCTATGAGAAATGAATAAATAAAATTAGCTGAGCATGGTGGCATCTTAGCTACTTGAGAAGCTGAGGGGAGAGGATCATTTGAGGAGTCTGAGGCTGCAGTGATTGCACCACTGCACTCCAGCCTGAAGTGACAGAGCAAGACCCTCTCTCTAAATTAAAACAAAGAAACACCTCTAAGATCTTAAAAAAAAATGTGTTGGGGCCAGCCAGGTTTTGAGGATACCAGAGTGACAAGACTGACAGGGTCCCGCCCTTGCAAAGTCCACAGTATAGATAGAATCTTAATCAGTGATTTCCACCAACCCATTTCTGCCTGCAATGGGAACTATGAAGGGAAAGGCTCAGGGCAGCCCAGCCCAGGTGAGGGGTGGGGTGGGGAAGCAGGGCATGTGTCTGAGAAATCTAGGGGGAGGTGGTGCTCCCCCCCAAGACCTCCTGGATCAAGAGGTTTTTTGTTTGTTTGTTTTTGAGATGGAGTCTTTCTCTGTTGCCCAGGCTGGAGTGCAATGGCACTATCTCGGCTCACTACAACCTCTGCCTCCGTCGTTCAAGTGATTCTCCTGCCTCAGCCTCCCGAGTAGCTGGGATTACAGGCACCTGCCACCACACCCGGCTAATTTTTGTATTTTTATTAGAGAAGGGGTTTCACCATGCTGGCCAGGCTGGTCTCGAACTCCCAGCCTCAGGCAATCCACCCGTCTTGGCCTCCCAAAGTGCTGGGATTACAGGCGTGAGCCACCAGGCCGGCCTTGGAGGGTTTTTGTTTGTTTGCGTGTTTGAGACAGTGTTTCGCTCCTGCTGGAGTGCAATGGCGCCATCTTGGTTCACTGAAACCTCTGCCTCCGGGTTCAAGTGATTCTCCTGCCTCAGCCTCCCAACTAGCTGGGATTACAGGCACCTGCCACCACGCCCAGCTAATTTTTTTGTATTTTTAGTAGGGACGGGGTTTCACCATTTGTCTATGCTGGTCTCAAACTCCTGACCTCAGGTGATCCTCCCGCCTCAGCCTCCCAAAGCGTTGGGATTACCGGCGTGAGCCACCGCGCCCGGCCTGGATCAGGAGTTTAATAAGTGAGGGTAGGGACAGAGGCTAGGTAGATGTCCCCCAGAGTGAACAGTGGGTGATGCCCAGAAACTATAGGTCTCAGATGAGAGAGATTTGAAGGGCTGAGGCTGCGAGGTGGGTGGCGAGGGATGCGCCTGCAGAGGTCGGGGTCTGGCCGCATTGGGCAGGACCTTATGGGCCGGGAGCTAGTAGGATTTTCCTTCAGAAGAGGCGGCTCTACGTGAGCAGGGGCGAGGGCAGGGAGTCCAGTGGGAAGGCCGCTACTGTGGGCGGCCGAAGGTGGCGTGAGGGGCGGGGGGGGGGGTCAGGTCGCCGGGCCCGCCGCGGGGGCCCTGGGGGAGGGGTCAGAGGGTGGTAAGCTCGGGGGTCGTCTTGCGGGGCCCAGCAGCTCTGATTCCGTACCCCCCACCCCAAGGGCTGGAGGCTGGCAGTAGGCGTAGTCAGAGGACGCCACCCGAGCCACGCGAGGGAGAAGAGTGGAGATAGACAAGTAAGATGGGCTCTGGGGTTTTCTGATAGAGAAAAAACTAGTAAAGCCAGCTAGATAAGTAATCTGAAGCAGTGGAGAAGAAAGTGAAAGAAACGTTAAAAGCAAATAAGTAAACGGCTTGGATAGAGGAATACCCAGGAGGCGAGACAGACAAAGTTAAAATGAAGGGACTTGGCTAAAGCACCCAGTGCACTGTCCCAAAAAGGCAAGGGAGGCAAACGGGGCGAAGGAGGGTGGGTGTGGGTGTTCTTCCTGCCGAGGACGCAGCAGCTCCTAGGGAGGGACCGAGAATCCCCAGCTGCCTCCAACAGGAGAGGCTGCGGCTAGAGGGCCCAGGGCTGGGATGAGACCTTCGCGGGGGTGCGGTTCCCAGGGTCGCGGAGAAACGGGATGCAAACGCTGGAAATGGGAAAGAGGTATCCGGGGTTGGCGGGAGGCCCTGGGCAAGTGGCTTCTGCAGTCCTGGGCCGGTCCGGCCTAACCTGCCCCGTCCCTAAGTAACAGAGCGCTTCGTAAGCCCAGGGCGCAGAGCCAGGACACTCCGCGACCCATCTCACGAAGCCCTAAAATAACCCCGAGGTGGAAGTGTGTTTCCCCCATTTTACAAATATTGCATCTGGGGCTCAGAGAGGGCGGCCTCTCACCCAAGGTCACACAGGAATCGGGCCCGCCCCCAGGCCGTGGAGACACTAGGAGTGCTCCCGCCCAGGGGTCTTCCCGCCACCAGGGCCCCCGCTCTGGGAGGAGCCGGCCCGAGCCCCTCCCGCTCTCCGCCCCAGAGGGGCGGCCCGGGGGGCGGGCGGAGGAAGTGAGCGCAGCGGGGAGGAATGCGAGCGGGCGGGGCGTGTCGGCCCGGGGCGGCGGGGACTGCGGCGGGCGGCTGGGACGGCGGGTGCGGCGGGTCCGAGCGCGCACGATGCCTCACTTCACCGTGGTGCCGGTAGACGGGCCGCGGCGCGGCGACTATGACAACCTCGAGGGGCTCAGTTGGGTGGACTACGGGGAGCGCGCCGAGCGGGAGGACTCGGACGGTGAGGGCGCGTTCTGAGGGGCCGTGGCGGGGTAGCGGGGCCTGCCACCCGGGGCCTGCCACCCGGGGCCGCCATCCCGGGCCCGCGCCCGCGCCCGCACCTATCCCGGGAACTTGTACGCACACGTCGGTGCGGACTCAACTTTTTTTGGTCCGCGCCGCAGCCACTGGCTCCCCGCCCTGCGCGCGCAGACACGATTTTCCTCGGCCCCGGCGCCCGCGCCCGGCCGCTTTCTCCACCCCAGCTCCTCCCCTGTGGGCCGCGGGCGGGGGCTGCAGACGTGGCCGCCCAGGGAGGCCAGCCGGCCAGGCCGCCCGGCTTGGGGACAGGGCCGAGACCCCATCTCAGGCCCTTCCCGGCCCTTCACCTTCGGTGAATCCCACATCCTGTTCTCGCCTCGGCTCCCCATTTGAGATTCAGCGTCTTTGCCTTTGAGACGGCCGGCTCCCCAACTGCCCAAACCCCTCCGTGTGCCTCTCTGCGCCAACCTAAACTCTGGCCAGAGTGTGCCTACTGGGGGGGTCTATGGGTAACTGCCCGTGAGTGCGCCGGTGTAGATCTGTAGGGACAGTGGGCCTCAGTGAAGCACTCACACGGAGCCGGATGTGTCTAGGCACTTGAAGTGAGTTAACTCGTTTAATCCTCCAGCATCACCCTTGGGATAAGTACTGTTACTCCCAATTAGGGAGCAGTCAAGGGAGGGGTGGCAGTTATGTAACTTGCCCAGGGGCAGTCTAGCCTGGGTTTGAGATTCCAGCACCTTAACTCTTTAACCTAGGTGCCAGGGCTGGGAGGTAAGCCCCATCTCCTTCCTCCTTCCTCCCAGGTGCCTGCCTCTCTCCACAGCCCTTTCTCTATCTCCTACCCCAGGAGGCCCCCCAGGGGGCTGTTGTTGTTAAGGCCCACCCTTGGAGTGCGAACACGGCTGAGGACTTGTGTCTGTGTATGTAGTGGCATATGCATGTGTAATTGTGCTTGTACAAGTGTGTAGCTGTGGGTATCACAGGGTGAAGGCTGGCTCAGGTCAGGGCATTCTCACAGCCCCTGTTTGCTGCAGGGTTGACAGTGATGAGGATGGTGATTTGACTGATGACAAATGCCTGTGATATCTGTGACTGATCATGATGGAGATACATAGGAAGTGTGTGGTTGACACGTGCCAGGTGACGTTATCTGGACCTCTGATCCATTTGTGATGGTGACACGACTGAGGTGATCCATGCCTGATCTGAATGATGGCTATGTGTGTATATCACCTCTGCCATGTGCAGAGGTAGCACAGGACAGTGGCACGGGCTGCTGGACATTGCAGAGGTTTTACAGGCTTGACAGCTGTGTGAGTGCCCCAGCCTCTATGCTCTTGTCTGCCCCTAGCTCTATTCAAGTGGTCAAAGCAAAAGCCAGCATTGCTTCCCTAACCCTGGGAGGACCTCTGTCCCCAGAGGGTAGACTGGGCTGCATCTCCAGGATCAGCCTGGACCAGTGGGCAGGCAGAGCTGAGCCTAGCTGCTGGCCCCACCTTGGCCACGCCTTGGCCCCTACAGGGTGACTGGAGGGACCTGGAGCTACATTGGCTGAGTCCTGCTAGATCCCTGCAAGCTAGGCCAGCTCCTCCCACTGCCTCCCTTCCTCTTTCTCCTCCTCTTACTCCTTTTCAGCCAGACCTTGGCTGTCTACAGGATGGGGGACACCCTGAGCCCCGGTGAGTGATTTTGATCCTTGGTGGGGACTGCAAAGGGTCAGAGGGCACAAAGCACAGTGAGCCTCAGATCCATCTCCTGCCCCTTCCCCAGCTCAGTCTCCACACCTCTGCTCTGGGAGGCCTAGATGGGCTTGCTCATCCAGCCCACCTTGGCCTGTGGGCAGGGGGTAGAGAGGTCCTGGAGGGGGCACCTCAGGCAGATGTCCATGTACACAGGGATCAGGAGGGTCACCTGGATCCCCACCTGCCACTGGTGCAGTCACGGTTGCTGGTGGGAACACAGTTGTGTAGCTCACAGGCAGTCCCTAGGCCTAGGCCATATTCAGCTTTACTGGGGATCTCAGGTGGTGTCTGAGCAGCTTCGGCCTGGCAGGCATGTCCAGACCTGTCCTGGAATTTTTGGAATGGCTAAGGCCAGAACGGGAGGTCTGAAGCCGAGGGCAGTACAGACATCTAGGCACTGCTTAGACCCTTACATTCCCACAAGCCCTTGGGAGCTTTGGGGGAACTCCGAGGAGTGCCCGCTGTGTGTCTGGCACTAACTGTCCCTTTTCTAGTGCATCTGGGCAGTTGGAAAAACAAGTGTTACGATCTCCACTTCATAGGAGAGGAAACCAAGGCCGCACAGGGAGTAAGCATGTCTCCCTGGGTCACACGGGGGAAGGGCTGGGAATCCAAGCCAGTCTGCCACAGTCTGAATGCCCAGAGGCCTAGGTATGCGTACCCTGGCCAAATTGCAGCACTCTTCTCTATTTTTAAAGATTGTGATGCATAGATGGACTGGAGTCTGTAGTAGGAACGGAACCTGCAGCTTAGCCCCTACAGGGCTCTGATGGACCCTGGGACCCAGATGTGGCCTTCTTCCTGGATGGCCTTGCCTCTGAACATCTTTGAGCTTCACTCTCCTTGTCCCTAAAAGGTAGTAAATGCTCTCTACTGGAATGTTGCTGTGAGAACTAAAGACAACTTTTGGAAGGGCCCCGAGCCATCCTAGAGTGATGGCTGAAGGGACAGGGGATAGGCTAGGTCTTAGAGGACCATTTACAGGCATTTGTGGGGAGCTGCTGTGTGCTCAGCTGTATGTTTTCTGGATAGCAATACAGTCTCCCTAGAAAGATCAGGCAACAGTGATGGGGCAGGCTGCAGTACATGAGTTTAGAATAAATTATAATTGATTTCCAGCCTACTTCCACAAAAGAATCAGAAGAAATAGCCAACAAAAGTGTCTCCCCAAGTGATTGTTACTCTCAGGAAGATTGAAAACCATGCAGAGGAAGGGGGCAAGGACTCTGAGATGAGACAGATGGTGACTTTATCTAAAGAGTAAATTTAGCTTGGAGATTCCTGGCAGCCAAAGCAGAAAGAGAAGTAAGACGAGCTGTATAGCTGGCATTTTCTGACAAAATGAAGCACCTGATTTATCAAACGGAGACACCTTTTTTGTCACAAAAATCCAAGAGTAATTTTCAAAGGCTTTTCACTGAAGAGCCATTAATGTCATTAATGTAGGAGGCACAGTGTTATGCTGGGTTTTCAGATTTTTCTTGGGACTCCTTCTGATCCTGAACAAGCATGGAGGGTACAGCAGATACCATAGAGTGTCCGACATGACCCCACCTGTCCTTAACATGACACGGTGGACTGTCTTGACCTCTGGCTGCCTTTGTCCACTGTGCCATTGGCATTGACCTATGCGAATGTGGGACTGAGCTGCTTGGCTCACTTAGCTAGTCCAGGTTGTGGGGTGCAGCAGGTATGCCACTTTCACATGCTGTGGGAAGGAAGAACTGACTTTGCCCCAGAAACTGTCATGGGCACACTTGATTTGTTAGTTTCCTTGGGGTATAAAGAATCCACAGCACAGCACCTGCTGAGTGGTTGTTGGCTCACAGAAAGCAATTGAAGCCTCATGCTGATACCAAGAGATGTATGAGATGCAGGAGGATGCCTCACTCAGCATTCTCAGCTGCAGTTAAGAAAAATGAATTGTGGCCAGGCCGGGCGCGGTGGCTCAAGCCTGTAATCCCAGCACTTTGGGAGGCCGAGGCGGGTGGATCACGAGGTCAGGAGATCGAGACCATCCTGGCTAACACGGTGAAACCCCGTCTCTACTAAAAAATACAAAAAAAAAAATTAGCCGGGCGTGCTGGCGGGCGCCTGTGGTCCCAGCTACTCGGGAGGCTGAGGCAGGAGAATGGCGTGAACCCAGGAGGTGGAGGTTGCGGTGAGCCGAGATCACGCCACCGCACTCCAGCCTGGGGGACAGAGAAAGACTCCGTCTCAAAAAAAAAAAAAAAAAAAAGAAAAATGAATTGTGGCCTATGTAAACAGAAAAGGTTGGCGGGCATGGCCAGTGCAGGCCCAATCATACCACTAGCCTGGGCTGGTGGTGACAGTTCTGTTGCCACCTCCATCACTGGACACCGTGCCAGTCCTTATGTCAGAACTGCATACTGCTGCCATCCAACACCAAGATGTGTGCTTTCCATTTGCTGTGAGGCCTTGAGCTAGGGCTGGGGATTCGAGGGTAGCTGGGGTGGAGGGAACACTCAGCACCTAGAAAATGAGTGCTTGGTGTCCTGCTTGGTGGGAAGCTGGGAATGGCACCCACCGAGACTCATAAGGGACAAGAGTTGGAAAACAGGCAAGAGTGAATGATGGGAGGCCAGAAAAAACAGTCGAGCTTTGGGAGTTGAGGCAGGCTTATAAAAAAGGAGCATTTCACTCCTTTTGGCGAGATTTCTTGGAGCTGGGGCACTGGCTCACCAGCCTAGGGGTGTAGGCAGAGGTTAGTCTGGGGCAAGCGGCGGGATCTGCGGGCAAGGGGGCCGTTGTGCTGCTCCTGCCAACAGTCCCAGCTCCCATTTTTCTCCCTGCTCAGTCCGACACCCACCTGTCCGACTTTCTTAGGCGACCCTAGAAGCTCCTGGCATCCACTTCCGCTCTCCACGTCCTGGGGCTTGCCCCACCTCCCGGCATGCCCCGGGCCGCCCTGCAGGATGCCCCCCACGCAGTGCATGGTGGGGTAGCCAGCCAGCCACCTTTGGGCCGTGGCAGCTGAAGGTGCTCTGTGCGGCTTCGTCTATCTGGAGGGCACTGCCTGGGCGGTCCCTGAGAACCCTTGGCATCCTGTACATTGGGTACTCCGGAAAGGGCGGGAAAGGGACGGGGGGGGCGTGGAGGGGATCTGGGGGCAGGTCAAAGGCTGGCCCCGCCCATCTGCAGGCCCCGTCCTTCAGTGTCCATACATGCTTGTGCTAGGGCCCCTGTGCCCTCACCTGGATTCCCTTCACTGGAGGGAATGATGTCCCAGGTTTTGGTCACTGGCCACTCTCTGGCTATCTCTGGCCCTTCAAGGGCATTGGCGCGGTGCGATATGAAAACTGAGTTGCAACCTGGTGACACTGCAGCTCCAAAGAGCTCCACAGAAATGATTTGGGGACTGGCTTTCTGAGAAGGGGCCCAGGCTGGGGGGCTCAGGAAGCAGGCCCTGATTGTCCCTCTCTCTTCACAGGACATGGCAACCACAGAGAGAGCAGCCCTTTTCTTTCCCCCTTGGAGGCTTCCAGAGGAAGTGACTACTATGACAGGAACCTGGCACTGTTTGAGGTAGCTGAGGAGCCATTTTGGGCCATAGGTTTGGCACACAGAGGCTTTAGCTGAGCAGGCAGGCTGGACACGTGAGCCTCCTCTGTCTTGCTCTTCCTCTCATCTCCTCTTGTGTTCCTGGTTCTCATGGCAGCCAGGCTGCAGTTCCCTTGGCCCTTTCAACTGAAACTGCCTTCCCAGAGGCCACTCACAATCCCACCACCATTGCTACCTCCAGGGCCGTTCACCTCTGACTTCCTTACAACCCCTCAGCAAGGAAACGCCCACTTAGGATTTCCCAACTCAGGATTTCTCCTCTTCCCTCCACTCCTGGTTCTTCTCCAAGTCCATGGTTCTTCGCTCTTCCATGGATTCTTCCTTGTCTTTCTTGGTTGGCCTTTCCAGCTCTGTCCCTCTCTAGTTCCCTGAGTCCTGGTCCATTTGCAGCTTTAGGGGATACCTCTCTGGAAAGATTCCCAAATATCTGCCTCTGTACTTGAGTTTTATCTTCTTCAGACTCAAGCTGAGCAGTGAGATCTGGATTTAAGACATAGTTTAAGCTCCTAAACTCTGACCCACGAATTCAGCCACTGCATGGCTGAATAATGGAGACTCCTTAATCTCTTTTTTTTTCTCTTTTTTCATTTTGAGGTGGAGTCTCACTCTGTCGCCCCAGGCTGGAGTGCAGTGACGCGATCTCGGCTCATTGCAACCTCTGCCTCCCAAGCTCAGCGATTCTCCTGCCTCAGTCTCCCGAGTAGCTGGGATTACAGGTGCCCGCCACATGCCTGGCTAATTTTTGTGTTTTTAGAGACAGGGTTTCACCGTGTTGGCCAGGCTGGTCTTGAACTCCTGACTTCTAGTGATCCTCCTGCTCGGCCTCTCAAAGTGCTGGAATTACCACTGTGAGCCACCACATCTGGCCGAGGCTTCTTAATCTCCACATGCCCCCAAGGGCTCTCGTCTTCCTTTCTCACACCAAAGCAACTTCTCCCTGTGTGTAGGTCAGAAGGGAGCTGACAGAGAGGGAAAAGCTAAATGTGGGCAGGAGGCAGGTGGAGGCACAGCCTCGAGAAGGCTGCAGGAGAAGGGATCATCGCCTAGACCCCAGTGGGGCTGGGGGCCCTGAGCCCCGGGAGGCCTCCTGACCTGGGAAAGCAGCAAGGTTCTGCGGTGAAGGCCTTGGCCCAGCCCCGCCTGAGGATGGGCTGGAGGATCAGGATCCCATCTCTGCGACTGATGTGGGTACTCGCAGGACTGGGGTCAGGGGAAGACCACCTAGGGAGATCAGGGTTTGGGCAGACAAGAGAGACTTCACTTGTCCCAGATATCACTCTTTTGCCCTCTTTGGTTCCCTGAGGTGACTAGGGTGGCTTTTTTGTGGGGAGGGTAGGCGTGAGTCCTAGAGGTGCAGCCATAGCCGGGAGGTGGCTGGGCAGAGCAGGCAGGATAAAGTGTGCATTGCCCCCCTGCCAGTCGTGTTCTTCCCTGCCCTCTCTCCCCTGAGGCAGGTGGTTTTCACAAATGGGCTGACAGTGATTTGTGAAATCAGGTGCCAAGGTGGGGCAGAGAAAAGCAGCCACGGAGCTGGGACTTTGAGTGCCACGTGCTGGGGTGTGGTGTCCACACCTGTCCAGTTGGATGGCTTGGGCTTCCCCAGGCAGGAACTGGGATGAGGCCCAGGCCTGTCTCAGGGCTTGGAACAGGGCCAGGGACCAGGCAGCTGACTCCACACAGCTGGCACCCGCCTGGCCCAGTGCCATCTTGCCCTGTGGCTCTGTTTGCAGGAAGAGCTGGACATCCGCCCAAAGGTATCATCTCTTCTGGGAAAGCTCGTCAGCTACACCAACCTCACCCAGGGCGCCAAGGAGCATGAGGAGGCTGAGAGTGGGGAAGGCACCCGCCGGAGGGCAGCTGAGGTGAGCTGGTTGGGGCAGCAGAGGGGCCACACCTGGGAAGACAGACACAGCACCATGGAATTGGCTGTTTCCCCACATGGTGAGCACACCAGGGGAAGTGGGTGCCAAGCATAGTGAGCAGGGAGGATGGGCACTGAATGCCTTGGCTCAGGAGGCTTTAAGAAGTGAGCCAATGAGAATCCCCCCAGGGGGCAGAGGGCCAGGGAGCCCCTCAGGAATGACAGTGGGAGACACAGCTGCCTGTACTCAGCCTTCACTGTGTGCGAGGTACCACACCAGGCCTGGGTTCTCACATGTCAACTGTACAACAAAACCAAGAGGCAGGTGCTTACTATCATCCCCATTTTTCAGATGAGGAAATAGTGTCAGGGACATTAAGGAACTTGTCTAAGGTGACTGAACTAGACAAGATCAATGTGTAATGCTGGAAGATGGATTCGTAGATTTTATGGGAGACAGATTTGTGGGATATGTAACTATGCAAAATGCCAGATCAATGACATTGTGTGAGGGTGGCTAAGGGTATTGCCCTTGGGGCCAGGAACCAGGTTGTCTCTTGGAAGTCATGCCATCCAGAGCAAGTCACAAACCCTCCTGCTGCTTGCAGTGTTGGCCCAAGGCTCCATTGGCAGAACCCTCCAACACCCCCCGGGTTCCTTGAGTGCCAGGGTCGGGGGGACATGTGTATGTGATCGGAGCCTGATGCTGCCTTGTGGAGCTTCCCTGTCCCACTTATTGGTCACTAATCCAGTTCTCTGGCACTTCAGCCCTCTTCTCTTTGGGGTGACTGTTACCTCTTTGCCTAGCTCCTCTGTGTCATTGCAGCTCAGTGTAGCTGAGGGCTGGGGATTTTTCTACATTTTTCATTTGGAGGCTAGGGACCCTCCCTCTCCACATACTGACTCCCTGAGGTTTGGGAAGCAGCGGTGTTTTAGGAGGAGCTGACGTCTGGCACTGGCTGTAGTATTCTCAGAGGTCGGCTCAAGCAGAAGGAGCTCCTGGCTGGGATAAGCCAGGCCTGCAGCCTCACACCTGGTCGTGAGATTTGGGCCTTTCTGGGGTGGGGCTAGCAGAGAAGGTGGACCCCACTGAAGTGCGTCTCTCACCTTGCCCTTCAGGGAGGCAAACCAGCCCACAGTTCAGAGAGGGCAGCTGATACCTTGAGGTCACACAGACCTGACCCTGACGCTGTGCAGCCAGGTGTGACTAGATAGCGGAGAACCCTAACTGTGTCTGGCCATGTCTGTCCAGCACTGCAGGGGTGTCTCAACCTCTGAGAGTGCTCTGCCCACAATGGGTGACAGGATCCTTAGGTCAGAGCCTCATCCTTGTCCCTTCAGGCCAAGCCAGAGAGCTGGTGGCAGGGAGTGAAGAGGCCCCTGAGAACAGCTAGTGCACATCTCAACAGGAATGTGGGAGGGATGCCTGGGCCAGAGAGGGCCCATCATCCCTCGGCCCAATGGGGAACCTGTGAGGATGCTTAGCTTAGCTATCCAGCTTACCTGGCCCCAGGGTAACGATGGGAGAGGGTGGCTGGGTGTCCTAGCTGCAGTAGTTTTTTCATGGAAGAAGGAGGAGCCGGGTCAAGTCTTTAAGGAGTCAGTAGGAAGTTAGGGATCTGGGGCTGCTGAGTCGTGGTCCTCACCCAGGGCAGGCCCGAGCAGGGGCCTCGGAAAAGGAAGGCTTGAAGCAGGAAGGGTGGGCCTCCGACCAGACCATGCCAAGACCCAAAGCCGCCTCTCCCCAGCAGCTGCTTCAGCTCCAGCTCCGGCCTGATGACCTTCTGAGGCTGCCAGAGGTTATTTGGGGATGCAGAAAGCATTTCCGGCCCGCCCTGCCCTTTCCCACACTGCCCTTTTCTTAGAGTGACTCAGCCTGGGATGGGGGTGGGACTGGGCGTTTTTGCCGTCGCTATTCTGTGGGTGGCATCCTCTGAGAAGGGCTCAGACAAAGCCCAGATGAGGGGGATCCGTCCCCTGCACTGCTCCACGCAGGACAGGTTGAGGAGCCATTTGTTTTTGCTGAGGCTATTCTGAAGTCCATTAGGTCACTCACAGGTCTTGCCCCAGGCCAGGACCCTTCAGGAGGGGCATTAAGGAACTTGTCTAAGGTGACTCAGCTAGATAAGATCACGGCCATGGAGTTCTCTTCTCCCTGGCTTCAGGGCAGCACGGGCACTGTCTCATGGGGATTTCCTGTCCCCTCTCCCCGAATGATTTTCACTAATCTAGTCCTTTGGATCAGTGAGGAGGCTTTGCTGGGGCTCCAGTGGAAGCTGTCAGGGCCACACTGCGGAGGTTGCACTCTTGGGGGCTCAGTGCCTCAAAAAGATGTCAGCCAGCCTCTGTGCTCTTAGCCTCTGCCCTGGCCTCCTGGCTGGCCCCTACTCTGCCCTGAGTTGAGAAAGCCTGCCTGGATTTGCATATTAGATCTTCCTCACCTGCCCTACAGCCTGAGCACTTTCTCTGTAGGATTTTCCCAACAGGATGTCCCAGGGGCTTCCAAAGCACCGCTCACTGGGTTCAGAAGCACCTTTTGGGTACCTGCAGGGCCTGCTGGTGATAGAACCATAAACAAGCCAAGCCTGCCCTAATATAGTAACAAAATATACAAGTACATTCTGTTACCATGACCTGTAGTGACCACTGTGATAGTATCAGATGCCAAAGGAATGTCAGAGGGAGAACCAACTCCACCTGAGGCAACCTTCGGACATCTTCCTGGGAGAGGTAACAGTTTCACTGAAGAGGAGTTTGCCAAGCCGTGAGGCAGGGCTGGCTCTCCCAGGCAGAGTCCAGCACATTCTCAGGTTCGCAGAATCTGAGGGACCCATGTGGTCAGGGGCTGGAGCTAGTAAGAGAGGTGATGGGACACATCTGGTGGCCCAAGCCAAGGAGTTGGACAGCACACTGGATTACAAGACGACACAGAGGGTTTTCAGCGTGGGTGATGAGATTAGACTTGCTTTCAGAAACCTGCTCCAGCAGCAGAGTGGGCTGGAGTGTGGAGAGGTTGACAGGCTCAGGAGGGTACCACCCAGGTGCCCCAGGTTCAAGGGACTAAGGCTGGGACAAGGCAGGCTGATCTCAGGGCAGCAGGGAGACAGACTGGGTAGGAGTTAGTGTCTACCGGGACTAGAGTTGGGGGTTGAGAGGGAGGGCCAGGGATGACTTCTGGGACTTTGGCTTGAGTGACTTAGGGCCTGCTGGGTGAGAAGGTGGAGATCTGAGACAAATCCCTCTTTCTAGAAGTTTGACAGAAGAGAGGAAGGGAAGGAGGCAGTACCTTGAGAGAGAGTTAAGGTTCCAAAGCTCAACGTGGGTTTTTAAAAAGAATCAGGTTTTATACCTTCCGAGACTCAACTGTCTTCCTATATGAAAGTCAATAGAGACATCCTAGCTGTCACCCCTACCTGCTGTGTTCCCTGGGGCCCCACTGGGGGAGGGGGCCTGCTGAGTGACTAGGGCTGACCCTCCATGGTGCATCCCTCTGATGCTCTACTTGCCCCCTTCCTTTGTGTTCGCATAGGCACCCAGCATGGGCACCCTCATGGGGGTGTACCTGCCCTGCCTGCAGAATATCTTTGGGGTTATCCTCTTCCTGCGGCTGACCTGGATGGTGGGCACGGCAGGTGTTCTACAGGCCCTCCTCATCGTGCTCATCTGCTGCTGTTGTGTGAGTGTCCTGGCGTGGGAGGGGTGGGCTGGGCATGGGCCACAGCTGCCCCTACAGAGCCCACCCAGCTGAGCCGCTCACCCAGGCCCTTCTTCCCACAGACCCTGCTGACGGCCATCTCCATGAGTGCCATCGCCACCAACGGTGTGGTTCCAGGTCAGTGAGCGCCACCCAAGGCCTAGTGGAAGAGAAAAGGACCCAGTATCTGCCTTGACCTACCTGGGAACCCCCATAGCATACCCCTGCCCCAAGCAGTTCTGTAGTGGGCTCCCAATCCCTGATACCAGGACAGTGCCCACGTAGGAGCTTTCCTGCTTGACAGAGTTGGAGATTGCCAGTGTGGTTTTTGTTAATATAAAAGCAATACCGAAAAAAAAAAAAAGGGCAATGTATATTTACTGTAAGAGGGTTTGAAAGTACAAAAAAGGCTGGGCACGGTGGCTCACGCCTGTAATCCCAGAACTTTGGGAGGCTGAGGCGGGTGGATCACTAGGTCAGGAGATCGAGACCATCCTGGCCAACACGGTGAAACCCCATCTCTGCTAGAAATACAAAAAATTAGCCGGGCGTGGTGGTGGGCACCTGTAATCCCAGCTACTCGGGAGGCTGAGGTGGGAGAATGGCGTGAACCCAGGAGGCAGAGCTTGCAGTGAGCTAAGATTGCACCACTGCACTCCAGCCTGGGCGACAGAGCAAGACTCTGTCTCAAAAAAAAAAAAAAAAAAAAATTAGCCAGGCATGCTGGTGGGCACTTGTAATCCCAGCTACTTGGGAGGCTGAGGCAGAGAATATCTTGAACCAGGGAGGCAGAGGTTGCAGTGAGCCAAGATTGTGCCACTGCACTCCAGCTTGGGTGACAGAGCAAGACTCCATCTCAAAAATAAATAAATAAATAATTAAAAAGTGCAGAAAAGTGTAGAATGGAAAATTAAAAGCACCCATAATCCCAGCATCCTGAAATCATTACTATTCGCCTTTTGGTATATATAAGTCTTAGGGTCTTATGAAGTATTGCACACTCACACTCTATTTATATAAATTATATATATATATGTATTTCCCAAAAGTATATGTGTGTATATATACATATGCATATGTTTACGTGTGTACATGTGTGTGTGTTTCCCAAGTGTTGAAAACGGTTTTTTGATTTTGGTTTTTTGGGTTTTTTTTGAGACAGAGTCTCGCTCTATCACCCAGGCTGGAGTGCAGTGGCATGATCTCAGCTCACTGCAACCTCCACTTCCCAGGTTTAAGCAATTCTAATTGATTCTCATGCCTCAGCCTCCTGAGTAGCTGGGATTACAGGCGACCACCACATTTTTGTGTTTTTAGTAGAGATGAGGTTTCACCATGTTGGCCAGAATGGTTTCGAACTCCTGACCTTAACTGATCCACCCACCTCTGCCTCTCAAAGTGCTGGGATTACAGGTGTGAGCCACTGCACCCTGCCAAAAATGGTTTTTTGAAAACAGGATTCTCCATGGTACACCATAACCTAATTAATGTGATTATTCTCCTGCCTGTGGGTTCCACTTTTTCACCATTGTATACATTGTTGTCATGAACATCCTTGAACATGAATCTTTGTTCATGCCCCAGCAGTTCCCTTAGGAGAGGGTCCTGGAGGTGGATTACGGCATGAAAAAGATTGACTTTTCATTTATTTATTTATTTATTTATTTTGAGACGGAGCCTGTCACCCAGGCTGGAGTGCAGTGGCACGATCTCAGCTCACTGCAATCTCCACCTCCCAGGTTCAAGCGATTCTCCTGCCTCAGCCTCCCGAGTAGCTGGGATTACAGACATGCGCCACCATGCTCAGCTAATTTTTGTATTTTTAGTAGAGATGGGGTGTCACCATGTTGGCCAGGCTGGTCTCGAACTCCTGACCTCAAGTCATCTGCCTGCCTCAGCCTCCCAAAGTGCTGGGATTACAGGCGTGAGCCACTGTGCCCAGCTGACTTTTTTTTTTTTTTTTGAGATGGAGTCTCACTCTATCGCCCAGGCTGGAGTGAAGTGGCACGATCTGGGCTCACTGCACCCTCCGCCTCCCAGGTTCAAACGATTCTCCTGCCTCAGCCTCCTGAGTAGCTGGGACTACAGGCGCACACCGCCACGCCTGGCTAATTTTTTGTATTTTAGTAGAGACGGGGTTTCATCATGTTGCCCAGGCTGGTCGCAAACTCCTGAGCTCAGGCAATCCGCCCATCTCAGCCTCCCAAAATGCTGGGATTACAAATAAGGCCTTTTTTTAAAAATGTGTATTTTTATCATTTCCTTTTTTTAGTAGAGACGGGGTCTCGTCATATTGCCCAGACTGGTCTGGAACTCCTGAGCTCAAGCAATCCACTCACCCCAGCCTCCCAAAATGCTGGGATTACAGGCATGAGCCACCACACCCAGCCAAGATTGACTCTTTGAAAGAATTTCTTGATCCCTGTTCCCAGATTTTCACCAGAGACATTGTCTCAGCAGCAGATACAACCAGCAACATGAGATGACTCTTGTCCCCCTGTGCTTGTCACCCTGGGGCCTAGTCATGACTCTCTGAGTCTTTTAAGGGTGTTAGACTTTGATAGAAGCACAGATTCAGGGCAGGAGCCATGGACACTCACCTGGTGGCAGGCCCTGTGCTGGGCCTTAGGGCCAAAAGACTGGATGAGACACAGTCCCTGCTCTGGTCTGGAGGAGTCAGACTAACAAAGGCACAGGCCTCAGGAGGGTGAGGTGGGCTGAGATGGGACACACCCAGCCAGAGGAGGCTGTGGGCTGTGCACAGGGCATTGGAGGATGGTGGCCAGTCAGCCACTGCTGCAGACTAGAGCTGCTCCCACAAAGCAGTCATTTCCATGGGCCATGCTGGACATTCAAGTCAGATGGGGATAGGATCGAATGCCAGCCTAGATGCTTACCCACCTTTCTGCCCTGGGTAGGTCTCCCAGCCCCTCTACTCATCCATAAACAGGAAAAGCAGTCCCTGTTCCTCTGGGCGGTTGTGCAGGCTTGTCACAAGGAGACCCCTTGAAGAAGAACCAGCCTTGACCTGTGCACACTTTCATTTCTCTGCTGTAGCTGGGGGCTCCTATTTCATGATCTCTCGTTCACTGGGGCCAGAATTTGGAGGTGCTGTGGGCCTGTGCTTCTACCTGGGAACAACATTCGCAGCAGCCATGTACATCCTGGGGGCCATCGAGATCTTGCTGGTGAGTCAGGCTGAGCCCTGGCCAACTCTGGCCATGTCCAAACAGTCCCTTTGGACTCCAAACAGAAGGCTCAGGCTGTTCATCCCCACACGTCTGGCCAAGGCCTGGGCATTATAAAGTAGGAAGCCTCTTCGAGAGACAAAGACCTTTGTTCAGGCTGGTCTTCCTTTCACCTCCATGCCATTTTGGGCCAGGCAAGAAAGAGGCATGGCTGCCTTCACCTCGGCCCAGCTGCCTTCACCTCAGCCCTGGATGTTCCGTCCACCTGGGCTCCATTGCAGCCATGGCAAGGGTTCCAGGAACTGTTGTATTTAGCTCAGTGACAGATCTTGGTGGTGATGCAGGCTTCCTTCTGGGCTTGTGTGGGCTCTGGCCAGCTCTGTGTCCTCCGGGGCTCTGTGCCAGGGCACTTCAGATCCACCTTCTCCTTGTCCTTCAATCAGGGTAAGCAGCCACAGAACCCTGCTGGAGGTCGGTGCCCCCTCCATGAGCCCCATGGGAGCTCTGTCAGCCTCAGCTTCTCATTCCCCAATGAACTGCCGTACCAGTGGGAGAAGAGGCAAGGAGCTGCGGGAGGCACGGGGTGACAGGTGCCCACCCTTGGGGATCCAGAGGGTAGGAGATACCTAGAGGGACTGCCTGGCTGTTCTTGCCTCCAGGTCCTCTACCTGCAGCATGGACCCTGCACCTGAATCTTCTGATTTTGGGGGGCTTTGGTTTGTTTTCATTTCTCATATCCCTTCTACATTCGTTATGTGGGATTTGCTTCTCCTGTTTATCTATTCAGCCATGTCATTATATCTGTATGGAGTTCTGGATATTTACTTTATTCTTTGGGTTGTAATCCAATACTATGATTATTTATTTTCTTGCTCAAACTGTTCCACTTTGGCTATTTAACGATTCAGGTTGGCAGCTATGTTTGGATCCTTTTTGTTTGCTTGTTTTTAAATAACAGCTTTATTAACATATAATTTACATACCATGCAATTCCCATACCAATTTATATACCATTGAAAGTGTACAATTCAGTGTTTTATAGTATATTCACAGAGGTGCACAGTCAATTCTAGAACATTTTCATCATCCCAAGAACCCCCATTAGCCGTCACTCTCCATTCCCCGCCAGCCCTGGCAACCAGGAATCTGCTTTCTGCCTGGGGATTTGCCTATTCTGGGCATTTCATATGACAGAATCATACAATATGTGGCCTTTTGTGACTGGCTTCTTTTAGGTACTCTTATTTTTTATTTTTATTTATTTATTTATTGTGAGATGGTGTCTCACTCCGTCGCCCAAGCTGGAGTGCAGTGGCATGATCACAGCTCACTGCAATTTCCGCCTCCTGGGTTCAAGCGATTGTCCTGCCTCTCAGCCTCCCGAGTAGCTGGGATTACAGGCTCACGCCACCACGCCCAGCTAATTTTTTGTATTTTAGTAGAGATGAGGTTTCACCATGTTGCCTGGGGTTGTCTCGAACTCGAGCTCAGGCAGTCGGCCTCCCAGAGTGCTGGGATTACAGGCGTGAGCCATTGTGCCCAGCCTATTCATTTATTTTTTTGAGACAAGGTCTCACTCTGTCACCCAGACTGGAGTGCCGTGGCGTGATCTCTACTCACTGCAACCACCACCTCCGAGACTGAAGTGATTCTCCTGCCTCAGCCTCCCGAGTAGCTGGGATTACAGGCGTGTACCACTACCACCAGTTTTTGCACCACTAATTTTTATATTTTTAGTAGAGACGAGGTTTCACCATGTTGGCCAGGCTGGTCTCAAACTCCTGACCTCAAGTGATCCACCGCCTCAGCCTCCCAAAGTGTTGGGATTACAGGCGTGAGCCATGGCGCTGGCCTATTTTTTATTTCTTTTTTGAGACGGAGTCCCCCTCTGTCACTCAGGCTGGAGTGCAGTGGTGCGATCTCTGCTCACTGCAACCTCCACTTCCTGGATTCTAGCGATTCTCCTGCCTCAGCCTCCAGTTGCTGGGATTACAGGCACGTGCCACCATGCCCAGCTAATTTTTGTATTTTTAGTAGAGATGGCATTTACCCATGTTAGCCAGGCTAGTCATGATCTCCTGACCTCAAGTGATCCCCCTACCTCAGCCTCCCAAAGTCCTGGGATTACAGGCGTGAGCCACTGCACCCGGCCTCTTTTAGGTACTCTTAAAAAGAAAACCAAAATGACAAGTTTCACTTTCCAAATAAGAAATAAAACCCTCCGTATCCATCTTCTTGTTTCAGACCTACATTGCCCCACCAGCTGCCATTTTTTACCCATCGGGCGCTCAGGACACGTCGAATGCCACTTTGAACAATATGCGTGTGTATGGGACCATTTTCCTGACCTTCATGACTCTGGTGGTGTTTGTGGGGGTCAAGTATGTGAACAAATTTGCCTCGCTCTTCCTGGCCTGTGTGATCATCTCCATCCTCTCCATCTATGCTGGGGGCATAAAGTCTATATTTGACCCTCCCGTGTTTCCGTAAGTAACCCAGGAATTTATCTGGGCATTGCATGGACATCCCTCCCATGTAGCCAGCCTTTGATGCCCCAGATCCCAGAGACTGCAGGTGGGCACAGGCAGGGGCTTCGACCTGAGTAGGTACCGGTGCTTCTGTCCCTCACAGGGTGTGCATGCTAGGCAACAGGACCCTGTCCCGGGACCAGTTTGACATCTGTGCCAAGACAGCTGTAGTGGACAATGAGACAGTGGCCACCCGGCTATGGAGTTTCTTCTGCCACAGCCCCAACCTTACCACCGACTCCTGCGACGTCTACTTCATGCTCAACAATGTGACCGAGATCCCTGGCATCCCCGGGGCAGCTGCTGGTGTGCTCCAGGGTGGGTCCTCCCTCCCGTCATCCTGCTCTTGAGCCCACAGGCTGAGCAGGGGCACAGAGCACAGAGCTGTCCTTGTGTGGCCAGCTTGGGAACGGGGGCAGGACTGGCCGCCTTCCCAGCCCCCCAGTGTCCTCCCAGCCTGGCTCCTGGCAGCTGAGTTTGGAGTGAGTGGAGCCTGTCTGGCCAGCGTCCAAGGCCTGCAGCAGCCTGTCTTCCCCAGCCACCAGCCCCTGACACTGCCTGGGGATGTTCCCACAGGATCCATAAAGGCCTCTGTGCGAGGCAGGCGGTGGGGGGTTCTGAGTGATGGTGGTTCAGCCACCTTTGTGTGTCGACTTCTAGCTGGGCAGCTCCTTCTCTGGTCAGGATAGCCCTGTGGCTGACGCTGCAGTCATTGGGCTGAAGCTGTCCCCTGAGTCCCCAAAGTTGCCCTGCATCTGCGCCTCTGGCTAGGCTGCCCCAAACTGCCTGGGGTAGTGGGGGGTGGCTGCGGTGGTGACACAGCTACCCCTGCAGAAAACCTGTGGAGCGCCTACCTGGAGAAGGGTGACATCGTGGAGAAGCATGGGCTGCCCTCCACAGATGCCCCGAGCCTGAAGGAGAGCCTGCCTCTGTACGTGGTCGCCGACATCGCCACATCCTTCACCATGCTGGTCGGCATCTTCTTCCCTTCTGTAACAGGTGAGCCCCGCCTGCCTACCCACCCAGCCCTGTCCCCAATCCCGGGGAGCCCCTGAGGGAGTCTCATCTGTTTTTGGAGGCATCATGGCTGGCTCAAACCGCTCTGGGGACCTCCGTGACGCCCAGAAGTCCATCCCTGTGGGGACCATTCTGGCCATCATTACAACTTCCCTCGTGTGTATCCTTTCCCAGGCCTGGGGCAGGTGGGGCAGAGGACGGGAAGCGCTTGGCCTGTGTACGTCGCCAGGTTGCATGCACAGACACCCCACACACTCATATGTAGCTCCCCTTCTCATGCACACATGCACATACACACCTGGGTGTGTATGTCTGGCTGGGATGGGGGCACGTGGTACTGTTCAGGGACAGTGGGGTGGCAGAGACCGAGTTTTCCTTGACGCCGCCGCAGACTTCAGCAGTGTGGTTCTCTTTGGCGCCTGCATCGAGGGTGTGGTTCTCCGGGACAAGTGAGTGAGCTGGGCCACTCTCTGTAGCAGCGGCTGGGCTTTGGCCTGCCCTCACACCAGCTCCCAACCCCGTGGGTGGTCCTCAGCCTGCTGGCTGCCTTTGGTGGTCTGTGCCGTCCTTCTGGACCCCTGACATCCCTCACTCTGGTGGCCCCTGCAGGTATGGCGATGGTGTCAGCAGGAACTTGGTGGTGGGCACACTGGCCTGGCCTTCACCCTGGGTCATCGTCATCGGCTCCTTCTTTTCAACGTGTGGTGCTGGCCTCCAGAGCCTCACAGGGGCACCGCGCCTATTGCAGGCCATTGCCAAGGACAACATCATCCCCTTCCTCCGGGTGAGCCCCTCTCTACTCCCCCATGGCCTGGCTGCTCCCAGGCCCTCGCCCGGCTGGGGAGAGAGATAGGGAACACAGATGCAGCACGTCCTGCCCTCAGTAGCCCCCCGGGGCCAGGCGGCCATCTATGAGGAGCTACTGAGAAGTGCCCTGGGCCTGGCACTCCCCTGGGCCTGGAGCTGCCTGGACCCAGAATCTTCATGGCCTGTTTAGGGCTCATCCAAAGGAGAGAGGCCTGGTGAGGTGGAATCGGGAAGACTGTTGACACCCACAGGGATAGACACAGGGGCGGCCTGAGCCCCCGAGGTGGGCCCTGGGGGTGAGGGAGGCCAGGCTGGGGTCTGGGGCCCAAGGTGTAGAATGGGGGTGACAGGACCCAGCTTCCTTCCTGGTGCACACAGGTGTTTGGCCACGGGAAGGTGAATGGTGAACCCACATGGGCACTCCTCCTGACGGCACTCATCGCCGAGCTGGGCATCCTCATCGCCTCCCTTGACATGGTGGCCCCCATCCTATCCATGTGAGCTGGGACCGGGCAGGGCAGGGGGATGGTCTGGGAAAGGCTCCCTGATCCCCAGCACCTCCCTGTGCCTGTGTCTGGTGTTGGGGGCGCAGCTGGGAGATGTGGCAGGCTGCATAGGGAGATGTGGCCTGGCAGGGCTCAGCCCACCCCTGCATTTAGGAGCAAGCCTGGCACCTATGCCAAAGCTATAAAGTGACCAATAGGTCCACACCTCCCTGAGAGAGCCCCCAGAGCAGGTGGCCGGCAGACCTTCCCACTGGACAGGGCAACCACCGCGTCCCTCATGCCTCCATGAAACCACTGCTGCCCCTTCCATCTGTTGATTTTTTGTTTGTTTGTTTGTTTGTTTTGTTTTGTTTTATTTGAGACAGAGTCTCGCTCTGTCACCCAGGCTGGAGTGCAATGGCGCAATCTTGGCTCACTGCAACCTCCGCCTCCTGGGTTCAAGCAATTCTCCCGCCTCAGCCTCCTGAGTAGCTGGGATTACAGACATGCACCGCCACGCCCAGCTAATTTTTTGTATTTTTAGTAGAGATGGCGTTTTACCATCTTGGCCAGGCTGGTGTCGAACTCCTGACGTCAGATGATCCACCTGCCTCGGCCTCCCAAAGTGCTGGGATTACAGGCGTGAGCCACCATGCCCAGCCCATCCATTTTCAAAGTCATTTGCTTTTAACATTCTGGAATCAACCAGGCAAATCTGTGTGCCAGTGTCTTGCAGGGAGTGGCCAGTATGTGGTGACTCCCAGGGACCCCGAGGCAGCGCTTGTTTGGTTGGCTCTGTCCAGGCTGGGGTCCTCGCCCACCCTGCTCCGTGGCTGACGCTCCTTCTTGCTTGTGCGGTTATGAAAGGCCTCCCCTTCCCTACCCACTCAGCCTGCAGACTTGACAGGGGCCATGTCTCCCTGAGCAGGCTCCATCCCAGCTACAGCCAGGCCTGCTGGAGCCAGCGCCCTCTTGTCCACCCCCCCACACCCCTTCCTCTCACCTAAGAGCACTACCTGAAACT
The DNA here is from genome assembly GCF_028878055.3 of Symphalangus syndactylus. Lineage (NCBI taxonomy): Eukaryota > Metazoa > Chordata > Mammalia > Primates > Hylobatidae > Symphalangus > Symphalangus syndactylus. The sequence goes on from NC_072433.2 coordinate 25,756,769, forward strand.
GTTTTGCCACAGCCGTCTTGGGTGGTGGCCCCTTGTGCCCAAGTCAGAGGCTACATCTCAGCCTTTATCTCGGGCCTCCTGCTGGGAGCCCCTGCCCCCTGGCATGCCCTGTGTGGGTCCTCGGCTGCCTTCCTAGAGAGCTCATGCAGCTGGCTCTGCCCATTCGTGGGACTCCCACATCCACCGCAGTGACTCTTAAGTGTCTCCGAATGGTTGCATTCAAATGGTCCGGCTCATCTTCCATCTTCTCCTTCATGCACGGCAGCCCCTCACCCAGCTAGCTGGTCACCCAGGTCAGAGGCCTGAATGTGGCCTAGAGTCTCCAGGCACTGAGCTCTTCCTGCCGCCCCTGCACCACCCTCTTCAGCTCTGCCCCGTTACTCCCCTTCCCACCTCCTCCAATGGCGAACCCTTGCCCATCCTCTGCGATCTGGCTCCAAGGACTCCTCCACAGTAGTCTCATCGCTTCAGGCCATGGAAGTGGCATCAGTGAGGTTGAGAAGACCTGGCTGAGCCATGCAGGGCAGAGACACACCCCGTTTCTGGGCCAGGCCCAGCCTGCCATCAGGTCCCTGGCTGCCGAGGAGGCTGCTTTTCACCAACCGCCCCCTGTGCCGCAGGTTCTTTCTGATGTGCTACCTGTTCGTGAACCTGGCCTGTGCGGTACAGACACTCTTGAGGACCCCCAACTGGCGGCCCCGGTTCAAGTACTATCACTGGTGAGCCACGTCTCTGACACAGGAGGCCCTGGGGAGGCCAGGAGCCTCATTCTGGGTGAGGCTTGGGCTTCCTGGGTAGGGAGCTCTTGATGAAACACTGTGGGGAGGGAGAGTATGGGGCTGGGGGGGACTGGACCTAGGTCTTGCACCCGGTGACCTGACTACCCACCTGGGACCTCCCACCCGGGACCTGACAGGGCTACCAGGGCATGGGCCAGGCTGTGGCCAGGGGCCCTCCTGGTCCTGCCCTGACTCTGCCCTCCCCTCTTGTCCAGGACGCTGTCCTTCCTGGGCATGAGTCTCTGCCTGGCCCTTATGTTTGTCTCCTCCTGGTACTATGCCCTGGTGGCCATGCTTATCGCCGGTATGATCTACAAATACATCGAGTACCAAGGGTGAGTAAGCGCTGCCACCTGGTCTCTGCCAGCAGCCTGCACAGCCCTGAGGGGGCCCGGCTGAGCAGGCAGGGTGGTCTGACTTTGGGGTGGGCAGGGAGCTGGGCCACCGTGGGTGCCAGGACTGGGGACTGTAACTCAGGACCCCTGGGTGGTCTTGAGGGGCGGAACCCCTCCACCTCGCATCCACATAGACAGGACCCCCTGGGCAGCACCAGGGGCTCACCAGCTGTGGTGGAATCTGCAGGGCTGAGAAGGAGTGGGGTGACGGGATCCGAGGCCTGTCCCTGAGCGCCGCCCGCTACGCGCTGTTGCGGCTGGAGGAGGGGCCTCCTCACACCAAGAACTGGCGGTGAGTTCCCGCCAGACCCTGGCCAGGACGCAGAGGTTCTTAGGGGTCGCTGTCGGGGTCAGAGGGTCGAGAGGTGCCGGCTCCCCGTCCTGGGGCTGCCAGGGGCACCCTCCTCGGCCATGCTACCCAAACCTGCAGGGACCATGACCCGAGAAGGGAAGAAGGGGAGGGGCTTCCTGGAACGGCCGGCCCTGGTCTCAGGCTTCCCCCACCCGGCCACTGCAGGCCGCAGCTGCTGGTGCTACTGAAGCTGGACGAGGACCTGCACGTGAAGTACCCACGGCTCCTCACCTTCGCCTCCCAGCTCAAGGCCGGCAAGGGCCTGACCATTGTTGGTTCTGTCATCCAGGGGAGCTTCTTGGAGAGCTATGGCGAGGCTCAGGCCGCCGAGCAGGTACCTGCTTTGGGGAGAGAGAGCTGAGCCAGACTGCAGGGGTCTGGACTGCAGCTGGCACGGAGGGGAGGGCCCAGTCTTGGCCAGGGTGGCCGGCCAGGCAGCCAGCACTGCTGCCACCTGAGAGCTGGCACAAGGGGGAGCCAGCAGTTGCATCTTGAAAACTTGGCCTCTGGGTAGGCAGCTCGTTGCCCCCAGGCCCTCCTCCACCCAAAAGTCGTTTTGTTCCCGAGGGGCCTTGGGAGGAAGCCCAGAGGCAGGAAGCTGATGGCCTCCCGTTGGCCCTGGGTGTGTTCCCCACAGACCATCAAGAACATGATGGAAATTGAGAAGGTGAAGGGCTTCTGCCAGGTGGTGGTGGCCAGCAAGGTGCGGGAGGGGCTGGCCCACCTCATCCAGTCCTGCGGCCTGGGCGGCATGCGGCATAACTCCGTGGTGCTGGGCTGGCCCTACGGCTGGCGACAGAGCGAGGACCCCCGTGCCTGGAAGACCTTCATTGGTGTGTGAAGGCCTGGGCCTGGGCTGGGCCCGGTGGGCAGGGGTGAAGTGAGGTGGCAGTGGCTGGAGGGCCACAGGCTGGTGGTCAGCCGTGCTCTTCCTCCCCAGACACCGTGCGCTGCACTACGGCCGCCCACCTGGCCCTGCTTGTGCCCAAGAACATCGCCTTCTACCCCAGCAACCACGAGCGCTACCTGGAGGGCCACATAGACGTGTGGTGGATCGTGCATGACGGTGGTATGCTCATGCTTCTGCCCTTCCTGCTGCGCCAGCATAAGGTAGGCCAGGGGGTGGGTGCGGGTGAGAGGGGCTGGGCCCTCCAAGGAGCGGCTGTGACCAAACCGCCCACCTGGTCCCTTGCCTCAGGTCTGGAGGAAGTGCCGGATGCGCATTTTCACAGTGGCCCAGATGGATGACAACAGCATCCAGATGAAGAAGGACCTGGCCGTCTTCCTGTACCATCTGCGCCTTGAGGCCGAGGTGGAGGTGGTGGAGATGGTGAGCCCCCTGCCCTGCCCTGGCCCCGTGGATACCATGTCCCATGCAGCTGGGTCCTCACGGCCAACCCTGTCCCCAGCATAACAGTGACATCTCTGCATACACCTACGAGCGGACGCTGATGATGGAGCAGCGGTCGCAGATGCTGCGGCAGATGAGACTGACCAAGACTGAGCGGGAGCGAGAAGTCAGTGCCCTTTGTGTTTCAGGCCAGGGCGGGTGGCAGGGTCAGGACTTTGGAGACCGCATCGGTGGTTGTGGAGGAATCAGAATGACTCACCGCAGCCCTACCCAAGCTAGTGCTCATTTCCCAGAGGCAAGGTGGTCACGTTGCGCCAGACAGGCCCCGTCCCCCTTTTCCTATGGGACCAAGGCTATCTCCTGCAATTGTCCCCAGGCACAGCTGGTCAAGGATCGGCACTCAGCCCTGCGGCTGGAGAGCCTGTACTCGGACGAGGAAGATGAGTCTGCAGTGGGGGCTGACAAGATCCAGATGACATGGACCAGGGACAAGTACATGACTGAGACCTGGGACCCCAGCCATGCCCCTGACAATTTCCGGGAGCTGGTGCATATTAAGCCGTGAGTGCAGCAAAAACAGCCCCAGCGGCGCTGGAATCTAGGGGTGGAGGTGGGGTGGGGCAGACAAGTAGTGTTAGGTGGGCCAGGGGTGGGGACCCTCCTTGCAGGATGGCTCATGGTGACCTGTGACTGCCTACACTACGTGTAGGGACCAATCCAATGTGCGGCGTATGCATACTGCTGTGAAGCTCAATGAAGTCATTGTCACGCGCTCCCACGATGCCCGCCTGGTTCTCCTAAACATGCCTGGCCCACCCAGGAACAGTGAGGGCGACGAGAACTGTATCCCTTTGTGGAGAGGCAGGCAGTTGGGAGGTGGACAGCATGGGAGGTCAGGCCAGCAGCTCCTCTCCCAGGCACCCCTGGGTGGGCGTGGCCCCGGTAGCCCGGGTTGCCCATTGATTCTGTTGTTGCCTCCTTGACTTGAGGCCCTGCAGACATGGAGTTCCTCGAGGTGCTGACCGAGGGCCTTGAGCGGGTGCTGTTGGTGCGCGGTGGTGGCCGTGAAGTCATCACCATCTACTCCTGAGCCCAGTGTCATCTTGTGGCCTGGAGTTGAGGTCTTGGCCAGGACATCACAAGCTGTGGTCTGGGGTAACAGCCTCTTCCCAGCACCCACCTGCCAGCCCTGCTTGCCTGGCCCTGTCCTGGACCCAGCTTTGCTAGGTCTCCTTGGAAACCAGGCCTGGGCCTCAAAATGGAGATGGATCCCAGGTCTTGTGGGACCCTGGGAGGTTTGGGGACTTTACTGTCTAGCACCCCAGTAGGCCTGTCCTGGCCAGAGAAGACTGGTAGAGGCCGAGTGGGGTTTAAAGGCAGCCAGCCTGGCCCAGCCCAGGAGCGCTATTTATTGCATATTTATTATTTGGATGTCACCATCAGAGACGAAGGGAAGGGTAGCCAGGGAGGGAGTCCAGCCCAGCTGCCTGCAGAAAGATCTGGCTCAGTCTACTATGGGCAGGGCCCCCCACCAAGCTGAGCCAAATGGAGACAGCCGAGCTGAGGCCTGACTTTTTCAATAAAACATTGTGTACTTCTGGGCCTCCTGCTGCCCCGGCTCTGTTTCCCCTGGCGCCAAGAGAAGAAGGCGGAACTGAACCCAGGCCCAGAGCCGGCTCCCTGAGGCTGTGCCCCTTTCCGGCAATCTCTGGCCACAACCCCCACTGGCCAGGCCGTCCCTCCCACTGGCCCTAGGGCCCCTCCCACTCCCACACCAGATAAGGCCAGCCCAGTGCCGCTTCCTCTGGCAGTAGGCACCAGGGCTGGAATGGGGCCGCCCAGCTCCCCATGGCAGTGGGTGCCGCTGCTGCTGGGGCTGCTGCTCCCTCCTGCCGCCCCCTTCTGGCTCCTCAATGTGCTCTTCCCCCCGCACACCACGCCCAAGGCTGAGCTCAGTAACCACACACGGCCCGTCATCCTCGGTAAGCCCCCACCAGGCCCCTGATGCACCACGCCAGACCCTGGGGAGCCTGGGCCCCAGCCCCTGGCAGCTGACCCGGCCAAAGCCCTTCTGCTCTGCATAAGCCCCGACATAAGTACCTGCCGTGGTGTGGGGAGGGGCCAAAAGCTTGTCCCGTAGATGAATGACCTCCCTTCTCCCCCCACACTGTGTCTCTCAGTTGTCTGACCCAGGGGGGCGGAGTGGGGGACTGGGTGTGCCTGAGGTCTTGGCTGGGGCATCACAAGCTGTGGTCAGTCACAGCCACACCAGACTCTGGGCCAAGCCCCACCACTCCTTCCTTGGCCCCCACCCACCAAGGACAAGATGCCCAGCCCAGGACTGGTGAGCAGGAGAGGCCCATCCATGCCCGGCCCCTATTAGGCCCAGCCCCCATGCCCCCAGACCTATCTGTTCCCACCTTGGACTTTGGCAATAAAGGAGCGCCAGGCTGGGTGTTTGCTCTGCAGAGGCAGGGGTCAGCGGCCTTGGCCTCAGCACCTCGGCACCTTCCCTTCCTCAGGGAAGCCTGGGCTTTGGCTACTGGGGGGACAGCGGGGAGAGGGGGTGTGAGCAGGGGAGGGTAAGTGTGCCTTGTATCTGGGGGTTGAGGGTGTGGGAGGTGGGGGGTGGGTCTGGTCACTGCAGCATCTGGGGTGACTGGGGTAAGGGTCATGGGGGGAATCCAGAGTCCAGAGTGAGGGCCGCTGCTCACAGTGCCCGGCTGCCTGGGGAATCAGCTAGAAGCCAAGCTGGACAAACCAGATGTGGTGAACTGGATGTGCTACCGCAAGACAGAGGACTTCTTCACCATCTGGCTGGATCTCAACATGTTCCTACCCCTTGGGGTAGACTGCTGGATCGATAACACCAGGTACAGCCATGTGCTCCGCCCCAGCCCCGACATGCTGCCCCTTGGCTACTGGCTGCTGAGTGGCACCCCTGCCCCGCAGGGTTGTCTACAACCGGAGCTCTGGGCTCGTGTCCAACGCCCCTGGTGTCCAGATCCGCGTTCCTGGCTTTGGCAAGACCTACTCTGTGGAGTACCTAGACAGCAGCAAGCTGGCAGGTTTGTGTCAGAGGGCAGGGCTAGGGCTCCAGGCTGGGGTGCTGGCCCACAGAAGGCATGGCCCAAGCCCCCGGTGCTGCTGCTCCCCCGACAGGGTACCTGCACACGCTGGTGCAGAACCTGGTCAACAACGGCTACGTGCGAGATGAGACTGTGCGCGCCGCCCCCTATGACTGGAGGCTGGAGCCCGGTGAGTGTCTCTGCAGATGACCTGCTTGGGGTGGGGCAAGTGCCCCAGACCCCAGTTGCCCTGACCCCTTCCACCCACTGCAGGCCAGCAGGAGGAGTACTACCGCAAGCTCGCAGGGCTGGTGGAGGAGATGCACGCTGCCTATGGGAAGCCTGTCTTCCTCATTGGCCACAGCCTCGGCTGTCTACACTTGCTCTATTTCCTGCTGCGCCAGCCCCAGGCCTGGAAGGACCGCTTCATCGATGGCTTCATCTCTCTTGGGGCTCCCTGGGGTGGATCCATCAAGCCCATGCTGGTCTTGGCCTCAGGTGAGAAGGCCTCGACCACTTATGCCCAGCGATGGGTGAGACCAAGCTGATCCTGGGCCTCCCTTCATTGCGGCTCCTGCTCACAGTGGCCTCTAGGGGTGCTATCTACCACCCCTGGGCCGGCATGCTCGCTGTCACTGGCCCCCAGAGCAGTGACCCTGGCCTGAGCAATTAGGGTGGCTCCTTCCAGAGTCTGTGTCAGTGATGGCAAAGGGGCAGTGAACACAGAAAGTGAATCCCAGCTATCTGCTCCCAGCTATCTGCCCCCAGATTTGTTCCTTGTAGCCCCAGAGCCTGCCTACCCAGCCCTTGCCTGCCTTCCACTTGCTCGCAGGAGCGCCTTTGCCCAGGGATGTGCTTTACTGAGGATGGATCTGCCAGAGCTAGGGCCAGACCCCCCGAGGCCCCGCCTGCCCTTCCCTAGGGAGTGGCACCAGGGCCCAGTACTGACACAGCTACCACCTACTCCCCACCCCCTGTACCCTGGGAGCTGGTCTGGAAAGAGAAACACAGTCTGGACAAGAGAAACACTCATCAGACACCACCAATAAACATCAAACAGACACCTCTTGTTTCCCCCTTTCTGGAGCACAACTCTGTGGCCCCCATTGCTGCACAAGCCACACAAGGAGCAGAAAGACACATGCCCGAGGGAGGACAGCCAGTACTGCCCCCACCATCCCGGGCCTCACCCACCATCCCCACACGCCCCGGTCCTCAGCCCCGCCTACATTTTTTTTTTTTTTTGAGACAGGGTCTCATTCTGTCGCCCAGGCTGGAGTGCAGTGGCGCAATCATAGCCGCAGCCTCAATCTCCCTGGCCCAAGCAATCCTCCTGCCTCAGCCTCCCAGTTAGCTGAGACTATAGGCACACACCACCACACCTAATTTATTTTTGTTTTTTAGTAGAGACGAGGTCTTGCTATGTTGCCCAGGCTGGTCTCAAACTCCTGAGCTTAAGTGATCTTCCTGCCTCAGCCTCCCAAAGTGCTGAGATTACAGGCGTGAGCCACTGTGCTGGGCCTTTTTTTTTTTTTTTTTTTTTTTGAGACGGAGTCTCGCTCTGTCGCCCAGGCTGGAGTGCAGTGGCGCGATCTCGGCTCACTGCAAGCTCCGCCCCCCGGGGTTCACGCCATTCTCCTGCCTCAGCCTCCCGAGTAGCTGGGACTACAGGCGCCCGCCACCGCGCCCGGCTGATTTTTTGTATTTTTAGTAGAGACGGGGTTTCACCATGTTAGCCAGGATGGTCTCGATCTCCTGACCTTGTGATCCGCTGTGCTGGGCCTTTTATAAAATATTTGTTTATTTATTTTGAGATGGAGTCTCACTCTGTTTCCCAGGCTGGAGTGCAGTAGTGCACTCTCCACTCACTGCAACCTCCGCCTCCCCAGTTCAAGTGATTCTTCTGCCTCAGCCTCCCTAGTAGCTAAGATCACAGGCATGTGCCACCATGCCTGGCTAAGTTTTATATTTTTAGTAGAGACGAGGGTTCCCCATGTTGGCCAGGCTGGTCTCGAACTCCTGACCTCAAGTCATCTGCCTGTCTTGGCCTCCCAAAGTGCTGGGAGCGTGAGCCACCGTACCCGGCCCTATTTATTTATTTTTTAAGCTGGGATCTCACTGTGTCACCCAGGCTACAGTGCAGTGGTGTGATCATGGTTTACTGTAACTTCAAATTCTTAGGCTCAAGCAATCTTCCTGCCTTTGCCTCCTGAGTAGCTAGGACTAGAGGTGCACTCCACTATGCCCAGCTGATTTTTTTTTTTTTTTTTGTAGAGACAGGGTCTCACTGCATTACCTAGGACTCCTGGCCTCAAGTGATCCTCCTGCCTCAGCCTCCCAAAGTGTTGGGATTACAGGGATGAGCCATGGCAGCTGCCCCTGCCCTCCTTTTGAAGCCCTACAGCTCCACCCAACAGAGGTCTTATCAGGGCTTCTCATTGAGTAAGCTGACACTGAGCAGCATTGAATATCAGGCCTGCTCAAGCCTGTGGCTTAGAATCTGTGTCTAGATTGGGCAGGGACAAGATTGAGCATCTGGCTGAGCCTACCCTCAGCAGGTTGTGGGCCAGGGGTAGCCAGGCCTGGCTCCCTGTCCCACCTTGCTCCATATCCACAGGTGACAACCAGGGCATCCCCATCATGTCCAGCATCAAGCTGAAAGAGGAGCAGCGCATAACCACCACCTCCCCCTGGATGTTTCCCTCTCGCATGGCGTGGCCTGAGGACCACGTGTTCATTTCTACACCCAGCTTCAACTACACAGGCCGTGACTTCCAGCGCTTCTTTGCAGACCTGCACTTTGAGGAAGGCTGGTACATGTGGCTACAGTCACGTGACCTCCTGGCAGGACTCCCAGCACCTGGTGTGGAAGTATACTGTCTTTATGGCGTGGGCCTACCCACGCCCCGCACCTACATCTACGACCACGGCTTCCCCTACGCGGATCCTGTGGGTGTGCTCTATGAGGATGGTGACGACACGGTGGCGACGCGCAGCACCGAGCTATGTGGCCTGTGGCAGGGCCGCCAGCCACAGCCTGTGCACCTGCTGCCCCTGCACGGGATACAGCATCTCAACATGGTCTTCAGCAACCTGACCCTGGAGCATATCAATGCCATCCTGCTGGGTGCCTACCGCCAGGGTCCCCCTGCATCCCCGACTGCCAGCCCAGAGCCCCCGCCTCCTGAATAAAGACCTTCCTTTGCTACCGTAAGCCCTGATGTCTATGTTACAGGTTGAAGGGAGGCACTAGAGTCCCACACCAGGTTTCACTCCTCACCAGCCACAGGCTCAGTGCTGTGTGCAATGAGGCAAGATGGGCTCTGCTGAGGCCTGGGACTGAGCTGGGCACCCTAGATGTGCAGCTGCCCACTCTTCTGGTCAAGCTGTTGAGGCAGTGTGCACCATGCCTGCCTCTGTGCTGGGCGTGGGGACTGGAGCTGGCTCCACCTGCAGCCCTGTCAGAGGAGCACGGGGCAGGGGGGTTTGGGGGGACAATTTGAGCTGTCTCTTCCAGCTCCCAAAAGGGCAGGTGAGACAACCTTTTGAGTGCTGGATGAATGACAGGGCCACAAGAGTTTAGAGGCCGGGCACGGTGGCTCACGCCTGTAATCCCAGCACTTTGGAAGGCCGAGGTGAGCGGATCACTTGAGGTCGGAAGTTTGAGACCAGCCTGACCAACATGCAGAAACCCCATCTCTACTAAAAATAGAAAATTAGCCGGGCATGATGGTGCATGCCTGTAATCCCAGCTACTCGGGAGGCTGAGGCAGGAGAATCGTTTGAACCTGGGAGGTGGAGGTTGCAGTGAGCTGAGATCATGCTATTGCACTCCAGCCTGGGCAACAAGAGCAAAACTCCATCTCAAAAAAAAAAAAATTTTTTTTTTTAATTAGCCAGGTGTGGCCACACCTGTGGTCAAATCTACTAGGGAGGCTGAGGTGGGAGGATTGCTTGAAGCTGAGAGGCAGAGGTTTCAGTGAGCCAAGAGCAACGGCAAGACCTTGTGTCAAAGAAAAACCAAAAACGTAAAATAGGCCAGGCACAGTGGTTCATGGTTGTAAGCCTAGGACTTTGGGAGGCTAAGGAGGGTGGATCGCCTGAGTTCAGGAGTTCAAGACCAGCCTGGGCGACACGGTGAAACCCCATCTCTAACAAAAAAAAATACAAAATATTAGCCAGACATGGTGTGTGCCTGTGGTCCCAGCTACTCAGGAGGCTGAGGTGGAAGAGTGCTCGTGCCTGGGAGGCAGAGGTTCCAGTGAACCGAGATCACACCACTGTACTCCAGCCTGGGCAACAGAGTAAGACCCCATCTCAAAAAAAAAAAATTAAAATAAACCCTTTGAGACGGGGTCTATTGCCCAGGCCGGAGTGCAATGGTATGATCCATACTCACTGCAGCCTCGAACTCCTGGGCTTCCAAAGTGCTGGGATTACAGGTGTGAGCCACCAGGCCCAGACTGCTGAAGGGTTTAAACCAGAGAAAGAGTGTGACCAGATTTCCAATTTAGAAAGACCCGCTCTCTGCAGGGTAAGGTGTAGCCTGAGGTGGGGGGCAAGAATTGCAAGGTAACCAGGGAGGCCAGTGCAATGTCCAGGTGGGAGAGGATGCTAGCTGAGATGAGAAGTGCTAGGAAAAAGATGTGTGCAGACAAGAGTTCACTGGGGAGGTGAAATAACAAGGCTTGGCCATGAATGGAACCCAGCACCCATGGTGCCCCTCTTGAGAGAGGGAAGATGGCACCTGAGACGGAAGATGGAAAGACCAGGGTCCCTGTGACTGAGGACTGAGCCTCTGTTTGAGGTTTCGCGGAGGAGTAAAGGCAACAAAAGAGGCGAGAGTTGGAAGAAAGGTGACAAGGAACAAAAGTCAGCTATGCCTGATGCTACTGGGTGGCCAGCAACAATGCAGACTTGGCCAAGGCTCTGAGAGCTTTACTATGCTGGGACTGGAGGTCAGAGTTGAGGCTAGGGTAAGAGCAAGCGGCTCAGATGGAGGGGGAGGAGGACCTGAATAATGTCCAGAAGGGAAGAGATTTGTCCCTCTCTCCAACAGAGGACCCAGTGAGCAGCACAGAGGGCACAGCAAGGGACATCATCCGGTTCCCCAAATGCTCAGAGCCACAAGCAAAGCCGAAAGTGAAAGACAAGATGCAGAAAATCGCCACGGGCCTTTGAGGAAGGGTAAAGGCGAAAGCGAAAGCAGGAAGGACAGACGTGGAGCCTAGCAGAGGACTTTTTAGCTCCTCACTGGCCCCGCTTGTCTGACCGACCCATCCGCCCGCGACCCCTAATCCGCTCTGCCTGCCCCAAGATGCTGAAGCCAGCCCTGGAGCCCCGAGGGGGCTTCTCCTTCGAGAACTGCCAAAGGTGAAGCGGGGCCGCGGGGGGCGGTCACTCCTGAGCCGCCTCTGCTTGGTCGTGGCCTTTTTTCCTGGCTGGGGGTGGGGGAGGGTGTGTTGGGCGACTTGGGTTCCAGGCTTACCCCGGAAGATGAGGGAGACGGGGACCAGGTTAGCGGAAGCAACAGGGGTCTTGAAAGCAGAGCCGAAACCTGGGCGCCCTCCTCCGTTTCCAGAAATGCATCATTGGAACGCGTCCTCCCGGGGCTCAAGGTCCCTCATGCACGCAAGACCGGGACCACCATCGCGGGCCTGGTGTTCCAAGTGAGCAGCGGGGAGGGACGGGGAGCTGGAGGGGAGCCGGGGGTATCGAGCAGGCACTGAGGCTGCGGTCCCTCCCTCTCCTCAGGACGGGGTCATTCTGGGCGCCGACACGCGAGCCACTAACGATTCGGTCGTGGCGGACAAGAGCTGCGAGAAGATCCACTTCATCACCCCCAAAATCTAGTGAGACTCCCCAGCCCAGTTCCCGCATGCAAAAAAGAACGGCCCCCTCGTTCCCACTCCGGTCCCCGAACGTCCCAGCCCTGCTCACACCGATCCTCCCTTTTCCCTCAGCTGCTGTGGGGCTGGAGTAGCCGCGGACGCCGAGATGACCACACGGATGGTGGCGTCCAAGATGGAGCTACACGCGCTATCCACGGGCCGCGAGCCCCGCGTGGCCACGGTCACTCGCATCCTGCGCCAGACGCTCTTCAGGTGAGGGGGCGGGGCTAACAGGACCCCAGTAGGGGTCGTTGCGGGGTCGGGGCCAATGGAAGGCGGGACAGAAAGAAGGGCGGGGCCGCGACGGCCCAGGTGACCGGAAGAGGCCGGCCCAACAGAAGCTGGGCTACAGGAAAAGGCGATGTCAGTCATCGGGCGCCAGGCCACAGGAAGGGGCGGGGACAGCACCTAGGGGCGGGGACAGCACCTAGGGGCGGGGACAGCACCTAGGCGCGGGGGCATAGAGGGGCGGGGCCTAGGCCCCTGCTTGTGGCCGACCCCGCCCATCCTCGAGCAGGTACCGGGGCCACGTGGGTGCATCGCTGATCGTGGGCGGCGTAGACCTGACTGGACCGCAGCTCTACGGCGTGCATCCCCATGGCTCCTACAGCCGTCTGCCCTTCACAGCCCTGGGTGAGCGCTTCTGTCCCTTCTCGAACTCTGCCCCTGTGACCTTGGCCTCACTCCAAACGGCGTGGCAGCGGTTGACTTCAGATGCTTCTCCTGCCTTCAGGCTCTGGTCAGGACGCGGCCCTGGCGGTGCTAGAAGACCGGTTCCAGCCGAACATGACGGTGAGCGGCCTCTGTCCCCGACTTTGTGGTCGCTCGTGGGATGTGCACCCGGGAGCTGGGGTAGCACAGGACCTTGACCCAGTGCGGGTGGGGGAAGGCTTGTCGGAGGAGGTGACCACTGAAGGGTGAGTGGAGTAAGGGCAGAGAAGTGCGGTCCCGACACAACACCGTCCAATACGAAAGAAAGCCTGGACGGCTGGGAGAAGTGGAAGCTCACAGAGGATCTTTAGGAGCGGAGGGCAGAGGGAAGGACCAGTAGGGTCCTACTTATATCAACGTCTGGAGCCTAGATTTTGTTTGGGGTGGGATGGAAGCACGTGATGTTGCCTCAGAGGTGGCTAAGGCTCAGAGGGAGAAACACAGTGGGGGTTTGGGGGGCAAGACCAGATAGGGTGAATGGACAGGCAAGTCCCCAGGCTGTAGCCTAAGTTAACAGCAGAGGGCCCGTTAGGCCTCACACACCTATCACCACAGCTGGAGGCTGCTCAGGGGCTGCTGGTGGAAGCCATCACCGCCGGGATCTTGGGTGACCTGGGCTCCGGGGGCAATGTGGATGCATGTGTGATCACGAAGACTGGCGCCAAGCTGCTGCGGACACTGAGCTCACCCACAGAGCCCGTGAAGAGGTGAGAGCTGGAGATCGGGGACCACAGGGATGTGTGGGGCTGTAGCAGGGGAGATAGGGGGCTACAAAAAGGGGATGGGCCACATGACAGGCCCATGTTCAGAGGCTGTCCCTCCTCCTTCCCAGGTCTGGCCGCTACCACTTTGTGCCTGGAACCACAGCTGTCCTGACCCAGACCGTGAAGCCACTAACCCTGGAGCTCGTGGAGGAAACTGTGCAGGCTATGGAAGTGGAGTAAGCTGAGGCTTAGAGCTTGGAACAAGGGGGAATAAACCCAGAAAATACAGTTAAACAGATGGCTGTGTCATTCTTGAGTGGAATGGGGTGGGCAGGTGGCCAGCAGGGCTCTGTAGCTAAGGCATCCCTGCAGGGGCCATTACCTACCATAGCTCTAGTGTCTGGCCTAAGAGATGCCCTTCACCCATAACCTCAGGCACCTACAACTCCGGAACCCCAGCCCTGGCCAGCATTGCAGGCTTGGTCTCCACCCAAACCTTCCTTCTGACTCCACACCTTGGAGGCTCCCCCACCACTCCACTGCCTTGCTCTTGCCCTCTAGTCCATTGAAGACTTGTAAAACACCAAATACCCCATGTACTACCCCCCACCTAGAGACTTTCCATGGCTCCTCAGTGGCCCAGGACAAAGCTCATACCTTTCAGTCAGGCCCCCACAGGCCCCACTGAGGGCTAAAGTGCTGACAAGAGGAGCTGCTCCCTGACTCTAAGGCAAGTTCTTACCAAGCACCTCCTCAACCTTGCAACATCTTTACCCATGACACCCCTCAGATGACGAGGCATGCCTGCACTGCTCACGTGAAGCTCGGCTTCTGTCTGCACACGCTGGGCTTGTGACTCCAAGTTTTCCAGGCTAACAAGGGTCACAGGACTCACATGGGGAGAGATGACATGTTTCTCCAACAAACTTTGCTGGGCCCCTGCTCAGTCTCAGGCCTGGCTGCTGGGTGCCAGCAAGAGCATCCTGCCCTCAGCAAGAATGGCTGAACTCCGCTGGAGCTTCAGAAATGTCAGGGAGAGTCTGCCCAGGACCCAGGGAGGGTCTATGCCAGGCTGGACATCCCTGGGCCGCTGACTGTGCTCCCTGCACCCCAACATTCTATTATGAATATTTGTAAATGTAACTGAAAAGTAGAAAGAGTTGTATATTGAATACCCTTATACTGTCAGGTCACCACAGACCTGACAGTACTTTGTTATATTTGCTTTATCATCTATCCATCCCTCTATCCATTAATTCATCTCTTTTTTTTTTTCTTTTTTTTTTGAGACGGAGTCTCGCTCTGTTGCCCAGGCTGGAGTGCAGTGGCACAATCTCAGCTCCTCCACCTCCCGGGTTCACGCTATTCTCCTGCCTCAGCCTCCTGAGTAGCTGGGACTACAAGTGCTTGCCACCACGCCCAGCTAATTTTTTTTTTGTATTTTTAGTAGAGACAGGGTTTCACTGTGTTAGCCAGGATGGTCTCGATCTCCTGACCTCGTGATCCGCCTGCCTCGGCCTCCCAAAGTGCTGGGATTACAGGCGTGAGCCACCGTGCCCGGCCAATTCATCTCATTTTTTGACTGATGCGGTTTCTTTGAGATGGGGATCTAGCTCCATCGCCCAGGCTGGAATGCAGTGGTGCACTCATGGCTCACTGCAGCTTGGAACTTAAGGGCTCAAGTGATCCCTCCTGCCTCAGCCTTCTGAGTTGCTGGGACTACAGGTGTGTACCATCATGTGCAGCTCATTTCTTAATTAAAAAAATTTTTTTTTGTAGAGACGGTTTCATCATGTTGCTCAGGCTGGTCTCAAACTCCTGGAATCAAGCCTCCTACCTCTGCCTCCCAAACTTTTGGGATTACAGGTGTGGGCCACCACACCCAGCCCTGATCTGTTCCTGAATCAGTTAAAGCCCTCACATTCCCGGAAGGAGGCCAGCCAACGCACCTGTTAGAACTTTGCACACAGGGTGTCTTCTCCCTTCAAGCTTGGCCTGCAGCTCAGTAACAAATGGGCTGCAGACACCAGGGGCTTGCCCATGGGAGCCCCAAGGCCTAAAGAGGGTGGCAGAGATTTGATGTCTGTCACTCTCCACCTGCAGCCTCAGTCCAGGGTCTGCCAGGCACCAAGAGTTCACACTTTGCCCTCCTAAATGCCAGGCCCTTCATAAGTATCATCTCATTGTTAAGAGTGGGGGCTTCAGCGCCAGACAAATGAGGGTTTGTGTACAACTCAACCACGTGCTGGTGGGAGAGTCACCATCTCTGAGCAGACCTGTGACTCCTGTTCCAAACGGATGAGGAACCACTGAGATGATGTGTTAGGACTCCCAGCCTGCCAGAACCTCACAGCCCCTGGCCCTTCACAGCAGTCGACCACCGTGTGCATTCCTTCCACCAGTCAGAACACCCTGGACGCTGAGCGGCCTTCTCTGAGAGCCTGGTGCCTTTGATAGCCCTGGGTGACTCCTCTGATCCCAGCCACCAGGTTGTCACTATAGACCTAATTTAACCATCTGTCCTCGGTACCCAGGGCTCAACATTTGGAATGGGAGGTGGTTCTGGGAGCCAATTAGAGGCCAGGCTTTGGGAGGTGGCAGAGGTGAGAGCCTCATACCTGGGCTCTGTCTGGCAAGTCTAGGCCTGGGTCAGGGGACCTTGGCCTAAAGGGCCTGTCTTGCCTGGAGCATGGGAGGGGGCTGAGTCTACACAGCTGGCCTGGCCTCAGGCCTGGAGCTTTAGCTCAAGGACGAGAAGACCCATAAAGCCAGACCCAGCTCCCAACCTCACATCTGCCACGATGTTGCTGCCCAGCCTGACCCTAAGCCTGGTTCTCCTCGGCTCCTCCTGGGGTGAGTGGGCCAGGACCAGCCCTGATTCAGCCCTGGGACCAACTCAGCTCCCAGCACCAGCCCAGAGAAGGAGCTAGGCTGGCCGGAAGGGACGAAGGTGGACAGAGTGGGCAAAAGAAACAGGATATGCCAGGGCAGGGGAGCAGGAACAGGCCTGCAGGGCTGGGAGGGGGCAAGAGGTGGGGTGGTCTCACGAATAGGACCAGAGCTTGAGCCAGGCCCTGGAGCCCAGGAGGGTTTAGGAATCTGAGACAGGAAGACCTGTCCATGTCTTTTAGAAAGAACCTTCTGGCTGCATGAAGGGTATGAACGGTTCAGGTCGGGAGGGGGCAGAGAGACCAGGGGTAGAGATGGGGAACAGCAGGGACTAGGCTGGAGAAAGATGTAGAACAGCAGGGCTGGGGGACTGGTTGGGTGGGGATAACCAAGATAGCTGTGGGGCCCGAAGGTGCTTGCATGTACCCTGTTGGGAAGGGGTAGTGCTGTAACCTCTCGACAGACCTCTCTGGGGTGCACAGCCTGGGGCACCCAGAAGGAGGTGGAGAAAGGTGGGCTGAGGCATGGGAAGCAGGTCCTCATTAGCCCAATGGCCAGGCTGCGGCGTTCCTGCCATCAAACCGGCACTGAGCTTCAGCCAGAGGATTGTCAACGGGGAGAATGCAGTGTCAGGCTCCTGGCCCTGGCAGGTGTCCCTGCAGGTACACCACCGGAGGGGTGGGCAGGGTCCTGGGTACGTCATGCCTAGGGGCAGCCTCAGCAGCCCACCCCCACTCTGACCTCTGAGCCCTGACCCCGGACAGCAGCGGCTTCCACTTCTGCGGTGGTTCTCTCATCAGCCAGTCCTGGGTGGTCACTGCTGCCCACTGCAATGTCAGGTGAGTGCCTGCACTCCACCTGCCCCGCCCCTCGCCTCTTCCTGCCTCCTCCCCTAGCTGTCCCCCTCTGGTGCTGGCCTCCCTGCAGCTGCCTAATCCCACCCCTCTGCAGCCCTGGCCGCCATTTTGTTGTCCTGGGCGAGTGTGACAGATCATCGAACGCAGAGCCCTTGCAGGTTCTGTCCATCTCTCAGGTGAGTGCCAGGGCTGCAGACACGGAGGAAAAGTGGGCAGTGCAGGTGGGTGGGTGCTGGGAATGAGGAATTCAGGACATGCCCTGGCCTACCCTGCTGAGCACCCATCAGAACAACATGGACTGTTTCTGACCCCACAGGCCATTACACACCCTAGCTGGAACTCTACCACCATGAACAATGATGTGACGCTGCTGAAGCTCGCCTCGCCAGTTTGCGTGGCATCCTCAAACAAGGCTCTGACTGAAGGCCTCATGTGTGTCACCATCGGCTGGGGTCGCCTCATTGGCGTGGGTAGGAACTCAAGCCAAAGCTCAGGGTGGGAGGACTGGGGTGGGGACCAGTGTTCTGGGCCCCACGTGACCACCCCTCCTGGCCCACAGGCAATGTGACACCAGCACGTCTGCAGCAGGTGGCTTTGCCCCTGGTCACTGTGAATCAGTGCCGGCAGTACTGGGGCTCACGTATCACTGACTCTATGATCTGTGCAGGTGGCGCAGGTGCTTCCTCGTGCCAGGTGAGCCCCAGCACCCGGTCCTCTGCACTGTCCTGTGGTACACCTCCCCACCCCACCCCCACTCACTTCTGCCTCCCTCTTCCCTCTCAGGGTGACTCCAGAGGCCCTCTTGTCTGCCAGAAGGGAAACACGTGGGTGCTTATTGGTATTGTCTCCTGGGGCAGCAAAAACTGCAATGTGCGCGCACCTGCTGTGTATACTTGAGTTAGCAAGTTTAGCGCCTGCATCAACCAGGTCATAGCCTACAACTGAGCCCACCACAGGCCCCTCCCCAGCTCAACCCATTAAAGACCCAGGCCCTGTCCCATCATGCATTCCTGTCTTCCTGGCTCAGGAGAAAGGAGAGGCTGTTGAGGGTCCGACTCCCTACTTGGACTTCTGGCATAGAAGGGGCTGAGTGACTCCTTGAGTACCAGTGGCTCTTCCTAGAGTAGCCATGCCCAGGCCAGGGCCCCCACCCCTCCTCCAGGGCAACCCCTTGATCCTACAGCAAGAAGCCAGAACTGTGGGAATGAATGGCAGCCCTCCCTGGAGAGGCAGCCTGTTTACTGAATACAGAGGATACATTTACAAACTGAATACGCATAATAAATAACTGCACATTCTCCATCCATAGTCCATGGCATGAAGGCCCAAGTGGGTCTATCAAAGGCCCACATCTCCAAACCCCCTCTCCTGCCCTCAGGACCAGGCCCACCCTGGGCAAAAGAGAACATAATCCCCAGGGCTTCAGGTCCCCAGAGACACTTGGGGAACTGGGGGGAAATTTTGAGGCCATGGGGCTTGGTTCTCCACTGCCTCCTGCCCAGGGGGCAGTGGGGATGGCAGGAGGATGTGTCTAAGGCATAGTCGACTTGGCACAGAGTGGTCTCTTTAGTTTTGTTTCCCACTGGAGGTGGCACATGCAGGAAGAGGGCCTGGCCCAGGCTGCCGACCAGCAGAAGCTGAGTGGGAGCCAAACCCTCCCCCAATGGCAGGGGCCCTGCCATCGGGCTAAGGCCAAAGCTGGGCCCTGGCCCCATGCTACCCACTGAAGGCAGCTGTGGAGGAAGGGGCTTGGGTTCCAGCCTGGTTTGTGGTAGGGGGAGATACCACAAAAGAAATGGGGACGGTTCTGGCTCAGGCCTCTGGGAAAGCAGCCACCCAACCCCACCCACCTCCCGCAGGGGATCCTTCCAGCTTGAGGCTCAGCGGGACCCAGACTGGAAGGTTAATGCTGTGAAGGGAAGCAGCACAGGGTGGACAGGGCAAGGCCAGCTGTGAGAAAGCAGTGCCCCAGACACCCAGGGTTCAGAGGCAGGTCACACAGTATGGCTAAGTTCCAGGGAGGGGTGCACAGAAGCTCAGCAGAAGGGGAGAGGTAAGCAGCCAGGGACCCTCCCCCAGGGCGGCAACTCCTACCTTCCCATGTCCTCGTGGAGGACTACGGGTGTGCACGATGGGCATGCAGTGATCACTCCCAGGCTGCCAACAGCCATGCAGACACCAGATGGCGCCTTCATGCAGCTGCAGAGGAGGGAGCAACAGAGCCTGAAGGGAAAAGGCAATGGGCTGCACCAAAGGATAGAACCCAGGCTGACACTGGACCCTAATGGGGAGGACCCCCTTCCCTCTGCCTTGGCCCCCAGGTGCCCCATCCCCCAGGTAGCAGCAGTGGGGCTCCCTTTAACCACCCCGTTGGGAAGGAGGCACCTGGGGAATGGAATGGACATCCAACGGGGAGAGGGAGGTAGCGATGAGCTCTACAAAGAAGGCACCAAGGGTGGTGGGTTGAGACCCCTCAGAATCTGGAGAGGCTGGAGCCTGGGCAAGCTGACGACCAGCATGGCCACACAGTCCAGAAGGGTGAAGGTCCATGCCATGGCCCTCCACCAGAGGTCCTGGGACCAGGAAGTCTCCCTGGGGGCAGGCACCATGAAGGACGACAGATCTTGGCTGGGAGGTGGAGGGCTGTTTCGATCTAGCCAGCGGCTACGGGTCCAGTCAAGGCACAAGCTTTGTGCCTACCAGGGTCTCCCACTGGAGCATAATCTTAAGGATCAGGATGCTTGGGAATGTGTGGAGCCAGGGAGAAGGGCTCTGTGGAGGAAAGGGGGTCCCAGAAGTAACTGTCCCAAAGGGTCCTGAGGCCACAGGACACTACACCCAGCACTGCAGGTCCCTTTGATTTGGGAAGAGTCAAAGGGCAAGGGAGACAGTGAAGGCCAGGTCCTATCCCTTCCCAACTCCACCAGAGCAGCTGCCCACCAAGAGGGGTATCAGTGCCAGGCCAGGCTCCCAGTCAGGGGGAGTCACAGCCCCCTGCACTACCTCCACTCTGTCACACCTGGCCCTGGCCCAGGCCCATGGTGAGGACAGGGGCTGCTGAAGGCACAGAGAAAGGGCTGGAGCCAGACATTCTTCACCTACTGCGGGCCACATAGGCCTATCTCCAGAGAGGGCATCGGGCCCAGATTACACCACAGTGTGTGGCCAGGCTGGGCCGTGCCTCATGTGTGCACAGCCAGGCGGCTCAGCCATTGTACTGCTGCTGGTAGCGCAGGTTGAGCTCCCGCAGCTCCCGCTCCCGCACACGGCGTGACTTGTTGGAGCGTGTGGAGCGGCTGGAACGTGTGGACTGGGCAGATTTGGTGCTCTGGCAGCGCGAGGAGGCACGTTTAAGGAGGTTCTGGGATATGGAGCGGTGCAGGTTCTTCATGGATGAAGAGGCAGCCATGCTCACCACCCACGGGTGCCTCAGGGCCTGCAGTGCAGTCATACGGGCTCCAGGGTCCACTGTCAGCAGGCGGTCAATGAAGTCCTTGGCCAGGTTGGACACACTAGGCCAGGGCTAGAGACCAAAGACAAGCATTAGAGTGAGAGCATCCGACACTGCCCACCCCATCTGGATGAGGCCACTACTCAGCATCCCTCCACTTTCCTGAGAGAGGTACTGCCCCTCCTCTCATGTAGCGCTTGCGGCCTCCCCGCCCAACGCTGGCCCAGGCTGAACAGGGGCTGCTCTCCAGGTGATGGAGTCTGGCAACGAAGGAAAGGACCTCTCCACTCTCCCAGGGAGCAAATTCTATGGTGCACTGGACCCAAAGCCGGGCTCAGGGAGATGGCCTCTGCCAAGAGCCCCCAACTTGCCCCAGGAGTATCATAACACAGGGAACTGTAAGAGAATGACTCAAACTTTCCCACCACATCCTAAGTCAGATTGAAGCTCCAATATCTGGATGACCAGGATCAGGCTATTTAAATGGGAACTTCCTAGTCCTTACAGAGAAGATCCAACCTCTGTCCAACTGCCGAAGCAGTGGTAAGAGACCACTGCTCCCTGCCTCCGTCTCCCAGCATGGGGAGGAAAGGAAACAATTCAAGGCAACTAGATTTCCCAGTCGGCTGAGGGCAGGCGCTTCCAGGACAAGGAAGGAACCAGGACCCTTCTCAGTGGCACCCTCCAGCCCGCATTACTTCTCTAAGCCACAAAGGGCTCCTGGCAGTGCTGTGCGCCAGCCTCATTTTAGTACATTCTGTCCCCTGGGAGGAACTCCATAAAGCCCACTCTGCCACATGCACCCCGGGCTGCCTCATCTCAGCCCCGAACCCAGCAGCTGTCTGTCTCAGGGCCTCAGGCTGCACAGCTGTCTTCACCTGACTGGATCCTCAGGTTCTCAGGGTAAAGGACACTTGCTCAGACTCCCTCTTAGCCCCCAGTGCTTCCAGCAATTATTCCAGCTGTAACTTGAGACTGCAATTTCATGTTTATTATTCCCATGAGATAACGCTGAGCTGGATGAGCCCCTGCCTGGTGCTGTGCATACAGGAAGCACTCAGTAGGCACAGGCTCAGACAGTAAACAACCCACGGTGCTGCCAGATGGGTGCCCTTTCCTGGAGCTGCTTCTAGGCCTTGGGGCTCAGCCAGGTGAGTCTTTGCATCCCTGCATCTCCTAGGAGCACTTTTGGCATGGGCTCTGATGCTCCCCCAAGGATAGGCAGCTAGGACCTTTCCTGGGCCTGCTGCAGATGACTCAACAGGAATGCTAACCATCCTGTCACTTTCCCTCCTGCCAGCTGAGGTCTGCCTGTTCCACCCATGGCACCCTTCACCTTGAGGAACCCCTGAACATGCCCTCCAGGGGGTTCAGGAGGATCTGAGAGCCCACCTTCAGGGCAGGTGCACAGCCATCTAGCAGACACACACACTCACTGACTACTGCTACTCCCAGTCTGGTTCGCCTGACCTCCAACTCTTCCCCTACCACCCTTCCCCACTGCCACAGAGGGGTGAGGCAGGGAGAACACGCTTCCACCGTCCTGAGGAAGGGCTGAGGCTACCTGCAGCTGCTGTCTTCACCCACTCTTTGGAAGGTTATTCCAAGTTTTACTGAGCTGAAGTGGGAGCAACAGGGGAACCATATTCCCAAACACACCTAACAGGGTCATCCTCTACAGTGGGCCAGCAGCAACCCAGTGACTCCTGGGGAGATGCTGGCCCTCAGGAGGAGGAAAGTCAGGGTCCAAGAGCATGCAGCCAATGGAGGTCCATAGATGCCTTACTATCCAAGGGCTGTGGGTGGGCGCAGAGAGCAACAGCCCTCCTCGACAGGCAGGTAAGTCTCCTGGGGGCTTGTGTAGTTCAAGATTCATATTGAGGGCCGGGTGTGGTGGCTCATGCCTGTAATCCCAGCACTTTGGGAGGCTGAGGCAGGTGGATCACAAGGTCATGAGATCGAGACCATCCTGGCCAACATGGTGAAACCCCGTCTCTACCAAAAATACAAAAATTAGCCGGTCGTGGTGGCGTTCCTGTAGTCCCAGCTACTCAGGAAGCTGAGGCAGGAGAATTGCTTGAACCCGAGAGGCGGAGGTTGCAGTGAGCCGAGATCGCACCACTGCACTCCAGCCTGGCAACAGAGCGAGACTTCGTCTCAAAAAAAAAAAAAAAAAAAGATTCATATTGAGGTATTGAGGCCGACATGCAGGGCAACTGGACTAGACAGCTGCCACAATAGCTTTTGGATCACAGCTCAAGAAAACCCCAAAGGCCAGGAGCAATGGCTTCCGCCTGTAATCCCAACACTCTGGGAGTGTGAGGCAGGAGGATTGCTTGAGCCCAGGAGTTCAAGATCACCCTGGGCAAGATGGTAAGACTCCGTCTAAAAGAAAAAAAAATTAATAAAATTTTTTTAAAAAAGAAAGCTCCATGGTTGCCCCCTGAACACAAGAGACCACTACTGGGGGCAGCCAGTCCAGACCACAGACATTCACTGTAGCCCCCATCACCCACCGGAGAGACAGAAGCTTGATGGAGACAGCACACACACAGCTGAACAGAGTGGGTCAGGGGACACCTCTGCTGCCTGCTGGCTTTCTACAGTCTCCAGGAAGAGGAGGACTCACTAGGAAGCACGCTGCAGCTCAGTCTGGCCTGTTGCTGGAACAGCCCCAAGACAGGGCTGACAGCCCAGGGTGTCCCAACAGGGCTGGGACATGGATTCTGCCCCTGCCCCTTGGTCCAGCCAAGACAAAAGAGGGGCAACTCCCCTACAGAGGCCAGGAGCCTGAACACGGATGGACTGGAGGTTTCACCACTTCACATCTACACCCAGCCAAACCGTGGACCTGAAACTCCAAACCAGTCACCGGTGCAGTCTTGGAGGGGCCTTTCCCCAGACCAGCCCTATGGGCTTAAATGTCTCCATCTTCAGAGTGGCACAGGTTCACACCAGCAGGCATCAACCCCTGCTGCTCGTGGAGCAGCCGGCCTGTTAGTGCCAAAGCGAGCCAGATCGATCCCTCTCCCCCTGCTCCCCAAGATTCTAGCCTCACCAACTACTATGGGCGTGTGGCTGTGTGCAGAATGCAGATGGACTCATTTGTCTGAGGGCTGGCCTGGCCTCTCTGGCAGGTCCCAGCTCTCCCCATCTTTGAAGAGCTGTGAGCAGCTGGGCCAGGTGGGTCCCCCAAGCCAAAGTGACTCAAGTCATCCTGACCTGGCCCCCAGCCTAACCCTTGTACACAGAGGAAAGTCAGGCTGAGCACAAGAAGGTGGTCCTCATCCAGTTCACTGACAGTGAGGCGGGGGCCTAGGGTGACTTTCAGAATAGCAGCCTCTGGAAGCCCTGCTGAGGCCTCCCACAGGGCTCAGAAAAGTAAGGCTTTCCACACTCGCCCACAGCCAGGCTTCAGGCCTCACATCAACTCAGCACCTCCTAAGAAAGCACTCAACACCAGCAGCCCAACCCACCTGCTTCCCCTGGAGCCACATAAGTACATGTGTCAGCCAGAGGCTGACTGGCCGGGAAGCATTCTAAGCAGGAGAAACAGGAAAATGATGAATAGTCATGCCCTTCAGTCTCCACAAGTCTGTTTGTTCTGGGTGAAGAATGGAACTCTTGCCTCAGTATACTTATTTGAGCCACACCAGGGACACACATGGCCTCAGTTGGCTGACAGATGGCACAGGTGCCAAGACCCACCTGGGCAGTCTCTGAGGCTTCCACCTGCTTCTGGGTCGATGTGGAGCACGACGCACAGAGGGAAACACTAAGATGTCGGCTGGCTCTATGCCCAGACTCTCAGATCTTCCCTTGCTCTGGGATCAGAGAACAGCTTTCATACCCAGGGTGACAGTCTCCACTCTCTCCTTTCCACAGTCTCTGGGCAAGTCAGTGGCTCACACCTCTAATCCCAGCACTTCGGAATGCTGCTGCGTGAGTGAGGGCTGGGCCCTGCTTCAAGAGGAAGACAAGCAGGGGCTGTGGGAGGAGGGCATCACCTCTGCTCTGATTCCAACCATCAAGCTGGCTGCCTTTCTCCTGAGTCCATGGCCCTCAAAGAGTCCTTTTCCCCTTGCAGTTAGGGTACCTGCTCCTGATGTTGGAACAGCAAAGATGCCAATAGTGGGTATGGGGAGCGACCTCTTCCGTGAGCACCTCCTTATCAACTGGCCTTCCTCATCCCCCTACCCATGCTGGGCCAAAGCCACTCCTAGGCAGTGGAGTCCTACTCCCCCTGGAGAGGGAGAGGCAGCAGAGCAGGAAGGGCTTTCCGCTCCCGCCCGAGGACCCCCCGCACCAACCCTTTTCATTTGCTCTAGCTCTAATGTCTGGCACAAGGGCCTGGCATGAACACTACCCAAGCCACTGCCAGCGGTCTCACCTTGAGCCGAAGGGCTAAGGAAACAAAGAACAGCGCCAGCTCTCGCAGAGGCTGCAGACAGAGGAGGAAGCTGCTTCTTTCTGGCAGCAAACACAGCTTACAGGGTGGCCCTAGACTTCCTCTGGCAGGCAGGGCTGCCTACTGGCAAGTGAGGCTGGGAGAGAAAAGCCCCTTGGTGTGTCTTCTGAGTGGCATCTGGGATAGGCTAAAGGGTTGCATTGCAAGCCCAGCAACCTGAGTTCTAGTTCTACTCTCTCTGTCGGCCTTAGATAAATCACACCACCTTCACTTTTAACAGGAGGAAGGGGCTGAATGTCATGAACTCTAAGTCTCTTCCAATTTCTAAACTCCTGAATTCCTTTTTCTCCACCTTTTCCTTCATGTGGCCACAAATGAAGCACAGAGTCTAGCATTTAAGCTGACCTCTTGAGCCCTGGGTTCCTTATCCAACCGATGATGATTCTGGGGCAGGCTGGCTGACAGAGAAGGTGGCCCCACCACAGTGCTGCTAGAGAAGGGATGGGAAGGGAGGAAGAAGCCTGGGCTTTGCTACCATGACTCAGTTCTTCCTTCAGCTCTATTTCAAGATGTATTTTCAGACCCACTATTCCCACCTTCAAAGGCCTCCTTTCTGTACTTACGTGGGCCTGAATGAGAGCAGAGAAAAGGGCACAGAATTCTGGAAACAGAGCTTTGAGTTTACTCAGGAAAGCAGCATGACAACAAGAACGGCACCCTGTGATGCTGCCCATGACGAAGGGCATCAGCAGAATTAGACACTGTGTGGCAGCAGAGCCAGCATCCCCTCCTCTGGTCAAAAACCCATCATCCTGGTGCCTGCGCTTCCAGACCAGACAGAATCTACCACCCTGGGACCCGGCAGAGGGCAGGTGAGGGGCAAGCAACAGAAAAGGGAAGGGTGTGGGGGGAGAGAGCCTGAGGAGAGAAATAGAGGGAAGAGAATGCAGTTTTAAAAACAAGTAGAGAATTAAAAAAAAAAAAAGCAAAGAATCAAGATTAAAATGAGAAAAGGTGTGACAACTTAAAGGTTAGTAAAGCTGTGTTCTGAAACTTGAAATGGATAACAAAATGAAATGGTGTGCCCCCACCTGTCCCTGCCCAGAGCCAGAGTGGAGGGGAAGGAGAGGAGGGAGACAGGGCACAACTCAAGATCGAGAAGGATGCTATTTGCTCGCTTTGCAATAGGCCTGTGCCACCAACATAGCGATGTCTGCTTTTAACAATGTCCTGGAGTAGCCCTGGAAGGTTCCAGATTTAGAAGCCTGCTGCAGCATGATCTCTTTCATCTACACTCATCAAGGGTTCCGCTGAGGCCAAGTGGTTCCCAGGGCCCAGCCTGGTTTTTTGATTTTTTTTTTTTTTTTTTTTTTTTTTTTTTTTTTGAGAGAGAGGGAGTCACGTTCTGTCACCTAGGGTGGAGTGCAGTGGCGCGATGTGCAATCTTGGCTAACTGCAACCTCCGCCTCCCAGGTTCAACCGATTCTCCTGCCTTGGCCTCCTGAGTAGATGGGACTACAGGCACGTGCCACCACGCCTGGTTAATTTTTTGTATTTTTAGTAGAGACGGTGTTTCACCGTGTTAGCCAGGATAGTCTTGATCTCCTGACCTCAAGATCTGCCTGCCTCGGCCTCCCAAAGTGCTGGGATACAGGCGTGAGCCACAGCACCTGGCATTATTTTTTTTTTTCTTTTTCTGAGACGGAGTTTTGCTATTGTTGCCCAGGCTGGAGTGCAATAGAACCATCTCACTGCAAACTCTGCCTCCTGGGTTCAAGCAATTCTCCTGCCTCAGCCTCCCAAGTAGCTGGGATTACAGGCATGCACCACACCACAATGCCCAGCTAATTTTGTATTTTTAGTAGAGATGAGGTTTCACCATGTTGGTCAGGTTGGTCTCGAACTCCTGACCTCAGATGCCACCCACCTTGGCCTCCCAAAGGGCTGAGATTACAGGTGTGAGCCACCGTGCCCAGCCTTTTTTTTTTTTTCTCAACTTCCTCCCATCCTAATTTCTGAGGCAGTTTGGAGGCTCAGTGACTGTAACCATCTCATCCACACTGTAGTCTCTGTCCCTGGAACCCCAGGCATACAGGACTTGGCTTAGGGCCAGTGGTAGGTCAACATGGGATGGCAGGAAGAATGAAGAGATGAATGTGACTAAGCCTTCTGCTCCAAGCTGGCTGGGCCACAAGGGAGCAGAGCTCTCTGGGCACCACACATCTACCGAGGGACGTCAGGCACGATGGAGAAGGGTAACCTTGTGTGATGGGAGGACTGACCAGGGAAGGTGAGCTTGGAGGGGCACAGCCAGTGGGGATGGCTGGACCAGGTCACCATCAGCTATGCCATGCAATTGAGAGCCAGCCTCCACCTCAGTAGGTGTGGGAGGAGGATGAGCATGGGAGGCTATGAGTGGATCTAAAGAGGTCAGGTCTGGACACAGTGGCCCACACCTTTAATCCCAGCAGTTTGGGAGGCCGAGGCAGGAGGATCACTTGAGGCCAGGAGTTCAAGACCAGGCTAGGCAACGTAGTAAGACCCTATCTCTACAAGAAACCTAAAAAATTAGCCCGGTGTGGTGGCCCACACCTGTAATCCCAGCTACTTGGGAGGCTGAGGCAGGAAGATGGCTTGGGCCCGGGAGTTTAAGGTTACAATGAACTATAATCACACTACTGCACTCCAACTCTTGTTCCTCTACAACAAGACCTTGTCTCTATTAAAAAAATAATAATATCGGGGCGCGGTGGCTCACGCTTGTAATCCCAGCACTTTGGGAGGCCGAGGCGGGCGGATCACGAGGTCAGGAGATCAAGACCATGGTGAAACCCCGTCTCTACTAAAAATACAAAAAATTAGCCGGGTGTGGTGGCGGGCGCCTGTAGTCCCAGCTACTCGGAGAGGCTGAGGCAGGAGAATGGCGTGAACCTGGGAGGCGGAGCTTGCAGTGAGCCGAGATTGCGCCACTGCACTCCAGCCTGGGCGACAGAGCAAGACTCCATCTCAAAATAAATAAATAAATAAATAAATAAATAAATAATAATAATAATAAATAAATAAAAATAAAGAGGTCAGAATGTGGGAGAGATGACAGCCCAGCAGCTCCCAGAGGAACTTGAGGGCCCAGAAGTGACCGAGCCTGTGAAGGGCAGTGCTCTCCAGCTGGAGACAGACAATGAAAAGACAGGAGAGGGAGGGGATGGCTGACGCACCAGGGATGGCTCTGAGTGCAAGCCACCACACCCTGCTCTTTGTTGGCCAGGCCTCAAGGGCTGGAGGTGGAAAAAGTGATGAAAGGCAGCTGTGACCCAGGCTGACGTGATGCTATGGGTGGTCAGCAGGAACGGCTGAATGCAGCAGCATGGCGGGTGGGTCTGCTCCTGCCACTACAGGGAAGTTGCTACTTTCTGGGGTGTATGAAACCAGGGCAGCAGTGACAAAGGAAAACCTGAGGACAGGGCTCTGGGGAGCCCAGTGTTGGCACAGAGGTGACACAAGATGGGGCTGCTGCTCTTCTCCACTCAGAGCTTCCTCCGGCCTCAAATGGAGAGAGCTTCCTCTGCCTTCCTGCCAGAGATCTCCAACCAAAGGCAGGTCCCCAGCCACAGTGACCAACTGAGGGTCCACTGCCTCCATCCAGTGGCCCAAACCATGCCACCTCCCAGTGACCAGTCAGGAATCCAGCCTGAGGGCATTGGCTCCTGCAGTGAAGGAGGGAGACTTAATCTGTTGAACACTTGGTGTTTTGGTGAAGTGGGGATGGCTTTTCCCAAGGGAACCTTCCTGGCCAGGTATGGGGGCATCTGATCATCCTCATGGGATCCTCACACACAGACAGCATAAGCATCCAGCACTTGACATGCAGCAGCCCCAGCAGGCCGGCAGGGAAGAAGGGCTTAGGGACAGATGCCTCATAGCAAAGAATTCTAAACTGATTTGTGTTTGCTCGTGCTGTCAGCTATTCAGACAGTCGTGGGAAAGCCATCCTCTGACTCTGGGAGCAGGGGTCAGTGAGAAGAGAGGTGAGCTGATGGGTCCATCACAGTCCCCACCCACACTGAAAGTGAGAAAAGTCAGGCAATTAAAGCATCCAGGAGAATCCAAGCATAAGCCAGGAAACATGCTCCCCGCTTCCCTGCCTCCACTCTGCCACCAGCATATACATTTGGTCTCCTGCTCTCCAGACACCCGGACAGCGCTCCCCATGACTCTGGGATGAGGTCCTATCCCTGTTCACATGGCTGCTCCTTGTGACATATGGGGGGAGATGAGGGGCAGGGAGGGAGACAGAAAGTCAGAGCATAGGACCAGGCCGCATAACCAAGCCCCGTCACCTAGAGATCACTGAGACATGCCACATTCTCTGCATCTTATTTTATCTTCTACATCCCAAGGCATGTTAGAGTCACTTTAAGAAGTGGGGAGGCTGAGCGTGGTGGCTCACACCTGTAATCCCAGCACTTTGGGAGGCCGAGGCAGGCAGATCACCTGAGGTCAGGAGTTCCAGACCAGCCTGGCCAACGTGGTAAAACCCCGTCTCTACCAAAAATACAAAAATTAGCCAGGTGTGGTGGCTGGCACCTATAATCCCAGCTACTTGGGAGGCTGAGGCAGGAGAATCGCTTGAACCCAAAAGGTGGAGGCTTTGGCGAGCCGAGATCACACCACTGCACTCCAGCCTGGGTGACAGAGTCAGACTCCACCTCAAAAAACAAAAAAGAAGAACTACAGCTGGTCAAGCTCATTGCCCCTTCAGGTATACTTAGCCCCAGATCAATGTATGGTCAACCTGCAGACCAGACACCCACCCCTGGGAGGCCACCTCCCACCAGCCCTTGTCACCCAGGTAGCAGCAGAGTGGCTATGAAGGTGGGCTTCCTCTCCCAACGGTACTCTGTCCCCTGCCCAGCAGCACTCACAAGGCTCTGTGAGAACTTCTACCCAAGCCCATCTGTTCCTGGTACAGTCACCTGGGCTCACCCACAGCTCAGAGACTGGCCAAGCAGAGGAGGGTGATAATTCAGGATGCTGAATGCAGCAGACAGCAAAGCTCCTAATGGCATCACTCTAATATCAATCCTACAAAAGCCCCTTCATCCGTCCTGCCTCTAGGAATAGAACTCTTGACAAAAGCACTGACATCAAGGATGTCACATTTCATGTCAAGTGAATCACAGGCTCTCCGCATTGGAGGACCCTGACAGTTCTCTAGCATGAGTCTGCAGCTAATGACTCACCTTCTGTGCCATCCTTTAGAAACAGCTCCTCCAGGCCTCCTGTTATAGGAAGCCTCCTCTCAAGGTGACTGTGTCCTCAGACTGCTCTCACATTCACACAGGCCTTCCCTACCTCTCCCAACCTGTGTCTCCCCACCACTTCCAGCATGCCCTCTCCACTCCAGTGCCTCTGGGTGCTGGGTAAACATTCAGATTTCTCCTTTCCAGTCATCTCCTCCTCAGCATTTACTCCTCTTCCAAGAGTCTTGTATTTGCCCTAAAAGTTGACAAGCACACACCAGCCCTGGGCCTTTAAATCCTCCCCCTGCCTGCACCCACAGGCAGCTGTGGCCAGCAGCCTCCTAAGCGCATTGCCAGCAGGCTCTCTGCTTCCTCCTGGAGTCTGGCCCCTTGAGGGGCGCACTCCACTGGCTGCACAGCCTGTCTGCCTGCCAGCAGTCACATTTGGGACACTTCCCAGGGTGTCATCAATAGCCACCGGTGCTTCCCTCAGGAGAAGCCAAGAGAAAGTTCCCCCACCAGTTATCACTTATAAATACTCCAGTTCAACCCAGCATACAGGTACCATTGTGCACTAAGCCTGGACACGACAGTGGACAGCATATGTACTGATGTACACGCTGTCCTCAAGGACCCTACAGGCTAGACAGGAGAGATGTGTCCACTGATCAGTAGCCAGAAAGCACTGAAACAAGAAACCAGCAACGTGCTGAGGCACACATACCAGGGAGAGCAGACTGCAGCGCTAGACAGGCCAAGAACTCTGAAGCCGAGACAGCCTGGAATCAAATCCCAGATGTGCCACCCTCCGGTCAGGAGACCACGGCCAAGTTATATAACCTCACCATCCTCAGTTTCCTCATCTGTAAGGTGGGGGATTATGTACCACCTGGCAGGGTTGTCATAGATTGGAGATGGGGGTACAGAACATTCAGTCCTGGGTCTGCTACTCAGTAGGCACCACACAATGGCAGTAGGCAGAATTATTTCTAAAGGAAACAACTAAGACCGATACTGGGAGCAGCATGAACAGTTGAGGCAGAAGCTTAGTGTGGAGAGTGAACGGGGGCAATGGCTCAGGCCTGTGGTGTGCAGGGAGTGGGGTGGGGTCTAGGGCATGGGCTTCGGGCTGGGGGATCTGGAGTGCCAGAATGGTAGGCAGGACCCCACATGCTCTCCAGGTCAGAGGGTAGCCCGGAATCCTCTCCAAGTCTGCCCATACAAGCTGATGTCCCTCCTGCAGAGCTAGGACTCTGCTCCATACTCCTTCACCTCCTATACTGTGGCTTACATATGCCATGTGGATCCCACTCCCTGGGATCCCTGATCTGCTCCAAACATCCCCAGGAGGACAGGATGGAATTATTCCAATAGCCTCCAGTTAGCCTTCCTCCTGCCAGGCTCCATTACCACTTTCTGCTGCCTTCCTCCTCCATTACCCAGAACCCAGAGGGCTCCCAACAACAGTTGGGAGTGCAGAGGGCTCCCAACAACAAACACCAGACCTGTCCCAGCCTCTTCAACCTCTGCTCTGTCACTCCCAATCTCCTGTTTATTCTGGAGCACTCAGCAATGCTCCCTTCTCTGGGCCTCCTCCTTCTCAAAACTCATCTTCTGCAGGAAGCTTTCTATTCAAGTCCGTGGACGCCACTGAGCCTGACAGAGGACTGGGGCTGCATGGACAGAGCTCGCAGGAAACAGGCACACCAGACCCGGCCTGGTGTACAGGGGAGAGCACTCTACGGGGTCAGGGAACAGGAAAGGTGCCCCTAGAAAGGCACCAAGCACCACGAGACACTCGCTGGTGAGGAATGCATACCTCCAAACGCTGCTGCGTCAGAGGTCCTTCATTCACACAGCAACATCCCCCTCACCATGGAACACTCTCTCTCTCTCTCACAGGTTATCCTGGCAGAGCCTTGCTCACTTAGATGGCCTTCCTAAGGGCAAACACCTATTACACATATAGGACAGATGGCTGGAGTGGGTGGGGTCAGGGCCCAACCACCTGACCTGAGCACCACAGTCCATGTTCCAGACTGCCCAGGCCCGGTGGCTCTATGCCAAGGCCTGTGTTCACATGTGTCTGCCAATGCGGGTTCATCCTATGGCCACTGCCTATTCTAGTTCCTTCTCCCCAGGCAATCTCAACCTCTATGGATAGGAAGAACAGGCCTTCACGTCTCTTGCATTTTCCCCAGGAGTGAGCAGGTGTGCTTGTGGGTGGGCAGTGGCCAGGAGAACAACAACAACAAAAAAATGCCTGTCCTAGTATCCTGGGATAGAGCTATAAAAGCATGCCAGGTTGCTGGCAGGAACTTGAAGGAGGTGCTGCCTCTGCTTACCAGGAGACCGTCTAGCTGTGAAGTGAGTGGCTGGAAGGAGTGATTGCTGGGTCCCATTCTAGTGATGTCTGTCCTCACCTCCATGCAGAAAAGTAAAGAGAAACCAGGGCCCTGCCAGGGAGTGGCAGAGGCTGGTACTTCTCAGACTCCTGATGTTCATGCACATCCCCTGGAATCTCGTTAAAATGTAGATTCTGATTCAACAGGTTTTGTGGGGCCTGAGGGTCTGCTGGACTGGTCTCCAGCTGAGAGAGCCTGATCTCATGATAAGGACCCCTCCCCCAGGAAATGTCCCAGACAGATCCCTCCCAACCCAGAGCTCTCCACAGGGGGTGGTAGAATCTGATTTTTGGGGTCAGGCAAGCTCCTGGTCACAGATAAGGGCCACCAGAACCTGCCAGGATTTGCCTCTGGAGCTGGGAACTGATGCTTTTCAGCTCCAGGTAAAGGGTAGTGGGAGCAAAGGCTGAGCAGTGCCTCTCCGACACAAACACACACACACACACACACACACACACACACACACTCTCTCTCTCTCTCTCTGTCTCTCTCGGTCTCTCTCTCACTCACTCACTCACTCATTCACTCACTCACTCACTGTGAGCTGCAGAGTCCTGCCCTGTGATTCCAGCAGAACAACAACAGAATCTAAGGACTCAGTCTTTCGGCTACAGTAGGAGCAGGCAGGAACCCACTCCCCACCCCATTCGTCATTTTCCAACCCTCAGGTAATATAGCCAGTTAGCAAGACTGTGCAAGCTCTAATTAGATAAACTGCCAGGTCAACGACTGCCAGAATCAGGAACTCGGGCAAACCTACAAGCTTGTAGCAGAGTCTTTCCTCTGTCAGCATATCTTGGGAAATCTCCCTCCCTCCCTCCTGGGCTAAGTTCAATGTCCCCTCTGCCAACTGGACCCTCAACAGCCTGGCACCATGCAGAGCTCCCAGAACACAATCAGCTTCTCAAGCTTCAGACATTCCCAGATCTATCTTAAAATTTCAGTTTCACTGGGCGCGGTGGCTCATGCCTGTAATCCTAGCACTTTAGGAAGCCAAGGCAGGCAGATCACCTGAGGTCAGGAGTTTAAGATCAGCCTAGCCAATATGCCGAAACCCCATCTCTATTAAAATACAAAAATTAGCTGGGCATGGTGGCACACTCCTGTAATCCCAGCTACTTGGGAGGCTGAGGCAGGAGAATCGCTGGAACCTGGGGGGTGGAAGCTGCAGTGAGCTGAGATCGTGCCACTGCACTCCAGGCTGGGCGACAGAGTGAGACTCCGTCTCAAAGAAAAAAAAAAAAAATTCAGGCCAGACACAGTGGCTCACGCCTGTAATCTCAGCACTTTGGGAGGCTGAGGCAGGTGGATCACCTGAGGTCGGGAGTTCGAGACCAGCCTGACCAACATGGAGAAACCCCGTCTCTACTAAAAATACAAAATTAGATATCTGGGCGTGGTGGCGCATGCCTGTAATCCCAGCTACTTGGGAGGCTGAGGCAGGAGAATTGTTTGAACCCAGGAGGCGTAGGTTGCGGTGAGCCAAGATCGCACCATTGCACTCCAGCCTGGGCAACAAGAGCGAAACTCCATCTCAAAAAAAAAAAAAAAATTTAGTTTCAGCTACAACTTCACTGGTTCTCCAGAGCCTGCTATCAGGACAACTGAACTTCCCAAGTACCCTGCAGGGTCCTCTGATGGACCTCAGCTATATATGAACCTGTCCCTCAGGCCACTGCCCCCAGGCCTGCCTCCTGCTTTCTCCCTCTTATACTTCTGTGGCTATCATTCCCTTTTTCTTGGTCTGACTCCTCACAGCCATGCTCCAAATTCCAGGTTCCCTCTTCTCTAAGACTGTCCCTGACCACCCCAGCTCACCTTTAAGGCACTTGCCTAAAAACCTGCTCCTAAAGCATGTTCTTATAGGTCAGTGTTATCAACACCACCTGGTGTTTATTAGAAATGCAGACCCTCAGGCTCTACCTAGACCTATTAAATCAGAATCTACATTTTAATGAGATTCCAGGGGATGTGCATGAACATCAGGAGTCTGAGAAGTACCAGCCTCTGCCACTCCCTGGCAGGGCCCTGGTTTCTCTTTACTTTTCTGCATGGAGGTGAGGACAGACATCACTAGAATGGGACCCAGCAATCACTCCTTCCAGCCACTCACTTCACAGCTAGACAGTCTCCTGGTAAGCAGAGGCAGCACCTCCTTCAAGTTCCTGCCAGCAACCTGGCATGCTTTTACAGCTCTATCCCAGAACACCAGGACAGGCTTTTAAAAAAAAAAATGTTTTTTAAGACAGGGTGTTGGCCAGGTGTGGTGGCTCACACCCGTAATCCCAGCACTTTGGGAGGCCGAGGCGGGCGGATCACCTGAGGTCAGGAGTTTGAGACTAGCCTGGCCAACATGGTGAAACCCCATCTCTACTAAAAATACAAAAAATTAGCCGTGCGTGGTGGCGCGTGCCTGTAGTCCCAGCTACTTGGGAGGCTGAGGCAGGAGAGTCACTTGAACCTGGGAGGCGGAAGCTGCAGTGTGCCAAGATCGCACCCCTGCACTCCAGCCTGGGTAACAGGGCAAGACTCTGTCTTCACACAGGCTGGAGTGCAGTGGCACATTCACAGCTCCCTGCAACCTTGAACTCCTGGGCTCAAGTGATCCTCCCACCTCAGCCTCCTGAGTAGCTGGGACTACAGGCATGTGACCACACCTGGCTAAAAAAATTTTTTTTTAAAGAGATGGGGTCTCACTATGTTGCCCAGGCTGGTCTCAAACTCCTGGCTTCAGGCAATCCTCCTGCCTCAGCCTCCCAAACTGTGCTGAGATTACAAATGTGAGACACGATGCCCAGCCTGGGAGAGGATTTCTTTTTTTGTTGTTGTTTCTTTTTTTGAGACAGAGTTTCACTCTTGTTGCCCAGGCTGAAGTGCAATGGCACAGTGTCGGCTCACTGCAACCTCTGCCTCATGGGTTCAAGTGATTCTCCTGCCTCAGCCTCCCGTGTAGCTGGAATTACAGGCATGTGCCACCACACCCAGCTAATTTAGCATTTTTAGTAGAGATGGGTTTCACCATGTTGGTCAGGCTGGTCTCGAACTCCCGACCTCAGGTGATCCGCCCACCTTGGCCTCCCAAAGTGCTGGGATTACAGGCATGAGCCACCGCACCCGGCTGGAAGAGGATTTCTTTTTTTTTTTTTTTTTTTTTTGAGACAGAGTCTTGCTCTTTCGCCCAGGCTGGAGTGCAGTGGCACAATCTCGGCTCACTGCAAGCTCCGCGTCCCGGGTTCACGCCATTCTCCTGCCTCAGCCTCTCCGAGTAGCTGGGACTACAGGCGCCCGCCACCACGCCCGGCTAATTTTTTGTATTTTTTAGTAGAGACGGGGTTTCACCGTGGTCTCGATCTCCTGACCTTGTGATCCGCCCGCCTCGGCCTCCCAAAGTGCTGGGATTACAAGCGTGAGCCACCGCGCCCGGCCTTGGAAGAGGATTTCTTATCGCCAGTTTATAGCCACAGATTGTGCCAACCTGATGGCCAATCCACATCTGAGAACCAAGTAAACATCAGGGCATTGCCCCAACGTTACTGAGGGGATCATCATCAGGCTAAAGGGGCTTGTCTTTAAATTGTTCCCTCTGTCACCACCTGTGCCTGATCCTCTCACTCTTCCCAGTGCCTTCCATAGACATCAAAAGCTCACACTTGCCATGATGATGCTGGGAACCAAACCCAAAGCTTTATCTGAGTCTTGAATCAAATCTAATTAGACTGGAATGGTCCCGAGTGTGACAGTTAATTCACTGTTGGGCACTCCTGACTGTTAACTGAGTATTGGGGACTATTCTCTGGCTTCCCAGGCTCTCATTCAGTACCAGCATGGTCCCATTTACTGCCCAGTGCTATAAGCATGTGACAGCCAGATTTTCTGCAGAACCCACCTGTCCACATAAAATCTGAAAATGACAGTGGGCCAGGACTGAGTTCTCCACAAGGCTGACCACTCTGCAGTAAGCATCTAGTGCTCTACCGTGGCCCCTTCAGATCCCAGGCCCACAGATCCCAGTTACTGGTATAAATCTTCACCACCTGCCTGACTCCTACTCAACGATCTCCTAAGAGTGGTACAAACAGATACCCTCCCTTGTGCCTGTGACAGAGCCAGCCTCAGGAGGAAAGCTTCCCTCCCTTCCTTGTGCCACCTTTGAGAGGCATGACATGGGGATGCCCCTAGAGAATGCCAGCCCCCTCCCCAGCAGGAGGAAGTCCTCAATGGACCCCATAGCCACATCCAGAAGCTGTCAGGGAAGGTGATACAGCACAGGACCTCAAGTGCTAAAGGCAAAGTAAGTGGTGTGAGGCTATTGGGTGACTTTTTTTTTTTTTTTTTTTTTTGAGACAGAGTTTCACTCTTTTTGCCCAGGCTGGAGTGCAATGGCACAATCTCGGGGCTTACTGCAACTTCTGTCTCCTCGGTTCAAGTGATTCTCTTGCCTCAGCCTCCCGAGTAGCTGGGATTATAGGTGCCCGCTGCCACGCCTGGCTAATTTTGTGTTTTTAGTAAAGAGGAGGTTTCACCATGTTGGCCAGGCTGGTCTTGAACTCCTGACTTCCAGTAATCCACCTGTCTCGGCCTCCCAAAGTGCTGGGATTATAGGCATGAGCCACCGCACCTGGCCAGCTGTTGGGTGACTCTTGAAGGAAATGCTGGCTAGGGCCAGAAAGGGCCCAGCCCACACCCCTGGGAGGAAAGCTGGGCCACAGAAGAGAGCTGCTTCCAGAGCTCCTTCCCCTCCACAGAAGATGTACAAGAGGCATGGATAGCACCTCAGCAGGTCCATGTCTGAGGGAAACACCCTATGGGGAGCCCCCTAGAAGAGGGGGTTCTCATTGCCTTGGCAAAATCTTGTCATCCTGCCAAGCTCACCTCCCTTCCACATAAAGCCGACACATACTCTCTTCTTTACAGCCTTCCCAGCACACCACTAGGCTCCAGCTGCCATGCTTGCTGCTTCCTGCAGTCAGCCTTGTCTTCTACCCAGTCAGCATCCTTCCTAAGGACCAACCAGCCCTCACTTTTTCTGTACCTTCCTTCAACTCCCAACAGTGCTGAAACCTCACACATTTTCGGAGGCATCAGGACTATCAATGGATCCAAAGACCCAAACTGACAGCCTGGCGGTTGAATGTGACCTGCAGGTTAGTGTTTGTTGGCGCACAAGAAGCTGCTTAAATATGTGAATCAGAATATTCTAACATTTTGGCCGGGCGCGGTAGCTCACGCTTGTAATCCTAGCACTTTGGGAAGCCGAGGCGGGTGGATCACAAGGTCAGGAGATCGAGACCATGGTGAAACCCCGTCTCTACTAAAAATACAAAAAATTAGCCGGGCGTGGTGGCAGGCGCCTATAGTCCCAGCTACTCAGAGAGGCTGAGGCAGGAGAATCGCTTGGACCCATGAGGTGGAGACTGCAATGAGCCAAGATTGTGCCACTGCACTCCAGCCTGGGAAACAGAGCAAGACTCCATCTCAAAAAATAAAAGATCAGATTTTCTGGTTTCTCTTCTAAAAAAAAAATCAGATCTGGACACACGAGGTCCTCACTGTGTGGTGAAACTGGACAGAGATGAGAAGCTGCTCTCTGAGATGGGCATGTTCAGTCTAGCTTGGCTGGGGCCCCACAGAGCAGATGCTGGGAAGGCCCTGCCCACATCCTCTCAGCTCACCCCCGAGCTCATCTGCAGCTGTGGCACACTGCTTGGTGCCTGGCAACAGCTTCCCACCGCCAGTGCCTGCATCTCTCTGCTTCTCTGCCTGAAGACTTTCTCTAGCACTAGTTGGTATCAGGACAGCCCAGAAGCACCAGGGATTTAGTGTCCTCAAAGAAATTCTCAACCCATGAAGTACAGGAGTCAGTGGATTAAAAAAAAAAAAAAAAAAAGAAACTCACGTTCCTGCTGTTTGGTGGTACAACTGTGAGGCACGTTCCACATGGTTATTACCAAGGTTCCCAGTGGCCCACAGTGGCAGTCCATTTCTCAATATACTCTACTGACTTTCTCCCTTCCTGCCTCACTTCCCCACTCCTTCACTTGTAGTTACTCAAATCACATCCCAAATAAACTATCTGCTCCCAAGTCCTTGTCTCAGGGCTCACCTTGAGGGTACCCAAACTACATTCTGATAGTCTCACTTTGTCCCTTTTACATGACCTGCCTGGCCCTCACGAGCATGGCCCTGAGGACATACCTCTGACTGAGAGCTGCAGGATATACCTGCCTCCGCAAGTGCCTACCCAACATCCCAGGACAGGGGCAGGACAGACTCACCTCCCCAGAGTAACTGTACTTGCCCCTGAGGATCTGCCGGTACAGCCGGGTACGGTTGTCATCCTCAAACGGCATGGTGCCACTGAGTAGGATGTAGGCAATGACGCCCAGCGCCCACATGTCCACTGAGTTGGTGTAGGGCTTGCGGACCAGGACTTCTGGGGCAATGTACTCAGGCGTGCCACAGGTGGTCTTCATCAAGCAGTCATCACCCTTCTTGCGAGCACTGGCCAGGCCGAAGTCGGTGATGATGATCTTGGAGTCAGTGCCTGGATGGTAGTAGAGCAGATTCTCAGGTTTGAGGTCTCGGTGTGTGATGCCCAGTGCGTGCAGATACCGGACGCCATCCAGCACCATCTGCAGCACCCGCGTGGCATCACGCTCGGTGAAGGAGCCCTTGGCAATGATGCGGTCGAAGAGCTCTCCACCAGTGGCCAGCTCCATCACCATGTACACCCGCTCCTGCGTCTCGAACACCTCCACCAGCTGGATGATGTTGGCATGACGCACCCGACGCAGGACACGCAGCTCTGACTCACACACCTCCCGCCCCTCCCGGTACTTGGTCTCGATCATCTTGATGGCATACGGCTGCCTGGTTGCCCGGTGCTCTACACGTACCACTCGGCTGAAGCTGCCTCGGCCAATTAGGGCCTTGATGTCATACTTAGCTGTCACACGTGGGTCAAACTTGGCCCTGTACTTAGCTACCCTGGCCCTGCGTGGTGGTTCTGAGGGAGGCTCCGTGTGGACAGCAGTCGGGGGACCGGGGCAGGGGTGTGCATATTGACTTGCTGCTGGGAACCCGGCTTTGACAGGGCCAACACTGTCCACCTCTGTGATGAAGTGCTTGTACACATCACTCTTAGTGCCACTGAAGGCCTCCACCTTCTTGACCAGATCCAGCTGGACATCCTTGGGTGGCTCGGGAAGGACCTTGCTTGTCCCACAGCCCATCACGGACACGAGGGCATCCTCTCCAGCGAGGCTGGCAGGACCTGCTCTGAAGGCAGTGCCCCGTCTACACCTACACATAAAGAGAGAACAAGTCAGCACAGCCAGGACAACTCTAAGGAAACCAGCCATCCTCCTCAGCCCTCCCTCTCCAGAAACTCAGTCTCGTTAAAACCAAACTCCTGGCCAGGCGTGATGGCTTACACCTGTAATCCCAACACCTTGGGAAGCTGAGGCAGGTGGATTACCTGAGGTCAGGAGTTCAAGACCAGCCTGGCCAACATGGTGAAAACCCATCTCTACTAAAAATACAAAAATTAGCCGGGTGTGGTGGCACACATCTGTAATCCCACCTACTGGGGAGGCTGAGGCACAAGAATCGATTGAACCCGGGAGGCGGAGGCTGCAGTGAGCTGAGATTGCACCACTGCACTCCAGCCTGGGTGACAGAGTAAGACTCTGTCCCAAACAAACAAGCAAA
This sequence comes from Symphalangus syndactylus, assembly GCF_028878055.3. Taxonomy (NCBI): domain Eukaryota; kingdom Metazoa; phylum Chordata; class Mammalia; order Primates; family Hylobatidae; genus Symphalangus; species Symphalangus syndactylus. The sequence goes on from NC_072433.2 coordinate 25,796,980, forward strand.
CAAACAAAAAACTGAAGTCCTGGCTCTCATTTATTTCCCTGGTCGGGAGTATGGCTTTGCTGTTCAAGAGCCCAGACTCAATACAGGGTCTAGCTGAAAAGATGGCCCGAGCTTCACGGCTTTGACTCATATCTCCCTGGGCCTCAGCCTTATGCTGCTCTTCAACCCTGAGAGGGGGCAGGAACACGCACAGCCTCAGCTGTCAGGGCGCCCACCCTCCTCACTCCTCTGCCTGGGCCCCTTATCCTAGCCGAAGTCCCATGTCTCTAAAATGTTAAAATCATTCCTCTTATTACTCTTGACTCATCTTTTCTGAAATGGGGGTGCGAAGTGTTGGAGGCCTGCTCTCTAACACCATCACCCACCAGGGCTCAGAAAGCTGCTTCTCCAAGGCCTCCTTCATGGATATCTTTCCCAGCCCTTTAGGCTTCCTACAGGGGTTGGTCCCTCTGCAACAAACAACAAACCACTTCCCTGGGGCTCTCCCTCACTCTCCTGGAAAGCTTCCACTCCTTTGCTAATGCACTGTCCCCACCCTGGAAGTTTAACTCCCTATTCCAGGGTCTCTCACTTCCCCAGCACAGTACATGGATGGCTGAAATCCCACACAAGGCCCAGAACTGCTGGAATCAATCCCAGTGAACTTGGGACCACAAGCCTCAACACACTGCTACCAAGTGACAGCAAAACTCGCCTGGTCTTCATTCAAGAGTCAGAAGCAGGGCCGGGCATGGTGGCTCATGCCTGTAATCCCATCACTTTGGAAGGCCGAGGCGGGCAGATCACCTGAGATCAGGAGTTTGAGGTCAGCCTGGCCAATATGGTGAAACCCCATTTCTACTAAAAGTACAAAAATTAGCTGGGTGTGGTGGTGGGCGCCTGTAATCCCAGCCACTTGGGGAGCTGAGGCAGCAGAATTGCTTGAACCCGGGAGACAGAGGTTGCTGTGAGCTGACACTGCGCCACCCCACTCCAGCCTGGACAATAGAGTGAGACTCCATCTCAAAAAAAAAAAAAAAAAAAAAAAAAAAAAAAAGAGTTGGCCGGGCGCGGTGGCTCAGGCCTGTAATCCCAGCACTTTGGGAGGCCCAGGCGGGCAGATCACAAGGTCAGGAGATAGAGACTATCCTGGCTAACACAGTGAAACCCCGTCTCTACTAAAAATACAAAAAATTAGCCGGGCGTGGTGGCAGGCGCCTGTAGTCCCAGCTACTCGGGAGGCTGAGGCAGGAGAATGACGTGAACCCCGGAGGCGGGGCTTGCAGTGAGCTGAGATCCTGCCACTGCACTCCAGCCTGGGCAACAGAGCAAGACTCCATCTCAAAAAAAAAAAAGAGTCAGAGGGGCTTGAGCTCAGAGAGGACACTGGCAGTTTCACCCAGATTTAACTCAGGATGAAGATCAGGGTATCTTGCTTCCTTATGATGGGGATCCAGGAGCCCTTCCAGTTTGATTCCCAGACAGAGATGTTCCAACCATGAACTAAATACCCTGGGGCTGGTGGGGCCCCGGACAAGGTGTAGTGCTGAAGTTACTGCTTTCCAGATGTCACCACCTTTCTAATGAGAGGGCTCTTCTCTATGTCTGAGGACCCCAAGGGTTGAAGAAAGCTAAGGATTTCCTATTAATTATGACACACAGGCTGGGCCTGGTAGCTCACACCTGTAATCCCAGCACTTTGGGAGCCCGAGGTGGGCGGAACACTTGAGGTCAGGAGTTCAAGACCAGCCTGGCCAACATGGTGAAACTCCATCTCTACTAAAAATACAAAAATATTAGCCGGGCATGGTGATGCACACCTGTAACCCCAGCTACTTGGGAGGCTGAGGTGAGGCAGAAGAATCAGTTGAACCCAGTGGAGGTTGCAGTGAGCCAAGATTGTGCCACTGCACTCCAGCCTGGGCAACAGAGCGAGATCTGTATTAAAAGAAAAAAAAAAAAAAGGCTGGGTGCGGTGGCTCACACCTGTAATCCCAGCACTTTGGGAGGCCAAGGAGGGTGGATCACCAGAGGTCGGGAGTTCGAGACCAGCCTGGCCAAAATGGTGAAACCCCATCTCTACTAAAAATACAAAATTAGCCGGGCTTGGTGGCACATGCCTCTAATCCCAGCTACTTGGGAGGCTGAGGCAGAAGAATTGTTTGAACCCGGGAGGCAGAGGTTAGAGTCAGCCAAGATCACGCCATTGCACTCCAGCCCGAGCAACAAGAGTGAAACTCTGTCTCAAAAAGAAAAAAAAAAAATTATGACAAATAGAACTGGAAGAGAAATTATCAATTCAGATAAAACATTTATTAAATATCTAGTAGATACCAGGGGCAAAGGAATAAATAAAATATGGTCCAATGTAGGTTATATTTTAACACACACACAAAAACAAGTAGAACATGGTCAATAAACTCACAATCTAAATAAAGAGAAAAGCATAAAAACAGATAATTTTGTTTTTCTTTTTTTGAGACAGAGTCTCCTTCACCCAGGCTGGAGTGCAGTGGCACGATCTCAGCTAACTGCAGCCTCTGCCTCCCGGGTTCAAGCGATTCTCATGCCTCAGCCTCCCAAGTAGCTGGGATTACAGGCACCTGCCACTTCACCTTGGCAATTTTTGTATTTTTAGTACAGAGAAAGGGTTTCATGTTGGCCAGGCTGGTCTCCAACTCCTGACCTCAAGTGATCCACCGGCTTTCGCCTCCCAAAGTGCTAGGATAACAGGTGTGAGTCACTGTGCCCAGCCAAAAACATAATTTCAATATAACATGGTAAGTGTTAAGCTTAAGAACCAACAGTAGATATGTAGAGTGAAGCTGGGGTTAGAAAAACCTTCCTGAAGGAGGTAACCTCCATGCTGAATTTTGAAGCAAGAATGAGTCAGATGAGGAAAGGTGGGAATGGTGTTTCAGGTAGAGAGAATAACACACTGCAAAGGCTCAGAAACCCAGAGTAACATCCTGCATCTAGGAATGGGCAGTTTGGTGGTACAAGGGCAGGGATGTGGAGATGAAGTTATAGAAGATCAGCAGAAGCTGGTTATGGAGAGCAACACAAGTGAGGACCAGGACCTTCCCGGGAAGTGAAGGAGAGCTACGAAAGGGTTTACAAGAAAAGAGGCATTCAGATCTGTGTTTAGAGAGAAGGATGAGGTTGACCTGGAGGAGGGTCAAAGTGGATTAAAAGGGCCAGTAAGAGCCGGGCGCGGTGGCTCACGCCTGTAATCCCAGCACTTTGGGAGGCCGAGGCGGGCAGATCACGAGGTCAGGAGGTCGAGACCATCCTGGCTAACACGGTGAAACCCCGTCTCCACTAAAAACACAAAAAATTAGCCAGGCGTGGTGACGGGCGCCTGTAGTCCCAGCTACTCGGGAGGCTGAGGCAGGATAAAGGCGTGAATGTGGGAGGCAGAGGTTGCAGTGAGCAGACATCGCGCCACTACAGAGTGAGACTCTGCCTCAAAAAAAAAAAAAAAAATTAAAAAAGGACCAGTAAGAGTGTGGTGTCCCATTGGCCAGGTGTGGCCATCCCAGCACTAGGAGTAATCACAGCTCTTTGGGAGGCTGAGGTGGGGGGATAGCTTGAGTGCAGGAGTTTGAAACTAGCCTGGACAACACAGTGAGACCCTGTCTCTACAAAAGATTAAAAAATTAGCTGGGTAGTCCAGGCACGGTGGCTCACGCCTGTAATCCTAGCACTTTGGGAGGCTGAGGCAGGCGAATCACCTGAGGTAGGGAGTTTGAGACCAGCTTGACCAACATGGAGAAACCCTGTCTCTATTAAAAATACAAAAATTAGGCTGGGCGTGGTGGCTGATGCCTGTAATCCCAGCACTTTGGGAGGCCGAGGTGGGCGGATCACAAGGTCAGGAGTTCGAGAACAGTCTGGCCAATATGGTGAAACTCCATCTCTACCAAAAAAATACAAAAATATTAGCCGGGCGTGGTGGCGCATGCCTGTAATCCCAGCTACTCGGGAGGCTGAGGCAGAATTACTTGAACCCAGCAGGCGGAGGTTGCAGCGAGCCGAGATCACACCACTGCACTCCAGCCTAGGTGACAGAGTGAGACTCTGTCTCAAAAAAAAAAAAAAAAAATCAGCTGGGTATGATGGTATGCACCTGTAGTCCCAGTTACTTTGGAGGCCAAGGCAGGAGGATTGCTTGAGCCCAAGAGATCAAGGCTGCAGTGAACTATGATCACACCACTACACTCCAGCCTGGGTGACAGAGAAAGACCCTGTTTCAAAAAGGAAAAAAAAAAAGAGTGTAGTACCCCAAACAGTGGAGTGGAATCGAGAGATATCAGCAGCAGAACTTCCATGTTGGGTGGAAGGAAGAATGAGGACAGCACCCAGTCCCTTGCACAGCTCAAGGGCAAGTGGTCAGGAGTGTAGCGGGAAGCACAGATTTGGGAAGCAGTGGAAAGAGTTCAGTTTTGGATGTGTGGGGTGCATGTAGACCATCCATGTGACATTTACTGTGGGTTACTGGATACAGAATCTGATGTCTGAAAAGACTCGGGAGGCTGAGGCAGGAGAATCGCTTAAACCTGGGAGGCGGAGGTTGCAGTGAGCTGAGACTGTGCCACCGCACTCCAGCCTAGGCAAAAGAGCGAGACTCCATCTCAAAAAGAGAGAGAGAGAAAAAAATGCGGTTTATCTATGGGGCATAGTGGCTCATGCCTGTAACCCCAGCACTTTGGGAGGCCAAGGCAGGAGGACTACTTGAGTCCAGGAGTTCGAGACCAGCCGGGGCAACACAGAAAGACCCTATCTCTACCAAACATTTTTTAAATTGAGTCAGGTATGGTGGCATGTGCTTGTGATCCCAGCTACTTAGGAGGCTAGGGTGGGAGGATCTGCTTCAGTCCAAGAGGTTGAGGCTGCAGTGAGTGGTGATGGTACCACTATATTCCAGCCTGGGAGACAGAGAGAAATCCTGTCTGAAAAACAAAGCAAAACAAAACAAAACAAAACAAAACAAAAATAGTTTATTTTTCTTCACGTAAGAGGAAAAGATTCCTCCACAAGGCTCTTCAGGATTTGCTGCTGTTCTCACCCAAACGCACAGGAAGTTCCACATGGCAACTAGGAAATAATGTTAAACAAAGGCATTTAGAACTGAGGTTCCTTTTTGCAGAGGCCACAGGATAGAACTACGGACTGTGGAATTTTGCAGACTTATTTCTTCTTTCAGAGAAAACACAACACCTCATGCAGTGAAGGACTGAAGCTCCTCTTGGGCTGGTATTCCTGAGGCAGAACACAAGTCCCTCACCCTGATGCCCACGACCACTCAGTAAGCAACATCTACCACCATTCGGAGGCAAGACAAACTGCATGAGTAACCCAGCACAGCCACTCAGATGTCACTTCTTCCTGGTGAAGAAGCAGAACCCTAGATTCACAAAATAAACAGTCTACAGGCACCTGTACTGTGTATTTTTGTTTAAATTTTTGTTTAAATGAGGACTTAGTCTGGTCCTCAGGGAAAAAACTAAGGAGAAAAGAAAAGGCCTGGCTGGGCACAGTGGCTCATGCCTGTAATCCCAGCACTTTGGGAGGCTGAGGTGGGCGGATCACAAGGTCAGGAGTTTGAGACCAGCCTGATCAACATGGGTGAAACCCCGTCTCTACTAAAAATACAAAAATTATCCCCGGATGTGATGGCACGTGCCTGTAATCCCAGCTACTCAGGAGGCTGAGGTAGAAGAATCGCTTGAACCAGGGAGGCGGAGGTTGCAGTGAGCCAAGATTGCACCACTGCACTCCAGCCTGGGCGAGAGAGCGAGACTGTCTCAAAAAAACAAAAAACAAAAGACCTAACTTTTTGATTCATTTTTCTTTTTTTTTTTTGAGATGGAGTCTCACTTTATCACCTAAGTTGGAGTGCAGTGGCACAACCTCAGCTCACTGCAACCTCCGCTTCCCAGGTTCAAACAATTCTCGTGCCTTAGCCTCCCAAGTTGCTGGGACTACAGGCATGTGCCACCATGCCTGGTTAATTTTTGTATTTTTAGTAGAGACAGGGTTACAACACATTGGCCAGATTGGTCTTACACTCCTGGCCTCAAGTGATCCGCCCCCTCCACCTCCTAAAGTGTTGGAATTATAGGTGTGAGCCACTACACCCGGCCTCACTTTTCACTTTAAACAAATAAAACCTGCACAGGGATCAAAAGTAAGTCAGCATCATGGCGCAGTGGTTTACACTGCGATCCTAGCACTCTGGGAGGCCAAAGTGGGAGGATTGCTTGAGCCCTGGAGTCTGAGACCAGCCAGGGCAATATAGTGAGGCCCCCATCTCTACAAAAAATTAGTCAGGAGTGGTGGCATGCACCTGTAGTCTCAGATAGTCAGGAGGCTGAGGTGGGAGGATTGCTTGAGCCAGGGAGGTCAAGGCTGCAGTGCGCTGTGTTTGTGCTATGGCACTGCAGCCTGGGCAACAGAGCAAGACCCTGTCTCCAAAAAAAAAATAGGCCGGGCACAGTGGCTCACGCCTGTAATCCTAGCACTTTGGGAGGCTGAGGCAGGTGGATTGCCTGAACTCAGGATGAACCAGCCTGGGCAACATGGTGAAACCCCATCTCTACTAAAATACAAAAAAATCAGCGAGGCATGGTGGCATGCGCCTGCAGTCGCAGCTACTTGGGAGGCTGACAGGAGAACTGCTTGAACCCAAGAGGCGGAGGTTGCAGTGAGCTGAGATCGCGCCACTGCACTCCAGCCTGGGTGATAGAGTGAAACTGTCAAGAAAGAAGGATGGATGGATGGATGGATGGAAGGAAGGAAGGAAGGAAGGAAGGAAGGAGAGAGAGAGAGAGAGGGAAAGAAAGGAAAGGAAAGGAAAGGAAAGGAAAGGAAAGGAAAGGAAAGGAAAGGAAAGGAAAGAAAGAAAGAAAGAAAGAAAGAAAGAAAGAAAGAAAGAAAGAAAACAAAATAAAGTCAGTCGGCAATAAGAGAGTCAATGATTTTCCCTCTGACCTTCCTTCTCTCTTCCTGAGACATAGTTTCTCTCCCACTGATTCCAATCAGAAACTCTGTAAAAGACAGGCTGATGCGGGTACTCCACCATCCAAACTACAGATTGAAACTGGAGGATGGTATTAGACTAAATTGGCCAAGAGAGGGGGAAAAAAAAAAGAACATAGAGAAGAGAGGGTGCTGGCTGAGAGGTGGGGACAATGGGCAACAGCCCCCAGGTGATCACAGCTGCTCCACAGTCCCATCACATCTGTTAAACTCCCTCTCCACACTGTGGTCAGGTGAAAATGCAGACTCTATGACACGGGAGGTAGTTGGTAAAGCTCCGAGGAAGAAGAGCAGAGCCTTTTCCTGTTCCCAGCATCTCTTGTGTGTGCCCCTAGCCCAGAGATCACAGTGGGTGTAGGGATGGGCAAGGATGAGTAAGGAAGCTTCAGGAAAAGACTTCCCAGGAGGGTCACACTATGTCATCTTGCAGAAAGTACCCAATTCTCTAGAGTCTGCCTCCAAACCTTCAACTCCCAGCCTGGTCCAAAGCACTCTTCAAAGAAGGCACGCACACTGGACAGAGTGTGGCAATGGGTGTGAGCCTTCAGCATTATCGTCCTCACTGACAATCTACAGAAATGACAGTCCAGGAGAGGTAAAGAGACTCGTCCAAAGCCACTCAGACGGTGGTGACCAAACATCTCGGATCCAAATATCCTAGTTCCCCACTGGGGCTCCTTCTATCACTGGGGAAAGACTCCAGCAGTGCTGGGCCTCATCCAGTCAAGGCCTCGATCCTTCCCCATGCCACTGAGTTGGTGAACCCACAAAGCTTTCCTGAGGATCTTTCCTGAAGGGTCTGCTTTAGAAACCTACATTCCAACTATAATCTGAGTCACACTGCTCACTGCTCTACTCCAGACTCCCTTTGATCACTACAGCTGTCAGACCTTTGAGGGAAGGGGCCATTCTCAGGTTTCCAGAACTCCCTTGGTACTTATCAAAGTGCTGAACTCAGAGCAAATGAAATGTGGTCTGGCCGGGCACAGTGGCTCACGCCTATAATCCCAGCATTTTGGGAGGCCAAGGCGGGTGGATCACCTGAGGTCTGGAGTACAAGATCAGCCTGGCCAATATGGTGAAACCCGTCTCCATTAAAAATACAAAAAAATTTCTGGGGCATGGTGGTGGGCACCTGTAATCCCAGCTACTCAGAAGCTGAGGCAGGAGAATCGTTTGACCCTGGGAAGGAGAGGTTGCAGTAGGCTGAGATCATGCCACTGCACTCCAGCCTAAGCGACAAGGCAGCACTCTGTCTCAAGAAAAAAAAAAAAAAAGAAAAACGGGCCAGGTACAGTGGCTCATGCCTGTAGCCCCAGCACTTTGGGAGGCCGAGGCAGGTGGATCACTTGAGGTCAAGAGTTTGAAACCACCCGTCCAACATGGTGAAACCCCATCTCTACTAAAAATACAAAAAAATAGGCCGGGCGCGGTGGCTCAAGCCTGTAATCCCAGCACTTTGGGAGGCCGAGGCGGGTGGATCACAAGGTCAGGAGATCGAGACCATCCTGGCTAACACGGTGAAACCCCGTCTCTACTAAAAAATACAAAAAAATTAGCCGGGCGTGCTGGCGGGCGCCTGTGGTCCCAGCTACTCGGGAGGCTGAGGCAGGAGAATGGCGTGAACCCAGGAGGTGGAGGTTGCGGTGAGCAGAGATCGTGCCACCGCACTCCAGCCTGGGGGACAGAGAAAGACTCCGTCTCAAAAAAAAAAAAAAAAAAAAAAAAATACAAAAAAATTAGCCGAGTGTGGTGGTGGACACCTGGAATCCCAGCTACTTGGGAGGCTGAGGCTGGAAAATCACTTGAACCTGGGAGGCAGAGGTTGCGGTAAGCCGAGATCATGCCACTGCACTCCAGCCTGGACAACAGAGCGAGACTCCATTTCAAAATAAATAAATAAATAAATAAATAAAAGAAATGTGGGCCAGCACAGTGGCTCATGCCTGTAATCCCAGCATTTTGGGAGGCCGAGGCGGGCGGATCATGAGGTCAGGAGATCGAGACCATCCTGGCTAACATGGTGAAACCCCGTCTCTACTAAAAATACAAAAAATTAGCTGGGTGTGGTGGCGGGCGCCTGTAGTCCCAGCTACTCGGGAGGCTGAGGCAGGAGAATGGCGTGAACCCGGGAGGCAGAGCTTGCAGTGAGCCGAGATCACGCCACTGCACTCCAGCCTGGGCGACAGAGCGAGACTCGTCTCCAAAAAAAAAAAAAAAGAAATGTGATCTGGCTCTTGGATTTCTATTTGCTGCAAGTCAACAATTCTAGAACCTTAGAAATGTTGAAGAGGCCAGATCGGTGGTTAAACCATAGCCACACTCTTTGGACACCCTGTAAATATCCTCAACAATGAAGGAAGTCTGTTTGAGTTTTACAGATTCTTATCTGAATGCCAAAGCAAGTTTGTTCACAAGCTGCCAAACCTAGCCCCATTTGTGGGGAAAGCTAGGGGTCCCGGGGCGGGGAGCAAGGATGAATCCTGAAACAATTTCCTATCCATAGAGGCAGGGTCTGTGAATGTCTTCCAGGCAAGGAACCATAGGAACCCTTGCCCTCTCCAAGCAAAGCTTTATAACCTGTCACCTGCAAAGATCTCTGTATTCTACTGACATGTTTTGAAAAACTGTCTACCAGCTGGGCGCAGTGGCTCACAACTGTAATCCCAGCACTTTGGGAGGCCGAGGCAGGTGGATCACAAGGTCAGGAGTTCAAGACCAGCCTGGCCAAGATGGTGAAACCCCATCTCTACTCAAAATACAAAAATTAGCTGGGTGTGGTGGCACATGCCTGTAATCCCAGCTACTTGGGAGGCTGAGGCAGACAATTGCTTGAACCCGGAAGGCGGAGGTTGCAGTGAGCCGAGATCGCGCTACTGCACTCCAGCCTGGGCAACAGAGCGAGATTCCGTCTCCAAAAAAAAAAAAAAAAAAAAAAAAGAAAGAAAGAAAAACTGTCTACCAAAATGAAGTAGGTAGGCCGGGCGCGGTGGCTCACGCTTGTAATCCCAGCACTTTGGGAGGCCAAGGCGGGCAGATCACGAGGTCAGGAGATTGAGACCATAGTGAAACCCCATCTCTACTAAAAATACAAAAAATTAGCCGGGCGTGGTGGCGGGCGCCTGTAGCCCCAGCTACTTGGAGAGGCTGAGGCAGGAGAATGGCGTGAACCCGGGAGGCGGAGCTTGCAGTGAGCCGAGATCATGCCACTGCACTCCAGCCTGGGTGACAGAGCGAGACTCCATCTCAAAAAAAAAAACAAAAACAAAAAAATGAAGTAGGTAGCAATTTCTCAATAATTCCAAAAATAAGGCTGGACACAGTGGCACACGACTATAATCCCAACACTCTGGGGGCCAGGGCAGGAGGATCACTTGAGGCCAAGAGTTTGAAACCAGGCTAGGCAACATAAGAAGACCTTGTCTCTACAAAAAAAAAAAGTTTTTCTTTTTTTTGAGACAGGGTCTCACTCTGTCACCCAGGCTGGAGCACAGTGGCGCAATCTCGGCTCGCTGCAGCCTCCTCCTCCCAGGTTCAAGCGGTTCTTGTGCCTCAGCCCCCGAGTACCTAGGATGCCTGGCTAATCTTTGTATTTTCAGTAGAGACAGGGTTTCACCATGTTGCCCAGGCTGTTCTCGACCTCTTGAGCCCAAGTGATCCCTGTCTTGGCCTCTCTACAAAAAATGTTTAAAAAATTAGCTGAGTGTGGCTGGGCGCGGTGGCTCACGCCTGTAATCCCAGCACTTTGGGAGGCTGAGCCAGGTGGATCATGAGGTCAAGAGTTCAAGACCAGCCTGGCCAACACAGTGAAACTCCGTCTCTACTAAAAATACAAAAAAAATTAGCCGAGCGTGGCAGCATGCGCCTGTAGTCCCAGCTACTCGGGAGGCTGAGGCAGGAGAATTGTGTGAATCTGGGAGGCAGAGCTTGCAATGAGCCGAGATGGCGCCACTGCACTCCAGCCTGGGGGATAGAGCAAGACTCTGTCTCCAAAAAAACAAAATTAGCTGGGTGTGGTGCTGTGTGCCTGTAGTCCCAGCCACTCAGGAGGCTGAGGTGGGAGAATCACTTGAGCATGGGAAGGCAAGGTTGCAGTGAGCTATGATTGTGCCGGCAAGGTTGCAGTGAGCTATGATTATGCCACTGCACTCCAGCCTGGCCAACAGAGTGAGACCTTGCCATCATCAGAAATACAGACCTGGCAATGCACCTGGGGTTCTCCTTCCAAAATCCCAACGTTCAACCCAGAAATATTTACTGAATTCCTGCTGTGAGTCAGGAACTCTGCCAGAGGTTGCGACAAACAAAAAGAAGGCAGTCATAGTCTCTACTCTCAAGGAACTTACAGCCTGAATGGCTCCACACCAAGAGTCCCTTGATCCATAACTCTTAGGATGCCCTGAGAGGTCATTTCAAGGCTGGCAGCTTGGAAAGAAAACTTTCTCCCAGCAAATGAAAACATCACATTTTTCCACCTTAGCATCACATCAGACACCATGGCAACAGAGGGCTATACCAAGAATTAGCTCAGTGATGATCTAGCCAACACAAACCGGCTTAATGCTCCTTGAGTAAGATTCCTGGAAGGAAAGCGAGTTCAAATAAGTAAGTCTCTCTCCAGCTCTCAACAAGCAGAACTGCTTCCCTTCTTCCAGGGCTGTACTTCTTTTTCTCAAAAATTTTTCCCCCTGCCAAGATACACACAGAGAATGACAGAATGATACTATTGTATAACACCCGGGAGTCAGTGGAGACAGCTGTTCTCGGCTATCCTGAAGCTTAAGGGTCGATACTAGGCTGGGCGCGGTGGCTCATGCTTGTAATCCCAGCACTTCGGAAGGCCGAGGCGGGCGGATCACGAGGTCATGAGATCGAGACCACAGTGAAACTCCATCTCTACTAAAAATATAAAAAATTAGCTGGGCGTGGTGGCGGGCGCCTGTAATCCCAGCTACTCGGAGAGGCTGAGGCAGGAGAATGGCGTGAACCCAGGAGGCGGAGCTTGCAGTGAGCTGAGATCGCGCCACTGCACTCCAGCACTCCAGCCTGGGTGACAGAGCGAGACTCCGTCTCAAAAAAAAAAAAAAAAAAAAAAGGTCGATACTTTGGCACAACTATAGCCCATTCACATCATACAGCTGAGAAACTGTGAAGAGGACCTAAGTTGCCCATATTACACACTCACACTTCCAAAGTAAAACAGAAGGCCAAACCAAAGTCTCACTCATTTAACTATGAACTTGTGATTATGATAGAGAACTCCAGCACCTACTTCTGTAGGGGCATTCTGTTCTAGATGCCAACCAGATGCCTGAGGTGAAGTGCAACTGGAGCTCAGTGTTAGATGCAAACAGGTTTCCTGAGGGCTGCACTTTTTCTAGCTCATTTATACAACTTAACAAGCACAAAACTACAATTAGACCTAGACAATGTGCTTATTCAGCAAACCCACCCTCTAGTGAATCAGCATTCCAAATCTCTTCTAGGGGCATGGCCAACTGAATCAACCCTGATTTAGAAGCACCGTATTGCAGGAGGCTGAGGCAGGAGAATCACTTGCACCCAGGAGGCAGAGGTTGTGGTGAGCTAAGATTGAGCCATTGCACTCTAGCCTGGGCAACAAGAGCAAAACTCCGTCTCAAAAAAAAAAAAAAAAAAAAGAAGCACACTATTGTCAGTTTTCCCCAATGACCAGAAATGACCTTGAGGAAATCATATAATACAAAGCAGCTTCCTACACACAACTAAGCCTGAAGAACAAACACGCTTATTAAGACAAGACCTTCTAGCCGGTTGTGGTGGCTCATGCTTGTAATCCCAGCACTTTGGGAGTCCGAGGTGAGCGGATCACCTGAGGTCAGGAGTTTGAGACCAGCCTGAGCAATACGGTGAAACCTCGTCTCTACTAAAAATACAAAAATTAGCCGGGTATGGTAGCAGGTGTCTGTAGTCCCAGATACTCAGGAGGCTGAGACAGAAGAATTACTTGAACCTGGGAGGCGGAGGCTGTAGTGAGCTGAGCTCACGCCATTGCACTCCAGCCTGGCGACAGAGCGAGACATCGTCTCAAAAAAAAAAAAAAAAGAAAATAAAAAAGAAGACAAGACCTTCTTTTGACAAGGGAAACTCTGGGAAGAGGAGCCATTAGTAATAAAAGTGGCTTCCATTAACTGAGTGCCAACTTTGCTGAGGATCTTATATGTACCATCTCACTCCTCTCTACAAGCACATGTAGTAGGCAGGATTATTCCTATTTTGGAATAAGGAAATTAGGACTTAGAGAATCTCAAGATTTCAGAAAAGCCAGAAACTGAATCTAGGTCTTTCTGACACCAAAGCCCATGCTTCTAGGCATAAGACCACAACAGGAGTCTACAAGGCAAGCCCTTCTCACTGGACAAAGGAGACAACAGTTTTCCTAGGCGATGACAAAGATCTTCAATGAGGAAGCACAATAAAGTTATCTGGGAAGTTTTTTCAAAATACAGATACCTGGCCAGACGCGGTGGCTCACACCTGTAATCCCAGCACTTTGGGAGGCTGAGACGGGTGGATCACGAGGTCAAGAGTTCGAGACCAGCCTGGCCAACAGGAAAAAACCCCGTCTCTACTAAGAATACAAAAATTAGCCGCGCGTGGTGGTGCGTGATTGTAATCCCAGCTACTCGGGAGGCTAAGGCAGGAGAATTGCTTGAACCTGGGAGGTGGAGGTTGCAGTGAGCCGAGATCGCACCACTGCACTCCAGCCTGGGTGTCAGAGCAAGACTCCATCTCGGAAAAAAAAAAAAAAAAAAAACAGATTCCTACCCCAGATCATCTTCATCAAAATCTCAAAGAGTGGGCCAGGTGTGGTGGCTCTTGCCTGTAACCCTAAAACTTTGGGAGGCCAAGGTGGGAGGATTGCTTGAGCCCAGGAGTTCGACACCAGCCTCGGCAACATGGCAAGACCTCGTCTCTGTTTAAAAAAAAAAAAAATATCTCAGCCGGGCATAGTGGCTCATGCCTGTAATCCTAGCACTTTGGGAGGCCGAGGCAGGTGGATCACCTGAGGTCAGGAGTTCGAGACCAGCCTGGCCAACATGGTGAAACACCGTCTCTACTAAAAATACAAAAATTAGCTGGGTATAGTGGTACTTGCCTGTAATCCCAGCTACTCTGGGGGATGAGGCAGGAGAATCACTTGAACCTGGGGGGTAGAGGTTGCAGTGAGCCAAGATCGCGCCATTGCACTCCAGCCTGGGTGAAAAGAGCAAAACTCCGTCACACACACACACACACACACAAAAAAAACCTAACTCAGACAGTGAGGTTCTTGAATTTGTATCACAAAATTATCCCAGGAGATTTTGGACTATCCAGGATTAAGAGGCTGTACCACCTATCACACACATACACTTGCATTTGCTGTGCTCATCTCAGATCCTAGCCCTGACAGGTGCTCAAAAATACAGTTGAATCTATCCATTCATAAGTCAGCATTCAGCAAATGCTACTGGAGGCTAGCCCCTATTTTATGCCAGGCACAGAGCCAGACATATGCAGACAGAAGACCACCATGTGACACAACAGGATGTACTCAACAGTAGCAGCATGGATATAGAGGAGTTAATGGTTACATGCCAAGCAAGGGAGATTTTTTTCCTAGGAAGTGACATCTCAGGTGGATTTTATAGGACAGATACAAGTTTCCAACACTGGTAGGTGGTCGGTGGGGTGGAAGGCAGTGTATAGCAAACTGAGAAAACTGCGTTATCTAAAGCACAAGCGGACCAAGCACAGCGGCTCACGCTTGTATTAATAATCTCAATACGTTAGGTGCCTAGGCGGGAGGGTCTCTTGAAGCCAGCTCTGGCAACAAAGCCAGACTCCCAGGCCCTACAAAAAATTTTAAAACTTAGCCAGGCGTGGAGGGGAGCGCCTGTTGTCTCAGCTACTTGGGAGGTTGAGGTGGGAGGATCATTTGAGTCCAGGAGTTCAAGGCTGCAGTGAGCTATGAATGAGCCATTGCACTCCAGCTTGGGCAATAGAGGCCTTGTCTCAAAATTAGTAATACTAAAACACAAAGGTATGAAACCAGAGCTAACAGGAGCGCCACACGCTTTAACAACAATAAACTACGTAAAGGGAGCACAGAAGTGCTCTGGTGTTGATCGGCTGGTTAAACCTTCACCAGATTAAGAAGAGCCCTGAATGCCTTGCTAAGAAGTGTGGCCTTTGTCCTGAAGGCACTAAGGAACTAGTTCCAGGCAGTGAAGGACTTATTCAGATTTTCAGGTGGGAATTATCACTTCAGCCGCTTTATGGAGGGGGACTCAGTGCCGGGGGCTAGGCTTCCCCTTGCAGGTAGAGGAATGACAAGCTTGCCAAGCAGGCAACCCAGCTGGACTCAGACCTGCTATTTCCCAGCCTGCACAAGGAAGCGATCAGCTGCCCCGCCGGCCCCTGGCAGACGCAAAGGAGGGGTGTGGAGTAGGCACCGGGCGCGAGAAGGCAGTAAGGACAAGGACAACCAGGTTGGATCAACCTGACCAGCTCTGGACGCGGGGCGGCTGAACAGCAAGCAGGCAGGGCAACCGACCACGTCCACCAGGCCCACGCGGGCCTAGAGACGGGCTATCCAGCACGACAGCACGTTCCGAGGCCAGTCCAGACTCGGACGCCGGGGACCCGAGCAGCCATCGCCCAGCCTGCTCTCCAACCCTGTAGGCCCTGGAGCACGGGGCACGGGCCGACGCTGCAGGCTGACCAGGGGCAGGCCCTGGAGCGCCAGAAAGCGACCACGACCACAGTTCGGCTGCCCCTCCCGCCAGTCGGGCCGTCGTCCTGGGCCCGGCCGCCTCACCTCGCGCGGGCGGCGGGCTCTTCGGCGTCTCAGCGGCTCTGCCGGCCATCTCCGGGCAGTGGCCGCGGCCACCGCCTCCGCCGCCGCCACAGCCATTCTCGGGCGTTAGCGTCGTGGCGTCATCACAGCGCGCAGCTGACGCCAAAACAAACCT
The DNA here is from genome assembly GCF_028878055.3 of Symphalangus syndactylus. NCBI lineage: Eukaryota > Metazoa > Chordata > Mammalia > Primates > Hylobatidae > Symphalangus > Symphalangus syndactylus. The sequence continues at coordinate 25,812,996 of NC_072433.2, forward strand.
ACAGGGCGGGACGGGGGCGGACTCTCCCGAAGCTGAGCTACGCAGCTGGCGGATCTCCGAGCGTGGCTTGCCAATCAACCTCTTCGGGGCGGGGACGGGCACTCTCCTGAGGGGGTGGGTCTATTTGTCGCTCAAAGTAACTTGACCGCTGCCTGCGAGACGGATCGATGATAGAAAAAGGAAGGATCGCGGGAAATAGGGAGAAAGTTTCAAGTTTCTGGTTGGGGGAAAGGGGACTCTGTAATGCGAGCTTGGGTAAACAATGCTTTCCAACAGAGGTTTCTGGAAGTGCCTCTGGAACTCTGCAAAGGATAGACTTAATTTTCATTAACAAAATCTATTTCTTAAAACTGCACTTAGAATAATTTCAACACTCCATGTGTTGAATTTGGCCTCCATCAAAGAAGAGATGCAAAGGGTTAACTTGTAGATTGGTGAACTCAATCTTGGGCCAACTTCTGGACTCATGGTTATTTGTTGTTGTTGATTTAATTTATATGCCGAGTCTGAAAAGCAAGCGGATTTTTAAAAAATTGTTACCATTCACAATGACTTCTCTATAGGATCAGAACTGGTTCACTTTACAGTCAACCCAACTTGGAGGGGGAAAAATAGGTGCTGCAGATGGTAAGTGCATTGTAACCTCCATCCATCTTCCCCATTTCAGTAGCTCATGTATTCAAATCTTTATTATGTACTTTGCACATGGAGCTGTCTTTGATTGACTGTATAAGCTAATGTTATACTTTAAACCTAAAAATAAATTAACACCAATAAAACATTGTCGTTGGCTGGGCGCCGTTGCTCACACTTGTAATCCCAGCACTTTGGGAGGCCAAGGCAGGTGGATCACCTGAAGTCAGGAGTTCGAGACCGGTCTGACCAACAAGGTGAAACCCTGTCTCTACTAAAAATACAAAAATTAGCCAGGCGTGGTGGCAGGCTGCTGTAGTGCCAGCTACTCGGGAGGCTGAGATAGGAGAATAGCTCGAACTGGGAGACAGAGGTTGCAATGAGCTGAGATTGCACCACTGCACTCCAGCCTGGGTGAGGGAGTGAGACTCTATCTCAAAAAAAAAAAAAAAATTGTTGTCTATTTTATGTAGTAAGGTTTCTTTCTTTTCTTTTTTCCTGGGATGGAGTTTCGCTCTTGTTGTCAGGCACAATCTCTCTTGTTGTGCAATGGCACAATCTCGGCTCACTGCAACCTCTGCCTCCCGAGTTCAAGCAATTCTCCTCCCTCAGCCTCCCCGAGTAGCTGGGATTACAGGCGCCTGCCACCATGCCCGGTCAATTTTTTTTTTTTTTTTTTTTTTTAAGACAGAGTCTTGCTCTATCACCCAGGCTAGAGTGCAGTGGCACAATCTCAGCTCGCTGCAAGCTCCGCCTCCTGGGTACACGCCATTCTCCTGCCTCAGCCTCCCGAGTAGCTAGGACTACAGGTGCCCACCACCGCGCCCAGCTAATTTTTTGTATTTTTAGTAGAGACGGGGTTTCACCATGTTAGTCAGGATGGTCTTGATCTCCTGACCTCATGATCCACCCGCCTCGGCCTCCCAAAGTGCTGGGATTACAGGTGTGAGCCACCGCACCCAGCCCTTTTGTATTTTTAGTAGAGACAGGGTTTCGCCATGTTGGCCAGGCTGGTCTCAAACTCCTAATCTCAGGTAATCTGCCCTCCTTGGCCTTCCAAAGTGCTGAGATTACAGGCGTGAGACACCACGCCCAGCCGTAGTAAGGTTTCTTACAATTTCATTTAAAAAGAACAATGGTGGCCCAGCACGGTGCCTCACGTGCCTGTAATCCCAGCACTTTGGGAGGCCCAGGTGAGTGGATCACCTGAGGTCAGGAGTTGGAGACCAGCCTGGCCAACACGGTGAAACCCCATTGCTACCAAAAATGCAAAAATTAGCTAGGTGTGGTGGCGGGCACCTGTAATCCCAGCTACTTGGGAGGCTGAGGCAGGAGAATTGCTTGAACCTGGGAGGCAGAGGTTGCAGTGAGCGGAGATCACACCATTGCACTCCAGCCTGGGCAAGAAGAGTAAAACTTTGTCTCAAAAAAAAAAAAAAAAAAGTTAAAAAATTGTTTCCAAAAGTCTAGTGCAATAATTAAGGGTATAGACTTTGGGGCCAAACATACCTGGGATCAAATCCCAGCTCTGACACTTCCAGAGCTGTTTGAGTTTAAGCAAAACATCTGCCTCATCAGCCTCATTTTATTTTTTAAATTTTGGCCAGGTTGGTCTTGAATTCCTGACCTCAGGTGACCCACTGGCCTCAGCCTCCCAAAGTGCTGGGATTACAGGCGTGAGCCACTGTGCCCAGGCTTTTTAATTTTTTTAATAGAGACAGGGTCTTGCTCTGTCATCTAGGCTGGAGTGCATGGCAGCAATCAAAGCTCACTGTAACCTCGAACTCCTAGGCTCAAGGGATCCTCTTGTCTCTGGAACAGGAATTAAAAGAAATTAAATAATGTGTAAGTAGAAACTCAGTTGTATGTAAGAAAACCCAATTCCCCCTGAGAAAGAGAAAAAGCGGGAGACCTTTAAAAATTAACTGCCTGTTTTTCTGTGGCTAGGAAGCCTTATCTCTCCTCCTTTCCCAGGCATTGTGAAGACCCTGTTTGACTAGCTGTGCAGTTGCAAGGTCACTAGACAGATAAACTCAAGTCGTAAAACATGCTTCTCCTTGAAAAGTAAGAAATGATGTAATGTGGCCGGGCATGGTGGCTCACGCCTGTAATGCCAGCACTTTGGGAGGCCGAGGCGGGCGGATCACGAGGTCAGGAGTTCGAGACCAGCCTGGCCGACATGGTGAAACCCTATCTCTACCAAAAATACAAAAATTAGCTAGGTGTGGTGATGCATGCCTGTAATCCCAGCTACCCAGGAGGCTGAGGCAGGAGAACTGCTTGAACTGGGACCTGGGAGGCGGAGGTTGCGGTGAGCTGAGATCACGCCATTGCACTCTAGCCTGGGCAACAAGAGTGAAACTCTGTCTCAAAAGAAAAAAAAAAAAAAGAGAAATGATGTAATGCATGTCTCAATTAATTTAATAACTGTCTTTGTTTCTTGCTTCTGTAATATGCTTCCCCCTGCACAGATCTCCCCACACACACACACAAAATGCTTAAAAGGTAACTTAACTCTTTGTTCAGAGCTCAGTCCTTTGGATGTTAATCTGACTGGGCCGACGCACCTAAATAATTAATACATATCCTCCTGAACCCCATCAGTCTCTCTGATTCCTTAAAATCCCACTACACCTCAGCCTCCCAAATAGCTGAGTCTACAGGCACGCACCACCATGCCTGACTTGCTTATTTATTTATGTATTTTGAGACGGAGTTTCGCACGTTTTCCAGACTGGAGTGCAATTGCACGATCTCGGCTCACTGCAATCTCCACCTCCTGGGTTCAAGCGATTCTCCTGCCTCAGCCTCCCAAAGTGCTGGGATACAGGCGTGAGCTATTGTGCCTGGCCTAATTTTGTATTTTTAGTAGAGACAGGGTTTCTTCATGTTGGTCAGGCTGGTCTCGAACTCTCAACCTCAGGTGATCCGCCAGCCTCGACCTCCCAAAGCGCTGGGATTACAGGCCTGAGCCACCATGGCTGGCCTATTTATTTAGACAAGGCCTTAAGTTATCCTCCCACCTCAGCCTTCCAGGGTGCTGGGATTACAGGCATGGACCACTGCACTGGGCCATAAGCCTCATTTTTCTTTTCTTTTTTTTTTTTGAGATGGAGTTTCACTCTTGTTGTCCAGGCTAGAGTGCAATGGCATGATCTCAGCTCACCGCAACCTCTGCCTTCTGGGTTCAAGCAATTCTCCTGCCTCAGCCTCCTGAGTAGCTGAGATTTCAGGCATGCACCACCACACCCGGCTAATTTTTTGTATTTTTAGTAAAGACAGGGTTTCACCATGTTGGTCAGGCTGGTCTCGAACTCCCGACCTCAGGTGATCCACCCGCCTTGGCCTCCCAAACTGCAAGGGTTACAGGCATGAGCCGCCATGCCCAGCCCATAAGCCTCACTTTTTTTAGCTATATAGTGAGGATAGCTCCGTGCTTGTAATCTCAACACTTTGGGTGGCTGAGGGAGGAGGATCATTTGAGGTCAAGAGTTCGAGACCAGCCTGGGTGACATAATGAGACCCTGTCTCTGCAAAAATATAAAATTAGCTGGGTTTAGTAGCACAGACCTATAGTCCTAGCTACACAAGAGGCTGAGGCTGGAGAATCACTTGAGGCCAGGAGGTCAAGGCTGCAGTGAGCCAGGAGTGGGTTGCTGCAGTGAGCCAGGACTGGGTTACTGCACTCCAGCCTGAGTGACAGAATGAGACCTTGTCTCAAAAAATAAAATAAAATATAACGGGGGGTCATAATCCTGACCTTACAGAGTTGTTGTGAGGGTTAAAAGTAATATGAATTCCAGGGTTGATGGCACTCAGAAATCTACACAACACTCCTGTTTTACAGACATTCAGCGCATTAATTAACAAATATTTATTGAACCCTTACTATGTGCTGGTCTGGGCTCTGGAGAAGAGCAGGAGGGAGGTCCTTAGGTGAAGAGATATATTAATGCAGAGGGGACTGGGCTCAGGACATCCATCCCCCAGGCTCTCTCAGAACAATAAGGTACTCCTTGTCCACAGTGCTGCAAATGTGAGAAACACCATCACCATGATGCTCTGGCCTGGGCAGCTGTGCCCAGGGCCCAGCCAGCTTGGCTATCAGCCCACCCCTCTCCTCCAGCTCTAGGATAAAACACACAAAGCCCTTAAGCCCCTAGCCAGAGAGCAGATTCATTCCCCTCTCCCCAAGCCCTGCTCTATTCCATGGAAGAGTAGGGACTTAGCAAAAACCAGGGGAAAAGTAGGTCACAGCAGGAGGATGGTAATCTCCCTGACGGCTGGCCAGAACAGCCAGGCCCCTGCTCCTAGCCATCCAAGACCAGCTCTGGAAGACTTCTGGGGTATACAGCCCCAGCACCATCCTTCCCAGCAGTATGCCCAGGGTAAAGGTGCCACCCCAAGATGACACACCTCCACAGTGGGGTCATTCTCAGTCCAAGCTCTTGCTTACTGTAGCACTACTCATGCTGGACTTAAGAGTTCTATCTTTCATTCCACACCCTCCCACAAGTGCACCCTTTATATCCAGCCCTAGGTTGGATGCTAGAGACACAATGAGGATTCTGACAAAAAGGACTTCCTGCCCTTGGGGAATCCACAGTGGGGAATTCTGACCTGTACCTAGACAATAACAAGCTAGTGCTATCAGTACTGAGGCAGAAGGGAATCCAGGAGCTGTGTGGACCTAGAGGAGCCTTCTGATTCAGCTTGTAGTCAGGGTTAGGGAATAGTTCCTAGAGGAGGTGATACTGCAAGAGTGAGCCACTGTGCCTAGCTGAGTTTTTCAATTTAGAAAGTAAAGAATAGGCTGGGTGCGGTGGCTCATGCCTGTAATCCCAACACTTTGGGAGGCCGAGGTGGGTGGATCACAAGGTCAGGAGATCGAGACCATCCTTGCTAACATGGTGAAACCCCTTCTCTACTAAAAATACAAAAAAAATTAGCCGGGCATGGTGGCGGGCGCCTGTAGTCCCAGCTACTTGGGAGGCTGAGGCAGGAGAAGGGTGTGAACCTGGGAGGCGGAGCTTGCAGTGAGCGGAGATCGCGCCATTGCACTCTAGCCTGGGCGATGAGCAAGACTCCGTCTCAAAAAAAAAAGAAAAAAAAAAAAAAAAGAATAAGGCCAAACATGGTGGCTCATGTCTGCAATCCCAGCACTTTGGAAGGCCAAGGGGGTCGGATCACCTGAGGTCAGGAGCTCGAGACCAGCCTGGCCAACATGGCAAAACCCATCTCTACTAAAAATATAAAATTAGTCGGGCATGGTGGCGGGCACCTGTAATCCCAGCTACTAGGGAGGCTGAGGCAGGAGAATTGCTTGAACCCGGGAGGCGGAGGTTGCAGTGAGCCGAGATTGTGCCACTGCATTCCGGCCTGGGTGACAAGAAAAAAAAAAAAAAAAGAAAGAAAGAAAGTAAAGAATAAAGTGGAGGGAGCGATAATAGAAGTCAATGAGGAGACTATGGCAGTGCCTCTGTAAACCGTGGGATAATGGCTTAGAATAGGATCCTGGCAGTGGTGAGAGAAGGCTGATCAGAAGAGGGTTCTACCCCCAGAAGGCTTCCTCCTTCCTCAGATTCTGCCTAGCTGATTTTGCTCTTCCTTTCCACCGGTATGAAGAGTGGCTCCTCGCACACCACATGCTCTCATTCCACGGCTTCCAGAAAGCCTTCTGCAATTGTTTTGACTACACACTGCCTACCTCTTCTCAAAGAACAAGCTTGTGGAGGTCAGGGGCGGTTGCTCAAGCCTGTAATCCCAGCACTTTGGGAGGCCGAGGCGGGCCGATCATGAAGTCAGGAGATCGAGACCACCCTGGCTAACACGGTGAAACCCCGTCTCTACTAAAAATACAAAAAATTAGCCGGGCGTGTTGGTGGGTGCCTGTAGTCCCAGCTACTCGGGAGGCTGAGGCAGGAGAATGGCGTCAACCTGGAAGGTGGAGCTTGCAGTGAGCCGAGATCGCGCCACTGCACTCCAGCCTGGGGGACAGAGCGAGACTCTGTCTCAAAAAAAGAAAAAAAAAAGAACAAGCTTGTGGAGAGCAGAGGCCAGAGGAACCCTTACGGTGACTCCAGTTTTTGCCACTTCAGGTCACAGCAGGGGCTTGAATGTGGACTTCAACAGAGGCTCCCCACCTTCTAGAACAGGCCTCCCTCAGATAGACCAGAAACCCAGAAGAAGGGACTGAGCACATAGTCTGTGCTGTGCCTTGAAGGCTGAGGTGACAGGCAGAGAGAGGAGAAGGTGAAATGGTCAGGAGCCCAGAGGCTCGGGAAGGGATGGAGCTGAGATCAGGGGCACTTCACCAGCTCACCTGGCCCCCAGGGGCCAGGATAGAAGGGGTAGGCAGTGCTAGGAGTGCAGGGCTGAGACCCCACCCTCCCGACCTCAGCCAGCACAGGAAGGTAGAGGAAGACTGTGCATTCTGGCAGATCTCCAGTCTCCACTGGAGGAGCTCTTGGGACCTGCACGAAATGGAAAGCTTTGCGCTGCCACTGGGAAATGAGTGTTTGTAAGGAGGAAGATTGAGTCCCCTGTGGTGGCCCTCAGCCCCACCCATTCCATCCAAGCAAAGGATCAGTTTCTAGGAGTCCCTGACCCCAGCCGCAAGCAAGGCCACAGCCAGGAGAAAGGAAGGAGCTTAGTACAAATATAAATACCTTTAATGAAAAGCCCTGCTACGCTCTGCAGAGCCTGGACAACCACCGCCAGAGCAGGGTTGGAGGTACGGGCGCTGCTACCCGACTCAACAGGCTAGGCCAGAGGCCTCAGGAGGTAGGCCAGAGCCAGAGCAGCCGCCAGCAGTGGGGGTGCGGGGCCCATGGGGAGTGCAGGCGCTGTAGCCCGCAGCGTCTCCTGGTTGGTTCCGGAGCCTGTGCCGCGCTCCCGAACATGCACCGGGGCACCACACAGAGTGTGCAAGTTATTCGGATGGGGGGCCTGGCGGGCTTCTTGCTGTAGTGATTCCCACACTGCAGCTGCCTCCTCCGGACAGCCCGACAGGACCTGAGAGGCACAGGCATGGAAGTCATTCCAAGACCTGTTAAGGGAGTGGGATTAGGGGGATTAAGTGAGGCAAGGAGACTTTAACTTGGGAAATAAAAGGTTCAGTCCCCAATGGTGGCACAGGTTGGGCCACTGCCTCACACACCCACTGGTACCTGCAGATGGTCTCCAGCTCGCCTCCGTGGCCCATGCCGTCCCCCAAGCGGATGAGACATTCGGCGAAGCCCTGGTATATGGTGTCACATCGGTTTGGGCCCGCTGCAGCTGTTGCCAGGGGAGGTAAAAGGACTAGAAGTGGGGCGGGGGTGGGGTGGGGGAGGAATGGTAGATAGGATGAGCCAGGCCTGTCCCCCAGCCCCCAGGGGCTTATTTACCTGGGAGCACTCTGGGGATGTGACTCAGCGGAAAAAGGGCGCCCCAGCGAACTAAAGGGCAAGTCTGGGGATTACCTACCCAGGCCCCCTTCAAGGTAGGACTCAGACTGGGATTTGTACAGGGGGAGGGGGTGTTGTGTCCCCCAAGTCAGCTCTTCCTCTGAGCTTCTGGGGCTGCAGGTGGAGTGAGAAGGGTCCATGTAAAGGAGTCAGGACAAGGTGGAGGGGAGGGAGGTCCAGAAGCCCCGGACCAGGAACAGGTGCATCTCTCTGCGGTTTAGACAAGCTTTGCTTGGCCCTCCGAACTGTCTCTAAAGATAGATATTTTTGGAGAGACAAGGCAGGATGCAGAGGTATTGGGATCCAGGCCAGACCCTCAGAGAGGACTTAGGGATCCTACGGCTGGTCTATAAGTCCTGCCATTGGCATGTCTCCCTTTATCATAAGAGGGGATGCAAAATTTGGAGTCCTTCCCCCATTACTGGGGCTGTTTGTGCCTCTTACTTTCTGTCCTGAAGTCATCAGCACACCTTCCTGGAGCCCTTACAACTCTTCTCCACCCTGGCACCCAGCGTTCCCACACACCCTATGCCCAGCCTGGCCTGGCTGGGCGAGAAGGGGGTGTGGCCCGGGCCCCGGACGCCCGCACTCACCGAGGGGCAGCAACAGCAACGGCCTCAGGGCATGGGGTGGTTGCCGGCAGCAGCAGCGGCGGCGGCAGCAGCACATCATCCCTGGCTGAGAGCCTAGTGCGGGAGCTAGCTGCTTGGAGTGCAGCCCATCCGCCCAACCCCCGGGGGGAGGGACGGTGATTGGATGGGAGCTGGGGGTGGGGCTCCGAACCCAGCTGGTGGCTCCGCCTCCAACACCCAGATGGGAAAAGGAGCGAGAAGACCTCAGAGAGCAGAAATTCCCATGAGCACAGGCTGGTGCTGGGCAGGCCCCTGGACCCTCACCCCATAGAAGGAGGGAGAAGGGAGATCTGGGAAGGCAGTTGGAGCAGATGAATGGGTAACCCGGCCCCTTGGCTGGGTTGGCCTAGACAGAGCTCCACGGGGAAGAGATGGGCAGGGAACGAACAGACAGCAGTTATGAGAGTCACACCAAAGACAAACCAAAAGCACACACATACTCCATTTTATTCCAAAAGATTTAATTGAATTTCTCAATGTTTTTCAAAAACAAAAAGATCCAAATTAGAGGTAAAAAGGAACATGGAAAATTCCACTCAAGTGGTGTCATGATCTCAGGGTCATGCTCCAAGCATGGCAGAACCCGAGCAGGCACAATACCTGCCCTGGGCCCAGCCTAAACCTTCTGACTACCACACCCTGTAGACCACGGCCAGTGCTCCCTGCTCCCTGACCCCCAAACACCCCAGAGATGGGGGCCTGAACAGGTAAAGGCCAGCCGTGACCCTGCCTCAGCCTAGGCCTGTCTGCTGGCCTTCAGTGCCATCCCACCCCTGGGCAAGGCAGGCTTAGCAGCTAAGGGAGGCTGGGGGTCACGAGGCCATGCAGCATGAGGCTGAGACGCCGGGCTGCTTTGCCAAGTGAGTTGTGTGGCTCAGCCTGCAGGAACTGAAAAAGCTTTTGGCGCACCTGGGCCATAACGGAGCCCATGTGGTCCCGAGTGATGGGGTCACTGTGGTCCAGGTGCATCACGGCCTCTTCCAGGTAGCTGGGGACGGGGGAAAGGACAGGCTACAGGTGGGCATTAGCAGACAGGAGCGCCCCCTGGTGGCACCGAGGCCCAGAGGGAACCCTCTGGGTGAAGGCAGAAAGGATTGGTGGAGAAAATTAGGGAGAGGATTCAGGCAGAAGTGGGCGTCAGCTTCAAACTGCTCCCTCCCACTGCCCCACTCCCCAGCTCATCTCCCTATCCCTGGCTGCCCCCACTTACCTGAGCTTGAGGTCAGTTCGAGTGCCAAGGTCAGATGCCAGCTGCTGGATGAGGGAAAGGAGCACAGGCTGGGAGAGTGGGCAGGGTGGCTGCCCAAAAACCTGGGCTGGGTCCACAGTTTCACACACATACAGCACCAGGTTCAGGTCAGCAGCTGTCAGCGCCTGGAGGAGAAAAAAGCAGCAGTGTTTATAGCAAATATCAGGATGGAATGTCTGCTTGTCTGAACTGTGTGGCCTGGGGGAGGATGACCACAGGGTGGGCTAGTGAGAGCTCCAGAGGAACTCAGAGAGAGCCCCGTAGGGCTGTGTAGTTATCCTAGGGGATTGGGAAATGGTTCCTGAGAAGGGTAGTTGTAAAGCAAGGTGGGCTAGGTGGGAAGAAAGGGGTCTAGGAAGAGGAAGCAGCAGGGACAATGGCCTGGAGGCCAAAGGGAACCAAGAACAGTCTGCTGGGGCCAGAAGGTGCAAAGGTGATGGGTGGAGTACAATGTATGGTGTGTGGGCCTTGTCAAGACATGTGACCCTTACCAGGGCCTAATGCCTATCGTACCTGCTGGAAGGCCTGATTGAGGTGGCCCTGCTGCAGCAGCTGCAGGATATGGGCTTGCTGGGCCTGGCAGTCAAGGTGGGCAGAGGGGACAGGTGTGCCAGCAGCTGAGCGCATGGCCTGCATGATGCTGGAGGTGACGGCGGCCTGCTGCTCCTTGAGCGCCACACTCACCTCACCCTTAACGATGCGCTGTACCTGTGCTAAAATGGACTCCTGCAGGCTGCAAAGGGAAGTGAGTGAGGTGAAGTGGACAGGGAGCCTAGTCTGGCCTTTCTCAAGCCCACCACCTTGCCCAGTACTCTGCCCACACACCTGCCCACAGCCACATGCAGCTGGTGCTGCACCTCAGCCCGAACACTGCTGGCCACGGTGGCTGCCATCTGCTCAGTGGCACTCTGTAGTGTGCTGACCAGGCCCCGCAGCTGGGCCAGCACAGGCTCCCTGGCCTCCTGTTCTCGTGCCTTCCGGCTCTTCATGTGGCTTTCTAGCTGCTGCAAGTCTGAGGGGTGACCACAGGGACTATAAGGGGAACAGTAGAAAAAGGATAACCCCTCCCACCTTGGGCCATATGACCCCACTCACATTCCTGTGTCCCCAGCCGGAAGCTATCATTGATTTGCTGGAACATGGCCTGGCAGCTCTTCTCAAAGGCCGGCAGCACCACACTCTGGAAGGCTTCCCGGTAGGCAGCCTGCATTGGCCCCTGTAATGTGTCTGCAGCTGCTCGGGCGATGGCATCAGTCAAGTTCTGGGGTTAGAGGAAGGGGCCAAGTTGAAAGCCTGAGCCCAGCCTGGCCTGACTAGGCCCAGGAACCACCACCTCCACCCACATCTTGGGCCCTATAGCACCTTGGACTTGAGCAGCTTGGAGATGTTCTCTTTCATGCTGCCCTCCACAGCTGTGAGCTTGGTAGCCACTGAGTTGCTCAGTTGGCCTGCCATAGGCTCCAGACTCCTTGAGACACCTGTGAGAGGGGAAGAGGGTGAGGTGGAGCCATAAGAAGCTTGACAGGTACCCCACTCCCACCTGAACCACCCAAAGGGAGTCTGCATGCAAAACTCACATGGAGGGACTGTCTTCTTGATCTCATCCCGTATGCTGCGCTCTAGCCGCCCAGCTACAGCTGAAGACAGTGCTTGGGACAACTGTTGTGTCAGCTGCTCCTGCAGCTGCCCTCCCCGCTGCTGCCCCTCAGCCAGTGCTCGCTCCAGCCGCCGCTCTGTGCCATAGCTAAGGAACAGGCCTGGAGCAGGTCGTGTACTCCTTCCCAGGCCAAGAATGCTGCCCCCGTCTCTATGCCATGTTGTGCTACCAGCCTCAAGGATACGTTCCTGCTCATGCCGGGTCTCAAGGGCACGTTCTACGTGGCCTGTGACTGTGCTCTGCAGGCCTTCGAGTTGAGTACACAGACGCTGCAGCAGCTCTTCTTGGCTGTGCCGCAGCTCTGCTAGCTCTCTCTGCTGTTGCCAAATTAGTGCTGGCCAGTCCTCAGGGGGCTCTGCCACCTGTCAGTAGCACTGACAGTCACAAGATGCCTGCCTTACCCATCCCCACACACCAGACCAGGAAATGGCCCAGAGCCCTTCTCCACCCCCGCAGGGTGAAGTTCCACAAGTACAAAGTGGGCTCATTCACTTACCTGGTGCTCTGTGAGCCGGGATCCCATGGCTGCATCCCTGCCATGGGTGAGAAGCACCTCAGGCTACGTCAGGCAGCCTGGAGACCACCCTCTCCCTCCCTAGGATTCCTCCCTACCCATCATCCTTCTTGCTTTTCCTCTTGAGCTTGGGTGAGGTTCGAGGGGATCCCTTGGTCTTCCAGTCCTTGGCAGGCAGCCGTGGAGCAGGAACTTTGGTGCCAAAGCCTCCTGAAGCAGAGGCAAGGCTGGCCACCTCATCATCATGGTCACTGTGGGAAGGGGAAGGAGGAGTAAGCCCCTGCCCACTTGCTGCCCATCCCCCCAGGAGGGCAATGGTGTAGAGTGGCTCCCACCTTTGCTCAGCACTGGCATCCTGGCTGTCACGTTGCTGCAGCAGGTGATATGGTGGTCGGTGGAAGGCCAGGCTCTTGTGCTTTTCCTGAAGGCCATTCCTGGGGCTGGGAGGACAGGCCAACTCAGCAGTGGATGAATCTATCTGAAGCCCCTCCTGCTAGCACACTTTTCCCCTCCCAAGCTCCTCACCTTTCTGCCAGGTTGCTGCAGGTCTCACGAGTAATGTCAGGTGCTGTGGGCCAAACCTGACTGTCAGGAGTCGAGGCCTCCTGGGTCAAGGCTGCCTCCAGGAGGGAGGGGGTACTATGCCGATCTCCGTCCCCAGGGCCTCCATCAAGGCCAAGCTGGGGGCCGAGCTCGGGCCCTGGCCGGGGCCGTGGGGACAGCAGGTGCAGTGCCGAGGCGGCTGAAGCCATACTGTCTGGCTCAAGGCCCTCTGGTGCAGAGGAGCCAAAACCACGGGACAGGGCCTCAGACGCAATCTCAGGGATGTCCTGGGACAGGGCAGTGGAAGCTGAGGAGATGACATCAGGGGAACGGGTGCGGCTAGGGGAGGCTTGGGGTAGCCCCAGGGGCTCCACTTCCTGCAGCTCCAGGGACAGTGCAGAGGCGGCAGTAGGCACCTGAGGAGGGCCAAAGATGGGGGCTTAAGTGGCAGGAAGTGAGGCAGGGATGGGGGGCACAGAGACGAGGCATTAGTATTAGTAGTAATGAGAGACAGGGCAGCAAGGAAGTGGGGCCTCAGAAATGAGGCCACTGCCAAGAAGAGGAGGTGGGGACAGGGAGGCTGAGGAGACACCCACCAGGAAACACAGGAGGGTGAAATGACCTCAGGGAAACATGGACCATGTTGGGTAGAGCAGGATCAGCAGCAGGGGGCTGGGAGGAGCCCACCACCCACCTTCCCTACTGCCGCCCACCTGCTCCCCACACTTCACACACACACACACACACACACACACACACCCATTCACGCACCTGGCCCGACCCCTTGGGAGTCAGTTTGTCAGCTGGGGCTGGGAGCAGGCCAGGCAGGAGGCCACGCGGGCTTGCCTGAAGGCTGCCACTGCTGCTCATTGTCAGGCTGCCATCCAGCTGCAGCTTGGGGCTCAAGGTCAGCTCCTCAGGTGGCCTGGTGAGGGAAGGCTGAGGTGTCAGCAGCCAGAGCTTGGCATCATCTGGTACCAGCCCCTGCCATCCTCCACCTCTGACCCTTGCCTCACCTGGTCAAGGAGGGGTCCACAGCTGAGGTGCTGCTCATGGCAGACACAGCTGTAAGGGAGCTGCTGCTACTGCTGCTGCTGCTGCTGCTACCGCTGCTGCTGCTGCTGGGAGAGGCAGTGATCTGGGGAGATGCAGGGAATAAGACCTGTGGCCTGTGGCTGAGGCATTCCCAGGTCCCCCTACCCTGGGAGAGTACCTGCTGCAAGGAGGCGCTAGGTGTCATGAAGGCATCAGGTGTCATCAACTTGGGCTTGGTCTCACTGCTCAGGCTGAGGAAGTCGGCGGGTGCAGGCAGCTCCACGATTCGTCGGAGGTCAGGCTGGGAGCTGTGAGCGGCTGACCCCAGGCCCTCGGAGCCCAGTTCAGGCCGAGACTCTCCAAATGCTGCAGGGCAAGTTGCCACTTGAGTTAGATCTCAGACTCTGGTCAGTCCAACTTACCCTACCTCCCTCTCACGCCCTACTCACTAAAGTCCTCGTGGGCAGTGTGGGTGGGCAGTGGGGCCACCACATCAGGGTTCAGCTGTGGCTGGAAACGGATCTGCACATCTTGCAGTGCCCTGCAGGAAAAGAAGGGGGAGAATAAAGTGCTCCAAGGGCGAGGGTCAGTAGAGTGGAGACAGACACAGACAGGACACTGGTGGGCCTCCCCTAACACTCACTTAGTATGCACACAAAAGAGCTTGATGAGCACACCGGCCGCAGACTCCATGGCACCGGTTCCATGGGTACCATCTGAAAGGACAGTGTGGATGATGAAGCCCCTGGCCCTCTCTGTGCCTCCACAACCCCCTAGATATATGGACACATAACTCTGACCCTGAGGCAGCTCACCAGCACCCAAGTTGTCATTTTCCTCTTCGGCAGGCAGCACCTCAGTGTGCCGTAGCCGGCAGCGACTCACAACCTGGATACCGAAGCTCAGCACAGGGTGGGTGAGCAGGAACTCCGAGATGGAGCTGAAGCAGGCATGGCCCTCCTCCTGGTTTTGCAGCAGCTCCATCACATACAGGACCTGCACAGGCAGAACATTCCTAGCTGAGCTCAGAGGCTAAGGGCTGTGATGTGCCACCTGCCCCCTGGCCTTCCTCTATAATCCCAACTCTGCCCAGGGTACCCCATGGCAGCCTACCTTCCGTTGCACATCGCTGAGAATCAGGTATTCTGCTGAGAGGTCCAAGCAAACCTTGAGGCTAGGGGGCACACTCACTGAGCTGAAGATATCTGGGGAGAAGCTAGAGAGCCACAAAGCAGAGTGAATGAGCCTGAGAACTGAAGGAAGCCACATTCCCAACCCTGCCGCCCCTGCCCAGTCCCCCAGCCTTCCAGCCACTGCTTACCGAATAGTCTGCAGGCAGGTCCAGGATACTGTACACCACATCTTTAGCTCTCGGTTCTGGTCAGCACCAGTAATAAGGAATCTCCAGAAAGGGACACTGCAAGGCAACAAGGCAGTGAGTGGCTGGCTGGGACCCCTGCTGGGAGCCATGGTCCAGCCCACCACCCACTAGGCTGCCCACTCACTCACTCAGGGTCTTGTTTCTTATGGTTGTCACAGAACAGGAGGCAGGAGAGGGGCCGCCCATCATGAGGCTTCCACTCGTGCAGACACCTGCAGGTAGGCAGATGAGGGGCCTAAGTGAGTGGTCGGGTGGGCTACCTTGGGAGGATCCTGGTCCCTGAGGCCCTGCCTTACCTTGGCTCATCTTGCCCCTCAATGTAGATCTGCCAGAACTTGACATAGCCATCATGGCTCGCAGTAGCCAGCACAGTCCCATCAGGAGAGAGGGCTCCTTCACTGAGGCACTAGAAAGAACCCAAAAAGCTTTGCTGACTAGAGGTGAGAACAAGCCTCTCCCAAGTGAGGATGGTAATGAGCTGGGCTGACTCATGGTGGGACTGGCATGCTTGTGTGACTGACTAAATGAACAGGGGTCCTAGAGAAGGCCAGACCTGCAGGGTGCTGCCAGGTAAGGAGAAAGCTGCACAGGTGAGGGCCACATTGAGCTCAGAGTCCCCATGGGCAGAATGCTAGTAAAGCTGCCCGGGCAGCTGTGGATATAGGGAACAGAAGATGGATATGAGGAAGGGGAGAGGGGAGGGGAGGCAGGCAGTCACAGGCTTACCGTGCTATGACCTTTTACCACAATGAAGCCCTGCTTGATCTGGCTGACATCCACAGGCCAGGTGCTGTGGCTGGAGCGGAGCATGTCCAGGTCCCACACCTCAGCCTGGAAGGCACAGGGAGGTGAGTGTGCAGCCTAACCCCACGCTATGGCTTCTCTGGCGCCTCTTCGCCATGTCAGCCCCCTCACCCGGTCTTCATGCAGCAGGGCCACTGTTGGGCTGCTCTCCTCACAGCAGTCCTCGCTCTCCTCAGGGATGAAGGGGCACCAGATGATCCTGCGAAAGTGGTTCAGTGGCGTGCCCTCTGGCTGCCGGATATGGACCAAGATCTCCTCTCTGAGCAGGGTGTTAAGGGCTACATAGGTGAATGAAGAGGCGTGACACCCCAGCTCCGCCCACCCTTCTTCAGTCCCACCACCCACAGGAAGGAATGGATACTGAATTTTGCCATTAACCAGAGCCAAGCGCCACACGAACAGGTTGCCTGCCTCATCCAGGCAGGCCAGCTGTGGAGAGTTGAGGTGCGCGAAAGCCAGATCAGCCACACTGCCTGTGAAGCCCTTGAGCAAGGTCCGCTCCGAAGTGCTGACACTGATCACCCGCACCATGGCAGAGCCATTGTTGGCAGCTGGAATCAGGAGAGCAGTGGACCATGAACACGTATTCAGGCACAGGCAGTAGCAGAGAAGCACTGCCCCTGCCTGTCTCCCTGCCACCACCATAGTCTCAAGCTTGGTTTTCCCACCCAGCTCCCCAAGAGGCAGCATGGACAAACCTTCCATTGTACCCCTAAGGCCTGAGTGGCCTGATGTCGGAACTGGCTCTGTGGGATGTCCAGGAAAACATTCCTTCCTCCTCACTGTCTTTACTCACCCCGAATGGCATAGGCCAAGAAGGAGTTAGACACAGCAATCAGGTTGCCATAGTAGTACTTCTGCTCCCAGTCATACTTGGCGACAGGCTGAATTTTCACCTGAGAACCCAGGGTGAGAAAAGTCATGGAACTTCCCCAGAGCCTAGGTGGCCCCCAACATCCCTGGGGATGGGAGAGGACACAGATGCAAGTCCAGCTACCCACTGTTACCTCCTGGAGCCAGACTCCCACAGAGGCTTGGCACCCAGCCCTGGCTTCCTGAAACTGGGAAAGTGTCAAGGTGGTCCCCATAGGAACTGGCAGCATGAGGGAGACTGGAAAGGCTGGGTGTGCCCCCATACATTATATATGCCACAGCATCCTAGTACCTACCTTGTTGCTTCCCCGGGCCTTGCTTGAAATGCTAGAGTCACTGCTGGCCACAATCTCCACCTCCTTGGCCAAAATCCCAACGCAGGTGGAGCTATCATCTCCTGAGAGACAGCTGTGGGGGAGAGTGCAAAAACTTTGTCTCTTGTTCACCCAAAGGCTCAATGGGCAGGGTTGGGAGGAAGCGAGGACATAGCCAGACTGGTGAAGGTATCTAGTCCAACGTCAGCTTTGCCTAGTCCACTGGCCCCAGACCCACAGCTCCACTTGCTCACCTCCTTCCTTGGGAATGAGCCTACTTTCATTCTAAACCAGGTATCCAGGCCAAACCCTTGAGCTTGTCCTTGCCTCTCATCCTAGTGCAAGCTCAAGCTCCACCCCAGGTCATCTAAAGAGGAAGCAGCAGAGGCTGCTGGCCCTGCTCACTCCCCATCTCATGCCTTCTGCTAGCAGACACCCCAAACACACCATCACCACTACTGTCGTCTCCTAGGTACTCACATGACCTGCTTCTCTTGCAGGTTAATGGGTGGCATGGTCCGAAGACCAGTCTTGCTTGTTGAGGTACCATCACCTGAGCAGAGAGGGTCTGGGACCAGAAGTCCATTGAGGTCCCCATTGTAGGCACTGGATGGCCGTGGGCTCTCTGCACTGGGGCCTGGGGACAAAGAGGATCACTCTGATAAGGTTGCTCGACCTGCCCACAAGCCTCTCCCCTTTCAGAGTTTCCTTCAAGAACTATGAGGTGCTCTAGGAACACTCAACTGAGCAAAGCATGTCTATGAGGAGGAGGACCCTGTGTTCATCTCTCGTTCCATAAACACTAATGTAGGCAGGACCAAGGATGAGCATCAGGCTCTTCTACTTGGGGGAGGGGTACAAGCCATCAAGGACCCTTTGAGGGCAGTGAATACTCAGGTCTGGGTCACTCCAGAAGAACTCTGTGGACTCTGAGTGAGGGCATAGGAAGGGTCAGGAAAGACTTTATACAGCAGTTAGTGTGATTGGAACACACAAACACAGGAAAGATGGAGGGAAAACAAAGCTACAGAGGCATCAGGTATGATGCTGTGGCACTTAGACTCTCCCTGTGGGTCGTGAGAACCATAAAGAGTTTCAAAAGGGAAGGTGACATGGTCAGTTCTGGCCAGCGGGATGATTACTCTAAGATAGCATGCAGAATGGTTGAGAATCTGGGTGAGAGAGATCAAGGCCTAGACCAACATAGTGTGAGAGTTTGGAGAGAAGATGGGCTCCTAAGGCATGGAAGGGCACTGGTAAGATGTGGAAGGGGCTGCCCCACACAGAAATGGCTCAGAAGAAGCTATCTTGGGCAAGTAAATACAGAAGCCAGGGACATAAAGGAGCTGGACCAAAAGGAGAGAAACTATGGGGCAGAGTGTGGAGTAAGGAAAGACAGCATTTCAGTTCTTTGCAACTGGCTGGGTTTCAAACACTCTCATAGGCTCACACACCACTTCCAACATCCCCAGGTGGCAAGGAGCCTAGGGCTCCACATTCAGAACATAGCAAGTTTCCAGTCACAACAGTCTTTGAATTATTTTGGCGCGATCTTGGCTCACTGCAACCTCTACCCCCTGGGTTCAAGGGATTCTCCTGCATCAGCCTCCCAAGCAGCTGGGATTACAGCTCACCTAATTTTTATATTTTTAGTAGAGACGAGGTTTCACCATGTTAAGAAACCATGTTGGCCAGGCTGGTCTCAAACTCCTGGCCTCAAGCAATCCACCCACCTCGGCCTCCCAAAGTGCTGGGATTACAGGCGTGAGCCACCGTGCCCAGCCCTCAACAGTCTGAGTTCTGACCTGGTCGTCCAGTGAGAGGAGACAAGAAAGAGCTGCTTGGCAAACAAGGGAACCATGTGCCAATCAATAAACAAAGGAGTTATAAGGAAAGCCCCTAGGCCACTTCATTCGGATCAGAGCCACTTTAGCTGCTCAGGGACAAGCTGACAACTCTTCCTTCCATGAAGGGTACCATGAGGACAACCAAAAAGCAGGCCCAGGCTGTACATGGTTGGCCATGCCAGGCTCTACCAAATCTCTGCGGAGTCTAGTCTACAAAGCAGCTGAGCAGCAGGAGAGGTCCATGCCCAACTCATGAGTAAAGAGGGCACGCACTCCAGGCCTGGGACAAAGGGCCGAGTGGTCTCAGGCAGCAGATGGATTTTCTGAAAGTAGGGGTTAGTTGAATCCACCCCTAGTGAGCACCAGTGCCTGCTTCCAGAAGCAGCCAGTCTGGGCCTCCCAGCAGGTGTAAGAACAAGAGCTGAGGAAACATCAGTTCTCCACTGTACACCCACAGCATCATCACCGGCCACTTCAGAGATCCCTAAACCTGTCAGTAAACTAGTGCCTGCACACGTGCTATTTCCTCTTCCTAATAGGTGGCTTCTACATAGGTGGCTTGGGTGCCTTTCCTGACACCCAAGCCCCTGTTCACGTTACAAGACCTAGCCCAGTCTCCCCTCTCAGACCTGCACTCCGCACTCACCAGCCTCCACCCTTCCCATGCCCATCACAGTATCGAGACACTCCTTTCTTTCAATGACAACGGTATATTACAACCCTGTTAGCTGTGTCTTGGGGAATCTTTGGGGGCAAGACTAGTTCTGAGGTATCATTAAGAGTCAAAGCGAAACATGAATGAATGGGAACCAATTAGGGCTTGCAGATATTTGTAGCATAATTCAGTCAGGGTGGTGCGGTCTGTGATTTGCCTTCATCCCAGAAAGAACACGGAATTGAGACTGGACACCTTCCTCCTGGAAATCAGTTTCAGAACGGGAGGCCTGGAGTCTTTATTCCAGAGAGAAGGGCAAGTTATGGAGAGGGACCGGCGGCTCTTCAGCATCGCGCTTAAGCCTGGGCCCAGAATTCCATATACGGAGCCCAGACCAGGCCTCTGAACCATAGCGAAAGGGAAGAGGAGCTAGGCCAGTCCCAGGAACACTAGAGACCTCGGGGCCAGGAAACCAGAGGGCCCCAGCGGACTCAGGGAAGGGGCCTCACCTTCAACCGAGACGCTGAAGGACGAGGCAGAACAGCCTGAGGACAAGATAGGGAGGGGTCACACACAGGGGTCTGCGCCCTTCGAGGGGCACAGTCAATCTCCGTCCACCCTTACCCGCCGGGAGGATCCGGAGCTAGTCCTAAGGGAGCTGTGGGCCCCAAGGGCGGTTCAGACGCGCGCCGCCCTTTTGTCAGCTCGCCTGGGGCCCACCCCGGCAACCCCTGCTCACCGCCCGCGGGCCGGTCCAGCTTGAGGATGTCCCGCAGGTGCTGCGTGGCGTCCTCGATGTCGATGCTCGCGCAGGAGGCCATGGGCCCAGCGGCGGGCGCCCCGCCCGCACCGCGTTCGTTCCGCCGCCGCCGCGCACCACGCACCCTCGCCCACCCGCCACGGGGGGAGACAGCGGGACGCTGGTCACTACACTCAGTCCACCCGCAGTTCGGAAACCGCCGCCCGCGCAGCGTCGCTGAGCCCCGCCAACCCCACCAACCGCCTCCACTTCCGGCACCCACGAGCTGAGGCTCCCGGAACCTGCCAGGGCCGGAGAAGAAAGGTTCCGGGCTGGGGGCGGAAGTCTAAACCCCTCCCGCAGCCCGTCCCCCTCGACGGCCCCGCCCCTGTGCCCGCGAGGTCAGGGAAGTCCCACAGGGCTGAAGTAAGCGTCCACGCACTGGGCCACCCAAAGCCCTACTCTACTCAGAAGCCGCCAGGTCCCTGCCCACTCCCAGAGCATGGACTCCGATGGTCCTAGGACGGGGTCAACTCAGCCGCCCATGCTAAGGTCCCTCAGGTTCCCTTTGGGAATGGGTCGGAATAACTCAAGGCCTGAGGCTACCCTCGAGGTCATAAAACTCAGGAATTGCAAGAGCAGGGGAGATGGTCCCACTACAATGATCAGTCATTGTTCCCTACTGTCCCCCAGCATCCCCTTGTCCCACCTGGCACCCTCAGGTTGGAAGAAAGAAACCACAATTTACAAATTCTTCTTTATTGCAGACAGTTCAGGCACAGGTACATGGAAGAAGCTGTATTGCAGATTTTACACAAGGTGGTTTGAGGCAGCAGGCACCTACCTCTTCCCCACCCCCACTTCCCCAAATACGCATCAGCCTAGAGATCATTCCCACTGAAATCTAAGCATGCTGTCCTCTCAAACAGCACACCATCCAGCCCTGTGCCCAATGTCACCAGGCAATCTATGGGATCTGAGGAGGTCCTTAGCCTCCACCCATAGTGGGACGGGGGAAAGGTATCCTTTTACATGTCAGATTTAGCTGTGGTGTCCTTACCAATCCTAAAACCCTTAACAGGGCACTGACCCAAATCTTGGGTTTGGTTCTAGCCTATGGTTGCTACGTTGCCACTAGGTTTATACCATCCAGAAGTCTGTGGGACGAGGGGCTAGATTTGTACTGGGCAAGGTGTTTGTCCCCAAAATGGAGAAGCAGAAACTGCCCTAATAGCTAAGACTCCCTGGAATTTGAAGATAGCATGAAGTCCGTATGCTAAGGAAGGAAGTAGAGAGAGGCCTGGCAATGTCCTGCAGCAGTCTGAGGGGTGAGGACTCCTAAAGCATGAGTCCCTCACAGACTGCCTCCTTCCACAGCTCCTGACCTATACTCCAACCCAACTGGGCCTGGCTCTGTGGGCAGTGAAGGCTGGCTCTTCGGGTTACCTGCCTTTGGGTAATGATATCCAAAGCAGATGGGACAGGAGCTGAGCTGCCCTCTGCCTGGCTTGGTGTATGTGGGGCATCCTGGATATGATCCTGATCCTTCTGGGGATAGGGCAGGCCCTTCCCTTGACACTGCTGACAACTCAGCCCAGAGGGCCTGAATGTGATGGGCCATTTTGCCAAGGCCTCTCCAGCTTCAACAGGATTCAGTATCATCTCTCCTGCTACTAGGGCCCTGAACCTACCCAGAGCAGAAGTCACAGGAGGTATCAGAACTGACTGCACAGGCTTCAATGAGAGAAGCTTCAGGCCAGACCTGAGCTCTTCCTGCCTGCTTTTCAAAGACCAGTCGCCCTGCAGAGTGGGAGAGAACTGCCCTACAGGGCTTCTCAGAGGCTAGCTGGGAGTGCTGCTTCAGCAGTTTCTCCCTGCAACAGGTATTCAGAGTTAGGGCAGAAGTGGGAGGGTGAGACATGAGAGAGACAATGGGTCCGGGTAGCTTCTGATGCCCAGCCAACTAGTAAACTAATTAAAACAATTTAAACTGTTAAGAAAATTTTTGTGGTTTTATTGTATCATGAGGCATTGAAACATCTGAACAAATCAATGTCTGGGCGGTGAGGCAGCTGCTTTCTCCTTCACTTCTTTGGGTTACTAGAGCAACTTGTCAGTAGATTAAAAAAAAAAAAAAAAAAAAGGACAACCTTTTGCATTACTTAAGTCTTTCCAAGGCATGCGCTGGTACAACACAAACTTCTCCCGTCAGATGCAACTAGTCTAGCGTCCAAACATCATGCACAACACCTCGGTGGCAGCAGCGCACTGCGCCCACTCCCACCGTGGCCCTGCTCATTTGTGCATGATATTTGGAGCATCTGGAGGAGTGGGAATAGTATTGGGAAGAGGAGGGAGGAGGAAACAGCGTGAGTGCCTAGCTGACAGGAGGTCAGCCAAAGTTGTGCAGGGCGAGCCTGAACATGTCATTGGTGCAAACCCAAGCATCGTTGATGTTCTTTAATAGGAACATCTGGTGGAACCCCATGATGGGGTCTTCATCCGCCTGTGAGAAGAGAAAAGAGGATTCAGTAAGGGGATCAAGAAACAGGAAGGGAATTCAGTGGTAGGAGAACAGGGTAAAAAAATGTGGACTTTAGGATCAGGCCCTACTGTCCTGAACTCAAATCCCAGTATAGCCAAGGGGTACTTGTGAATGTGAATTGATGTAATATATGAAACAATGCCCTGGGCACATGTAGGCCAACAATCAGCCACGCCTACTGCTATGTGTGCTTAAACTGCACAATAATTCACCCTTAGCTATAGCAAAGAGCAGAGGATGTACCTGCCTCCAAGCACATATCTCTAGACACGAGTGATCACAATTTTGAAACGAATCCCACAGTATTTACCAAGTAACTTGGAGTATCAAAAAAACTGCAAACAATCTTGAAAACATAGGTTCATCATCCAATGATGTTTCCTGTCATGTAATAAACAGTATTTGAGATGAAAAAAAAAAGGCAAGAAACCTGCAGCCAAACTGCAGAAAACTAGGATGAGACCTAGTTGAAATTGGCGCCTAGCTAACCAGCACTGTCTCTAACATCACCTGCTTTCTGGGAATTATCGTCATCAAGGAGGCCAATCAGTTGTTTGGGAGCTCCAAATTGGAAAGAATCACCAGGAAGAACCTGAAGCCGGTGGGAAGGAGCAGTGTTTACTACCTTTGCCTGAGAAAGTGAGCAATGAGCTCCCTATAGAGACCTCCTGAATTCCGTGCCTCTTCAGGCACAGGCACTGAGCAGGACATCCTGGACAGGCAGGAGAAACTGACAGGAAAGTCCAGGCCAGAAAGTAGGTGCCTCTGCGTCCACTGCAGAGGCCCAGACCACCTACACACCCACTCTGGACTCAGGAAGCCCTGTCCCAGCTAGCCTAGAGAGAAAGAGCATGTGACGGTGTTATTGTAGGACACAAGCCCAGGCCGAGGGGCAGCCAATTTGTCCTGCTATTTTTGGGAAGAAGGGTGTTTTTGTAAACAGAATCTGGCTTTATTTATTTATTTATGTAGAGACAGAGTTTCACTCTTGTTGCCCAGGCTAGAGTGCAATGGTGCAATCTCAGCTCACCGCAACCTCCACCTCCCGGGTTCAAGCGATTCTCCTGCTGCAGCCTTCCGAGTAGATGGGATTACAGGCATGTGCCACCACGCCTGGCTAATTTTGTATTTTTAGTAGAGACAGGGTTTCTCCATGTTGGTCAGGCTAGTCTCAAACTCCTGACCTCAGGTAATCTGCCTGCCTCGGCCTCCCAAAGTGCTGGGATTACAGGCATGAGCCACCATGCCCAGCCCAGAATCTGACTTTAATATGCTGATGCACAACAGGTCCTTGGAGAGTTCTTGGGGGGTCTGAGGGACCACAGGAAGTCTGAGAATAACAGGTCTTGAGAAGGAGAAAGGAAAATGCAAAGAGAAATAGGTGGCTCATGCCTATAATCCCAGCACTTTGGGAGGCCAAGGCAGGTGGATCATCTGAGGTCAGGAGTTCAAGACCAGCCTGGCCAACATGGTGAAACCCTGTCTCTACTAAAAATACAAAAAATTAGCTGGGCGTGTTGGCGGGCAGCTGTAATCCCAGCTACTTGGGAAGCTGAGGCTGGAGAATTGCTTGAACTCAGGAGGCAGAAATGTAGTGAGCTGAGATTGTGCCACTGTATTCCAGCCTAAGCAACAACAGCGAGACTCCATCTCAAAAAAAAAAACAAAAAAAAAAAAACCCAGAAATAGGAGTTCCAGGAATCTGCTTTGCTCAGCAGGTGAGGAGCCAGCAGCCAGCCTGAGGACTGGTAGCAAGGGCTGCAGTAGTGGACTGCCTCTCCGCAGCAGGCTGGCCTGTCCACCTTGACCTTAGGGCAGAGTGGGAGCCTAGTGGCTTGGCACCCCAGTCCCATCCTGCTCCTATACTTCTCCCTTTTCCAGATAAAGGCTCTAGACCAGTGTCTGCCAATAGGACTTTCTGCAGTCACAAAAATGTTCTATATGGCTAGTACAACCAAAGAAGTACGTTTTATTTAACCTTAATTAATGTAACTTAAAAATTGCCACCTATATGTGGCTAATGGCTAGCATACTGAACTACACAGCTCTAGACAGTCACTTTGTCTGGGTGTCCCTAGATAAGCAGGTCACATCCACAGGGAAAGCAGGGGTACAAGACTCTCCTCTGCCTGCCCACCCCTCCCTACCACTGTGGCAGCACCATTACCTTAAGCTGGCCCACAACCATGCTGATGATGCAGCTATCTGGAGTGGGCTGATGGTCCTGTGCAGTGATGCTGTGCTGGATTTTCTGGAACGGAAGGCTCTGCAAGAGAGAGAGTGGGAGGTGGGAGAACCAAGGCCAGAAGCGGTGGGAAAGGAGCCACCTGCACCCTGGCTTTCATCCCTACTTACAGACAACTTCTCCACAATGGCAGCTTTCCCCTGGAACTGTTGTCCTTCCCACGTAAGGCATGATGCGTCAATCTGTAACAGGCACAGGAAACCCCAGGGTTGGGGCCTCAGAGTACAAGTATCTCTAAGGCCCTGGAAAGACTCTGAAAAGGGCCTTGATTGGAGAAGTGTGGCCACACTTCAGTTTCCCTGTCTAAAGAGGGAGACTGAGTATAACCCCCAAACATTACACTATCAACATCTTCAATTATACCCCACTGACCCATGGGCCCAGGCTCTGAAAGACTATTTAATAAAATATACTTCCCATTTGTATTTAAGAAGTCATATGGCCTCTGATATGCATAGGCCCAGGAGGGCTATATGTGGCCTGAGCTCAGCCATCCTGCTGTGTTGGTCAGTCAGTGTAAGTCCCAAAAGGTCATCAGAAATATGGCCAGGCATGGTGGCTCACGCCTGTAATCCCAGAACTTTGGGAAGCCAAGGCGGACGGATCACGAGGTCAGGACATCGGGACCAGCCTGACCAACATGGTGAAACCCCAGCTCTACTAAAAATACAAAAATTATCCAGGCGTGGTGGCGCACGCTTGAAATCCCAGCTACTTAGGAGGCTGAGGCAGGAGAATTGCTTGAACCCAGGAGGCAGAGGTTTTAGTGCGCCGAAATTGCACCACTGCACTCCAGCCTGGGTGACAGAGTGAGACTCCATCTCAAAAAAAAAAAAAGTCATCAGAAATAACTTGGAAAAATTCCACATTCATCACCCTCCAGGGCCCAGGCTGAGTTCCACTGTGGACTTTCTAGCTAGCCTTCTGGATACCCATGGGGTCTGGGAGAGATGGAGGCTGACAGGGCCTTCCAAGGCCTAGTCTGGGACCCTCCCTACCACCAAGAAGCAAAATCTCACATGTAACCCACTTAGCTTAGTTCCACCTCAAATCTTCCCTTCCACAGCCTTCAAGGGCAGAACTCAAAAGGGCCTCTGCTACTTACTAGCTGGACATTATTTCTCTGAGTCTTAGTTTCCTAACCTTCAAAGGGGTAATGTGCTGAGTATTATGAAATAATAAATATAAATTGTTCTTTTAGGACCTTGCTAACTCTCTTCTCTGGCTCAGGCCTGCTTTAAGAGATAATGAGGCCAGGTGCAGTGGCTCACACCTGTAATCCCAGCACTTTGGGAGGCCAAGGTGGGTGGATCACTTGAAGTCAGGTGTTCCAGACCAGCCTGGCCAACATGGTAAAACCCTGTCTCTTCTAAAAATACAAAAATTAGCTGGGCATGGTGGTGCGCACCTGTAACCCCAGCTACTTGGGAGGCTGAGGCATGAGAATTGCTTGAACCTGGGAGGCGGAGGATGCAGTGAGCCAAAATCACATGAATGCACTCCAGTCTAGGTGACAGAGTGAGACTCCATCTCAAAAAAAAAAAAAAAAAAAAGAGAGCGATAATGAGGCACAAGTGCCAGGATCTCAGGTCAGATCACTTCAAGTTTTCAAAAACTCTATGCAGGGCATGGTAACTCACACCTGTAATCCCAGCACTTTGGGAAGCCAAGGAAGGCAGATCACCTGAGGTCAGGAGCTGGAGACCAGCCTAGCCAACATGGTGAAATGTCACCTCTACTAAAAATACATAAATTAGGCGTAGCCGGGCGTGGTGGCTCATGCCTGTAATCCCAGCACTTTGGGAAGCTGAGGCAGGCGAATCACCTGAGGTCAGGAGATCAAGCCTGGCCAACATGGTGAAACCCTATCTCTACTAAAAAATACAAACATTAGCCGGGCATGGCGACACGTGCCCATAGTCCCAGATACTTGGGAGGCTAAGACAGAATAGCTTGAACCCAGGAGATGGACATTGCAGTGAGCCAAGATTGCACCACTGCACTCCAGCCTGGGCGACAGAGTGAGACTGCATCTAAAGAAAAAAAAAAAAAAAAAAAAAAATTAGGCTTGGTGGTGCATGCCTGTAGTCTCAGCTACTCCTGAGGCTAGGCACAAGAATCGCTCGAACCCAGGAGGCAGAAGTTGCAGTGAACTGAGATCACCCCACTGCACTCCAGCCTTGGTGACAGAGTGAGACTCTGTCTCAAAAACAAACAAACAAACAAACAAAAACTCTACTATGATAATGACAATCAAATATCTGTGCTGGAATTGGTCTTCCACTAATAAGATTTATTGTTTCCAAAATTTCTGAATGGACGCTGACTTTCTGGAGACAAGACACAGAAGACTGTGGACAGTCAGCCCAGTCAGGCTGTGAGACTGTGCCTGGATTACTCCTATCACCCCCATCCTGGGCTCACCTGCCTGATCAATCACATTTTTGTGACTGACTCTCAGGCAGAGTCAAGTACAATTAGTTCTTGGTGTATATGAACATCATTAAAAGAGCAGCAAACGCCGGGCGTGGTGGCTCACACCTGTAATCCCAGCACTTTGGGAGGCCAAGGTGGGTGGATCACGAGGTCAGGAGTTTGAGACCAGCCTGGCCAACATGGTGAAACCCCATCTCTACTAAAAATACAAAAAATTAACTGGCCATGGTGGCAGGCGCCTGTAATCCCAACTACTCAGGAGGCTGAGGCAGGAGAATCACTTGAACCCAGGAGGCGGAGGCTGCAGTGAGCTGAGATCGAGCTATTGCACTCCAGCCTGGCGAAAGAGCAAGACTCCATCTCAAAAAAAAAAAGAAGGAGCAGCCAGCAATGCCTGCATAGAAGGGTTTATGAAATGACCTATCAGCCTCCCTGGGCTAACCTCATTTGTTTCCCATGAGCATTCAGGAGCTTTGGATCCAAAAGGAAGCTGGACCCCAGGCCTCCAGGAGAGCTCAGCTTTGCACTGAGGATGCTCATGGCTGCTGCCTCCAGAGGGCACCATGAGCCCTAACCTCTGCCTGTTGCTGCCCAATCCAAAACCATGTGCCATGACAAGTGCTGGCCACATGGAATGGCAAGCCCAGAACACCCTGCCCAGAATAGCAGGATTCTCACTCTTGTGGGAGTTGACAAAAGGAAAAGTATAGACCAGGTAATTACTTGGGCCAAGCCTCAGACCCCTGTCCCATGGACAAAAGCTCAGATACAGAAGTGTAGCCAGTCCAGATAGGGCTACCAGAACTTGTGAACTGGACACACTGGCCCAACATCCAAATTGATCCCCTGGGGTCCTATTCTGGCCCTAGAGCTGGAAACTTACGTAAATTGCGCCTAGTTGGGTTCTATCGTTATCAAATAACTGGTAGTAATGTTGAATGAAGCTGGATCCAATCTGCTCCCAAATTGGCTTGTCTCCCATTCTGGAGCGTCACCCGGCCTCACGGAGACCTGCAAGACCAATGAGACCAGGAGGGAAGCATTGGTACCACGAGAGTAGGTGACTGGCCACTGACCCCCACCCCTCACTGGCCTTCCTGGAGTCCTTTGCTGTTGCTGAGATCTGTTCTCTCAGAGAACACGGACAGGCCCTGGGGAACTGGCAGGAGACCCTTCCCAAGCCAGACCAGTGCTGGGAGCCCAGAGGTAGACCAGACCCAGCCTTTCCTTTGAGTTCTTGGTTGATGAGACACATAGATGATTGGGTCACGGAGCACACAGGAGGGGTGCTGAGGGTGGATCTACAACAAAGAAAGGTCAAGGCAGGCCCTTGAAAGCCCAGCAAGGGGAGGGGCCTTATGGAAGGAGTTAAGCACTCCTCCAGTGTCTTTCCATGTAATCCTCTCAACAACCTGCAAGGTCAGAGTTATTGCTATTCTTCCCACTTTACAGCCAAGAACAACTGATACCTGTGTGTGTGTGTACTATTTTGTACTACAGCCCTCAGGCCCCCAACACTGTCCCAGGGCTACGCTGACAGATGGAAGACCCAGTGAGGACGGGGGGAGATTCTCAAGGCCCCTCTTCTTTTTTTTTTTTTTTTTTTTTGAGACAGAGTTTCACTCTTGTTGCCCAGGCTGGAGTGCAATGGCGTCATCTTGGCTCACTGCAACCTCCGCTCCCCGGGCTCAAGTGATTCTCTTGCCTCAGCCTCCGGAGTAGCTGGGATTACAGGCGCCCGCCAACACACCCAGCTAATTTGTATTTTTAGTAGAAATGGGATTCACCACATTGGCCAGGCTGGTCTCGAACTCCAGACTGCAGGTGATCCACCCGCCTTGGCCTCCCAAAGTTCTGGGGTTACAGGCGTGAGCCACTGTGCCCAGCCAAGGCCCCTCTTCTCCCAAAAACAGCAAGTGATCCCTTAGTCTCATGGGGGCAGTTTACTTCCCCGAGGCCAGGTCATATCACCTTTCTAGGATATTTCTTCATTGATGGGAGTGACTCCTACTCACTTCAGAGCTGGGGACGTGAGTTCAAGGATCAGAGGGAAAGCTGAGGATTGTGGGAAGCAGGGATGGAGGCTGTGAAGGAAAACGTGTCATCGCTTCATATCCTCTCATCCCAGCATTGCTTTTACCCTAAGGAGCTGTCTCTCTTGGGTCTCTGAGAGGGAGGGGAAGCCCCCTCCCAACTAGAGACCATAGCTGTAAGGATACTGGATGGAAAACCCAAGCCCCAGATGGGAGAGCCGCTTGGGCTTTGCTAGGCCCCTTCCAAATAGGGAAGCCCACATCTTGCTGCAGATCCCCTGACTGCAGACCCACGTGTTGTTCTGTGGATGGCCCCAACTATAGAGGAGCCCACCCCCTCTGTCCTGATAATAGGACTCTGAACCAAAGCAGTGAGGAGGTGGGTTCCACCCCAGCAGACAAGCATTCACAATGGTGGGATCTGATGCAAGTCACTGCCCTTCTTAGGGCCTCAGCCTCCTCCACTGTAAGATGGGGATGGCAACCTGACAGTGCTGGTGGTTGTGAAGCTTCTCTAAGGGAACATGATAAAGCCCTCAGTTCAACATGGTAAGTGCTAGCTCACTCCAGTCCCTGTGACCTCGCCCAAAGCCAGAGGAGCCAGCGGGGAGGAATCGTGTAGGGAAAGAGTGACAACGCAGCCAATCCTCCACTCTGTGACCAAGACTCAAGCCAATGAGGGACGAGGAAGCTAAGCCAGCTTTATTTTAGATCCCCTAGGAGGTAGTGGCACTAAAAATAGTAGCTCAGTGCTGGGATGACTAAGAAATGTCCAGGAAAATCTAAAGCAAGCAGGGGAGAAAGCTTGGATCCAGTCATGCCTGCCACACAGGAACACAAGGTGTGTCCTAGTTCACACTCTGCCAAGAAAAAAATCAACAAGTGGGGGAAGCACAGGACCATCATCTAGTCTTCGCTGTGGTCTTGGTCACATTTCCAAGGGGTCAGACGCTGGCTGTACTCACACACAAACTTAGAGGACCTAAGGCAGAGCACAGCTCCCACCTCTGGCATTTCTGCCCCGTCCACCCTGGTACTTGCTATGCTTAGTCACTCAATGTGCCCTGACCCTGCTGCAGCTTCCAAGATACCATAGCCAGTGCCTAAGAGATCTGAGGGTAGGGGAAAAGCTGGAGGAATGGATAAGGGCCATGTCTCCTTCTACCCTTGGCTCACAGCAAAGTTGGGCAGTCCTCAGAAAGGGTATGCCAACCAGAAGAAACAGCACTAGCAAATGTCTCGGGGCATGAAAAGGGTCTCGCTCTGTCCCCCAGGTCAGGGTACAGTGATGCCATCTCATCTCCCTGTAGCCTCAACCTCCAGGACTCAAGCAATCCTCCCACTTCATCCTCCCAAGAAGCTGAGACTCCAGGCAAGCACCACCAAGTCTGGCTGCTTTTTGTGTTTTCTGTAGAGACCGGGCTTCACCATATTGCTCAGGCTGGTCTCAAACTCCAGAGCTCAAGTGATCCGCCCAGCTTGGCCTCCCAAAGTGCTGGTATTACAGGCGTGCGCCACCATGCCCGGTCCGTGATAACTTTCTGATACAAAAACTCCTTGACTGAAGTAGTGGTAGAAGGAAATGGGGTGGAGGGATAAAGGAAGACAAAGACCCTTTCGCCTGGTAGGGCAGAGAAGAGTGGGGAAGAGTAAGCTCTCTGAGGAATAGGACAGATCAGGGGCTCCCAGAAAATGAGAAGGAACCTTCAAAACTACGTGGATTGTGGCTTGCTTCACCGTCTTGTGTTTATTTCCACGTAGTGATCACAATAGCCACATAGTCAGAATCCACTGTCATCCAGTGATGTCGCTGGGTCTTGCCCTAAGCTCATCTGGTACATCAGTGCTGACACTGGGTCCTCTGGTCAAGGCCCGTCTCTTTTTTCTGCTAACTCTGCATCCCTGAGCTCTAAACCACAAAGCTGACCATGCTCCTCCCCTACAACACCCTTGCTTTTGGCTTAAAGGCCAAACTCCCTAAGCTCCACAGGTGGCCACCCACCCTCATCCCCATCTCCCTAGCCATTCCCTCCTACCTCGATCCAGCTACATACAGACACAACAGAACCTACTGAGAGCCTGCTCACCGTGTTTTGTACACAGGAAAGTCCCCTCCTGCGATCCCCACCCTTCCCACGGGAGGCAACACTCTTGAGTCCAAAAAAAGAGGCAAGAGTGCAGAGCCCCCATCCTATCCCCATGCAGCATGAGCTGGAAGATGTTCCCCAGAATAGCCAGCAAGCTCTGATCTTGTTTCTAACACATTTACTGTGCAAGTAACAGGCTGGAAAGAAACAAAAAAGCCTGGGCTCAGAGGCAGCCTCACATTAGACTGGGGACTGACCACCATGACAGCTTCTCCTACAGCTCTTGTGTGAGGGCCGCTGACCACACCATCTCCTGCCTCACCCCAACAGTCCACAGGCTGACTGAGGCCAGGCTCCTTGAGGAGCAGAAAAGACTCTGATGACCTCTCACCTACTGAACACCAGCCTTCACTGACCCTTAGGTCTCTGTGAGTGCAAAGACTCTCTAAGAATGTCTCAGAAACTGTGGCCCTCTCCCAACACATCTGCACAGAGGTAGAGATGCCCCAGCCTTGTGAATAATTTTCAGCTGTTCAGCCATAGATCCCAGGTTAAAACCTCTGACCCAGGAGATCCCGTTAGACAACAGAAAAACTCCATTTTTATCTTCCAATTTTAAGTGTTTCCAAGAACAAAACTCAAAATAACAGTGTCTGGCTGTGAACACTTCATTTTCACTAATGCATATTAGGCACAGAAATGTGCAAAGAGCTTATGTGCACTTGTTTGTAACCACACCCTGTGAGTCAACGCCCTTGTTAGAGATGACCAAAAGCAGATTCAGGGAGGTTAGCCAACTCCAACTTGCTCTAGGTCAGCAGCTGATAGGTGGTGGAATTGGACTGACCAGATTTGGAGGCCTCTCCAGAGTCAGGACTCCTAGTGACAACTTGGGCCTGCAGACAAAAACAGACTACATCAGTGAGAGCACTCCTCTGAGCCTGGCTCTCTCATAAAGGGGCAAGACAGCCCTGAACCAGGGCTTCCACCTCCAAACAAAGGCCTCATCAAACCCAGAGTCCAAACAACAGGAGGTTTCATGGAGGATAACGTCAGCTTTCTCAAACCTTCGAAGTCACAACCCTGTTCTACCATCTCAGCAAAGCAGACAGAGCAGAGATCCTAGCCTGAGGCAGGAGAGTGATCGGGAAGACGATGTCACTCCTTCCAGGCTGGCACACAGAAAGATTCTCATGTGTCTGCTGAAGCCCACAGGGAATGCCAGCAGATTTGCATGGCCTGCAGTGAGGGCCCCAAAATCGGTACCAGTCGTGGCTATCCTCCACACATGCTATCATGGAGGCCAAAAACACAGCCCTGAAGCACAGCCTGGAAAGGACTCCTCCCACAGGGAAACTGATAGCCAACATGGCTTAAACCCCTCAGGCCCAGGGCTGGGCATGGTAGCTCACATCTGTAATCTCAGCACTTTGGGAGGCCCAAGCAGGAGGATCACTTGAGTCCAGGAGTTCCAGACCGGCCTCAGCAACAAAGCCCCATATCTACAAAAAATTTTAAAAATTAGCCGGGCATGGTGGTTGACTCCTGTAGTCTCAGCTACTGGGGAGGCTGAGGTGGGAGGATCACCTGAGCCTGGGACGTCCAGGCTACAGTGAGCTGTGAACTGACCACTGCAATCCACCCTGAGTGACAGTGCAAGACTCTGTCTCAGAACAAACAAAAAGGCTGGGCATGGTGGCTCACACCTGTAATTCCAGCACTTTGGGAGGCGAGGTGGGAGAATCATGAGGTCAGGAGATCAAGACCATCCTGGCTAACATGGTGAAACCCCGTCTCTACTAAAAATACAAAAAATTAGCTGGGCGTGGTGGTGGACACCTGTAGTCCCAGCTACTCGGGAGGCTGAGGCAGGAGAATGACGTGAACCCAGGAGGCAGAGCTTGCAGTGAGTGGAGATTGCGCCACTGCACTCCAGCCTGGGCAACAGAGCCAGACTCCATCTCAAAAACTAACAAACAAAAAAAAACCCAATAAATTAGCTGGCCGCGGTGGTGTACACCTGTAATCCTAGCTACCCCGGAGGCTGAGGCAGAATTGCTTGAACCCGAGAGGTGGAGGCTGCAGTGAGCTGAGAACGCCCCACTGCATTCCAGCCTGGGTGACAGAGCGAGGCTCTATCTCAGAAAAAAAAAAAAAAAGGCTGGTGCAGTAGCTCACGCCTATAATCTCAACATTTTGGGAGGCTAAGGCGGGTGGATCACCTGAGGTCAGGAGTTCCAGACCAGCCTGGGCAACATGGTGAAACCCCATCTCTACTAAAAATACAAAAATCAGGCCAGGCGCGGTGGCTCACGCCTGTAATCCCAGCACTTTGGGAGGCCGAGGTGGGCGGATCACCTGAGGTCGAGAGTTCCAGACAAGCCTGGCCAACATAGGGAAACCCCATCTCTACTAAAAATACAAAAAATTAGCTGGGCGTGGTGGCAGCTAATTTTTCCCTGTAATCCCAGCTACTTGGGAGGCTGAGGCAGGAGAATCGCTTGAACCCGGGAGGCAGAGGTTGCGGTGAACCGAGATCGTGTCATTGCACTCCAGCCTGGGCAACAAAAGCAAAATTCCATCTCAAAAAAAAAAAAAAATCATCAGCTGGGTGTGGTGGCATGCACCTGTAATCCCGGCTACTTGGGAGGCTAAGGCAGGAGAACTGCTTGAACCCAAGAGGTGGAGGTTGCAGTGTGCCGAGATCACCCCACTGCACTGCAGCCTGGGCAACAGAGTGAGACTCCATCTCAACAAACAAACAAAAACCCTTGCAGCCAGAGTGTAAAAAGTGTCTTGCGGGTGTGGTGGCTCACACTTGTAATCATGACTGTAATCCCTCGGACACTTTGGGAGTCCAAGGCAGGAGGACTGCTTAAGTCCAGCAGTTCAAGACCAGCCTAGACAACATAGTGAGACCTCATGTCTACAGGAAAAAAAAAAAAAAAAAAAAAAGCTGCGCATAGTGGAATATGCCTGCAGCCCCAGTTACTCGGGAGGCTGAGGTGGGAGGATGGCTTCAGCGAGGGAGGTCCAGACTGGGCAACACAGTGAGACCTTGTCTCAAAAAAAAAAAAAGTGTCCTGAAGGCAGAGCAACAGCTACCAGACAGGAAGACACTGCTGGATGTCAGTCCTTCAGGAAGTCCCCCAATGATTTTATGGTCTGAGGAGGGGTGCCACTATGTATTCTGTCCCATGGCACCTGTAACAAAGTCTCAACCACTTATCCTGTCCTAGGTGACCTGGCCCTCCTGGCTGTCCAACCTCATCTCTTGCCACTCCCTCCCCTCCTCTACAGTTGCACCAGGCACTTTCCTCTATCTGGAACATGCTAAGTCTGCTCTCATCGCAGGGCTTTGCAACTGCTGCTCCTTCTATCTGGACCACTCTACTTCCTAGATCTTCGTGTGTCACATATGTGCCAGCTCGAATGTCACCTCCTCATTCACACCTTCCCTGACCACTCGGTGTAAAGTAGCTATCTAGTGGCCAGGTACAGTGGCTCACGCCTGTAATCCCAGCACTTTGGGAGGCTGAGTGGGCAGATCACTTGAGGTCAGGAGTTCGAGACCAGCCTGGCCAACATGGCGAAACCCCGTCTCTACTAAAAATACAAAAATTAGCCAGAAATGGTGGCATGCGCCTATAGTTCCAGCTACTCGGGAGGCTGAAGTGGTAGAATCACTTGAACCAGGGAGGCGAAGATTGTAGTGAGCCGAGATCATGCCACCGCACTAATGCCTGGGCGAGAGTGATTCGGTCTCAATTAAAATAAATAAATAAATAATAAAGTAGCTGTCTAGTTACCCATTTTGCCTCCTGTATTGTTTTCTTAGCACTTATCACTGCATGACATTGTCACATTTTGGTATTTGTTTACGGTCTATCTCCCTGACAAAGCACCCCTAGTCATCCCTGTTCCCATGGTACCTGGCCCAGCCCTCAATAACTATTTGTCCACTAAGTGCATGAGTGTGTCAGAGCCTGGGCTGAGAGGCCAGCCCTTCTTCTCTGGAGGAGGAGTGAGTTCTGGGCAAACTCCACTGAAGTGGCCTACTGACCCACTTCCCCTCCACCCACACCTTCTGTCCAAGCTGTGAGGAAACAATTATTTGTTGTCCACCCAGCTATCTGTCTATGGCATGTGGCAATTGGGGCTTGGCCCCAATACTCTCTCATTCCCAAGGTCCTGGTGAGAGACAGCTGTGGCTGAACAGCAGGCACAGCCACACCCTCAAAGACCTGGACTCTAGCCTGCTCCACTTCTCCCTTGTTATGTGACCCTTTGACTCTGTCCCATCATTAGTAATTGTAGGATGTTAGGAGGTAATGAATGGGGTATGGAGCAGGACCCAGCTGTAAGGAGTTAGTATGGGTTCCTAGGTGAATGGATACTAGGTCAACAGCTAGGAACAAGGTAGGTATCGCGCCCACACCATGGAGTAGGCCTAGAACCAGGAATGGAACCTGCCTGGCCCGCCACTCCCCTGCCTGAAGGATGGAGTGAAATCAGCCCAGATGGCTGGCCAGGACAGAATCCTTTCCTGGGGCTGTCACCTGAGGTCTAGGTGCCCACAGCACCCTAAGGGCCCCTTCCTCCTCTTCTGCCTGCAGGGAGGGTTCTAGAGCTACTGGGCTTCCCTGACTGGCCCAGCTGAATCCTGAGACCTGCATTCTGGTCTCTGCTCTGCACTTACTCCCTATGTAACCTCCCTTTCCCCAGTGACTCAGAAGACCTCTGGGGCCCCATTCCTTCTACACAGCTCCCATCCGTGAACTGAGCCTCAGGGCATGAACTTGATGGTCAGGTAAACATGGACTTGGCTCCCCTAATGGGGCTTGAGACCCCTAAGTGACCACTCCTGTGGCCTGGCCAACACTGTTGTGACACGCTGAGACTGAGAAGAGCAGGGAATAAAGGGATGACCATGGCATCCACAGGGTGGTGGAGGGAACACCTGCTGTGAGTCAAACACTTCTGTGTTCTCTCACTTGAGTCTCACAACAAGCCCTGTGAAGCTGGTATGATTATCTTCACTTTATAGACAAGGAAACAAAGACTCCAAGAAGAAAGAATTTAAGAACACAAAAGGCCACTGGCATAGCCAGCATTAGAATGTCCACAAAACTGGCCGAGATGGGGCCGGGCACAGTGGCTCACGCCTGTAAATCCAGCACTTTGGGAGGCCAAGGCAAGTGGATCACCTAAGGTCAGGAGTTTGAGACCAGCCTGGCCAACATGATGAAACCTCATCCCTATTAAAAATACAAAAAATTGGCCATGTGTGGTGGCAGGTGCCTGTAATCCCAGCTACTCTGGATGCTGAGGCAGGATAATTGCTGGAACCCAGGAGGCAGAGGTTGCAGTGAGCCAGGATCACACCACTGCACTCCAGCCCAGGCAACGAGAGCGAAACTCTGACTCACAACGGAAAAAAAAAAAAAAAAAAAAAAAAAACTGGGCCGGGCATGGTGGCTAACGCCTGTAATCCCAGCACTTTGGGAGGCCGCGGCAGGTGGATCACGAAGTCAGGAGTTCAAGACCAGCCTGGCCAAGATGGTGAAACCCTGTCTCTATTAGAAGTATAAAAATTCGCCAGGCATGGTGGTGGGTGCCTGTAATCCCAGCTACTCAGGAGGCTGAGGCAGAGAATTGCTTGAACCTGGGAGGTGGAGGTTGCAGTGAGCTGAGATCACACCACGGCACTCCAGCCTAGGCAACAGATCAAGACTGTCTCAAAAAAAAAAAAAAAAAAAAAAAAAAAACTGGCTGAGATGCAAAACAGCTGAGAGCCAATGTGGAGTAGCAGAAAGCACCTAAGTGACAAAATCAGGTGGCACAAGAACATGTCCATACACCTGTCTACCTTCTTCAGGGACATCCAGATTGGCCACATCGTAACAGTGGGTGAGTGCCGGTCCCTAAGCAAGACAGTGAGCTTCAACATGCTCAAGGTCACCAAGGCCACTGGCACCAAGAAGCAGTTCCAGAAGTTCTGAGGCTGGACATCTGCCCACTCCCCACAACGAAATAAAGTTATTCTCATTTCCCCCATCCCACTCCCAAAAAAATCGGGTGGCAAGGAATGCAGCCCAGGCTTTGTCTTCCCCTATGAAATCAGCAAGCTCCATAAGCCTCAGAATGGACGAACCTGAGCACCTACTCAGCAGGTCAAAGCAGCTTTACACCTTAGGACAACTGAGAATTTGCATTCTCCTAGTCCTGAAACCACCTGCAAGTGGAACCAGTATCTCCACACAGAGCTCCTTCCTGGGGCAGCAAGCTTTCCAGTTTCTGCCCTCGGGAGACCCACTGGCTCTGATGGAATCATTCGAGGCTTTAAGAAACAAACATTCCAAAATTCCCCCAGTTTACTGAGGACACTCCAGCCTAGGCAACAGAGGGCAAACAGCCCTCAGTTCCCAGGTACCCCAGAAACCCCTCTTTCATGAGGGTTCCCCATCCCCATAGCAGCCCTGTCTCCAGCCTGGGGGCTTAGGGAACTGGCACACAGCAGGTACAGCAACAAATGAGTAACGCCAAAGACAATGAAAAGAAGTTCTTAGCCACTGGTCAGCCAGCAGCAGGAGCTCTGTGGCCCCTAGGCAGGCTACCCTGGGCCTCGTGTCCCTCTCCCTTGGCCACTAAGACACGCTCCCAGCCAAACCCAGACCCAAGCAAAGCATTCTGCCCAGGAGGGCACACTCCAGCTGATAGGGTGAGGAAAAAGAGAGTGAATAATATCACATGGCCTAAGTCACTCCAAGGATAATCCATACGTTGCTGGCTCCCCGAGGGAGGGACTCAAGAATTCCTGCCATATATGATCAAAGGAAGAGAGAATCACAGAATCTCAAAGCCAGGAAAGGGATAGCCAACTCAAACTGAACTGCAAACACACAAACATCATTCTCAAATGCCTTATCAAAACATTAATTTAAAAAAAAAAAAAAAACCCAGCACCCAGCACAAGGTTCGGCTCAACCTCAGCTTAAAGAAATCCTGCCCAACTTTTTTTTTTTTAAAGACAGAGATCTCCCTTTGTTGCCCAGGCTGGAATGCAGTGGCGCAATCTTGGCTCACCGCAACCTCCGCCTCCCAGATTCAAGCAATTCTCTTGCCTCCCGTGTAGCTGGGATTACAGGTACCTGCCACCATGCCCGGCTAATTTTTTGGAATCTTAGTAGAGACAGGGTTTTGCCATATTGGCCAGGTTGGTCTCAAACTCCTGACCTCAGATGATCCACCCACCTTGGCCTCCCAAAGTGCTGGGATTACAGGTGTGAGCCTCCGTGCCCAGCCAAGAAATCATGCCCAACTTTCAATGTCTATTTTATGGAAAAC
This sequence comes from Symphalangus syndactylus, assembly GCF_028878055.3. Lineage (NCBI taxonomy): Eukaryota > Metazoa > Chordata > Mammalia > Primates > Hylobatidae > Symphalangus > Symphalangus syndactylus. Next base: position 25,852,013 of record NC_072433.2, read on the forward strand.
TTTCTGGATTCACTCCCCTTGCCCCAAAAGGACTATTCCTCTGTCCTGGAGGCCTCAACGAAAATGGTCTGAATTGGATTCTAAAACAAGCACTATTGGTATTTCCAAAGTCCCTGCTGTCTCCTGTTTCCCTCTGTAAGCCCCCAGGCAAGGGCCATCTGCTGAAGGAACATCCAAGGAGCCTCCCTGACCAGGTCTGCTGAACCTCCCCCCTCTGTGGAGAATTCCTGTCTGGCGCCTCGGAAGATGCCAATGGGTACCACCACAGGAACAACTATTGGGCACTTAAAGTGACCATAAGAGGGTCTCAGTGAAAGGAGCAGAAGCCACAAACCCATGCTCCAGGCAGGGGACTAGAAGGCCTCGCACAGTCCAGGCACTCAGTGGCTCACGCCTGTAATCCCAGCATTTTGGGAGGCTGAGGCGGGCAGACCAAGAGTTCAAGAGATCAAAATTATCCTAGCCAACATGGTGAAACCCCGTCTTTACTAAAAATACAAAATTTAGCTGGGCGTGGTGGCACATGCCTGTAGTCCCAGCTACTCGAGAGGCTGAGGCAGGAGAATCGCTTGAACCCGGAAGGCGGAGGCTGCAGTGAGCTGAGATGGTGCCACTGCACTCTAGCCTAGGTGACAGAGCGAGACTCCATCTCAAAAAGAAGGCCACGCACAACAGGCCAGGCATGGTGGCTATTCCCTATAATCCCAGTACTTGGGAGGTTAAGGCAGGAGGATCACCTGAGCTCAAGAATTCTGAGACCAGCCTGGGCAACACAGTGAGATCCCATTTCTACAAGAAGTTGTAAAACTTGGCTGGGCACGGTGGCTCACGTCTGTAATCCCAGGACTTTGGGAGGCTGAGGCAGGAGGATTGCTTGAGCCTGGAGTTCAAGACCAGCCTGGGCAAGATAGTGAGACTTCTGTCTCCACAAAAACTAAAAAATAGAATATAAAAATTAGCAGGTGCGGCCAGGCACAATGGCTCACACCTGTAATCCCAGCACTTTGGGAGGCTGAGCGGGCAGATCACAAAGTCAGGAGTTTGAGACCAGCCTGGCCAATATAGTGAAACCCTGTCTCTACTAAAAATACAAAAATTAGCAGAGCATGGTGGCAGGAGCCTGTAGTCCCAACTACTTGGGAGGCTGAGGCAGGAGAATCTCTTGAATGCGGAAGGCAGAGGATGCTGTAAGCCGAGATCATGCCACTGCACTCCAGCCTGGGAGACAGAGTGAGACTCCATCTCAAAATAATAATAATAATTAGCCGAGCGTGATGGTGCACACCTGTAGTCCCAGCTACTCAGGAGGCTCAGGTGGGAGGACTGCTTGAGCCCAGGAGGTCAAGGCTGCAGTGGGCTGAGATGGCACCAATGCACTTTAGCAGTGACACAATCACAGCTCACTGCAGACTTGAACTTCTGGGCTGAAGTGATCCTCTTGCCTCACCTCCCAAGTAGCTGGGACTACAGGCACCCACCACCATACCTGGCTGGTTTCTATTTATTTAATTTATTTTAAAGACAAGGTCTCACTGTTGGTAAAAGAGTGAGACCTTATCTCATTAAAATAAAATAAAATAAAAAAGGCTGCTGATGTACCCTAAGAAAAACTTTAAAAAGAAAGAAAAAAAGGGCCGGGCACGGTGGCTCATACCTGTAATCCCAGCGCTTTGGGAGGCCAAGGTGGGTGGATCACCTGAGGACGGGAGTTCGAGACCAGCCTGACCAACATGGAGAAACGCTGTCTCTACTGAAAATACAAAATTAGCCAGGCGTGGTGGCACATGCCTGTAATCCCAGCTACTAGGGAGGCTGAGGCAGGAGAATCGCTAGAACCCAGGAGGCGGAGGTTGCACTGAGCCGAGATCGCGCCATTGCACTCCAGCCTGGGCAACAAGAGCCAAACTCTGTCTCAAAAAATAAATAAATAGGCCGGGCGCGGTGGCTCACGCTTGTAATCCCAGCATTTTAGGAGGCCGAGGCAGGCGGATCACGAGGTCAGGAGATCGAGACCACGGTGAAACCCCGTCTCTACTAAAAATACAAAAAATTAGCCGGGCGTGGTGGCGGGCACCTGTAGTCCCAGCTACTCGGAGAGGCTGAGGCAGGAGAATGGCATGAACCCAGGAGGCAGAGTTTGCAGTGAGCCAAGATCGCGCCACTGCACTCCAGCCTGGGTGACAGAGCGAGACTCCGTCTCAAAAATAATAATAATAAAATAAAAATAAATAAAGAAAGAAAGAAAGAAAATAAAGAAAAAAAGGCCAGGCACGGGTGGCTCACGCTTATAATCCCAGCACTTTGGGAAGCCGAGGCGGGCAGATCACCTGAGGTCAGGAGTTTGAGACCAACCTGGCCAACATGGCAAAACCCCATCTCTACTAGAAATATAAAAATTAGCCGGATTATACCGGCATGCAGGTATAATCCCAGCCACTCAGAAGGCTGACGCAGGAGAATCGCTTGAACCCGGGGGGTGGGGACTGCAGTGAGCCGAGATTGCGCCACTGCACCCCAGCCTGGGCAAGAGTGACACTTCGCTCCAGCCTGGGTGAAAAAAAAAAAAAAAAAGAAAAAAGATGATAGTGTTTTGTTAAGGGAAACCTAGCTTTTTTTTTTTTTGGAGACAGGGTCTTGCTAGAGTGTCCCCAGGCTACAGTGCAGTGGCATGATCATAGCTCACGGATCCTTGACCTCCTGCAGCCTCTTGAGCAGCTGGAACTACAGGTATACAACACCACAACCACACTGGCTATTTTTTTATTTTTCTTTTGTAGAAATGGGTATTGCTATGTTGACAAGGCTGGTTTTGAACTCCTGGCCTCAAGCGATGCTCCAGCTTCGGAGCTGATGCTGAATCCTAGAATTTCTGATATAAGGTGGCTTCTAGTTATGAATTTTTTTTTTCGAGATTTAGTTTTGCTGTCGTTGCCCTGGCTGGAGTGCAATGGCACAATCTCAGCTCACTGCAACCTCCGCCTCCAGGTTCAAGCGAGTCTCCTACCTCAGCCTCCTGAGTAGCTGGGATTACAGGCATGCACCACCACGCCCAGCTAATTTTCGTATTTTTAGTAGAGACGGGGTTTTTCCATGTTGGTAAGGCTGGTTTCGAACTCCTGACCTCAAGTGATCCACCCACCTCAGCCTCCCAAAGTGCTGGGATTACAGACGTGAGCCACTGTGCCCAGCCTTGTTCTGAAATTTGAAAATTCTGTGTCTCCAGGGTGGGGAACATCACACACCAGGGCCTGTCGTGGGGTGGGGGGAGCAGGGAGGGATAGCATTAGGAGATATACCTAATGTAAATGACAAGTTAATGGGTGCAGCACATCAACACGGTTTTTTTGTTACATACGTAACAAAACTGCAAGTTGTGCACATGTACCCTAGAACTTAAAGTATAATAACAAAAAAAAAATTGTGTCTCCCTTTTTTTTTGAGACAGAGTCTCACTCTGCCACCAGGCTGCAGTGCAGTGGCACAATCTTCGCTCACTGCAACCTCTGCCTCCCCAGTTCAAGCGATTCTCCTGCCTCAGCCTCCCAAGTAGCTGGGATTACAGGCACCCGCCACTATGCTCAGCTAATTTTTGTATTTTTAATAGAAACAGAGTTTCACTATATTGGCCAAGCTGGTTTCCAACTCCTGACCTCGTGATCCGCCTACCTCGGCCTCCCAAAGTGCTGGGATTACAGGCATAAGCCACCGCACCCTGCCTATTCTGTATCTCTCTTAAGTAATTCTTCCCCTCCCAAACCATCAACTCCAAAGGCAACAGAATAAAACAAGACATGGCTCAGAGAGAAGAGATGGGCTCGGCCAGGTGCGGTGGCTCACGCCTGTAATCCTAGCACTTTGGGCAGCCAAGGCGAGTGGGTCACTTGAGGTCTGGAGTTCAAGATCAGCCTGGCCAATATGGTGAAATCCCATCTCTACTAAGAATACAAAAATTAGCTGGGTGTGGTGGTGGGCACCTGTAATCTCAGCTACTCGGGAGGCTGAGGCAGGAGACTCGCTTGAACCCAGGAGGTGGAGGTTGCAGTGAGCCGAGATCACGCCACTGCACTCCAGCTTGGGCAACAGAGCGAGACTCTGTCTCAAAAAAAATAGTGACAGGCAGATAGACTCCTATACACGAAGGGACATAATTTTGAGCTCACTGAGAACTGAGGCATCTTGATATCCTGCCTCATCCTTGTGCAGCAATAACCCAACCACCGCATGCCGGGTCCCACTTCCAAGTCAGCCCTACATGAATAGAGGATGCAGACAGATCCTGGAGAACCTCAGGCTACTTCTCTTATATCTGAGACCTAGATGGCCCGCCAAGTTCCAGAAACATTAACGAATTCTCAGGATCAGGATGCCTAGCAATGGCTAGCTGACCTCAGACAAAGAGGTTACAGGGAACAGCCAGGTGCGGTGGCTCACACCTGTAATCCCAGCACTTTGGGAGGCTGAGGCGGGTGAATCACGAAGTCAGGAGATTGAGACCATCCTGGCTGACATGGTGAAACCCCATCTCTACTAAAAATACAAAAAAATTAGCCAGGCGTGGTGGCGGGCGCCTGTAGTCCCAGCTACTCGGGAGCCTGAGGCAGCAGAATGGCGTGAACCCAGGAGGTGGAGCTTGCAGTGAGCTGAGATCGCACCACTGCACTCCAGCCTGTGAGATGGAGTACGACTCCGTCTCAAAAAAAAAAAAAAAAAAAAAAGTTGCAGAGAACTTCTAGAGGTTGGAATGAGAAGGAGGGACCTGAATTCCTCCTACTCTTGAGTAACCTTGGAGAGGGAAAAGTATCTTTTTGACCCTGAAGAAAACCCTTGTGATCACTGGGCAATTGTTCACATCTATAATCCCAGCACTTTGGGAGGCTGAGGTGGGAGTATCGCTTGAACTCAGGAGTTTGAGACCAGCCTGGGCAACATATGGAGATCACATCACTACAAAAAATAAAAATAAGGCTAGGCGCGGTGGCTCACGCCTGGATTCCCAGCATTTTGGTGAGGCTGAGGCGGGCAGATCACAAGGTCAGGAGATCGAGACCATCCTGGCTAACACGGTGAAACCCCATCTCTACTAAAAATACAAAAAGCCGTGCGTAGTGGCGGGCACCTGTAGTCCCAGCTACTCGGGAGGCTGAGGCAGGAGAATGGTGTGAACCCAGAAGGCAGAGCTTGCAGTGAGTGGAGATCGCACCACTGCACTCCAGCCTGGGCGACAGAGCGAGACTCCGTCTCAAAATAAATAAATAAATAAAAATAAAAATAAAATTAGGCCGAGATCAGTGGCTCATGCCTGTAATCCCAGCACTTTGGGGAGGCCAAGGCAGGTGGATCACCTGAGGTTAGGAGTTCGAGACCAGCCTGACCGTCTCTACTAAAATTACAAAAATAGCCAGGCGTGGTGGCGTGCCCCTGTAGTCCCAGCTACTCAGGAGGCTGAGGCAGGAGAATTGCTTGAACCCGGGAGGCAGAGGTTGCAGTGAGCCAAGATCGTGCCACTGCACTCCAGCCTGGGCGACAGAGCAAGACTCTATCTAAAAAATTAATAAATAAAATAAAAAATTTGCCAGGGTAGTAACGCATGCCTGTAGTCCCAGCTACTTGGGAGACTGAATGGGAGGATTACTTAAGTCCGGGAGATTGAGGCTACAGTTGGCCACAATTGAGCCACTGCACTCCAACCTGGAGGACAAAGCAATATCTTGTCTCAAAAAAACAAAAACAGGCCAGGTGGGGTGGCTCACGCCTGTAATCTCAGCACTTTAGGAGGCCAAGGCGGGTGGACCACCTGAGGTCAGGAGTTTGACCAGCCTGACAAATATGGTGAAACCCTGTATCTACTAAAAATACAGAAATTAGCCAGGCGTGGTGGCATGCGCCTGTAGTCCCAGCTACTGGGGAGGCTGAGGCAGGAGAATCCTTTGAACCCAGGAGGCGGAGGTTGCAGTGAGCCGAGGTCGCACCACAGCACTCCAGCCTGGGTGACAGAGCGAGACTCCGTCTCGAGAGAAAACAAAAAACAAAACAAAAAAAAGCCTCTCCTGGTCAAGCCACCCAGGGCCATGAAATATGCAAACTAAGCCATAGCCGTAAGCCAGCTCACCTGAAATCTGTGTCCTAGAAAGTACCAATCCAGACAATCTACAGAGTCTTGAAATAACTGCTTCTAGTTCTAGATTTCACCTCATTGTCCTGTGGGTAGTCCCTCCTTATTGCCCAGCTCCACTGGCAAAGTTGGCCTCTCCTGAGCCTCTTGGATGAACCTGATTTCCATGTCCTCATGCGCCAGGATATGGACTAGGAAAGTTAAATCCAGAGAAAAGGCAGGGCTTGGTAAGATCTGAGCAGCATCCTTGCCTATTCTTCCTGACCAGGGAGAATAACTAGGCAGAGCAATTCATATGCAAGAAAACTTCTAGGTCAAGAGTACTTGGAAGAAATGACCAGAAATGACCAGAAAAACATTACCTGGGAAAATATTCGAGGAAGAAAAAAAAAAATGCAGGGGCAGTGGCTTTCTTCACCTTGGGTCTCAATCAGCCCTCCTAAGAGCCCTGATATTCTGCTTGCTGCTGAGGCCAGGGCTGCAGAGATTGAGCTGCTGCTGCTTTTTTTTTTCTTTTTTTTTTGGGACAGAGTCTTGCTCTGTCGCCCAGGCTGGAGTGCAGTGGCATGATCTCTGCCCACTGCAACCTCTGCCTCCCGGATTCAAGCGATTCTCCTGCCTCAGCCTCCCAAGTAGCTGGGATTACAGGTGCACGCCACTACACCCAGCTTTTTTTTTTTTTTTTTTTTTTTTGAGACAGGGTCTTGCCCTGTCACCCAGGCTGGAGTACAGTGGCATGATCTCAGTTCACTGTGACCTCCACCTCCCGGGTTCAAGCAATTCTCCTGCTTCAGTCTCCTGAGTAGCTAGGATTACAGACGTGCACTTCCATGTTCAGCTAATTTTTGTATTTTTAGTAGAGATGCGCTTTCGCCATGTTGGCCATGCTGGTCTGGAACCCCGGACCTCAGGTGATCCGCTGGCCTTGGCCTCCCAAAGTGCTGGGATTGCAGGCGTGAGCCACTGCGCCAGGCCTGAGCTGCTTCTTTAGTCTCTGGAAAGACTGCGGCTCAGAGATATCAAGACTTTACATGCCATCTCTCCCCTAGTCCCAAGGTCTTCTCTGGACTGGTTCCTTAATTTATCATCTCTCAATCAGAAACGCCTTTACAAAGGATATCAGAATAGTATTTTCTGGTCAAAGATAACTCTTCTCCCAGAACACAGTAGGGTATCTGATGGCATCAGTAACCGCAATTTCATAAAGCAACCAGGTTCCTGCCTGTTTATAGGCAGCTCCAGTTGTTGGAAAGTGAGCAAGCGAGGGGAAGCCAGACTTTCTGGAGCTTCCAGCCCTAGTTCTGCCACCCAGGCTTCGGAAGGGCCCCACAAAGTCTGAAATCTACATGCCCCACCCCCCAAGGCCCCTTCCAGCCCAGGTTCTGGTTTAGCACTAGGCTCAAGAACCTCAGGCCTGAATTCTACTTCCCCGTGCATTAAGTCCCACCTTAACATCCCATTCTTATGAAGTCATCCTGTCCTGCGGGGCAATTCTGTGTTGCTGCTGGGGCCTGGTCACTGATAGAGAAGGGCGTGGGCTGGGCCTACCGGGCAGGAGCCACCTCACCCCATCAGGCCCAGATCCTCTAAGACAAGCCAGGGGTAAAGTCTCCCGTGGAATCCCCTCCCGCCTCATAGTCCCTGACCCTGCCCTCCCTGCGAGAACTCTAGTACGGGCTCCACAGAGGTAGCAGTAAGAAACGTACACCTCCGACGAGCAGACAAGCAGGGGGTGTTCACCTACACCCCGGCCGGGCTATGGTCGGGAACCGGGTGAGGGGCCCAAGCCCCGGCTGCGGCAGGCGGGCGCCCTTACCCATGCTGACTCTGGAGCGGGCCGGGTGGCGCTGCCCATCCCCGGATCCTTCGTAGGTGGGTAGCAGGACGTGGGGCTGGGGTCTGCCCGCTAGCCAGGCTGCAGAGCTTGCGGGGCTCGCGCAGGCCAGGCCAGGCTAGACGGGGCGGGGCCCTAAGGCCCCATCCGGATGGTCCTGTCTAGAAAAAAAGGCCCGGCCATGGCGCAGGCCGGTGCACCAGCCACCAGCAAGGTACGGCCCAGATAGGCGCCCGGCTGGCTCTCTCTGCGTTACCCCCGGCCGCCGCCTCACAGGACCGGCGGGAGGCGGAGCCGCGCGCGACACATGGCCCGGGCCCCGCGCGGCTTCGGGCCGCCGGGGGGGGGAGGGGAGGGGCCGCCCGGGGACTCTCAGCGGAGCCTCCCGGCAGCCTGGAGAGCGGCTCCTGCGGCCCAGCCCCCGCCCCGGCGTGCTGGCCCCGACACTCACCCGAGGGGCTGGCACGATGGCGGCAGCGGCGGCGGCGGCAACCCAGCGCGGTCTGAGACCGACTGTCCCTTCCCCCCTGCCTTCCTTCGCCCGCCCCGCTGCACTCTGGGAGACGCAGTCCCACCGCCCCCCCTTTCCGGCATGAGCGCGCCGAGAGAAAACTACAATTCCCGGCGTGCTATGCGCGGAGGCCCAGACACGGCCCGCAGCGCGGGAGGTGAGGCTAAGCCAGGGAGGGAGGCTGCCGGGGCAAGCCCCTGAGAATTGTGGTCTAGCGGAAGCCTCTGGAACACTAGAGGTTGGCGCCAGGCTAGGGTCAGGGCTTAGTTGTCGCCTGGTCTCAGCTGGCTCGGCCCCGCCCGGTCTGTGCACTGGGGTGGGGGTTGACCCCGCCTCCGTGGGAGCCCAGCCCGGCCCCAAGCTGGCTCAGCTGCTCCTCCCTGGGCCCCTGGGCCGTTTCCGCTCACGAAACCCCCTCCCCTTAGGGCTATGGCTGCCGCTGCTGCTCTTCCGAGCTATGTGGCCTTAACCAGCCCGGGCGGAACGCACAGCTCCTGCAATCCCAACATTCGTGCGCCTGCACCTGGGCGAGTCGAGCCCAAAGCTGGTTTCGAGCAGGCTAGGTTGTTCTTGGGCCGGAGACTCAAATGTCCCTCAGGTGGGGCTTGGCTGGAGAGGTTACCCTCAAACTTCTAGTCAGGGGTCCCCAAAACATTCTGTAAGGTTTTTTTGCAGCAGATAGAGCAGCTAAGTGTTTCATTTTTATTAATGAGGAAAGAGAAATGACTGACTTACCCAAAATTTCCCTGTGATTTAAGTGACCAGATTGTAAATAGTTCTCTTTCTACCCATTGCCCTTTCCTTTCAATGCCCATTTGTTTTCTTGGTAACACAAACATTTGTGGTAAGGCCAGTCTCTAGGTCAGACCTGTGCTTGGCAAAGAGATCTGCAGCTAACTTGGGGTACCACAGGTAAGGGAAATGGCTACAAGGCCTCTCCAGGCAACTCCTAGCCTGCCTTCCTGGCCAGAGATCTCTCAGTACTCCTGTTCTTCCACAAGAGTTTTGCACCTTTGCCCACCCACAGGCTACCCCTCCAAGAGATGGCTGGTAAGACCGGACCACACTTCTGTTTTTTAAATCTCAGGTCTGTCAACACTACACTTTGCCTGACTAGATGCTTATTACTCAGCTAGTGAGAACTCTGCATTGTCCCGCTTGTACATCTGCATCTGGGATCTCCCTTGCTCTGTGAACTGTCTTCTTCTCCCTAAGAAGCCAAAACACTGCCCATAACCTGCAGACACCAGGAAGGGCCCAGGGAGTACTGCTGAGAGCCTCAAGGGAGCCAGTGCAGAAACAGCATAAGTCCCTTCAATAAACAGGAGCTCAAGGATACACTGAAGAGCATGGCTGGATCCTGGAAAAGGCCTCGCTCCAAGGAAGGAAACCGGGAAGATGTGAGACTGGCCCAATAGGAGCAACAAAGGGCACTGCTGTGCTTCCACCAGCTGATTACCAGCCAGATCTAACCCGAGGAAGACAGAGATCCAGTCCATCCCCCAACCAGGCATCCACACAACCTATGTCTCACCTCTTCTTCCCCACCAGACTTCTTTCCCAACTCAGTGCTAAGGGACTAGAAGGGAAACAGAGACTTGAGTTTTAGGACCATCCCAGCATGTTGCCACAGGCAAGTCCCCAGGCAGATGGCTTTGTCCATAAGTAACAAAGAGAAGGGAGTCATATTTTATGGGGTCTGAAAGTCTCCATTGGTGCCCCACCACCCACAGTAAACCCATAGCTTTAAAGGCATTTACTTTTAGACATTGGCTTTGAGCTAAATTACTTGGAGCTATAGACAAAAACAATGTAATCCTTGCCCCTTCAATATCCAATCTAAGAAAAAATAGAGGCTGGGCAGGGTGGCTCACACCTGTAATCTCAGTACTTTGGGAGGCAGAGGCAGGCGGATCACCTGAGATCAGGAGTTTGAGACCAGCCTGGCCAACATGGTGAAATCCTGCCTCTACTGAAAATACAACAATCAGCCAGACGTGGTGGCGGGCGCCTGTAATCCCAGCTACTCAGGAGGGTGAGGCAGGAGAATCTCTTGAACCTGGGAGGCAGAGGTCGCAGTGAGCTGAGATCACACCATTGCACTCCAGCCTGGGCAACAAGAGCAAAGCGCCATCTAAAAAAAAAAAAAAAAATGAAAAAATAGAGGCAGCCAAGAAAATGAGTCAAGGAATCACACCTCCCAATTTCTTAATGCCCTCTGTGGATACAAATCTGTCACACCGAAGGTGTACCAAGGCCAAGGTATCTATACAACAGTCCTTGTGCCCGAGGCAGCCCTGGCTAGCTCCAGCTGTGGTCTTACCGGTTCAGAGTAACTGCATGCACATGCATACCAGAGGCTGTGCTAAGCCTAAGGGATGTCATGGTGAGCAAAATTAATCCCAGCTGAGAATTCAAAACCCTCAGAGGCGAACTATCACAATATAGCTTAGTTACCAGTTGGTCCTTCTTGTTGAAAGGATACAGGGAGATAATCCATGGACAAATTGGGCCCATTTGGTGCAGTTTCCAAACTCTTTAGGGTGAGCTGGGCCAGGAACTCTGTGAGGACCTTATAAGGCCAGGATCCATGTGTTTAGGGCCCATTTTTGGAAAAACCTGGTCATTGAAGCATCTCTACTTTCAGGGTCAGCCTGGTCTTTCAAATAGGCTAAGGCCTATTTCCCAATGTTTCAAGGACATTTAACCATGTTTTTGTAAAAATAAAATGGCGAGACCCAAATAAAAACCTTACTTTTTGTTTAATTTGTTTTGCCAAACAAACACAGTGAAAACTTTAGTCTGACTAATTGTACAGAAAATAGAATTTGTAACCAGTAGCAAACAAAACAGGATAAACCTAAGTCCCTGGCAAGCTGCATCTCCATCAGCAGGTCATCCAGATCCCCTTGTAAATGGCCTCCTGGGAAAATAAGTCCTAGGAGGCAGAGGCACAGATTTACCAGTCCCCATCAGAATCAAAGGCTGCACCTGGGAAGGAAAAGCATGAACAGGAGGAGAACTGATGTTACTTGAATCTCTTATCACTTACATACATTAGAGTTGTCTGACTGCTGACCAACCTTAAGGTATGGTTTTCCTAAACCCATAGTCCCTGGACATCCCACCTGCATCCCTAGAGGGTAAGTTTCAAGTTCAGTGGTTCTGAAGCCTCTGCTTAACCAGAATCTGCAACAATAACTGGGGGAGGAAGGGTAGACAAAGTCATAACTGCTGGTGTCACCAGCGCAGAGTCTAAGGCCCCAGCTTCCACTTCAGGAGGAAACAATTGAGGATGCCAGGTCACCAGCAAGAGAGTCCAGCTGCCTTAAGCCTCAGTACTGTCAACCAGTGCCCCAAGAGTATAGAGGAGTTCAACAATGGCCTGCGGTCCCCTGGCTGGATGGGGTCTGGGAGTCCAGCAGGCTGCCGGGGCACCAGTTCACATTCCGTGCTTCTTGCGGATGACAGCCATGGCAAGCAGCCGATCCTTCTCACGCAGTTCTTCGCGCAGCTTGGCCTCGGTGAGACGCAGGTGGCGAATGCTGCCTTTCATCTCTTTCATCTTCACTTCCATCAGCGCCAGGATGTCCCGCTGCTCATTCAGCTTGCGCAGAAGCTCCTCCTCCGTGGTGCCGGACGACAATGAGTACGAATGGTCGGAGCCAGTATCAGGGAAGCCCTCTTCCCCTACCACCACCAACTGGGGGCCCATAGGGCACTCGGCAGCCTCCAGCCCTGCGGTAGCAGCCTGTAACTCCGACGCGGCGGCCGCAGCGGCTGCGCCCTCTGCGGCTGCAAACTCCACTTGCACTGTAAGATCGATGGGCTTCACGTCTTCTCCAGTGGGAGTGATGGGCACCGGCGGCACGGATCCCGGAGCCTGAGTGCTGTCTACAGCGGCCTGAAGGGTGAGAAGCACGGCCGCGGAAGCAGACACCAGGTTCGGCTGCAGCTGGGCAGTCTGGGCAGTGGAGGCAGAGGGTGATGACTGCTGCTGCTGTTGCTGCTGTTGCTGCTGCTGCTGCTGTTGTTGCTGCTGCTGCCTGCGGCGGGCGGCCGCGGCCCCGGCGGGTCTGCGCGCTACTTTGCGCTCATTGACGCCGCGCAGCGGGAAGATGGTGGGGACGCGTACCGTGTAGGTCTTGCGGCCGCCCTGGAAGTGAACGCTGCAGAGACGGTGGCCTGTGGTGGGCTGGAAGGTGGAGAAGCACCCACTGACGCCGGCACGCGACACGTTCTTGAGCCAGAGGCGCCGCAACTCAGCGTCCTTTGGAAACGTGTAGAAGTGCAGCGCCTTGTCCCGGTGCGAGTTGTTGTAGCAGCCTGGCACGCAGCACGTAAAGCCAGGCATGGCTGCGTCGCGCGGCCCGGCCCGGCCCACCGGCCTCCTGCGCCCTTCGACGGCCCAGTGGCTCCGTCGCCGCCCGCCCCTCGACGGGCGGCGCCGCGCGAGGCCTTGGGTAGTATCCCACCACTGCCGCTCCGCGCAGCCGGCCCGCCCGGCGCCCCGCGCCCAGAATACGCTTCCTGCCGGCCCGCGCCGCGCCGCCCGCCTGGCTGCCCGCCTGCGCTCGGGAGTCGGCCCCAGGGACGCCGCGAAGGACCGCCTGAGAAAGAGACTACGCCCCCCACAATGCCCCGCGCCAGGAGCCACTCGCTTCCGGGGCGGGTGTGTGCGGATTCCGGCCGCCTTCCAAGGCACTGCGATAGCTTCCGAAGAGCAGATTCTTTCCCCAGCCCGTCTTGTCCCCGGCGGGCGAGAGAGGCGTATTAGGTTGGAACGCTGTCGCCTGGACTGCTCCTCACGAGGACCCGAATCCTGATAGGGGCGTGGAGCGGGGTGGTGCGCGCCTCAACAGTGCGCAAGCGCCGTGGGTATATGCCCACGGAGACTACAAATCCCGTGAGGCCTCGCGCTGAACTAGGCGCCTTCGGCCCGAAGCGCCGCCTAAGGGAAAGATCGACTTACTGCGGACCAGGATTCGGGCGAGGTTGTGCTGTTTGCCAGAACCAGTCCCCCAGCCCCGAGCGCCTTTGAGTCGACGGCATTGCTGCAGCAGAGGGAGACGAAACCTGGGCCTCGGCGCCCCGGCTCTCAGGAGCCCCTTTCTTTGCGCTGCGGACTCTCTCCTGATTCAGCTGCTGCCTGCGTTGACTCACTGACCTAAACGAAGTCTCCAGTAGACGCCTACTATGTGGCTGACACAGTTCAGGGAGTTTCCGGGAGTCAGACCGACTGGGCTCCTCTCTTGGAGCCTGACTACCTAGACGGATAAGCGTCTGTCTTTTGGGTAATAGGTCTGAATGCACGCGAATGGATGTCTACTCACAGAAAGTAATCGCTCCAAAGGAATGAACAAGAGAGCAGAGAAATGAGGGGGGAGGTGGTGGGGGCCGGGAATAAAAAACGAACGAAAGCTTGGGTAGGGAGAAGTAGCCAATTCTTGTCCCGGGAATCAGTCTGTAAGGCCACATGGCAGAAAAGAGCTAGGCTCCGCCCTTAAAGAGCCTGGAAGGTGGTGGCCCAGATAGGGCCAAGCGTAGGAAAATACCAAACTGGGACATGTTAAGGATTTGGGGTTTTATTCCGCAGGCCACTGAGAGCTATTAAAGGATTTTATGTGAAAGGATTTGCATTGTAACAATACACCTCCCCCCTACCTCAACTTATTTGAGGGAATCTTTTTTTGTTGTTGTTGTGAAGGAGTCTCACTCTGTCGCCAGACTGGAGTGCAGTGGTGAGATCTCGGCTCACTGCAACCTCTGCCTCCTGGGTTCAAGCAATTCTTCTGCCTCAGCCTCTGGAGTAGCTGGTACTACAGGCGCATGCCGCCATGCCCGGCTAATTTTTTTTTTTTTTTTTTTTTTTTTTGAGACGGAGTCTTGCTGTGTCACCCAGGCTGGAGTGCAGTGGCGCGATCTCGGCTCACTGCAAGCTCCGCCTCCCGGGTTCAGGCCATTCTCCTGCCTCAGCCTCCCGAGGAGCTGGGACTACAGGCGCCCGCCAACACGCCCGGCTAATTTTTTGTATTTTTAGTAGAGACAGGGTTTCACCGTGTTAGCCAGGATGGTCTCGATCTCCTGACCTCGTGATCCGCCCGCCTCGGCCTCCCAAAGTGCTGGGATTACAGGCTTGAGCCACCGCGCCCGGCCTACCCGGCTAATTTTTTTGTGTGTGTTTAGTAGAGACAGGGTTTCGCCATGTTTCCCGGGCTGGTCTCGAACTCCTGAGCTCAGGCAATCCGCCCGCCTCGGCCTCCCAAAGTGCTAAGATTACAGGCGTGAGCTAGGATCACGGTGCCCGGCTGGGGGAAAATGTTGTAAAGAACACAAAATGTTGTGGAAAGCCAGGGACGGGCCAGGCAGTTCTCCAGGGGAATTACCTGCAAACTAGCCCTCCTTTGCCGAGTTCTTCCTTCTCCCAATTTTTTTTAAACTTTTATTTTAGGTTCGGGGGTACGTGTGAAGGTTTACTATATAGGTGAACTCGTGTCACCGCGATTTGTTGTACAGATTATTTCATCACCCCGGTATTAAGCCCAGTACCCAATAGTTATCTCTCCTGTTCCTCTCCCTCCTCCCACCCCCCTCAAGTAGACCCCAATATCTGTTGTTGCCTTCTTTGCGTTCATGAGTTCTCATCATTTAACTCACACTTGTGAGAATATGTGGTATTTGGTTTTCTGTTCCTGCATTAGTTTGCTAAGGATAACGGCCCCCAGCTCCATGCATATTCCCACAAAAGGCATGATCGTGGTCTCCTCCCAATTTTTCTTGTCCTTTTTTCTTTTTCTTTTTCTTTTTTTTTTTTTTTTTGAGACGGAGTCTCGCTCTGTCACCCAGGCTGGAGTGCAGTGGCGCAGTCTCGGCTCACTGCAAGCTCCGCCTCCCGGGTTCACGCCATTCTCCTGCCTCAGCCTCTCTGAGTAGCTGGGACTACAGGCGCCCGCCACCACGCCCGGCTAATTTTTTTTGTATTTTTAGTAGAGACGGGGTTTCACCGTGGTCTCGATCTCCTGACCTCGTGATCCGCCCGCCTCGGCCTCCCAAAGTGCTGGGATTACAAGCGTGAGCCACCGCGCCCGGCTCTTGTCCTTTTTTCTTTCCTGATAGCAGATCACAGGCATGAAATGGAAGCCTAATATACATTATTTCTTTTTTTTTTTTTTTGAGATGGAGTCTCGCTCTGTTGTCCAGGCTGGAGTGCAGTGGCGCGATCTTGGCTCACTGCAAGCTCCGCCTCCCGGGTTCACGCCATTCTCCTGCCTCAGCCTCCCAAGTAGCTGGGACTACAAGCGCCCGCCACTGCGCCCGGCTAATTTTTTTTGTAATTTTAGTAAAGATGGGGTTTCACCGTGTTAGCCAGGATGGTCTCGATCTCCTGACCTCGTGATCCGCCCGCCTCGGCCTCCCAAAGTGCTGGGATTACAGGCGTGAGCCACCGTGTACATTATTTCTAATTATAGCATTTGACATAAAAACAAAATAGGGGCCAGTGTAGCCCCTGGTAAAAGATATGCATTCATTTGGGTGAATCATTTATACAACAGTATAAACATGAACACACATACTACATTTTTACTTATGTATTTATTTATTTGAGATGGAGTTTCGTTCTTGTTGTTGAGACTGGAGTGCAGTGGTGCGATCTCGGCTCACTGCAACCTCCACCTCCAGGGTTCAAGAGATTCTCCTGCCTCAGCCTCCCAAGTAGCTGGGATTACAGGCGCCGGGCACCACACCCAGCTAATTTTGTGTATTTTTGGTAGAGACAGGGTTTCGCCATGTTGGGCTGGCTGGTCTCGCACTCCTGACCTCAGGTGATCCACCCACCTCGGCCTCCCAAAGTGCTGGGATTATAGGTGTGAGCTACCGCACCCAGCCTATTTATTTATTTATTTATTTTTATTTTTCTTAGGGATGTCTCACTCTGTTGCCCAGGCTGGAGTGTAGCGGTGCAATCTTGGCTCACTGCAACCTCCACCTCCTGGGTTCAAGCAATTCTTCTGTCTTAGCCTCCCAGGTAGCTGGGATTACAGGCGTGCACCACCACGCCCAGCTAATTTTTGTTTTTGTTTTTTTTTCGAGGTGGAGTTTTGTTCTTGGTCAGGCTGGAGTGAAGTGGCACGATCTAGGCTCACTGCAACCTCCGCTTCAGGGTTCAAGCAATTCTCCTGCCTCAGCCTCCCAAGAGCTGGTATTATAGGTGCCCACCACCATACCCAGCTAATTTTTGTATTTTTGTAGAGCAGGGGTTTCCTCATGTTGGCCAGGTTGGTCTCAAACTCCTGACCTCATGCGATCCACCCATCTCAGCCTCCCAAAGTGCTGGGATTACAGGCGTGAGCCACTGCACCCGACCTAATTTTTGTATTTTTAGAAGAGATGGAGTTTCAACATGTTGGGCAGGCTAGTCTGGAACTTCTGACCTCAGGTGATCTGGCCACCTTGGCCTCCTAAAGTGCTGGGATTACAAGCGTGTGCCACTGCACCCGGCCTATATTACGTTTAAATTTTTTTTTTTTTTTTTTTTTTTTGAGACGGAGTCTCGCTCTGTCCCCTAGGCTGGAGTGCAGTGGCACGATCTCGGCTCACTGCAACCTCTGCCTCCCGGGTTCACGCCATTCTCCTGCCTCAGCCTCTCCAAGTAGCTGGGACTACAGGCGCCTGCCACCATGCCCGGCTAATTTTTGTATTTTTAGTAGAGACGGGGTTTCACCGTGGTCTCGATCTCCTGACCTCATGATCCGCCCGCCTCGGCCTCCCAAAGTGCTGGGATTACAAGCGTGAGCCACCGCGCCCGGCCTTTTTTTTTTTTTTTTTTTGAGACAGAGTCTCGCACTCGCACTGTGGCCAGGGCTGGAGTGCAGTGGCACAATCTCGGTTCATTGTAATCTCCGCCTCCCAGGTTCACAAGATTTTCCTGCCTCAGCCTCCTGAGTAGGTGGAATCATAGGCCCACACCACCACACCCAACTAATTTTTTGTATTTTTCATAGAGACAGGGTTTCACTATGTTGGCCAGACTGGCCTCAACCTCCTGACCTCATGATCCACCCACCTCGGCCTCCCAAAGTGCTGGAATTACAGGTGTGAGCCACCGCACCTGGCCATTTTTTTTTTCTTTTTTTTTTTTGAGACAGGAGTCTCACTCTGTCACCCAAGCTGGAGTGCAATGGCACGATCTTGGCTCACAGCAACCTCCATCTCCCAGGTTCAAGCCATTCTCCTGCCTCAGCCTCCCGAGTAGCTGGGACTACAGGCATGCGCCACCATGCCTGGCTAATTTTTGTGTTTTTAGTAAAGATGGGGTTTCACCATGTTGTCCAGGCTGGTCTCGAACTCCTGACCTCAGGTGATCAGCTTGCCTCGGCCTCCCAAAGTGCTGGGATTACAGGCATGAGCCACCATGCCTGGCCATGTTTAAATACGTGTGCAATAGCGATAAAATTCAGCAAAAGATCATTGTAACTGTTATGGTTTAAACTCTACCTCTCTCAGGACTCACCTTGCTCAAAAAATGTTGAGAGGCCAAATTGATGTAATTTCTTTTTTTTTTTTTTTTTTCTGAGACGGAGTCTCGCTCTGTCGCCCAGGCTGGAGTGCAGTGGCGCGATCTCGGCTCACTGCAAGCTCCGCCTCCCGGGTTCACGCCATTCTCCTGCCTCAGCCTCTCCGAGTAGCTGGGACTACAGGCGCCCGCTACCACGCCCGGCTAATTTTTTGTATTTTTAGTAGAGACGGGGTTTCACCGTGGTCTCGATCTCCTGACCTCGTGATCCGCCCGCCTCAGCCTCCCAAAGTGCTGGGATTACAAGCGTGAGCCACGGCGCCCGGCCTAGAATATTGAAAATTATGACCAGTGAAACTCTAATTTCCAGTACATAAAATCACCTGTCATCTACACTTAATCTTCTAACTCAAAGCATATCCGGAATGCATGGCTTTCTCCCCACCTCCACTGCCCAGTTCACTCTCTGTCTTAATCACCCCTGGAGAAAGGCAAGAACCTCATCACATGTCTCCCTGCCTCCAATCTTGCCTCTCCTGCAATCTGTTCTTCACATGGCTGCCAAAGAAAATCTGATATGTCATACCTCTGCTTAAATTCCTCCACTGGCTTCCTATGCCATTTAGAATAATGTCCAGATTCTTTCCCAGAGCCTGCAAGACCCCATATTAGTCTAGCCCTGCCATTCTCTTTCACTCCTCCCTGCCTCACTTCATCCCAGTATTTTTTTAAACAAGTAATTGTAACGTTTAATTATGTGAACAAACAGAATACTACTGTACAAAGAATGAAGCTCATGGTTTGTTTGTTTGTCTGTCGCCCAGGCTGGAGTGTGATCTTGGCTCACTGCAACCTTCACCCTCCAAGTTCAAGCGATTCTCCTGCCTCAGCCTCCTGAGTAGCTGGGATTACAGGCACCTGCCATCGTGCCCGGCTAATTTTTTGTATTTTTGGTAGAGACGGGGTTTCACCATCTTGGCCAGGCTGGTCTTGAACTCCTGACCTTGTGATCCACCTGCCTCGGCCTCCCAAAGTGCTGGGATTACAGGTGTGAGCCACTGCGCCCGGCCAAAGTTCATGTTTTAATCTTTTTTGAAACATGTTTGACCAGCCTGGGCAACATGGCGAAACTCTGCCTGTACATAAAATACAATAATTAGCTGGGCATGGTGGCTCACTCCCGTAATCCCAACTACTCAGAAGGCTGAGGTGGGAGGATGTTCAAAAGTTGAGATCTTCAGTTACCTGTGATCCCACCATTGCACTCCAGCATGGGTGACAGAGCGAGACCCTGTCTCAAAAAAAAAAAAGGCCAGGCACGGTGGCTCACGCCTGTAATCCCAGCACTTTGGGCGGCCAAAGCGGAAGATCACCTGAGGTTAGGAGTTGGAGACCAGCCTGGCCAATGTAGTGAAACCTTGTCTCTACTAAAAATACAAAAAATTTCGCAGTGGCTCACGCCTGTAATCCTAGCACTTTGGGAGGCCGAGGCGGGCAGATCACGAGGTCAGGAGATCGAGACCATCCTGGCTAACACGGTGAAACCCCGTCTCTACTAAAAATACAAAAAATTAGCCAGGTGTGGTAGTGGGCGCCTGTAGTCCCAGCCACTCGGGAGGCTGAGGCAGGAGAATGGCGTGAACCTTTGGGAGTCTGAGGCAGGCGGATCACCTGAGGTCGGGAGTTCAAGACCAGCCTGACCAACATGGAGAAACCCCCTCTTTACTAAAAATACAAAATTAGCCAGGCGTGGTGGCACATGCCTGTAATCCCAGCTACTCGAGAGGCTGAGGCAGGAGAATCACTTGAACCCAGGAGGCGGAGGTTGCGGTGAGCTGAGATCATGCCATTGCACTCCAGCCTGGGCAACAAGAGCAAAACTCTGTCTCAAAAAAAGAAAAAAAAATACAAAAAATTAGCTGGGCTTGGCGGTGGGCACCTGTAATCCCAGCTACTTGGGAGGCTGAGGCAGGGAGAATTGCTTGAACCCAGGAGGCAGAGGTTGCGGTGAGCTGAGATGGCACCACTACGCTCCAGCCTGGGCAACGAAGCGAGACTCCATCTCAAAAAAAAAAAAGATTTTTTTTTTCCATATTATTCAGTAGTTCAAGGTTTTACTAGTAAATGAATAAATAACTTAAAACTTCAGGCTGGGGCCGGGTGTAGTGGCTCACGTCTGTAATCCCAGCACTTTGGGAGGCCGAGGCGGGCGGATCATGAGGTCAGGAGGTCAAGACCATCTTGGCCAACATGGTGAAACCCCGTCTCTACTAAAAATACAAAAAATTAGCCAGATGTGGTGGCAGGCACCTGTAATCCCAGCTACTTGGGAGGCTGAGGCAGGGAGAATTGCTTGAAACTGGGAGGCAGAAGTTGCAGTGAGCTGAGATTGTGCCACTGCACTCCATCCCGGGCAACAAAGTGAGACTCCGTCTCAAAAAACAAAAACCAAAAACAAAAACAAAACTGCAGACCAGGCACCATGGCTCACACCTATAATCCCAGCACTTTGGGAGGCTGAGGCGGGCGGATCATGAGGAGTTCGAGACCAGCATGACCAAAATGGTGAAACCCCTTCTCCACTAAAAATACAAAAATTAGCTGGGCGTGGTGGTGCCCGCCTGTAATCCCAGCTGCTCAGGAGGCTGAGGCAGGAGAACATCTCAAAAAAAAAAAAAAATGCATTTAGGTAGTAACCATGGAAATATGTCTGCAAAAGGATAGCAAATTGAGTCAGATAACACAGATATCAGATCTAAATGACAAGGAATATTGATAGCTTTTTCTCTACAGTTCTCTTATTTTGAGAAGCAAGAATATAATTTTTTGCTTAATTTTTTTTTTTTTTCGAGATGGAGTCTTGCTTAGTCGCCCAAGCTGGAGTATTGTGGCTTGATCTCAGCTCTGCAACCTCTGCCTCCCAGGGTTCAAGCAATTCTCCTGCCTCAGTTTCCAGAGTAGCTGGAATTATAGGTGTGTGCCACTACACCCGGCTAATTTTTGTGTTTTTAGTAGAGACGGGGTTTTACCATGTTGGCCAGACTGGTCTTAAACTCCTGACCTCAAGTGATCTACCTGCCTCAGCCTCCCAAAGTGCTGGGATTACAGGCATGAGCCACCATGCCTGGACTTCTTGGCTCAGCTTTTTTAACACAAGCACAAATATGCCCATGCCTGTCTCAGGTATCTGATAATTTACACTTGATCTCGGTGCAGATTCTGGGAAAGCGAACTCCATGGAAGACTCAGAAACCAAGTTCTAATTCAGTTGCCATGAAAACTTAAGGTGAGGGGATTGTCAATCAGTGAAAAATACGGAGGAAAACACTAACAGAATATGGTAAGCATCTCTAGCATTAACAATTTTTATTGGCTGGGTGCGGTGGCTCACGCCTGTAATCCCAGCACTTTGGGAGGCTGAGGCAGGCGGATCACTTGAGGTCAGGAGTTCGAGACCAGCCTGACCAACATGGAGAAACCCTGTCTCTACTAAAAATACAAAATTAGCCAGGTGTGGTGGTGCATGCCTGTAATCCCAGCTACTCCGGAGGCTGAGGCAGGAGAATCACTTGAACCTAGGAGGTGGAGGTTGCGGTGAGCGGAGATTGTGCCATTGCACTCCAGCCTGGGCAACAAGAGCAAAACTCTGTCTCCAAAAAAAAAAAAAAAAAAAAAAAACACAATTTTTATTTATTTTGCTAGATGTGGTGGTAATGGGGAAAACATTAATAGAACTTTTGAGAGCTGGAATTCATCTCAAAATTGCTCGTGTTTGGAGATCATAACATCAGTGCTGGATCACAAACAGCCTGTTAGCCTTGGAGCCTGCTTCCTGGTCTCTTCTGATAGAGATAGGCCCTATAGACAGATTTGCAAATGCAGATCTTTTAAAAATGCTTTTATTATTTTTTGAGACAGGGTCTCTTTCTGTTGCCCAGGCTGGAGTGCGATCACGACTACTGAAGTCTTGAATTCCTGGGCTCAAGCAATGCTCCTGCCTCAGCCTCCCCATTATCTGGGACTACATGCGCGCACCACCACGCCTGAATAATTTATTTTTATTTTTTTGTAGCGACCAGGGGGCGGGGGTCTCACTGTGTTGCCCAGGCTGCTCTCGAACTCCTGAGCTCAAGCTATCCTCCCGCCTCAGTGTCCTAAAGTGTTGGAATTACAGGCGTGAGCCACCGCCTAGCCTGCAAATGCAAATCTAACCAGGTCATATGTAGGATAAAAATCTTTTTCCTGGCCCAAGCGTCTCTCCTCATCTTCGGAGAGAGAGATGGGAATGAGAGAGCCTTCTAATAATAGCAATTGCTAGTTACCAGTGCCCAGGCTTATCGTGTGTTAGACTCTGAGTTAAACATTAACTCCTTGAATCATTACAAGCTCCTTATCAGGTGGGTATCAACCTCAATTTACAGATGAAGTAGCCAAGACTTGGGCTGCTTGCATTACATTAACCGAGGTTTACCCGCAGCGAGGCTGCCTCCAAAGCAGCTGGAGTTGGCAACCATCACTGTCCACCCCGCGAGCTGCGATAGTGCGAGAACTACAATTCCCGTGGGGCTTTGCGGGAGCATCGCGAGAGTTACCTTAACTGTGGCGGCGGGACGGCGGACCCTGCAGCTGGCTGGGCGGTTAGGAGGGCCCGGGCCGGAGACGATGGCTGACAACAACCCTGACAGCGACCCCACGCCGCGCACGCTGCTGCGACGCGTGCTGGATACAGCGGACCCGCGCACCCCGCGGCGACCCCGGAGTGCTCGGGCTGGGTATGTGAGGGGGCTCCCCGAGTACTTGAGCAACTAGAGGGACTGGGGAGTGGGGTCTGGGTGGGACCCAGCGCCGACTCTGTTCCAAGAAGGAAACTGAGTCTCAGAGAGGAGCAGGGCCAGGGACTCTGAGAACTGGTTCCATTGCTGTAGCCGGGCCCAGGCCAGCTGTTTGTGCCCCTGCCCCCAGGGCTCCAGGCAGCCAGCCCTCGGTACCACAGAGCCTGACTGATCCCGAGTCTTTGGGGCTCGGCCACTGGAGATGGAGGATAGGCGCTCAGAATCTCACCTTCTGCTCTGTTCTCTAGGGTACTTTCCCCAGACCAGCCAGGGTGTGCCTAGGCATTTGCCCGGAACTTCTGCGTCCCGAGGGTTCCCACTGTTCCTGCGCATTGTCTTACTGTCCCTGTAGCTCTCAGCTGGGAAATGGGAAAGGAGCTAGAGGACAGCCTGGGCAGAAGTTGGGAGTCAGCAACTGGAAGATGCTTTGCTAAGGAGCAGGGAATTTGTCCTGACTCAGTGGGAGTGGCAGTGGGTGAGGGCTGTGGTGAGCTCACGGTGCAGAGGATGCATACGTTGACATCTGCCAGACTGGGACAGTGGAGTTTCTTTATAGGGAATGAGAAGCCATTCATTATAGGTTCTACACCCATGAGGTAGGAGCTGCGCCCTGGGAACACTTATGTGGCTCTGGAATCTGAGAGGGACTGGACTGGAGAGACTAAGGTGTCTGGGGTACCAAGTTCTTAAAAGATTTTAAAATACTTTGATATCCATTATGGATTGTTACTTTCATGTCTGGGATGGATGCTCTTCCAATTGCCCCTCTTGTCTGTGTGGCTAACCCCTACTTATCCTTTGTGATTCTGCTGAAGTCACCTCTGTGAAGCCTTTCCCAGCCCCTCCTGGTTGGTTCACTCACATGCCCTCCCTATTCCCATACCCCAGGGGTCTTCTTCGGTCCACACTGCTGTTGACATAGGGCTGGGAACAGGGGCGATGGTAGGGGCAAGTGGTTTCCGGGTCCCTAGCCCTGAGGGAAAAAGGCTTCAGACCAAGACCCCTGATGAAGACATGTCTCTATATCCTCTACCTTCCTCACTGTAATTCTCAGCGTTGCTGGTCTTTACGCAGAGCCCAGAGAGCCCTGCTTGAAATGGCTTCCTCCAGGAGGTTGAGTGGCCAAACAAGTACGATAGCCAGAGGGCGTTCCCGTGGAGCCAGGGTAAGTACCCAGCCCACTGACCCCAAAGGGCCCTGGCTGCCTCGGGGAGGGGGAGTTGAGGTCTAGCTCTGCTCTGGAGCCCACCTTGAGGAAATCTCAAGGCAAACGGACAGACTGGTTGCTTGGTGCTTTTGCCGATAGTCTATTGGCAGATCGGCCCATGTTCAGGCCAGTGGGCACTTGGAGGAACAGACACCTCGGACGCTGCTGAAGAACATCCTACTAACTGGTAAGTGAGCTCTGGCCTGCTGGTCAGAGTTACGTACCAGTTCAACACCAGTCTTGTGGTATCTTTCATTCAGGGTGGCCTGTTCTGTCAGCCCCACCCTCTCCTTGGTGTTTCTGCAGCCCCGGAATCTTCCATCCTGATGCCCAAGTCAGTAGTGAAGCCAGTGCCAGCACCGCAGGTGGTCCAACCCTCCAGACGAGAGAGCAGTTGTGGCAGGTACACAGAATTCCCCCACCTTGGATTGTACTATGGGCAGCTTAGTCGGGGAGTTTCTTGGGGGTTGCAAAAGCCAGAATTGGACTTCCTGGCCCGTCTGAGATAAGCTCCATTCTTACAGCCTGGAGCTGCAACTTCCTGAGCTCGAGCCCCCCACAACCCTGGCTCCAGGTCTGCTGGTCCCTGGCAGGAGGAAACAGAGGCTGAGACTGTCGATGTTTCAGCAGGGAGTGGACCAGGGGCTGTCTCTCTCCCAAGGTGAGGCCCTGGACACCACTTTTGCTACCCTCTCCCTCCTGTCCTCTGGAGAGGCTAAGGAGTCCTGAGAGACGGCCCTCACAGGCCTGGATCACTTACCATGGTTTTCTTCTTTTACATTCTCTTGCCGGTTGCTGACAGAGTCCCAAGGGAATGCTGATGCCTCTTCCCTCACCAGGTGCTGTTCTGGGCGTTTCCTGTTCTGGGAGTGGGTGGAGGAGAGACTTGGGGAAGGAGGTGCTGCCTGGGATGGAATCTGGCCATACTACTCCCTGCCAGTTTTAGCCTCACAGCATCTGTTCTAAGAGATGAGAGCCCCAGGGCAGATGGAGGGATCTCTGGGCAAACTGGGTCTCAGGTACCTGACTTTCCTCTGTGCCTCCCCCCTCTCACCAGATCCCTCAACCTGACCTTTGCCACACCTCTTCAGCCACAGTCAGTGCAGAGACCTGGCTTGGCCCGCAGACCTCCTGCCCGCCGAGCTGTAGATGTGGGTGCCTTTTTGCGGGATCTGCGAGATACTTCCCTGGCTCCTCCAAGTAAGGTTGAGGTTTTCCCCTGCTGGCCTTTGGGGAAAGCTCTCCCCGTTGTGACAGATAGGAGGTGATGCTGAGTCAGGGTTGCACCCCTCTCAGTGGGGTCAAGGACAGTGAGCAACTCTGGTCAGTGGGTCTACAAGGAATTTCTGCCTGCTTTCTACAGGGGGCCCCTTTCCTTGGTCCCTCGGTGTCTCCCAGGGCCCCATATCCTTAGACCGTAGGGCTGGAGGTTGGAAAGGGGTGTGGTGGGGTGTGGTGTGGTGGCCGAAACTTGTTGAAAGGGGCCAGGTTTCAGGATCAGCTGGCCAATTCAAACTGACCTGGGAGCCTGATTACAGAAAACAAGTTCACCAGAGTAAGAAGAGGGTTTGGGAAAAAGGAGCAGAACAAGCAGCGAAGAGGTATTTTAAGTGGGCAGCTGGTGGGCGGGCAGCTGTGGGGACCTGGGACTGCCAGGCAGAGGAACAGGAAGGTAAGCAAGGAGGGCTGTAGGCGATAAGGCCTCGCGTGCTAGGTCGTCTTCTTTCTCTGAAGGCCACTCAGGGCGGACCCATGCAGCCCACTGTCCAGGCCCTGGCAACACTGAGTAGCAGCCGGTGGGCCTGGAATACGCTGAGAGCCAGCTGGCCCCTGATCTCCAGGTGATAGCCTCAGAACCTGTTACTACTCTGCCCACAGACATTGTGTTGGAGGACACCCAGCCGTTCTCTCAGCCCACGGTTGGCTCCCACGACGTGTATCACTCCCTGCCCTGCATGCCTTACACTGGGGCTGAAGACGCTGAGCGGGCTGCCGGTCGCAAGACACAGAGCAGTGGGCCTGGGCTGCAGAACAATAGTGAGTGTGTGGCACCAGTGGCCTGGAGCCAAACTTAGCTTGGGTGAGAGTTGACAATGGTAGTTTTCCTTCCTCAAGCCCCTTTGTGCCCCTAGAGCACCCTGGCTGTGGCTGCCTCCTTCATCCAAGAGCAGAGTCCGTGTTGGGCCAGGAGACTTCAGATCCATGTCCTGGTGCTGCCTCTGGCTTTGTCTTTCCTCAGTGGGCAGGGCTGGGTCTTCTAGTCCATCTTTACCCTTCTCTGAGCTATGCAGCCTTGGCCTGCTGCATCTCCAGCCTGTATTCTCTCCCCTTCACTCAGGCCCTGGGAAACCAGCCCAGTTTCTGGCAGGAGAGGCAGAGGTCGACGCCTTTGCTCTGAGCTTCCCGAGCACCAGCAGTGGTGTCTCTGGAGAAGATGAAGTAGACCCCTTACACGATGGAGTTGAAGAGGCAGAGAAGAAGATGGAAGAAGAAGGTGTGAGTGTGAGTGAAATGGAGGCAACAGGAGCACAAGGACCCAGCAGGATAGAAGAGGCCGAGGGACACACAGAGGTGACAGAAGCAGAGGGATCCCAGGGGACTGCTGAGGCCAAGGGGCCAGGAGCATCTTCAGGGGATGAGGATGCCTCTGGCAGGGAAGGTAAGAGGCCCAGTGCAGGGGGTGACTGGTGACAGCTGTGTTCAGGCCCTAGCAAACAGAAAGGCCTTGCCTGGGTTGTGTTTCCGGGCACTGGTGGTGGTAGGGGGTCAGGAAGACTGAGGGGCACCTGCTTGGCTGGAGCTAGGTGGGGCCCACCAGAAACAGGACAGAAATACTGTGGCTGTGCTGGCCTGGGTGAGATGGTCAGGTCTGGGATCCCTGTGACCCCACCCTTCTTCTTTGTAGCAAGTCCAGAGTCGGCCTCCAGCACCCCTGAGTCTCTCCAGGCCAGGCGACATCATCGGTTTCTTGAGCCAGCCCCAACGCCTGGTGCTGCAGTGTAAGATCCCACAACCCCATTCCTCATGGGCCTCTTGGGAAGGGAGCATTGGGTACGCTGTGTACATAGGGTCCTCCCCCTTCCTACAGGTATGCAGATGATTACCCAGCAGGGCAGCTTGAGCTGGGCTGGGGAGAGCTCACCAAGAGCACCCCTGCCATCCTGGTGCCTGCCTCCAGGGCTTAGAGGAGCCTGGGTGAGGGGGAAAGTATGTGGTTGGTTTGTAGTCAGAAAAGGCTTCCTGGAGGACGATTAGCAGAATCGGGAAAGGCAGCAGTAGAGTAAGGGGAGAGACTGTCCATTCTAAGGCCTGGGGTCATGGACCCAAGCAGGTACCAATATAGATAATAAGCCTGAACCAGGATGTCGAGTCAACTGTGGAGGGACAGAGCCCTGGGGAAAGACTGGCCTCTATGTGGCCCCCTGACCCAGCTGCCCCTCAGCAGGTGGTCAGGGCTGCTGGTCCTGGCTGGCCATGGGCCACATGGTCCCAGCCTCAGCAGGAGCCAGCAAGACTTGCTCTTGAATAAGAGCCCCCTCTGTCCACTGTTGCCCTCAGCTTATCTTCAGAGCCTGCAGAGCCTCTGTTGGTCAGGCATCCCCCTAGGCCCCGGACCACTGGCCCCAGGGCCCGGCAAGATCCCCACAAGGCTGGACTGAGCCACTATGTGAAACTCTTTAGCTTCTATGCCAAGATGCCCATGGAGAGGAAGGCTCTTGAGATGGTGGAGAAGTGGTGAGTCCTGGGCACGTGGGGTAGGGAGAGGAACCCCTCGGGTCATGATCAGACTGTTCAGCCTGCTCCATCCCCACCTTCTTGGCAGCCTAGATAAATATTTCCAGCATCTTTGTGACGACCTGGAGGTATTTGCTGCTCATGCTGGCCGCAAGACTGTGAAGCCAGAGGACTTGGAGCTGCTGATGCGGCGGTGAGAGGGCAGAAGGTGTGGGGGTGCTGGCTGGGGGAGTTCTGGCGCTGATTCTGCCTGTCCCTTCTCTTCCTCCACTGCAGGCAGGGCCTGGTCACCGACCAAGTCTCACTGCACGTGCTAGTGGAGCGGCACCTGCCCCTGGAGTACCGGCAGCTGCTCATTCCCTGTGCGTACAGTGGCAACTCTGTCTTCCCTGCCCAGTAGTGGCCAGGCTTCAACACTTTCCCTGTCCCCACCTGGGGCCTCTTGCCCCCCACATATTTCTCCAGGTCTCCTCCCCACCCCCCCAGCATCAATAAAGTGTCATAAACAGAATATTCTGCATTTTGGTGCATGTTCTGGGGCCAGCCAGGCAGGGACTGATTCCCCCCCACAACTCCCCAGCACAGTCTGGAGAATGGCATGGGTTCAGACAAACACTTTTATACTAAAAGCTAGGGGTTAGCAGGACTGGAGCATGCAGGCTGCCCACAGGTTCCTAGCTTGCAGGCTCTGGCTCTCGAGGTCCCACACGCCTGATGTCAATCACCTGAAGCCGCTCCAGGACAATCTGGAGGATTTCCACCACGCCTTCTTCCTTCTCGTCACCCTCCTCTGGCATTTCCAACTCAGGGAGCTGGAAGGCCTGGCTCACATAGGTGTTCACAGTCTGCTTGTCCAGGCTGGGGTCGATGGTCATCAGGGCCCCTCGCAGCTTGGGCAGAGTCACTTCCTCATGGCTGCCCCACAGGAAAAGAGAGTGACAGGCCCTGACCCCTCCTCTCCGTGCCCCAGACTCCCAGGTGCCCTTCTCTGTGCTGGGCTGAGCAGTGGATGGTGCATGGTGCACAGGGAGACCCAGGGGCTTCAGGGGCCCAGCCTGTGGGACTCGCCTATGGATGAGGGTCACTCACAGTTCTATGCCCAGCTCCTGCTTTAGCTGCTGTAAGTACTCATCCTTCTCATCCATGTATTGTTCCCAGAGTTTTTGCACAAAGGGCTCACTCTGGCCCTCCTCATCCTGGGAGGGGCCACAAGTCGGGGGAGGGCACATTGGCTAGGGTCCAGCCAAGGCTAGGGCAGGGGCCAGGCCAGTCCCCGGACCCCACACACCCACCTCCATAAACAGTGAGTGGTAGTTAAGCAAGTCTGCATTGCTGCTGCTGGGATGCCAGCCCCCTGCCTCCATCAGCTCCTGGATTTGCTCTTCTGTCTTGAGAGGGAAGGTACTCTTGAGGACAGTGCTGTAGGGGAGACACGAGGGCCAACAGGGACCTGCTGAGGCCTACTTGTGCCTCTCCCTAGTGCTCAAAATGGAGTGAGTTCCGAGGCTGTGGCCCTTCCCACCAGGTGCCCCTTTTCCCTGCAGATGCAGGAACAGTTGGGTAGGAGTTGGGGGTGGCCTGGACTGGCCTCTCACTTGAACTGCTCCATGGTTAGTAGCCCCTCGTTCTGACTGTCAGCATTTGTCATTTCCTTCAGCAGCTGGGCTACTGTCTCCTTCTGGGTGACATACACATTCTCACTCTGCTATAAGGAGAGAAGCATTATTCACTTGCTGTTCCTGGGAGTGGTGGGGGCAAAGCTGGTCTATGCTAGGGACAAAGACCG
The DNA here is from genome assembly GCF_028878055.3 of Symphalangus syndactylus. Lineage (NCBI taxonomy): Eukaryota > Metazoa > Chordata > Mammalia > Primates > Hylobatidae > Symphalangus > Symphalangus syndactylus. Next base: position 25,881,544 of record NC_072433.2, read on the forward strand.
CTCTCAGTCTCCCCAAGGGGAATAGGCCCCAGCTCACCTTTCCCATCAAGACTGCATAGAACTGACTCATAACCTCGTTGGAGTGGAAGATCTTGATATTTTCAAAAATAGTGTAAGCCCAGGCCATGGCATCACTGGGCCCAAAGCGATGCTCCAGGAAATTGAAGAAGAAATCTGGGAACGTCTCTTTCTGCGGGATCGAGGAAATGCTCAGTCATCCTGCCTTAGGGTTGGTTGGCCCTCATCCCTGGCACCTCTGGACCTGCAGAGGACTCTGGATCTGAAGACCACGCTGGGCCAGAGTGGCTGGTGAGATCTGACCTGCTCCTCAGCAAGACGTTCCTTCCAGGCATCCTTGAGGAGGTTGACCACGTCCTTCTTGCTTGGCTTCTTGTTCTCCACAAGGCCATGAAACCGAAGAAAAGCAGGGATGGCTTCCCCATAGCCCTAGGAGGGAGGAGGATATCAGCTCATCTCTGGACCCATCTGTGGCCCCACCCCCAGTCAGCGAAGAGCTTCAGTTGGTTCCCCAAAAGCTTGTCTGAGCAGCAGGGCATGGCTGTTCTGACTCTGGCCCAAGCCCCACTCCTGGGGCCTACCCTACCAGACCAGGGAAGAAGTCTTTTTCCCGCAGCAGCCCCGAGCCAATCTCTTCCAGGAGCACGTCCACCAGCTGGTCGCTGTTCTTGCCCTCAGCCAGCATCTGCCAGCGCTCTGGGCCCCCAGCCACCACATCTGCATGTGGGGAGAGGGAGCTGGAGTCCGGGCCCACATGTAAGCAGGACCTGGGGCCCCGCCGGCTGCCCTCACCTTCGCACTTGGTCCAGTCAGGCCGCGGCGTGGAAGTGCGCTGGATCTCCTGCAGCTCAGAGAAGAATTGGTCCCGCTCCTTCAGCATGCTCATATGCAGCTGCATCAGGATCTCATGTTCCTTGCGAACCTCCTCGTAGCTGGCTCTCAGGGTGTCCAGCTGTGGGCAAGGACATTGGCCCTGGCCCCCCACCTGTGAGACCCTGTCCTACCCTCCTGGCCCTGCCTGCCAGCACCTGCTCCTGAAGATCCTTGTTGGTCTTTTCCTGCATTTCAAAGTCCCTCCTGGGGACCACATCTCCAAAGTTGGCCTTCATGGTGTTGAGTTCCATCTGTGTGCGGGTCAGGTCTTGCCGGGTCATCTTAAGAGCCAGGGTTAACTTCACCGGGTCCTCCCCCCAGATGCCTGCCAGGGGAGGGGGTCCACCAGCCTGTGTCACCATGGCTTTCTCAGGGGTTGCCTGAAGCCCTCTGCCCTTCCTGTTTGGGGTTTCCTGGGTCTTGCCTACAGCACTACCAGCCTAGGGTTTCAGGCTAAAGTCTAGAAGCCCAGGAAACTGAGTACCAGGCCTGTCCAGCCCACTGGGAGCCTAGGCTGCCTCAGCTACCAACTGTGTTCCTACAATTTGCAGTTCAACTCAGAAGATACATAGCCCTGGGGGAGGCAGGGACATCTCCCCTCTGAACGGTTATGGAATGAGAAGGTCTTAGGAATGTTGAATGAATGGGGCTTAGGGGTGAGACCAGACTCCTCCAGCGTCTCAGAGAAGAGAGAAACCCGATTCCTGATTCAGGCTTACCTGGCGACTGGGCTAATGACATGTCCTCCCGCTGGTACCGCAGCTCATTCAGGTCTGCGATGAGGATCTTGCGGGCATCTCGCTCACTGAGGTAGTGCAGGTATTCCTCAGCCAAGTTCTTCCTCAGTTTGGTCACCTGATGAGAAGGTGGCTGTGTGGTCAGGGGCTGCCCCTGGACCCCTGTATGCAGCTGGTCACCCCAGGGAGTGGGCTGGGTGCTGGGGGGCCCCATCAGGGACTGAACAGGAAAGGTGAAAGAAGGAGGAGATTGGCCATTTCTGAGAATTCGGCAAGGTGCCAGTGCTTCCCCCTGTGGGGAAAGTGCTGAGCCTAGCAGCAGGGCAGTGGGTGGAGTTAGCAAGGCTCTCGGGGAAGGTGGTGGCTCAGTGTGTCACTCCCTGTAGAAAGGCAGAGCGGGGTAGGGGGTCACCCTTGTGGTGGGGTTGGCAGGAATTCGGGGACTTGGTCATCACACCGCTTCCATTCACCTCACTCTGCAATGAAATCTTCTCCTCATTATTTTTGTCGATGAGTTTTAGCAAGTTCATCTTCTCTTTCTTGAGCAGGGAGATTTCATGCTTCTCCTCAGCTCTCATGGCCAGGATCCTCTCATTGCAGTCCTCATTCACAGTGACAAGCTTGGCCCTCAGGGGCTCTAGAGCCCGAATCTTCTCCCTTTGGTGGGCTAAGCAGAGACAGGTGGGAGAGCTGCTTTGGGGCCATGGAGAACAAACAGCCAGAAGACACAGACCCTAAGGTCATGGGTGAGTGGCTATGTCGCTTGCAAACCCCAAGAATCTCTGCATGCCTTGTTCAAAGCCATGGTCCCTGTTTCAGGCCTTCCTGCACTTGACTTTAAACCAAGGGCAGAGTTCAGATGAAGACCGGGGTCTCTCCTATGTCCTTTCCCCTACAGCCTTAAGTCCTGCAACTGCACCATGTCCTGCACCTCCTGAGCCTGGCAAGCCTGCTGACTCCCAGAGGTGCTGACTCTCTCCTGGGGTTCACTCCCTTGTCAACAGGGACTGCCCCACTGTGCTTCTCAATGACAGGGGTGGTCAGGTGCTCTGGGGTGCCCTATCACGGAACAGTCTGTGCAGAATAGCTGAGGGGCCTTGGTGACCTCAAGGCCCAGTTGGTAGCTGCCCCAGCCCTGCTATGGAGCACCAGAAGGTTGAATAGGATCTTCTCCACCCCTTCCAGGCTGGGACAAGGAGGGGAGCTGCATTCCCTTTTTTTTTTTTTTTTTTTTTTTTGCGATGGAGTCTTGTTCTTTTGCCCAGGCTGGAGTGCAGTGGCGTGATCTCAACTCACTGCAACCTCCACCGCCTAGGTTCAAGCAATTCTCCTGCCTCAGTCTCCCAAGTAGCTGGGATTACAGGTGTGAGCCACCATGCACAGCTAATTTTTGTGTGTTTTTAGTAGAGACAGGGTTTCACCATGTTGGCCAGGCTGGTCTCAAACTCCTGACCTCAAATGATCCACCGCCTCGGCCTCCTAAAGTGCTGGGATTACAGGCGTAAGCCACTGCGCCTGGCAGGAGGTGCATTCTTACCCAGCATCCCCTCATATGCATTCTTGATGGAGGATAGTAATGGCTTGTACGTTTTGAAGTCCTCTATGAAGAACTCAAAGATCTCTCTGTAAGGCTGGCAAGAAAAGGGAACCCATCATCTCCTGGCCCACAGCTGCCAACCTTAGTGGGGAACTGTTTTTCTTTTTCTTTTTTCCTGAGATGGAGTCTCGCTCTGTCACCCAGGCTGGAGTGCTGTGGTGCAATCTCGGCTCACTGCAACCTCTGCCTCCCAGGTTCAAGTGATTCTCCTGCCTCAGCCTCCTGAGTAGCTGGGATTACAGGCATGCGCCACCACGCCTGGCTAATTTTTTTTTTTTTTTTTTTCTGAGACGGAGTCTCGCTCTGTCGCCCAGGCTGGAGTGCAGTGGCGCAATCTCGGCTCACTGCTAGCTCCGCCTCCCGGGTTCACGCCATTCTCCTGCCTCAGCCTCTCCGAGTAGCTGGGACTACAGGCGCCCGCCACCGCGCCCGGCTAATTTTTTGTATTTTTGGTAGAGACGGGGTTTCACCGTGGTCTCGATCTCTTGACCTCGTGATCCGCCCGCCTCGGCCTCCCAAAGTGCTGGGATTACAAGCGTGAGCCACCGCGCCCGGCCATCCTGGCTAATTTTTGTATTTTTAGTAGAGACAGGGTTTCACCATGTTAGCCAGGATGGTCTCGATCTCCTGACCTCGTGATCCACCCACCTCAGCCTCCCAAAGTGCTGGGATTACAGGTGTGACCCACTGTGCCCGGCCCTGTGTCTTTCTTTTTTTTTTTTGGAGACGGAGTCTCGCTCTGTCACCCAGGCTGGAGTGCAGTGGCGCGATCTTGGCTCACTGCAAGTTCTGCCTCCCGGGTTCACACCATTCTCCTGCCTCAGCCTCTCTGAGTAGCTGGGACTACAGGCGCCCACCACCACGCCTGGCTAATTTTTTGTATTTTTTTAGTAGAGACAGGGTTTCACCATGGTCTCGATCTCCTGACCTCGTGATCCGCCCGCCTCGGCCACCCAAAGTGCTGGGATTACAAGCGTGAGCCACCGCGCCCGGCCAGCCCTGTGTCTTTCTTTACTGGGCTTAGTGGTATTCCGGCATGAGGCTGCCAGGTCACTTATATTCAAGTAAATGCCCTAGATACCACCCAGGTACCTCACAGTGCCACAGAGTCTGGGGGGCAGCTCTCTGGAGGCCTGTCCTGATGCTATCTCTGAGGCCTAGTGGACTGCCATGACCATGGACAGACCTCCATTCTGTGCCTGAGCCCCTCTCTGGCTCTCCAGGAAGCCAGCCTCTTGTCTTCTAGACACTGCATCATTGGCCTCTCACTTGTAACCTCTCCCCATCTTAGAGCCTGGTAGATTCAGGAGATTGAAGGTTGTACCCTTGCATCCTGACATGCAAGTAGGGGTGTGGTCCTCTGTCCCATTTGGACGCATGGGAGGTTTCTGGAGGCAGCACTGCTCACTGAAATGAACATAGTCTCCAGAGTCAGCCCTAAGTTTGAAGCCTAGCCCCAGTATGCCATAGTGGTATGCTTTCTTCCTTATCTGTTCGGGAGATCGATGTAAGGCCCCAGCCCAGGGCCTTGCACTTGCACATAGCCAGTGCTCAGTAAATGCTTTAGTCAATGACTAAGTCAAAAGGCAGGGATCCTCTGTCATCATCCTTGTTTGAGCAGATTTGGTGATTCTCTCCCTAATATACACTGGAATCTGGGTTAGATCTGGTCTCTCTCTCTCTCTTCCTCCCTCCCTCCTTATGCATCTGGGCTGGTTCCTTAAGCTTGGGGTTGTTGCCACTGGGCTGGTAAACACGGTGTGACCCCTGCTTGCCCAACTGCCAGCAGTCAGGCTCCATTCACTGATGTCTAGTGGCCCAACCTGGGTACTGGGGATCATAGAGCTGCAGGGACTGGGCACAGCATCCAGGCCACCTGACTCAGATGAGGAAACTCCAGCCTCAGGAGACATTCGGATCCACATTGCAGCCTTGCCTGCTCACTGGAGTTTTCTTTTTTTTTTTTTTTTTTGAGATGGAGTCTCACTCTGTCGCCCAGGCTGGAGTGCACTGGCATGAACTTGGCTCACTACAAGCTCCACCTCCCAGGTTCATGCCATTCTCCTGCCTCAGCCTCCCGAGCAGCTGGGACTACAGGTGCCTGCCACCACACCTGGCTAATTTTTTTGTATTTTTAGTAGAGACAGGGTTTCACCATGTTAGCCAGGATGGTCTCGATCTCCTGACCTGGTGATCTGCCTGCCTCGGCCTCCCAAAGTGCTGGGATTACAGGTGTGAGCCACCATGCCTGGCCTTCTTTTTTCTTTTGACAGAGTCTCGCTCCATTGCCCAGGCTGTAGTGCAGTGGCATGATCTTGGCTCACTGCAACCTCTGCCTCCCAGGTTCAAGCAATTCCCCTGCCTCAGCCTCCTGAGTAGCTGGGACTACAGGTGTGCACCACCACTGCAGGTTTTGTATTTTTAGTAGAGGCAGGGTTTCACCATGTTGATCAGGCTGGTCTTGAACTCCTGACCTCAAGCGATCCTCCTGCCTCAGCCTCCCAAAGTGCTGGGATTACAGGCATGAGCCACTGTGCCCGGCCTCACTGGCATTTTCATAGGATGTTTCATGCTTCTGTTCAGGGAAGGAGACCCAGGAGAGCTGGGAGAGGAGGGTTTCCCCTGAAGGTCTGAGGTGCTCAGTCCTTGTAGGTGAAGCTTTTCTTTGTTTTTGAGACGGAGTCTCACTCTTGTCGCCCAGGTTGGAGTGCAGTGGTGTGATCTCGTCTCACTGCAACCGCTGCCTCCCGGGTTCAAGCGATTCTCCTGCCTCAGCCTCCTGAGTAGCTGGGACTACAGTCACCCACTACCATGCCCAGCTAATTTTTGTACTTTTAGTAGAGACAGGGTTTCGCCATGTTGGCCAGGCTGGTCTTGAACTCCTGACCTCAGGTGATCCACCTGCCTTGGCCTCCCAAAGTGCTGCGATTACAGGCGTGAGCCACCGTGCCTGGCCAGTAGGTGAAGCTTCTTCCCACCCTTCCCCCTCCCTCCCCAAGTTTCTTCTGTGGCTCTGACCTGCAGCCTTATTTCCTGGGTGGAATCTGTGCCCAGATCCAGCAGGAGGAGCTCCTTGCGTAGGTAGTTTTCCAGTTCCTCCAAGTACCGGGGCTTGGCAGTGCGAAAGGGGTGCTGCTGGCAGCTCCTGCAGGGGACAGTGGCTGATATGTGGCCAGCACCCCCACGGGACCCTTGTGCCCTCAGTCTGGGGCAACACATGCCCCTGCCCTGTCTCCTGGCCCAAAGCCTGGCCCATGCCAGCCCACCCACCATGGGACTGACCCTGGCTTACCCTACTCGCTTCCAGTAGTCATCTGAACAGGGTTTTCGATTTTGCAAAATGGTCTGGCCACTGGTGTATGTGGGCCATGGGGACAGGTGCCCACCCATGGAGAACTGACCAGTCTGCAGGGAGGGACAAGTGGGGTTGCCATGGCAACATTGCTTCCCTTCCTAATGTTTCTCTCCATCTCTCCTCCCCCAGTCCTGACTTTTTTTTTTTTTTTTTTTTTTTTTGAGACAGTCTTGCTCTGTCGCCCAGGCTGGAGTGCAGTGGCACGATCTTGGCTCACTGCAACCTTTGACTCCCGGGTTCAAGCTATTCTCTGCCTCAGCCTCCCGAGTAGCTGAGATTACAAGCACTCACCACCACGCCTAGCTAATTTTTGTATTTTTAGTAGAGACGGGGTTTCACCATCTTGGCCAGGCTGGTCTTGAACTCCTGACCTCATGATCCACCCACCTTGGCCTCCCAAGGTGCTGGGATTACAAGCGTGAACCACCGCGCTTGGCCAGCTCTGATGTGTTTTACAAACATCTCTCAACATGGTTCACAATTAAGACTGTGGGTTCTTGAGTTAGAGAAGACTGGGGTTAAGTCTCAAATGTCCCTTATTAGCTATGTCACAACTTCTCTGAGTCTTAGTTCTCACGTCTGTAAAATAGGGATGATGGTAGTCTTCGTCACAGTGTATTGATGTGAGGATGCAATGAGAAAGCACAGTCGGGCACGGTGGCTCACGCCAGCACTTTCGGAGGCTGAGGTGGGTGGATCACGAGGTCAGGAGATCAAGACTATCCTGGCTAACAGGGTGAAACCCCATCTCTACTAAAAATACAAAAAAAAATTAGGCCGGGCACAGTGGCTCATGCCTGTAATCTCAGCACTTTGGAAGGCCAAGGTGGGTGGATCACGAGGTCAGGAGATTGAGACCATCCTGGTTAGCACGGTGAAACCCCGTCTCTACTAAAAATACAAAAAATTAGCCGGGCGTGGTGTTGGACACCTGTAATCCCAGCTACTCTGGAGGCTGAGGCAGGAGAATGGCGTGAACCCGGGAGGCGGAGCTTGCAGTGAGTGGAGATCACCCCACTGCACTCCATCCAGCCTGAGTGACAGAACGAGACTCCGTCTCAAAATAAATAAATAAATAAAAATAATAAAAATACAAAAACAAAATTATCTGGGCGTGGGGTGGGTGCCCGTAGTCCCAGCTACTCGGGAGGCTAAGGCGGGAGAATGGCATGAGCCCAGGAGGCGGAGTTTGCAGTGAGCCAAGATTGCGCCACTGCACTCCAGCCTGGCGACAGAGCGAGACTCGGTCTCAAAAAAAAAAAAAAAAAAAAATTAGCCGGGTGTGGTGGCGTGTGCTTATAGTCCCAGCTACTCGGAAGGCTGAGGCAGGAGAATCCCTTGAACCCGGGAAGCAGAGGTTGCGGTGAGCCGAGATCACACCATTGCACTCCAGCCTGGACCACAAGAACAAAACTCTGTCTCAAAAAAAAAAAAAAAAAAAAAAGAGAGAAAGCATAATGTGTGCTTTACATGGACCCTGGTACTTGCTAGGAACTCAATAAAGATTAGCTATTCTGGCTGGGCACAGTGGCTCATGCCTGTAATCCCAGCAGTTTGGGAGGCCAAGGTGTGCGACTTTTAGCACTTTGAGGCCAAGGTGGGCAGATCACTTGAGGTCAGGAATTTGAGACCAGCCTGGCCAACATGGTGAAACTCCATCTCTACTAAAAATACGGTGGCGCGTGCCTGTATTCCCAGCTACTAGGGAGGCTGAGGCAGGAGAATCGCTTGAACTTGGGAGGCAGAGGTTGCAGTGAGCTGGGATCGACCCATTACACTCCAGCCGCGGGGACAAGAGTGAAACTCCATCTCAAAAAAAAAAAAAAAAAGACTATCAAAATGGATGTAATTTTATGTATGTATGTTTATATGTATGTATTTATTTATTTATTTGAGATGGAGTCACACTCTGTTGCCCAGGCTGGAGTGCAGTAGCGCGATCTCTACTCACTGCAGCTCTGCCTCTTGAGTTCAAGCGATTCTCCTGCCTCAGACTCCCGAGTAGCTGGCCTGCCACCATGCCCACTTCTTTTGTATTTTTAGTAGAGATTACAAGTGTGAGCCACAGCGCCCGGCTCACGCCTGATTCCCAGCACTTTGGGAGGCAGAGGGAGGCAGATAACCTGAGGCCAGGAATTTGAGACCAGCCTGGCCAACATGTTAAAACCCCATCTCTACTAAAAATAAAAAATTAGCCAGGCCTGGTGGTGCACACCTGTAATCCCAGCTATTCCGGAGGCCGAGGCAGAAGAATTGCTTGAACCCTGGAGGCAGAGGCTACAGTAAGCAGAGATCGCACGACTGTACTCTAGTCTGGGCGACAGAGAGAGACTCTGACTCAAAAAAAAAAAAGAGATGGAGAGATGGGGTCTCACTATGTTGCCCAGGCTGGGCTTCTCGAACTCTCCTGGGATCAAGAGATCCTCCTACCTTGTCCTCCCAAAGTGCTGGGATTACTGGCTTGAGTCACGATGTCCAGCCTAATTTTTATAAAAGCACAAAATAACCCTGGAAGACACCTGGGAGTTTATTTTTTATTTTTTTCTTAGAGATAGGGTCTTACTCTGTCACCCAGGCTGGAGTGCAGTGACCCAATAACACCTCACAGTAACTACAAACTCCTGGGCTCAAGAGATCCTCCCACTTCAGTCTCCCGAGTAGCTAGGACTAATGGGTACGCCACCACTCCTGGTTAATTTAAAAAATCTTTTTCGTAGAGATGAAATCTCCCTGTGTTGCCAGGCTGGTCTCAAACTCCTGGTCTCAAGCAGTCTTCCTTCTTTGGCCTCCCAAAGTGTTAGGATTACAGGTGTGAGCCAGCCTTGTTTTTCAGAATTTTATTTATTTATTTTTTTTGAGACTGAGTCTCCCTCTGTCACCCAGGCTGGAGTGCAGTGGCACAATCTCTGCTCACTGCAGCCTCCACCTCCTGGGTTCAAGTGATGCTCCTGCCTCAGCCTCCTGGGTAGCCGGAATTACAGGCGCATGCCACCACACCCAGCTAATTTTTGTATTTTTAGTAGAGATGGGGTTTCACCATGTTGGCCAGGCTGGTCTTGAACTCCTGACCTAGTGATCTGCCCGCCTCAGCCTCCCAAAATGCTGGGATTACAGGTGTGAGCCACTGCGCCCAGCCCAGACTTTTATTTTTTATTATTTGTTTTTATTTATTCATTTATCTTGAGACGGAGCCTCACTCTGTTGCCCAGGCTGGAGCGCAGTGGTACGATCTTGGCTCACTGCAACCTCCACCTCCCAAGTTCAAGCAATTCTCCTGCCTCAGCCTCCCGAAGAGCTGGGACTACAGGCACGCACCACCATGCCCAGCTAATTTTGTATTTTTAGTAGAAACGGGGTTTCACCATGTTGCCCAGGCTGGTCTCGAACCTCTGACCTCAGGTGATCCACCGACTTCGGCCTCCCAAAGTGCTGGGATTACAAGCGTGAGCCACCGCGCCCGGCCATTTTTCAGACTTGTAAAAGACCAGTCCTTGGCCGGGCGCGGTGGCTTACGCCTGTAATCCCAGCACTTTGGGAGGCCAAGGCGGGCACATCACGAGGTCAGGAGACCGAGACCATCCTGGCTAACACGGTGAAACTTCGTGTCTACTAAAAACACAAAAAATTAGCCAGGTGTGGTGACACGTGCCTGTAGTCCCAGCTACTCGGGAGGCTGAGGCAGGAGAATCGCTTGAACCTGGGAGGCGGAGGTTGCAGTGAGCCAAGATTGTGCCACTGCGCTCCAGCCTGGGCGAGGAGCGAGGCTCCGTCTGAAAAAATAAATAAATTAATTAATATATAAAAAAAAGACCAGTCCTCGTGTTCTGTCTACTGTTTCTACCGAGAGAAAATGTGGCTACCCTCCTTTGCTTGCAGAGGCGAGTGGAAGCTGGAGAGCTAGCTGCCATGCCGCGTCTTGGCTAGGTTATTAACAGCTGAGGGATCTCCGCCCGGGTGGCTGGAACGTAGTGCTCCCGGGCGCTCCGTGCTCTCTGCTTCCCCCTGTAGGTAAAAACGGGAAGACGGCCCCGGAGGGACGGCGGGAGGGAACACTGCCCTCTGGTGGTTGATGCCGCGCAAAAGAAAGTGAGAATGAAAAAGCCTGGCCCACAGAAGGTGGCAGCTGAGAACGCTGCCCTGGAGCCTCAGAGCTTTCCCCTAGTCATCAGGTCTTTTGGGCTGCGCTTGGTCTCTGCGAATAATCCATACTGACCCCCACCTTTCTCCTCCCTGGAGTCACTCCCGCAGGGGTGTTGGGAGTCCCCAGCCCCAGAAAGTGTGTGGCCCATGTGTTTCCAAATTCCCCACGAGGGTCACGGTCACACAAGGAAAATCACCATACAGCCCGTGCTGTTCCACTGTGAGCCAGAGTTGTAAGTTTACTCAAATGTGTTTTTTCCTTTATGAGATTTGGACAATGGCTATTTGCTGATTAATAACAATCCTATGATCATATCAACAAGAGCCCAAAAGTACTTAATAAGACAGCATTGGGGCCAGGTACAGTGGCTCACGCCTGTAATCCCAGCACTTTGGGAGGCCGAGGCAGGCAGATCACGAGGTCTGGAGTTGGAGACCAGCCTGACCAACATGATGAAACCCTGTCTTTACTAAAAATACAAAAATTTGCCGGGCGTGGCCGAGCATGGTGGCTCACACCTATAATCCCAGCACTTTGGGAGGCTAAGGCGGGCGGATCACGAGGTTAGGAGATCGAGACCATCCTGGCCAACACGGTGAAACCCCATCTCTACTAAAAATACAAAAAAATTAGCCAGGCGTGTTGGCGGGCATCTGTCCCAGCTACTGGGGAAGCTGAGGCAGGAGAATGGGGTGAACCCGGGAGGCGGAGCTTGCGGTGAGCCGAGATTGCGTCACTGCACTCCAGCCTGGGTGACAGAGCAAGATTCCATCTCAAAAAAAAAAAAATTAGCCGGGCGTGGTGGTGTGCACCTGTAATCCCAGCTACTCAGGAGGCTGAGGTAGGATAATCACTTGAACCTAGGAGGCGGAGGTTGCAGTGAGCCGAGATCGCACCACTGTACTACTTCCTGGGTGACACAGCAAGACTCCATCTCAAAAAAAAAAAAAAAAAAAACAGTATTGAGCTTGGTGTGGTGGCTCACACCTGTAATCCTAGTGCTTTGGTGCTTTGGGAGGCCACGGAAGGAGGATTGCTTGAGCCCAGGAGTTCAAGACCAGCTTGGGCAACGTAGTTTAGACTCTGCCTCTACAAAAAATACAAAAAATAGCCAGGTGTGGTGGCGCACTCCTGTAGTCTCAGCTACTCAGGAGGCTGAGTGGGAGGATAGGTTCAGCGTGGGAGGTGGAGTCTGCAGTGAGCTGTGTTTGTGCCACTGCACTCCAGCTGGATTGTCAGAGCAAAACTCTGTTCCCCCCCCACCAAAAAAAATTAGCTGGGTGTGGTGGCATGTGCCTATAGTTCCAGCTACTTGGGAGGGTGAGGTAGGAGAATCACTTGAGCCCAGGCATTTGAGACTGCAGCAAGCCATAATTGCACCACTGCACCCTGACAGGCAAAAGCCTGTCTCAAAAAAAAAGACGGCATTCTTTTTTTTTTTTTTTTTTGAGATGGAGTCTTTGGCTGGAGTGCAGTGGTGTGATCTTGGCTCACTGCAACATCCACGTCCCAGGTTAAAGCGATTCTCGTGCCGCAGCCTCCTGAGTAGCTGGGACTACAGATGCACCACCATGCATGACTAATTTTTGTATTTTTAGTAGATATGGGGTTTCGCCATGTTGGCCAAGCTGGTCAAACTCCTGACCTCAGGTGATCCGCCTGCCTCGGCCTCCCAGAGCACTGGGATTATAGGCATGAGTCACTGTGCCCAGCTCTTTTTTTTTAATTTAAATTTCATTTCTCTTCTGATACCTTGGTACAGCATTCTTTTTTTTTTTTTTTTTTCTTTTTTTTGAGACGGAGTCTTGCTCTGTCGCCCAGGCTAGAGTGCAGTGGCGCAATCTCGGCTCATTGCAAGCTCCGCCTCCCGGGTTCACACCATTCTCCTGCCTCAGCCTCTCGGAGTAGCTGGGACTACAGGCGCCCGCCACCACACCCAGCTAATTTTTTTGTATTTTCAGTAGAGACGGGGTTTCACCGTGGTCTCGATCTCCTGACCTTGTGATCTGCCCGCCTCGGCCTCCCAAAGTGCTGGGATTACAAGCGTGAGCCACCGCGCCCGGCCTAGCATTCATTTTTATATACAAACTTTAAAAAAGAGGAATGGCGGAAAGATCCAGAGTGAACATGGTAGAGACGCATCTCTTTCCTCCTGCCTTCACACACCTACTCAGCAATTATGGAGCTATCAACATTTGGCAGACATTCAGGTAGCATGTTAGATACTAGGGCCGTAAAGACAGAAAGATACAGTCACAGCCTTGAAGGACCTTGGCAGATCTGGTATGACCGTCCCAGCAGGTAGCACAGTGCCTGGTGTGTTGGCAGGAGGGATGAGAAGTGAGGTCCGCTGCAGAATGCTGAGCTGCAGGGGAGGGATGTCTGTGGGCAGAGGCGAGTTCTCTCTGCCTAGGGAGATCCGGGAAGGCTTTTCAGGTGAGGAGCAGGCAGCCAGTGTACACCCTTCTCCCCAAAGCCTGGTGGGCCTGGCCTCTCTGAGCCACACTCTCTGACTGAGAAGAAGCCACTCTGGTGGGCATGTTTCAGGTGGGCATGTTTCAGGTGGGCATGTTTCAGGTGGGTGGTACTCTTGGGTTGCAGGAAGGGAGACGGATAGGGTCTGGGGGCTGACATTTGGGGTTCCAAAACAACACTATCACTAACCAGTGTCCTTCGTTTCTGAAGAAGCTTGCAATTCTGGGTGTTCTTGTCTTCTGTGAGAAAGGATTCGTTTATGGTCACTCCTGAAGGCTGTGGCTGTAATCTGCACAGAGAAGGGAAAGCTGATGGTGGGTGACAGAGTCCAGAGTGGGAAGAGAACCCCCATCCTTCCTAGATCCACAAGGCATAGCCGTCTCCCCGAGCCAGGCTCTGGGTCTTCCCAGTGATGCTTCCGGATTCCCAGAGAAACTGCCAAGCAAGTCCCTGGTCTTGGGTCCAAACCATTTGCTTACATTCCCAGAAACATTCTTTTCATCACCAAAATTTCACCAACTACTGCAGCAGCAGGACATCCTCCCCATGAACCCAGAGAACCCCATGGGCCTATACTTCGGTTCAGTGTTCAACTGTGGCTGTGATATTGGTTTCACGTACACAACTCTGGCACACTCTGGGGCTGTGATACAAAGGGCAGGTGCTGTAGGACAAGAAGCACAAGGTCTGGGGTCCAGGATCTGGGGTGTGAGTCTGAATCCTGCACTTACTGGCGACTTATGATAGGGTCTAAGGGCTGACATCTGGGGTTCTAATAGGATCACCCTCGAGCAAGTCATTTAGTATTTCTTAGCCTGGTTTCTTCAGAAATAATTGGGGACAACTTTTTTTTTTTTTTTGAGACCGACTCTTACCTTGTCACCCAGGCTGGAGTGCAGTGGTGCCATCTCGGCCCCCTGCAACCTCCATCTCGCAGGTTCAAGCCATTTTCTGCCTCAGCATCCCGAGTAGCTGGGATTACAGGCATCTGCCACCATGCATGGATAATTTTTGTATTTTCAGTAGAGACGGGGTTTCACCGTGTTGGCCAGGCTGGTCTTGAATTCCTGACCTCATGATCCACCTGCCTTGGCCTCCCAAAGTGCTGGGATTACAGGCGTAAGCCACTGCTCCCAGCCAGAGACAACTCTTGCTTTGCCTATCTTACATAGTTGTGAAATTTATTTTATTTATTTATTTATTTTGAGACGCAGTCTCACTCTGTCACCCAGGGTAGAGTGCAGTGGCGCCATCTCAGCTCACTGCAACCTCCACCTCCTGGGTTCAAGCAATTCTCCTTCCTCAGCTTCCTGAGTAGCTGGGACTACAGGCCCCTGCCACCATGCCCAGCTAATTTTTGTATTTTTAGTAGAGATGGGGTTTCACCATGTTGGCCAGGCTGGTCTTGAACACCTGACCTCAAATGATCCACCCACGTCTGCCTCCCAAACTGCTGGGATTACAGGTGTGAGCCACCATGACCCGCCTGAAGTTTAAATAAGAATTAGCTGGGTGTGGTGGCGGGTGTCTCTAATTCCAGCTACTCAGGAGGCTGAGGCAGAAGAATCACTTGAATCTGGGAGGCAGAGGTTGCAGTGAGCCGAGATCACACCACTGCACTCCAGCCTGGGTGACAGAGTAAAAGTCTGTCTGAAAGAAAACAAAAAAAATTAGATGTGCATATGGGTGTGGTAGCTATGCCTGTAATCCCAGCACTTTGGGAAGCCAAGGCAGGCAGATCGCTTGAGCCCAGGAGTTCGAGACGAGCCTGAGCAACATAGTGAGACTTTGCCTCTATTTTTATTTATTTATTTATTTATTATTTATTTATTTATTTATTTATTTATTTATTTTTGAGACAGAGTCTTGCTCTCTTACCCAGGCTGGAGTGCAGTGGCGCAATCTTGGCTCATTGCAAGCTCCGCCTCCCGCGTTCACGCCATTCTCCTGCCTCAGCCTCTCCGAGTAGCTGGGACTACAGGCGCCCGCCACCACGCCTGGCTAATTTTTTGTATTTTTAGTAGAGACGGGGTTTCACTGTGGTCTCGATCTCCTGACCTCGTGATCCGCCCGCCTCGGCCTCCCAAAGTGCTGGGATTACAAGCGTGAGCCACCGCGCCCGGCCTATTTATTTATTTTTATTTATTTCTGGTTTCAAACTCCTGACCTCAGGTCATCCGCCTGCCTTGGCCTCCCAAAGTGCTAGGATTACAGGCGTGAGCCACTGTACCCAGCCAATTTTTTTTTTTTTTTTTTTTTTTGAGACAGAGTCTGACTCTGTTGCCCAGGCTGGAGTGCAGTGGCGTGATCTCGGCTCACTGCAGCCTCCGACTCCCAGGTTCAAGCAATTCTCCTGCCTCAGCCTCCTGAGTAGCTGGGACTACAGGTGCACACTACCGTGCCTGGCTAATTTTTGTATTTTTAGTAGAGATGGGGTTTCACCATGTTGGCCAGGGTGGTCTCGATCTCCTGACCTCGTGATCTGCCCGCCTCAGCCTTCCAAAGTGCTGGGATTACGGGTGTGAGCCACCGTGCTGGGCCTATTTTTTTTTTTTTTTTTTTGAGACAGAGTCTCACTCTGTTGCCCAGGCTGGAGTGCAGTGGCGCAATCTCGGCTCACTGCAAGCTCCGACTCCCGGGTTCACGCCATTCTCCTGCCTCGGCCTCTCCGAGTAGCTGGGACTACAGGCGCCTGCCACCACGCCCGGCTAATTTTTTTTTTTTTTTTTTTTTTTTTGTATTTTTTAGTAGAGACGGGGTTTCACCGTGGTCTTGATCTCCTGACCTCGTGATCCGCCCGCCTCGGCCTCCCAAAGTGCTGGGATTGCAAGCGTGAGCCACCACGCCCGGCCATCAATACCTTCTTATCAAGACTGATTTGTTGGCCGGGCGCGGTGGCTCACGCCTGTAATCCCAGCACTTTGGGAGGCTGAGATGGGCAGATCACGAGGTCAGGAGATCGAGACCATCCTGGCTAACACGGTGAAACCCCGTCTCTACTAAAAATACAAAAAATTAGCCGGGCGAGGTGGCGGGCGCCTGTAGTCCCAGCTACTCGGGAGGCTGAGGCAGGAGAATGGCGTGAACCCCGGGGGGCGGAGCCTGCAGTGAGCCGAGATCGCGCCACTGCACTCCAGCCTGGGCGACAGCGAGACTCTGTCTCAAAAAAAAAAAAAAAAAGACTGATCTGTTATTTGCTGGGTGCGGTGGCTCAAGCCTGTAATCCCAGCACTTTGGGAGGCAGAGGTGGGCAAATCACGAGGTTAGGAGTTCAAGACCAGCCTGGCCAACATAGTGAAACCCTGTCTCTACAAAAAAAAATACAAAAATTAGCCGGGTGTGGTGGCAGGCGCCTGTAGTCCCAGCTACTCGGGAGGCTGAGGCAGGAGAATCTCTTGAACCCGGGAGTCAGAGGTTGCAGTGAGCCGAGATGGAGCCACTGCACTACAGCCTGGGCAACACAGAGAGACTCTGTCTCAAAAAAAAGGGCAGGGCGCGGTGGCTCACACCTGTAATCCCAGCACTTTGGGAGGCTGAGGCGGGTGGATCACGAGGTCAGGAGATCGAGACCACCCTGGCCAACACGGTGAAACCCCATCTCTACTAAAAATACAAAAAATTAGCCAGGCAAGGTGGCGGGTGCCTGTAGTCCCAGCTACACGGGAGGCTGAGGCAGGAGAATGGTGTGAACCTGGGAAGTGGAGCCTGCAGTGAGCCGAGATCGCACCACTGCACTCCAGCCTGGGTGATAGCGCGACTCCATCTCAAAAAAGAAAAAAGACTAATCAATTCTCCAAACTCTGTTCTTGCTCATGCTGGAATCACCAGGAAAGGCAAGGTAAGCAAGAAAATTGGGGAATTCTATAAATTCTGAGAAGCTGTTGAATGGAAAAGTTCAGTAGGTAACAGATGTTGTTAGTTTTGAATATCAAAGGAGACAACATTATAAAACAGACTTAAAACAAGGCAAACCAAACACCTGCTAGGGCCTGTACACTTATCCAAAAAGCTTAGGATGCTTGGGCTGGGCGTGGTTGCTCACGCCTGTAATCCCAGCACTTTGGGAGGCCGAGGTGGGCAGATCATGAGTTTAGGAGATCGAGACCATCCTGGCTAACACGGTGAAACCCTGTCTACTAAAAATACAAAAAATTAGCCAGGTGTGGTGGCACGCACCTATAGTCCCAGCTACTTGGGAGGCTGGGGCAGGAGAATCACTTGAACCCAGGAGGCAGAGGTTGCAGTGAGCTGAGATCATGCCACTGCACTCCAGCCTGGGCAACAGAGCGAGACACTCCATCTCAAAAAAAAAAAAAAAAGCTTAAGATGTATTATGTTAAATATTTTATGGTAACCCTCAGAGGGGAATGGGAAACATTTATATTTCTACCTCAAAGCTGGACCAAACTCAGTTATTTATTTATTTTTATTATTATTTTTTGAGACATAGTCTGGCTCTGTCGCCTAGGCAGGAGTGCAGTAGCATGATCTCGGCTGACTGCAACCTCTGCCTCCCGGGCTCAGGTGATCCTCCTGCCTCAGCCTCCCGAGTAGCTGGGATTACAGGTGAGCACCACCACGCCCAGCTAATTTTTGTATTTTTAGTAGAGATGGGGTTTCACCGTGTTGGTCAGGCTGGTCTCGTACTCCTGACCTCATGATCTGTCCACCTTAGCCTCCCAAAGTGCTGGGATTACAGACGTGAGCCACCACGCCCGGCCTCAAGCTCAGTTATTTAAGTGGTAGTAGGCAGTAGGTTTGTCAGGGGTGTATCTTGGTATTCAGTGAACGCAAGCTGCTGAGTTCCATCCACCAAGTGCCAGGGTTATGAGGGTGAAAGGAGAAAAGCCAATAGGGAGGAGAAACCTGCCCCAGGAAAATGCACAATTCGAAGGTCCCTTGCAGAGGGTCCTGATGACATGTTCCACAGTGCCAAGGTCTAGCCTATCCATCATGCTGCCCCTCTTTAAAGGGAAAGGATGAGGACAACCACAGTGTCTCTAAAAGAAACAGTGAGTCTGGCCCAACATCACTAAATACTGGTGAATAAGGAATATGGTAGATTAATGATGTTTGTATTTTTTAAAATTTTATTTATTTACTATTTTTTGAGACAGGGTCTCACTCTCTTGCCCGGACTGGAGTGCAGTGGCCCGATCTCGGTTCACTGCAACCTCTGCCTCCCAGGTTCAAGCAATTCTCCTGCCTCAGCCTCCCAAGTAGCTGGGATTACAGGTGCATGCCACTACCGCCTGGCTAGTTTTTGTATGTTTAGTAGAGACAGGGTTTCACCATGTTGGCCAGGCTGGTCTTGAACTCCTGACCTCAAATGATGCACCCACCTCAGACTCCTAAAGTGCTGGGATTACAAGCATGAGCCACTGCTCCCGGCTTGTATTATTTATTTATTTTTTTTTTTTTTTGAGACGGAGTCTTGCTCTGTCTCCCAGGCAGCTGGAATGCGGTGGTGAGATCTCAGCTCACTGCAACCTCCTCCTCCTGGGTTCAAGCGATTCTCATGCCTCAGCCTCCAGAATAGCTGGGATTACAGGCGCACGTCACCATGCCTGGCTGATTTTCTTTTTTTTTTTTTGAGACGGAGTCTCGCTCTGCTGCCAGGCTGGAGTGCAGTGGCATGATCTCGGCTCACTGCAACCTCCACCTCCTGGGTTCAAGCGATTCTCCTGCCTCAGCCTCCCGAGTAGTTCGGACTACAGGTGCAAGCTACCACACCCGGCTAATTTTTGTATTTTTAGTAGAGACGAGGTTTTACCATGTTGGCCAGGATGGTCTTGATCTCTTGACTCCATAATCTGCCCACCTTGGCCTCCCAAAGTGCTGGGATTACAGGCGTGAGCCACTGCGCCTGGCCAATATTTTGCATTGCTATTAGAAACAGGGTTTTTGCCATATTGTCTAGCCTGGTCTCGAACTCCTGAGCTCAGGCAATCTGCCTGCCTTGGCCTCCCAAAGTAACAGGATTATAGGGGTGAGCCACCGTGCCTGGCTGTATGGCTGTGCTTTTTTTTTTTTTTTTTTTTGAGACGGAGTCTCGCTCTGTCACCCAGGCTGGAGTGCAGTGGGGAGATCTTGGCTCACTGCAAGCCCCGCCTCCCAGGTTCACGCCATTCTCTTGCCTCAGCCTCCCAAGTAGCTGGGACTATAGGCACCCGCCACCACGCCCGGCTAATTTTTGTGTGTGTTTTTAGTAGAGATGGGGTTCCACCATGTTAGCCAGGATGGTCTCGATCTCCTGACCTCGTGATCCACCCACCTTGGCCTCTCAAAGTGCTGGGATTACAGGCGTGAGCCACCACGCCCAGCCATTTTTTTTAAATAGGGTCTTGCTTTGTTGCCCAGGCTACAGGGCACTAGTGTGATCATAGCTCACTGCAACCTCTTGAACTCCTGGGTTCAAGTAATCCTCCTGCCTCAGCCTCCCGAGTAGCTGAAACTTTTATTATTATTATTATTTGTAGGGACAGGGTCTTACTATATTTCCCAGGCTGGTCTTGAACTCCTTACCTCAAGTGATCCTCCCACCTTGGCCTCCCAAAGTGTTGGGATTAAAGGCATGAGCCATCATGACCAGCCCTGTGCTTCTTTCTTAAAATGGATGGGGATTCTCTTTCTGGGTCTGCTTCATATCCTTTTCATAGAGAATGGCAGTTTACTAAATTATTCCTGTGCTGGGTAACAATTCTTTTTCTCTCTTTCTTTTTCCTTTTTTTGAGACGGAGTCTCACTCTGTCGCCCAGGCTAGAGTGCAGTGGCGTGATCTTGGCTCACTGCAACCTCTGCCCTCTGCCTCCCTGGTTCAAGCGATTCTCCTGCCTCAGCCTCCCAAGTAGCTGGGATTACAGGTGCCCGCCACCATGCCCGGCTAATTGTTTTTTTTTTTTTTTTTGAGACGGGGTCTTGCTCTGTTGCCCAGGCTGGAGTGCAGTGGCAGGATCTTGGCTCACTGCAAGCTCTGCCTCCCAGGTTCACGCCATTCTCCTGCCTTAGCCTCCTGAGTAGCTGGGACTACAGGCACCCACCACCACGCCCAGCTAATTTTTTGTATTTTGTAGAGACCGGGTTTCACCTTGTTAGCCAGGATGGTCTCGATCTCCTGATCTGGTGAACCCCCGGCTTGGCCTCCCAAAGTGCTGGGATTATAGGCATGAGCCACCGAGCCTGGCCTCTTAGGGACTTTTGTAGGCTTTTCTCTGTCATGGTAGCAGACCCTGAAGGATGAGAGTTTAGGTGGGATTGGGTGGAGATTTTTTTTTTTTTTCCATTGGGAATGAGTAGAAGCAGGGACACTACATTTATTCAACACTTACTGGGTGCCTATTACATACAAGAACTGTGTCAGGCCGGGTGCGGTGGCTCACGCCTGTAATCCCAGCACTTTGGGAGGCCGAGGCGGGCGGATCACGAGGTCAGGAGATCGAGACCATTGTGGCTAACACGGTGAAACCCCGTCTCTACTAAAAAATACAAAAAAAAAAAAAAAAAAAAGCCGGGTGTGGTGGCGGGTGCCTGTAGTCCCAGCTATTAGGGAGGCTGAGGCAGGAGAATGGCGTGAACCCGGGAGGTGGAGCTTGCAGTGAGCCGAGATTGCGCCACTGCACTCCAGCCTGGGCGACAGAGCAAGACTCCTTCTGAAAAAAAAAAAAAAAAAAAAAAGGCCGGGCGCGGTGGCTCAAGCCTGTAATCCCAGCACTTTGGGAGGCTGAGGCGGGTGGATCACGAGGTCAGGAGATCGAGACCATCCTGGCTAACACGGTGAAACCCCGTCTCTACTAAAAATACAAAAAAATTAGCCGGGCGTGTTGGCGGGCGCCTGTGGTCCCAGCTACTCGGGAGGTTGAGGCAGGAGAATGGCGTGAACCCAGGAGGTGGAGGTTGCGGTGAGCCGAGATCGCGCCACCGCACTCCAGCCTGCGGGACAGAGAAAGACTCCGTCTCAAAAAAAAAAAGAACTGTGCCAAGAGCTTCACATATTCTGCCTAAATGTTCCCAACAATGTTTGTGGGGTGGGCTGTATCATTCCAATGTTTGAGATATACAAGCTGAGGCCTGGAACTTGAAGGGCCTTCTCTGAAGTCCCAAAACTAGAAAACGATTTAGCCAAAATTTTTGTTTTAATCCGTATATATGGCTTTCCAGGCTGATGGAGCTGGTCATATTTTGCAGTACCCAGAGGCTATACACCTGAGTACAGGCAGAAGCTACCCAGAGGATGATCTCTCCAGGCTTCTAAAGTATTTCTTTACTTGTGCAATGGTAATATTACTACTTTATACGGTTGTTGTGAGGATTAAATATGGTACGTAGGCCAGGTGTGGGGGTTCACGCTTGTAATCTCAGTTTCAGAGGTCGAAGTGGGAGGGTCGGCCGGGCGCGGTGGCTCACGCTTGTAATCCCAGCACTTTGGGAGGCCGAGGCGGGCGGATCATGAGGTCAGGAGATCGAGACCATGGTGAAACCCCGTCTCTACTAAAAAAATAGAAAAAATTAGCCGGGCGTGGTGGCGGGCGCCTGTAGTCCCAGCTACTCGGAGAGGCTGAGGCAGGAGAATGGCGTGAACCCGGGAGGGGGAGCTTGCAGTGAGCCGAGATTGCGCCACTGCACTCCAGCCTGGGCGACAGAGCGAGACTCCGTCTCAAAAAAAAAAAAAAAAAAAAAAAAGAAGTGGGAGGGTCGCTTGAGTCTAGGAGTTCGAAACCAGCCTGGGCAACGTGGTGAAACCTCGTCTTTACAAAAAACAGACGAACAAAGAAACAACCAAAAATTAGCCGAGGATGGTGGCGCATGTCTGTAGTCCCAGCTACTCGGGAGGCTGAGGTAGAAGGATCGCTTGAGCCCGGGAAGTCGAGGCTGCAGTGAGCCGTAGTAGTGCCACTGCACTCCAGCCTGGGAGACAGAGCGAGATCTTTTCTCAAAAATAAAATATTTAAAAATGTGGTATATAAAGCATTTAGCATATAGTACATTCAATACAAGCTGGTTGTTACTAGTAATGATAAAGTGCGCCTGCCCTTTTGCTAGCACGTAACGTCTTCACTGGGCTAAATCAGCCCGATTCTAACCTTTCCTGCAACCATTGACTCTGTGGTGCTGGAGCCCTAGATCAATGGTCAGAGGCCAGCAGGAGGTGCAGAGGTCCGGATCAAGTGCCATTTCCCTCTCTAGAAGTACTCAAACCCTCCTCTCTGCCCTCATCCCTGCCAGCGCCTACCTCGACGCGGACGAGAAGCTGTGGCACCGCGACTGCTGGCAGGCCATGACCCACGGGCAGGCGGGCAATCAGCACCCGCGGCCTGGGAAGCTGTGGTAGTGTACAACCCGTCGCCATGGCGACCAGGCCCCAGAGGCCCCGCGGCGAGGGCGGAGTCAGGGATGCGCCACGCCCCCGAGCCTAGCGCCCGAGGG
The DNA here is from genome assembly GCF_028878055.3 of Symphalangus syndactylus. Taxonomy (NCBI): domain Eukaryota; kingdom Metazoa; phylum Chordata; class Mammalia; order Primates; family Hylobatidae; genus Symphalangus; species Symphalangus syndactylus. The sequence continues at coordinate 25,904,163 of NC_072433.2, forward strand.
CTGGGAGGAGGACAAGTAGCAAAGGTGGACTGGGACCCGGCAGCGGGTGCCCTGAGAGTCAATTACTACAGCCGATTTGACCCCAGGTACAGAACTGAGGCAGGGGGATGAACAGAGGCCATGGGGAGGGTAAGTGTGCTGAAAGGCCGGAGCCGCTTTGCCGGCGGGAATTGTAGTTTTCGGTGTCCCGACGTCTCGATGGGACAGGCTTATGGCTGAGGAGGGTTGTACTACATCTCCCAGAATTCGCTAGCAGCCCGAGTTGCTCCGCCTCTCGAGAGCTCTGCATTGTGGGGTATGGAGTTCGAAAGGTGGCGAGGCACGTCAGTGTCCAAAGAGAGGTGCCGGACTTGGACTCGGTTTCCCTGCGGCCCAGGGAGGCTCACGGGCCATTGGCTGAGCGGGGCGGATCTGGTCCCGCTCCTCCCCGCCCCCAGTGACACAATAGTAGCTCCCTCCAAGATGGCGGCAGCGACGGCAGACCCGGGAGCTGGGAACCCGCAGGCTGGGGACTCCTCCGGCGGGGGCGCTGGGGGCGGGCTGCCGTCCCCTGGGGAGCAGGAGCTGAGCCGGCGCTTGCAGCGCCTGTATCCCGCGGTCAACCAGCAAGAGACTCCGCTGCCGCGCTCCTGGAGCCCCAAGGACAAATACAACTACATTGGTCTCTCCCAGGGCAACCTCCGCGTCCACTACAAAGGTATCGGCCTGTCAGGCTGCGGGGAATCAAGGCTAGAGCGTCCGTGGGGTGGCTCTGCTGCCAGGCCCCCGTCCCATCACCTCCCTTTCCCTGCCTAGGTGCTCCAAGTTAGGCCTTGGCCCTTTCAGGATGTCCAGCGTGGTGAGGCTGACCAGGCCGAGGGCTGACTGCCTGTTCTCTGTCCTGAGACACCTGCCGTCAAGAGAACGGCAACAGGTGTCCAAACCCAGTGCTGGGCCGGACCTTCCACTCCAGGGCCTCCGTGCTTATCCTAGGCTGGCTCCAACGGCAGCGGGACCCTTCGCCACTGCTTAGAAGAAAGGGGTGGTCACATCCCTACCATTAGCCTGAGACTCATGGGCTTCCCCACCTGCCAGACATCCTAGACTGGGCCTGAGGTTCCGTGCTAGAGTTTGGGGAATGTCTTCCAGGTCGGCCTCCTCCTTCTTCCCCTGGCCTCCCAGGTGGGCTGCCTGGATTCTAGAGAGGCAGCCAGCAGCACTTGGGTATCTCTCACATTGCCTGTACCCTTGTTTTGTTTGTATGGGCAGTGTCTCAGGCAGGACTGCTGTTCTCAGGAGGAGGTGAGGCAAAGGTGGAAGGTTTAAGTGTTTATTCAGTTGTCTGATGATTCCTTGGACTGTGTAAGCGCTTCCTCTGGCCACAGAGGAGTGGAGTTGCCATGGAGGAGTTGCAGAGAAAAATGAGGCTTCCATTTGCATTTCCTTCTGCTGAAATTTCTTACTTGCCCTCTCCTGTTAGGTCATGGCAAAAATCACAAAGATGCGGCCTCAGTGCGTGCCACCCACCCCATACCTGCTGCCTGTGGCATTTATTACTTTGAAGTGAAGATTGTCAGCAAAGGAAGAGATGGGTAAGCCCTTCATGACCACCTTCTTTCCCCGAACATGGAGCTGATCCCTGTGGTCAGAGTTCAGATCCTTTGGCTGGCACTTGTTGCCGATGTGAGCTGGGGAGCCGCATTGGTCTGGGCTGCCACTATTTCCTGACTGTGGGCATGATCTGGTCTACGCAGCAGATCTTGGTGGCCAGTGGGTGTGTTGGGGGTAAAGCAGGGGATTCTTTTTAGTGCTGATGTAATTTGATACCTAGAAGGTTAGGCAAACAAGTAACAAGTTTACTTTAAAAATTTAGTGTCCAGAATGGAGTTTCCCTCATGAGCATGTGGTGTTTTTGTGACTTCCTTCCTTTCACATTCTTGCTGTATTCATGAGGTTCTTTTTTATGGCATTTAGTCATGTAGAGGCCCTGGTAGCCTTCAAAGAGATAGTAGAGTCTTTGCAGCATTCATGAAAGCTGCTGTGGCCACCGGCCTGTCATCTCAGGGTAAACAGCATACACATGGTCAGAATCAGGTGACCTTGCTGCTCATAAACTTGTTTTTCAGTCCAAGGACTTGAACACTACCAGTTGGATCAGCTTTAGGAAGGTCCTCATTAAAGTCAGCATTAGGAGCCGGGCGTGGTGGCTCACGCTTGTAATCCCAGCACTTTGGGAGGCTAAGATGGGCAGATCACCTGAGGTCAGGAGTTGGAGACTAGCCTGGCAAACATGGTGAAACCCTGTCTCTACTAAAAATACAAAAAAATTAGCTGGCATACCTGTAATCCTAGCACTTCGGAAGGCCGAGGCGGGCGGATCACTTGAGATCAGGAGTTCAAGACCAGCCTGGCCAACATGGTAAAACCCCATCTCTACAAAAAAAAGTTCAAAAATTAGCTAGGTGTGGTGGTGTGTGCCTGTAATCCCAGCTACTTGGGAGGCTGAGGCATGAGAATCACTTGAACATGGGAGGCAGAGGTTGCAGTGAGCTGAGATTGCGCCACTGCACTCTAGCCTGGGCAACAGAGCGAGACTCCGTCCCAAAACCAAACAAAAAAAAGTCAGCATTAGGGAGACTCCCTATTTTAGGGTGATCCAAGCAGACACAGGAAATCACAGGGGAGATACTTAATTTTTTTTTCTTTCTCCCAGTCTCCCTTTTTTTCCCAGTGATTGTGATGAAGCAGGTGTGTAAGTTATGAAGTAACATGACTGCAGCTACCTTGGAAAGGCTTTCCTCATCAGACTTTAGGTTTGGTGTCTGAAGTTTGCCAGCCCCTCTGGTGACCACGCCAACGTTGAGTGTGTGTTCTCAAATATTCAGAACTTCTTTCTCCTAGGGACTGTCCCCTTTGTGGTGCATGCAAAATGCTTGGCCAAGGGACTAGGCTGGGGACAACACTGCCAGAGTCAGAGCCTTGCCTACTTCCTCAGTGATGTAACTTCTCTGCCTGAGAGGTCTCTGTGGTCTTGGGTAGATGTTGGAGCTTCAGTATCCTGATCTGCACTGTGAGGATCCAGGCCAGCGTGTAAGCTGCCTGAACTCCAGAATTCTGTGCCTCTGAAATTCTGATCATGGGAAGCTACTGCATCTCTCTCTCTCTCTCTCTCTCTCTCTTTTTTTTAAATGAGATGGGGTCTTGCTGTGTCTCCCAGGCTGAAGTGCAGTGGCAAGATCACAGCTCACTGCAGCCTCGACCTTCTGGCCTCAAGTTATCCTCCCACCTCAGCCTCCTGAGTAACTGGGAATACAGGTGCATGCCACCACACCTGGCTAATTTTTTTTTTTTTTTGTGACAGAGTTTTGCTCCTGTTGCCCAGGCTGGAGTGCAATGGCGCAATCTCAGCTCACCACAACCTCCGCCTCCCAGGTTCAAGTAATTCTCCTGCCTCAGCCTCCCAAGTAGCTGGGCTTACAGGCATGTGCCACCACACCTGGCTAATTTTGTATTTTTAGTAGAGACGGGGTTTCTCCATATTGGTCGGGCTGGTCTCAAACTCCTGACCTCAAGTGATCCGCCCGCCTTGGCCTTCCAAAGTGCTGGGATTACAGGTGTGGGCCACCGCACCTGGCCTAATTTTTTAAATTATTTGTTTTTGGTTTTTTTTTTTTGAGACGGAGTCCCGCTTTGTTGCCCAGGCTGGAGTGTAGTGGCACAATCTCGGCTCACTGCAAGCTCCTCCTCCTGGGTTCACGCCGTTCTCCTGCCTCAGCCTCCCGAGTAGCTGGGACTACAGGCGCCCGCCACCATGCCCGGCTAATTAAATTATTTGTAGAGATGAGGTCTTGCTATGTTGCCCCGGCTGGTCTCTAGCGATCCTCCCACCTTGGCCTCTCAAACTGCTGGGACTACAGGCATGAGCTACTGCACCCAGCCGTCTTTCATTTTTATCCCCATCTAGTGCATTTACAGATAGGAAAGTTAAATTTATGGGAGGGCTTCAAAGCTCCTATTTTCCCCTTCCACCATCTGATAGAAGCACATATATTTAGTGTGCTTGAACTAGTGCGAATGAGAATAGCCCCTTAAAACAAGCACCTCAAAAATAATGTTGACTAAAATGGTAGTGCTGGAGTCTCATACTGCCAGAGAAACTGAAGTGCACTTCTTAAATTTGTAGCGAGGAAAATGAATTGTTTTCTCCTAGTCTTTATCATAGATAACAGCTGAGTTAGTTATCTAGGTAGAGAGCAGAGACCAACTTCAGAAGGAAAGTGTTTACACTTAGAGACCTGGATTCTTTTTTTCTTTTTGCATTTTTTGAGAGATGAGGGGCTGGGCGCGGTGGCTCACGCTTGTAATCCCAGCGCTTTGGGAGGCCGAGGCGGGTGTATCACGAGGTCAGGAGATCGAGACCACGGTGAAACCCCGTCTCTACTAAAAATATAAAAAATTAGCCGGGCGTGGTGGCGGGCGCCTGTAGTCCCAGCTACTTGGAGAGGCTGAGGCAGGAGAATGGCGTGAACCCGGGAGGCGGAGCTTGCAGTGAGCCGAGATCGCGCCACTGCACTCCAGCCTGGGCCACAGAGGGAGACTCCGTCTCAAAAAAAAAAAAAAAAAAAGAGAGAGATGAGGTCTGGTTATGTTGGAGATCTGGATTCTTTCAACTGGCTTTTAACATTTCAGTTTTAGTCAATCTTGCTGGAAAAGGCCCTGTGTCATGTTAGATTGGTGAACTATAGGTGTTGACTGGAAGTCTAAAGAAAAGTGGGCATCTATTCCCAGCATTTTACATGTGGTAAACATAGCTGTTGAGCTAATCTGGAAACATCAGATGTTAATGGCCGGGCGCGGTGGCTCACGCTTGTAATCCCAGCACTTTGGGAGGCCGAGGCGGGCGGATCACGAGGTCAGGAAATCGAGACCACGGTGAAACCCCGTCTCTACTAAAAATACAAAAAAAAAAAAATTAGCCGGGCGTGGTGGCGGGCGCCTGTAGTCCCAGCTACTCGGAGAGGCTGAGGCAGGAGAATGGCGTGAACCCGGGAGGCGGAGCTTGCAGTGAGCCGAGGTTGCGCCACTGCACTCCAGCCTGGGCGACAGAGCGAGACTCCACCTCAAAAAAAAAAAAAAAAAAAAAAAACATCAGATGTTAATTAATTTATTTGCCACACAGTCTCCCTTATCATCCAGGCTGGAGTGCAGTGACTCAATCTCGGCTCATTGCAACCTCTACTTTCTGGGTTCAAGTGATTCTTCTGCCTCAGCCTCCCGAGTAGCTGGGATTACAGGCATATGCCACCACGCCCGGCTAATTTTTAGTAGAGATGGGGTTTCGCCATGTTGGCCAGGCTGGTTTCGAACTCCTGACCTCAGGAGATTCACCTGCGTCAGTCTCCCAAAGTGCTAAGATTACAGGTATGAGCCATGGTGCCCAGCAAGGAAACATCGGTTTTAGAAAGGTCTCAGGTCGTGTATGCCTGTGGTAGCCTGCTTCAGTTGACCACTGTCAGATGGCAAGAGTATGAATAGCTCCTCATGGTCTCTTTACGGAATCCCTGAACTTCTCGTGGCTGGGATGCAGCCACATGTTAGTATGGGCCAGGTGTGGTTTTGAGGAGGCCAAAGGCAGTTACACAGGGTAGGCAGACATCAACTGGCTCATTTCCCTTTTTTTGTAGATTTTTTCTTTTCTTTTTTTTTTTTTTTTGGAGACAGGGTCTTGCTCTGTTGCTCAGGCTGGAGTGCAATGGCATGATCACAGCTCACTGCCGCCTCAACTTCCTGGGCTCAGTCAATCTTCCCACCTCAGCTTCCTGAGTAGCTGGGACTATAGGTGTGTGCCATCATGCTTGGCTCATTTTCTTATTTTTTGTAGAGATGGGGTCTCACAGTGTTTCCTAGGCTGGTCTTGAATTCCTGGGCTCAACTATTTCTTCCACCTCAGCCTTCCAAAGTGCTGGGATTACAGTCATGAGCCACCGTGCCTGGCTGATTTTTTTTAAACTATTTTATAGAGATGGGATCTTGCTGTGTTGTCTAGGCTGGTCTCCAACTCCCAGACTCAAGTGATCCTCCTGCCTCAAAGTGATCCAAAGTGCTGGGATTACAGGCATGAGCCACCATGGCCAGCCTCCCATGGATTTTGGAGGTGTATTTTTTATCCTGGTTTAGTCCATGACCCAAGCATTAACTGGTTGTCTAGCTTTCCTGTGTTATCTAGTTTGATCCTTCACAGCATCTCTGGCAAGTGGCTAGAGCAGATGATCATGTACCTTCCCATTTTGTGAGTGAGCCCTGAGTCCCTGGGATGTTTGATGGCCTACCCTGGCTGCAGGGCTTAGGGTGTGCAGTGGAGTAGCCTGACTTATCAGATGTCCTCGCCTGATCCTAGACACACATGTCCACACTGCTGCTGCCTTTCCCTATTGTAGCTGTTGCATTCCTTCCCTGGGTAGAGTGAAGGAATGTTCTGTTGGATTCCTACCAGATTGCAATGTTAGGGGGCAGAGCTGAAGGGAGCATGGTGCTGTGTAGGCCCAGAGAATTGTGGCATGCTCTGGGCCGGGCTTGATCAACTTACTGTTCCATTTAATCTGTAAACTTGCTTTTCTGCAGATTTGAGTACACCTCCTTTGTAAAGGTATTTATATACCCAGTTGTTAGTGTCGTTGTTCTCCAGAACGTCCTTTGTTTTGACAATATCTTTTGGAGATGAACACACTAAGCTAGTCTAATAAAGAAAGTTCCATGTCAGGGTTTCACAGAATATTTATATATACCTACTATGTTCCAGGCCCTATACTAGGTGTAGGGAGAACAGATGTAAAGCCAGCACAAATCAGCTTTGTCCTCAGGAAGCCTGTGGCCCATTCAGTAGAGAGTGGACTGAAAGTCTTTCTGCAAGAGGAGACAGAGCCTGAGAACAGTTGGGAGGGATGAGTAGGAGTTCCCCAGCAGGCGAGACCTGTTAGACCTATGAGTCTGATGGGTAACTAGCTTGACTTCTGGGTGCTAGGCTTTCTGGGCACTCCTCAATTATAAGAGAGCTCTGTGGATTAGGAGGGGCTGTGTTTGAGCTAAGAGCCTGGCACAGACTGATGGGCTTCAGCTGCATTTTGCTGAGTCACCAGAGCTGTGAACTCGGGGAACGGGTCTGGTGGGGTGAGGAGATATCAGAGCACTGCCAGTGGTGCCAGGAGATAAGGGGCATCCAGGTCTGTCTTTCTAGGAAGCAAAGGAGGGCCTGAAGCTGAGTCCCTGGGGAGGAGCAACGTCCGCAGGCAGAGTTCATGGACCTGTGGGTGTCCCTGGCTCTTAGTGATGACACATGGAGGGTGTGGCTGGCTAGGCTGACAGATGCTCCAGTGTGACCCTCAAAATAGACTGTAACATCATCCCAACGGTGGAGGCCTCCTGACATGTGATGGTTGCTTTACCCGAGAGTAGTAGGCCTGGGCTAGAGCACTGGATGGCATGGAGAGGGGTGGGGGCATTCTCCTCTGTAGCCAGTGTCTGGGCCCAGGCCTAGAGCAGGGGTCTCTGACCACAGCCAGCCAGCCTTCCCTTGCTCCTGCAGCTGACGTCCTTTGGCCAGGCAGCAGTGCACTCATTCATTCATCCCAGACACCAGGGTGCAGTACACATTGTTTTTTTTTTTTTTTGGTTGTTGTTGTTTTTTTTTTTTTTTTTTGAGACGGAGTCTCATTCTGTCACCCAGGCTGGAGTGCAGCGGCGCAATCTCGGCTCACTGCAAGCTCCGCCTCCCGGGTTCACGCCATACTCCTGCCTCAGCCTCTCCGAGTAGCTGGGACTACAGGCGCCCGCCACCACGCCCGGCTAATTTTTTTTTGTATTTTTAGTAGAGACGGGGTTTCACCGTGGTCTCGATCTCCTGACCTCATGATCCGCCCACCTCGGCCTCCCAAAGTGCTGGGATTACAAGCATGAGCCACCGTGCCCGGCCTTTTGTTTTGTTTTTGAGACAGAGTCTCGCTCTATTGCCAGGCTGGAGTGCAGTGGCACAATCTTGGCTCACTGCAAACCTCCACCTCCTGGGTTCAAGCAATTCCCTTGCCTCAGCCTCCTGAGTAGCTGGGACTATAGGTGTGCACCACCACGCCCAGCTCATTTTTGTATTTTTAGTAGAGACGGTGTTTCACCATGTTGGCCAGGATGGTCTCGATCTCTTGACCTCATGATCTGCCCTCCTCAGCCTCTCAAAGTGCTAGGATTACAGGCGTGAGCCACTGCGCCTGGCCGTACCCATTGTTTTGTCCCATCCTGGGCCCCAGGAGCACAGGCATGAGGCCTCACAGGTGGTGTCGAAGGGTCAGCCCACAGTGTGTGTCATATCCAAGGGTGGCCTGGAGGATGGACTGTACCTCAGAGTTTGAGGAAAACATCATAGAATCACAGAAGAGGTGATGATGTGGGCTCTGGAAAGAGGAGTTAGAGTGTTCTAGGTGAACAAAGTGAGAAGCAAATGCTTCAGGCAGAAGAAACAGTGCATAAAAAGACATGGAGTTAGCTGGGCACGGTGGCTCACACCTGTAATCCCGGCACTTTGGGAGGCCAAGGTGGGCGGATCACGAGGTCAGGAGATCAAGACCATCGTGGCTAACATGGTGAAACCCCGTCTCTACTAAAAATACAAAAAATTAGCTGGGCATGGTGGCGGGCGCCTGTAGTCCCAACTACTCAGGAGGCTGAGGCAGGAGAATGGTGTGAACCTGGGAGGCAGAGCTTGCAGTGAGCTGAGATCGTGCCACTGCACTCCAGCCTGGGCAACAGAGCGAGACTCTGTCTCAAAAAAAAAAAAAAAAAGGTGGGGAGTGCAGAGCATGAGGTCGGTAGGGCCAGACTGAAAATACCTTGTGTGTGGCCTGGCTCATGCCTGTAATCCCAGTATTTTAGGAGACTGAGGCGGGCAGGTCACTTGAGTTCAGGAGTTCGAGAACAGCCTGGCCAACATGGCGAAACCCCATCTCTACTAAAAATACAAAAATTAGCCAGGCGCTAATAATAGTGGTGGTGTGTGCCTGTAATCCCAGCTACTTGGGAGGCTGAGGCAGGAGAATCACTTGAACCTGGGAGGTGGAGGTTGCAATGAGCCGAGATCACGCCACTGCTCTCTAGCCTGGGTGACAGAGTGAGACTCTGTCTCAAAAAAATAAAAAAGAAAATACCTTGTATGCTGTGGTCAGGGAGCGTGGGCTGTATCCTGAGGGCAGTAGCAGTGTGGGGGGCTGTGGATCTACCCATGCTTTTGAGAGTGAAGAAAAGAAGAGACTGTGCCAGTCTGGTTCAGCCAGGCTTCTCTGGCCAAGAGTCCTGTCCAGGGTGGGCCAGTGACTTTAGGTCTTTGGCTCTAGCATGGTTTTCTCATAGCGGTTGTCTTTTTTTCTCTTGGCTGTTCCTTTGGTATGAAGAGATGAAGGGATGGGATGTGAAAGACTGGTAGCCAAGAGGCTTCTCAGAGGTGAGAGGACTCTGCTTGTGCTGGAGTTCTGGTATTTTGGTTTTGCCAGCTCCCATCTGAAAGACAGTAATGTCCCATGTTTTATATCCAAGCATCTCCTCTCGTGAGCCAGAATCAGCCAAAGTGATTTTCCATGGAGACCTAGAGAGCCACTGTTAATTAAGATATCTTGATTAAGATCTCACCTGCCACATTCCTGGTCTGGAGGGCCATCTAAGCTTAGGCCCTTCCAGCTGAGAGACAACTGTGGCTGGCTCGTCACCCTGGGTCCCCTCACCAAGTTCCAGTCTACATGCATTGTACAGTGCTGTTGAGAACTTTGGTGCTCATATGTCATCTGGGGAAGGCCTTGTCCTGCCCACCCTGAGAAGAAGGTGCTGTCCTTGCCCAAGGCAGGTACAGGCCGTGGTTGTGCCCCGTTTTCCCTGACTGCCCCCCCTGGAGTTGATGGCCTTACAGGCAGATGCTGAGCTTTGGGCTGCAGTTCTACTCAGGTAACACATTGTGCTATTTGTGGAGACATGGAATGTTTGGGTTCTGGAACACAGGGTAAGATGTTTGGGTTCTGGAACACGGGGTAAGAGAACTGGAGTCTAGATGGTGGCCACTGTTCTTTGCTTTTTTTTTTTTTTTTGAGACAGGGTCTCGCTCTGTCACTCAGGCTGGAGTGCAGTGGCACAATCATGGCTCACTGCAGCCTCAACCTCCTGAGTTCAAGCAATCTTCCTACCTCAGACTCCTGAGTAGCTGGGACTACAGGTGCATGCCATCATGCCTGGCTAATTTTTATTTTATTTATTTAACTTATTTTTTGAGACAGAGTGTTGCTCTGTCACCCAGGCTGGAGTCCAGTAGAGTGATCTCTGCTCACTGCAACATCCGCCTCCCAGGGTTCAAATGATTCTCATGCCTCAGCCTCCTGAGTAGCTGGGATTACAGGCGTGTGCCATGACACCTGGCTAATTTGGGTATTTTTTTTTTTTTTTGAGACGGAGTCTCGCTCTGTCGCCCAGGCTGGAGTGCAGTGGCGCGATCTCGGCTCACTGCAAGCTCCGCCTCCCGGGTTCACACCATTCTCCTGCCTCAGCCTCCTGAGTAGCTGGCACTACAGGCGCCCGCCACTGCGCCCGGCTAATTTTTTTTATTTTTGGTAGAGACGGGGTTTCACCGTGGTCTCGATCTCCTGACCTCTTGATCCGCCCGCCTCGGCCTCCCAAAGTGCTGGGATTACAGGCATGAGCCACCGCGCCTGGCCACTAATTTGGGTATTTTTAGTAGAAACGAGGTTTGCCATGTTGGCCAGGCTGGTTTTGAACTCCTGACCTCAAGTGATCTGCCCACCTCAGCCTCCGAAAGTGCTGGGACTACAGGTGTGAGCCACCATCCCCAGCCCTGGCTAATTTTTAAATTTTTTGTAGAGACAGGGTCTTGCTATATTTCCTAGGCTGGTCTAGAACTCCTGGGCTCAATCAATCTTACTGCTGGGATTACAGGCATGAGCCATCACACCTGGCCTGTGGCCACTTTTCTGGTAGGGCCTCCCTCCTCACTGTATGTTGCTACCCAGGCTCCAACTGTGAGCTGAGACTGGAGAGCGTCGTTGCCTTCTTTATAGCTGGGGCCTTCCTTGGTCAAGGATTAGCTTTTAGAGAAATTCCTAGAATTCACTTCACCTCCTGCCTTTCTGCCTCTATGGTGTTTTTGTTCTCTGGAACTTTTGGTCTTTTCCCTGTATGGGTCACTGTGTAAGGCAGTTCCTTGTTAGAAGAGAAGCAGAAGCTCATCAGGCCAGAGCACAGGAGGATGAACCTAGCAGCACCATGCGGCAGGCACTGTGTGCCATTCCTATTATGGGGCCATTGGGAAGGAATAAAGGGCCCCAGAGTGGGTCTTGTGTGGTCGGGTCAAGTTGGAAAGAAGGGACTCATCAGTGGAAGAGGGATGGATAATTATGTCTAAATGCAAAGATGTTCCTCTGCCTCTCCATTCTGTTCAAAATCCATATAAAATGTCTTTGTAATTCTAGGATCGTTGGTGTTGTGACTTGGTGGTGGAACAGAGCCTAGCCCTTCTGTCATGAAGGGGCCAGAACAAGATGCTCTGTACTATGTAGGGAAGTTGGGAAGGGACTGGGGAAGCCCTTTACACCCCTCTTATGCCATTTGTTGTCACTTAACTCTTGGAATTAGAGATGCTTGGGGTTTCAGGGGAGTTTAGTTTAGGTCAGGGGTGGCAAGTATGAAGGCCCCAATACCCCACAATACCCTCAGCTTCTGTGACCAACATTACTGATTGACAGTAGCGCTTGTTCTTGTCCAGACAGAGCCCAGAATTTTTCTCAATGCACAGCACACCAGGCAGCTGTAATTTACTGGTCAGAGTTTCATCACGAGATGAAATCTACCAGCCCTGAGGGTAGAGGTGGTTGGAAGATAAGAAGTGGATAGAGGCCCAGATGGTTGAGGGCTCAGCTTATTTCTTCTAAAGGAGAGTCCCAAGGCAGAGCTGAACCAAGAGGAAAGAAACAGAGGGGTTGGACTGCTGAGTAGAACTGATTCTAACCGGGTTTATAAAGCCATGTATCTGAAATTAGCATGGACTTTTTAAAAAAATGGAATGCCCTGTTTTTATAACAACTTGCACCAGTAGTTTATCAGTAGTTATATTTACTTTTATAAAAATCAAAATAGGCTGGGTGCAGTGGCTCACACCTGTAATCTCAGTGCTTTGGGAGGCTGAGGCAGGCGGATCAGAAGATCAGGAGTTTGAAACCAGCCTGGCCAACATGGCGAAACCCCATCTCTACTAAAAGTAAAAAATATTAGCTGGGCGTGGTGGCAGGTGCCTGTAATCCCAGCTACTAGGGAGGCTGAGTCAGGAGAATCACTTGAACCCAGGAGGCGGAGGTTGCAGTGAGCTGAGACCATGCCCCTGCACTCTGGCCTGGGCAACAGAGCAAGACTCCGTCTCAAAAAAAAAAAAATCAAAATATTTTTATTTTACCTATAGAAAACATTTATTTATTTATTTATTTTGAGACGGAGTTTCACTCTTGTTGCCCAGGCTGGAGTGCAATGGCACGATCTCAGCTCACCGTAACTTCCACCTCCCGGGTTCAAGCGATTCTCCTGCCTCAGCCTCCTGAGTAGCTGGGATTACAGGCATGCACCACCATGCCTGGCTAATTTTGTACTTTTGCTAAAGACAGGGTTTCTCCATGTTAGTCAGGCTGGTCTTGAACTCCAGACCTTAGGTCATCCTCCTACCTCAGCCTCCCAAAGTGCTGGGATTATAGGCGTGGACCACCATGCCCAGCCTATTTTATTGAGGCAGGGTCTCACTCTGTTGCCCAGGCTGGAGTGCAGGGTTGCGATCACGGCTCTGCAACCTCCCCTCGTGCTCAAGAGATTCTCCCACCTCAGCCTCCTGAGTAGCTGGGACTACAGGCACATGCCATCATGCTCAGCTAATTTTTTTTTTTTTTTTAAGTAGAAATGGAATTTCACCACTTGCCCAGGGTAATAATCTTCCTGGGCTCAAGTGATCTGCCTGTCTTGGCCTCCCAGAGTACTGGGATTACAGGTGTGAGCCGCTGTACTTGGCCTTTTTTTTTTTTTTTTTTTTTTTTTTTTTTTTAATTTGAGGCAGGGTCTTACTCTTGTCGCCTAAGCTGGAGTGCAGTGGCAAGATAGTGGCCTGAAAAAATTTTTTTTTAACTGTTAAAGAATATGTAGGATTTTTTTTTAGGCTGGGCACGGTGGCTCAAGCCTGTAATTCCAGCACTTTGGGAGGCTGAGGCAGGTGGATCATGAGGTCAGGAGATCGAGACCATCTTGGCTAACAAGGTGAAACCCTGTCTCTACTAAAAATACAAAAAAATTAGCTGGCCATGTTGGCACACACCTGTAGTCTCAGCTACTCAGGAGGCTGAGGCAGGAGAATCGGTTGAACCTGGGAGGCGGAGGTTATAGTGAGCTGAGATTGTGCCTCTGTACTCCAGCCTGGGCGACAGAGTGAGACTCCATCTCAAAAAAAAAAAAAAAAAAAAAAAAAGAATATGTCGGATTTTTTTAATACCTGATAAAGTCTACGTTTAAAAAATACACAGCAGGCCGGGTGTGGTGGCTCGTGCCTGTAATCCCAGCACTTGTTTTTTATTTTGAGACAGAGTCTCGCTGTGTCACCCAGGCTGGAGTGCAGCAGCATGACCTCAGCCCACTCCAACCTCTGCCCCATGGGTTCAAGCAATTCTTCCGCCTCAGCCTCCTGAGAGCTGAGGTTACAGGCATGCACCACCATGCCTGGCTAATTTTTGTATTTCTAGTAGAGATGGGGTTTTGCCATGTTGGCCAGGCTGGTCTCAAACTGCTGATCTCAGGTGATCTGCCCGCCTCGGCCCCTCAAAGTGCTGGGATTACAGGCTTGAGCCACTGCGCCTGACCAGTCCCAGCACTTTGGAATGCCAAGACAGAAGGATTGCTTGAGCCTAGGGGTTCAAGACCAGCCTGGACAACATAGTGAGACCCCCACCTCTACGAAACATTTTTTAAAATGAGCGGGGTGTGGTAGAACACTCCTGTAGACCTAGCTACTTGGGAGGCTGAGGCAGGAGGATTGCTTGAAACCAGGAGTTTGAGGCTGCGTTGAGCTATGATTGAACTACCGCATTCCAGTGTGGATGAGTGAGTGAGACTCTGTCTCAAAAAAAAATAAATAAAAATAAATAGCAGAGGGATAGAGAGATGCAGGTTTAAACAAATGCAGGTTTATGGCCATTATGTATATAGTACTAGTAGAAGCAAATGCAGAAAACAGAAACCAGATATTTCCAGTAGAAAGGGGTTTAATATATGGACTTTAATGCTTATAAAATTATCAAGACTTAGAATTTTCATGTAATGATGGACTAGGCTACTTAAATAATGTCTCTGACTGAAAATAAGATGGCAGATAAAATATTACAAGCCAGGCCAGGCACGGTGGCTCACGCCTGTAATCCCAGCACTTTGGGAGGCCAAGGTGGGCGGATCACCTGAGGTCAGGAGTTTGAGACCAGCGTGACCAACATGGCGAAACCGCATCTCTACTAAAAATACAAACATTAGCCAGGCATCGTGGTGTATGCCTGTAATCCTAGCTACTCGGGAGGCTGAGGCAGAAGAATTGCTTGAACCTGGGAAGCGGAGGTTGCAATGAGCCGTGGTCTCGCCATTGTGCTCCAGCCAGGGAAACAAGCGAAACTCCATCTAAAAAAGAAAAAAAAAAAAAAAAATTACAAGCCGGCGAACTCAAGGCCAGTGTCTGGATGAACACCTGTAACTAGAGTTAAGGGTAGTGTCTGTGTACCAAAGGACATTTGTGGTGTTCAAACACTGCTATGCTTGTGTGCTTCAGCTCTGTAATTACACAGGACCATAGAGGTGGAGGTTAGGGCCCAGAGCCTACTGGCTGTGGGGTCTAATGGGAACCCTCTCACATTAAGCTGGGGCATTAGTGGCTACACCCTTTGGTTATGGGCAGTTCATTTGGGTTTTTGAATGTGGCAGGCTCTAGAGAGTCAAGGTTTGGTACTTGAGACTCTGTTAGTACATTAGAGAAGGAACTCAGAACCAAGGGTGTGTAACCTGCCTAGGGCCACCGATAGAGGCTGTTCTGCCCCTTTTGTCTGGTGATCTCTCTGGGTGCTTTGATAGTGCTGGTGACATTGGGCACATGAGGGTCTCCTGACCCTTACAGAGAACCACTTTTCTCCATATGAGCACCCTAACTTGAGGCCCCTTTGCTTTCTGGCCTTTTTTTTTGAGACGGAGTCTCGCTGTGTTGCCAGGCTGGAGTCCTCTGACTCCCAGTTTTAAGTGATTCTCCTGCCTCAACCTCCTGAGTAGCTGGGACTATAGGTGCACACCATCATGCCCAGCTAATTTTTGTATTTTATATTTTATGGGGCTTCACCATATTGGCCAGGATGGTTTCGATTTCTTTTTTTTTTTTTTTTGAGACGGAGTCTCGCTCTGTCGCCCAGGCTGGAGTGCAGTGGCAGGATCTCGGCTCACTGCAACCTCCGCCTCCCAGGTTCACGCCATTCTCCTGCCTCAGCCTCCCAAGTAGCTGGGACTGTAATTTTTTAGTGGAGATGGGGTTTCACCGTGTTAGCCAGGATGGTCTTGATCACCTGACCTCGTGATCCGCCCGCCTTGGCCTCCCAAAGTGCTGGGATTACAGGCGTGAGCCTCCGTGCCCAGCCCAGTTTCGATTTCTTGACCTTGTGATCCACCTGCCTTGGCCTCCCAAAGTGCTGGGATCACAGGCATGAGCCACTGTGCCTGGTCTAGCCTATATTTTTTGAATAGTGCTAAGGCCCAGGCCACTCATCTCTGTAATGCGCTTTCTCTTAGTGGGAAGCCTACACAGAATTGAGCTCAGTGGGTGACTGCATGGCTTCCTGGGGCAGGGGCGGGTATGGTTGCTTGCTGGAGGAGCAGCTTACACATAGCAGCCAGTGTCATGATGGACTGTAGCTTGCTTTATTTATTTATTTACTTTTTTTTTTTTTTTTTTGAGACAGAGTCTCACTCTGTCGCCCAGGCTGGAGTGCAATGGCGTGATCTCGGCTCATTGCAACCTCCGCCTCCCAGGTTCAAGTGATTCTCCTGCTTCAGCCTCCCTAGTAGCTGGGACTACAGGCGTGCATCACCATGCCCAGCTAATTTTTGTATTTTTAGCAGAGACGGGGTTTCACCATTTTGGCCAGGATGGTTTCAATCTCTTGACCTCATGATCTGCCCACCTTGGCTTCACAAAGTGATGGGATTACAGGCATGAGCCACCACTCCCGGCTTCCTTTTTTTTTTTTTTTTTTGAGAGGGAGTCTCGCTCTGTCGCCTAGGCTGGAGTGCAGTGGCGTGATCTTGGTTCGCTGCAACCTCTGCCTCCCAGGTTCAAGCAATTCTCCTGCCTGAGTAGCTAGGATTACAGGCGCGCGCCACCATGCCTGGCTAATTTTTGTATTTTTAGTAGAGGCAGGGTTTCACCATGTTGGTCAGGCTGGTCTCGAACCCCTGACCTCATGATCCGCTTGTCTCAGCCTCCGAAAGTGCTGGGATTACAGGCGTGAGCCACCATGCCTGGCTATTTATTTACTTTTTGAGACAAGGTCTCACTTGCTCTGTCAGTTAGGCTGGAGTGCAGTGGTGTGATCATAACTCACTGCAGCCTCAAACTCTTGGGCACTAGCAATCCTCCTGCCTTGGCCTATCAAAGGCTGGTATTACAGGTGTGAGCCAGCACACCTGGCATTGACTATGGCCTTAAGTGGGCTGATTAGACTATGAAATAAAATTCCTAGCACTGAATATTAGCTCTCATTTCAGACCTAAATATCAGTTGTTGTTTTTCCTGAACCATCTTCCAAGGATCCTTTTGTAACTGAGGTCCCAGAGTTCCCCTTTGTTGTAGAGGCTGTTGATTTCTTCTCTGGGGCAGGTTCTGATAGCAACAAGATTGCCAGCCTGCTGAACTGTGGCTAAGGTATTAGATGTCAAGATAAACCTGTCCGGTGAAATTCCTGGAGCCCCTGGGAGGTCTAGGGTTGGGGGTACTGGGGACTAGCCTTTTCACCTGAGGGTGGGCTGCAGAGCTGGTACCTTCCTGCAGCCTCCAACAGCCATCTCAGCCCTGAGGCTGAAGACCCTGTCTCTTCTCTCCTTTTCATCACTTCCTACCAGAGCCCTGTGAGTGTAGGGACATCCTGCTGATGGAGCTTAAATTTAAAACGTTCAAGCCTCATTGGCTCCTGTATCTTATGCAGCAGTTCTTAAAAGTGCCCATAGTCTTGCCAGCCCATGAAATATACCTTCCCTCTAAAAAGACATTGGTAAAACTGAGCCGGGCGTAGTGGCTCACACCTGTAATCCCAGCACTTTGGGAGGCTGAGGCGGGTGGATCAAGAGGTCAGGAGATCAACACCAGCCTGGCTAACATGGTGAAACGCTGTCTCTACTAAAAATACAAAAAGTTAGCCAGGCGTGGTCGCACATGCCTACAGTCCCAGCTACTTGGGAGGCTGAGGCAGGAGAATCGCTTGAACCCGGGAGGCAGAGGTTGCAGGGAGCCGAGATCGCGCCAATGCACTCCAGCCTGGGCGACAGAGCGAGACTCCGTCTCAAAAAAGAAAAAAAAGAAAGAAATTGGTAAAACTGGCCAGGCTCTGTGGCTCATGCCTGTAATCACAGCACTTTGGGAGGCTGAGGTGGGTGGATCATGAGGTCAAGAGTTTGAGACCAGCCTGGTCAACATGATGAGACCCCGTCTCTACTAAAAATACAAAAATTAGCCAGACGTGGTGGCGAGTGCATGTAATCCCAGCAACTCAGGAGGCTAAGGCAGGAGAATTGCTTGAATCTGGGAGGTGGAGGTTGCAGTGAGCTGAGACTGTGCCACTGCACTCCAGCCTGGGCAACAGGTTGAGGCTCCATCTCAAAAAATAAAAAAATAAAAAATTGGTAAAAGCAAAAACAGTTGGATCCTTCTTCACTCTTGTCGTTTGCTATGGGCTAAGTGCAGGACTTCTGGCCCCAATGTGAGGCCAGAATATTCTTACGCTGCCCATTGTGCTCTGTGCCGGGGCCTCCCTTGTCTCATCGGGAAAAGCCAGATGCGGTCCTTGCTGGTTTGTAGGGCCATAGGGGTGTTCTTGGTGTCTCCGTGTATGTGTGTGTGGTAAAATATATGTAACATAAAAGATGCCATTTTATCCATTTTCAGTGTATAATTCAGTGGTATTAATTGCATCCACAATGTTGTGCAACCATCACCACATCACTGTCTATTTCTAGAACTTTTCTATCACCCCAAACAGAAACTCTGTACCCATTAAGCAGTAACTCTCCATTTCTCCCTCCTCCTAGTCCCTGTTAACCTCTGATCTACTTTCTGTTTCTATGAATTTGCTTATTCTTGATAGTTCATGTAAGGGGAATCCTACAATATTGGTCCTTTTGTGTCTGACCCATTTCACATAGAATTATGTTTTCAAGGTTTATCTGTGTTGTGGCATGTTTCATAACTTCATTTCTTCTTCTTCTTTTTTTTTTTTTTATTTGAGATGGAGCCTCATTCTGTCACCCAGGCTAGAGTGCAGTGGTGCGATCTCAGCTCACTGCAACCTCTGCCTCTCGGGTTCAGCGATTCTCCTGCCTCAGCCTCCCAAGTAGCTGGGATTACAGGTGTGTGCCACCATGCCCAGCAATTTTTGTATTTTTAGTAGCGATGGGGTTTCGCCATGTTGGCCAGATTGATCTTGAACTCCTGACCTCGTGATCCGCCTGTCTTGGCCTCCCAAAGTGCTGGGATTACAGGTGTGAGCCACTGCGCCTGGCCCATTTCTTCTTCTTTATTTATTTAGTTGTTTTTAAGAGATATGGTTGGCTGGGCATGGTGGCTCACGCCTGGAATCCCAGCACTTTGGGAGACTGAGATGGGTGGATCACCTGAGGTCATGAGTTTGAGACCAGCCTGACCAACATGGTGAAACCCTGTCTCTACTGAAAATACAAAAAATTAGCCAGGCGTGGTGGTGTGCACCTGTAATCCCAGCTACTTGGGAGGCTGAGGCAGGAGAATCACTTGAATCTGGGAGATGGAGGTTGCAGCAAGCCGAGATGGTGCCATTGCACTCCAGCCTAGGCAACAGAGTGAGACTCCATCTCAAAAAAAAAAAAAAAAAAAAAGAAACATGGTCTTGTTCTGTTGCCCAGACTGGAGTGCAGTGGCACAATCATGGCTCACTGTATCCTTGAGCTCCTAGGCTCAAGAAATCCTCTAGCCTCAGCCTCCTGAGTAGCTAGGACTGCAGGCATATGCCACCATGCCTGGGTACTTTATTTTTTTTTTTTTGAGTTGGAGTCTTATTCTGGTGCCCAGGCGGGAGTGCAGTGGCACGATCTTGGCTCACTGCAACCTCTACCTCCCAGGTTCAAGCTATTCCCCTGCCTCAGTCTCCGGACTAGCTGAGACTACAGGCGTGCACCACCACACCTGGCTAAATTTTGTATTTTTAGTAGAGATGGCATTTCACCATATTGGCCAAACTGGTCTTGAATTCTTGACCTCAAGTAATCTGCCCACCTCGGCCTCCCAAAGTGCAGGGATTATAGGCGTGAGCCACTGTGCCCGGCCTGCCTGGATAATATTTTTTTTTTCCTCTTTTGAGACGGAGTCTCACTCTGTTGCCCAGGCTGGAGTGCAGTGGTGTAATCTTGGCTCACTGCAACCTCCACCTCCTGGGGTTCAAGCTATTCCCCTGCCTCAGTCTCCCAAGTAGCTGGGACTACAGGTGTGTGCCACCATACCTGGCTAATTTTTGTATTTTCAGTAGAGATGGAGTTTCACCATGTTGCCCAGGCTGGTCTCGAACTCCTGACCTCAAGTGATCTGCCTGTCTCGGCCTCCCAAAGTGCTGGAATTATAGGTGTGAGCCACTGTGCCCGGCCTGCCTGGCTAATTAAAAAAAAAATTTGGGGGCCAGGTGCAGTGGCTCATGCCTGTAATCCCAGCACTTTGGGAGGCCAAGGCAGGCAGATCACGAGGTCAGGAGATTAAGACCATCCTGGTTATATGGTGAAACACTGTCTTTACTAAAAGTACAAAAAAAAGGGCCAGGCACGGTGGCTCACGCTGTAATCCCAGCACTTTGGGAGGCTGAGGTGGGTGGATCACAAGGTCAGGAGATCGAGACCATCCTGGCTAACATGGTGAAACCCCATCTCTACTAAAAAAATACAACAAAAAATTAGCTGGGCATGGTGGCTGGCGCCTGTAATCCTAGCTACTCAGAAGGCTGAGGCAGGATAATGGCATGAACCCAGGAGTTGGAGCTTGCAGTGAGCCGAGATAGCGCCACTGCACTCCAGCTTGGGCGACAGAGTGAGACTCTGTTTCAAAAAAAAAAAAAAAAAAAAAAATTTGAGCCCGGCGCAGTGGCTCACGCCTGTAATCCCAGCACTTTGGGAGGCCAAGATGGGTGGATCACAAGGTCAGGACTTTGAGACCAGCCTGACCAACATGGTGAAACCCCGTCTCTACTGAAAATCCAAAAATTAGCCGGTGTGGTGGCGTGTGCCTGTCATCTCAGCTACTCAGGAGGCTGAGGCAGGAGAATTGCTTGAACCCGGGAGTCGGAGGTTGCAGTGAGCCAAGATCACGCCATTGTACTCCAGCCTGGGCAACAGAGCGAGACTCCGTCTCAAAAAAAAAAAAAAATTCGTAGGCCGGGCGTGGTGGCTCATGCCTGTAATCCCAGCACTTTGGGAGGCGGAGGCAGGCGGATCACGAGGTCAGAAGATCGAGACCATCCTGGCTAACACGGTGAAACGCCATCTCTACTAAAAATACAAAAATTAGCCGGGCATGGTGGTGTGTGCCTGTAGTCCCAGCTACTCGGGAGGCTGAGGCAGGAGTATGGTGTGAACCCGGGAGGCAGAGCTTGCAGTGAGTGGAGATCGTGCCACTGCACTCCAGCCTGGGCGACAGAGTGAGACTCCGTCTCGAAAAAAAAAAAAAAATTTGTAGAGGCCAGGCGTGGTGGCTCACGCCTGTAATCCCAGCACTTTGGGAGGCTGAGGTGGGTGGATCATGAGGTCAAGAGATCAAGACCATCCTGGACAACATGGTGAAACCCCATCTCTACTAAAAATACAAAAATTAGCTGAGTGTGTTGGCACGTGCCTGTAGTCCCAGCTACTAGGGAGACTGAAGCAGGAGAATCACTTGAACCCGGGAGGTGGAGGTTGCAGTGAGCTGAGATCGCACCACTGCACTCCAGCCTGGGCAACAGGCGAGACTCCGTCTCAAAAAAATTAAAAAAAAAAAAAAAAATTTTTTTTGTTTTCTAGAGACAGACAGAATCTCGCTATGTTACCCAGGCTGATCTTTTTTTTTTTTTTTTTTTTTAGACGGAGTCTCGCTGTGTTGCCCAGGCTGGAGAGCAGTGGCGCGATCTCGGCTCACTGCAAGCTCCGCCTCCCGGGTTCACACCATTCTCCTGCCTCAGCCTCTCCGAGTAGCTGGGACTACAGGCGCCCGCCACCATGCCCGGCTAATTTTTTTGTATTTTTAGTAGAGACGGGGTTTCACCGTGGTCTCGATCTCCTGACCTCGTGATCCACCTGCCTCGGCCTCCCAAAGTGCTGGGATTACAAGCGTGAGCCGCCGCGCCCGGCCTACCCAGGCTGGTCTTGACACCCGGCCTCAAGTGATCCTCTTGCCTCCGGCTCCCAACGTGCTGGGATTACAGGCATGTGCCACCATACCCAGCCTAGAACTTCATTCCTTTTTATGGCTGAATAATATTCTGTTGTACTTATATATACATCACATTTTGTTTATCCATTCTTCTGTTGATGGACGCTTAGGTTGCTTTCACCTTTTGGTTATTGTGAATAATGGTGCAGCGAACATTGGTGTACAGAGTGTTTGAGTTCCTATTTTCAGTTCTTTTGGGTGTTCACCTAAGAATGATATTGCTGGGTCATATGATAATTTTTGTTTAACTTTTTTGGGTAACTACCGAACTTTTCCATAGTGGTTGCACCATTTTACATCCCTACCAGCAGTGTGTGAAGGCTCCAATTTCTCTACATCCTTGCCAACATTTATTTTATTTCTTTCTCCATTTTTTTTATTTTTTAAAGCCTTGCTGTCTTGCCTAGTCTGGTCTTGAACTCCTGAGCTCAAGCAATCCTCTTGCTTCAGCCTCTTAAGTAGCTGGAACTTTGATTGATTGATTCAGATGGAGTCTCACTCTGTCACCCAGGCTAGAGTGCACTGGCGCTATCTCAGCTCATTGGAACTTTTGCCTCCCGGGTTCAAGTGATTCTCCCACCTCAGCTTCCTGAGTAGCTGAGATCACAGGCATGTGCCACCACGCCTGGCTAATATTTGTATTTTTAGTAGAGACAGGGTGTCACCATGTTGGCCAGGCTGGTCTCAAAGTCCTGACCTCAAGTAGTCTGCCTGCCTTGGCCTCCCAAAGTGCTGGAATTACAGGTGTGAGCCACCATGCCTGGCCCATTTATTCTATTTTTTTGTTGTTGTTTTTGTTTTTGAGATGGAGTCTAGCTCTATCCCCCAGGCTGGAATGCAATGGCTTGATCTGGGCTCACTTCAACCACCACCTCCCTGGTTCAAGTGATTCTCATGTCTCAACCTCCTGAGTAGCTGGAATAACAGGTGTGTACCACTACGCCTGGCTGATTTTTGTATTTTTAGTAGAGACGGGTTTCACCTTGTTGGCCAGGCTGTCCTCAAACTCCTGACCTTAACTGATCTGCCCGCCTCGGCCTCCCAAAGTGCTGAAATTTCAGGCGTGAGCCACCGTACTTGACCTGGAACTTTTAAATTATAGCTATTCTAGGTATGAAGTGGTAATTCATTGTGGTTTTGATTTGCATTTCCTAATGACTAGTGATGTTGAGGATCTTGTTATGTGCTTATTGTATGTGGCTATCTGTATAGATTCTTTGGAGAAATGTCTGTTCAAGTCCTTTGCCTATTTGGGTTGTTTGTCTTTTTGTTGTTGAGTTATAGGAATTCTTTACTTATTTTTGATATTAAACCCTTATCAGATCTATGATTTGCAAATACTTTTTCCTATGCCGTAGATTGTCTTTTCACTCTCTTATTTTTTATTTTTATTTTTATTTTTTTCAGATGGGTTTTTGCTCTGTCGCACAGGCTGGAATGCAGTGGTGCAATCTTGGCTCACTGCAGACTTAACCTCCTGGGCTCAAGCGATCCTTCCACCTCAGCATCCCAAGTAGCTGGGACTACAGGTGCATGCCACCATGACTGGCCAATTTTTAAATTTTTTGTAGAGATGGGGTCTTGCCATGTTGCCTAGGCTGGTCTTGAACTCCTGGGCTCAAGCAGGCCTCCTGCCTCCACAGCCTCCCAAAGCACTGGTATTACAGGTGTGAGCTACCATGCCTGGCCTCTTGATGATGTCTTTTTTTTTTTTTTTTAATTATTATTATTATTTTTGAGATGGAGTCTCACTCTGTTGCCCAGGCTGGAGTGCAGTGGTGCAATCTCTGCTCACTGCAAGCTCCGCCTCCCGGGTTAACGCCATTCTCCTGCCTCAGCCTCCCAAGTAGCTGGGACTACAGGCGCCCGCCACCATGCTCGGCTAATTTTTTGTATTTTTAGTGAGACAGGGTTTCACTGTTTTAGCCAGGATGGTCTCAATCTCCTGACCTTGTGATCCACCCGCCTTGGCTTCCCAAAGTGTTGGGATTACAGGCATGAGCCACCATGCCCGGCCTTTTTTTTTTTTTTGAGATGGAGTCTCACTCACTCTGTTTCCTAGGCAGGAGTGCAGTGGCATGATCTCGGCTCACTGCAACCTTCGCCTCCCAAGTTCAAGCGATTCTCCTGCCTCAGCCTCCTGAGTAGCTGGAATTACAGGCATGGACCACCATACCTGGCTAATTTTTGTATTTTTAGTGGAGACGGGGTTTTGCCATGTCGACCAGGCTGGTCTCGAACACCTGACCTCAAGTGGTCCGCCTGCCTCAGCATCTCAAAGTGCTGGGATTATAGGCATGAGCCCCGATGACGTCTTTTGATGCACAAAAGTTTTAATATTAATTAAGTCCAATTCATGTATTTTTCTTCTTCTTCATCCTTTTTGTATCATCTCTAAATCCACTGTGAAATCGAAGGTCATGAAGATTTACCCTTACGCTTTCTTCTAAGGATTTTATGGTTTTGGCTCTTTCCTTTTTATTTTATTTTTTCCCTTCCTTCCCTCCCTCCCTTCTCTCTCTCTCTCTCTTTCTTTTTCTTTCTTTCTTTCTTTCTTTCTTTCTTTCTTTCTTTCTTTCTTTCTTTCTTTTCTTCTTTCTCTTCTCTTCTCTTCTCTTCTCTTCTCTTCTCTTCTCTTCTCTTCTCTTCTCTTTCTTTTTTATTTTTGAGACCGAGTCTTGCTCTGTTGCCCAGGATGGAATGCAGTGGCACGATCTCAGCTCACTGCAACCTCCTCTTCCAGAGTTCCAATGATTCTCCTGCTTCAGCCTCCCAAGTAGCTAGGATTACAGGCACCTGCCACCACGCCTGGCTACTTTTTTTGTATTTTTAGTAGAGATGGGGTTTCACCATGTTGGCCAGGTTGGTCTCAAACTTCTGACCTCAGGTGATCTGCCCGCCTCGGCCTCCCAAAGTGCTGAGATTATAGGCGTGAGCCACTGCGCCCAGCCTATTTTTTTTTTTTTTAAGTGCTACTGGGCCAGTGCCAGATTTTTGGCCCAGGGCCTTACCTCTTATATTTAGATCATTTTCTTTTCTTTTCTTTTCTTTTTTTTTTTTTAAGACGGAGTTTCGCTCTTGTCACCCAGGCTGGAGTGCAATGGTGCAGTCTTGGCTTACTGCAACCTCCGCCTCCCGGGTTCAAGCAATTCTGCCTCAGCCTCCTGAGTAGCTGGGATTATAGGCATACACTACCATGCCAGGTTAATTTTGTTTTTGGGGGACAGAGTTTCACTCTTGTGGCTCAGGCTGGAGTGCAATGGCTTGATCTCGGCTCACCACAACCTTTGCCTCCCAGGTCCAAGTGATTCTCCTGCCTCAGCCTCCGGAGTAGCTGGGATTAGAGGCATGGGCCACCACGCCCGGCTAATTTTGTATTTTTAGTAGAGACGGGGTTTCTCCATGTTGGTCAGGCTGGTCTCGAACTCCCGACCTCGGGTGATCCTCCTGCCTTGGCCTCCCAAAGTGCTGGGATTACAGGTGTGAGCCACCAGGCCCGGCCTAATTTTGTATTTTTAGTAGAGACGGAGTTTCACCATGTTGGTCAGGTTGGTTTCAAACTCCTGACCTCAAGTGATCCACCCGCCTTGGGCTCCCAAAATACTGGGATTACAAGCGTGAGCCACCTCTCCCAGCCTCTGCCTGATTTTCTTGTGTTGAACCACCCTTGCCTTTCTGGGATAAATCCCATTTGGTTGTGGTATATAATCCTTTTAATATACTGTTGGATTTGGTCTGCTACTATTCTGTTGAGGATTTTTGCATCTATATTCCTCTATATTGCTCTATAACTTTCTTTTCCTTTGATGTCTTCTTTTTTTTTTTTTTTGAGACGGAGTCTCTGTCACCCAGGCTGGAGTGCAATGGCGCAGTCTCGGCTCACTGCAACCTCCACCTTCCAGGTTCAAACACTTCTCTGCCTCAGTCTCCCGAGTAGCTGGGATTATAGACGCCCGCCAGCATGCCCAGCTAATTTTTTTGTATTTTTAGTAGAGATGGGGTTTTACCATCTTGGCTAGGCTGGTCTTGAACTCCTGACCTTGTGATCTGCCTGCCTTGGCCTCCCAAAGTGCTGGGATTATAGGTGTGAGCCACCGCACCCAGCCTGATGTCTTCTTAGTGGCTTTTTGATTGCTGTTCCAGGATCTTCCTCATCTTGGGTTTGTATCTGGGCACTGCACATTTACAATGTGCACAGACATTTTTCTGTGAAGAATTGAAGTCTCTAGGTCAAAGCTGGGAAGTTGCTTAGGAGCCTTTGGTTTAACCTTTCCTCTTCTAATAAGGAACCTGATATGTGGGTTGAAATCTGGCCGGGCGCGGTGGCTCACGCTTGTAATCCCAGCACTTTGGGAGGCTGAGGCGGGTGGATCACGAGGTCAGGAGATCGAGACCACGGTGAAACCCCATCTCTACTAAAAATACAAAAAATTAGCTGGGCGTGGTGGCGGGCGTCTGTAGTCCCAGCTACTCAGAGAGGCTGAGGCAGGAGAATGGCGTGAACCCGGGAGGTGGAGCTTGCAGTGAGCCGAGATTGCGCCACTGCACTCCAGCCTGGGCGACAGAGCGAGACTCCGTCTCAAAAAAAAAGAAATCTAAGATCCACAGTCTTGAATTAGGCCGGAGTGTCTGTGACCAGCCTTTCAGAGTCAAGGGTGTCGTGTTTGGAGCCCTGCTGTGAAGTGTTCTTGTCACCTCAGAACCCTTCAGGAGGCAGGAGGGGAAGTCAGACTTGTTGCCAAAGGGGTTCTCTGTGCAAGGTTCTCAAACTTGCTATCAGGACTGGGTGGTAGAGTACAGTAAAGGGGTCGTCTCCTTCCTGTAGCCTTATACATATTTGGGAGGTGTGAGAGTCAGGTGGCCCTGGTTTCTAAACTTCTGTCCTCTGTCCACCACCAGGCCTGCCTGGGTCGCAGAAGAAACTCTAGTCAGTTGGAGCTGTGCTAAGTCTGTCTCACTGCAGCAGGGTCTCCTGCGTGTGTGCTCTGTGCCCAGCTTGGGACATACTAGGTGCCATATGAGCCGGAGCCACAGTGCCTCTGCTCAGCAAGGATTTTGACTGTTTCTGAAGCTGTACTGTTGTGATGCAGCCTCTGCCCTTCTGTCAAGACTTGGGGTGCTAGGTGGACCAAGGAGCTGACTGTGAAAGCCACATTCCCTAATGTGTCTGCCATCACTGAAATGTCCTGGGGTGATCCAGAGAGAGTCTGATGAGCGAGAGCCAAAAACCTTTGCAGTATGTAGCCATTACTCTTAAAAGTGGCTTTTAAGAGATGGCTCTTAAAAGTGATTTTTGGCCCAGCACGGTGGCTTATGCCTGTAATCCCAGCACTTTGGGAAGCCAAGCTGGGCGGATTACATGAGGTCAGGAGTTGACCAGCCTGGCCAACATATAGTGAAACCCTATCTCTACTGAAAAATACAAAAATTAGTTGGGTGTGGTAGCGCACACGTTGTAGTCCCAGCTACTTGGGAAGTTGAGGCAGGAGAATTGCCTGAACCTGGGAGGCAGAGGTTGCAGTGAGCCAAGATCGGGGCACTGCACTCCAGCCTGGGTGACAGAGCAAGACTTCGTCTCTAAAAAAAATAATAAAATAAAATATATAATAAAATAATTGGCTGGGTGCGGTGGCTCACACTTGTAATCCAAGCATTTTGGGAGGCCGAGGCAGGCTGATTGCTTGAGCTCAGGGGTTCAAGACTAGCCTAGGCAACAGGGCATATCCCCATCTCTGAACTACCCAGGTGTGGTGGCACTCACCTATGGTCCCAGCTATTCAGGGGGCTAAGGTGGGAGGATGGCTTGAGCCTGGGAGGCAGAGGTTGCAGTGAGCAAGATCTCACCACTGCACTCCAGCTTGGGAGACAGAGTGAGACCCTGTCTCAAATAAAAAATAAAAATAGAAATTAAAATTTAAAAATTGTAAAAAGTAATTTGTGTTAGTTGTAGAAAATCTGGAAAAGCAAAGAGAAAAGGGAATCCAAGAGGACTGGACTGTGCTTGCAGCTCTCCACATGACTGCAGGATTTCAGCAGACTTGCTCGGGTGGCAGGACTGGGTGGACCCCCCCTTGCACAGGTGGCAGCATGGACTCCCTGCCAGTTGCAGTGGATGGTGGGAGCTTCTGGGTGGACTCGTGAGTGTGGACAGCTGTGGGCCTTTGCTGCCTGCTTCCAGGTGCGGTTGCTTCTTCTCTATCTGGTGTTCTGGTGGATCTCGACTCCACTTGGCCCAAGCAGTGCATATTTGCTGCCCTCTTCTCCCTTGAGCTAGATAGGGCAGAACAGCTGTTCTCATATCTCCACCTTGCATTGTGGTTTTGGCAGGCAAGGGTAGGAACTGAAGTTACAGGCCTAGTCATGGCCTCACTGCCACGAAGAGCTTGTCTGTTGCCTCTCTGTGCTTCCTGTCTCACCTCTGGCATGATATTTTTTCTCCACTTTGCTGCCATTTAGAAGAAAGGAGTAAATCAGATGGCTTTACCTTACTTTCACTTGTGTCGTAGCGTAAATAATTCCCTCTCCCCAGCCCTTTAAATATATCCTGCAGTTAGAAAAGAAGGCCCTGGTAGAGAAGTGCTGGGAGCTAAGCTGCTCTATCTATTCCAGTCACCTGCTCCGGGAGTAAAAGCCCTTGTTGCTGCCCTCCCTCCCAGGCTGACCTAGGCAGGCTGTATCTGTGAGTGTTTCTAGTATAGCCTGGCCCATTACCAACAAGGAAGCAAATATTCACCTCGTTTCTCCTTGGTAATCTCAAGTAAACAGGCGTTTGTTTTAGATGTTCTAAGATCCAGGCCTTCCAGAATGGCCTCATTTCCTTACCAGATCCTGATGCTGGAAGATCCTCCAGTGTATGAATGAATGGACAAAGTGGGGTTGTCCCGTCATCCACCTTCAGCCCCAGGCACTGCGCCCAGGTGCTCCTTTGTCTGATCCTGTTGAATGGCTACACTGGGGGCTCTCCAGCCTCAAGGTAATAGCTGATAAAGCAGGCTCTGAGAGCACATGGGACATGCCAGTGGGCATGTGTTGAACTCAGTGGCGGAGGTGAGATTGGAGTGTGGGATTGTCAACTGTATTTGCTCCTTGGAGCTATGTTCTGAGATGTGTGTGCATGGCATCAATGCCAGGCTTAGAGAGCACAGCTGGAGAATGGCTGCTGCTAACTCTGGCTGAGTACTTTGGCTCCAGTATTTCCAAGTGGGTCTCAGAGAATTGACCTTTCCTTGGTACCTGGTTGTGCTAGGCAGTGTCTTAGGCTTCTGTAGCCCCTCCCCCACGCAATAAATTAACTGTGTTGTAAAGAGCACTTGCCTGTCTCCACATCATCTCACTGCTTCTGTCCCGCCCTTGTCATCTTCCATGGAAATGACTCTGGAAGTGTCCAGTTTTGGTTCTTCAGTCCATTTTTCAAATATCAGCTGTTTGATCAGCTGTGCCCTTTCTTTTTTTTAGAGACAGAAGTGGTCTTGTTATGTTGTCTAGGCTGGTCTTGCACTCCTGGCTTCCATTGATCTTCCCGCCTTGGCCTCCCAAGTAGCTGGGATTATAGGCTGAAGCCACCATCCCCAGCTTAGCCCCTTCTGTGGCTTCCCATTTACCTCTCATGAAGTTCAGACTCCTTAAGCTGGCATGCAGGCTGTGCAGGCACAGCCCATTTCCTGATCCAGCTGTCTGTCTTTCTGGGTCTGCCCAGACTGTAACCCAGTCACACTGAACTTCTGTTAGTTCCCTGACCATGTGGCTGCTTTCTTGCCTCTATGCCTTTTCACATTCTGCTGTGTTTTTTTTGTTTGTTTGTTTTTTGAGACGGAGTCTCGCTTTGTTGCCAGGCTGGAGTGCAGTGGCGCAATCTCGGTTCACTGCATTCTCCGTCTCCTGGGTTCAAGCGATTCTCCTGCCTCAGCCTCCCGAGTAGCTGGGACTACAGGCACCCGCCACCACGCCCAGCTAATTTTTGTATTTTTAGTAGAGATGGGGTTTCATTATGTTGGCCAGGATAGTCTCGATCTCTTGACCTCGTGATCCACCTGTCTCGGCCTCCCAAAGTGCTGGGATTACTGGCGTGAGCCACCGTGCCCGGCCCATATTCTGCTATTTCTGCGTGGACCATGATCCTCTTTCTCCTGTCATCTACTTTACCAGGCCGTGGCTCAGCCTTCACTTCCTGAGGGAATTCCCCACTTTGAGTCAGCACACCTTGACTCTCTGGCTTGCCCTGACTTGACATTAGAACTGTTGGAGGGCAAGGATTGAGCCCAGGCCCCCACTCTTATGTCCCCAGCACCATACTGGGTACAGGGCATTTTTGTTGATGACATGAATGACTGGAAGAACCTCTGTGAAAAGAAATTTATCACACCTGTTTTTACTGAATTAATGTTAGCAAGGACCCAAGAGCTCCTAATAACTCAGCCATATTCAAGTGCCTCCAGAGATCAATAGAGGAAAGGTAGTATCAGTGGCCCCCTATGGGGATTCTTCCTGTTCCATAGATGCAAAGATACTGCAGTATGTGTACAAAAGAATGAGTTTGAGGTTTTTGTTATGCCCTTTCCTTCTTTTTTTTGTCTCATTCTTGGCAGCTCAAAGGGTACAAAGTGGTATCTCGCTGTGTTTTGTGTTTTTTTTTCTTTGAGACAAGGTCTGGCTCTGTCACCCAGGCTGGAGTGCAGTAGTGCCATCTCAGCTCACTGCAACCTCCACCCACCCCAGGCTCAAGCCATCCTCCCACCTCGGCCTCCTGAGTAGCTGGGACTACAGGTATGCACTACCATGTCTGGTTAATTTTTGTATTTTTGGTGGAGACAGGGTTTCACCATTTTGCCCAGGCTGATCTCGAACTCCTGGTCTCAAACAATCAGCCCTCCGTGGCCTCCCAAAGTGGTGGGATTACAGGCATGAGCCACTGCACCCAGACTATTTTTATTTTATTTTTCTTTTGAGACAGTGTCTCACTTTGTCATCCAGGCTCTGGAGTGCAGTGGCGCAAGGCACTGCAGCCTCGACTTCCTGGGCCTCAAGCTGTGCTCCCATCTCAGCCCCTCAAGTAGCTGAGACTACAGACAAGCACCACCATGCCCAGCTGATTTTTTTTTTTTTTTTTTGAGACGGAGTCTCGCTCTGTCGCCCAGGCTGGAATGCAGTGGCGCGATCTCGGCTCACTGCAAGCTCCGCCTCCCGGGTTCATGCCATTCTCCTGCCTCAGCCTCTCCGAGTAGCTGGGACTACAGGCGCCCGCCACCACGCCCGGCTAATTTTTTTGTATTTTTAGTAGAGACGGGGTTTCACCGTGGTCTCGATCTCCTGACCTCGTGATCCGCCCGCCTCGGCCTCCCAAAGTGCTGGGATTACAAGCGTGAGCCACCGCGCCCGGCCACCCAGCTGATTTTTATATTTTTTGTAGAGATGGAGTTTTGCCATGTTGCTCAGGCTGGTCTTGAACTCCTGAGCTCAAGCAATCCCATCTGCCTCGGCCTCCCAAAGTGCTAGAATTACAGGCATGAGCCACTGTGCTCGGCCTCACTGTAGTTTTGATTTGCATTTCCATAACGATAGTGATGGTGAGCATCTTTTCAGGTACTTGCTGGCCACGTGTACACCTTCTTTAGGGAAATATCTACTCAAGGCCTTTGCCCCTATCATTTTTTAGAGATGGGGTTTTGCTGTGTTGCCCAGGCTAGTCCCAAACTCCTGGGCTCAAGCGATCCTCCTGCCTCAGCCTCCCACATTGCTGGAAATACAGGTGCACACCACCATTCCTACCTAAAAGTTTTAAAGTTTGATAAAGTTTACTTTATCTATGTTTTCTCTTGTTGCCTGTGCTTTTGTCCAAGAAATTATTGCCAAATGCAATGTCATGAAGCTTGCTTTCTATGTCTTTTCCTGAGAGTTGAAGTTTTAGCTCTTATGATTAGGTCTTTGATCCATTTTGAGTTGATTTTTGTATATGGTGTAATGTAAGCGAAGAACTTTCTTCTTCTTTTTTTATTTTAGACAGAGTTTCGCTGTTGGTGCCCGGGCTGGAGTGCAGTGGTGCGATCTTGGCTTAACTGCAACCTCCGCCTCCTGGGTTCAAGCAATTCTCCTGCTTCAGCGTCTCAAGTAGCTGTGATTACAGGCATGCGCCACTATGCCTGGCTAATTTTGTATTTTTAGTAGAGACAGGGTTTCTCCACATAGATCAGGCTGGTCTTGAACTCCCAACCTCAGGTGATCCACCCACCTTGGCCTCCCAAAGTGCTGGGATTACAGGTGTGAGCCACCGCACCTGGCTAAACTTTATTCTTTTGTTTGTGATTATCCAGATGTCCCAGCATTATTTGTTGAAAAAACTGTCATTTCCCCATCTAATGGTCTTGGCATCTTTGTTGAAATCAGTTGACTATACACGTGAGGGTTTATTTCTGGGATCTCTGTTCTATTCCTTGGACTGTACGTCTATCTTTATGCGAGTCTTAAACTGATTTGATTATTGTAGCTTTGTAGTAAGTTTTGAAATCAGAAAGTGTAAGCCCTCCAACTTTGTTCTTTTTGAAGATTGTTTTGACTGTTTCTGTCTCTTGAGATTCCATATGGATTTTTCTATTTCTGTGAAAAACATCATTGGGATTTTGATAGGGATGGCCTTGAATCTGTATATCACTTTGGGTAGTATTGACATCTTAACAATAGTGAGTCTTCTAATCAGTGAACAGAGGATGTCTTTCCATTTATTTGTGTCTGTAATTTCCTTCATCAGCATTTTATAGTTTTTAGTGTCTTTAGCCTCCTTGGTTAAGTTTTTTTACTTTTTTTTTTTTTTTTTTTTTTGAGACTGAGTCTTGCTTTGTTGCCCAGGCTGGGGTGCAGTGGCGTGATCTCAGCTCACTGCAAGCTCAGCCTCCTGGGTTCACGCCGTTCTCCTGCCTCAGCCTCCCCCGTAGTTGGGACTACAGGCCCCCGCCACCACGCCCGGCTAAATTTTTGTATTTTTAGTAGAGATGGGGTTTCACCATGTTAGCCAGGATGGTCTCAATCTCCTGATCTCGTGATCCGCCCACCTCAGCCTCCCAAAGTGCTGGGATTATAGGCGTGAGCCACCGCGCCCAGCCAACTTTATTTACTTTTAAGTATTTGTTTTCTTTTTTTTGGGCGGGAGATGGAGTTTTGCTCTTGTACCCCAGGCTAGAGTGCAATGCTGCCATCTGGGCTCACTGCAACTTCCACCTCCCGGGTTCC
The DNA here is from genome assembly GCF_028878055.3 of Symphalangus syndactylus. NCBI lineage: Eukaryota > Metazoa > Chordata > Mammalia > Primates > Hylobatidae > Symphalangus > Symphalangus syndactylus. The sequence goes on from NC_072433.2 coordinate 25,937,146, forward strand.
AGCAATTCTCCTGCCTCAGCCTCCTGAATAGCTGGGATTACAGGCATGCGCCACCACGCCCAGCTAATTTTTGGATTTTTAGTAGAGATGGGTTTTCACCATGTTGGTCAGGCTGGTCTTGAACTCCTGACCTCATGATCCACCTGCCTCAGCCTCCCAAAGTGCTAGGATTACAGGCGTGAGCCACCGTGCCCAGCTTAAGTATTTTATTCTTTTGATGCTATTGGAAATGGAATTGTTTTCTCAATTTTTTTTTGATTGTTCATTGTTAGTGTGTAGCAACACAACTGAAAAGTGAGAAATAGGGTAACTTACTAGTTCTTTTTTTTTTTCTTTTTCTTTTTTTTTACTTTTTTTTTTTTTTTTTGAGACAAGGTCTTGCTCTGTCACCCAGGCTGGAGTGCAGTGGCTTGATCTTGGCTCATTGCCACTTCTGCTCTCAGGTTCACGTGATTCTCCTGCCTTGGCCTCCCGAGTAGCTGGGATTACAGGCGCCCACCACCATGCCCGGCTAATTTTTGTATTTTTAACAGAGACAGGGTTTCACCACATTGGCCAGGCTGATCTTGAACTCCTAACCTCAGGTGATCTGCCTGTCTTAGCTCCCAAAGTGCTGGGATTACAGGCATGAGCCACCGCACCTGGCCAATTCTTTTTTTTTTTTTTGGAGATGGAGTCTGTGTCTGTTGCCCAGGCTGGAGTGCAGCGGCCTGATCTCAGCTCAAAGCAACCTCTGTCTCCCAGGTTTAAGCAATTCTTCTGCCTCACCCTCCCAAGTAGCTGGGTTTACAGCCGTGTTCCACCACACCCGGCTAATTTTTTTATATTTTATTAGAGATTGGTTTTCACCATGTTGGTCAGGCTGGTCTTGAACCTCCTGACCTCAGGTGATCCGCCGACCTCGGCCTCCCAAAGTGCTGGGATTACAGGCGTGAGCTACCGCACCCAGCCCTGCACCTGGCCAATTATAATTTTTTTTTTTTTTTGAGATGGAGTCTTGCTCTGTTGCTCAGGCTGGAGTGCAGTGGTGTGATCTCGGCTCATGCAAGCTCCGCCTCCCGGGTTCATGCCATTCTCCTGCCTCAGCCTCCCAAGTAGCTGGGACTACAGGCGCCCACCACTACGCCTGGCTAACTTTTTTATTTTTAGTGGAGACGAGGTTTCACCATGTTAGCCAGGATGGTCTCGATCTCCTGCCGTTGTGATCCGTTCGCCTGGGCCTCCCAAAGAGCTGGGATTACAGGCGTGCCCAGCAAGTTTTTTGTTTTGTGCAATCTTTAGGGTCTCCCTTTCCTTTCCAGTTTTTTTTTTTTTTTAGACGGGGTCTCACTCTCACCCAGTGGCACAATCTTGCTTACTGCAGTCTTGATCTCCTGGGCTCAGGTGATCTTCCCACCTCAGTCTTCTAAGCAGCTGGAATTACAGGTGCACTTCACCATGCCCACCTAATTTTTTGTAGAGACAGGATATCACCATGTTGCCCAGGCTGGTCTCAAACTCCTGGGCTCAAGCGATCCTCCTGCTTCAGCCTCCCAAAATTCTGGGATTACAGGCATGAGCCACTGCACCTGGCAAGGTTTTCTACGTATGGTAACGTGTCATCTGTGAACAGAGATAGTTTTCCTTTCCAATTTGGATGACTTTCATTCCTTTTTCTTGTCTAATTACATCATCTAGAACTCCCAATACTGTCTTGAATAGAAGTGGTGAAAGCAGGCATCTTAGATGAAAGGCTTTCAGTCTTCCACCATTGAGTATGATGTTAGCTGTGGGGTTTTTCTAAATTTATTTTTTGAGGCGGAGTCTCTCTTTGTCACCCAGGCTGGAGTGCAGTGGCCTGATCTTGGCTCACTGCAACCTCGGCCTCCAGGGTTCAAGCGATTCTCCTGCCTCAGTTCCCTGGTAGCTGGGATTACAGGCATGTGCCACCACACCCTGCTAATTGTATTTTTAGTAGAGACGTGTTTCACCATGTTGGCCAGTCTGGTCTCGAACTCGAGACCTCAAGTGATCCACCCGCCTCGGCCTCCCAAAATGTTGGAATTACAGGTGTGAGCCACTGCACCCAGCCAGGTTTTTCATATATGACCTTTGTTGTGTTAAGGTAGTTTCCTTTTATTCCTACTTTCTTGAGTGTTACTGACATGTAATTTAACATGCTATACAAGTCACCGTTTACAGTGTACAATTCAGTGTTTTTTAGTATAGTCACAGGGTCTGCTTTGTTTCTCTCAGATTGTTGGATGATAGTCTTCAAGTTTATGAAGAGTTTCTGGAAGGTAGAAGAGTGCATCTTTTGGTAGCTTTAAAACACCATGCTTTTGGAAAAGACTTAATGTCACCCAGTACTTGAAGAGTGGGGGCTTATTCTCCTTGAACCCTGACTCAGCTGTGACCTCATTGGAATATGCAACCTGGGCTCCTGTGGGGCTGCTCCCTGTGTCATTGACACCTGGAGGTGGAATGGTGCCCAAATGTGGGTGTCAGCTTCCTCTGGCTGCTCTCCCCTTAGACAGTCCACTCAGATTCTCAAGTTGAGGCAGGGGTTTGTACAGAGGTTCCCGAGCCATCCACTAATAAACACCATCTTACCTGTGGAGCAGAGTCTGTAGGAAGGTGTTTAGGGCTAGCTGCTGGAGAAGGGAGAGGCTTCTCCTATGGGGAGGCCTAAGCAAGTTGTGTTTTGAGCACAGGTGCTTTAGTGATTCCCCATTCCCATAGAATGTTGTGGAACCAGAGCCTTGTTGCAGCGACCAAGCATAACTCTTCTTGAGTGACCTTTGACCTCCCCCTTTGCACATGTGCTCCAAACATAAACCCTTACCTAGTGTCAGGAAGCCTATGTGCTGGGGATGGGATGACATGTGGTGTTGGGCATAGCCCCAGGCCCGTCTGAACAGGGCATGGTGAGTGGCTGTTGTCTAAATCAGGGAAAGCCCTGACTGTGTTGCACTTGTGCCTGTTGGACTGCTGACTGCAGGGCAGCTGGGGTCGTTTGCTGCTTGGTCAGCTGAGGTACTGAAGGAATGGAGACTGACTTTTGGCAGCCTCTGCCATGTAAAGTTAGGAAGCTGATTATTTGGGCTGCAGATTTTCTGGAAAAATGTGCAAGTTTTAATCTAATGGGAATTCTGCCAGCAGGCTAAGACAGCTTCTGCTCCTGATGGTCCTTGAAGCTAGCCCCTCTGGCAGGAGGTGGCAGGCAGTTTGTGTGTTTCTGGGAATGACTGAGCAGTCCTGTCCAGCTACAAGCTATATTGGTTCATGTCTTTGACCTTTAAGGATCCAACTCTGTCTCAAATGCTGCTTAAAACAAAGCAGAAGACAAGTTCCGAACCATGAAACTCCATCTTTGAAGTGCTGTTCCTTTTGCTTTGCTCCTTTCCCTTCTCTACCTTTTTCCCTAAGCCGTGTAGGCCAAGTTGTCAGGGCCGTATGTTGGGTTGTATCCTTTCCTGGTTCCTGCCCAGCATGATTGGGATAGCTGATTTCAGAGGCAAGTGAGTAAGTCAGAGCCTTCCCTCCCTGCCTGATCCTTTATTTTGGTAGTAGAGGCTGCTCCCCCAAATATAGTGGTGCAGCAACCCAGAGAAAGGCAAAAGGGCATTTACTGCCAATAAAGGACTGGCAGGGGCAGTGTATTAGCCTTTTTTACATTACTATAAAGAAATACCTGAGACAGGGTAATTTATAAAGAAAAGAGGTTTAATTGGCTCACAGTTCTACAGGCTTTACAGGAAGCATGGTGCCGGCAAAGGCCTCGGGAAGCTTACAGTCATAGTGGATGGTGACTAGGAGCCAGCATGTCACATGGCAACAACGGGAACAAGTTGGGGGGAGGTGCCATACTCTTTTAAACAACCAGATCTCACAGGAACATAGAGCAAGAACTCGTTCATTACTGTGAGGACTGCCCCAAGACATTCATGAGGGATCTATCCCCATGATCTTAACACCTGCCACCAGGCCCCACCTCCAGCATTGGGGATTACATGTCTACGTGAGATTTGGAGAGGACAAACATCGAAACCATATCATTGTACCCTGGCCCCGAAATTTCATGTCTTTCTCACATTGCAAAATACAATCATCCCTTCCCAGTAGTCCGCCAGAGTCTTAACTCATTCCAGCATTAACTTAAAAAGTCCCAAGTGCAAAGGTAAGATGGTATTTATTAGTAGATGGCTTGGGAGCCTCTGCCTCAACTTGAGAATCTGAGTGGATTGTCTAAGGGGAGAGCAGCCAGAGGAAGCTGACACCTACATTTGGGTGCCATTGTACCTCCAGGTGTCAATGACACAGGGAGCAGCCCCACAGGAGCCCAGGTTGCATACTCCAATGAGATCACGGCTGAGTCAGAGTTCGAGGAGAATAAGCCCCACTCTTCAAAGAGTGGGAGGAGTGAGGTGGTATCTGGGGGCCTCACACATCACTACTCCCAGCTTTGTGTGGTTTGGGAGGCCAACGTGAATGTATGCAGGGAAGGTAATGAATTTTGAGACCCAGAGAACAAGCTCTGTTTGAGCAGTCTTGATTGATGATCCTATATAGATCCAACATGGCTTTACCATGTCCTGGTCTTTGGTGCAGACTGTGTTGTCCCTATGGAACAACCGTGCATTGCTCTGTAAAGCACTACCTAGGATTGAGATACGTTAGGCACATCTTAGGAATAGATTCTGTGCCTTAGCTACAGCCAGAATGCCAAAGGACTGGAAGCCATGAATTCATGACACTTTCCTCTGAAATTGAAGCCAGTGGTTCATAGTGACACACACACACACAACTTTCTGTTTCTTTAGCTGGGTGAGGCACTAAGATGCTTTCCATTAGCAAATCAAAATGTCAGGTTTCTCCAAGAACCATTAGTATGTTATAAGAGCCTCTACATTCATTGCTTTTCTCATTTTTCTGTCTTTTACCAATAAATGTTTGAGAAGGGAGATGCATGAGCATTTGCTAACCAAGAATTTTGTGTTTTTTTTTTTTTTTTTTTTTTTTTTGAAGTTACATGGGAATAGGACTCTCGGCTCAAGGCGTCAACATGAACAGACTTCCTGGTGAGTCATTGTTTAAGAGAACATTTGTTCTGCTCTCCTGATCCAACTGGCGTTGAGAGTCATGGTGGTAGCAGAGAGGCTGGGGAGGACTTTGTTTGCTAGCTGCCTACCTCAAGCCATGCCACTGGTTGGAGGATCCTGAAAGGTAGCCCTTGGGCCAGGATGGTGTGCATTTCCATTCCAAAAATTAATTGACAAGTGATTGTCATTAATGGAATTTGAACTGTTTGCCATCAAAGTCAACTGACCTGAGTTTGCTCCAGGTAGGGATACGCCTCAGTAGCCCTTGCTCCCATTGGCCTTGCTGAGCAGACTCAGGCATGTACTGGGAGGAAGACTGCTGCCAACCTTGGCTCCTTTGTTACTTCATCGTGTTAAAGATCTAAGTTTTTGGCTGGGCGCAGCGGCTCACGCCTGTAATCCCACTTTGGGAGGCTGAGGTGGGTGGATCACCTGAGGTCAGGAGTTCAAGACCAGCCTGGCTAACATGGTGAAACCCTGTCTCTACTAAAAATAAAAAATTAGTGTGGTGGCACACACCTGTAGTCTCAGCTACTTGGGAGGTGGAGGCAGGAGAATCGCTTGAACCTGGGAGGTGGAGGTTGCAGTGAGCTGAGATTGTGCCACTGCACCCCAGCCTGAGCAACAGGGTGAGATTCCTTCTCAAAAAAAAAAAAAAAAAAAAAAGATAAAAGTTTTTAAGTGACCTCCCACATGGAATGTGATTGAAGCAGTTTATCTTTATTTTATTTATATTTATTTATATATATGTATATATATATTTGAGACAGGGTCTCACTCTGTAACCCAGGCTGGGTAACACGATGAAGTGGAGTGGAGAAAAGAGACTTTTATGAGCTTTTTTTTGTTTTGTTTTTGGAGACAAGGTCTCATTCTGCTGCCCAGGCTGCAGTGCAGTGGCATGATCATGGCTCACTGCAGTCTTGACCTTCCATGCTCAAGTGATTCTCCCACCTTATTCTCCCCTTTAACTGGCACTGCAGGCACAAGCTACCATACCCGGCTAATTTTTCATTTTTTGTAGAGGCGGGGTCTCACCGCGTTGCCCCAGCTGGTCTCAAACTGCTGCGTTCAAGCAGTCCTTCTGCCTCAGTCTCCCAAAGTATTAGGATTACAGGCATGAGCCAGCCTGCCTGGTAGGGACTCTTTTTTTTTTTTTTTTTTTTTTGAGACAGAGTCTTGCTCTGTCGCCCAGGCTGGAGTGCAGTGGTGAGATCTCGGCTCACTGCAAGCCAAGCTCTGCCTCCTGGGTTGACGCCATTCTCCTGCCTCAGCCTCCGGAGTAGCTGGGATTACAGGTGTGCCACCACGCCCAGCTCATTTTTTTTGTATTTTTAGTAGAGACGGGGTTTCACCATATTAGCCAGGATGGTCTTGATCTCTTAACCTCGTGATCTGCCTGCTTCGGCCTCCCAGAGTGCTGGGCTTACAGGCCAAAAGAGCCACTGCACTCGGCTTTTTTTTTTTTTGAGACAGGGTTTTGCTTCGTTTCCCAGGTTGGAGTGCGGTGGCACAAACACTGCTCACTGCAGTTTTAACCTGCTGGGCTCAAGCGATCCTCCCACCTCAGCCTCCTAAGTAGCTGGGACTATAGGTACACGCCACCACGCCCAGCTAGCTTTTTGTATTTTTAATAAAGACAGGGTTTTGCCTGGTTGCCCAGGCTCATCTAGAACTCCTGAGCTCAAGCAGTCCAACCATCTTGGCCTCCCAAAGTGCTGAGATTACAGGCATGAACCACTGTTCCTGGCCGGGGACTCTTTAGGTACCAATTTGGAATCATCTGTAGGATATATTGGGAAATTAAAAATATAAAGCATGGAGGCCAGGCACGGTGGCTCATGCTTGTAATCCCAGCACTTTGGGAGGCTGAGGCGGGCGGATCACAAGGTCAGGAGATTGAGAGCATGGTGAAACCCCATCTCTACTAAAAATACAAAAAAATTAGCCGGGCGTAGTGGCGGGCGCCTGTAGTCCCAGCTACTCGGAGAGGCTGAGGCAGGAGAATGGTGTGAACCCGGGAGGCGGAGCTTGCAGTGAGCCGAGATTGCGCCACTGCACTCTAGCCTGGGAGACAGAGCGAGACTCCGTCTCAAAAAAAATAAAATAAAATAAAATAAAAAAATAAAAAAAAAATAAAAGCATGGAAATATATGATGTGCTACCAAATGTGTAAAAAAGAAAACAAACGTATCTGTATTTACTCATACATGTATAGATCATCTTTGGAAAGCTACAGAAAAACTTGTAATATTGGCTGTTCCTTGGGAAGGGATGGGTGGCGGGAGCCAGGACTGAGAAAGAAAAATTTTCGCTTACGAGCCTTTGGAATATTCTTTCTTGTGAATATGTTATCTGTTTTAAAAATATAAATAAAATTAAAACTAAATAAACCAAAGCAAATGGCCCTGTATCAGGAAACCCTCCTGTTTGTCTTTTAGGTAGTCTTAGGATGTGGCCTGTTACGCCATGTGTTGGACTTAGTATTCTTTGCTTCATATGTTCTTTTTTTATTTAAAGACAGGGTCTCACTTTGTTGCCCAGGCTGGAGTGCAGTGGTGTGAACATGGTCACTGCAGCCTCAACCTTGCAGGCTCAAGCGATTCTCCCGCCTCAGCCCCCCAAGTAGCTGGGACTACCGGCACATGCCATCATGCTCAGCTAGTTTTTGTATTTTTTTTTTTTTTTTTTTTTGAGACAGAGTCTCACTCTGTCACCCAGGCTTTAGTGAAGTGGCACGATCTCGGCTCACCGCAACCTCCACCTCCCAGGTTCAAGCGATTCTCGTGCCTCAGCCTCCCCAGTAGTTGGGAATACAGGCGCACACCACCACACCTGGCTAATTTTTTGTATTTTTAGTAGAGACGGGGTTTCGCCATGTTGCCTAGGCTGGTCTCGAATTCCTGAGCTCAGTCAATCTGCCTGCCTCAGCCTCCCAAAGTGCTAAGATTACAACGTGAGCCACCGCGCCTGGCTATTTTTGTATTTTTTGTAGAGACAGGGTTTTGCCATGTTGCACAGGCTAATCTTGAACTGAGCTCAAACAATCCACTCATCTCGGCCTCCCAAAGTGCTGGGATTACAAGTATGAGTCATCATGCATAGCCGTATGTTCTTTTTTCTTTAATAAAAACCTTTTTTTTTTTTTTGAGACAAGGTCTTGCCCTGTTGCCCAGGCTGGGGGTTCAATGACATGATATGGTTCACTGCAACTTTGACCTCCCAGGCTTAAGTGATCCTCTCACCTTAGCTTCCTGACTAGCTGGGACTACAGGTACACACCACCATGTCTGGTTAATTTTTAAAATTTTCTTGTAGAGGCAGGGCGCGGTGGCTCACGCCTGTCATCCCAGCACTTTGGGAGGCCGAGGCGGGTGGATCACAAGGTCAGGAGATCGAGACCATCCTGGCTAACACGGTGAAACCCCATCTCTACTAAAAATACAAAAAATTAGCCGGGTGCGGTGGCAGGTGCCTGTACTCCCAGCTACTCGAGAGGCTGAGGCAGGAGAATGGCATGAACCCGGGAGGCGGAGCTTGCAGTGAGCTGAGGTAGCGCCATTGCACTCCAGCCTGGGCGAAAGAGCGAGACTCCATCTCAAAAAAAAATTGTAGAGACAAGGTCTCCCTGTGTTGCCCAGGCAGGTCTCTAACTCCTGGGCTCAAGCAATCCTCTCATCTAGGCCTCCCAAAGTACTGGGATTACAGGTGCGAGTTACCGCGCCTGGCTTTTTTTTTTTTTTTTTTTTTGAAACAGGGTCTCACTGTCGCCCAGCTTGGAGTATAGTGGAGTGGTCATGGCTCACTGCAGCCCTGAATTCATAGGCTCAAATGATCTTCCTGCCTCAGCCTCCCAAGTAGCTGGGACTACAGGTGTATACCACCATGCCTGCCTAGTAAAAACTGTTTTTGTGTCACCCATTGAGTTTGAGATCCACAGAGTGAAGTAGACGAGGTGAGAGGTGTTCAGAGTCTGCTGGGCTGATCTGAGTCTCTTTGAGATGGGACCATATGGAGCCAGCCTAGTCTGTTTCTCTTTTTCACAATATGAGACTTTTAACCTCTCTGGGCTGGTCTGAGGCCAGCTACTGGTCATGTCCTTTGACATTGCTAATATAAAGCTGTAGGAAAATCTATTTTCCTCATGGGTGCACCTCTGTTTGGCAAGAGAAAGGGGCCTAAGTGTTCAGTGGATATTGCACTTGTCTTTGTTTCACTCTGCCTGCCAACTCCTGAGGGTTTTCCTTCCTGCCATATCTGATCATCTCCTTGATTGTCTTTAAGGTGGAAAGGAGGAATCAGATTGCATCTAGATAGCACTTCTCCCTGGGAAGGATGGATGCCCCTGGCTTTTCCAGAATACAGGGCTAGCCAGATGTCTGGACAGATCCAGCACAGGGCAGGTGGGAGGATGGAGTAAAGGGCACCCCTCTCAGGGGTGATAGTGGGCCTTTTTGTTAGTTTGTGTTCCTCTCAAGGAATACCTGAGGCTGGATCATTTATAAAGAAAAGAGTTTTATTTGGCTCATGATTCAGGGCTGTACATGCCTAGCTCCAGCATCTGCTTCTGGTGAGGGCCTATGGAAGCTTAAAATCATGGTGGAATGGAAGGGGAGCTGGTGTATCACATGGCTAGAGGGAGTAGTGTGGGGGAGGGGGATACCAGACTCCTTTTCAAACAACCAGATCTCGTGTGAACTCATTACCGCCGGGAGGGCACCAAGCCATTCATGAGGGATGCTAGTGTAACCCAAACACCTCCCACCCACCAGGCTCCATTCCATCATTGAGAATCACATTTCAACAGGAGATTTGGAGGGGACAAACATCCAAACTGTATCAGGTTGCCGTTATTCATTGCAGTACTGGGTTTTGAAGATCGGAATCCCTTTTGGTGCTTTCCAGTTTCTGGGATCACTTTTCTATTTCTGGTGATGAGCATATATTTTGCAAAACTGAAAGCATTATCATTCATAAACAGAGATGAAGGTCTTGGTATTTTGGTGGGGAGGTGGGATGGAAGACGACAGCAGCTAAAGCCTTTCTGCCAGCCGCTGCTAATTTCCAAGAGGCTCTTGGTTGAGATGCAGGTCAATTGGATGGTTCAGATGTGTGGTTGGTAGGAGGGCAGTAGTGGTGGTGGCCTAGGCTGGGTCCAGATTTTGAGACTTTGGTGTTTGTTTATTTATTTATTTATCTGAGACAGGGTCTTACTCTGTCTCCCAGGCTAGTGCAGTGGCACAGTCACAGCTCACTGCAGCCTCAACCTCCTGGGCCAAGTGCTCCTTCCACCTCAGCCTCCCGAGTAGTTGGTACTACAGGCATGTGCCACCATGCCTGACTAATTTATTTATTTATTTATTTAGACGGAGTCTCGCTCTGTTCCCCAGGCTGGAATGCAGTGGCGCGATCTCAGCTCACTGCAAGCTCCGCCTCCTGGGTTCACGCCATTCTCCTGCCTCAGCCTCTCGAGTAGCTGAGACTACAGGCGCCCGCCACCACACCCGGCTACTTTTTTGTATTTTTAGTAGAGATGGGGTTTCACCGTGTTAGCCAGGATGGGCTTGATCTCCTGACCTCGTGATCCGCCCACCTCGGCCTCCCAAAGTGCTGGGACTACAGGCGTGAGCCACCATGCCCAGCCCCAACTAATTTATTTATTTATTTTTTTGAGATGGAGTTTTGCTCTTGTTGCCCAAGCTGGAGTGCAATGGCACAATCTCGGCTCACCACAACATCTGCCTCCCGGGTTCAAGCGATTCTCCTGCCTCAGCCTCCCAAGTGGCTGGGGTCACAGGCACGCACCACCATGCCCAGCTAATTTTGTATTTTTAGTAAAGACAGGGTTTTTCCATGTTGGTCAGGCTGGTCTCGAACTCCCAACCTCGGGTGATTCACCCGCCTCGGCCTCCCAAAGTGCTGGGATTACAGGTGTGAGCCACCGCGCCTGGCCGACTAATTTATTTTTTAATGGTTTTTTTGTTTTTTTGTTTTTTTTTTTTTTTGAGATGGAGTCTTGCTCTGTGACCCAGGTTGGAGTGCAGTGCTGCAATCTTGGCTCAGTGCAACCTCTGCCTCCTGGGCAAGTGATTCTCCTGCCTCAGCCTCCCAAAGTGCTGGGTTTACAGGCATGAGCTGCTATGCCCACCTAAGTTTGCTGTTTTGACTGATACTTACACATCTTTGTGCAAAGTCTTTGTTTTTGCTTCTCGTGCTATTTATGAGGGGTGTTAATGTTTTAATATAGTTAAGATGTTCAAGTTTATAGCCCTTACATTTTATTGTACTAGACTGTTTTTGGATTTCATTAGCAACATGCCTGTTTCTTTGATGGCCCTATCAATCAGACTTTTATTAAATGTTCCAAAATGTTCTACTGGCATTTCAGATTGATGATGTGTTGCGTAAAATCTATGGATTAGTATGGGAAACCTCAATCTTACTGAAAATTTAGTCTTCTGAACCAGAAATGACATATGTCTGTTTATTTTTACATTGCTTTATTTAATTTATAGACAGGATCTCACTCTGTCCCCCATGCTGGGGTACAGTGGCACAATCGTAGCTCACTGTGACAGGATTGACAAGCCCTATGGGAAGTGATTCAGCTGGACTTGGTGTTTTAACAGTAGATTATTAGACTGCAGGCTATGAGTAGTGTGCCTCTAGAGTGTTCCTGATAATTTGTTCTAAGAATGCTTTTTATTAATAAAATGGCCTGGCAATGGCCATTTTATTATTATTTTTTTCTCTGTTCTGGCTTGTCAGTACAATGGCCATTTTAGATGCTGAGTCTCAGTGTTGTTAGGAGCAAGTGGACAGAATGTGAGTTAAGCGGCCCTTATCTGAGTCAACCCAAGAAAAGAGGTTAACTTAGAAATTCTACCCTTGGCCTGCCCAGCCGCTGCTGTCTTAGAAGTACTTAGTCTTTAGCCTTTTATGAGCCCTCGGAAGAGAGGCTTGGGACGAAGGAGAGGCCCAAGTGTGGAATTAAGCCCCTTTTCTTCTGGGACCTGATCTGGTTGAGTGTTTGAAACCAACAGGAACTGATGAGACTGGCCTGAGAGAGCCTCTGCCTCTCTCTCTCTGAAGTAAGTGTTTCTCGAATATAGAGGATAATCTCCATCTCCCTGACTTCCTCCTGTACATTGGACTGCTCTTTTCTCTGGTCCTTTTGTGTCTAGTTCCTGATTAAAATATCCAGTACCTGGTTGGGCATGGTGGCTCATGCCTGTTGTAATCCCAGCACTTTGGGCGGCCGAGGCAGGAGGATCATTTGAGGTCAGAAGTTCGAGAATAGACTGGCCAACATGGTGAAACCCTGTCTCTTCTAAAAGTACAAAAAAATTAACCCGGCATGGTGGCGTTGCACCTACAGTCCTAGCTACTCGGGAGGCTGAGGCAGGAGAATCGCTTGAACCCGGGAGGCAGAGGTTGCAGTGAGCCAAGATGGAGCCACTGTACTCCAGCCTGGGCAACAGAGTGAGACTCTGTCTCAAACAAACAAACAAACAAACAAACAATCAGATACCTGACTGAAGTGGATGTAGGAGTGGTAGGGATAGGACTTACCTTCCTTGAGGGACCCAGAAGACTCGTGAGGCCTATGAATGGTGGCTGTGCTTTGCCAGACCCTGAGAAAGCAGGGAAGGGGCAGCTGGTGCCCCCAGCAGGAGTATTCAAGCCACTCCACTCATTGCACCCTGCCCTTGAGCAGATCTCACTTCCAGAAACCTGAGTTCTTTGCTCCAGGTCCAACAGAGGTGAACCCACCTGCCCCAGACTGGGGTTATTTTCCTGCAAAAACCAGATCCTCGTGTGTTCCCCATCTCTGCTGACAGCCGCTGTCCACCTTGGCCCCCAGGTGGGACACCTCAGAGTAATCTCATGTCCTCCCTCTCCGTCAGCCGTGGTTCTGCTGCTCCACAGATATCTCTTTAATCTGGCTCCTGTCTCCACCCCATTGCCATTGCCTCTCCACTGGCCGTTTCCATGATCTGTGCCACAGGCCTCTGCTCTCCTCTCTGTGTGCACTGTGCCCCTTCCCTGCTTTGGGCCTCTGACTCCTCTGCCCAGTGGACAGTCTCCTGCTCAGCCTCCTTTTCCTACACCTCTGCCCTCTGCACATGCCACACACCAGCATGGCTGTGTGGGGTGCCAAACATGCTGCTGACACTCCCTGCTCTGCCCCTTGGCAGATGTCCTTCTTGCCCTGAGACTGCCCTTCCTCCTTGACCCCCACTCAACCTTGTCTGACCCCTTCAGCCCTGACCATGTCAGGGATGACACTTGCCACCCTGCCTGGTATGTGTCTTTCACATTTACCCAGAGTGTCCTCGCTGGATTGTGAGCTCCTTGGGACTCCCCCATAGTGAGCACAGCACCTGGCATCATGCACTTGGGCTTTGGGATGAGTTGTTTCTGCATTTTGCTGTGCTTTGCCTAAGTGTGTTGGGCTTCAGTAAATTGCATCAGGCTCCATCAGCCTGCGGCCTGCCTACAGCTTGAAGCCGTCATTTGGAGCTCAGCCTCACCCCACTGCCCTAATCATTATGGCACTGATTGTGTGTAGGGGCTCTGCTACCACTTTCTACCTGGAGGAGTAGTGACTGCTCCCTTTTCTATATGTCAGGACTAAGTGTCATTGAATCCACTCGTGACTCACATTTGGTCATATGGGGAAATAGACATCAAGGGCTGTGGTCAGCTGGTGGAGCAGAGCGTGGATTCTGGAGCTATGCCACCTGCATTTGCATCCTGGCAGCTGTGTTACCTGGAGCAAGTTACTTTACTGCTCTGCCTCAGTTTCCCCCTCTAAATGAAAGTGATACTAGTATCTAACTCATATATAGGATGGTTATGAGGATTGAGTTAATTCCTGTAACATGCTTAGACTAGTGTCTGACACAAAAAAGGGGTATATAAATATTAGCTATTCTTACTTTTTAGAGATTGGGATCTCACTCTGTTGCCTAGGCTGGAGTACAGTAGCATGATCATAGCTCCCTTGTAACCTCAGACTCCTGGGCTCAAGTGATTTTCTTGCCTTAGCTTCCCGAGTAGCTGGAAGTACAGGCACACAACCACCACATCTGGCTAATTTTTTTGTTTGTTTTTATTTAGAGATGGGGGTCTTGCTATGTTGCCCAGGCTGATCTTGAACTCCTGGCCGCAAGCAGTCCTCCTCCTTTGGCCTCCCAAATTGTTGGGATTACAGGTGTGAGCCACTATGCTCAGCTATATTAGCTATTCTTATTGAGAAAAGGTGTGTTTTTTTCTACCTGAAGAAGGAAGTACCTATATATTTAAAGTTCTTTTATAAATGTTTATGTATGGCCAGGCATGGTGGCTTATGCCTATAATTCCAGCACTTTGAGAGGCCGAGGCGGGTAGATCACTTGAGGTCAGGAGTTCGAGACCAGCCTGGCCAACCTGGTGAAACCCCGTCTCTACCAAAGATATAAAAAATTAGCTGGATGTGGTGGTGCGCGCCTGTAGTCCCAGCTACTCAGGAGGCTGAGGCAGGAGAACTGCTTGAACCCAGGATGTGGAGGTTGTAGTGAGCCAAGATCGTGCCACTGCACTCCAGCCTGGGTGACAAAGTGAGACTCTGTCTCAAAAAAAAAAAAAAAAAAAATATATATATATATATATATATGTATGTTTATGTGTTAGAGTGGAGTTAGGTATCATTGAAACTACCTTTTCTCTCAAGTGCTTGGTCTTCTGTGTTTGAAAAGGCGTGTTTAGCACAGTAGCTGTAGTCAAATTATAGAAAAAGATGGCACAGGAATCAAAGTCAAGATGTTGATGTTTTGAGTGTTTTCTTGTCGGTTGCACTGGCTCAGCAAGGACATCTTTGCCGGTAGAGCTGTTAGAGGCAGAGGGCAGACACCCTGGGGTCTGGCTTGGAACCTGGGGCAGATGATAACAGAAAGTCCCTCTCCAGTGAGGCTGTGGTGCTCAGACTTTCCTGGGAGCCTATGGGCATGTCTTAGCTTGCATGGTCAGAGGTTTCTCCTGGAAGATGTGGAAGTTTTGATGTTTATCTTTTGCAAGGTGTTTTTTGGCCTTCTTAAGTGTGAAACCAAGGAACAGGTGTGACCCCAAAATAAAAATGTCAGAACTCTTGGCTAAATGACTTGGAAGCAGGGTAGGTGAACCTAACTGCAGCCCCACCCTGGCGTCGGTGAGCTGGCAGGGAAGGGCAGAGGCCAGGATACTGGATTGGGGAAGCAAGAAGACAAAGTCAGGGTTGTTGATGGAGAGAGTGGGGTTTGGGCGTCTCCCAGGCTTGGGTACTTTAAGGGGGTGGGAGAAAGACAAATCTTGCTTCTGTGTCTTGTGCCTCAGCCAGAGCCAGGGAGACTCAGGCTGTATTGATAGGAGGCCCAGCTGCATCAGAGCTGGGTAGTTGATAATTTCCTCCTTGCCATTTCTGTAGCGCAGGTAGCTGTTCACTTGGTGTGACATACATTACCTTAGTTACTACAATGCCTCAAAGCAGTATCAGGCCCGTTGAAGCATACTTTCCTTGACTGTAACTGTTGGAAAAGGAATAGCTGGAAGAACTACAGCAGGGATTGGGGATAGGGGACATACCTCCTGAAACACGTGGTGCCTGGCAACCAGGCCCTGGCCTTTGGGGGAGGAGGGGTAGAGCCTGTCTGCTTTGCTTCCACAGGATGGTCCTTATCAAGTGAGCATCTTTCCTTCCCCTAGAGCTTACCTTACCAGGCTTGCTCTGAGTGAGTTGTTAGAGGCATAGGCCCAGCAGGAAGCTGCTTCTGCAGGGTAGGACACGTTCTGCAAACAGCTGATATTTCACATCTGCGTGTGCCATGGAAGAGGAACCACTGATAGCAGAGATCAGGGCAGAACACCAGGGGTCTGTGCCAGGTTCACAAGGGCAGAGGCTAGTCCCTGCCTGAGTGGCAAGCAATGAAAAGAAATAACAAGGTGTTTGATATCGTTCCTCCCTGTCCTCCTAAGAGTACAGCACATCCAGTGAAAGATGTCTCTGTTTTGAGCAAATACCAGTAGCAGGTGGCTTTGTGCAGTTGCTGTCTTAGAGATTACTGGCACGTAGATGGGTTTCTTTTTTTCTTTTTCGAGATGGAGTCTTGCTCTGTCACCTAGGCTGGAGTGCAGTGGCGCAGTCTTGGCTCGGTGCAAGCTCTGCCTCCTGGGTTCACGCCATTCCCCTGCTTCAGCCTCCCGAGTAGCTGGGCCTACAGGCGCCCGCCACCACACCCAGCTAATTTTTTGTATTTTTAGTAGAAATGGGGTTTCACTGTGTTAGCCAGGGTGGTCTCGATCTCCTGACCTCGTGATCCACCCACCTCAGCCTCCCAAAGTGCTGGGATTATAGGCATGAGCCACTGCGCCCGGCTCCGACGTAGGTGGGTTTCTAGTAGTCTGGAAATGCAGTTTGTCTATACCTGCCAAATAGGCACCACTTCTTTCCTGCTCCATATAGCCTGGGACCCATGTTACAGCTGACAGTCCCTGCCATGTCCACCATTAACACCACCTCTCTCTGGAGCATCTTTCATCTTGGGATCTACAGTACTTCACAGGGGTCTGCTGTGGGGCAGCCAGGTCCCTCTGTGAGGGAAAGCTATGCTTCTCCCGAGCTGGGTGAGTTGAGCCATCAGGGCCCACTATGCTTCTGGGTGTCACTCCTTCTGGGAACAAGCCTCTGCTCCCCTGGCATGATTGGGCACTCTGTCAGCTGGTGCCTGACTGAAGCTGGCAGGGGGAAGAAACCAACTGATTGTCACACTGTAGTTCAAGCCTATAGGGTGCCCCTGGAAAAGGGCTCATGACACAGGAGGGTCTCCGAATTAGCTGGAGCAGCTGTTCAGGACCAGGGCTGTGGGAAGATAGGTTGGGTTTGTGTACCTGGTGCTGCCTTGCCCCTCTGCCTTTCTCATTCTGTCGTTTCTCATTTGAGAGACCCTTGGCACATGGCCTAGATGGGAGTGAAGGAGTAGACGTCCCAGGCCTTGTAGCTCTGAGCAGCAACAGGTTCTCCAGGGCAGTCCAGAACAGAGGGTGGTTTGGTATTTGGGCCCCAGAGGTACTTAGCTGGTGATTCAAGCAGTGGCTAATGGTGTAAGTGCTGCAGGACACTGAGGTCCATACCGAGAAGCTTGTTTCACCTAATTTGCTCTCTGCTTCCCTGCCACTCCTCCCTGGGCTGGCAGTACCCTCGGCTCTATGGCCAGCAAGCGCGTGTTCCTTTTCCGTGGGCCTCCTCCCTGACCCACAGGAGACCTGTATCACCCCAGCACACCAGGGCTGCTCAGCAGCCTTTTCAAGCGAGGCAGCTCACCCAGACCTAAAAACTCTTATTCCTGGGCATGGGATTCCTCCTCGATACTGTCCTGTTTTCATCTTCCAAATACTAGCCCCCAGCCTCTCTCACAGAAGTAAACATTCTAAGACTGGATTTTTCAGGGCAAGTGAAGTCCTTTGATAGAAAAGGTTTCATCGACAGCAGGGGGCCAGTTCTGAAACCTGAGTTTGTCAGTGTCTGAAAACAGAGATTCTCAAGTGTCCTGGGTGAGGCTGAGGCCGTATTAGGGTGAAGCAGAGTGGAGACCAGTTCCCATTCAGTCCCCTGCCTTCCTAGTGCCGGCAGAGGATCTGTATCCCAAGACCCTGGGAATGTGGGGATGCCACTCCGGGAGCTCCTTTCGAGAAGGGGTTGGCCATCGCTTAGGACCAAGTGATGTACGCAGAGTCACAGGCAGGTCACCCATCCAATGACTTTCCCAGGAGGCTCAAAAAGAGCTCGGGGAAACAAAAGCCAAACCCAGCCCTAGAAGAGAGACACCTAACCTGGCAAGCTGACGTTGCACCTCAGTTTTGCAGGATACTGCAATGCCTTTCCTTAGCCTGGTTCAGTATGGGTTACAGAGCCAACTTGTCCTGTCGGGACAAGGTGTTGGCAGGTAGTGCTGCCAGATGGACCAGATGCCATCTGAGCCATGTCCTATCCAGACCCAGCTAGACCCAGCCTGGCCCCCCTGGGCCTTTCCTGGGCATCAGGAATTTACTTCTTCTGAGTGGGGAGGGTGTGATCTGTGCAAGGCCCCTTTTTCTGCAGGTGCTAGCTGTATTGTTCCTTGCCCTGCCCACGACTTCAAGCTGACACCTGGGTCCTATCTCAGTGGAGGGCCTAGGTGCCCATGGGAAGGCATGCCCCACTTGGTGTCAGCCCCTGGTATCATCAGTTACCTGTAGAGATAGCCTTTTTCTCCTGCCCCCTTTACCATGGCTTCCATGCTGAGCTACCATGAAGAGAAGACCCTGCACCCAGGGCACTGCCAGACCCTCCTGCCTGCAGTGCCAGAGGCATTACCTTATGGTTGCATTGGTCCTGTTCCTTGGTTCTAAAAGCTCAGGGGAACAGCCATGGAGTGCTGTGACAGCGGTGTTCTCTGATGCCACCCCACAGCATTTGCTGAATGAAAAAAAATCTCTTTTGCTTTCCCATTATCCATTGTTGAGCTGCTCCAGGCCGTGGGTCCTGCCAGATTTTTTAAGATAGTTGAGGT
Organism: Symphalangus syndactylus; assembly: GCF_028878055.3. Classification (NCBI taxonomy): domain Eukaryota; kingdom Metazoa; phylum Chordata; class Mammalia; order Primates; family Hylobatidae; genus Symphalangus; species Symphalangus syndactylus. Next base: position 25,955,792 of record NC_072433.2, read on the forward strand.
TATGGGGACAGCATCTGTCTGCTGGATTTCTGGAGAGTGATGGCTCTGTGTGAGTGACCACTCTTGTGAAGCAGCCCTGCCATGATGTCCCGCAATGTACCTGGGCGCGGCCCCATGCTCAGGAAGCACTCTGGCCAAGCCAGCACAGCACTCATCCCTCCACAGCCAGCCTCAAGAGTGACCTTCTGAGAGCCACTGGGCATGGCTGTTGAACCCTGCCTGGTGCTGCAAGGGTTAGATTGCCTTCCCAGGAGGCCAGAAACAAGAGTGGAGCAGGTCTGGGGCTGCTGTTGGTGGCCACTCATTAGGAGAGGGGCTAGTGACCAGCTCCATCCCTACCTGCTCCCTTGGGGCAGAAGGGAGCAGAACATGTGAAGTGCCCAGACTCTACTGCAGAGCCAGGGTTTAAGATGGTGAGGAAAGGGAATCTCCCTGGTGAGTGTCTCTCCTGTGGACTTGTGTCCCGTGCACATTCTCTTTTTTTTTTCTGAGATGGGGTTTCACTCTTGTGCCCAGGCTGGAGTGCAATGGCGCGATCTTGGCACACTGCAACCTCTGCCTCCCAGGTTCAAGCGATTCTCCTGCCTCAGCCTCCTGAACAGCTGGGATTACAGGCATGTGCCGCCACGCCCAGCCAATTTTTAAAATATTTTTAGTTAAGACGGGGTTTCTCTATGTTGGTCAGGGTGGTCTTGAACTCCGGACCTCAGGTGATCCGCCTACCTTGGCCTCCCAAAGTGCTGGGATAACAAGCGTGAGCCACTGCGCCTGGCAGACATTAGCTTTTAATCTTCCTGCCATCCCCGAGAGAGAAGTTTAGCCAAGGGAACTTGGGGGCTAAGAAGTGACAGAATTGGGATTCGAGCTCGAGTCTTTCTGATCCACAGTGAGTGATGACTGGGACCCATTTGTTGGGAAGAGATGACTGGCTTGGTGATCAGTGCTCAGGCTAGCTTTTTGGGTTTTTGTTTTGTTTTGTTTTTTGTTTTTTTCTGAGACAGAGTCTCACTCTTTCACGCAGCCTGGAGTACAGTGGTGCAATTTTGGCTCACTGCAACCTCTGCCTCCCGGGTTCAAGCGATTCTCCTGACTCAGCCTCCCAAGTAGCTGGGATTACAGGCACCCGCCACTATACCTGGCTAATTGTTACATTTTTAGTAGAGACGAGGTTTCACCATTTTGGCCAGGCTGGTCTTGAACGCCTGCTTCAGGCTCCCAAAGTGCTGGGATTACAGGCGTGAGTCACCGCGCCTGGCCTCAGGTTAGCTTTGTGAAGGAGACGTAGCTGGCCCCTGTGTCCTGGTCAGCCGTGGGCCAGGACCAGAACCTGGTGGTCAGGCACAGCCCTAGCCCCTTCCAGGTTTCCAGACTAACTTGCGGCTTCTGAGGAAATCTTTCCATTCAGCAGTAGGAGTGTTCTCCATTCCTCACTGCCCTGGGACTGAGGCCTTGGATGTGCCCTGGCAGATGGTAGTGGCATGGGTGGGCTGCTGGAACGGTCACGCTGGAGTCCCTGGCACCCTACAGGAGTCTCCCATCTCTAGGGCACTGTCCAGGGATGTTACCTGGGAGTGCCAAGGTGATAAACGATTTCTGCAGCCACCCTGGCATTTCTGTGACTGTGACCTTCTGTCTGAGTGATGATGCAGGGGGAAGTGGGTGGTGCCAGAGCGTCTGCACTGGACACATGGGGCCTCCTGCCTGCTGGTTCAAATGTGGCTTGGTTTCTTCTTGCATCACTGGCATTTCATAGGTACCTGACATGGCCGGGCATAGACTTTTGTGTATGGGTGCCAGGCTAACTGCCCATCACTTCTCTCTGGGAGTGACAAGGCTTATTCTCTTTGGAGACGGAAGAATGGTTAGTTGGGTGGTCCTCTCTGTCAGAGTGTTGTCCCCATCATGTGGCCTCAGCCATCCTTCTGACCCAGAGCCAGCCGATGTGACTCCCTGCAGGGCCTGACCCAGGCAACCATGTCCACTTGTTCTTTTTTTTTTTTTTTTTTTTTTTTTTGAGGCAGAGTCTCGTTCTGTCGCCTGGGCTGGAGTGCAGTGGTGCGATCTTAGCTCACTGCAACCTCCACCTCCCAAGTTCAAGCAATTCTCCTGCCTCAGCCTCCCGAGCAGCTGGGATTACAGGCATCTACCGCGATGCCTGGCTAAGTTTTGTATTTTTAGTAGAGAAGGGGTTTCGCCATGTTGGCCAGGCTGATCTTGAACTCCTGACCTTAGGTGATCCACTCACCTCGGCCTTCCAAAGTGCTGGGATTACAGGTGTGAGCCACTGCGCCCAGCCCACTTGTTCTTTTCTGGCCCTCACATCCCAGTCCCCTCTGAGACAGCCATCTCTGGCCTCACGGTGCGGGTGACAACCCTCACTTCTAGGCACATCTCCATCCTCTCTCTAGACCCACTGAGGGAGGGATGCATGTTTAGAAAGTTGCTGACTTTGGCTTCAGGGCGGGAGTGGGAAAAGGGTTGTCTGGTTCTAAAGCAGAAGTTGGTGGGGCTGGAGAGGCTGCTCACCCAGGCATAATTGCTGGACCCCCCCTTAATGGGAAGGGCAGCACCCTAGGCATGGTGCTGGGTGGTTGGGTTGGGAAGGAGGAGGTGGCTTCACCATCACAAGTACCTGCTTGGTGCTCCCCTGGGTGTCCCTCAGAGGAGGGAAGAAGTGTTATTTACATGACCACAGGCCTCCACTCAGCCTCTTAGTGCCTCAGTTTCCTCTGTCCTCTGGTGGGATTTATCATACCTGCAAGTGGGTTGGAGTCTTAGAATGTTTCCTACAAGTAGACATCCAGGGCCCTTTGACAACTATGCCTAGTCCCTCTCCTCTCATTTTGTAGAGAAGGGAACCAGGGTCTGAGGTCTGAGGATGAGTGACTGGCCAGGGCCTATCACGGGAAGAACAGTGCTGTGGCCAGAACCAGACAGCAGAAGCGCTTCAGCCCCACTGGCTGTCCTGGCACCCAGGGCTACAGTCTCTTTCTAACAGAGGCCAGTCTGCCTGTGTGAAGATCCTAGCCTGAGGCTGACAACAGACTCACTGCAAAATGTGGGGCCGGGGCTAAGCCCTGGCCTTCTGGTTTCCAGTTTCTCAAGACGGCAGTGTAGTGCCAGTTCCTCTCTACCGTACAACTTCTCAAGGCCTGGGGAGCAGTTTCACAAGGGGCGGATGACTGAATCCATCATCTCCTCAACTCCTTTGGGCTTCTGGTGCCTTTGTTGCATGTTTGTCCTGTCCTTTCTAGCCCTTAGCTAGGCTGAATCTTTCTCACAAAGGAAAAACAGAAAACCATTGTATGTATCAGGACAACACAGGAGGAAAATCCTCCAGTGACTTCACTCAAAGTTTTCTGTCCACACCACTGTTTGTTTAATGAGTGTTCCCCATCACAGCCTTTCTGCATGTGGGAAGGAGCCACCAAGTCCCTGGACCTGCCACCATCTTACCTGCCTTGTTCAGCCGCTGGCTACTTGGATGTCTAATAAGACATCTCAAGCTTAGCATTTCTGAAGGGCCTGTTCCTTCCACCCATCTTCCTTGTCTCTTTTTTTTTTTTTTTGAGAAGGAGTCTCGCTCTGTCGCCCAGGCTGGAGTGCAGTGGTGCGATCTCTGCTCACTGCAAGCTCTGCCTCCCAGGTTCACGCCATTCTCCTGCCTCAGCCTCCCGAGTAACTGGGACTACAGGTGCCCGCCACCACACCCGGCTAATTTTTTGTATTTTTTAGTAGAGACGGGGTTTCACCATGTTAGCCAGGATGGTCTCGATCTCCTGACCTCGTGATCCGCCTGCCTCAGCCTCCCAAAGTGCTGGGATCACAGGCGTGAGCCACCGCGCCCGGCCTCCTTGTCTCTTGATAAATGGTGCCACCATGTACTTGTTTGCTCAGGCCAGAAACCTGGGTGCCATCCTTTTTTCCTCTCACATTAGCTGCACCCACACCTGGCGAGTCCTGCCCACTCTGCTCTGAGTCTTTCCTAAGTCTTGCTCAGCTCCAGCCCCACTGGATGCTTTTCTGTTTCTCAGACATGCTGAGTTCATACCCTTTACCCCGAAGGTTTTTTATTGTGTTCCTCTTGTCCAGCAGACCTCTGCTTAGGAGTCACCCTCTCAGCAAGAACTCGATTGACTACCCCATTCCAGTCAGTCCTCATCCCCTCTCCCATTGCTAGCCCATCATCTGGCTTTGCATTTTCTTCTCTTTTATAAATAGTCTTTGTTGCCCAGGCTGGAGTGCAATAGCACGACTATAGCTCACTGCCACCTCAAACTGCTGGGTTCAAGGGATTCTCCCTCCTCAGTAGTACTACAGGTGTGCACCACAGTGCCTGGCTAATTTTTTGTAGAGATGGGGTGTCACCATGTTGTCCAGGATGGTCTCGAACTCCTGGGCTCAAGCGATCCACTTGCCTTGGCCTCCCAAAGTGCTGAGATTGCAGGCATAAGCTGCTGCACACAGCTTTTTTTTAAGATGAGATTTCTCTCTGTTGCCCAGGCTAGAGTGCAGTGGCATGATCCAGTCTTCCCAACTTAGCCTCCTGTGTAGCTGGGACCACAAGTACACACTGCCACACCCAGCTAGTTTTTGTATTTTTTTTGTAGATATAGGGTCTCACCATGTTGCCCAGGCTGGTCTCGAACACCTGGACTGAAGCAATCCTCTTGCCTTGGCCTCCCAAAATGCTGGGATTACAGGCATGAGCCACTGCACCCAGCCCAGCCTTGTTTTCTTTAGAGCATACTTGATCTACCAGGTATTTCTTGTTTTCCTATTTGTTTACTTACATTTTCCCTGTCTTTATTCCTTTTACACTTCCTACTCCCATTTTGCAAACTCCCTGGGGCAGGCCTTTGTTAGTTATTTGGTGGTAAGCAGATAGTGCTTGTCCTTTCCAGAGGATGTGAAGGCAACACAGTGGCCATAAACCATGCTGCTGCAGCAGCCAGTGATACTAAATGAGGTGTGCAACATTCTGTTTTTAACCTCAAACTGCCTTTTGCACACATCCTTGTATAAATATACTTATATATATATAAGTTATATACCTTATATATACACACAGACACTTATTGTGTCTGGAAAAAAATATTGATAGCTTCAGTTGAAGATATATTACAGCTCTAATGGCAGACCCCTGGCCAGAATAGGTTCAGATTTCCTATTGCTACTGTAACAACAGTGTTGGCTTGAAATAATCATTTTACAGTTCTGGAGAACAGAAATTCTAAAATCCAGGTATTGGCAGGGCTGCGTTCTTTCTGGAGGCCCTAGGGGAGAATTCATTCCTTGCCTCTTCTAGCTTCTAGCGGCCTCCTGTGTTCCTTGACTCATTCATGGCCCCATCCTCCATCTTCAAAGCCAGCAGTGAGATATCTTCCATTTCATAAAGACCCCTGTGATTACATTGGCCCACCTGGATAATCCACTGTCATCCCCGACTTCAAGGGCTTTAACTTAATCACTTCTGCAAAATCCTTTTTACCACGAAAGGTGACATAGTCACAGGTTCTGGGGATTAGACCATGGACGTCTTTGGGGTGGGGGTCTTATCCGGCCTGTAACAGGTACTGCGTATTTTTCACCTCTGGAAATCTATAAAAATTGATAAATCATTTGGGAATTGGAAAGGCAGAAAACTTATCTCTTTTCTGGCCAAACTGAGGTGATGGTGAATCCCGAATTGATTCTAATTTTTTTTTTAATTGAGCTCTTTGGTTTTTTAAAATTTAAAATCCATATTTATAGCCAGAGTTAAAAATTTAAAAATTCTTTTTTTTTTTTCTTTTTGCGACGGAGTGAAGTGGCGCGATTTCAGCTCACTGCAACCTTCGCCTCCCAGGTTCAAGCAATTCTCCTGCCTCAGCATCCCGAGTAGCTGGAATTACAGGAGCGCGCCACCACGCCCAGCTAATTTTTGTATTTTTAGTAGAGACGAGGTTTCTCCATGTTGGCCAGGCTGGTCTCAAACTCCTGACCTCAGGTGATCTGCCCACCTCAGCCTCCCAAAGTACTGGGATTATAGGCATGAGCCACTGAGCCTGGCCTTTTTTTTTGAGACGTCTTGCTCTGTTGCCCAGGCTGGAGTACATTGGCACAATCTCAGGTCACTCCAACCTCCGCCTCCCCGGTTCAAGTGATTCTCATGCTTCAGCCTCCCAAGTAGCTGGGACTATAGGCATGTGCTACCACACCCAGCTAAGTTTTCTATTTTTAAGTGGAGACAGGATTTCACCGTGTTGGCCAGGCTGGTTTCAAACTCCTGGCTGCAAGTGATCCTCCCACCTCATCCTCCCAAGTGCTGGGATTACAGGCAAAATCTAAAAATTCTGTGCTCGTTTTGTCAAAATAGTTATATAGTTTATTTTTAAAGAAAAGTGTTTAAAATACTTATTTTAATTTTAGGTCTTTGAAAATTTAAGCATCTGTTGTTTTCATAGTGGATATTGAACTCCCATACACTGAGACAAAAATATCTCCCAAATATCCTTGAGTCACTGACTAAGTAGGTTCTTACTGGTGATTTAATGAGCTTTCATAAATCATATGACCAAATTGTTGTTAGGTTTTCTAGAGTATCTGCTGTTCTAACCTGAGAAAGTGAAAAAAGGGGCCGGGCATGGTGGCTCACGCCTGTAATCCCAGCACTTTGGGAGGCCAAGGCGGGCAGATCACAAGATCAGGAGATCGAGACCATCCTGGCTAACATGGTGAAACCCTGTCTCTACTAAAAATACAAAAAATTAATCAGGCGTGGTGGTGGGCGCCTGTAGTCCCAGCTACTTGGGAGGCTAAGGCAAGAGAATGGCATGAACCTGGGAGGCGGAGCTTGCAGTGAGCAGAGATCGCACCACTGCACTCCACCCTGGGCGACGGAGTGAGACTCCGTCTCAAAAAAAAAAAGAAAGTGAAAAAAGGAAACCTTCCAGCTTATTATGTCTTAGACCTCCTGGACAGTAAAATTTGCGTAAAAATCTGTCATACAGGATCATCCTTGTGTGAGAAAGAGGCAGGCTGACAACTGGGGCTGGTCACTGGTGGCACATAAACACACATATGTGCTTGTGCACACACCTGTACCACCTGTCAGACTCCTGACATGCTGGGCACTGGAGGAACTTTCCTGAGATCATTTGGCCCCTGTACCAAGGAGCTCATGATCTTGGGGGAAGGGGCATGGACAGTCCCGGGAACAGTGACTGGTGATTGAAGAGGTTCAGTAGGCACCAGGCTGTGGACCAGGGATATGGGCAGTGTGCAAGGGGAGGACCAAAGGATGTTATGAAAGACTCCAGGAGGCAGAAATTTGAACTGGGTCATGATGCACTGGCAAGAGGGGAGGACAGAGTCGATACCACTAGTTCTTGGGCATAGTTCTAAGAGGACCCAGAGAAGCAGCAAGCAGCCTTCCTGAAAGACTATTTGGGGAGGGTGGAATGGGCAGTGGCTTTGCTGGATAGTGTGCCCCCGTGGCCACATAAGCAGTGGACTTGGCTTTAGGGGGCTGTGCAGGTCAGGGAGCATTGAGGAGAGCCCCACCTTACCTTCTGGCATCCCAGACCCCTGGCAACGTCTGTTGTGCTGTGCCAAACATACAGGGTTATGGGTGCCCTCCTAACAGGTTGCCACATTGTTGTCAGTTACTGCCTTGCAGTGGGAAATCCCTGTGCTCTATCTGAGGGATGAGGGGCTGGGGGGGAGGAGGGCTGTTGTGGCTGGTGTGGCCCATAGTTATGGATCCTGTCAGGGCAAGCTGGTGGGCATGCCTGGGGCCACCACAGTCTGAGCCAGACCTGGAGGGATGATTTTCCCTTTGCTCCTCACTGCTGTCCAGCTGGCTGCCCTCATCTATAGCCTGCTATAGACCAGGGGAATAGCCGCTGCCATCAGGAGCCATAGTGTCTCCCGAGTTGATGCCTGAGAAAAGGCCTTGACTGTGATGGCCTCATGAGCCTGCCTCTTGGTGGGGAATGGGCATTGCTCTGTCCCAGAAGAGCTATTTTTCTGAGGTCAAATGATTTGCATACCCACTAGCAACAGAAAGGCCTCTCCCACTGCTGGGCCTGATGAGCTTAGGAGCTGAGTTGATGCTCAGAGCAGCAACATGTCCCCTGAGCCAGGCAGTTCCAATGTCTTTGGGGAATTCAGAAGGTAAGAATAGAGCCTGGATCCAGGTAGAGGCTTTGGCCCTTCTAAAGCCAGTCTCAAGCAGCTCTCACACTGGTTTCCTGGTGATGGCGGTGGGGAGATGCAGGAGGCACCAGCAGGGCTGAGGGCCTCCACCAGTTTCTGAGAGCCGTTCAGTCTTGGCCTGTTTCCCACTGTGGGTGCTGGAGAATCTTTGTTTAAATAGAGGCTTCCTGGATAAAAAGATGTGAAAGCTCAGGGTACACTAGGCTTGGGATGGGTGCTGTGACCAAGGGGACAACTTCCTTTGTGCTCGCTGATTTAAATGCTGAGTTTAGGCTCCAGGGTCTGGGCTGTGTCACCTCTCCAGTCACACTTTCTGCCTCTCTTGTCAGCCCTTGGCCCTGTTATCCTTTTCTCACTCCCACACCTTTGCTTGCTGCCTGCCTACACCCTGTGTCCTCACCTACCCACGTACACAACATGTACTGTGAATGTTTGAGCCTTGCCCTGCTTTCTGGCTACTCAGATCCTCTACTCAGAAGAGAGCCTCTACCCATGCCACTTGGGAGGGGAGGGATGTGCTTAAGCATGTTCCTATGGTGTGCTGCTTAGGCCCCAAGGAAGAAGCAGGCAGACACTGGGGAAGCTACCTGGAGGGGTACCTGGGGAGTAGACCTGCCTGTCAGCCCATCAGCTCACCAGCCTGTGCAGGTCCTGGGCTTGTCATGGCTCTATGGGTTCCATTTCTGCTCCTTAGCCAGGCAGTCGAACCCTTCTGCAGCTCCACCGCTCCTGTGCCACCTGTACTCATGCCTTTGCCTGCACATCCTCCTCCCTTTTTCACTCCCCTCTCCCCTTGTCTAAAACCTTGGTGCAGAGGTGGGAGAATTGCTTGAGGCCAGGAGTTTGAGACCAGCTTGGGCAACACAGAAAGACCCTATCTGTACAAATAATAGTAATATATATTTTTTTCCTTCCTGAGTACCATGCACTTACTTTTTTTTTTTTTAGACGGAGTTTCGCTCTTGTTGCCCAGGCTGGAGTGCAGTGGCGTGATCTTGCTCACTGCAACCTCCGCCTTCCTGGGTTTAAGTGATTCTCCTGCCTCAGCCTCCTGAGTAGTTGCGATTACAGGCGCCCACCACCACGCCCGGCTAATTTTTTTTGTATTTTTGGTAGAGACGGCGTTTCACCATGTTTGCTAGGCTGGTCTTAAACTCCTGGGCTCAAGCAGTCCTCCTGCCTTGGCCTCCCAAAGTGCTGGGATTGTAGGCATGAGCCACTACATCCGGCCAGAATAATTAATATTGTTAAGCTATCTATTCTCTCCAAATTGATCTAGAGAGTCAACAAAATCCCAGTCACGATCACAGCCCACCTTCGAAAGGCATTATTAAGAAAATGAGGGCCGGGCGCAGTGGCTCACGCCTGTAATCCCAGCCTTTTGGGAGGCCGACGTGGGCGGATTGTGAGGTCAGGAGATCAAGACCATCCCGGCTAACACGGTGAAACCCCATCTCTACTAAAAAATACAAAAACAAAATTAGCCAGGCATGGTGGCAGGTGCTTGTAGTCCCAGCTACTCAGGAGACTGAGGTGGGAGAATGGCACAAACCTGGGAGGCGGAGCTTGCAGTGAGCCGAGATCACGTACCTGCACTCCAGCCTGGGCGACAGAGTGAGACTCCGTCTTAAAAAAAAAAAAAAAAAAAAAAAAAAAGAAAAGAAAATGAGTCCAGGCGCCATGGCTCATGCCTGTAATCCCAACATTTTTGGGAGGCCAAGGCGGGTGGACCATTTGAGGTCAGGAGTTCAAGACCAGCCTGGCCAACATGGTGAAACCCCAACTCTACTAAAAATGCAAAAATTAGCCTGGTGATAGTGGTGTGTGCCTATAATCCCAGCTACTCGGGAGTCTGAGGTGGGAGAATCCCTTGAGCCTGGAAGGCGGAGTTTGTGGTGAGCTGAGATTGGGCCACTGCATTCCAGTCTGGACGAGAGAGTGTGAGACCCTTTCTCACCAAAAAAACAAACAAAAAATGATAATAAACCACAGACTGGAAGAAATACTCACAAAACATAAAAGGACTTGTATCTAAAATATATCAAGAACCTTTACAGTGCAATACGATAAACAAGTGCAATACAATGAACAACCCAATAAAAAGTGAGTTAAAAATTTGAAAAGACAGTTGAATAATTTTCCAACAAATAGATGGCAAATGAGTACATGAAAAGAAGGCCGGGCGCGGTGGCTCAAGCCTGTAATCCCAGCACTTTGGGAGGCCGAGGCGGGCGGATCACGAGGTCAGGAGATCGAGACCATCCTGGCTAACACAGTGAAACCTCGTCTCTACTAAAAATACAAAAAATTAGCCGGGCGTGTTGGCGGGTGCCTGTAGTCTCAGCTACTTGGGAGGCTGAGGCAGGAGAATGGCGTGAACCCGGGAGGCGGAGCTTGCAGTGAGCCGAGATCGCGCCACTGCACTCCAGCCTAGGGGACAGAGAAAGACTCCGTCTCAAAAAAAAAAAAAAAAAAAAAAAAAAGACACTCAGTATATTTTGTCATAGGGAAAATGTATATTAAAACCACAATGATATTAAAACTACTATATATACACTAAAAGGCCAAAATTAAAAAAATAAACTGAGAATAGTAAATACTGAAGAAGATATGGAACTCATACATTACTGGTTGGAATGCAAAATAGCACAGCCACTTTGGAAAACAGTTTGACAGTTTCTTATCAAATTAAACATACACTTATCTTATAACCCAGTAATACCACTTGTAAGTATTTACCCAAGAGAAATGAAAACGTATGTCTGTGCAAATACCTTAAGGCAAATATTTGTTGGCTTTATTCGTGACAGCTAAAAATTATAACAACTCAAATGTCATCAACTGGTGTATGAACAGATAGAAAAACTGGGGTGTATCCATAACATGCAGTACTACTCAGCAATAAAAAGGAATGGAACACTGCTTCTCCTAACAACATGGATGGATCGCAGATGCATTGTGCTAAGTCTAAGAAGCTAGGCAAGACACCTCATGTTCTATGATTCCATTTATGTGAAATTCTGGAAAAGGCAAAACCATAGGAACACATCAGATTAGTATTGCCGGGGACTGGGAATGGATGGAACAAATTGACTCCCAAGAGGCCTGAGGGAACTTTTTTTGGAGGAGATTGGGTCTCACTTTGTTGCCCAGGCTGAAGTACACTGGCATGATCATAGCTCACTGCAGCCTTGAACTCCTGGGCTTAAATAATCCTCCTGCCTCAGCCTCCTAAGTAGCTGGGACTATAGGCAGGCGCCACCACACCTGGCTAATTTTTTATTATTATTATTTTTGAGACGGAGTCTCGCTGTGTCGCCCAGGCTGGAGTTCAGTGGCGCGATCTCAGCTCACTGCAAGCTCTGCCTCCCAGGTTCATGCCATTCTCCTGCGTCAGCCTCCTGAGTAGCTGGGACTACAGGCATCCACCACCGTGCCCGGCTAATTTTTTGTATTTTTGGTAGAGACAGGGTTTTACTGTGTTAGCCAGGATGGTCTTGATCTCCTGACCCCATGATCCGCTCGCCCTGTCCTCCCAAAGTGCTGGGATTACAGGTGTGAGCCACCATGCCCGGCCATGCCTGGCTAATTTTTTTTATTTTTTTATTTTTTATTTTTTCGAGACAGAGTTTCGCTCTTGTTGCCCAGGCTGGAGTGCAGTGGCGCAATCTCGGCTCACTGCAACCTCCGCCTCCTAAGCTCAAGCGATTCTCCTGCCTCAGCCTCCTGAGTAGCTGGGATTACAGGCATGCACCACCATGCCCGGCTAATTTTGTATTTTTAGTAGAGACAGGGTTTCTCCATGTTGGTCAGGCTTGTCTTGAACTCCCGACCTCAGGTGATCCACCCACTGCGGCCTCCCAAAGTGCTGGGATTATAGGCGTGAGCCACTGCGCCTGGACAATTTTTAAAATTTTTTATAGAGATGAGGTCCCACTATGTTGTCCCAGGCTGATCTTGACCTCCTGACCTCAAGTGATCCTTCCACCTCAGCCTCCCAAAGTGTTAGGATTACAAGCGTGAGCCACCATGCTCAGCTTTAGAGTGATGGAAATGTTTTGTGTGTTGATTGTGGTGGTGGTAATGCAACTGTATACATTTGTTAAAACTCACTTGAATTGTACAGTTTAAAAGGGAGAATCGGCCAGGTACAGTGGCTCATGCCTGTAATCTTAGCGCTTTGGGATGCCGAGGCTGGAGGATCACATAAGGTCAGGAGTTCAAGACCAGCCTGGCCAACATGTTGAAACCCCGTCTCTACTAAAAATACAAAAATTAGCTGGGCATGGTGGCACGCACCTGTAATCCCAGTTACTCCAGAGGCTGAGGCAAGAGAATCACTTGAACCTGGGAGGCGGAGGTTGCAGTGAGCCAAGATCACACTACTGCACGCCAGCCTGAGTGACAGAGGGAGACTCTGTCTCAAAAAAAATAAATAAAAATAGAGATTCTTACTATATGTAAACTAATCCACAATATAAAATACATTTTAGGCCAGGCACAGTGGCTTACACCTGTAATCCTAGGACTTTGGGAAGCCGAGGCAGGCGGATCATGAGGTCAGGAGATTGAGACTGTCCTGGCTAACACGGTGAAACCCCGTCTCTACTAAAAATACAAAAAAATTAGCTGGGCAGCGGCCGGGCGCGGTGGCTAACTCCTGTAATGCCAGCATTTTGGGAGGCCGAGGCAGGCGGATCACGAGGTCAGGAGATTGAGACCATCCTGGCTAACATGGTGAAACACCGTCTCTACTAAAAATAATAATAAAAAAAAAATTAGCTGGGCATTGTGGCAGGCGCCTGTAGTCCCAGCTACTCTGGAGGCTGAGGCAGGAGAATGGCGTGAACCCGGGAGGCAGGGCTGGCAGTGAGCTGAGATCACGCCATTGCACTCCAGCCTGGGTGACAGAGCGAGACTCCGTCTCAAAACAAACAAACAAACAAAAAAGCATTTTAAACAACCTGCCAGATACACTTCCAAGGTTACTTCCAGCTCCCACTCCTTCACAAGGCTTTCCTTGACCACCTCCTTGTTGTACCACCCTCTGGTATGTTCCTTCCGGGTCACTGATGGTTTTGGTTCCTGTTAACCGCAGCATGGGATCATTCCTCTGTGGGGCTGCATCAGCTACTTCGGCAGTCACCTGCTGGACTCACAGCCAGACTCTGTCTATTGGTGGCTCTGCTAGAAGCCAAGAGTGCTAACAGAGGTGGGGCAGGCTGAAGAGAGGCTGAGAGACCTGGGTGGGCTTCTGCGACTCTTTTTCCTCCCTCAAGTGCCTACTCAGTTATTGCTGCTCTCTTCCCCCCACAGGTTGGGACAAACATTCTTATGGTTACCATGGTGATGATGGGCATTCGTTCTGCTCCTCGGGGACTGGCCAGCCCTATGGTCCCACATTCACCACAGGAGACGTGATCGGCTGCTGCGTCAACCTCATCAATGGCACCTGCTTCTACACCAAGAATGGCCACAGCCTTGGTGTGTGCATAAGGGACCTTGGAGGCTCTGCTCTGTGGAGCCACTTTGGTTGGTGAGAGGCTCAGGGGCAAATGCTCAAGGCAGTGTCGCCTCTGCTGAGCTCTGGGGTACCGCACCATTTCCAGGCATTGGAGCCCTTTCAGGTGAATAGAGGGTAGCAGGGGCACGCCTTTGTTCATCCAGCCAGTCAGCTGTGTTTATCCAGCCCGGGGAGGATGCTGAGAGTACAGCAGTATCCTGGTCGTGATCTTGGCTTTGGTGGCACTTGTTGGAGCAAGGTTTGGAGTTGGATGAGAAGTTTGGGGAACCCTTGCATAGGTTGCGTGGTGGTGGTTTGCGTGCCTGTGAGCTGGCCCAGACTTTGGTGCTGGTTGCTGTGGAGCAGCAGTGAGGGTGGCACTAGTCCAGGAGGTAAACAGACAGGTGGGAGTCAGATAGGGCCAGACCTCTGGTCTGTTCTTGGTGAATGAGCAGCAGCCAGAGCAGTTACATTGAAAAAGGCTTCTGGTGAAACCATGAAGGATGGACCAGAGTAAAGACCAGGGGAAGAGGCAGATGGCCTGAGGTAAGGCAGTGGGGATGGGTGCAGGACAAAGGCCCAGGTGTGGCTCTGCAGGGCTTGGTGATGGATGGGGTGCACTTGCAAGAAGGAAAGGTGAGAAAATGGCTGGATTAGTATTGCTGTTAACCAGGAGAAGAAACCCAGGAGAAATAGCAATCAGTGGAAGAGGATGGGGCCTCTGGGATCCCTGGAAGGAGCATTCCTGTACATGTGTAGACATTTAGGATTAGAGCTTGAGAGGAAGAGACTTTGGCTATTCTGATGCCTTGCCTACCGAGTGCTAACTGGTATTCGGCCACATTGGCCCTGAGGTGGTGACTAACTGCCTGGTCTGCCTGCTTGGGTTTGCAGACGTTCCCAATCTACACACCCTAGTTCTCCAGAATGGAATGGTATAGTGAGGAGAGAACTGGCAGAACTCTACCAGCCCAGCTGCCAGCAGCTCTGCCAGGAAAGGGAGTTGGGCATTTTACTTGGAACCCAACTCCTAGAAGTCCCATTTCCCTTGGCTTGAGGGTCAGTAAAAAGGTGGCTGCAACTCTCCACATCCCCACATCCCCTCTATGACTTCTCCAGGAGATGAGCACAGCTAGTATCAGGGGACCTGAGTGGGAATTGGATTGCTGATGGCTGGGGCTGCATGCCTAGGAGCCAGCATTCCTCAACAGGGCAACTGGATGCCCCAACCAAGAGTTGGCCGGAAAGCCTTGGTAGCTAGGCAGCCGAGAACATAGCATAGACACTGCTAAGCTGACCTAGGTGCACATCAGAGAAACCCTCCTCTGAAATTGATGACCACCTAGCTGCAGTTGCTAGTGACCAGCTGGTGAGGAGCTAGTGGATAGAGGGTGGTCCAAGGCCTCAAGACAGCTCTTCACTCTCCGCTCTGCACTCTGATTCTGCTATTTCTTGGCTCTGGGTTCTGCTGTCAAAGTCCCAGGGGCCACTATTGTGGGCTCTCACTCTGTATCCAAGCCCTCCTTCACCTACCCCCTTGTATAGCTGCCTTCCTCACATCCCTCCAGCTTGCCCACATTTTGCTCACGGACGGGGGCAGACTCTACTGTTCCCTCTGCACCTGCATCCCTCTCCTTCAGGCCTTTCATGTGCACCAGGACCACCAAAGGGCCATGAGCTCTTTGTCAGTCAAGTCCCAAGGTCCCATAGAGAGCAGATGGCCATTTTAATGTCACCTCAAACCCTTAGGCTGTTTTTAGAAATCCATCTCCTTAGTGGATGCTTTTTGTAGACCCCCATCCAAGACCTCACACATCTTGTAATTAAATTTCATCTGGTAGTATTCTGACTTTTTTTCCAGCCTGTCAACACCTTCTGTGTTCTTACTTGTTCTATCTCAAATATTTGATATCCTTTTCAGTGTTGTATTAATCTAAAATTTGTTGTTTGTGTTTATGTTTTCATGAAGATACTGTTAAAAAATATAGGAAGAAGAGAAGGTTAAGATTTGAGCCCTTCACTGTACAGTTGAGCTTGTCCTGGAAGACATCAGCCATTTAAGAATCACTAAGTTGGCCGAGCGCGGTGGCTCACGCCTGTATTCCCAGTACTTTGGGAGGCCGAGGTGGGCAGATCGCTTGAGCCCAGGAGTTCGAGATGAGCCTGGGCGAGTGGCGAGACCCCATCCCTATTTAAAAAAAAAAAAAAAAAAAGAATCACTTAGTTCCTGAAGCTTATATTTTTCCATTTTTTCCACATGGATATTATTGAGACCTTACTGAAAACGGGATATGGCCTGCCCTCTGCATTTTTAGATTACAAAATTTAATGGAAGAGCAGTGAAGTTGGAGTGACAGAATGCATGGTGAATCTTCTATTGTCTCTGTTTCCTTTTCCCAAGCCATCTTATCAATAATGTGCTTCAGAATCGAACCCTTCCCCACTTTACAGCAGCGGAATGATGTCTCCTGCCTCTGGCCTCCCTGCCCCTTTCCTCTGTCAACAGTCCTTGCCATATGTGCCATTGGTCAGTTGTCTGCGTAATTCTTAGTCATATGCCATCTCTCTTGCTGGAATCTGAGGGCCAGGTTTGCAGCTGTTTCTCTAGTCTTGTGACAACAAATACTTGGTAGAAGGATGAAGGAATGAGTGAACGGAGATACGGACTGATGTCTCATTTGCAAGTGGTCCATGTGCTCACAGTCATTTCCACACAGCTCTGTGCTTTCCCACAAGGTCTTTATGTTCTCAGCCTCAGTGGTCCCTGACCTGTGTCTGTTTGGCTCTGGGTACTCCTTATCAGCAAGTTCAGCTATCCTGTTTGCATCCTGGATCTTTGCCTGAACCTTCTTCCTGTGGGCCAACTCAGATCTTGCCATCAAAGTAACGTTGCAGGCTGGAGGAGCAGTGTTGCCCTTGTCCAGTGCAGTAGTGGGTGGAGTAGCGTCTTTCCTCATTCTCCTGGAAGCACCTCAAGGCCTTATCCTTCCTGGGTGCCATTGTGAGGCAGAGTTGGGCAAGCCTGGGTAGGTCATCCCCTGACCAAAAGTGGGGCAGTTGCCTCACCCTGTGGCATTACTGCAGCTGACTTATACCTAGACCTCAGAGTTCATGAAGTAGCTTTCACAGAATGTCTCATTTTCTCCCTTTTTCCTTGAAGTCGAGATATCGATATTATTTTTTTTTTTTTTTCAGATGAGCTCAGAGAGGTTGGGTTACTTGCCAAAGGTCACACTACATATAACTTACGGAGCTTGGACTCCCTTTTTCCAGGCTTCTTGGGGACTCCTCCATGAGCCCTGGAGTAAGCAATATCCTGGCCATGCTGAGATCCATGAGGGCAGCTCCTGGGCAGACCTGGAGGGTGGACATTGGGGTCTCCTCCTGGGTACAGAGAAATTTCCGGATTCAGTCCTGCCAGCATGCCAGAGTCATGCCGACTGTGCATGTGGAGCCCAAAAGTGGCCTCAGACAGGCAGACCATGCGGCTTATGAGTGTCCCTCAGTGAGAAGCAAACAAAATAGCCGAACAAAGAATATAAACCATCTCTCTGCATCTTGGTTTTTTCATATGTGAACTAGTGTCAGAGGTAGTATATATCTTCCAAGGTTGTTCTGAGGATTGAATGGTGCCTTATAAGATACTCAGTCCAGTGCCCATCATAGAAGAAGCATGTGGTATGTGCTGGCTGGCATGATTCCGGCCAGGTTTCTGGGAGACCTGTTGTCAGACCCTCACCTGTTCTATTTTGCAGGGCTTCAGTTTCTTTTCTGGGCAGGGGTTGGTGTAGCAGACTGGAGATCTCTAAGGAATCAGCAGTTTGAAAACCTCAGAGGCCAAAAGCTCAGGAGCTTCTGGGAGATAAGACTTTATCGGCTGGGCGCAGTGGCTCACACCTGTAATCCCAGCACTTTGGGAGGCTGAGACAGGTGGATCATGAGGTCAGGAGATTGAGACCATCATGGCTAACACGGTGAAACCCCGTCTCCACTAAAAATACAAAAAAAAAAAATTAGCCGGGCATGATGGCGGGTGCTTGTAGTCCCAGCTACTTGGGAGGCTGAGGCAGGAGAATGGCGTGAACCTGGGAGGTGGAGCTTGCAGTGAGCTGAGATCACGCCACTGCACTCCAGCCTGGGGGACAGAGCTAGACTCCGTCTCAAAAAAAAAAAAAAAAAAAAAAATACTTTATCTGAAAAATGAGAGGGCTTTGAGTCCTTGGGAGAGCCTCCACTGATCCTGAGTCATTTGTCATTTCTCAGTCTGAAGAACATGGGTGCTCTGGTGGCCTGCTTATATAGTTGGGGCCCCACTCCCCTCTACCCTCACTTCCAATTCAGAGCTGAGGTCCCTAGAAATGCAGCCACTTCTCTTGGCAGGAGGGTTTTTGACAAGCTGTTTTTTGTTTTTTGCTTTTTTGGGACAGGGTCTTGCTCTGTCACCCAAGCTGGAACCCAGTGGCACAATCATACTAGCTCACTGCAGCCTCAACCTGCAGGGCTCAAGTGGTCCTCCTGCCTCAGCCTCCCAAGTCGCTGGGACCACAGCTAATTTTATATATTTTGTAGAGATGGAGCCTCGCTATGTTGCCCATGCTGGTCTTGTACTCCTGTTTTCAAGAGATCCTCCCACACAGGCCATTGTTAACCTGGACTTTGCCAGCTTGGAACCTCTGAGGACTCTGACTGCGTATGGACTGGAGATAGGCAGCTGCCACCCTCGCTGTTTCCACTTCTCTGTCAGCTTGGAGATGACATTGGAGCATTGGACAAGGAACGAATCCAGCCCCACCACTTTTGCTAGCTTTATGACTATTGGCAAATTGTCGAACCTCTGAGGCTGTTTTTCTCCTTTGTAAAATGGGATAATCCTGCTTCCCAGAGTTGGCGTAAGGATCAGATGAAGTAATGGATGGAAAAGGGGCGAGGCTCGGTAGCTCACGCCTGTAATCCCAGCACTTTGGGAGGCTGAGGCAGGCAGATCACTTGAGGTCAGGAGTTCAAGACCAGTCTGGCCAACATGGTGAAACCCCGTCTCTACCAAAAATACAAAAATATATATTAGCCGGACATGGTGGTATGTGCCTGTAGTCCCAGCTACTCGGGAGGCTGAGGCAGGAGAATTGCTTGAACTCAGGAAGCAGAGGTTGAAGTGAGCCAGGATTGTGCTACTGTACTCCAGCCTGGGAGACAGAGTGAGACCCTTCTCCAAAAAAGGATCTGGCATGCACAATAGGTTTCCATAAATATGTGTTAAATCAAGAGAAGGATCAGGCCTGAAGGGCCGCAGGGGATAGATATTTTGGATTTAGTTCCTCTTAGCAGGCTTTCTTTGCAGGTGGAGGAGCTATGCACATACCTAAGCATCTGATTTCACTTCTGGCCAGGCCGCCAGTGAAGAGAAGGCCATGGTCTAATTAAAACTACCTAGCCCGGGGCCAGGCGCAGTGGCTCACGCCTGTAATCCTAGCACTTTGGGAGGCCAAGGTGGGCAGATCACAAGGTCAGGAGATCGAGACCATCCTGGCTAATATGGTGAAACCCCGTCTCTACTAAAAATACAAAAAATTGGCCCGGCGTGGTGGTGGGCGCCTGTATTCCCAGCTACTCGGGGGGCTGAGGCAGGAGAATGGCGTGAACCCGGGAGGCAGAGCTTGCAGTGAGCCGAGATCGTGCCACTGCACTCCAGCCTGGGCGACAGAGCGCGACTCCATCTCAAAAAAAAAAAAAAAAAAAAAAAAAACCTGCCCAGCTGGACGCAGTAGCTCATGCCTGTAATCCTAGTACTTTGGACTTTGGGAGGCTGAGGCAGGCAGATCACTTGAGGTCAGGGGTTCAAGACCAGCCTGGCCAACATGGTGAAACCCTGTCTCTACTAAAAATACAAAAATTAGCCAGGCGTGGTGGTGGGCACCTGTAATCTCAGCTACTTGGGAGGCTGAGGCCGGAGAATTGCTTGAACCGGAGGCAGAGGTTGCAGTGAGCCAAGATCGCACCACTGCACTCCAGCCTGGGCTACAGAGGGAGACTCTGTCTCAAAACAACAACAACAACAAACCAAAAAAACAACTACCCGGCCCTAGCACTGGCTCCACCATGGGGTGCAGAGGCAGAGTAGCCCCAGGGGCTGGCCCTGATGACTGTTCCTTTCCCTCCACAGGTATAGCCTTCACAGACCTCCCGGTGAGTACTACTATTGGGTCTTCCCCTCCTGGGTTTCTGGGGGCTGACTGGGATGGGGCACGGTGGTACCTGCAAGTGCAGGGTGTGGAGTCTGGTTCTTTCCC
This sequence comes from Symphalangus syndactylus, assembly GCF_028878055.3. Taxonomy (NCBI): domain Eukaryota; kingdom Metazoa; phylum Chordata; class Mammalia; order Primates; family Hylobatidae; genus Symphalangus; species Symphalangus syndactylus. The sequence continues at coordinate 25,975,781 of NC_072433.2, forward strand.
CAACCAGGGATGTGTGCCATGCTGTCAGCTTGAGGGTACCAGGAGGGGCACTCGCTGGCCTTCCTCTCTCTCCAGCAGCAAGGTCTGGTCTTCCTACGACTCTTAGCAGGTGACAGTAATTTGTGGCACTTCCAAAGGCAGCTGTGGGGCTCGGTGGGAGGGGTGGGGGTAGGGTGGTGGAATTAAGATAGCTCCATGGCTCAGCTGGTCTAAGCCAGCTCTGTGTCAGCTGGGGTGCAGAGTGTAGGGAATTGTTCCTGAACTGTGAGGGAACCTAGTCCCTGTACATACCATCAGAGATCCCTGAGGAAAGCCAGTGCCCTAGGGGAACTCATCTGCTACTATCTAGGGCACCCTCAAGCCAGAGAGGTGAGCTTTGTGGGGTTTTCTCTTCTTAGAAAAGGATGGAGTTTTCTGGCCCGGCGCGGTGGCTCATGCCTGTAATCCCAGCACTTTGGGAGGCCAAGGCGGGCGAATCACGAGGTCAGGAGATCAAGATCGTCCTGGCTAACGGTGAAACCCCATCTCTACTAAAAATACAAAAAAAAAATAGCCGGGTGTGGTTGCAGGCGCCTGTAGTCCCAGCTACTCGGGAGGCTGAGGCAGGAGAATGGCCTGAACCCGGGAGGCGGAGTTTGCAGTGAGCCGAGATCGCGCCACTGCATTCCAGCCTGGGCAACAGAGCCAGCCTCCATCTCAAAAAAAAAAAAAAAATAATAATAGTAAAATAAAAGAAAGGAAAGAAAAGAATGGAGTTTTCTGCTTGCTTAGTTCAGGGCGTGTCCTCACCTCCAGCCATCCTGCACCTGTACTCCAGTCTCTCTTTATTATGAGTCATCACAGGCCTAATCACATGCAGGGCCTCCACCCAGGATGCTGGGAGCCTGGCCTGGCTCTGTGTGTTCTGGCTAGGTTCTGGAAGGAAGGAAGGTTTGCTGACTCTGGTGGCTGCTTTGGGATCCCAGACACCCCAGTGATGCCCCAGGAAATGCCTTTGTGATATGGGCCTCTGAAGCCCAGACCATAGCACCCAGGGTCCTCTTAAAACCTCCAGTCCATGGCTCAGAATCCTTCCCTCTTACCTGGAAGCCCCAGAGAGGGGCTGTGGTCCTAGGCAAAGAGAACAGAATCAGGTGGAGAATGCTGACCCTGGCTAGGGAAGGGTCTTGTTATGGGGACGTGACATGAAATGACCGCATGAGCATGGCCAGTATGCAGTCACATGCAAGAAGGTATGGGGGAAAGACATTGTAGGCAGTGATGGTCAGGGAAGGCTTGTTGGAGGAGGGGGGCCTTGCCTGTGGTGTGGAGGATGGTAGGGGAAAGAAAGGAAGCGAGAGGTCCTCTGTGTGCAGAGCCCATGGTGGGCTGAAGCCAGCATACAGGAAGAGGTCCCACACCTTGGGCAGGTACAAAAATGCATGGTTGGCCGGGTGCGCTGGCTCACGCCTGTGATCCCAGCACTTTGGGAGGCTGAGGTGGGCAGATCACCTGAGGTCAGGAGTTCAAGACCAGCCTGACCAACATGGAGAAACCCCATCTCTACTAAAAATACAAAATTAGCCGGGCGTGGTGGCGCATGCCTGTAATCCCAGCTACTCAGGAGGCTGAGGCAAGAGAATCGCTTGAACCCAGGAGGTGGAAGTTGCGGTGAGCTGAAATTGCGCCATTGCACTCCAGCCTGGGCAACAAGAGCGAAACTCCGTCTCAAAAAAAAAAAAAAGTGCATGATACTCAGGAAGGAACATGGCCTGAGCACGGAGGTGAAGAGTGGACTCAGGGCCCTGGGAAGACCATCTGCAGTGACAGTGGGGAGGAGGCTAGCGAGGCTCTGGACAGTAGCAGCAGGGAGCCACAGGAACCACCAAGTGAGGGAGGGACCGGACAAAAGCCAGTCATGGTAGAGGCTAGGTGGAAAGCAGGGAGCCCCATACCCTACTGGCCAGAAGATCCTCCTCTTAGCGAGCCTCTAACAGGAGGGGTAGCTTCTCTTCACCAGGGGTCTAGACCACCGGTTCCCTTTTGCTATGCTCCCCTCCTCCCTCCTTTCCTGCATCATCCCATCTCTGCCTACCCCCTCGTGTATCTATCTTTTGTTTGTTTTGTTTTGTTTTGTTTTGTTTTTTTTGAGACAGGGACTCACTCTTGTCACCAAGGCTGGGTTGCAGTGGCAGAATCACAGCTCACTGCAGCCTCAATTTCCTGGACTCAAGCCATCTTCCCACGTCAGCCTCCCGAGTAGCTGGGACCACAGGTGCATACCACCACACCTGGCTAATTTTTATTTTTTTGTAGAGACAGGGTCTCACTTTGTTGCCCAGACTGGTCTCGAAAACCTGGGCTCAAGCGATCCTCCTAAATTGGCCTCCAAAAGTGCTGGGATTACAGGCATGAGCCACCGTGCCCAGCCTCATGTGTCTTATTTTTTTTTTGTGGCAGAGAGATCCTTGGCCCTGGATCTTTCCAAGAGGAGCCATGACCCACCATTGCAGCAGACCTTCATGGGCACATCTGCAGGGTCGTGGAGCCCAGCCCATTTCTGTATGCTTTGGCTGAGTTCCAGAAAGGGCTCTTGGGCCTTGAGGACACAATGGCCTCTGATACAGGGCAGGACACTCTCCATGATGTGCCTTGCTTGCTTTTCTTTTGCTTTCTCCCCTCAAGCTTTGGGGCATAATGTCTCTGCTAGGGAGGTGGACAGAGGTGGCTCCGCCCTGCCTCCTCCAGCCTTGCTGCAACTCTTCCAGCCCAAGCATGGGCCAGCAGCAGCCATGGAGGTGAGGTGAGGCCTTAGCACCCCACTGCCCTCAGGGCCTGACTGACATTTCATTCTCCTCCTCAGGCCAACCTCTACCCCACCGTAGGCCTGCAGACACCTGGGGAGATTGTGGACGCCAACTTTGGGCAGCAGCCCTTCCTGTTTGACATTGAGGACTACATGCGGGAGTGGCGTGCCAAGGTCCAGGGCACGGTCCACTGCTTCCCCATCAGTGCCCAGCTTGGCGAGTGGCAGGCAGTGCTGCAGAAGTGAGTGCCCTGCTCCCGCCCTTACCCACTCCCACCCCACCCCAGCCCACTTCACTCTAGGCCCCTGTAGGGCTACAAGCTGTTCTTACAAATTCCAGCGGGTGGATCCTTTCTGGGAAGCATTCCCAGGGCGATTCAGCCTGCAGCTCTCCTGCTTCTCTGTCATCGGATGGACAGCTCCCACCGAGTTCTCTGGGCTGCTCCTAATTAAACCTTTGCCTCTCAGCCAGATTGGAGGCTCCTGTACATAAGATCACCAGCAGGGCTGTTTTCCTTCCCCAGGTCATTTTGCAGAGGATTTTGCAGAGGATTTTGCAGAGGATGCCCTGTGGTCTCTTCCTCTGTGGACCCTTTTTCTACCATAGGGAGTATCCATGGTGCTGTGACTCTGGCCTGAGGCCACTTCACAGGGCCCAGCATCCAGCTGAGTCTCATTCATCTATAGCAGTGGTGGAGGGAAGGGAGTTCTGCCTAGGACCAGCTGAGCTAGCTCCTTGGCTGATTAATTCCCAGACTGTCCTGGAAGCCAGTGTCGCTGAATTCCCAAGGGAGGCCAGCTTTGGGTTTCTCTTCCACTTGCCATCTGCAAGCCTGAGTGAGGCAGTGACCAGTACCCACTCTGCCAGGAGGTGGGTGTTAGCTTGGCTCCCAAGGATGGGCAGATGGGTATGGGGAAGGGCTGGGCTTCCACTACCTGTGGTCATTGCCCTGCAAAGGCACCAGGGTGCTAGGATCCCTGGGGTGGGGTTGGGGTGCACACTGGGTTCTTTGTGCAGCCTTTGGCCCTTGAGGCAGACCCCAAGGATGGGCTGAGGTAGGGGCTAGGTGGCCAGACCTTCCCCAGGAAAAACAGCATTGTTGCCTCTTGTTCACAGCCCCCCAGGGCAGATGACAAGGACTTCCTTGGATGGCCAGGACAGCGCCACTCCCATAGCAGGCTTGGTGGGATGGGCAAGAAGAGGGGTGAAGATGCCAAGTCTGTGTAGGGGAGGAACTGATACTCTGAGTTTTCAGGGCCTAGGCTCAGCACATGGATATGTTTTTGTTTTGGGGTTTTTAAAAAAATACTGAGATGGGGTCACGCTTTGTTGCCGAGGTTGGACTCCTGGGCTCAAGTGATCCTCCCACCTCAGCCTCCTGAGTAGCTGGCATCACAGGCCTGTGCTGCCATGTCTGGCATAGCACATAGGTGTTTTTGTTTACATGTGTGTATCCATGTGCTTGTATGTGTTCATATGTAGCATTTGCCAAAACCTGCATATAATTTGTGTACTGTGGTTTTACATAACTTCATTTAATGAATATTGATAATGGCTATGTTATCACAGAGACAAATTTGTCACAACCCTTTTGGCTGGCTTCCTCTAGTGGAAGGTCAGCTAATTTCCTCTCTTTTACTTGTGTAGGTAACCCTCTTGTAGATAAAGACTTTTTCATATTTACCCTTGTGTTTATAATAATAATATGGTGTAATAATAATAATTATACTTATTTTACTTTTTTCTGAGTCAGGATTTTACTCTATTGCCCAGGCGGAGTGCAGTGACACAGTCATGGCTCACTGCAGCATGGACCTCCTGGGCTCAAGCAATTCTACCTCAGTCTCCTGAGTAGCTGGGACTGTAGGCATGCACCACCATGCCTGGCTAATTTTTTGTATTTTTTGTGGGGACAGGGTTTCGCCATGTTGCCCAGGTGGTCTCAAACTCCTGGGCTCAAGTGATTTGCCTGCCTCGGCCTCCCAAAGTGTTGTGATTACAGGCATGAGCCACCACACGCAGCCAATAATCTTTTTTTTTTTTTTGAGACGGAGTCTCGCTTTGTCACCCAGGCTGGAGTGCAGTGGCGTAATCTCGGCTCACTGCAAGCTCCACCTCCGAGGTTCAAGCCATTCTCCTGCCTCAGCCTCCCGGCTACTACAGGCGCCCACCACTACGCCTGGGCGTAATTTTTTTTTGTATTTTTTTAGTAGAGACGGCATTCCACCGCATTAGCCAGGATGGTCTTGATCTCCTGACCTTGTGATCCGCCCGCCTCAGCCTCCCAAAGTGCTGGGATTACAGCCGTGAGCCACCGCGCCCAGCCATATTTTTAAAGTAGAGATGAGATCTTGCAATGTTGGCCAGGCTGGTCTTGAACTCCTGGTCTCAAATGATCCTCCCACCTTGTCCTCCCAAAGTTCTGGGATGACAGTCATGAGCCATCACGCCCAGCTGATAATTATTATTTATACTATAATATTGTGTAATATATCATTTCATAATAAGAAGTTTATTTATGGACTTCTTCCTGCCAGGTACTTTATGTGTATAATCTCATTTACCCCTTAAAGTTTGAGGGAACACACACCCAAACTTCTGTGCCTTCCACCTGACAACCCTTCAGACATTTGTGTTTAGAGTTACAGTAATGACATCAGACACATGTACACACCAAGGTATTCACTCCTGTACACATCAGATTTGAGGGTTCAGCCCCTGCTCTATATGTGTACACACATGTGCCACTGTTCAGCCAGCTTCTGCTGAGGTTAAATGGCTACTGGGAGTCAGACTTCTCCAGACCATTTCCCCAATGACTGTGTTCCCGTTGGCCCTGCTGCTGCCTATCTCTGCCTGGCAAAATCAGCCTGATTGCTTGGCTTCCTGGGCCCCTGATTTGTGGTGTATCATGGTGTAACTCTGGGTTGTGAGTTAGCTTCCCATCACTCACTCACTAGAGCTGGAACTGCTGAGGGCAGATTCACCTGGAGGGCTGAAATGCTTCTCTCAGGTACATGGCACAGCCTGCAGAGGGGCTCCTGTGTCTGTAGAAGGTGTGCATGTGGTATGCATCCTGTCTGGGAATCTGCCAGATTACCTGGCTAGCTGCAGTTTCAGGAAGCTATCAGTGAGACCATTGGCCTCTTAGGCTTGCTGCATTTCCCAAAGAGGCAGCCACCTGTGAGGAGTGTGCCTGTGTGTGTACTTCTGTTATCGTACTCACTTACTTGTGGGCAGCATGTCTCAGAGAAACTGCAGCCACTCCTCTGAACTGTGGGCACAGATGTGGTGACCAGCCCCTCCGAAGCCTGACTTCATGACCGTGGGGCACCATGGGGGAAGTTTTCATTTTGTTTCAGCCCCCTTTATTTTCATTCTGTGGAGGTTACACCTCCAGGACATGTTTAGGGAGACCTCTGGGGGAGGTAATCTGTCCTGAGTCCATTGGGTAGTCAATGAGAAGTGCAGTTCTTGAGTGTCACCTGAAGCTCTTCCTTTCTTCTAGCATGGTCTCATCTTACCTCGTACATCATGGGTATTGTGCCACAGCCACGGCTTTTGCTCGAATGACTGAAACCCCAATTCAGGAAGAACAGGCGTCCATAAAGAACAGACAAAGTAAGGTTTATTCTACTTTCCCCTTTCCCTTCCTCACCTGTCCCTAACTCTGCTCTCTGGCTCATGTCAACCCTGGTTAACCTGTCAGGAGTCCATTCAGCTCTGGTCCTCATGACCAGCTTGCAGCCTGAGGCCATGTTCCTGTCCCACCTTCAAGATGGCACTGCCCAGATGGACAGCTGGCAGGATGGAGACGTCTCAGGGCAGCCTCCCTAATGCACATTCTGAAGGCTGGGCACAGGCCAGGCCCTGGCATGGCTGGTTCCATTCCTCCATTTCCTCCCTGCTTGTTTCCTTCCCCCTGAATCCTGGATTCCTCTCAGCCTCCTGTTCATGGTCTTCCAGGAAGACTGTTTGCCTCTTACCAGACAAACTCTCTGCCTTTCTCACCATTTACTCAGCCTTAGTAGTTCTGCTTATTCCTAGCCAGAGAGGGGACTGAAGTGGTCAGATAGGGCAAAGCCAGTGCTCAATGGCTGCTGTGGGGGCACTACCCTCTGCTCCCCACCTCTGGGCCTGCCCTTTGCAGACAACCTAAAGTCCTCCCTTGGCCAGAGCTCTCCCAGTGTTGATGCTGGCCTGGATGCTATGTGTCTAGAGGCTCTTTCATGGAAGGAGGGTTATTGGAAAAGAGGAAGAAGAGCCCAGCGAGGAGCTAGAAGGAGAAAAGGAGAATGAGGGCGAGTGGGTGTGGATATGCGTGTCTGTGAGTGCCTGCCTACCCCTCTCCGAGCCTGCTGTCTCTTCTGTATGTGCATGTGTCTGTCTCCCAGAGAAGCTGTGCTCAGCCAGACAGACGGAAAGGGATCCCAGACTTGGGATCTATGAATGAGAGCCTCAGACCCTGAAGTTGCTCCCAGCGAGATGCACCAGGCCCCACGGCAAGAGCGAAAAGGCAACAGCAAGATGCTGATGGCCTGAGAGGTGTCAACATCAGAGGTGCCAGCATGAGGAGGATGGCCTCCTCTCCCAGCAGGGGGCATGCTACAGCCCCTGAAGACCACCAGCCAGAGCCCTGATCAGAAACCAGTGTGATTCCATTACCATTCCCCTGTGAGGCCTGGAAAGAGAGGAGTCTGTCTGAAGAGGAGCCCCTCAGGCCACCAAGCTGCCTGGGTGCCCATCCCCAGATCATGTTGCCCCAGCTGGGGCCCTACCCTGCCCCCAGGTCCCTGGCACCATGTGCCCCGCAGGAACAGACCTCCACATTTACCCTCCTGCCTTTGGGCTGAGAGTCTCCCCTCCATCTTCCCCATATTCTTGAGGACTCTCTGACACTTGGCAGAAACCAGGATCTGTTGGGCTGGGCAGTCCGGTTCTTTCTCCAGCCTCCTCTCCTGTGAGCATTTCAGGCTGGTGAGGCACTCTGAGCCGGACCCTACCCTGAGGCTGGTAGCATCCCAGGTGTGTGGCTATGGGAGAGGCCTGTAGCCCTCGCTCACTGCTGTGTTCTTGCACCCTGCAGAGATCCAGAAGCTGGTGCTGGAGGGCCGTGTGGGTGAGGCCATTGAGACCACCCAACGCTTCTACCCGGGGCTGCTGGAGCACAACCCTAACCTCCTCTTCATGCTCAAGTAAGTCTTGGGCACCCCCAGCTTCCCCAGAGTCCAGCCCCTCTCAGCTGATGGTGGGAACGTCAGCCTGGACCACAACCAGAGCATTATTGCCCGCTCCCTCCACAGGTGCCGGCAGTTTGTGGAGATGGTGAATGGGACGGACAGTGAGGTCCGAAGTTTGAGCTCCCGAAGCCCCAAGTCCCAGGACAGCTACCCTGGCTCCCCCAGCCTCAGCCCCCGACATGGCCCCAGTAGTTCCCACATGCACAACACAGGTCAGCCACTCTCCAGAGGGCTCTGAGAAGAACTGGTGTGGAGGAGAGAGGTCACTCCACATACCCTTTCCTGGGCTGGGCTCAGGGCTTACTGCTGGATTTGGGAGAAGGGAAATGGGACCACTGTGGTTATTCTTGGGGCTCCACTTCATGGCAAGCTGCCCCTCCTCTTCTGACTGTCCCCCTGGCTTCTAGGAGCAGACAGTCCCAGCTGTAGCAATGGTGTCGCATCCACCAAGAGCAAACAGAACCGCAGTAAATACCCTGCACCCAGCTCCTCATCCTCGTCCTCCTCCTCCTCGTCCTCCTCTTCCCCATCCTCCGTCAATTACTCCGAGTCCAACTCAACAGACTCCACCAAGTCCCAGCACCACAGCAGTACCAGTAACCAGGAAACCAGGTGCCTGCCTTGCTCTGCTTCCTCCTCTGCCTTCTGCCCTATGCCAGCTGGGCCCATTGCAGTCTGTCCTTTGAGTGCCCTGCCCTTCACCCCCAGCCTCCATCTCAGGTCTGTGCCTGGAGTCCTAATTTTTGGCCCACTGGGCCAGACATCAGCTCTGGTTTCTGGCCCTCCCCACGATTCAGCAGCACTTTCCTTGGCCTTGGCTTTCTCCAGAGGCTCCAATGATGCCAGGCTGAGGATGTGATCTCCTCCAAAGAGGCCGGACCTGTGAGAACCCTCAGGGTCCATCATGAGGGAGCTTTCCCTGGCTCTGGCTTATAGACAGCCAGTTTGGGCAGGCAGGGGAAGCTAAGCTGCAGGCTAGAGCTCTAGGTGGCTCTCAGCATCCCCAGGTACACCTCAAGGCTGCCCTGAGTTTGGCTTCCAACCAAGGCCACAGAGCTGCCCATGGCGGCCATGGGGCCCAGTCATTAGGTTGGAGGATATGTGGAAGAGGTGTGTGAACTCAGAGGAGGGCCAGGGAGGGGAGAATCACAGAGGCAGCACTGAGACAAGGGTGGGAATCAGGTGACAGGCCTCTGAGGATAGCTGGTGTCACAGTAGGGGCCAAGTGCTGAAGACTTGGAAGCCTGAGCTGTCCTTTCATGTTCCTGGGGGGTCCTCGGTTTACCCACAGCAACCCATGGCTACAGCCTGAAAGGAGGCCCAACCAGGCTGCTCCAACCACACCCCCTGGGCCAACTCCCACCTCAACCCTTCCCCACAGCGACAGTGAGATGGAGATGGAGGCAGAGCACTACCCCAACGGTGTGCTAGGAAGCATGTCCACGCGCATTGTTAATGGTGCCTACAAGCATGAGGACCTGCAGACGGATGAGTCCAGCATGGGTGAGAGCCACGGCCTGGTGTGCTATTCTTTGAGGGCAGTGTGCAGTCTGGGTGCCCTCTTCCCCTGGGAGGGGCTGGGGCTGGCAGGCTTTGGCATCTTGAGAAGCTTCAGCCAGACCTGGTCCACAGCCTCCTTAGCCGATTGTGGATGGGTTCTTGAGGTGGCTCCAAATGTATGAAGGCCCTGGCCTGTGCCAAGACCACCTATGTTTGAGGCTGGAGGGTGTTCGAGAGCGTGGGCACCCTAATGAGCATCCTGCATCTGTGCAGGCTGGGAAGAGGGACAACTTCCAAGTCCTCCCTAAACCCTAGACTGTGCACCAGGTGAATGAAGAGAACGCCTCGACTGTAGCTGCCTCACCTGTTCCTCCCAGCCCTGCCTGCCTCTGGCAGAAGCTGCAGCCCACCCGGGGTCCTTCCTGCCCCACCCCAGTCCTGCCCTTCCCTCCTCACCCGTCCTAACGTGTTCTCCACTGGGTTCTGGATGCAGATGACGGGCATCCTCGGCGGCAGCTCTGTGGGGGCAACCAGGCTGCCACAGAAAGGATCATTCTGTTTGGCCGCGAGTTGCAGGCATTGAGTGAGCAGTTGGGCCGGGAGTACGGCAAGAATTTGGCCCACACAGAGATGCTGCAGGTACAGAATGAGCCGGGCCTCATGCAGAGCAGGCCCTATTTGGTGTTGGGGGCAGGGTGGCTCTGGGAGAGTCCAGGGGGCGGCAGGAAAGAGTGGGTTCCAGCCAGGTCTGCAGAGGCAAGTGGGGCATCTGGGCCCACTGGACATGTGCCCTCCACACCTAGGCTCTGGGGAGAGTACAGCCCTGCCCGACCCTACACCCCACATTCCAGGCTGGGCATCATGCAGGGCCCTGTCTCCCTCTGGAGCCACGGGTAGCAGGGCGGGCTATGGTGTGTGCCACAGTCGTCTCAAGAATGCCCTGTCCTGTAGGATGCCTTCAGCCTGCTGGCGTACTCAGACCCCTGGAGCTGCCCAGTTGGCCAGCAGCTTGACCCCGTCCAGAGGGAACCTGTGTGTGCTGCCCTCAACAGTGCCATTTTAGGTGAGTGAATCTATTTATTATTATTATTAGAGACAGAATCTGCTCTGTAGCCCAAGCTGGAGTGCAGTGGCACAATCTTGGCTCACCGCAATCTCCACCTCTGCCTCCTGGGTTTAAGCAATTTTCGTGCCTCAGCCTCCTGAGTAGCTGGGACTAAGGTGCGCGCCACCACAACTGGCTAGTTGTTGTATTTTTAGTAGGGATGGGTTTTGCCGTGTTGGCCAGGTTGCTCGAACTCCCGGCCTCAGGTGATCTGCCCGCCTCAGCCTCCCAAAGTGCTGAGATTACAGGTGTGAGCCACCATGCCTGGCCTAGGTGAGTGGATCTAACAAAAACAGATGCTGGCCCATGGCTACCTGGGTGGTTCCCGCCCCCCACCCCAATTGGCCCCAGAAAGAGCTGATGTTTGTCCACACTGGGGCAGCAAGCTCTGCACAGGCCCTCTCTGGTGACTCGTAGGACTCCTGGGCTCCCATGGTTGAACCTAAACCCTGACCTCCGTCTGCCCAGCTGAATTCATGATGGGTCCTAGGCCATGGCGGTAGGCCCAGGCCAGCCCAGTGCTCTACACGGGGCTAAGGTCCTCAGGTTCCTGGCATGACTTCAGGGCCATGGCCTGGTGGCTGGGACACACTTACACAGAGGTACTGAACACTCTGTTCCAAGAGAATCTGTCCACTGCCCCCTCCTTCCACCCCCAAGGGAACTTTGACCTGGGCCCAAGCCCTGGGCAGGCCAGTGACCAGGCCTTGTCTTTCCTCCACAGAGTCCCAGAACCTGCCAAAGCAGCCCCCTCTGATGCTCGCCCTGGGCCAGGCATCTGAGTGTCTCCGGCTCATGGCCCGAGCAGGCCTGGGTTCTTGCTCCTTTGCCAGAGTCGACGACTACTTGCACTAGCTGACCGTGCTGGCTGGCTCTGGCTGGCCCTCTGCCGGCCCCAGGGCTGGAACTGCCCTGCCCTCCATAGGCAGCTGGTGCAGGGACCGGGAAGCCATGGACAGAGTCCACTCCTCCTGCCTGGCCTTTCCCCTCTCCCTTTCCTTCCTTCCTTCCTTTCTCTGCCCACCACCCCCCTCAGTCTCTCTCTCTCCCCTTCACGTGCAGCGGCCTGTGACACAGTATTGGCTGGTTACTCTCATGTAGCGCCTTCTATTTTGAAAGGGGGGTTTTGTTTTGAGGAGGGGTTGGGGTTTTTAAATTTTTTTTCTCCTGACTGAGCCACCAGTATTTATCTCTGGAGAGTTTGTGCTGAGCTGGTTTCTGCTAATTTAGTGATGAAGCCTATCCAAGTTGGTGATAGCTTATTATTTTCATAAGTAAAAACAAATGAGATTATATATATATATATATATATAAATATATATATTAAAAGACAGTATTTATCGTAGCATTAGTGGTCCAGCACCTCTTGGGTGAGGCTGTCCAGGCACCATGTTTCCTTTGAGTCCAACTCATTAAAAAAGAAGAATCTCTGTCACCTCAGCCAAGTGATTTATTTTTTGCTCCCCCTTTTTTGAGTCACAAGCCAAGCTGCAGCCTAGGAAACCCAAATAGGGTTTGGTGGGCCACTTAGTGGGCATGGTTACGTTGGTTTATAGCACCCCAAAAACTGTGGGTCCCTAGGCCCCTGAGAGCTGGATAGAGCAGAGAGCTACAGGGCCAAGGGTCCGGAGAAGTGATAACTTGGCCCAGGGCCACACAGCAGAGGTAGAGGGTCCTTGGCCAGCACACTGTCTACCACTCTACCCCACCTCCCACTGCCTGCCTTGCTCCCCTTTCCTCCCTTTTCAATACCCTACCTTCCCTTGTTGTTAAGATGGCCAAATAATACATTTACTCTAAATTGATTGCCTGGAAACTACCCGCCTTCATCCTGAGAGCTTCTGTGTGTCAGGCTGCCGGAAAGAAGACTCCATTCCCCGGACAGAGGCCCTTGAGTACAGGGGCTGCTTTCTTCCTGCCTGGATCTTCACCATCTCTGCACAGCTCTGAGAGAATGGATGCTTTCTGTTGAGAAACCAGTACCTTGTGGAGGCAAGTTCTTGGGCTGCTACTCCAGGGAGTGGACGGAATCCTTGGTCCCCTAGGCCAGACTTCACTGCCATTGTGCCAGACAGCTCCCTGCAGCTGGGCCCTAGCCACTCTTAGGAAAGACTGTTGGGAGTATTTGCTGGCCAGAGGATGGGACTCCATCAGCTTTACAGATGTCCCACCAGCTGTTTCAGATAGATCCTTACAGCTGGCAGAGTAAAAGTGGTCCCGCTACCATTGGGGAATCAGGAAAGACTGAGATGGTTGCCAGGACTGGGGGTGGCCCATCTATGGAGAGGACTGGCTGCCCTGGAGGAGGAAAGGGAGGAAGCCTACACAGAGGAGCACCAGGACGGGCTGGAATTTCCATACGTGCTTCACATTGTGAGGGGAGTGCACAAGCCACCCATGCAAAGAGTAGGGTCAGCCATGGCAAGGCCGGAAGTTGAACTTTCAGTCCCTGCCTGAATCTGGGCTGTGCAAGCTCCTGCTCCATATTGGTGGACATGGGAATGGTTGGTGTGGCCTGAGATACTCATTGCTCACCAGGCCTCACTGGGCCCACAGCTGGGCAACAAGAAAAATGATTGAATTGGACCAACTGCTGGTGATGGGGCCAGGGTCCTGGGCCCTGTGCTTTCAGAATTCTGCCTTGGGAAATGATCCTATAGCTGCTGCTTTTTCTTGGTCCTTGGGGCTGGCAGACCCATAGACCATGGCCTGTTAGGAGGCGTCCTGTCTGTAAAGGAAATTCATCTCTTGTGACAGCCTGGGGCTACCTAGCTCCCAAACCCAGAGGTTGGAGACATCAGGCTGTTAAAATGATCATAGCCTAGCAGGATTGGATTAAAACCACAGGCTTTTGCAGCTGGAATGGGGTTCAGTGAACATCTCCCCCATTCCTCTTCTGCTACAAATAAGGAAACAGGCCCAGGAGATTAAGTGACTTGGCTAAAGTCACACAGCAAATTAGTAGCAGAGCCAGGACTATCCTTTATCCCTGTGGGTTGGGCAACAGTATTTAGTCCTGAAACTGAATGGCAGATAAACCCCATGAGGGGTCAGGCTGATGTGCCCTCCAGCAGTATCTGAGAAGCTGCTACCTTCAGGGGTGTGTCAGGGATGAGGATGGGTGCCTGAGCTTAGGTTGTGGAGTGGCTGAGAGGGCCCAGGAGGGCTCGGGACAGCTGTGTGCTGCATGGGGTTGGGTGTCTGCCTGGCTCGCACTCGGTACCCATGGCCATCTCCCCATTTTCTGTGCCTTATCTTACTGTTTCAGCTGAGTCCAAGTTGTTTACTCTGTTCCTCTCCAGAGGGGCTCTCTGTCTCAGTTGGGCAGCTCACCTTTGGGACATTAAGCCTTTGCCCCACAAGTTGTGGAGAGGGCCAAAACCAAGCTGCTTGAGCCCACTCTCTTGCTGAGAGTCCAGGCCTGCCTGCCAGCCAGAGGTGCCCCTTATGCACATCCAGTCCTACCAGCCTGCTTCCAGGAGCCTAGAGTGGGAAAGGCACCTGGGGGAGCCCTGGTGAAGGGCTGGACCTGACCCATGGAGGCAGGAGGAAGACCTGACTTTCTTGGTTTGTCCGGCCCTGGGGAGCAGCCTTCCCTACTCACTTTCCCCTTGCAGCACCAAATGGTCACTCCTTCCAGAGCAAAAACTGGCACTCATAGCAAGCCAGAACCCCCATCCCCATCCACATGGGTCTGTGGCTGGGTGGAGGCCATCAAAATGGACACCACGAGACAGAATTGGGGACTGCCTGGCCACCCAGCGCCTTCCCACTCCTTCAGCAAGCACAAAGAAGATGAGGCAGAGAATTGTCAGAGCTGAAAGTTCCTTTGGTTGCTCACAACTCAGGTATGCACCCGTGTGGCAGCCAGGCAGCAGAGCCCTACTAGACTGCCAGTCTCATGCACCCAGACCTGTGGCCAGATTGTGGCCTCTGGCTGCCTCAGGCATTTGCCTCTTTGCATCGGGTTTTCCTCCATTAGTAACTACAGCTGAAACAGACATCCTCCACATTGTGCACACTGGTTTTGCCTTTGTCCTCAAGAGTTGATACTTGGTATTAGCATGAAATTTGTGGGTGTGGGAGGATGGAGAGAGAACTCTAACACAAAACATCTTATTAAAATTGTACTTGAGAGACAAAAAAAAAAAACTCCTGTTGTATTTTGACAGAATTATTTTTATTAAAATACACATCCATGAGCAGTCATGTGTGTCTGGTCTCTGTTTTGAGTCTTATTGAGGTTGGCACCCCTTCTGTGACACGTCCTGTCCTAAAGGATTTGGGCCCTTCCCAGCCTCTCAAGTGCCCAGGCCCTCAGGTGCCTTCTTCAAGGACCTTTGAAACTGTGTAAGACCTCAAAGAGGACAGGTACTTAAACCTCAGTTCTCTCTTGAAACGGCTTTCGTCTTAGACAAGGAAAAAGTAGCAAATTCAATTAAAGAGCCTGGGCACAGTGGCTCACGCCTATAATCTCAGCACATAGGGAGGCTGAGGCAGGTGGATCCCTTGAGCTCAGGAGTTTGAGAACAGCCTGGGCAACATGGTGAAACCCCGTCTCTACAAAAAATACAAAAATTAGCTGGGCATGGGGGCGCATTCCTGTGGTCCCAACTATTCAGGAGGCTGAGGTGGGAGGATCACTCGAGCCCAGGAGGTCGAGGCTGCAGTGAGTTGAGATCGTACCACTGCAGTCCAGCCTGGGTGACAGAGTGAGACCCTGTCTCAAAAAAAAAAAAAAAAAAAAAAAAATTCAACTAAGGTGGGCCACAGGAACTTTTCCCCACAAAAATAAGATATTAAGAATACATTCCAGAGCCAGGTGCAGTGGCTCACCCTGTAATCCCAGCACTTCGGGAGGCCAAGGCGGGCAGATCACCTGAGGTCAGGAGTTTGAGACCAGCCAGCCAACAGGGTAAAACCCCGTCTCTACTAAAAGTACAAAAATTAGCCAGGCATGGTGGCGGGCGCCTGTAATCCCAGCTACTTGGGAGGCTGAGGCAGGAGAATCGCTTGAACCTGGGAGGCAGAGGTTTCAGTGAGCCAAGATCGCACCATTGCACTCCAACCTGGGTGACAAGCGAAACTCCATCTCAACAACAACAACCACCACCAAAAAAAAAATTCCAGGGCCAGGTGCATTGGCTCACACCTGTAATCCCAGCACTTTGGGAGGCCAAGACAAGAGGATCGCTTGACCCCAGGAATTCGAGGCCAATCTGGGCAACATAGACCCTGTCTCTACAAAAAATAGAAAAAATTAGCTAGACATGTTGGTGTGTGGCTGTGGTCCCAGCTTCTCAGGAGGCTGAGGCTGGAGGATTGCTTGAGCCTGGGTGGTTGAGGTTGCAGTGAGCCATGATCATGCCACTGCACTCCAGCCTGCATGACAGAGCAAGGCCCTGTCTCAAAAAAAAAAAAAAAAATTCCAAATGTGCTCGCCTCAAATACTGCACAGTCAGAAAGTTTTCTGGGTACCTCAAAAGAGGTACCCCCAGAAAACTTTCTGACTGTGCAGTATTTGAGGCGAGCATATTTGGAATTTTTTTTTTTTTTTTTTTTTTGAGACAAAGTCTTGCTCTGTCTCCCCGGCTGGAGTATACAGTAGCATGATTATGGCTCACTGCTACCTCAACCTCAACCTTCCAGGCTCAAGCGATCCTCCCACCTCAGCCTCTCAAGTTGCTAAAACTACAGGTATGTGTCACCAGTCTTGGCTAAGTTTTGTATATTTTATAGAGAAGTTTCACCATGTTGGCCAGGCTGGTCTCGAACTCCTGGTCTCAAGCAATCCTCCTGTCTTGGCCTCCCAAAGTACTAGGATTACAGGCGTGAGCCACAGCACCCAGCCTGACGGGTATTGAAATTAGCTTCCTGTCTCTTGCTGAGGAGCAAGAGCTTGTGTTCAAAATCCTCGCACCGACAGCCCTGTTCACTGTGTTAACATGGAAAGTTAACCTCTTTATCCGAGACTGTTTCCCCATCCTTAAAACATGGTAAATCCTTCTGCCCCATGGAGGTAGGGGATTATGGCAGATATACAGCAGTGCTTGGCACACAGGGACACACACAGTACACATGAGCATCCTTCCTCCATGAGGATGCCCACTGGTGTGACTGGCCCACTCCTGCCTCCCCTGCCCCCAAGGCACCAGGGTTTTATGCAGAGGAGGGATATGGTAGATCATGCTGGTGTCCACCTGGAGGTGGTATTGGAGACAAATTGGAGCAAAAGAACCCAGGTAGGAGGCTGCAAAGAGGGCAGGTTTGAGAAATATTTAGGAGAGAATTGGAGGTACAAGATGAATAACTGAATGTGAGGGAAATAGAAGCAAGAGACAAGGCAAATGCAGACTTTGGTTGGGGGTGATGGGATGGATAATAGTACCACAAAATAACAGAACAGAAGGGGGCAGGCAGTGGCTAAAAGTCACTGGAATTGGGAGGTTTGCCAAAGGAAAAGGGTTCTTCTGTGGTGCGGTAAATTAGGAAAACTGTCTTATGGATGTTCACAGTGATCGCCACCAGCTAATTAAAAGCTCACAATCCTGTGTTAAAATGTGTTGTTTAACCCTGCACTTTCCAAACTTACGTTACTACAGACTGTGTCACTCAGTAGAATCTCACAGGACTATTACTCTATAGAACGCTCTTAGGGAAGAGGTAGCATAGAAGGGAAAATACGGGTTTTAGATTAAGCATAAAGTCCTGGTTCTATATAAGTAAAGCCAGAGTAGGCTCATTTTCCTCTAGACTAGTGGTTCTCAACTGGGAATGATTTTGCTCCCAGGGAGACACTTGGCAATGTCGGGAGATATTTTTGGTAGTCACAGCTGGGCTTGGGGTGCTACTGGCATCTACTGGGTAGAGCCAGGGATGCTGCCAAACATCCTACAATGCAGACAGCTCCCCCCACCCCTGCCCAACAAAGAATTATCAGGTCCAAAATGTCAATAGTGCCATTGTTGAGAAATCCTACTCAAGAAGAGTGGAACTCCGAACAATGACTAAGAAACAGATCAAACAGGCACATTTTGACTCTGCCTCCCTTGTGCCTGGCTCTTGAGGATCCAGGAGAGAAAGGATAAATCCCATCAGAAGAAGGGGGGTTTAGGGGTTACAACTTCTCATCACTCTGGGAGCCTTCCGTGCTCACAGAGGTGGTAGGAGTCCTGTCTCCGCTCAAAGCAGGGATAGCTCTGCTGCTAGTTAGCATATCTCAGTAGGAACTGCCTCACGCTTAGGTCAGCTGACATATTGTGTCATCACAGGCTGCTCTGGAATGATGGCTGGGAGACCATCCTAATGCCAGCTGAGTGGGGATCTTGATACTCAGCAGGAGGGTCAGACAAGCAGGGACGGGGCTCCGCATGCAGATACAAACCCCAATCACATTTCCTACACAGCCAATTTTATTCTAAGGTCTACCGGCTTCCTTACTCTAGCGGACAGTCTGCTATTTACTTTGGTGGGGCATAGGCTTCAGTAAAGAGGCCAAGGGGACTGAGGTCACAGTCTTGAAGAGCACTGATATTTAAGGAACAATCAAAAAACATCCAGAGGAAGAGGAGCCCAGACAGGCACCTGAGAAAACGGAAAAACGAGTCACTGGGAGTCAGGGAGCCAGGAAGTCCGACGAGTTCGAGAGAACTGGCCTTCTGCAGATATGTCATTGTCCAACACGAAACTGTCTTCCATTCCAGGACAACCGAGGCTAACCACAGCTCCCAAAACCTGGTCCTTGACGCCGGTCAGCGGACCGGAGAGACGCCAAACTTAGGAAACTGACGCCTCCGCCGCCGGAAATGAATAACCTGAGCCTTCTAGCCAGGCTGCTTAAGCTCCGCCCCCAACGAGCGAGCCTGCGCAGCTCCTGGCTACGGCCCCTCCCAGCGCAGGCCCACCCCCGTTACGGAGCATGCGCAGTCCTCCTGCCGTCCCGCCCCTCCCTTTCCAGAGCCCCCTGTTCCTTAGAAACCAGGCGGCGCGTTCCCGGTGGCGGCGCCCTGGACTCCGGGGCCCGCGCATCCCAGCCAGCCTTCCTTAAGGCGGATGGGTGGTCGCCGAGACCCCGCCGGACCCATGGTCTCCAGTGCAGCGCGGAGTGGGCGATGCCAGCGTGCCAGGTGAGAGGCGGCCACCGGCGGCGGGTGAGGGCGAAAGAGGGCATGGCGCGGTCGGGAGCGGGCGCCGACAGGGCCTCCTCCGCGGCCCGGCGCCAGAGGTTGGAGGCGTGGACCCGCAGAGCCGGGGCTGGAGGGGGCTTGTTCCAACTGCCTGCAGGCGCGTGGAGTGGAGGGTCGCCTTGGGGTTCGCCCTTTCCACCGCAGAAATAGGACCCGCAGGCTTGGTGGTAGAATTATAGGATTTGGGATCCTGAAAGAACCTGAGACATAACCCATCCTTTTACCAGATGCGAAAACCTAGTCTTCCCTGCCCTGTGCCGAGCGGACCTCCTGACTGTGTGAGGATGGACGCTTTGTGGATGAGGGTGTGTGAGGTGTAGAAGCTTCAGACAAAGGGCTCGTGGAGTAGCTGGTTCGTCCCCTTTCAGAATGAGATGGGACTTTTGGGGATAAATCTTGAAGAAACGGGTGTTCCGTTGACAGGTGGAAGAAGGGACACCCCAGAAGGTGCGAGTGGCTCTGCCAGCCCCCATGTGCCCTGTGGCCACGTCTCAATGGCCTGGCCTACCTTTTTGTATTTGTAGCTCTGGAAGGAAGCAGATGGACTTGAGACAAAAGGTGAAGTGAGGTATTCCCTTCAAGGCCCTATCACACTTAAAAGTTGAGGGAGGAAGAGTGGACAGGGACATGAAGGCTTGGGAATGGTTGTGTGAAGAGTTTACCCTCCAGACTGCAGCACGATCTAAAGAACAAGGCAGGATAGAAGAGTTGGATAGGCATCAGGGAAGCTTATTTAACTGTCTTATTTATGTTCATTGTTCCCATAATGTTATCCTGAGGGCAAGAAAGTGGATGCCCTTTTAAATGTCCAGAAAGAACTAGGGCGGGGCACAAAGCCTCTAAAGGAATAGCCCTTAGTGTGTGGCCCTTAAGTTGAAGGGAACAGCATTTAATTTAGAAAAGGAAGACACATGTATTGTGATGTGGAGCAATATAGAGAAGATGGTTGTTTTTGAGTCGGGGAAGCTAGATTCATTCTTGATAAGGAAACTTATTTCCTTCTGGAAAGCTACACTAGAGAGCAAAAGAGTTTTAAGGCCATCCATTTTACAGAAAATGTGAAAAAATTAACTGCTTTGGGATTGGGAGTTTAGAGAACCTGCCTGGACCAAAAGAGGAAAATTTTCAACAGACGCTTCTGTTGGTCGAATCCTTATTTCACAGATAAAGATTCTGTTGTGAGAGGTTTTCTCTTACCACCTGGTTTTCCCACTTTGCTGTGGAATAATCATTGGTTTGGGTCTAATTCCCTATCTATCTATCTATCTATCTATCTATGTATCTATCACTCTGTCACCCAGACTAGAGTGCAGTGGTGTGATCTCAGTTCACTGCAACCTCCGCCTCCCAGGTTCAAGCGATTCTCTGGCTTCAGCCTCCTGAGTAGCTGGGACTACAGGCATGTACCACCATGCCCAGCTAATTTTTGTATGTTTAGTAGAGAAGGGGGTTTCACCATGTTGGCCAGGCTGGTCTCGAACTCCTGACCTCAGATAATCTGCCTGCCTTGGCCTCCCAAAGTGCTGGGATTACAGGTGTGAGCCACTACGCCCAGCCCTCGTTATTATTTTTGTTTGCTAGGGCAATTGCTATCTGATTTCTATAGTAATACTAAAACACATTGGTAGTAGAACTAGCAATTTTTTAAAAAGCCTCCTCTGACCCAAAACTTAAAAATTAGAAGTATGTGATTTTTAAAAGATGGTCCCTGATTCTAATCATCAAAGTCAGTTTGTCCCTAGCTTGATAAAAACTAATTTTCTATTTACATTTGACTTTGCAGCAGGTTTTTCCCCTTGCCCTTATAAGAAGATACATTGGCAGTATAATAATGTTAACAAGAGAAATCAGTTTAAAGAAGAAAGCTCTGGGCTGGGCGCAGTGGCTCATGCCTGTAATCCTAGCACTTTGAGAGGCCAAGGTGGGTGGATCACCTAAGGTCAGGAGTTTGAGACCAGCCTCACCAACATAGTGAAACCCCGTCTCTACTAAAAATACAAAATTAGCAGGGCATGGTGGTGCACGCCTGTAATCCCAGCTACTTGGGAGACTGAGGCAGGAGAATCGCCTGAACCTGGGAGGCAGAATTTGCAGTGATCCGAGATCGCGCCATTGCACTCCAGCCTGGACAACAAGATCTAAACTCTGTTTCAAAAAAAAAAAAAAAAAGAAGAAAACTTTGTCTTGGCTTCATAATTCAGCATTATACCATAACTATGGGTATTATGACTGTGCTTTTTACCGACTTTTCTTCCACCTGTGGGGTTATTTTGTATAAATACCTCAGGAGATATAATGGGGCATTATCAAAAGCAGATGTAACCTCTGGGGAAAATCAGTAGTTAACCAAATTCTGTCAGAAAGGCTTCATGAAAATCATTGTGTTCTGTGCAGAAACCTCCATTACTTTCAGGTTGACCCAGAGGAAGGTAAGACAAGTAGGCCAAAATCAAGTCAAGGTAAAATGGAAGGGAGCAGTTGCCACCTGTGGAACTGGATGGCGTGTGGGAGGGTGTTTTGAATGTGGGCACAAATACTTTGAATGAGCTTTTGGAGAGGGTACTGCTTAAATACGGCTGTGGTGTGCCCTGTGGATTTGTGTGCGTTTTCTGAGCTCCAATCAGAAAAACACTTGTTTTCAGAGAAGGGTAGACTTACGGAGGACTCTGAAAAGTCCTGGTTGCTATGACAGTGAAACCTTTGACAAATAATTACTTAACTTCTATGCCGTTTTCTGGAGCAGCTGAGGGCAGTTATCGTATCTGGCCTGTAATAAAGTAATCAACAGTGTTTGACAGGCCAACCATGAGGAAACCCTACCAGATAAACCAGCAATGCTAACAGAAGCTACTTTCACTGAACTGATTTTCTAGTTTTCCCATAAGAGGAGAAATGGAATGGGAATGCAATGTCATCTGATGTTAGAAGTTGAAATGCAGAGGTCGGTGTTCAGAAAACACAGGATCAGAGAGACCACTAACTTAGAAATAGGAAAAGTGCCTTTCTGATGCCTGAAAAGTCACTCATGCATATTTATTTTTAAATGTTTACTCATTTCGGGACAGGGTCTTGCTCTGTCATCAAGCCTGGAGTACAGTGGCGTGATCACAGCTCACTGCAGCCTCTAACTCCTGGGCTCAGGTGATCCTCCCACCTCAGCCTCCTGAGTACCTGGGACCACAGGTGCATGCCACCACAGACAGCTAATAAAACAAGTTTGTTTGTTTTTTTGTAGAGATGGGGGTCTCTATAACAGGGGGTCCAATTGTAGAACAAATCCACAATTGGAGTTAGAGAACATCTAGGAAAGAATGGAATTGGAGATTTTGCTATTTTTGAGAACTTATATACAGTATAGTAATGGAACATTATCTTTCTTACATTCAAAAGTAGTAGATTTATATTAGCAAACTTCAAAGCAAACTGAAATTTGGAGTCTAAAAGTCCTTATTACTTGAAAATTTAAATGGCAGATGTTTTAAAAAGTGAGAATGAAAGATATTTGAAAAGCTTGGGTTCATGGAAGTTAGAATGATAAGAGATACTGAGAAAAACATGAAAGCAGGAAGAATTCCCTACACTCTAACACCTCCTTATAAATTAGACATTGGGTTGGGAATGAGCTCACTAAAGTATCTTGTCTTCAAAGACAAAAAAAAAAAAAAAATGACAATTTTCTCTTATGGTGTTGTGAATAAACACTTAGAAAATACGGATTAGAGCCAGGCGCGGTGGCTCACGTCTGCAATCCCAGCACTTTGGGAGGCTGAGGCAGGTGGATCGCCTGAGGTCAGGAGTTGGAGACCAGCCTGGCCAACATAGTGAAACCCCGTCTGTACTAAAAATACAAAAAATTAGCGGAGTGTGATGGCGGGTCCCTGTAATCCCAGCTACTAGGGAGGCTGAGGCAGGAGAATTGCTTGAACTCGGGAGGCAGAGGTTGCAGTAAGCCGAGATTGTGCCATTGCACTCTAGCCTGGGCAACAAGAGCGAAAGTACATCTCAAAAAAAAAAAAAAAAAAAAGAAAGAAAATATGGATTAAACATTAAGAAGGAAGAGTCGAATATTTCCACGTTACTTAGTACACTTGAACCCTACCCATAAGCACTTGTTTGCTAGCTCCTGCTCTTAGAAAGGCGTTGCAAGTAGTGTTTTTGTCCAAGGTACTGTCATTTCTCAAGGTAGCCAGTGATAAAATGTATATACTCTTTGGGACCCTGGATAGTCCTGAAATTCATGGGAACATAGCTCACTCTCTCTGCCACCTCTCTAAGTCATTCCCAAGAGCTTCTGTAAAGATTTCTATCAGTCCTCTATAATCAAGGATTTGGAATGAAGACTGTGAAAAATGGGAACTGAGTACTTAGTGTGGTCTTCCTTTCTGGCCTGGGATAACTGCGCTACTCTCAAATTGTCAGCAGTCAATTTCTCATGAGAATAGATAACCCCAAAATAGAACCCAAAACACTTCTACTTGGCTTTGAGATTTTACTGTATCACTTTATAACCTCAAAATCTTTATTATTTACTTTCACAATTGTATTTTACTTAGGATGATAACCTTAGGCAAATCGTGTAATTTCTGGGTCATAATTTTTTTTTTTTTTTTTTGAGACAGTGTTTCTATCTCCCAGGCTGGAGTGTAGTGGCACAATCCCGGCTCACTGCAATGTCCACTTCCCGGGTTCAAGTGATTCTTGTGCCTCAGCCTCCCAAGCAGCTGAGATTACAGGTGTGCGCCTTCATGCCTGGCTAATTTTTGTATTTTTAGTAGAGATGGGGTTTCGTCATGTTGGCCAGGCTGGTCTTGAACTCCTGGCCTCAGTGATCAGCTCACCTCAGCCTCCCAAAGTGCTGGGATTACAGGTGGGAGTGACCCTGCCTGGCCTCTGGACCGTAATTTTTTAACCTGTATAACAGGAAGCAAAATGAAAATGTCATAAATGTGTAACAGTAGAGAATGAGAAGCTAGTTCATATGGTCAGTGGCTGTGATATTGTGAAATACATATATGGTCTTCTGTCCCTGTTTCCTGGCATGCAATTTCAATAGGTTGGTGCAAAAGCAATTGCAGATTTTGCCGCAAAGTAATGGCAAAAACCACAATTGCTTTTGCACCAACCAAATCCCTGGAATCTCCTGAGTGATGGTTTTTTGTATGCTAATGAGTTAACTGGTGGCTGGCAGTTCCTGGGTAGTTTCAGGATGGGGACTGGTTATAGGAAACATCAAAGCATGATTAGGGGGTTGTGACTTTCAGCCCCACTCCCCAACCTCTGGGGAAGAGAGCGGGACTGAAGGTTAAGCTGATCATCAATGGCCAGTGGTTTAATCAATCATGCCTAGTTAATGAAGCCTCTATAAACACAGGGAGGGCATGAAAGCTCCAAGCCCCTTCCCCCATACCTTGCCCTATGCACCTGCTTCATCTCTATCCTTTGTAATATTCTTTATAATAAACCAGTAAATATAAGTAAGTGTTTCCCAGAGTTCTGTGAGCTCCTCTAGCAAATCAGTTGATCTGAAGGAGGGAGTCATAGAATCTCCAGTCTGTAGCCCATCAGGCAGAGGCACAGTTGAAACAACCTGGGGCTTTTGATGGCACTGGAAGTTGGGGAGGGGAAGTCTGTGGGATTGAGCCCTCTACCCGGGGGATCTGATGCGATTCCCCAGGTAGATAACGTCAGAATTGAATTGAAGGACACCAGCAGGTGTTGACTGCAGAATTGCTTGCTTGCTTGGTCTGTGTTGATTGTTGTGTGAAAGCAGAGGAAAGGCCAGGCGCGGTGGCTCACGCCTGTAATCCCAGCACTTTGGGAGGCCGAGGCGGGCGGATCACGAGGTCAGGAGATCGAGACCATCCTGGCTAACACGGTGAAACCCCGTCTCTACTAAAAATACAAAAAATTAGCCGGGCGAGGTGGCAGGCGCCTGTAGTCCCAGCTACGCGGGAGGCTGAGGCAGGAGAATGGCGTGAACCCCGGGGGGCGGAGCCTGCAGTGAGCCGAGATCGTGCCACTGCACTCCAGCCTGGGTGAAAGAGCGAGACTCCGTCTCAAAAAAAAAAAAAAAAAAAAAAGAAAGCAGAGGAAAAACAATTTGAATTTGTCTTTCCACTTTCACAATGACATACCTATTAGGTAACCCATACAACTATTTATGATAACATGAAAGATGCTTATGTCTGGCCGGTGTGGCAGCTCACGCCTGTAATCCCAGTACTTTCGGAAGCCGAGGTGGGTGGATCACTTGAGGCCAGAAGTTCAAGACCAGCCTGACCAAGATGGCGAAACCCTGTCTCTATAAAAAGTATAAAAAATTAGCTGGGTGTGGTGGTGCACGCCTGTAGTCCCAGCTACTCAGGAGGCTGAGGCAGGAAAATCACTTGAACCTGGGAGGCAGAGGTTGCAGTGAGCCAAGATTGCCCCGCTGCACTCCAGCCTGGGCGATAGCAAGACTCCATCTCAAAAAAAAAAAAAAAAGAAAAGAAAAAAAGAAAAATGCTTGCGTCAGAAGAGTAAGTAAAATAACTCAGGATACAGAATTGTGCATACAGTATGATCACAAATACACCAAACAAATGTAAAAACGTAGCCAAAATAGAACATAAGAAAACACCATAGTTTTCTTAGTATTATTATTATTTTTTTGGTTCAATTTCTTTGTAAAAACATTGGCCACCATTTAACATGTAGTGGCACCCAGGCTCAGTGGCTCACGCCTGTAATCCCAGCACTTTGGGAGGCTAAGGTAGGCCAGTCACCTGAGGTGAGGAGTTTGAGACCAGCCTGGCCAACATGGTGAAACCCCATCTCTACTAAAAATACAAAAATTAGCTGGGCGTGGTGGCACCTGCCTGAAGTCCCAGCTACTTGGGAGGCTGAGGCAGGAGAATCGCTTTAACCCAGGAGGCAGAGGCTGCAGTGAGCCAAGACCATGCCACTGCACTCCAGCCTGGGCAACAGAGCAATACTCTGTCTCAAAAAATAAATAATAAATAAATAAATATTAGCTGGGGATGGTGGTGTGTGCCTGTAATCCCAGCTACTCGGGAGGCTGAAGCAGGAGAATGGCTTGAACCCAGGAAGCAGAGGTTGCAGTAAACCGAGATTACGCCACTGCACTCCAGCCTGGGCGACACAGCAAGACTCCTAAAAAAAACAAACATGCAGTGGCAACAAAATGCATCCAGTTTACATGCATCAACAAGTTAAATCACAATACATGAACAACACAAATTTCAAACAAACAGTACTGAAATAACTCGTGTTGCATTTACTACAGTACTTGTACTCCTAATAGAGATGGGTCTAGGCCGGGCACGGTGGCTCAAGCCTGTAATCCTAGCACTTTGGGAGGCCGAGGCGGGTGGATCACGAGGTCAGGAGATCGAGACCATCCTGGCTAACACGGTGAAACCTCGTCTCTACTAAATATACAAAAAATTAGCCGGGCGTTGTGGCGGGCGCCTATAGTTCCAGATACTTGGGAGGCTGAGGCAGGAGAATGGCGTGAACCCAAGGGGCGGAGCTTGCAGTGAGCGGAGATCCCGCCATTGCACACCAGCCTGGGGGACAGAGCGAGACTCCGTCTCAAAAAAAAAAAAAAAAAGAGATGGGTCTATATTTTAAAAAGTAAACCCTCTTAAAGTTTTTTGCTGGTATAAATGAGGATATAAACTCATTTTCTGAGAGACTTCATCCCCTCTCACTCTATGAAAATTGGTGTGTGAGTGGGGAGAATGATGGCAGGGACTACTAGGTGGCACTGATGTTTCCTTTCCCAGGTGTCAGTGAACCAAACAGTAATGAGGTTACCTGGTTAATGAATGTGTGTGTTTGTGTGTGAGGTGTGTGTTTGTGTAATTGAAAGGTGACTATACATGACTGGGCACAGTGGCTCACATCTGTAATCCCAGCACTTTGGGAGGCTGGGGTGGGTGGATCACTTGAGGTCAGGAGTTCGAGATGAGCCTGGGCAACATGGTGAAACCCCATCGCTACTAAAAATACAAAAATTAGCTGGGTGTGGTGGTGCGTGCCTGTAATCGCAGCTTCTTGGGAGGCTGAGGCAGGAGAATCGCTTGAACCCAGGAGGTGGAGGTTGCGGTGAGCCGAGATCATGCCACTGCACTCCAACCTTGGTGACAGAGCGGGACTCCATCTCAAAAAAAAAAAAAAAAAAGTGACTATACAGATCTTAAATGTTGCTTTCTAAGACTGCTATTTCTTGTTGACAGGTAGTTTTGACCATTAGGGTTTCTTTGATGGTGCTTGATGGACAGCAAGTATATTATAAGAAGTTCCATGTGGCAAGTGGTTTCTATGGCAGGGTCGCTCCTGCTAGGAAATGATTCTGTCTGAGAGGCCCTTCTGGGGGTGACTCTGGGAGCACGTGAGATTGTGTAATCGTCCTGCCAGGCATCCTCTGATTGTCAGGGAGAAGGGGGATGGAAGAGAGGTCAGTCATACTTCTGGTTGCTTTTCAGTCTTTTGTATTCATATTCCTGAACTCACATTCAGAAGCTCAGGGGACACAGCTTGTATTTTGGAGCAATGAAGATGATTTAACATAGTATTTCTTATGTGATGTTATTTTCAAAATAAATCACTGTAAGTCAATGACTGTTTTAGTTCTCTTAGCCCTGGGCTTGTTCTTGTTCATGGTGGGTTTTTTTGTTTTTGTTTTTTTGCTTTTTTTTTTTTTCTTTGAGACGGAGTTTCACTCTTGTTGCCCAGGCTGGAGTGCAGTGGTGCAGTCTCGGCTCACTGTAACCTCCCCCTCCTGGGTTCAAGTGATTCTCCTGTCCCACCCTCCCAAGTAGCTGGGATTACAGGCACATGTCACCATGCCCGGCTAATTTTTGTATTTTTAGTAGAGACAGGGTTTTATCATATTGGTTAGGCTGGTCTTGAACTCCTGACGTCAGGTGATCCGCCCACCTCGGCCTCCCAAAGTCCTGGGATTACAAGCGTGAGCAACCGCGCCTGGCCTCATGGTGGTTTTTTTGACAGTCTCGTTCTGTTGCCCAGGCTGGAGTGCAGTGGTGGAATCTCAGCTTACTGCATCCTCCACGTCCCGGGTTCAAGCGATTCTCATGCCTCAGCCACTGAGATTCAATTATTTTACATCTCCCATTTAGCAGCTAGCTGGAAGATTGTTAACTCACAACTCAACATGGTCATGGCCCAACTGGTAAGCAGTTTTCTGTGTATAAGTAGGTAGTGCTTGTGAAGGGCACTGGACCTTTCCTGTCATGGGGGAACTACTTAGCCTTCCCAGTGACCAGAGACTATGTAACATGGAGTTAGAGAACACCCATCAGGGTCCCTGTGCTCTTCAGTACCCTGAAATCCAGAAGGAAGGCAGATGGGTGACCCAGAGTGTCTTTTGGTACCATTGAAATAGCAAGCACTTTTCTCAGGAACAGAGCACTCCTGTCTATATAGAAAGTAGAAAACACAAGAAAACTTCAGTTAGGTTTGCACATTGAAAAATGTTTAGCATGATTAAATACCCTCTTCTTGGGACCACAGATAACACACCTCTCTAAGGTTGGCTACTTCATGTGCATCACAGACAAGTGTGCTTTACCTCAGTGATTCAAAGGCAAAGGTAGAGTCTTGGTTTACATGCCTGCCTCAGGGAAAGGTCTTGGAACACTCACTGTGATCTTCAGTCACATCAGTCCTTGGTATTTGGCTAAGGGTAGCAAGAAATGGAAACTGTAAGCTCCAGGGACCTGGCCTGTTTGGATCACGCTTGTGTGTCCCAACTGCTGGCATAATGCTTGATTCAGGTGGCATTTAAAAATATTAGGGAATGGCTGGGCACAGTGGCTCATGCCTGTTATCCCAGCACTTTGGGAGGCCAGGGCAGGCTGATCACTTGAGGTCAGATGTTCGAGACCATCCTGGCCAACATGGTGAAACCCCGTCTCTACTAAAACTACAAAAATTAGCCAAGTATGGTGGTGTGCACCTGTAATCCCAGCTACTCGGGAGGCAGAGGCATGAGAATTGCTTGAACCCTGGAGGCGGAGATTGCAGTAAGCTGAGATGGCGCCACTGCACTCCAGCCTGGGCAACAGAGGGAGACTCCGTTTCAAAAAATAAATAGGCTGGCTGTGGTGGCTCATGCCTATAATCCTAGCACTTTGGGAGGCTGAGGCAGGTGGATTAGTGGAGGTCAGGAGTTCAAGACCAGCCTGGCCAACATGGTGAAACCCCATCTCTACTAAAAATACAAAATTAGCTGGGCGTGGTGGTATGCACCTGTAATCCCAGCTACTTGGGAAGCTGAGGCAGAAGAATCACTTGAACCTGGGAGGCGGAGGTTGCAGCGAACTGAGATTGCACCATTGCGCTCCAGCCTCGGCAAAAAAGAGGGAAACTCCACCTCAAAAAAATATATATAAAATAAATAAATAAATACCTAATATAGCCAGTAGATAAGTACTTTGCCTATGTTAATAACTAGCTGAGGCAGGGCGCGGTGGCTCACGCCTGTAATCCCAGCACTTTGGGAGACCGAGGCAGATGGATCCCGAGGTCAAGAGTTCGAGACCAGCCTGACCAACACGGTGAAACCCCATCTCTACCAAAAATACAACAATTAGCCCGGTGTGGTGGCACATGCCTGTAATCCCAGCTACTCAGGAGGCTGAGGCAGGAGAATCTCTTGAACCTGGGAGGCGGAGGTTGCAGTGAGCCAAGATCACACCACTGCACTCCAGCCTGGGCCACAGAGGGAGACTCCGTTTCAAAAAAAAAAACAAAAACAAACAAACAAACAAACAAACACAACAAAAAACCTCATAGTCATCCAGATACTTCTATGGGTGTTAAGTTTACTTCTCCTTTATGATCCAATTTATCTGATCTTTTTGTACACTGGGTAGTTATGCTTCATAGGCTAGATCATTAGCCTGTCATTAGTGTCCTTCCCGGGACACTGTGTGGAGCAAGGTAGGATGAGGAGCTGACATCTCTGGCTGGGGCTTGGTCTGTTCTCTGATAACATGGTAGTTGCCTAGCAGTTTACTGCCATGTCAACTTATAGAGCTGGAGGGATAGCATTTCTTTCCTTTGCCTTTCCTTTATTTATTTATTTATTTATGAGACAGAGTCTTACTCTGTCCCCCAGGCTGGAGTGCAGTGGTATGATCTCAGCTCACTGAGATTCCGGGTTCAAGCGATTCTCCTGCCTTGGCCTCCCAAGTAGCTGGGATTACAGGCATGCACCACCATGCTCAGGTAATTATTATTAATATTTTGTATTTTTAGTAAAGACAGGGTTTCTCTATGTTGGCCAGGCTGGTCTCGAACTCCTAGCATCAGGTGATCCACCTGCCTTGGCCTCCCAAAGTTCTGGGATCACAGGCGTGAGCCACCACGTCCGGCCTGTATGCTCATTTTTCAATCATTACTCTGCACCTACTCCATGTCAGGCACTGTGCTCTGTCCTGGTGACATAGCAGCGTGTGAGACAAGCAAGGTCCTGCCATCATGACAGACACTAAATAGGTGAGCCAGTGAAGCATGCTGAGCCCTTGAAAGCCAAAGCTCAGGCTGCTGTGGGGACTGTGAATAGAATCACTTAACCAGCTGAGGCACAGCTTCTCTGAAGAAATGATGTTTAACCGGAGACCTAACAGATCTCTTGAGAAGGAGTTAACCTGGGATAGTCGAAAAAGGTTGTCCCAGGCAAAGCAAACAGCATGGCCCACAATCTCTGAGCAGAACTGAAAGGGTCAGGTATGGTAGCTTCTAGCCTGACAAATGCAGTCATAGGAGAAAGATGAAGAAGGGCCCCACCCACACTGGGGAGATGCTTTGTGAGCCCCATCAAGGAATTTGGGCTTTATCCTATGGGCTTAAGGGTTGGGGGAGAAAATGGTCAGAACCAGGAGAGAGACATCAGGATGTCCAGTTGATGGAATGGAAGGATGGACTGGCCGTGGGGGCGAGGAGGCTTCACTGCAGCCATAGTGGTTCCTTATGAACTGGTCAGGTTTGAGTCACTATCATTTATTTGGGTCCGTTATCACTTGCCTTCCCTTCACATTTGTCTGTTGGCATTTGACTCAATATGACCCTCAGATGCTAGGTCACTGTGGTCCTGCAAGGCTCGCTCAACACAATATACTTCTCTGGTAAGAGGGAGGAAACTTGACTGCAAGGGGACTGAGGTGATGGATAGGCCTGGGTCATGCCCTGTGGAGGAGGTGTAATGGTTGGAGAGACAGTTCTATGTGAGAGCAGCGTCTTGGCATATCATGATTTAGCAGAAGACAGAGCAGCAGCTCATCTTCCTAACCCCAAGCATCAGGCAGAGCTATTATGATGCTTTTTTTCTTTCCTGAACCTTCAAACCAGATTCTGCTCCAAACTACTTAGGCTAGTGACATACGGAATCTCTTTATTACTTTTTTTTTTCGAAACGGAGTCTCGCTCTGTTGCCCAGGCTGGAGTGCAGTGGCGCCATCCCTGCTCACTGCAAGCTCTGCCTCCCGGATTCACGCCATTCTCCTACCTCAGCCTCCCGAGTAGCTGGGACTATAGGCGCCCGCCACCACACCCGGCTAATTTTTTGTATTTTTGGTAGAGATGGGGTTTCACCGTGTTAGCCAGGATGGTCTCAATCTCCTGACCTTGTGATCCACCTGGCTCAGCCTCCCAAAGTGCTGGGATTACAGGCATGAGCCACCACGCCCGGCCTCTTATATTACATTTTTAAGCATATCGCAAGAGCCTACTGATGGTTTTGGTGAGCTCAGTATGTATAGTTTTGTATAGTATGGGTTTGATGAGCTCAGTATATATGTCTTAGTTTATTGACTGACTGTGCAGGAACCAGGTCTGAAATCTTTCATTCTTTCAGCAAATATTTAGCACCAACTACATGTCAGACCTTGTTTTAGACAGTGGGGATATAGCAGTGAACAAAACAGACAAAAAATTTGTTGTCTTCAAGGAGGATACATTCTAGCAGGGATGGTGGGGAGAGACAAACAATGGAAAAATACACCTGTTTCTGAAAAGACAACATGGAAGTAGAGACCTGAAGGAAACGTGAGAGAGAGAGAGAAAGCCAAATGGATGTCTGCACAATAGAGGACAGTGCCAGTGCAAAGGCCCTGAGGCAAGATGTACCTGACATGTTTGTGTGCAGACACCAGAAAGCTACCATTACTGGAGCAGAGTGAGTGAAGGAAGAGCGAGTAGGATATAAGATCAGAAAGGTAGGCTGGGTGCAGTGGCTCCGGCCTGTAATCCCAGCACTTTGGGAGGCCAAGGTGGGCGGATCACGAGATCAGGAGATCAAGACCATCCTGGCTAACATGGTGAAACTCCGTCTCTACTAAAAATACAAAAAATTAGCTGGGAGTGGTGGCATGCGCCTATAGTCCCAGCTACTTGGGAGGCTGAGGCAGGATAATCACTTGAAGCCAGGAGACAGAGGTTGCAGTGAGCTGAGATTGCGCCACTGTACTCCAGCCTGGGAGGGAGAGCGAGACTCTGTCTCAAAAAAAAAAAAAAATCAGAAAGGTAAAAGGAGTGTGGTATTGCAGACATATATCATGTAGGGCCTTGTAGATCAGTGAAAGAACTTTGGCGTTTACTCCAAGAGAGAAGGAAGCCTTTGGAGGGTTTGGACAGAGGAGTGGCTTGATCTGACTACATTTTAATCGAGTTCCTCTCAGTGGTTGCAATAATGTAGGGGAGAGGTAAGGGTGGATTGAACAAAGATGGTAGTAATAGCAGTTGTGGGAGGTGCTTGGATGCAGGGTATATTTTGAAGGTAGAGAGTCAGCAAGACTTGTTAATGGATCAGATGTGAAGTGTGAGAGAAAAAGAAGAATCAAGGGTAACTCCAAGGTTTTAGCTTGAGCATTTGAAAAGTTTGTGTTACCAGTTTCTGAGATGAAGGCATTGTGGGAAGAGTATGTTTGGTGGGGAGAAACATCAGGAGTTTAGTTCTGGACATTTTAAGTTTGAGATGCCTATTAAACATCCAAGTAGAGATGTTAATAGGCGGTTATTTGCACCCGTCTGGAGCTTAAAGAGGACCTGGCTGATAACTTTGGGAGTCATCAGGGAGTCATCAGGGAATAGATAACATTTAAAAGCCATGACACTGAATGGAACCACCAAGGGAGTGAGTATAGATAGAAAAGACAAATAGACTGGGGACTGAGCCATGGTTACTACAGTCACCATCAGGAGAAACGAGCAGAAGGAACCGAGAAGTGGTCAGAGAGGTAAGAGGAAAATCAGAAGAAATTTGTATTGTGGAAGTCAGGTGAAGAGTGTTTCAAGGAGGTTGGAATCTGCCATGTCAGATGCTGCTGATAAGTCAAAGTGGGATGAAGGTGAGAATTGACCACTGGATTTAATTGTATTTGACAAAGATGAGATAGCTGAAGCTTGGTTATTTGTAGTATGATTTACAACCAATAATCTAGGGTTTTCAGTCATGATGCCTGAACACAGAGCATCATGAGAGAGTTGCAGTTTGAAGTTCTAAACATTTTATTTACTTTTCCTTCCTACCTCTTTTGGACTCTTCATTCTGAAGAAATGCTTTTGGGTCTGGTTACTGCTCTGGGGAAGGGGGGTGTCTGTTAATCACAAATTGGGGTTTTAATGACATTGGGCTGCTGTGCCTTTTACTGCACTACCAGTGTCAATGTTTGGGTTTTTTTCATGGTGATGAAGACTTTATTCAGGACCATGGTGACAGGTATAGGTACCTCTGCAATGAGCCTTGCAGTTGGGGAGAGAGACTGAGCTGAACTCTGAATATAGCACAGCAAGTGGGGATTGATAGTCAAGGAGAGGGTAGGGTCAGTGGATAGAAAATGACTCACAATGTCAGTGTTTTTATCGTAATTGAGCCTCAGAGTGTGAAACCTTTCTCACGTGGAACTCAAAGTGCATTATAAATCTGTCATTGAACACTTTTAAAAATAAGGCTAACTGGCCGGGCACAGTGGCTCACACCTGTAATCCCAGCACTTTGGGAGGCCGAGGCGGGCAGATCACGAGGTCAGGAGATGGAGACCATCCTGGCTAACATGGTGAAACCCCGTCTCTACTAAAAAACAAAAAAATAGCCGGGCGTGCTAGCGGGCGCCTGTAGTCCAGCTACTCGGGAGGCTGAGGCAGGAGAATGGCGTAAACCCGGGAGGCAGAGCTTGCGGTGAGCCGAGATCGCACCACTGCAGTTCAGCCTGGGCGACAGAGGGAGACTCCGTCTCAAAAAAAAAAACAAAGGCTAACTTTGGGAGGCCAAGGCGGGCAGATCACTTGAGGTGAGGAGTTTGAGACCAGCCCAGCCAACATGGTGAAACCCGGTTTCTACTAAAAATACAGGGCTGGCATGGTGGCTCATGCCTATAATCCCAGCACTTTGGGAGGCCAAGGCAGGAGGATCATTTGAGCCCAGGAGTTCGAGGTTACAGTAAGCTATGATCACCCCACTGCATTCCAGCCTGAGCAACAGAGCAAGACCCTGTCTCTAAAAATATAATAAATAAAAATACAAAAAAAATTAGCTGGGCGTCGTGGTGCACACCTGTATCCCAGGTACTCGGGAGGCTGAGGCAGGAGAATCACTTGCACCCAGGAAACAGAGGTTGTGGTGAGCCAAGATTGCGCCACTGCACTCCAGCCTGGGTGACAGAGTGACACTCTGTCCCCTAAAAATAAAAAATGAACATAAGGCTAATTTGGCTGGGTATGGTGGCTCATGCCCATAATCCCAACACTTTGGGAGGCTGAGACAGGCGGATCACTTGAGGACAAGAGCTGAATACCAGCCTCAAGACCAGCCTGGGCAATATGGGAAACCCTGTCTCTACCAAAAATACAAAAAAAAATACCTGGGTGTGGTGGCATGTGCCTGTGGTCCTAGCTACTCAGGGGGCTGAGGTGGGAGGAATGCTTGAACCCAGGAGTCAGAGGTTGCAGTGAGCTGAGATCATGCCACTGCACTCCAGCCTGGTGACAGAGTGAGACCCCATTATAATAATAATAAGGCTAATTTATATCCTGTTGAGTCTGTCATAGCACCATTCTTTTCCTTTATAGCATTTAATCTCAAATCGTAATTACATATTTATGTGATTATTTGATTATCTTATCACTCCTCTTAGACTGTACACTCTATGCAAGCAGAAACTGTATCTGTTTGGCTTACTGAAGTATCCTGTGCTTTGCTGAGGCCTGGCTCACTTATAGTCTGTGCTTAATAAGTATTTATTAATCAACCTACATAAATTACAGGTGTCATTTTATACACAAGCACCTAAAACACGTAATCAGCTTAGCTAATGTCCCAATCTTTTTTTTTTTTTTTTTTTTTTTTTTTGAGATAAGCTCTGTTGCCCAGGCTGGAGTACAGTGGTGCAATCACAGCCCACTGCAGCCTTGACCTATACTGGGCTCAAGAGATCCTCCCACCCCAGTCTCCTCTCCTGAGTAGCTGGGACTACAGGTTTGTGCCACCATGCCTAGCTAATTTTTGTATTTTTTGTAGAGAAGGAGTTTTGCCATGTTGCCCAGACTGGTCTCAAACTCCTGGGCTCAAGTGATCCACTTGCCTCGGCCTCCCAAAGTCCTGGGATTACAGGTATGAGCCACTGCTCTCAGCCCTACAGTTTGTTTTAAGTTAGGTTGAGGATCTGTCTCACTTCATAACTAGGGCCGTGACCCTCACCTCTGGCCCCAGTGCTTTATATTAGGATGAAATTACTGAAAAGAATTCACAGAAAAATCAAATTATCAAATGAGTCTTATTTGCATTTCAAATAAAGAGAATTCTACAGTATGGGTCTTGACACTGGCCCTTTGGAATGTGCCTGAGGGGACAGAAGTGTGCAGCAAGTCTGTGGAGGTGCCTCTCAGGATGCAGTGCTCTGGAAGGTGTGGGGCTGGGTCTGGGGCTAGTCTCATGGTGAGTGGCCCTTAAGGCACAGTGGAGGCTGACACTAAGTGAGGGCTTGCCACTCTTTCAGTGCCAAGTCTTATTGCCTAACCTGTATAGCTACAACTACAAACTGATACATACCAATGCTCTATGAATAGCCATCATTAAATTTGCTTGCCAGAAATGATACCGGAGAAGCCCTTTTGAACCCTCCCTTCCTCAGTATGAGTTGTTCATGAGTGGTGAGGACTTCCTAACGTCTGGAGCTCAGCCACTCACCCAGTGTGACACTGCCCAGGGAAAAGTGCCATCTTCAGATACGCTCAGCAAGTGCTGGGATTCATCAGCCTATTGGGCCTTAGCTTGAAGTTACTTTCTCAGAAAACTTATTCTCTTGGCCCCAGCCTGTACCGATGATGTCCCCAAAAGTAAGCTTACAGGTTTTTTTGTTTGTTTTAAAGGAAAGAGACTTCTAATTTACACATATCCGTTTAGTTTGATTACAGACCTGAATATGCAAGGTGTGAACAGGTTGTTCTATGTCCTTGGGCACAACTACTTAAGGTGATTAAAAATTAAGGTATAATTTACATACAATTAAAAACACAGATCTTAAGTATTCAATTTGATGAGTTTTGACAGTTGTACCACCATGTAACCCAAGCACCAAACAAGATACAGAACATTTCCATCACTCTAGAATGTAGCCTTGTGCCCCTTTCTGTTCGATTCCCTCCACCTCAGCCACCACCGCCACTGTCGCCTTCTGACTAGTGTCACTATAAATAAATAAGCCTGGCTTATTCTTGAATTTCAAAAAAATGGAATTCTGCAGTATGGGTCTTTTGTGTGTGGGCCTGCCATCTTTCACTCTACATAATGTTTTTAAGATTCATACAGGCTAGGCGAGGTGGCTCATTGTAATCCCAGCAATTTAGAAGACTGAGGCAGGAGGATCACTTGAGGCCAGCAGGTTGAGACCAGCCTGGGCAACATAGTGAGACTCCCATCTCTACAAAAAATTAATAAAATTTTTAAAAAGAAAAAAATTCATTAATAGTTAATTCCTTTTTACTGTTTTACTGTATTCCATTGTGTGACATCATAATTTATGATGTTCTGTGAACATTTGTTTCTAGCGTGGGGCCATTATGAATAAGGCTGCTGTGAACATTTGTATAATTTTTTTTGTGGATTTCTGTTTTTATTTTCTTAGATAAATATCTATAAGTGGAGTTGCTGTGATTGGGTTGATATATGTTTAACTATAAGAAACTGTCAATTTTCCAAAGTGGTTGTACTGTTTTACACTCCCACCAAGAATGTATGAGAGTTCCATTTGCTGCATATCCTCTCCAAACTTAAGGATTGTCTTTTTTTTTTGAGATGGAGTTTCACTCTGTGGCCCAGGCTGGAGTGCAATGGCGCGATCTCGGCTCCCTGCAACCTCCGCCTCCTGGGTTCAAGCAATTCTCCTGCCTCAGCCTCCTAAGTAGCTGGGATTACAGGCATGCACCACCACACCAGGCTATTTTTGTATTTTCAGTAGAGATGGGGTTTCACCATGTTGGCCAGGATGGTCTTGAACTCCTGACCTCAGGTGATCCACTGGTCTCGGCTTCCCACAGTGCTGGGATTACAGGCGTGAGCCACTGCGCCCGGACATTTTTTTTTTTTTGAGATGGAGTCTCGCTCTGTTGCCCAGGCTGGAGTGCAGTGGCACTATTTCGGCTCACTGCAAGCTCCACCTCCTGGGTTTACACCATTCTCCTGCCTCAGCCTCCCAAGTAGCTGGGACTACAGGTGCCCACCACTATACCTGGCTAATTTTTTTGTATTTTTAGTAGAGATGGGGTTTCACCATGTGTTAGCCAATATGGTCTCAATCTCCTGACCTTATCATCTGCCCGCCTCGGCCTTCCAAAGTGCTGGGATTACAGGCATGAGCCACCATGCCCGGCGACAATTTTTTTAATTGGGTGGTTCATCTTTTTATTGTTGATTTGTAGGAGTTCTGCAGACAAGTCCTTTGTTACATATATATTCAGCTCATATTTTTTCCCAAACTGTGGCTTGCATTTTCATTTTTTTAATGATGTATTTTAATGAGCAGAAATTACTTTAAATTTTGAAATCCAGTTTTCATGAGTTAGTGCTTTTTGTGTCCTGTCCTAGAAATCCTTACCCCATGATTTCAAAAAGTACTCTCTGATGTATTTTTCTAGAAATTTTATGGTTCTGGCTTCTACATTTGGGTCTTTGATCTGTCTTGAATTAATTTTTTTTTTTTTTTTTTGAGACAGAGTCTCGCTCCGCCGCCCAGGCTGGAGTGTGCAGTGGCGCAATCTTGGCTCACTGCAAGCTCCGCCTCCCGGGTTCATGCCATTCTCCTGCCTCAGCCTCTCCGAGTAGCTGGGACTACAGGCGCCCGCCACCACGCCCGGCTAATTTTTTGTATTTTTAGTAGAGACAGGGTTTCACCGTGGTCTCCATCTCCTGACCTGGTGATCCACCCGCCTCGGCCTCCCAAAGTGCTGGGATTACAAGCCTGAGCCACCGCGCCCGGCCTTCAATTAATTTTTGCATATAATAGTGAGACAGAGGGGTTAAGGTTAATTGTTTGCCATATGGCTATCCAATTGTTCTAACATCATTTCTTAAGAAGAATTTTTTTTCCCCATTAATTTAATGCTTTGGCTGAAAAACAATTTACTGCATTTGTGTGACTTGCAGGGTAAAGATAGTATTACAAGACTATAACTTTGTCTATAGAAATCTCTAATGGCTCTTTTTAAAAGCCCGGCACTGAGAAATAAAAAGCATATTTTGTAATTTAAAAAAGTATGGTCAGGCCAGGTGCAATAGCTCACGCCTGTAATCCCAGCACTTTGGGAGGTCGAGGCAGGCATATCTCACAAGATTAGGAGTTCAAGACCAGCCTGGCCAATGTGGTGAAACCTCATCTCTACAAAAAATACAAAAATAAGCTGCACGTGGTGGCACGCATCTGTAATCCCAGCTACTCGGGAGGCAGGAGAATTGCTTGAACCCCGGAGGCGGAGGTTGCAGTGAGCTGAGATTGCACCACTGCACTCCAGCCTGGGCGACAGAGCAAGACTCCGTCTCCAAAAAAAAAAAAAAAAAATCACAGGGAAAACTATAACAGGCACTTTTTTTTTTTTTTTTAAAGACAGAGTTTCACTCTGTTGCCCAGCCTGGAGTGCAGTGGCACGATCTCGGCTCACTGCAACCTCCGCCTCCCGGGTTCAAGTGATTCTCCTGCCTCAGCCTTCTGAGTAGCTGGGACTACAGGCATCTGCCACCGTGCCCAGCTAATTTTTTGTGTTTTTAGTAGAGACAGAGTATCACGATGTTGGCCAGGCTGGTCTCAAACTCCTGACCTCAAGTGA
The DNA here is from genome assembly GCF_028878055.3 of Symphalangus syndactylus. Taxonomy (NCBI): domain Eukaryota; kingdom Metazoa; phylum Chordata; class Mammalia; order Primates; family Hylobatidae; genus Symphalangus; species Symphalangus syndactylus. Next base: position 26,014,941 of record NC_072433.2, read on the forward strand.
TCCGCCCGCCTCGGCCTCCCAAAGTGCTGGGATTACAGGTGTGAGCCACCGCACCCAACCTATTACAGGTACATTTTTTTTTTTTTTTTTTTTTTGAGACAGAGTCTCGCTCTGTCACCCAGGCTGGAGTGCAGTGGAGCAATCTTGGCTCACTGCAAGCTCTGCCTCCCGGGTTCACGCCATTCTCCTGCCTCAGCCTCTCCGAGTAGCTGGGACTACAGACGCCCGCCACCACGCCCGGCTAATTTTTTGTATTTTTAGTAGAGACAGGGTTTCACCATGGTCTCGATCTCCTGACCTCGTGATCCGCCCGCCTCGGCCTCCCAAAGTGCTGGGATTACAAGCGTGAGTCACTGCGCCCGGCCTACAGGTACATTTTTTAAAAGCTTGGATGGAACCACCCAGGCTCCATTCATCTATACATTTTTGAAGAGCTCGCTGCTGCTAATAGGATCAGGGAGACACAATGCCAGAACAAGTAATGACACTTGAAAAAACCTGTAGGTAGGCCAGGCACGGTGACTCACGCCTGTGTTCTCAGCACTTTGCGGGGCTGAGACGAGTGGATAACTTGAGGCCAGGAGTTCAAGACCAGCCTGGCTAACTTGGCAAAACCCTGTCTCTACTGAAAGTACAAAAATTAGCTGGGCGTGGTGGCACATGCCTGTAATCTCAGCTACTTGGGAGGCTGAGGCGGGGGAATTCCTTGAACCTGGGAGGCGAAGGTTGCAGTGAGCTGATATCATGCCACTGCACTCCAGCCTATGCAACAAAGTGGGATTCTGTCTAAAAAAAGAAAAGAAAAAACTGGCAGGCGATCGAAAGTATTCTTGAAGATATACTGAGAGGTATTTAGGATGAATAATGGATACCATGGCAGGGAAAACAACTATTCAACTCCTATATTTCTCTTTCATCAGAGACCCAGCTGGAAGGACCAAGTGCAGGGAAGATAGAATACCCAGTGCCCAGTGGGTTTGTTTCTTCTGATCAATTTGAATTACATCCCATGGGTCTCAGAAAAGTAGCAGCTTTCCATGATATACTTCATAAACTACTGTCAATAAGCGTTGAGGCATTGTGGAGTAGAGGCAGGTGCCAGATGATAGGAGATACACAACGTCTGTGATGTTTGAGCCTGATGCTGGTGATTCCTCAGAACTATGCAAGAACATCTCATCAAACAAATGATCCCTGAGCACCTAGAAAGAGAACTGGAGAACACTGCAAGGTGTGTGGATTTATAAAGGACATCATCATCTAACATTTATTAAGGCCTAACTCTGTGTCAGGTGCCTATACACATCTGGTTGTTGGCCTTGTGGATATATGGTCAGTTCTGACTGTGTGTGCACTTGGCAACAATTTGGTTTTTTTAGTATGCTTGCTGGATTATTAGTAACCTTGAGGGGAGTGCCAAATATAAATATCATTTATTTAGATCTGAGCTGTGGGGGCTTTTTGTAGTCTCTCATCCCATTGGGCAAAAAGAGAAATGAGAGCTAGTATAGTTCTGTGAAATTGTAATTACTGTACTTGAAATCACTAATCCAAAAAACGATGGCAGCCTCAGTTTCCACATCTGTAAAATGAAGATAATAATAATGGCACCTGCCTCTGGAAGTTATAATTGTTAAATCAGATGATGCCTGTAAAGCATGGGGCAGGTAATGTTTACTCAAAAAGAGATGTTGTTATGCTGATCTCATTTTCAGCTGACACAAAGCTGGTAGGGACAGTGAGTAAATATCCAAAATTATCTCATCTGGTAAACAGTCACCCAAATTAAACTAAATGAAATTTATTAGAGTGAAAATTTAAAGTACTGAACTCGGGGTCAAAAAACTATAATTTATACTCCCAAGTTCATAGCAGCATTATGGACATAGTAAAATGTAGAAGCAACCCGAGCATTCACTGACAGATAAATGGATAAGCAAAATGTGGTATCTACACACGATGGAGTATTATTCAGCCTTTATAAAAGGAAGGAAAATCTGATACATGCTACAACATGGATGAACCTTGAGGACATTACACTGAGTGAAATCAGCCAGACATAGAAGCACAAATACTGTATGATTCCACTTATGTGAGGTACCTAGGGTAGTCAGATTCAGAGACAGAAAGTAGAATGGTGGTTGCCAGGGGCTGGGCAGATGGGTAATGGGGAGTTACGTCATCTCTTCCAGGAAGTCTTTCCTGCCTGTACACTGCCTCTAGCCCCTGTAGTTAATGGTGCTCTTCTCTGCACCAGAGGCAAGTTTCTGTTGCTCTACCATATGACAGATTTGCTCAAGTGCCTGTCTGATCTGTGGAGTTCTTTGAGGGTACAGGTAACATCTGATTCATCTTTTCAGTGTCAAAATCTGCAAGAAATTGTGTTTTATCCTCAAGTCACCTCCTGGTGGTAATTCCAGACAGAAAGGGGCAGGGGTGACAGTTCCTGCCAGTTGAGATTGCCTCCTTTAAAGAACATTTCCAGACATTCTACCAAACTATACCTGCTATATTTATGTCATTTGACACACCTCTTTACAAGGAATGCTAGGAAATACAGGTTTTTTTCCTTTTTTGTTTTGTTTTGTTTTTGAGACAGAGTTTTGCTCTTGTTGCCCAGGCTAGAGTGCAAAGGCGCGATCTCGGCTCACCACAATCTCACCTCCCAGGTTCAAGCGATTCTCCTTCCTCAGCCTCCCAAGTAGCTGGAATTACAGGCATGCGCCACCATGTCCGGCTAATTTTGTATTTTTAGTAGAGATGGGGTTTCACCATGTTGGTCAGGCTGGTCTGGAACTCCCAACCTCAGGTGATCCGCCCACCTCGGCCTCCCAAAGTGCTAGGATTACAGGCATGAGCCACCGTGCCTGGCCAGGAAATACAGGTTTTAACTCTGCACTTTAAAACTCCAACGTTATAAAGACTGTTGGCAGGAAAGAAGGATTCTTAGGCACCTTCTGCTGGGGGTCTGACCACTATACAAGCTGCCTAGTGAGCGAGTGACCTCTAAAGTTATCCACTGACTCCAAAATTCCCAGAATCTGATTTCTCACACACAGTGAGGTGGGTGATTTTTTTTTTACTATAATCCTGGCTAGTGGCCGGGCGCAGTGTCTCACTCCTATAATCCCAGCACTTTGGGAGGCCGAGGCGGGCAGATCATGTGAGGTCAGGAGTTCAATGCTAGCCTGGCCAACATGGTGAAACCCCATCTCTACTAAAAAATACAAAAATTAGCCAGGCACAGTGGCACACACCTATGATCCCAGCTACTCAGGTGGTTGAGGCAGGAGAATCACTTGAACCCAGGAGGTAGAGGTTGTAGTGAGCTCAGATGGTGCCACTGTGCTCCAGACTGGGCAACAGAGCAAGACTCCATCTAAAAAAAAAAAAAAAAATCCTGGCTACCTTCATGACAATACTGTGTCGCTTGGAGTTCCTGGGCCTTATAACAGAGCGTAGGACAGGGGTCAGCAAATCTTTTCTGTAAAGGGCCAAATTGTAAATTTTTTTTTTTTTTTTTTTTTTTTTTTGAGACAGAGTCTGACTCTGTCACCCAGGCTGGAGTGCAGTGGTGCCATCTCGGCTCACTGCAAGCTCTGCCTCCCAGGTTCACACCATTCTTCTGCCTCAGCCTCCTGAGTAGCTGGGACTACAGGTGCCGGCCACCACGCTCGGCTAATTTTTTTGTACTTTTAGTAGAGATGGGGTCTCACCGTGTTAGCCAGGATGTTCTGGATCTCCTGACCTCGTGATCCACCCGCCGTGGCCTCCCAAAGTGCTGGGATTACAGGCGTGAGCCACCGCGCCTGGCTACTTTTTTTTTTTTTTTTTTTTTTTTAAGACAGAGTCACTCTGTTGCCCAGGCTGGAGTGCAGTGACATGATCTCTGTTCACTGCAACCTCCGCCTCCCAGGTTCCAGTGATTCTTCTGCCTCTGCCTCCTGAGTAGCTAGGATTACAGGTGAACACCCCGAAGCCTGGCTAATTTGTGTATTTTTAGTAGAGACAGTATTTCACATGTTGGTCTCGAACTCCTAGCCTCAAGCAATCTGCCTGCCTCAACCTCTCAAAATGCTGAGATTATAGGTGTGAGCTACCGCACCGGCCTCCAAATTTTAAATATTTTAAGCTGTGTGGGCCGTATGGCTTCTGTTGTACCTACTCTGCTATTGGTGGTACAAAAGCAACCATAAATAAAGGAGTAGGTAAACAAATGGGTATGACTGTGTTCTGTCATACCCATAAAGCTATTTACAAAAACAGTTATCAGATTGGATTTCTCCCACCCCTGTGATAGGCAGTGGGTTGTGGCCTCTAGTTTGGCAGAAGCTGGGGCTCTACAGACTAGATACACAGAAGGTAAGATGATGTTCGGGCAGTCTGGGAAAAAACAATTCACAAATCTCAGCCTCCACACCAAAGTCTCAACAGTCGGGCTTTTTGGGTTCCATGTTTCTCTTAAGGACACTGCAGTTTCTCAGTCACTTAGAACTTCAGGGTCTTTTTTTTTTTTTTTTTTTTAGTGGGGTCAGTCACATTTATTGAAGTATAATTTACAGAACAGTGAAGTTTATCCTTTTTCTGTATATTCTGTGCTATCAGTTTTGACAAATGCTGTCACGTAATTGCCACCCTAGACAAGATACAGAAGTTTCATCACCCCGCAAAAATTCCCCTGTGCCCCTTTGTTGTCTACACTTAGCCCTAGTTCCAACCTTTGACAACCACTGATCTACTCTTTGTCCCTATAGTTTTGCTTTTCCATTATGGCATTTAAATGGGATCACACAGTATGGTGTCTTTGAGTAGGGCACCTTTCAGTTAGCAGAATGCATTTGAGATTTGTTCATTGTGGCATACATCCATAGTATGTTCTTTCTATTGCTGAGTAGTATCCATTGGCGTTGATATACTACTGTTTATCTGTTCACCAATTGAAGGATATTTATGTTGATTACAAGATGTGGCAATTATGAATAAAGCTGCTGTAGACATTCACATAGAGGTTTTGTGTGAATATAAGTTTTCATTTCTCTTGATAAGTACTAAACCTAGAAGTAGGATTGCTAGGTTGTGTGATAGGTATCTATTTAGCTTTATAAGATGGCAAACTTTTCCAAAGTGGCTGTATTATTTTACATTTTCACCAATAATGAATAGTTGCTTCCTACCCTTGCCAGTATTTGATATCAGGTTTCCTGAATTTCAGACATTGTAATGTGTATTTAATAAGTTTTAATTTCTATTTCTTTTCTTTTTTTTTTTTTTTGAGACAGAGTCTCACTCTGTCACCCAGGCTGAAGTGGAGTGCAGTGGCACAATCTCGGCTCACTACAACCTCTGCCTCCTGGGTTCAAGTGATTCTCCTGCCTCAGCCTCCTGAGTAGCTGGGATTACAGGCGTGCACCACCACGCCTGGCTGATTTTTTTTTTTTTTCTAGTAGGAACGGGGTTTCACCATGTTGGCCAGGCTGGTCTCGAACTCCTGATCTCGGATGACCCGCCTGCCTCGGCCTCCCAAAGTGCTGGGATTACAGGCATGAGCCACTGAACCCAGCCTTAATTTGTTTTTTTGTTTGTTTTTTTGTTTTGTTTTTGTTTTTTTGAGACGGAGTCTTGCTCTGTCACCCAGGCTGGAGTGCAGTGGCACAATCTCAGTTCACTGCAACCTCTACCTCCCGACTTCAAGCAGTTCTCCTGCCTCACCCTTTCAAGCAGCTGGGTTTACAGGCGCCCACCACCATGCCTGGCTAATTTTTGTATTTTTAGTAGAGACAGGGTTTCACCATGTTGGCCAGGCTGGTGTCAAACTCCTGACCTCAGGTGAGCCACCACGCCCGGCCTTAATTTGTATTTCTAATTAATGCTGTCTAATGACTACTGATATGGTAAGTTATAGTAGTTGATTTTATTTTTTTAATTTAATTTAGTTTTTTTTTCGAGACGGAGTCTCACTCTGTTGCCCAGGCTGGAGTGCAGTGGCGTGATCTCAGCTCACTGCAACCTGTGTTTCCTGGGTTCAAGCAGTTCTCCTGCCTCAGCCTCCCAAGTAGCTGAGACTACAGGCGCATGCTGCCATGACCGGCTAATTTTTTTGTATTTTAGTAGAGATGGGGTTTTACCTTGTTGCCCAGGCTGGTCGCGAACTCCTGAGCTCAGGCAATCTGCCCACCTTGGCCTCCCAAAGTGCTGGGATTATAGGCGTGAGCCACCACGCCTGGCCTAGTTTTTATTTTTTTGAGGCAGGGTCATGCTGTTGTTGCCCAGGCTGAAGTGTAGTGGTGCAAACATGGCTCACTGCAACCTCCACCTCCCAGGCTCAAATGTTCCTCTCACCTCAGCCTCCTGAGTAGCCACAGGTGTGTGCCACTGCACTTGGCTTTTTTTGCAGGGTTTCACCATGTTCACCAGGGTGGTCTTGAACTCCTGGCCTCAAGCAATCCACCTGCCTTGGCCTCCCAAAATGCTGGGATTACAGATAAGCCACTGCACCTGGCCTTTTTTTTTCTTTTTCAGTTAAACATTTTGCTATCCAGGCTGGGCGCGGTGGCTTGCTCTTGTTATCCCAGCACTTTGGGAGGCTGAGGCTGGTGGATCGCTTGAGGCCAGGAGTTTGAGACCAGCCTGGCCAACATGGCAAAACCCCTTCTCTACAAAATGTACAAAAATTAGCCAGGCGTGGGGTACACATCTGTGGTCCCAGCTACTCGGGTGGCTGAGGCATGAGAATCACCTGAACCCAGGAGGCAGAGGTTGCAGTAAGCCGAGATCGCGCCACTGCATTCCAGTCTGGGTGACAGAGTGAGACTCTGTCTCAAATCAAACTAACAAACAAAAAAACCCCACATTCTCCTATCCAATAGTAGTTGATTTTAGAATGTTGAGCCAGCCTTGCATTCCTGGGATTAAACCCCTCTTGGTCATGGTGTATTTTTTTTTAAATTTTTATTTATTTTTGTTTTGTTTTGTTTTTTAGAGACGAAGTCTTGCTCTGTCGCCCAGGCTGGAGTGCCAGTGGCACGATCTCAGCTCACTGCAGCCTCTGACTCTCTGGTTCCAGCGATTCTGCTGCCTCAGCCTCCTGGGTAGCTGGGACTACAGGTGCCTGCCATCTCGCCTGGCTAACTTTTTGTATTTTTAGTAGAGACAGGGTTTCACTATGTCAGCCAGGATGGTCTCGATCTCCTAACCTCATGATCCGCCCGCCTCAGCCTCCCAAAGTGCTGGGATTACAGGCATGAGCCACCGCGCCTGGCCACATTGCTATATTTAATTTGCTAATATTTTGTTGAGGATTTTTGTGCCTAAGTTTATGAGAGGTATTGGTCTATAGTTCAGTTATTTATTTATTTTTTTGGCTCTCCCACCACCTGATAATCCCAAATCCTAGTGATAACTGTCTGCTCCATTTCATTCACTCCATTAGACCCTCCTTATGTCTTACTTGATATCCTAACTGGTTCTCTGTGTCTAATGTCTCCTAAACTCTATCCTACCTACGTCTTTCTGCCAAATTAAAGAAAAAAAGTTCAGGCCGGGCACAGTGGCTCACGCCTGTAATCCCAACACTTTGGGAGGCCGAGGTGGGCAGATCACCAGAGGTCAGGAGTTCAAGACCAGCCTGGCCAATATGGGGAAACCCTGTCTCTACTAAAAATGCAAAAATTAGCTGGGCATGGTGGTGCACACCTGTAATCCCAGCTGCTCAGGAAGCTGAGGCAGGAGAATTGCTTGAACCTGGGAAGCAGAGGTTGCAATGAGCCAAGATCATTCCACTGCATTCCAGCCTGGGTGACAGCAAGACTCCATCTCAAAGAAAAAAGAAAAAGAAAAATAAAAAGAAAAAAATTCAATGGTTCTTATTGCTTACCTACATTAGTCAAGGTCTAGGCAGGAAACAGTCAGTGTACTCAAAGGGTTAATTAAAAACTCTTTAATGAAGGGATTATTCACAATTGTGTGAGTAGTAAAGGAAATATACAAGGGATGGTGGAGCACCCAGGGACTGGCAAGGTAGTGTCCCCACCCTAGGTGCAATGACAGAGTGGGGATGTGTCACTGGAACCCAGCAAAAGCTATGGTCATGGGAGAGAGGGGTCCTCCAAAGGAGCTGTGACCTTGGTTAGGGAACACAGCTCTGCCAGAACCACATCCTGGCAGGGAGAGAAGGCAGAAAATAAACACCTTGGCCTTTCTTCTTGCTCGCTGATCTCTTCCTGGTTCTCTCCCTTGGCTGGACTCAGATGGAAGCCAGAGGACCTGGAGCCCAGGGCTTTAGAGACTGACCTTCTGACTCCAGAGACAAAAAGCAGGGCAGAGAGGATCAGGTAGGGAAGGAGGAGCAGACCAAGAGTACCGAGCACACCCACCTGTCAAAGTCCAAACTCCTGAGATTAACACTTTATGTATGCCACCAGTTCTGGCTCCTACTCACCTTGCTGACTTGTCACCCCTGAAATTAGGACTTTTCATCTTTTTATGTCCCACAGCTCCCTCGTTAGCTCTTCAGAAAAGGTGAGACATATGACCAGATTAGTATTCGTTTTGAACAGTGGATCAGAGGCAAACAGTCACCCCCAGAGCAGACAGTGGAAGGAACTTCCCTGGCTCACACTCATGAGGAAGGATGGAAGAAGAGTTGCTCCACACATGCACATGTTACAAAATGACTGTTTTTCTTTCTTGTTTTTATAGAGGCTCAGAGAAGTGAAGTAACCTGCTCAAGGTTTCATGCTGGTTGTAGCAGGTCATGCACACAGCCAGGCATAGAACCCTGGGAGAGTTACCTCGCCTCTTGGAGCATATTTTCTCATCTGTACAACAGGGTTGCATGGACCTAGGGACAGACTAAACACTGGCTGCCCTATTATACTCACTTCATATTAGCTCAGAATTATGACCCTCATTTCTACCCAACTTTTGAAGAAGAGACATTTAAGTCAGTCACAGATAGTTAATAGATATCTTTCTTTCAGAAAAAGATTCCCTATGTACTGACTCATATCTAATTGGCCAGGCCCAATTATAGGTATTTTACAAATATTAACTCAATCCTTAAATTCCCTGTGAGGTACATAAAATTTCTCCATTTTACAGATGAGGAAATGGAGATACAGAGTGACTAAGGGACTTACCCGAGGTCACCCAGCTGGTAAGTGACAGAGCCAGTATTTGAACCCAGGCAAGGCCTTGTCAAATTGTATATAGCCTGTCCTGCCAAGGCACACTTCATTCCTGACCAGCATGTGGTGATGGGAAATGCATGTGGCCTTGGCAGGACTGAGTTTGTGGAGATCTTTGGAGGCATGTGAAGGATATGTGCAAGGATGTTAAAGACAAAGAGTGGGGACATTTTAGGGGTGAGAAAGGGTAGCCACTGAAATAAACAAGGAAAACCAGCTCTGCCTGCTTGGGCAGGAAATACCTAGTCAGCAAGGCTGCCTGCCTTCATGCCATCTGGCTTCCTCGGGGGCCAGCCAATACCCCTTTATGGGTGTTGACGAAGCTTCCCTTTGAGTCAGTGGCAATAAAACAGGTTATTAAAAATTTTTCGGCCAGGCGCAGTGGCTCACGCCTATAATCCCAGCACTTTGGGAGACCGAGGTAGGCAGATCACGAGGTCAGGAGATCCAAACCATCCTGGCTAACATGGTGAAACCCCGTCTTTACTGAAAATACAAAAAATTAGCCAGGCGTGTTGGTGGGTGCCTGTAGTCCCAGCTACTCGGGAGGCTGAGGCAGGAGAATGGCGTGAATCCGGGAGGCAGAGCTTGCAGTGAGCCAAGATCGCGCCACTGCACTCCAGCCTGGGCGACGGAGCAAGACTCTGTCTCAAAAAAAAAAAAAAAAAAATTCTAGTCCATTCTGTTGTTTTAAGTTACCGATACTTACATATATTTTTCACTTCATATTGGCTCAAAATTATCATCCTCATATTCCTACACAGCTTTTGAAGAGGAGACATGTAATTCGGTCATAGATATGTAATAGATCATTTAAAAAAAAAAAAAAAAAGAAAAAGATTCCCAGCCGGGCACGGTGGCTCACGCCTGTAATCCTAGCACTTTGGGAGGCCGAGGTGGGCAGATCACAAGGTCAAGAGATTGGGACCATCCTGGCCAACATGGTGAAACCCTGTCTCTACTAAAAATACAAAAAATTAGCCAGGCATGGTGGCGGGCTCCTGTAATCACAGCTACTTGGAAGGCTGAGGCAGGAGAATCGCTTGAACCTGGGAGGTGGAGGTTTCAGTGAGCCAAGATCGTGCCATTGCACCACTCCAGCCTGGGCAAAAAGAGCGAAACTCCGTCTCAAAAAAAAAAAAAAGATTCCCTATGTAGTGGGTACATATATTCCCTATATATACCCAAATACAACTACAGTGAGAAGAAACACGGTGTGAGACTGGAGGAGGTGTGCCCTGGGCATGAATTTACAGAATACTTGGACTGTGTCTCACTCCCTTAGCCCTGTAACAGTTGGTAATTAATGACCAACAAAATTTGGCTGGGCACAGTGGCTCATGCCTGTAATCTTAGCACTTTGGGAGGCCGAGGCAGGAGGATCACCTGAGGTCAGGAGTTCGAGACCAGCCTGGCCAACATAGTGAAACCCTGTCTCTACTAAAAATACAAAAATTAGCCAGGTATGGTGGCGCATGCCTGTAATCCCAGCTACTCGGGAGACTGAGACAGGAGAATCGCTTGAACCCAGGAGGCTGAGGTTGCAGTGGGCCAAGATCATGCCACGGCACTCCAGCCTGGGTGACAGAGATGAGACTCCGTCTCAAAAAAAAAAAAAAAAAAAAAAAAAAAAACTTAAGTAGAATCTCACTACTTACCTAATGCTGCATACTTGACACTGTCAAGCTCCTATAATAGCCATAACCTGTAAATAACCAAGACACCTGTAAAAGCAGACAGTGACCAGAATAGCTGAAGGGAGTCCAGGACATGAAAATTGTAGAAGATAACTGTGTGCTTGACCTGTTTTCTAAGAAAACTAGTAGAGAAGCCTGTAGGGGCAGAATTAGCAAGGAAAAAAGAGAGAGATGGTAGCCAGGCTCAGTGGCTCATGCCTGTAATCCCAGCACTTTGGGAGGTCAAGGCGGGTGGATCACCTGAGGTCAGGAGTTTGAGACCAGCCTGGCCAACATGGTGAAACCCTGTCTCTACTAAAAATAAAAAAATTATCTGGGTATGGTGGCGTGTGCCTGTAACCCCAGCTACTTGGGAGGCTGAGGCAGGGAGAGTCGCTTGAACTGGAGCGGCAAAGGTTGCAGTGAGCCGAGATTGCATCATTACACTCCAGCCTAGGCGACAGAGTGAGAATCCGTCTCAAAAAAAAAAAAAAGAGAGATGGACAAAGTAGAAAAGGAAAGCAAGGTGACTGAGTGGCCACAGACACTGTTTACCATCAGAAAGAAAGAAAGATGGTTAAAATAAAGCAGAACCCCAGTGAGAGTACAGGAGGCAAGCCAAGCTTCACAGTCACAGAGAATGGAGACAGGAGGCACGAAATTGGCAGGGATCTGGAGTTAGAGGCAGCCCAAGTCGTGTAATTTAGTGGTTCACAAAGGAACAGGTATACTTCAGATAGAATTGAGCAGTACAAGATGTTATACCGGTTAATGCTGACAAACCATCCCCTACTGTAGACATTTTCGTAGTCCAGTATACTTGCGTCTACATTAGGAGCAAAAGAGATGCTGGGCTTGAAAATGAAATTAAGAAAACAGGGCCGGGCGCGGTGGCTCACGCTTGTAATCCCAGCACTTTGGGAGGCCGAGGCGGGCGGATCACGAGGTCAGGAGATCGAGACCACGGTGAAACCCCGTCTCTACTAAAAATACAAAAAATTAGCCGGGCGTGGTGGCGGGCGCCTGTAGTCCCAGCTACTCGGAGAGGCTGAGGCAGGAGAATGGCGTGAACCCGGGAGGCGGAGCTTGCAGTGAGCCGAGATCGCGCCACTGCACTCCAGCCTGGGCGACAAAGCGAGACTCCGTCTCAAAAAAAAAAAAAGAAAACAATTTCGCCAGCTGTGGTGTCTCATGCCTATAATCCCAGTGCTTTGGGTGGCCGAGGTGGGAGGATCACTTGAAGCCAGGAATTTAAGACCAGCCTGGGCAACATAGTAAGATGCTGTCTCTATATTAAAATTAAAAAAAAAAAACTTTTTTATTAAAAAGCCAGGCTCAGTGGCTCACACTTATAATCCCACCACCTTGGGAGGCTGAGCTGAGAGGATCGCTTGAGGCCAGGAGTTTGAGGCTAGAGTTTGAGACCAGCCTAGGTAACACAGCGAGACCTCATCTCTACAAAAAATAAAAAATTAGGCCAGGCTCAGTGGCTCATGCCTGTAGTCCCAGGACTTCCGGAGGCCCAGGCGAGCGGATCACCTGAGGTCAGGAGTTTGAGACCAGCCTGGCAAACATGGTGAAACCCTGTCTCTACTAAAAATACAAAAAAATTAGCCAGGTGTGATGGCGTGTGCCTGTAATCCCAGCTAGTCAGGAGGCTGAGGCAGGAGAATCGCCTCAGCCTCAGAGCTCAGGAGGTGGAAGTTGCAGTGCGCCAATATCGCACCACTGCATTCCAGCCTGGGTGATAGAGCAAGACTCTGGCATACTTTTTTTTTTTTTTTTTTTTTTTTGAGACAAAGTATGTCCTAAATACCACTGGATTGTGGGGGTTTGTTTTTTGGAGTTTTTTTTTTTTTTTTTTTTGAGACAGGGTCTTGCTCTTATCACCCAGGCTGGAATGCAATGGCATGATCATAACCCACTATAGCCTGAAACTCCTGGGCACAAGTAATCCTCCCACCTCAGCCTCCCAAAGTGCTGGAATTACAGGCATGAGGCATTGCACCCAGCGACCACTGAATTGTTCACTTTAAAATGGTTAATTTTGGCTGGGTACAGAGTTTCAGTATGGAATGATGAAGTCCTGGAGGTGGATGTTGGTGATGGTTGCACAATACGAATGTATTAGTGCACTGAACTGTACACCTAGAAATGGTTTAAAATGGTAAATTCTGTAATGTACATTTTTCCACTTCCCAAAAAAGATTCTAGCGAGGCACCATGGCTCATGCCTGTAATCCCAGCAATTTGGGAGGCCAAGGCAGGAGGATTGCTTGAGCCCAGGAGTTTGAGACCAGCCTGGGCAACATGATAGAACCCTGTCTCTACAAAAAATACAAAAAATTAGCCAGGTATGATTAGCAGGGCGTGATGACATGCACCTATAGTCCCAGCCACTTACTTGAACCCAGGAGGCGGAGGTTGCAGTGAGTCGAGATCGCACCACTGGACTCTAGCCTGGGTGATAGAGTGAGACTCTGTGTCAAAAAAAAAAAAAGCCAGATGTGGTGGCTAATTTGAAATAAGGATCTTTGTCTGAGTTATAAGTGGTCCTGGGCCAAATATGCAGATGCAGTGCTACTCCCTGGATTTGGCTAGATCAGAGAGCTTGTGCTGGTGTCCCATTAGTAGGACCAGAGGTACATATATCTGTCACTTTGTGTTTGAAATGCAAGCTTTTTATTTAAAAAGTGAGGAAGGATTCCTTTTAGAACGACATTTTCCTTTTTTTTGTTTTTGTTTTTGAGACGGAGTCTCAATCTGTCGCCCAGGCTGGAGTGCAGTGGCACGATCTCGGCTCACTGCAAGCTCTGCCTCCTGGGGTTCACGCCATTCTCTTGCCTCAGCCTCCCGAGTAGCTGGGACTACAGGTGCCCGCCATCACGCCTGGATAATTTTGTTTTTGTATTTTTAGTAGAGACGGGGTTTCACCATGTTAGCCAGGATGGTCTCGATCTCCTGACCTTGTGATTCGTCCTCCTCGGCCTCCCAAAGAGCTGAGATTACAGGCATGAGCCACCATGCCCGGCCTTTTTTTTTTTTTTTTTTTAATTATTCCCATTTATCCCTTTCTCTACTCTGGTTTCCCTATCCCCTGTAAACGTATTTAGTATGCATCCTTTTGTTTGTATAAGTTCCTATGAAACATTTTTGTTTGTATGTGTGTGTTTTTGTTTTGTTTTGTTTTGTTTTGTTTGAGACAGAGTCTTCTTGCTCTGTCACCCAAGCTGGAGTGCAGTGGCATTAGCTCACTGCAACCTCTGCTTCCCGGGTTCAAACAATTCTCCTGCCTCAGCCTCCTGAGTAGCTGGGACTACAGGCGTGCACAATCACACCCAGCTAATTTTTTTATTTTTTAGTATAGACGGGGTTTTGCCATGTTGATCAGGCTGGTTGTGAACTCCTGACCTCAGGTGATCCGCCCACCTCTGCCTCCCAAAGTGCTGGAATTACAGGCGTGAGCCACTGCACTCAGCCTGTGTGTGTATTTTTAGTTTATATAAATAATGTATTAGAGCTCGCTATGTTTTCTTTTTTTTTTTTTTACCAAGTTCATTCATGTGACTGTATTCATCTAGTATTGTTTCTAACTTGCAGAGAACCCCAGTGGGTACATCCCCCACACTTTAGCTGCCCACTTCTGATCCCCAGATTGTCTCCAACTCTGCACCTCAGACATGATGTGGCAAATATCTTTGTATCCCTTATCAATGGATCCCTATGAGAATTTCTTTGGGAACACACATACACACACACAAGTAGAATTTGTGATCCCAGCACTCTGGGAGGCCGAGGCGGGCGGATCACGAGGTCAGGAGATCGAGACCACGGTGAAACCCTGTCTCTACTAAAAATACAAAAAAAAAAAATTAGCCGGGCGTGGTGGCGGGCGCCTGTAGTCCCAAGCTACTCGGAGAGGCTGAGGCAGGAGAATGGCGTGAACCCGGGAGGCGGAGCTTGCAGTGAGCCGAGATCGCGCCACTGCACTCCAGCCTGGGTGACAGAGCGAGACTGCGTCTCAAAAAAAAAAAAAAAAAAAAAAAAGTAGAATTTGTGAGTCATAAAATGCATAGTTTTAATTATAAATAAGGCCCGATTACTTCTTATTCAGAACAGCTGTACGATTCTGTATCACTATCAGCAGCACGTGAGGATAGAACCTCCAGTATGTTTTCAGAGGGTAACTTTGGTGTTTCATGGACGAATGTGGCCATGAGAAGCTGGTGACACCAGTGAGTAGGCGCATCCAGAAAACACTTTACTGAGCCCAGTGAGTTCATTAATTTATTCATTCACTAATCAGTGGAGGGCCTGCTATGTTTGTGGTCCTGAGGACACAAAAGAGGAGTAAGTTTAGTTCCTATTGCAAGTATATAGAAGGTCCAGAGGGAGGAGCTCCTAGGGGGGTACAGTATGAAAAGATTTACAGAGGAGGGAAGATGCAGGGTAGAGAGGAGTTCCAGGAGTTGGTCATCTCAAAGAAAGCAGAAGCTGTGCTATGCAGAGGGACCTGCCGCAGAGTCTTATTTTTTTTTTTTTTTTTTTTTTGTCTAGGCACAGTGTGACTTGCTCCTGTAATCCTAGCACTTTGGGAGGCCAGGGTGGGCAGATCACTTGAGGCCAGGAGTTCGCGACCAGCCTGGGTGACATAGTGAAACCCTGTCTCTACAAAAAAATGCAAAAATTAGCCAGGCACAGTGGTGTGCACCTGTAATCCCAGCTACTCGGAAGGCTGAGGTGGGAGGATCCCTTGAGCCTGTGAGGTTGAGTCTGTAGTGAGCCATGATCAAGCCATTGCACTTCAGCCTGGGCAACAGAGCAAGAATCTGTCTCAAAATAAAAATTGTGATAGTGACCAAGATCAGGAGTAGTTAGCTTTTTAAAGGTAATTGGTAGTCCAGGCACAGTGGCTCACACCTGTGATCCCAGCACTTTGGGAGGCTAAGGCAGACGGATCACCTGAGGTCAGGAGTTTAAGACAAGCCTGGCCAACATGGTGAAACCCCATCTCTACTAAAAAATAAAAAAATGGCCGGGCACGGTGGCTCACGCCTGTAATCCCAGCACTTTGGGAGGCCGAGGCGGGTGGATCACGAGGTCAGGAGATCAAGACCACGGTGAAACCCCGTGTCTACTAAAAATACAAAAAAAATTAGCCGGGCACGGTGGCGGGCGCCTGTAGTCCCAGCTACTTGGGAGGCTGAGGCAGGAGAATGGCGTGAACCCAGGAGGCGGAGCTTGCAGTGAGCCAAGATCGCGCCACTGCACTCCAGCCTGGGCGACAGAGCGAGACTCCATCTCAAAAAATAATAATAATAATAAAATAAAAATAAATAAAAAATAAAAAAATAAAAAAATTAGCTGGGCATGATGACACGTACCTGCAGTCCCAGTTACTTGGGAGGCTAAGGCATGAGAATCGTTTGGACCCAGGAGGCGGAGGTTGCAGTGAGCTGAGATTGTGCCACTGCACTCCAGCCTGGATGACAGAGTGAGACTCCATCTCAAAAAAGAATCAATAAATGTAATCGGTAAAGGGACCGTATGGTGTTTATAAAATTATTGGTAAAATGATGTTACTGAAGGTAATGCATAGAAGTTAAAATAGTTGTGTTAGAGATTTTTCCCTCTTAATGACAGATTTGTGCTTTTAATCATAGTACAGAGGGTGAGAAGGTTCAGGAAAGTGTACATATGACAAAC
The DNA here is from genome assembly GCF_028878055.3 of Symphalangus syndactylus. Taxonomy (NCBI): domain Eukaryota; kingdom Metazoa; phylum Chordata; class Mammalia; order Primates; family Hylobatidae; genus Symphalangus; species Symphalangus syndactylus. Next base: position 26,031,508 of record NC_072433.2, read on the forward strand.
AGGACATTTTGTTATGGCTCCAAATGTAGATAATTTTTCATATTCGTTAAACATAGTTCAGAGGTTCTCAGCTGGTGGCTGCACACTAGGATCACCTGAGGGGCTTTAAAAGTGAATGATAAAAGTGAATGATGAGGCCAGGTGTGGTGGCTCACGCCTGAAATCCTAGCACTTTGGGCAGCCGAGGCGGGCGGATCACTTGAAGTCGGGAGTTCAAGACCAATGCCACTCCACTCCAGCCTGGGTGACAGAGCAAGACTCTGTCTCAAAAAAAAAAAAAAAAAGTGAATAATGGTCACCTCACATCCATCAGAACGGCTAACCAACAAAAAACGCCAGAAAATAACTAGGGTTGATGAGGACGTGGAGAAATCAGAAGCCTTGCACACTGTTGGAGGGAATGTAAAATGGTAACAGCCACTGTGGAAAACAGTATGGTGGTTCCTCAGAAAATTAAAAATCTAATTACCATGACCCGGCAATTCCACTTCTGGGTATATGCCCCAAACAAATGAAAGCAGCGTCTAGAAGAGATATTTGTACACTATGTTCATATCAGTATTATTCACAGTAGCTAAAACATGGAAGCAACCCAGGTGTCCATTGATAGAGGAATGGATCAGCCATACAATGGCATATTACTCAACCTTGAAAAGGAAGGAAGTCCTGACATATGCTACAAGGTTTGTAAGGGTGAACCTTGAAGACATTATGCTAACTGAAATAAGCCAGTCACAAAAGCCCAAATAATGCATGATTTCACTTAGATGAGGTATCTAAAGTAGTCAAATTCATAGAGACAAAGCAGAATGATGGTTGCCAGGGGCTGGGGCGGGGGTAGTGGGAATGGGAAGTTATTATTTAATGGGAATAATGGGTATTGTTTAATGAGTTTTTAGTTTTGCAAGGTGAAAAGAGTTCCAGAAGTAACCATCACCAGGGTGGTGGTGATGGTTACACAACAATGTAAATGTATGTATTTATTTATTTACTTATTTATTTTATTTTATTTGAGACAGAGTCTTGCTCTGTCGCCCAGGCTGGAGTGCAGTGGCTTGATCTCGGCTCACTGCGACCTCTGCCTCCCGGTTTCCAGCAATTCTCCTGTCTCCACCTCCCGAGTAGCTGGAATTACAGGCACACACCACCACGCCCGGCTAATTTTTGTATTTTTAGTAGAGATGGGGTTTCACGATGTTGGTCAGGCTGGTCTCAAACTCCTCACCTCAGGTGATCCACCCACCTTGGCTTCCCAAAGTGCTGGGATTACAGGCATGAGCCATCATGCCCAGCTGTAAATGTATTTAATACCACTGATGTATATACTTAAAAATAGTTAAGATGATCTGGGCATGGTGGCTCACGCCTGTAATCCCAGCAGTTTGGGAGGCCAAGGTGAGTAGGTCGCTTGAGCTCAGGAGTTCGAGACCAGCCTGGCCAACATGGCGAAGCCTCATCACTACCAAAAATACAAAAATTAGCCAGGGGTGATGGCACACACTTGTAATCCCAGCTACTCATGTGGCTGAGGCAGGAGAATCGCTCGAAACCAGGAGGGGGAGGTTGCAGTAAGCCAAGATTGCGCTGCTGCACTCCAGCCTGGGCGACAGAGTGAGACTCTGTCTTTAAAAAAAAAAACAAAAAGTAGGCCGGGCACAGTGGCTCACGCCTGTAATCCCAGCACTTTGGGAGGCCGAGGCAGGCGGATCACAAGGTCAGGAGATCAAGACCATCCTGGCTAACACGGTGAAACCCCGTCTCTACTAAAAATACAAAAAAAAAAATTAGCTGGGCGTGGTGGGGGGGCGTCTGTAGTCCCAGCTACTTGGGAGGCTGAGGCAGGAGAATGGCGTGAACCTGGGAGGCAGAGCTTGCAGTGAGCCGAGACTGTGCCACTGCACTCCAGCCTGGGCGACAGAGCGAGACTCTGTCTCAAAAAAAAAAAAAAGTAAATTTTATGTATATTGTACCACAATTTTAAAAATTACATTGAAGTTTAAAAAGAGAAAAAGAAAATGACGGTGATGTGGCCCACATCACTCTTGTCTATTTCAGTGTGTCTAGGGTTACCAGTGATGCTAATACGGAGTGGGGAACTGCTGGTTTAGCTGAGGGAAATGTTGGATGGGGAACCCTGATATTCTGAGCACACCTACATCTCATCTTGGTTTTCCCACATGACATTGATCCCAAGCAAAGGACTTTGGTTTGGTTTTGTTCTCTATTGTATAACCCTTGTGATCAGAAGAAAAACTCTACAAGACATAATCATGTCTCAGAAAATTTGGCAAAGTTCAAAAATTGAAAAGAATAAAAATCATTCATAATCCCATCAACCTCAGCAATCAATAAATTCAGGAGTATTCTAGTCCCTCTACAGCATTGAATAGTCCTTCTACAGCATTGAATAGAGATATTTTTATAGATACATTACAGATATCCTTATATATATACTCATACCTATTATACTTATTTTGTGTGCTTTTTTAAAAAAAAACCCATACTTCTGATAGTGTATGTTTTCCCCTTTAGTGACAATGTGGTGAATGTCTTTCAGGTTATTGAGGGCCTTCTACTTCATGGTTTTCAATAGCTCCACAGCATTCTCTTTTTTTTTTTTTTTTTTTTTGAGACGGAGTCTCGCTCTGTTGCCCAGGCTGGAGTGCAGTGGCGCAATGTCGGCTCACTGCAAGCTCCGCCTCCTGGGTTCACCCCATTCTCCTGCCTCAGCCTCTCCAAGTAGCTGGGACTACAGGCGCCTGCCACCACGCCCGGCTAATTTTTTTGTATTTTTAGTAGAGACGGGGTTTCACCGTGGTCTCGATTTCCTGACCTCGTGATCCGCCCGCCTCGGCCTCCCAAAATGCTGGGATTACAAGCGTGAGCTACCGCGCCCGGCCGCCCACAGCATTCTTTATCTAACCCATTACTTGTATTGGACATCTAGATTGTCTCCCAGTTTTTCACTATGATAGCCAGTGCTATAGTAAATATCTGTATACAAAAAAACCTTTTTTCTTTTTTTGAGACAGTCTCACTCTATAGCCCAGGCTAGAGTGTAGTGGCACTGCCATAGCTCACCGCAGTCTTGACTCCTGGGCTCAAGCGATCCTCCTACCTCAGCCTCCCAAATAGCTGGGACTATAGGCATGTGCTACCATGCCAGGCTAATTTTTTTTTTTTTTTTTAGTAAAGATGGGTGTCTCACTACGTTGCTTGTGCTGATCTTGAATTATTGATCTCAAGCAATCCTCCTGCTTTGGCCCCCCAAAGTGCTGAGATTGCAGACATGAGCCACCACACCTAGCCCAGTAAAATCTTTTTTCTTTTCTTTTTTTCTTTTTTCTTTTTTTTTGAGATGGAGTCTAGCTTTGTCATCCAGGCTGGAGTGCACTGGCGCGATCTCAGCTCACTGCAAGCTCCGCCTCCCGAGTTCACGCCATTCTCCTGCCTCAGCCTCCCGAGTAGCTGGGACTACAGGTGCCCACCACCACGACTGGCTAATTTTTTGTAGTTTTTAGTAGAGACGGGGTTTCACCGTGTTAGTGAGGATGGTCTCTATCTCCTGACCTCGTGATCCGCCCACCTCGGCCTCCCAAAGTGCTGGGATTACAGGTGTGAGCCACCGCACCCGGCCTAATAAAATCTTTTTAAGCATACTTTTTCTTTTAGCCAGTTTGATAAAAAAAGTTTTTTGGTATTTTTTTTTCTAGTGAGCATTTTCCTATGTTTGCTACCATAAAAATTTTAATTATACTTAATCTGTATAGCAGTTAGTTCTTTCACTTTCCTCTTGAACTGGTTTTTGTTTTCCATTCTTTTTCTTTTTTTTTGAGATGGAGTCTCATTCTGTCACACACGCTGGAGTGCAGTGGCACAATCTCGGATCACTGCAACTTTCACCTCCCAGGTTCAAGTGATTCTTCTGCCTCAGCCCCTCGAGTAGCTGGGAATACAGGCTTGCACCACCACACCCGGCTAATTTTTTATATTTTTGGTAGAGACAGGGTTTCACCACGTTGGCCAGGCTGGTCTCGAACTCCTGACCTCAAGAGATCCGCCCACCTCAGCCTCCCAAAGTGCTGAGATTACAGGCATGAGCCTCCCTCCCTCCCTCCCTTCCTTCCGTGCTCGAGTCTCACTCTTGTCGCCCAGGCTGGAGTACAGTGGTGTGATCTTGGCTCACTGCAATCTCTGCCTCCTGGGTTCAAATGATTCTCCTTCCTCAGCTTCCTGAATAGCTGGGATTACAGGCCTCTGCCACCACACCTGGCTAGTTTTTTTTTTTTTTTGTATTTGTAGTAGAGATGGGGTTTGGCCATGTTGACCCGGCTGGTTTTGAACTCCTTACCACAGGTGATCTGCCTGCCTTGGCCTCCCAAAGTGCTGGGATTACAGGTGTGAGCCACTGTGCCTGGCCTCCACTCTTCTTTTTCTTTGTCATATATAGAATCATGAACTTTTATAGCAAGAAGGAACCTTAAAGATCAATCACTCCCCTTATTATACATTTAAGGCTCTGAAGGTTGAATCTTTTAACCAGGGTTACACAGAAAGTTAAGTAGCAGAACAGAGATTTAAACTCAACTTTATTCATTTTCTGTTTTTCCTCCTATCCTTCAGTCTCCATGGAAGAAGAAGATTCTGCAGTTTTTCATCTTGGAACAGTATTTCTTTTTTCTTTTGAGACAAGGTCTTGCACTGTTGCCCAGGCTGGAGTGCAGTAGCACAATCATAGCTCACTACAGTTGTGAACTCCTAGGTTCATGTGATCGTTTCACCTCAGCGTCCCAGGTAGCTAGGACTACAACAAGCGCATGCCACCACATCCAGCTATTTTTTAATATATTTTTTTTAATAGAGATGACATCTCGCCATGTTGCCCAGGCTACTCTCAAACTCCTGGTCTCAAGTGATCTTCCCATCTCGGCCTCCTGAAATGCTGGGGTTACAGGCGTGCATGAGCCACCATGCCTGGCCTTGAGCCATATTTCATTTGTGCTTTTCTTTTTTTTTTTTTTTTTTTTTTTTTGAGACGGAGTCTTGCTCTGTTGCCCAGGCTGGAGTGCAGTGGCGCAATCTCGGCTCACTGCAAGCTCCGCCTCCTGGGTTCACGCCATTCTCCTGCCTCAGCCTCTCTGAGTAGCTGGGACTACAGGCGCCCGCCACCACGCCTGGCTAATTTTTTGTATTTTTAGTAGAGACGGGGTTTCACCGTGGTCTCGATCTCCTGACCTCGTGATCCGCCTGCCTCGGCCTCCCAAAGTGCTGGGATTACAAGTGTGAGCCACCGCGCCCGGCCCTCATTTGTGCTTTTCTGGCAGAGAACTTGTTACTTCTGTATTTGAAAGTAGCCTTTGCACCACTGCACTCCAGCCTGGGTGACAGAGCGAGAGACTCCATCTCAAAAAAAAAGAAAGTAGCCTCAGCTGAGTGTCCTCTCCAGTAATAACCAGTGTAATGCTTGCTATTCTAGGAGCCATGTCTGACCAGGACATTTGGAAGATCATATCCATGCCGGAGGCTCTTGTGAGGAGATGAGTTGGTAAAGAGAGAGGCCGGGATGAAGATGCTGCCAGGAGTGGGCGTGTTTGGGACTGGCAGCTCCGCCCGAGTTCTGGTCCCGCTGCTGAGGGCAGAAGGGTTCACTGTTGAGGCCCTGTGGGGGAAGACTGAGGAGGAGGCAAAGCAGCTTGCTGAGGAGATGAACATCGCCTTCTACACCAGCCGGACTGATGACATCTTGCTGCATCAAGATGTGGATCTGGTGTGCATCAGCATCCCCCCTCCACTCACCCGGCAGATATCCGTGAAGGCTCTAGGTACGCCCGGCAGGCCACAGCAGGGGCAGATCATGTCTCCCTCTGGGCAGTCCTCTGAGGGTCACTCCTCTCCTCTGAGCTCTCCTTCCTGGGCTTGCATCTGCAGGGAGGAGAACTCTGGGACATCACTTGTCCCTGAAGCAGTGCTTGGGGAAGGCATGAAAAAAGACATAGCCTAACCTACCTCCCATCTATAAATCCCTGAACAGAAATTAAGGAAATACTCTAAGAGACAGCCATCAAGGGGCTGGAGATGGTTGCATCTCAGGCAACGTAAAGTTTGCCTCTGTGAAGTTAGAGATCAGAGCCCTGGGTGGCGGGGAATTGGTTGTGACTAGTGTGTTTGTTCTCCCATTTCTGGGGCACACAGCACCACAGGAAGGAGAGGCTGTGTAGCAAGGCTACCATTTCCCATGTTTTGTCAGCATTTGACTATAGTGAGCACACACCCTTCCTGCCAAACTGCAGTCTTGTATTGCCGGAGGACAGGAAGGCTGTGCCAGCATTGGGCTTCCCTGACAGGATCTGTCGACAGCCTGCTTACGTGACATCTCCACTCCCTTGGGAAGTTTTGGGCTTGGTAACCTCCTGCCCCTGACTGGGCATGGCCTGCTGAGCTGTTCTCCTACAGTTCCCATTGGCCTTCTCTTTCCAGTCAACTGGAGTCAACTTCTTCTCTTTATCTAATATAAATCAGAACCTAGTTTACTAAGTAAACAAACCAGTAAACATTCAGCCAGTAATTTTTATTTTATTTTGAGACAGAGTTTTGCTCTTGTTGCCCAGGCTGGAGTGCAATGGTGCAATCCCGGCTCACTGCAACCTTCGCCTCCAGGGTTCAAGTGATTCTCCTGCCTCAGCCTCCCGAGTAGCTGGATTACAAGTGCCTGCCACCACACCCAGCTAATTTTTGTATTTTTAGTAGAGACAGGTTTCACCACGTTGACCAGGCTGGTCTCGAACCCCTGACCTCAGGTGATCCATCTGCCTCAGCCTCCCAAAGTGCTGGGGTTACAGGTGTGAGCCACCATGCCCAGCATTTTTTTTAAATTATTATTATTATTTTATTTTTTAGATGGAGTCTCGCTCTGTTGCCCAGGCTGGAGTGTGCATTGGTGCAATCTCAGCTCACTGCAACCTCCACCTCCCAGGTTCAAGCGATACTCCTGCCTCAGCTTTGCAAGTAGCCAGGACTACAGGCATGTGCCACCATGCCCAGCTAATTTTTGTATTTTTAGTACAGATGGGGTTTTGTCATGTTGCCCAGGCTGGTCTCGAACTCTTGACCTCAGGTGATCCACCTGCCTTGGCCTCCCAAAGTGCTGAGATTACAGGCATGAGCCACCACACCCGGCCTCAATTATTTTTTTAATGCCTCCTGTGTGCCAGTCACTGTCCTGATGTCATTTTGGACATTCAAAGCTGTGTTAGATTGGACCCCTCCCTGCCTTCAGATTTTATAGTCCAACTGAGGCAACTGGAAATAACACACATTACAAGGTAGATGACAGAAGACATAGTCACAATTCAACTAGCATATACTTACTTGACTGAGTAACTGTTTTATGTGAGGTGATAGGAGCCAAGTGTCTCTTTGATGCAGCCAAAGATCTCTAGGTCGAGGAACTGGTGCCATGAGGTTGTCCTCCACTCTTCCTGACCACTGCCATGGTGGCAAACCTCAGGGTCTGCTACTTATCTCTTCCCTCATTCTGAGGAGTGTCATATGAAGGTGTCTGTCACCTCTGGCCCGGTGGGTGGGGAAGGATAAATGTTCATTGAAGTGAGAAAGAACTTCAGTCTGTCTGGTTGTCAATTTGGAGCAAGTAAGTTTTGGCCTTATTGTTTGTTTCTTCCAGAGAGCTCTCTCTGAGGATGTGTGACATTGGAGTTATTCATTCATTGGTCACCAAATACTTGGGAGGTCAGATGGTGGCTCCCAGATTGAATTCAGAAATAGACCTAAGTCAACACTTTAGCAGCAAGTTGGTTCAAGGGGAAGCAAGCCGCTATGGTCACTTGACTCCTTGCCATCCCTTGTGGCTTGAATGCGTGCTGGAAAGGTGAGGTGTGTCCAGAGCCAGAGCTCTGGAGGCTCTCAGTCCTCTTCCTGAATTTTAGGGTTCCCCACAGAGACCATTTCCAAGCTATACAGGAAGAAAGAGAAAACCCCAGGGTTCTTTGGCAACAAGCTTGCTTTTTTTCTGGTTCTTGGTATGCTCCACCAGCAGCAGCATCACCTGGGAGCTTGTTAGAAACTGAATTCTCAGCTGGGCAACATAGTGGGATCCCGTCTCTACAAAAAAGTTTAAAAATTAGCCAGGCATGGTGGCACATGACTGTGGTCCCAGCTACTTGGGAGGCTGAGGCAGAAGGATTGCTTGAGCCCAGGAGATAGAGGCTGCAGTGAGCAGTAATCATGCACTCCAGCTTGAGTGACAGAGTAAGACTGTCTCAAAAACAAACAAACAAAAAGAAATCTAAATTCTCAGGCCCTACTCCAAACCTACTGAATCTCTGGGATCCAGCTATCTGTGTCTGAACAAGCCTTGCAGGTTACTTTGGTGGACATGAAGGATCGAGAGCCACTGATCCAATCATTTTGAATTAAACTGAGGCCCAGGAACATTAAGGAATGACACCTTGGTTACATTTTACCAAGTCTTTGTGCTGTGATTTTTCTCTCCTTGCTAGAGCTTTATATTTTTACCTTACTTCTAAGGCCATGAGATCATTTCTTGCCCTCGTTAGTAGTTTTTCCTAAAATTAATGATTGGACTTACCTTCCAGAGATATACTTTTCATATCACAGCTCTTTTTATGGCATCTTGTTTTCTGCTTTGGTCTGACCTATGTTCTTCATCTTCTACCTCCAATTTCATCCTTAAAGCTTTCCCATGAATTTCTTAAAGGGGAGAGGGGAAGGGCCCTAATATATTTTATTCTTCAGTTCAGAAGTGGTTCAGGAAATTGTATTTTAAGTGCAAGGTGCCCCAGCATCTTTGCCACAGTTGAATGTTTTCTGAAGTCTGTCACTAAAAGGTGGGCTTCTGTGCCCAATTCTTGGCACTTCTGTGGTTCATTAGAAAAACACTAAGTTTGCAGGCCAGGCATGGTGGCTCATGCATGTAATCCTAGCACTTTGGGAGGCCGAGGCGGGCGGATCACGAGGTCTGGAGTTTGAGACCAGCCTGACCAACCTGGTGAAACCTTGTCTATACTAAAAATACAAAAATTAGCTGGGCATGTTGGCACATGCCTATAGTCCCAGCTACTCAGGAGGCTGAGGCAGGAGAATTGCTTGAACCCAGGAGATGGAGGTTGCAGTGAGCTGAGATCACGCCACTGCACTCCAGTCTGGGTGACAGAGCGAGACTCCATCTCAAAAAAAAAAAAAAAGAAAACATTTTTGTAGAGACAGGATCTCGCTATGTTGTTAAAGCTGGTCTCCAACTCCTAACCTCAGGCAATCATCCTACTTTGGCCCCCCAAAGTGCTGGAATTATAGGTGGGAGCCACTGTGCCCAGCAGATTTCAGCTTCTCTAATCTCTCCCTTGACTTCCTGGCAGGAGAGCTAGATAAACTCAGGTAGACATGTCTTTCATGGCTACCCAAAGACTCTGTACAGCTAGCCCGCAGGAGCCTGTTTAACTCAAGATGTCCTTGTAGTCCCACACTGATACTACTGGGCCCTAAGTTTAAGAGTGCTGTTGTTCAGGGTTGGGCGCAATGCCTCACACCTCTAATCCAGCACTTTGGGAGGCCAAGGCGGGCAGATCACTTGAACTCAGGAGTTAAATACCAGCCTGGGCAACATGATGAAACGCCATCTCTACCAAAAATACAAAAAATTAGCTGGGCACAGTGGCATGCACCTGTGGTCCCAGCTACTCGGGTGGCTGAGGTGGGAGGTTAGCTTGAGCCCAGGAGGCGGAGGTTGCAGTGAGCCAAGATTATACCACTGCACTCCAGCCTGGGTAACAAAGCGAGACCCCATCTAAAAAAACAAAAACAAACTATTTTTCAGGTTCAAGAAGAGAGGTCTTTCCCTCTTTCCTCACCTCTTGAGGCATGAAACGGGATTCCTTATCCTAGTTTTATTACCACCAAACTCCTAGCAGTCATAAAAGTCCTTTTTCCTCTCAACCCACCTCCTCTCTGCCTCACACTGCAGTATCCACTCTGTCGCCACCACAGTGAGGCATTATAGCAGGAGGCTTCTGAGTTGGCCAGAACAGCAGCTCTCAGGTGGGGTGTCTGAGACCTCATTTCCTCATTACATCCCTCCCTGGTCAGCCATAGGTGTTCAGCAGCCAAATGGCAAAAATCACCCCCAGAACTGCGATTGTCTTATCCCTAATCTGGAAGGCCCACAAGTGTGGAGAAGCACTGGAGACCCTCCAGAAGCAGTAGTGCTAGCAGGGGCTACTCTCCCTGCTGGGCTGCGTGCAAGGGCCTGGCCACCCTATCCCAGGTATGTGACACTTGGCTGGCCGTTCTTTATTGTCCTGCTAGTACATGTTGTAAAGCTTCTTTTATTAAAGAAGAGCAGGAGATTGAAGTGTCATAAATTGAAGAGATTCACACCAACATGGCACGTGTATCCATGTGTAACCTGCATGTTGTGCACATGTACCCTAGAACTTAAAGTATAATAACAAAATATATATTAAAAAAATAAATAAATAAATCGAAGAGATTGAATGATGTCATAGACTACCAATCCACATGCCTTGTTCCTTGCTACAGCACTGAGGTTTGTAATCCTGGGAGTTCAGGCCTACCTAAGATGCCCATAAGTACAAGTGACAGGTGCTCTGTGGGGTTCTTCAGGGTCAAGGTGGCAGAGGTGGGGGTAGGAAGTGAGAGGAGGGGGAAGGGTTGACCAGAGGCACCAATTTGTCTCCTGTGGGCTTGGTCAGGATGTGAGCTACCAGGGGGCCAGGCTGGGCTTGACTCTTGGGGAGGCCTAATAAACAGTACGTATGATAAAACAACTCCTCTGTATTCATTTTGATTTCATTTATTTTTTGAGACAGAGTCTTGCTCTGTCATCCAGGCTGGAGTACAGTGGCTTGATCATAGCTTACTGCAGCCTCTAACTCCTGGACTCAAGTGATTCTTCCACCCTAGCCTCTTGTGTATCTGGGACTACAGCTGTGCACTGCCACACCTGTGAGCCACCTCACCCAGCCTGAAAATTTGATTTTCTAAAAAGACATTATAAAATCAACATGGGTTGGGCACGGTGGCTCATGACTGTTATCCTGGCACTTTGGGAGGCCAAGGCAGGAGGATCACCTGAGGCCAGGAGTTTGAGACCAGCCTGGGCAACGTAGCAAGACCCTGTATTTACAAAAAGTTTAAAAATCAGCTGGGCGTGCTGTCACGCATCTATGGTCCTTGCTACTTGGAAAGCTGGGAGGAAGGCTCTGCTTGAGCCCAGACCAAGACTGCAGTGAACCAGAATCCCGCTACTACACTCCAGCTAAGTGACAAAGCAAGACCCTGTCTCTTTTTTTTCTTTTTTTTTTGAGACGGAGTCTCGCTCTGTTGCCCAGGCTAGAGGGCAGTGGCACCATCTCGGCTTACTACAACTTCCGCCTCCCGGGTTCAAACAATTATCCTGCCTCAGCCTCCTGAGTAGCTGGGATTACAGGCGCCCGCCACCCCGCCCAGCTAATTTTTACATTTTTAGTAGAGATAGGGTTTCATCATGTTGGTCAGGGTGGTCTCGAACCCCTGACCTTGTGATCCACCCGCCTCAGCCTCCCAAAGTGCTGAGATTACAGGTGTGAGCCTCCGCGCCTGGCCAAGACCCTGTCTCTTAAAAAAAGGCAGAAGAAACTAAATCAGATTTTCAAAATACAGAACACAGAAATTATTTACCTGGGACCAACACGGTGGCTCACGCCTGTAATCCCAGCACTTTGGGCAGCCAAGGCGGGTGGATCACCTAAGGTCAGGAGTTCAAGACCAGCCTGGCCAACATGGTGAAACCCCATCTCTACTAAAAATACAAAAAAATTAGTTGGGCATGGTGGCAGGCACCTGTAATCCCAGCTACCTCAGGAGGCTGAGGCAGGAAAATTGCTTGAACCCAGGAGGCAGAGGTTGCAGTGAGCTGAGATCGCACCATTGCACTCCAGCCTGGGCAACAAGAGCAAAACTCTGTCTCAAAAAAAAAAAAAAAGAAAAGAAATTATTTACCTGGAAAATGTAGTTTCTATGTGAGTCTATTTATTTATTTATTTATTTGAGACAAAGTCTCATTCTGTCACCCATGCTGGAGCGCAGTGGCTTGATCGTAGCTAACTGCAGCCCCGATCTCCTGGACTCAAGGGATCCTCCTACCTCAGCCTCCCAAGTAGCTGGGGCTACAGGTACACGCCACCACACCTGGCTTATTTTTTATTTATTTTTTAAATGGATACTAGGTCTTGCTGTGTTGCCCAGGCTGATTTTGAACTCCTGAACTCAAGTGATCCTCCCACCTTGGCCTCCCAAAGTGCTGGGATTATAAGCGTGAGCCACCACGCCCAGCCATCTTAAAATCCAAGTCACAATGGGCTTTTTTTCCCTGTATTTATGACGCTGAATCCCTCCCTTGGTGATGGTAATAAAATGTACTGTTGACAGCTGTACTGAGCCAGGTACTTTACATATACTGCTTTGGTTGCCTTAGGCCTCCTTTCTTCCCTGTAACTGTAAAATCCTGCTTTACAGTTATAGTAGTAAACAAAAACCCAGAGAAGTTTAGAAACTTCCCAGATCATCTAGCAATGAAGTGAGAGAGCCAAGATTTGAGCACAGGAATTTCTGGCTCCAAAGCTTGAGTCCAGCACCAGTAATTGACTCTTCCTGGGTAGTCAGTTGTCCTGGGGCCCATCCATCATGTGGGACGTCGGCCATTTCTTTTTCTTTTTCTTTTTTTTTTTTTTTTTTTTGAGACGGAGTCTCGCTCTGTCGCCCAGGCTGGAGTGCAGTGGCGCGATCTCGGCTCACTGCAAGCTCTGCCTCCCGCGTTCACGCCATTCTCCTGCCTCAGCCTCTCCGAGTAGCTGGGACTACAGGCGCCTGCCACCACGCCCGGCTAATTTTTTGTATTTTTAGTAGAGACAGGGTTTCACCGTGGTCTCGATCTCCTGACCTCGTGATCCGCCCGCCTCGGTCTCCCAAAGTGCTAGGATTACAAGCGTGAGCCACCGCGCCCGGCCTTTTGTTTTTTTTTGTTTTTTTTTTTTGAGACACAGAGTTTCGCTCTTGTCGCCCAGGCTGGCGTGCAATGGCGCGATCTCGGCTCACCGCAACCTCCACCTCCCGGGTTCAAGTGATTTTCCTGCCTCGGCCTCCCGAGTAGCTGGGATTACAGGCATGTGCCACCACGCCCAGCTAATTTTGTATTTTTAGTAGAGACGGGGTTTCTTCCTGCTAGTTAGGCTGGTCTCAAACTCCCAACCTCAGGTGATCCACCCACCTTGGCCTCCCAAAGTGCTGAGATTATAGGCCTGAGCCACCATGCCCGGCCAAGACATCGGCCATTTCTATAAAGTTTTCTTAGTTTTTGTTGCAAGATTTATTGTCTGTAGTTACTATTGTTTCTGCTGCAGGCTGGCCCCTCCTGAGCCTGTGTGAACAGAATCCATATTGGTCCATCAGGGTAAGCTGCACCCTGCAGTGAGCCATCAGAAATAATCTATGTCTTAACCATTACCTAATCTGAAAACATTCAGAAAATGTTTGGGGGCCTGAGGGAAGATGAGCACCATGGTTACTGAAGATGCACATACCTAGAGAAGGCACATTCTTGACTCGGTTGCCCCAGGTCACAGGCATCCAGGCCTAAGGCTGCCCCTCCAACCAGGAAGTACCTGTGGAGTGCTAGAGTGGAGCCTGGATGGCCGTGGAGGTGAAGCCCAGGTGCACACATTGCCCAGATGGGCTTCAACTAGAAGGGTAAGCACATGAATTAATCCAGGCCAAGACTTGGTATCCAGTTTTCCACATTGCATATAGGCTCTGTGTAATGCTTTCAGTCTCGTTTCCTAACCCAGCCCTGCCTTCTCAGTCCTTCAGCATTTTGTGATCATTGCCTCTCCCCAGTCCCCAAGTCCTTCTGCACAGTAGCCCCCATCTCACATTCAGTGCCTAGAGCAGGATGAGCAGCCGAGAGACCACAGGAGGCAAAGATATCAAAAACAAAATTTTGGAATGGCCAGACATGGCAGCTCATGCCTTAATCCCAGCACTTTGGGAGGCCAAGGGGGTGGATCACCTGAGGTCAGGAGTTGGAGACCAGTCTGGCCAACATGGAGAAACCCTGTCTCCACTAAAAATACAAAAGTTAGCCGGGCGTGGTGGTGGGCACCTGTAATCCCAGCTACTCAGGAGGCTGTAGCAAGAGAACAGCTTGAACCCGGGAGGTGGAAGTTGCAGTGATCCGAGATCATGCCACTGCACTCCAGCCTGGGCAAGAGAGTGAGACTGTATCTCAATATTTTTTTAAAAAAAGGAAAATTTTGGAGGAGTGCACAGATCATATATGAAGACCTTATGGGTGGGGCCTTTGTAAGGACTGGCTTTTATTCCGAAAAGCAATTGCACATTGGAGAGCTTTTTCGTGGGTTTTTGCCAGGGTGTCTTTACCCTTCCTGGCTTACTATGACTTGTAAACTTATGTATGCGTCTAGTCCATACTGCTTTTTGGGCTTTCTAAGTTTTCTATTTAAGGTATTAGCACAGGATTTTCTTCGACTTGAACCACACGAAGCTCACAGGAACACTGCAGGTGTTAGTGTCTCATGGCTGCTCATATCCTCACGAGCTTTCATCTTGAAACATGGAGCAGCATTCATCCCTTCAGTTTCCAGCTGCTCATCCTCTAGCACTCTCTTCAGGGCTTTGTCCAGCTTTGTTTAGCTCTGGGTGCATGTTGGCTTCAGTGTACCCAGAATGGGTATGAGGGTAAAAAGGGTATTCTCACTTCCTTCCCTTCCTGCCGGAGCCAAGCATTTTCTAGCCTTGGGCCACTCTAACTTGTTGGACCAGTGTTTTCAGAGAACAATCTGCAGGGAATCTTAGGGCCCTCTCTGGAGTTGTGACTAAGAGTAGGAGTTATGACTAGCCCATCCCCTGGAAAATAGGTTAGATTCCCTTGCCCCAAGCTGATGACCTAATAAATGCATGACAACATAGAGACACGTCCATGAAGTGTGCCCACCTCTCTAGCCCACCTGTGTTATTCAGGGTTCTCCAGAGAAACAGAACCAATAGGGTGTTTAAGACAGAGATTTATTTGAAGAAATTGGGGCCAGGCATGGTGGCTCACACCTGTAATCTCAGCACTTTGGGAGGCCAAGGCAGGAGGATCAGTTGGGCCCAGGAGTTCTAGACCACCTTAGGCAACACAGGAAGACCCCATCTCTACAAAAAAAAAATTAAAATTAGCCAGGTGTGGTGGTATAGACCTGTCGTCCCACTTACTCAGGAGGCCAAGGTGGAGGATTACTTGAGGCCAGGAGTTTGAGACTAGCCTGGGCAGCATAGCAAGACTCCACCTCTACAAAAAAGAAAAAAAAAAAATTAGTTCATGCAGTTGTAAGGCAGACAAGTCCAAAATCCTCAGGGCAGACAGACATGCTGGAGATTCCCCCTTGAAACTTTGAGATTTCCTGTTGTGTCCTATTGTTAGGTATTGGGAAGAATGTGGTTTGCGAGAAGGCAGCAACATCGGTGGATGCCTTCCGGATGGTGACAGCCTCGCGCTACTACCCACAGCTCATGAGCCTGGTAGGGAATGTGCTGCGCTTCCTGCCTGCCTTTGTGCGCATGAAGCAGCTGATCTCGGAGCACTACGTGGGAGCGGTGATGATCTGCGATGCCCGCATCTACTCAGGCAGCCTGCTGAGCCCCAGCTATGGCTGGATCTGTGATGAGCTCATGGGCGGCGGGGGCCTGCACACCATGGGGACCTACATTGTGGACCTGCTGACCCACCTGACTGGCCGGAGAGCCGAGAAGGTGCACGGGCTGCTCAAGACATTCGTGAGGCAGAACGCTGCCATCCGTGGCATCCGGCACGTCACCAGCGATGACTTCTGTTTCTTCCAGATGCTCATGGGTGGGGGTGTGTGTAGCACAGTGACACTCAACTTCAACATGCCGGGCGCCTTTGTGCATGAAGTCATGGTGGTAGGCTCTGCAGGACGCCTCGTCGCCCGAGGAGCCGACCTCTATGGGCAGAAGAACTCTGCCACGCAAGAGGAGCTGCTGTTGAGGGACTCGCTGGCCGTGGGCGCGGGGCTGCCTGAGCAGGGGCCCCAGGACGTCCCGCTGCTGTACCTGAAGGGTATGGTCTACATGGTGCAGGCCTTGCGCCAGTCCTTCCAGGGGCAGGGCGACCGCCGCACCTGGGACCACGCCCCTGTCTCCATGGCCGCCTCCTTCGAGGATGGGCTGTACATGCAGAGCGTGGTGGATGCCATCAAGAGGTCAAGCCGATCCGGGGAGTGGGAGGCTGTGGAGGTGCTCACAGAGGAGCCCGACACCAACCAGAACCTGTGTGAGGCACTTCAGCGGAACAACCTATGAGCCTGCACCTGGGCTCCTTGCCACCGGGCAGAGGGACCAGGGAGGAGAACAGGAGCCAGACATGACAGGGGCTTGGCCCTAGCAGAGACAGTGTCTTTCTTTTTTTTTTTTTTTCTTTTTTTTTTTTTGAGACTGAGTCTTGCTCTGTCACCCAGGCTGGAGTGCAGTGGTGCGATCTCGGCTCACTGCAAGCTCCGCCTCCCGGGTTCATGCCATTCTCCTGCCTCAGCCTCTCCGAGTAGCTGGGACTACAGGCGCCCGCCACCACGCCCGGCTAATTTTTTGTATTTTTGGTAGAGACGGGGTTTCACCGTGGTCTCGATCTCCTGACCTCGTGATCCGCCCGCCTCGGCCTCCCAAAGTGCTGGGATTACAAGCGTGAGCCACCACGCCCGGCCCGAGACAGTGTCTTTCATTAAATGAGTCTGGGTGAAGCCAGAGGTGGCCCTGGGACATCGCCCCCTCCAGTGGCTCACCTGCTCCTCAGACTTGCAGGGCAGCAAATGTTCCTATTGCCAGGTTATCACGGCTTGCACAGGGCAGAGCTGCCGCTGGGCCTCCTCGTGGCAATGCCAGTGAGTGGGACCAGGAAAGGCTTACCCTGGTGAGTCTTTCAGCCTGATCCGCAGTCCTTACGGGGTGAGAAAGCACAACAGGGGCCAGCTCGGCTGAGGCCCGAGGAGAAATGATGAGAAGTTTTGTTTTCTTCTTGGGCTGGGGCATCTCAGGAACAGTGAGGGCAACAGGCTGTCCCTCAGGGATCCTCACCTGCCCTCCCATGTGACCAGGCCCTTCCCAGGTGGGGACTTGGGTTTGCTTTATTAAGTGAGCTCTTGGGCGTTTGAAGTAGGACAGAGGGCCCTGATTTGGCAGAGAGGAGGCAAGGGAGGGCTTTAGAACATCTGAGAAATGTTAATAAATAATTCAGAAAATAGGACATGGCATGTAGTTTTTGTATGGTAGGTTGGGTTTCTTTAATACTGAAAGGTTTCTGGCTGGTAGGGAGTTTTTCTCTTTACTCATTGCTCCACAGCAACTCGGAGCCAGCCGTGGGTCATCACCGCCAACTGTGCCACACGGGCGACTGCCCCTGCCAGCCCTCGTCTCCTGCCTGTTCCCTCATAGCCAAATCCCAGGAGCCTCCGAAGAAAAGATTTCCTCAGAGAACAGGACTCAGGACTTCCTAATGGGCTGCTGCTGGGCCTGCCGTCTCAGCAGATAGCGGGAGAGTTTGGGGCCTCACTGGGCTGGAGGTCAGGAGGGGTTCTGTTCTTAATGTCACGGTGTTGGCTGCTGGAGTGCCCTTGAGGTGGCGGGGAGTAGTGGTTTCAGGGAGGTGGCACAGGGTGAGGAGGAGGAAGAAGAGCTCCAGGCGTGCCCTATGGAGCAGCTGTGGCTGGACCGGAGGGCCAATCACCCACCATGCTCTTGACTGCTCTGCACAGGGCCAGCTGCCCACCCACCTCTGCCAGAGGTGGGGGGTGGGGGAGAGGAGGGGGGGTGCGGTGTTGAGAAAGGACATGCCCTCCCGTTTGCTTCTTTGACCAGCCTGCCAGGGTCGTTCAGCCTGGACCAAGTTCTGTTCCCTTCTCTAACCTTCTGCTCTCTGCCCTGCCCTGGGCTCCTTGCCAGAAAAGCCCAGGGAGGGCTTCCTCTTCCTCTTGGCACCTCTTCTAGAAGTCACTAGGCTTGTTTTCCTGTCATTTCCTGGATTCAGATGTCCTTGTGAGAGGGAATAACAAGGGATAGGGTTGGAGTGTGCCTACTGCATGCTGACCCTCAGGGCAAACATGTATGTTATTATTTCACTTAATCTCCAAACCACTCTCTGACGGTAAATATTCTCATCATTCAGATCATAAAATGCAGGCAGAGGGCAAAGCTACTTGCCTCCTGTAGATTGTACATGATGGAGCCGGGAGCCTAGTCAGGACCATCTAACCACAGAGCCTGACCTTGAACCACACTTCCTTCCAGCATTTGGGAATCTTCAGACCCGAGGGCATGGCATTGCCCCTCCCTGTGGCAGGAGCCTCGGCCTGGTGGAGGTGAAGTGCAGACAGCACCCACCACCAGGCAGGACACCGAGGGAGGCTGCCCCCTTGTCCCTGGGTCAGTTAGCTCAGCTCAGTCCTCCCATGTGTTGCTAGGATGTCGAGGTCACTCTGAAATGTGGGAATTGACCAGGAAAGCACAAGCCCGACTTAGATGCTCCCACATAAGAAAGGGCCATGTGGCCAACCCAGAATGGCACTCAGGTTCCCAGAATGTGCTGGGGGGGTACTGCAGTGGGCTTAGTGCAGAGCTACTTTAATGAGGACACCGGTTCATCTGAGGGAATCCCCAGAGCCTAGATTCATGGCCAGAGGGGTGCATGGCCCCTTCCCTCAGACGTCTTTACCATCGAGTTATCCTGGGCATCAGAGCTGGTCAGTCCCACACTGGGGATGGGGAAGACAGATGTGCCCAGATGCCTGTGGCCAAGGGAGCCCACAGGGTTCTGGTCTCCACAGGTGAGTGAACCCACACTGGTTCCAGACTTGTCCAGGAGCACCCCCTCCTGGAAGAAGGCAGTAGCATCTCCCAGGACCTGTTTCCAAATCTCAGGATGTTAACAGCTCTTCCTCAGGTCAAAATAAAGTTTTTCCAGGACAGTAAAAATGCAGTTAGCTTTGCTTGTCAGATACAGCAACCAGAAGAGAACTTCCCAAATACCTGTCGCTTATTCTTCAACCTCCAGCCAAATCCAGGACTGTTTCCACCCAGACGATGGCAGCCGCTTCCTTTCCTGTTCTGCCCATCACCCTGCTGGCCAAGCAGCCTCTCCTGAATGTCACGCCAAGATCCCTCCATGTCCACACCCCTCCTCCTCACCCCCGGACTTGCCCAACCTGGTTTCCATATGGCCATGCCCTCCTCTCCAGCCACACTAAGAGCCCTCCTGCAGAGGTGGCAGCTTCCATACTAGCAGGGCTTTGTCCCTGGCATGTCCTCTGCCTGGAAGGCACCACCTCTCTCTCTCAGGAGTCAGCTGGAGGACTGCCTGGTCACCACTTCTGACCTCAGCAAAGTAGCCATCTCCCAACCTGTGGTTCCACAGCCTTGGTCCTCAGTTGAACTGAGGTTACATGTCCCTCCATCCCTCCCTCCCTCCCTCTCTCCCTCTCTTCTCTTTTTTCTTTTCTTTTCTTTCTTTCTTTTCTCTTTCTTTTTCTCTTTTTCTTTCTTCTTTCTCTTTTCTCTCTTCTCTTTCCTTCCCTCCCTCCCTCCCTTCCTTCCTTCCTTCCCTCCCTCCCTTCCTTCCTTCCCTCCCTCCCTCCGTCCTTTATTTATTTCTTCTCTTGACAGAGTCTCACTCTGTCACCCAGGCCGGAGTGCAGTGGCGTCACCTTGGCTCACAGCCACCTCCGCCTCCCGGGTTCAAGCGATTCTCTTGCCTCAGCCTCCCAAGTAGCTGGGACTGCAGCCACCATACCTGGCTAATTTTGGGTTTTTTTGTTTGTTTGTTTGTTTTTGAGACGGAGTTTCACTTTCATTGCCTAGGCTGGAGTGGAGTGGCGCGATCTCGGCTCACTGCAACCTCCACCCCCCTGGTTCAAGCAATTCCCCTGCCTCAGCCTCCCAGGTAGCTGGGATTACAGGCACATGCCACCATTGCCCAGCTAATTTTTTTGTATTTTTAGTAGAGATGGGGTTTCACCATGTTGGCCAGGCTGGCTGGTTTCGAACTCCTGACCTCGTGATCTGCCCACCTCGGCCTCCCAAAGTGCTGGGATTATAGGCATGAGCCACCGCCCCCAGCCTAATTTTTGTATTTTTAGTAGAGACGGGGTTTCACCACATAGTCCAGGCTGGTCTTGAACTTCTGGCCTAAGTGATCCGCCCCTCCTCAGCCTCCCAAGGTGCTAGGATTACAGGCATGAACCACTGCACCCGGCCACTTGTTTTGAATATATAATTTCAACTTTTATTTTACATTTGGGGGGTACATGTGCAAGTTTGTTACATGGGTATACTGTGTGACGCTGAGGTTTGGGGGATGATTGGTCTCATCACCCAGGTAGTGAACATAGTACTCAACAGATTTTTTCAACAATCACCCCACCCCCTCTCTGTCCCCTCTTGTAGTCTCATGTTTGTGTTTCCCATCTTTGTGTCCATATGTACACAATGTGTAGCTCCCACTTGTGAGAACGTGTGCTATTTGGTTTCCTGTTCCTGTGTTAATTTGCTTATGATAATGGTCTCAGCCGTTTCCATGTTGCTGCAAAGGACACGATTTCATTCTTTTTTTATGGCTGCATCATTTTTACTTCTTGAGACAGGGAAAAATGTTGCCCAGGCTGGTCTTGAACTCCCGGGCTCAAGCGATCCTCCTGCTTCAGCCTCCCAAATACCTGGGACTACAGACACAGACCACCACGCCCAGCTACACATGTCTCCCTAAATCATGTAGCATTTCCTCTTTACAGCGAGCTTCTAGGAG
The DNA here is from genome assembly GCF_028878055.3 of Symphalangus syndactylus. NCBI lineage: Eukaryota > Metazoa > Chordata > Mammalia > Primates > Hylobatidae > Symphalangus > Symphalangus syndactylus. The sequence continues at coordinate 26,052,407 of NC_072433.2, forward strand.
CAGTAGGGACTTGATCCTTTCTGCAGTTCCTACTACTCACCCTGCTTAGATAAGTCCATTGGGTAATAGGCCTCAGGAATTGCAGACTAGTTCTCCCACGATTTCTAATTCCCGCCTCACCTGTGAGAAGACCGGACCAGCTCTTCCTTATCAGTGCTGGCCTTGCTCACACTTCCAGCCCTGGAGACCGCACAAAGATATAGAGGCCTTCTTGGGTCCGGCCTTAGCCAGAGAGCCCCCAGGTCGGCAGATCCTGCACAACTCAGGACAGGGATTCCTAGATCCCAGGGTGTCTCATGCAAGGCCACTTCTCTCCAGGCCTCTGCCATCCCAAACAAAGCGAGGAGGTTAAGCTCAGTTATCTTGGCTGGGTGTGTTGACTCACGCCTGTAATCCCAGCACTTTGGGAGGTCAAGGAGGGAGGACTGCTTGAGGTCAGGAGTTTGAGACCAAGCTGAGCAACATAGACCCTATCTCCACAAAAAAAAATTTTGGCCAGTCATGGTGGCTCACATTTGTAATCACATTTGTAATCCTTGAGTCCGGGAAGCAGAGGTTGCAGTGAGCCAAGATTGTGCCAGTGCACTCCAGCCTGGGTGACAGAGCGAGACGCTGTCTCAAACAAAAAAAAAAAAGTCCTGACCCCATGGCTTGCCATGGGGCCAGTGAGCACCCAAGTGACCCTGTCAAAGGAGGGAGCAGCCTGGGATGATGCCAGAAAGGGGACCCTGCTTTTCCCACCTGAACCTGCCCACCCCACTCCCTCCAGTGACCTTGCCAGGCCATATTCCAGGGAACCTACACATGACTGTGGCCTCAGGATGGCCTCAGCATTTCAGATTCTGGCCTGTCCCTCTCTGCAGCTTCCTCCACCCCTCACTTCAGTCTCATCACCTTGGTGCCTTTTAAGGGGCCCTCTGGCTAGGTCAATGTGATGCAATGAGATGTGCCCTTAGGGAGCTCACGGTCTAATCCTGACGACAGTTATAACCCACATGATAGTAGTGTGTAGGTGCTACCATGCAGGGCAACATGGGGTGCTGTCTGGCTCCCCAGGAAGCAGGGCCCCAAGTTTTCAAAGGTGTGCATGCACTAGCCAGGGGGAGAGGTGGGAATAAAGGCATTTTAGGCAGAAAAAGCCCCACAAGCACAGAGTGAAGGGAGAAAAAGGTGTAACTGCTCAGGGAATTACCGGAAGCCACTGAATTCTAAGGTAGCTGGGGCAAGAGGAGGGGAATCCCAAGGGGGAGTGACACCATCAGGGGCTCAGGTGTGTGTGTCACAGGGCCACTGGATGGATCTGTCGGCCAAGGGATGACAGGTAGTGAGACCAGTGAGGCTGTCACCTGGAGATGACAGTGGTCCAGGCAACGGTGCTGACTGTGGGGTCCGAGAGTCTCTCAGCCTGAAAGGGTATGATCACTGGCCTCAATGTCTGCTTAGCTCGTAGGAATCAGGGAGCAAAGAACAGGATGGGGTCTGGGGTGACACCCAAGATTCTAGCTTAAACAATTGCGCAGATGAGATACAGGAGGAAAAGCCCGTTGGAGGGAGGGGAAATTTCCATGAACTTAAAATTCCCTGTGTCTGTTTGCAGTGTCCAAGGAACACACAGGAGGCCCAGGATGTGCAGTTTCCAAAATGGCCAACACTGGCCGGCTCTTCCCAGAGATCCCTGCCGGTTGGACACAGCTGTCATCCAGTGGCTTGGCCTCAGGGCCCCAGATGCACTTACTGCCCCTGTCCACCCCTCCCTGCCAGGAAAACATCACTGATGCCCCGTCACCTGTGACCAGGGGCTACTCCACAGACAAGGTCCGGTCCAGCTATGGTCTGGCAATGAGTGGAAAACATCCCAAAGCTGTCACTGTTGCGACAGGCAAAATAACTCTGTGCTACCTCCTAGGAGGATCCCAAGTTTTGATCCCCTCAAGGTGAGACCAAATGCAGGCCTTTCCCCAGGAGACAGAAGAGCAGGGCCAAACACCTGCTTCCCATGACCCAAAAGACCCTTTCTTTTCTGTGCCCCAAGTTCCTCCTTCTCACTTCCCTCTTCATCACCCAGTTAGCTGCCTGACCCTCAGATTCACCTAAACACACAGCACCAGGTCCACCCCGATTCAGGGAGGCATGGGGTGGCACAAAGGAATCTGTCATTGTCAAAGTCTCAGGTGATGCAGATGACCATTCAGGCCTCAAACCCTGCACTGTTGAGTCCTCCATCCTCTTTCCCATTTCAGGCAACCGATCTGGGGAATCACAAAGTCTTTGAAAAAGAAAAATATTTATTTTCAGCAAGACCAAAGTCCCAAGTGGGGGCAGGTGCCAAATTTGCCCCCACCACCAGAGGGCCTGGGCCCACAGGAAGCCTGAAGCCAAATTCAGGTGTGGAAAGAGGAGAGCCACCAGTGGGGCGGGACAGTCACTTGTACTGAGGAGAGAGCGGAGGGACAAGCGGAGCAGTGCAGACACTCAGCATCTTGTCGATGTCCACCTGGGTTGACTTATCCACCTCGGCTTTGTGGTGGTCACTCACCCCCAAGCTGGGCAAGCCCCCAGGCTCCTCTCCAGCCTCCTCTCCGAAGGGAGCCAGAGCACGGGTGGGGGTCACTAGTGGACTGGGACAGGGCAAAGTGAGGCCTGGGCCCAGCTCACCTGCCAAGGGCAGCAAGGCCTGCAGTTGCTCCACACCTGCCTCCTCGAGAACCGGGGCCAGCTCTGCCTCTGCCTCCACCTCAGCCTCCCCGTCCCCCTCCCCTGCCTGGTTCAGCTCGGGGTTGCAATAGTTGATGTACTGGTAGAGGGGCCGCAGGCGCTGGGCCTTTCCTGCAAAGACCCAGGGCAGGGCAGAGGCTAGAGCGCCAGGTTGTGCCATGTCGGGCCCCACAGGCAGGGGGAGAAGGAACAGCCCAGGGACTGCCACTCACGCTCCAGCCCCAACGTCTCTAAGGGTGCAGACACTGTGCTGGCCACAGCGTGGAGCACGGGAGCCCCCAGGCTCTTGCGCTTCTTGGCTTTTTTGTGCTGTTTGGCAGATGGTGAGGGCTCACTCTGGCTGCCCTCTGACTCCTTCTCCTGCAGCGGCAGCCTGGGTGGCAGTTCAGCTTCAGCCTTAAGATGGGCATGAAGGCCCAGGAGGCTGAGGGACCTGAGCCAGGGACAAGAGACTTGAGCCAGGCTCCAGCCCTGGTTCCCATCCCCTGGCCCAGGGAATAGCCCAGCCTGCCCACAGCCCCAGGGCTCAACGCCTGTCCCGTTCCTGGTCAATGAGGCCCCAGACCCAAGAGGCTTAGAGGCCAGTGAGCCCAGTCCCCAACCAACCCTGAAGTTCCCACTCTCCTGCTGCTCCCTACACGAGGGCTATTGAGGAAAGGGAGAGGAGAGTGACGGTAGTGGCTGGGGACGAGAATCCTCCCTGCAGGAGTGCAGGATTTAGGAATCCTACTGGGGTGTGTGCCCCAACCCCGGGGCTGCAGCTCCTTCCCCCCGAGAGCCCCCTCACTTGAGAGGCTTTCTCTTTGGACCATGACGGGGCCTCACAATGGAGACCACGGTCCTGGGGCCTCTCTCCTCTAGCGCCCCGGCATACGGCTTGGGCCTCTCCTCCCCCAGCTTGGGTCCTTCCTCCTGGAGCTCCGGCTCCGAAGCTGCGCCTGCTGGGCGCTGGTCTTCACTCTGGGTTCCGTTGGCCTCATGGGCTGGCACCAGGAACTGGTCTCCCGCCACTGGACACTAGAGGTGACACACAGGCCATCGGTCTCCATGGCCGGGCAAAGGACATAGGGATCCGTCACTGAACACCTAACATTAGACACCGAAACGGGAATAAGGACACCAGCCTGTGCCCCTCCCCGCCTGGAGGGCCCAGCCTGGCAGTTAGCGGGTCGGGGCGCTCAGAGTTCCACCTCTCAGAGCGCTGCGGCCCCGTGTTTGAAGGTTAAACAGCCTGACGGTCACCTCGGAGGTCTGAGCGCTGCCAGGCTCCTCCGTGAGCTGCCCCTGCCCCACGACCGTGGCCTCCTGGACCCCCGGCCGCCTCTCCGCCCCTGCCGAGGCCATGGCTGCGCAGGCTCAGTGCGTCCTCGACAGCTGATTGGGGCAGGTCCCAAGGGGCTGGATGGTGGCCCCGCCCTGACCCCGGAGACCGGCCAGCAAGCGAGGGCAGAGCTGGGAAGAGAAACGGCGACCGCGGAGCCCACTCTCGGCCGAAACTACAAGCCCCAGGACGCTTTGCGCCAGGGTCAGTGGGCCCTGACCCCGGGGACGGAAGCCACGGTTGCCCGGCAACAAGAAGTCCCGTCGGGTGGTAGCGGCTGGCGGCAAGACCTCTCGAGTGAGCCCCTGCCCGAGTGCCGCGGGGAAGAGGCTGCGAGCGGGACCGAGAAGTGGGCTGGGAGCAGAGGTCGCGGAGGCGGCGAGCGAGGCCGGGGCCCGGGCGGAGACCGGCAGGGGCCCAGGAGTGGCGGGCACGCCAGGGTCAGGGTCCCGGGCGAGGGAGGAGGCCCGGGGTTGGCGAAGGGGGCCCGAGGAGGGAGGTAAACAGCCCTGAAGGCCTCGGGGCACCGTTGCTGGGCGGCGCTGGCGGCATGTGCGAGGGCCCGTCCCGCATCTCGGGGCCCATCCCCCCAGACCCGACGCTCTGCCCTGACTACTACCGGCGGCCGGCCTCGGGTGAGTCGGGGGGCTCCGCGGTGGTGCGAGGCTCAGGGGTCGGCCTCGGCTCCACCTCTGAGCCCCGGACTCCGCCCGGCTCCGCGCCACAGCTCAAGGGCGCCTCGAGGGAAACGCGCTGAAACTGGACTTGCTGACCTCGGACCGGGCCCTGGACACCACCGCTCCCCGTGGCCCCTGCATCGGTCCTGGTACCGGAGAGATCCTGGAGCGCGGCCAGCGCGGCGTCGGGGACGTGCTGTTGCAACTCGAGGGGATCTCCCTAGGTCCTGGGGCCTCTCTCAAGAGTAAGTCCCAGGAATGGAAGAAGGGGCAGAGAGGCAGTGCGGGGGGGAAAGAGATCAAAAGCAGCTGCTCTTTCCACCCTGACCTGGGCCCAGGCTTTTCGTCTCTTGAGTCTCAGTTTCCCCAACTATAAGGGGGAGAAATGTGCTACCTTCTCGAAGGAGGTGAACTGAATGAGGTAGTTCCCACGAAGCCCTAGCTCTGCTTTATGCATTTATTACCCATTAAATTTGTTTGTTGAGTGCCTACTGTGTGCCAGGCCATATAGGTGCTAGAACACAGGGTTGAAGATAAGCATGAGCCATCACTGAGTCAAGGTGGGACACAAAGAACAAGAGATGAATGTCATGTGTGAGATGATCTATGGTGTACTTCAATGGTGTACTTCACTATAATAATGGAGAAAATCACCTGGGCACAGTGGCTCACTCCTGGAATCCCAGCACTTTGGGAGGCCCAGGCGGGCAGATCACTTGAGCCCAGGAGTTGAAGACCATCCTGGCCAACATGGTGAAACCCCATCTCTACAAAAAATACAAAAATTAGCCTGGCATGGTGGAGTGTGTCTGTAATCCCAGCTACTCGGCAGGCTGAGGTGGGAGGATCACTTGAGCCGGGGAGGTTGAGGCTGCAGTGAGCTATGATCATGCCACTATACTCCAGCCTGGGTGACAGAGTGAGACCCTGTCTCAAATAATAATAATAATAATGGAGAAAATCATCCTGAAATACTTACATGAGGAAGGGAACACGGTGATGAGGGAGAGTGTGTGTAGGGTCTAAGGTAGTTGGAGAGGTCAGGGAGCTCTTTCTGTAGGAGGCAGGGGGCAGGCCTGTGTGTGAACTAGTGGAAGTTGGCTTGTGTGGGCCCTATGTAGGGCAGAGCCTGGTGGCATCTTTTCCCCAGGGAAGGACCCTAAAGACCATGAGAAGGAGAACCTGAGGCGGATCAGGGAGATTCAGAAGCGCTTCAGAGAACAGGAGCGCAGCCGGGAGCAGGGCCAGCCCAGGCCCCTGAAAGCTCTGTGGCGCTCGCCCAAGTACGACAAGGTGGAGTCCCGGGTCAAGGCTCAGCTCCAGGTACCTGCTTCAGGGAGTCAGAAGTATTACCCATTTTGTTGGCCAACAGACAACTATACCCTGATCTGAGTTCTGGGGAGGAAGGGAAGTCACAGAGGTAACAGAGGACTAAGAGACCCTGGCTCTGCTGCAGGACGAGGCTGGGGGGCTTCTCAGAAGTAGTGATGGCAGGGCTGATCCTGAGGGGCAAGTAGCAATTAGTCAAGGGGACAGCAGAAGAGAACATTCCCAAAAGATGGAACCTCACAGACCACAGGGCATGCAGCAGTGGTGATGCTAGAGTATAGTTCACTGTGAGGAAAGAAGGGCATGAAGTTAGGCCAAGAAGTCAGCTGGACCCACATCAGGGGCCACAAAAGCCACTTTTCAGCCCTTATTTCTGAGGACAGTGGGAAGGGCAGGGGTATGATGGGGGGCTCTGTCTCAGGTAGAGAGCAGCACCATCCTTCAATCCAGGGACTCAGCAGGAGGAGCAGGAGTAAGAGGAAAGGCAAGGTCACACAAATGTGTCGTGGCTGAAGCATCTGTGGGCTTCTCAGGGGGTGGGAGTCTGTCCAGGAAGCAGATGGAAATTCAGGCCTGGATCTCAGGAGTGAGATCTAGGAGTTATTGACGATCAGGTTGAGGACAACGAGACCAAGGAATTGACCACCTGGATTTGAGGACTTGGAGGCCAGCCGTTAGGAGCCTTGTGGGGCTAGAGCCAGGAAGCTTGGCTAGGAAGGAGGAAAGAGAGTGGTAGCTGGGCCAGTACTGAGGTGGAAGGAGAGACGGTTTGTTGTTTTCTTAAAAATCTGACATAGTCACACATTTGTGTGCTGATGAGGACAAGTGTCCCTTGAAGAGGGAAGAGGGCCCGAGGGACATGGATGAAAAGGTCAGAAGGGCCAAGATGGCCAGGGTCTTGCGGCTTGAGCCCCAGACCTCAGCCTGCCTGCTCTCTCTGCTGTGCCCTGTCCTCCAGGAGCCTGGCCCTGCCTTTGGGACACAGCCTGCCCACTTCCTGCGGGCGCACTCCCGCTGCGGCCCTGGCCTCCCACCAACCCATGTACCTAGTCCCCAGCCAACCCCACCAGGTCCCGAAGCTAAGGTGAGAGGATGTGTGGGGGCTGGATAGTGGTTGGGCAGGGCTCCCGGTGTGTGGGGGGGGTTCGGGGACACAACATAATGCTGTCTGCCCCCACCCACGCTTGCTGTGTCCTGCAGGAGCCAGGCCTGGGGGTGGACTTCATTCGTCACAATGCACGAGCTGCCAAGACAGCCCCCCGGAGGCATTCCCGCTCACTGCAGGTCCTGGCGCAAGTGCTAGAGCAACAGCGGCAAGCCCAGGAGCACTACAATGCCACACAGAAGGGCCATGTGCCGCATTAGTAGGTCTCACTGCCCGACACTCAGGGTGAGGGTCACCTGTGGAGGGTGGGAACCAACCTCTGCCCTGGGGTCATCAACCCTGAGCCTGTGTACCCACAGCTTGTTGGAGCGCAGGGACCTGTGGCGGCGGGAGGCCGAGGCCCACAAGCAGAGCCAGCCGGACCCTGCCATGCCCCCAGGCCACACGCGCATGCCTGAGAACCAGCGGCTGGAAACACTGACCAAGCTGCTCCAGAGTGAGTACCTGGGCAGGGAGGCTGGAGGGGGACCCCACTGGGGACCGGGCACCCCTGCCCAACACTCACTGTTCTCACTGTTCCTGGGCCCCCTGTAGGCCAGAGCCAGCTGCTGCGTGAGCTGGTACTGCTGCCTGCTGGGGCAGACTCACTGAGAGCCCAGAGCCACCGTGCTGAGCTGGACCGGAAGCTGGTGCAGGTAGAGGAGGCCATCAAGATCTTTTCTCGGCCTAAAGTCTTCGTGAAGATGGACGCCTGAGCCCCTCTGGGGGACAGTGACAAGGAGCTCCATGCTGAGGATCGCCACATGGCTGCAAAGGACAGGGTTGGACCCAATCCCAGAGCAGAGGTCTGAAGACAGGAGCAGGGGGGTGGCCAGTGTCCCTAGAGCACTCTTCCCAGCCACCAGTGGCTGCAGAAGGGCCACCCCAGCTTTTTAACCGCTTTGTCAAAATTAAACATTTTGTACACAGGATTTGTTTCCATAAGAGCTTTTCTTACCCTAAAAATGCCAAGCCTGGTGGCCCTCCTGCTGCTTGATTGCAGGAAGTTCTCCCCATTGTCACTCTTGCCTTAGTCCAGAGCAGAAGGCAAGCTGGTGGGACCAGGGAGGAGGCTGGGACTGGGACACAGAAGGACCATGACTGTATTTGTAGAAAACCTTTAATGTTCCCCAGCCAGAGGGAGCCCTGTGAGCCAGCTAAAAACCCCCACTGTGAAGTCCCTGCCATGTCCCAGCAGTGTGGAGCGGCATGGGGCTGCATTCTGACTGTCAGAGGCTGAAGCCACTACCATCTCCTCGAATGTGACTCCCCCAGCCAGAACTGGCCTGCTCCTGGTCATCCAGGGAGGGCAGAGAGCTGCGGGTACCAGGACGTCGGCAGCCAGGGTGCAGGTCCCAGCACGGGGGCCCCTGAGACAGCCCATTGGAACTGGGAGGCTGGCGGTTCTCAATGACCAGGTCACTGCTGTCATCGTCACTATCAGGCTCAGCAGGCCCAGGCCCTGCACAGGGAGGACCTGTCAAACGCCCAGATGCCCCTCGCACCACGTTATTGCGCTGGTTGGCGGGCTTGACAGTGACAATGAGATTATGGCTGTTGGCAACCATCATGTCCGTCACTTGGTCCAAGGTCTTCCCGGCTACTTCAATGCCATTGACCTCGAGAATTTCATCACTGACTGCCAGCAGCCCTGTACTCTCAGCCAGACCCCCACGTACCAGGCGGGAGATGAAGATTCCTGGAACCCGCTCCAGGCCCTGGGGAGCCACACGCACGCTCATGCCATCTCGGATGTAGAAGCCCAGGGGGCGGTCTGAACCATGCTTGTGCAGCCGCACCCGTCGGTGGGTCTCAGGCAGTAGGTCCACATCTATAACTGAGGAAACCTGGCGGAAATCTTGGGGCAGGCTGATTAGCAAGGGTGGCCGGGTGCGCAGGGGTGCCACTGGCCGCAGCAGGAGCCCTTTCTTGCGCCGCTGCAGAGAGTTGGTGGCAAAAGCCAGGCCACTGGAGTCAGCTTCTGCTGCAGAAGAGGAGGGATATTGAGATCAGAGACCTGCTCCCTGACTTAGGCTCTTTACAGGGGGCACTGTAGCTATTTCCTACCACTTGGAGGTCAAGCCAAGGGCAGGGATTGCAGAGGGTGACACTTGGGTACCCTGGGCATGGACTAACCCTTGTAGACCTGCCCCACAGACACCTTACCCCACAGAGGCTGCCCACTGTACCCCTCCTCACCCCGCTTCTGCACCAGTAGGCGCAGTGGCGGGGGCCCGCTGGCCAGGGCCCGGTGCAGGCTGTCATCGTTGGTGAGGGGCAGCAGGTCTCCGTGAGCATCCGTATAGCCAAGTAGCACGTCCAGGCCCGGGATCTGGTGCACCGCCCGCAGCAACCGCGAGAACTCCTGGAAGCCGCTCACCGAAGCCCGGGGCAGCGCGAAGCGTCGGAACTCGGCGTCAAACTGGAAGTCGGGGTTGGGGGAGAGGAGGAGTCAGGACAGCCTGCGCCCCTTTCTCACCGCAAGCTGGCAGGGATGGGAAAGATACGGCTGCCGCAAAAGCGGCAGCCTTAAGCCCAGACCTCAGCTCCAGTACCAGGGACGCTGTCCAAGGTCTTCTTACCGCCCTCCAGGTACTCAGGCCACAGAGAGATCTGGAGACCAGCAGTGGAGGAAGGAAGATGGATGGGGGAAGGCGAGCAGAAAAGCAGAATGGGACTTGGAGGATAGAGGGAAGAGGTGGCGGGGACCAAGGAGCTGGGAAGGGGAGAAAGAGGGAATTGGGAGCGCCTAGGGCCGAGGCCGGAGGAGCCCTTACTTTGCTCTTCACCTCAACGATGCTATCGGGACTGCGCGCCGGTGTCCTCTGCGGCCGGGCCATGGCGGGGCCGGGCGGGCCGGGGACGGTGCCCCAGGCGGCCCGCCGAGGCGCAGGTGCACAGCCCGGCCGGCCCGCCCGCGCCGCCCCGCCCCTGGCGGTAGCACACGCCCCGCCTTCCCATCCGGAGCGTGACGTCAGGGGGGCAGCGTCGCAGAGTGGAACGCGGAGTCCACGTTTCCTAGGAAACGGAGCCGTGGGTGGAGAGGAGCCGTCCTCCGCTCTTGCGTCATCACGCTGAGGTCCGCGCGCCCCCGGAGTCTGGGGAGGAGGGCTCGGCCAATCCGAGGGGAGGGCGAAGGAAGTACCATTTATTGGGCGCTGTGTGTGTGCTCTTATTTCCACTGGCCTTACAAGACCATGCATTATGTAGATGAGGAAACTGAGTCATAATAAATATGTGCTGAACCGCTCGGGGGTCACACGGTGCTGAAATGGTTTCGAGTCAACTCGCTCGGACGGTACTCGGCCGCAGCCTCCGGCCCTGGAACCCTCTCCAGGGACCGGACCAGCCCTTGTTCTGTTCCCTACCGGTACCACAGGAATCTTGACGAACGGCCCAAATGCCGGGCCGCTGTCAGAGTGACGCCGCGATGAGAGTAAACGGGCCAGCATCTCGTGGACCAGCGGGGTGGACCAGCGGGAGTCTGCACACAGCCTCCCGCGCAGGACGCCCTCGTGCGCAGGCGCGGGGTGCACGTGGGCGGGACCTCCTCCTCCGGCCCCGCCCAGCCGAAGGAGCTTCCTCTTCCGAGGAAAGGCGGGGCCTGGGCGCCCGCGGGAAACCCGGGCCCGTTGCCTCCGCTAGGTGCAGCCGTAGGAATGGCAGGTTCGGGGAGGCTGGTCCTACGGCCCTGGATTCGGGAGCTGATTCTGGGGTCAGAGACACTCTCCAGTCCACGAGCCGGGCAGCTGCTCGAGGTGAGCCCCCACTCAGGGCCCGGAGACCGAGGCGGAGGTCCGGGGTGGTGGGATTGACGCCGCTCGCCGCCGTCAGGTACTACAGGAGGCCGCGGCCGCGGGCCCATCCCACGCCCCTGATACGTCCGACGTCGGCGCCACGCTGCTTGTGTCTGACGGGACCCACAGTGTCCGATGCCTGGTGACGCGGGAGGCCCTGGACACCTCGGACTGGTGAGAGGACCCGCGCGGCTCCGGAGGTCGGAGTCCGGCAGGAGCGCGCGAGGTGGGCGGGCCTTGTGTTCCGGTGGGCCCGGCAGTGAGGGTCCTGCTCGCCGCAGGGAGGAGAAGGAGTTCGGCTTCCGCGGGACAGAGGGCAGGCTGCTGCTGCTGCAGGACTGCGGAGTCCATGTCCAGGTCGCTGAGGGCGGCGCGGTGAGTGGTGAGACTGCCTTGGGAGGGTTACCGGGCGTGACTCTTCGTGACGATTCCTGAGACCTCCCCTTCCCCCCGAACTCTTCCAGCCCGCAGAGTTCTATCTCCAGGTGGACCGCTTCAGCCTGCTGCCCACAGAGCAGCCCCGGCTACGGGTGCCTGGTTGGTAAGTAATGCTTCCGCCCTCCAGCAGCTCTCCCCACCCCAGCAGCTCTCCCCACCCCAGCGTCTGGCCGGCGCTGGCAGACGCCTTTGGGGTAGGAGGGCTTGGGCCTTCATTAACTACCCTTCTCTTTTTCTTAGCAACCAAGACTTAGATGTTCAGAAAAAGCTCTATGACTGCCTTGAGTGAGTCTGGGGTTGGGCTCGGGGGCCACGTGTGGTTTGGTGAGGGGATGGTGTATCTAGGTAGACAGGCCTCAGCATGGTTCCTGAGTCCTGGCCACTCTCTTCCTGTAGGGAGCACCTTTCAGAGTCCACCTCGTCCAATGCAGGTACTGTAGGGCTTGACCAGTGATCCTAACACCCTGTGCAGTGACCTCTCCAGCCTTAACCTTCCGCTTCCTCAATAAGCTCTCTTCCCCCTCACCCTCCCGGTCCTCCCCTTTAAGCCTTGACTCATCCCATGGTCCCCTGTCCCCAGGCCTATCACTGTCCCAGCTTCTGGATGAAATGCGGGAGGACCAGGAGCATCAGGGGGCACTCGTGTGCCTGGCTGAAAGCTGCCTGACACTGGAGGGCCCTTGCACAGCACCCCTCGTCACCCACTGGGCTGCCTCACGATGCAAGGCCACGGTCAGTCTGGGGATTTTCTTGGGAGATGTCAGGGTGAGGAGTTGGGCAAGGGTCATGTCCCACAGGACATGAGAGTAAACGGGCCTGTCCTACAGAGTTCATGTCCCACAGGGAGAAGCTGTGTACACTGTCCCCAGCTCAATGCTGTGCATCTCTGAGAATGACCAGCTAATTCTGAGCTCTCTAGGCCCCTGTCAGAGGACACAGGGTAAGGGGGACTGGAGAGGTTGGGGGGATACCTGGGGCCCAGGTCCACAGTGCTGATAAGACTTCCTGAACCCCCCAGGCCCTGAGCTGCCCCCACCAGACCCGGCTCTGCAGGACCTATCTCTGACTCTCATAGCCTCTCCTCCTTCCTCACCCAGTTCCTCAGGTGAGGTGATGCATAGGTCACAGGCACTCACTGCTGTCTGTCAGTCAGGTTCCCGGGCTGCACAGGATGCTGTGAAAGGTGCACGGCGGGCGGGGGATGAACACGGTCCCTGCAGTCCTGTCTGAGCTCGCAGGCCACTCAGCTGCCCTGAGCGGAGAGGGCTGTGCCTACAGTAAGTCCCCTCCTCCTCAGGAACCCCGGCCTTACCCGGCCACATGTCATCCGAGGAAAGTGGTACCAGCATCAGCCTTCTGCCTGCCCTGTCCTTGGCTGCTCCAGACCCAGGGCAGAGGAGCAGCTCCCAGCCCCCACCAGCCATCTGCTCAGCCCCTGCCCCTCTGACCCCCAGGTCCCCACACCCCAGTCGTACCCCCAGCTCCCCACTCCAGAGCTGCACTCCCAGTCTCTCACCCCGTAGCCATGTCCCCAGTCCACACCAGGCTCTTGTGACCAGGCCCCAGAAACCTAGCCTGGAGTTCAAGGAGTTTGTAGGGTTGCCCTGCAAGAATCGGCTGCCTTTTCCCAGGACCAGAGCTACCAAGGGAGCCCAGGAGCCCTGCTCTGTCTGGGTGAGCATAGCCCCTCTACAGCTGGAGGGTAGAACGAGGAAAGCCTGAGGTAGAGCTGGGAGGGAGCATGGGTAGACTTGGATGGGGTTGGGGTCCTTGTTAGCTCTTCCCCAGACACCATACCCCTTTCAGGAACCCCCAAAGAAGCATCGTGATGGTTCTGCCTTCCAGTATGAGTATGAGCCACCCTGCACGTCCCTCTGTGCTCGGGTCCAAGCTGCCAGGTGAGTGCCTGGGTCTGCCCCCACTCTTGGTCACTAGTCCCAGGCTCCATTGACCTGCAGCCATGGTTTCTTTCCAGGCTTCCTCCCCAGCTCATGGCCTGGGCCTTGCACTTTCTGATGGATCCACAGCCAGAGTCTGAGCCAACTCCAATGTGAGAGGTCAGACAGGACAGATACCGTTCCACACTCTGCTTCCTTTGAGTTTTTTAATAAAATAATCTCATGCGGCAGGAGAGGAGAGGATCAGGGATTGGGGCCGCCGCCTCTTTGGTCTGTGGCTGGGGAGGGTGGGCTCCGCTCAGGGCTGGAGGGCTCTGTGGGCTGTGGGGGCAGAGGCTCGGTTCCAAGGCCAGATCCTGTGAGGGGAGGGAGGGAGAGAGAGGAAGGGTCAGGGCTGGGCTAAGCAGTCCTGCCACCCTCCCAGCTGGCCTGGACCCCCTCTTACCTAGGCTTGGGGATGGAGGTGCCTCGAGTTTTGGCCTGCGTTTGAGGACGGGGGAGCGCTGCAGCCGCAGGGGCCGTTCTAAGGGACACAGAAAGGCTTGGGGTGGGTTGCTAAGGCTTGGGGTCTGTCAATCCCCTGCCCCTCTTCCACCTCCAGTGCATGTAAGCATGCACTCACACACACTGCTGCCTTCAGAGCATCCCCCATCCCTGCGTCTTCACCCCTGGCAGAGGCTGCTCTTCGGGAAGTGGAGCCAGTGCTAGTTGGAAGGGCTTGTCAAACCCTTGCACGTGGTCTTCTGGCTCCCTGATTTCTTGAGCCCTCACACACTGGTGGCTCCCTCCAAGGACCAAAGCCATGAAGAGAGCCCCAGAAGCCCACCCTCCCACATCTCCTGCATTCAAGCATACGTGGAGGTGTCTCCCCTCACCAGCAGGGGCCTGGAGCTGGTCCTCATGCACAGACACTGCTCGCCGCCCTGCCGAGAGAGGCCTCAGCCTCAGCTGGCCATCTGAGGGAGGCCAGGGAATCGGGTATTCCAACAGCTGCCCCCACTCCAGCCCTTGCCTCCCACCCTCAGGGTCCTTAGAGGAGCTGAGTTCCCAGCAGGAACTCCTCCAGCCCCGAGGCCAGGATTGGGGTGGGGAATCAGGTGCCTGCCTACCTTCATTCCTGGGGCCCAAGCAAGGGTCCTCTGGGAGGCCCAGGCTGTCTGGTGAGGGGCTGGTTCTGCAGGGACTTGGGCTTTGACCAGGGGAGGGAGGGCCTGGACCATCCTGTTGGCCCCAACCACGGCTCCTGAGCTCTGCATTCAACTGCTGCCCCAGTGTCTTCCAGGTGGCAGACTCGGGCCCCTGGTTTCCTGGGCCAGGTCTGCAGGAGGGGTCTGCGGGGAGAAGGGTGTCAGCCAAGACCTGGTCAGGCCTTGGAGATAGGTCTGAACAACGGTCTGACCCAACTCCTGCCTGTCCCTGCTCCCCCTACCAACACACACAGTGGCCCTCACTCACCAGCAGACACAGAGTGGGTGCGGGACTTGATCGAGATGGGAGGGGCCTCCGTGGAACTGTCCATAATGTCACCTGCAAGGCGGAGCTGGGGACTCAGGTACCAGACCTTGGAGGTGAGGGGAAGAAAAACCTGGCCTCTCCCCTTCCTCCCCAAGGAGAGCAAGTGTTTTGGGGGCTGTCTGTAAGGACACCCCCTGGCAAATGTACTGCCACACCCCAGGGTCCCACTTACCATCTGAGCCAGCTTTCTTGATCTCGCCGTCTTTGCTCTGTAGGAAACGGCAATCAGATTCCAGCCATGCCCCCTCCCCACACCCTAGCCTTTTGTTCGTTCTTGTTCTTATAATCCTGCCACTGAATGCCCACCATGGGCTGGACAAGAACATGGCAAAGCCAGTACAGCCCTCTTAGAACTCTTCGTACACTTGAATGTTTCTAAATTCAGGCCAACAACTTCATGTTTTTTTGTTTGTTTGTTTTTGTTTTTTGTATTTTAAGATATTGAATGGATGGTATGGAGGGCTGGGATTCTTTGGGACTGTGATGAGAGTGATATTAGCAGGGTGGCCACAGAGGAGAGTCAGGGAAGAGCCATGGGCACTGCAGGGATGGCTGAGGAGGGACCTGGCGTAACCCACAATTAGAGACTGGAAGCGAGGCAGGGAGGACATCCAGACCACCCGGGGATGTGTGTGGAGGCTCCAATTTGCACCCAGGGGAGGGTGCAATTTGCACCCAGCAGTGAGGTTTTAAGGTGGCCAGGGCCAAGACCCCAGAGGGCCCTGAAGCAGGTTGTGGAGTCTAAACAGTGTCTTGAGAGGAAGCCCCTGGAGGACTTGCTATTTCAAGTACAGGTGACAAGGTCAGATTTTTTCTTTTTCTTTTTTTGAGGTGAGTCTCACTCTTGTTGTCCAGGCTATTGTGCAGTGGCGCGATCTAGGCTCACTGCAACCTGTCTCCCAGGTTCAAGCAATTCTCGTGCCTCACCTTCCCAAGTAGCTGGGACTACAGGTGCCCACCACCACACCCGGCTAATTTTTGTATTTTTAGTAGAGACAGGGTTTCACCATATTGGCCAGGTTGGTCTCTCAACTCCTGACCTCAGGTAATCCACCTGCCTCAGCCTCCCGAAGTGTCGGGATTACAGGCGTGAGCCATGGTGCCTGGCCCAGGCCTCAGATTTCTATTAGACCTGCAGAGAAAAGACTTTCTCAGGTCCAAAGAGGAGATGCTGGTGTCCTGTGCCTGGGTCAAAGCCAAGAGGGAAGAAAGGTCGAATCTGTAACTATTTTGAGGAGGATGGAGTAGAACTGACAATTAGACCTATCTGTCATGAGTCTCCTCCATCTTGGTCACATATATCACCCACAGCATGCCACCTGCCCTCTCACTTCATGCTCAGGTTCCCTCAACTCACTTGCTTCCTCTTGCCTTCGGCGCCCCCACTGCCTCGGCTGACGCCTATCCTCTGCAGCATTACTTGTACCCGCTGTTCAAAGGATGGAGCCAGCTCTGTTTCTCCCCGCTCCAGGGGCCGCCGCTAGGGACAGAGATGCTCGAGTTGGAGACAGTCCATGCCCTAGGTCCCAGAAGCGCCCTCATCCCCCCCATCAGCAAGCCTCACCTTGTCGGGTCTGGCACCCAGCGTTGCCTCCTCCTCAGCAGGCAGCAGTATCATCGAGTAGGCCTTGCTGTCTCTTGTGTAGCGAGGTCGGCTCCTGCGGGCAGGGTCAGGGCTGCTGGTGTCCCCCTCAGCCCCACCAGGCTCCTCACCACGGCTGGGACGGGTTGGCGGCCGCAGTAGGTCGCCAAATGTAGTTTTTCGGGTTCGGGGAGCTGCCCCAGGGCTGGTCTCTAGATCAGGCCGTGGACCCCGTGTTGAACGAGGCTTCTTGAAGGCAAAGAGGGTGCCCAGCTTCTTTCGCAGTGTACGGGGGACAGGCGTGGCGCCCCCCTCAGTGGCCGGGTCCTCCTCGGGGGCCCAGCTGTGGGGACACCCAGCAGTGAGTGAGAAAGCCCATCAGGCATCCCACCCTCTCCCACCCCCAGCAGATGCCCCTCACTCACAGGCGATCCTGCTGGATCAGCCTTTTGGAGAAGAATTCTTCCACGCCCTCGTCCACGCGGGCACTGAGCCCGTTCCCTTCCTGCGGCAAGGCTGGGGGCACCTGGGGGGCATCATGGGGTCAGAGATCAGGGCTGAGTGCAACTCTGGCTTCTACCCCCTCCCCTGGCCGGCAGCCTAGACTGAATAACTCCAGGATTCCAGACTGGGGTGACCCTAGGGGCTGCTGATACCAGCCTCCTACTGTCCTGCTGCTGGACAGAGAAGCCAGATTTCACACACTCGTCACTCACTGCCGGCTCCCGCACACCCAGTCCACACCCGTCCTTGTCTCACAGAGTATCCTACACGCCCAAGCCACCCGGTCACCAGCAAACCTAGCCCTCACGTGCCCCCGGGGTCACCCGTTACCACTTGCCACCAGCTCTGCTCCGAACAGTTCCCTGCAGTGTCCCCCACCCCACCCCCACTCCACCCGGCCTGCTGCCGGCTCAGTGGCGCCGGCTGCTGCGTCAGACCCTCTGGGGGGCCTCAAGCCGGCTCCTCCCCGCCCTCCGCCAGTGCCCGCTGCCCCCGCGGGCTTGCAGCCCACACACGCATCTCCCCACACGCGCCGCCGCCGGACGCGCAGCAGACGCAGGCTTGGCCCCGCGGCCTGGCTACCCGGCTGCCCCGCATCTCTCAGCAGCCCCTGGGGGAGGGCAGGAGGACGGACCCCCTCTCTCGCGCAGCCACGGAGGCCGCGGGCCGCTCCGAGGCGGAGTCCCACACCCAGGCACACCCCAAACGGAACCCGCACACCCATAGTCCCGCAAAGGCATGGCCTGGGGTGGGGGGTGGCCAGGAAGAAGCCAGGATGTGACCGCGGCCGCACGACCAGGTGGCCTTGGGCCCATACCACCCCCTCTCCTTGACCGCTACCACTCATGAGGAGCGGCCGGGCCACCCGTGATACCCAATTCCACGCGCTCCGGAGTGGGGGAAGGGTGCTCACCTGGGGGCCCCCCGGCGGCGGGCGATGGTGGTGCTGGCGGCGCGGCCGCGGCCGGGCCCGGGTCGGATGGCGCAGGGGCTGCCCCGCGGGTGGCAGGTCCATGCGGGGCAGCGGGCCGGCCGGGGGCCCGGGGGCAGCAGGGCTCGGAGAGCCGCGCGCGGACGGCCCCGCCTGCGGCTCCGCATCTTCTCCCGGAGCCGCCAGCTCGGGCTCCGGCTCCGTTTCCTCAGCAGCACCTGAGGGGACAGCACCAGAAGAGCACCGAGCGCCGAGCCCGGGGAGGTGGCGGCGGAGGCGCTAGGGCGGCGGGGGACCCGCCCAGGGCGCGGGGAGGGGCCCGGCTACGCCGCCCGTCCCCCCGCCCCTCCGCCCCTCCGCCCCTCCGCCCCTCCCCCGCCGCCGCCGCCGCTGTCCGTGGTGCTGAGCGCGGCCCCGAGCGCGCGCGACTCCGCGCCGCCGCCAAGCATGCGCGTCCCTGGGATAGGGAAAGGGGCGCGGGGAGGCGAGCCGAGCCGGTGTCCTGTCCCAGGTCCGCCCAGGTCCCGCCCCGGGCTGACCAAGCAGACCCCAGCTTTGCAGGTTGCACAGGGGGCCCGGCCTGGCCCAGTCACGGGCTGGTGGGTACCCAGACAAGGCTGAATGAGTTCATCCAGGTCCCCAAGTCTAATGGAGCTTCAGTCCACCCACGTAAACTCCCTCCCCCAAGGCCCTGACTTACTGTGAGTGAAGGGGACCAGGTGAAGACCGTGGCTGAGCTCAGGCCATTTCTGTAGAGGACTGTCATCCTGGTGGGGAGGGCACAAACTCAGCCTGGGGTAGGTGAGCACCAACCCAAAAGAGCTGCCTTTCACCTTCCATACTCCACAGCAAGATGGGAAGACTGGGAGTGCCATGCCCCGTGTTCTAAAACCACTTACCTTCTCCTTCTCCTCTTCCTTCTCCTCGGGGAAGAAAAGACCTTCCAATTCCCCAGGCTCAAGGAGGCTGGGCTCACCTCCATCTGGTGCTGGTAGGGCAGGGGGCATTGTCACTGTTGCCTGCTGAGCCAGACTCTCCACCTGCAATACCAAGCAGACAAAGATGGCAGGTAGGGCCTCAGCCATGATCCCATTGATGCTAAGGGGACCCTGAAATAGCCCTGGGCTACATGACCCCAGAAGACATTACAGAGCCCCTGCAAGAGAGATGGCCAAGTCACTGCATGTGTGTGTTTGCACAAAAGTGTGTGCGCATCTCCCCCTCACCAGCCGATCCCGGGCTGCACTCAGGCCTGCCAAAGCCTGAGACACAATGCTCTCTGCCAAGGTCCCTGTGATTGATAGCCGCATGTCCCTAAGGGCAGGAGAGGACAGGGGTTAATGGGCTGGCTTTGCTCAGCCTTGCCCAGCCCAGCCCCATCCAGCCTACCTGAGCCTAGTGAAGGCATCTTGCAGCAGCTGCTCTGGAAGCAGCTCCGGGAGGCCCCTCGAGCCTGCCAGGACCCCCTCTAGCTGCTCCCTCCAGCTGGATCCCTGCAGCATCTGTGGGCAGAGGCTCCTTGCTGTGTCCAGTGTGGCCTGAGTGAAGTCCTGGACAAAGGTCAGTCAGAGCATGGTGAGGATGTGGCCAGACACCAGGCTGCTGGCTTGAGGCTCCAACTCCAACAGAATATTGAGTCAGGGGATATCACAGTTAAAACTAAAGGATGGGAGTCAAACCTGCAAACGGAGGTGGGGCTGGGGCAGGAGTACCCTCTCACCTTGATGTCCTGGCGGCAGACCTCGCCCACCTGTCCCAGAAGGCCCTCTAGCTTCTGCCCAAGCTGCCAGTGATGGCTTGGGGAACTTCCAGCTTCATACAGAATGGGGAGAATCTGAAGGCCAAAGAGGAAAAGCAGTTGCAAGCTGACACCTGACTAAGAGGGGAAGGGTCCTTGTAGCAAGAGGAGGAGTGCTCACGCTGAGAGAGAAGTTGGCATTTTGGATGGCATCCTCGGCCTGGTGCACAGCAGCTTCACCCTGGGGCCCAGCCCCACAGCCCAGCAGCTCCACATGCTCCTGCACTGACTGACACAATTCATTCACTTCCTGGGGGGGAATGGGGATCAGTCTCAGCCTAGCCCCCTCCCAGTCTCCCAGATCCTGCCTGCCTTCCTCCCAGGTTCTTTAACAGAGGGAGGTCCTGAAGCTGGCAACCTTAGACTAGCCACTTTGGAACCCTATCTGTTCAAGGAGGGAAGGAACTATCTGTTGCTTTGGTTCATTTTAAGGACTTTATATATACTTCCTAAGTGCCCAGAATAGCAAGGAAAGGAGTTGTAAATCATGTCTGTGTTTTAGAAGCTCAGTCTGTCCACACAGAGGATAGACTGGGAGAGGGGTGGAAAAGGGAGTGAGTAGCCCTGGAGGAGGGACCGGGAGGAGCAAGGGATAATTGGTGTGGGGGTAAGGAGTGGCATGTTTGAAGGTTGGTCTAGAGGCAGGACGAAGGAGGCCTATGAGGGCTCCATTGTGACCAGGAGAGACCTGGAAGGATGCCCCAACCTCTGTCCACAGCACTGGGTGGCTGTGGGCGCCAGTGGGATTGGGCTCCAGGGTAGACAACAGGGTTTGTGAGAGATGATGACATCACTTGGAGAAGTGCAGAGCATGAAGCCCTGCAGGATGTCTGGATTAAGACCTTTGGGCTCTGAAGCTTAGGAAAGAAGAGGTATTTGGGAATGGAGAGGTGGAAACATCTCCAACAGATAAGGTAGTGGAGGGAGATGAAGACAGTGAAGGAGCGGCTGGGTTTGGGCACACAATGGAGAGGGGAGGGAAGCCATGTATATGTGAGGTCAGAGATGGGGCTACAATTGGGGGAAAATTGAGGGAGGACATAAAAATTCCTCTCTAACAGGACAGCCTGTTTACAGGCTTAACGTTAGGCAGCCAAGGGTGTTATTTGGAGAGCTATTTAAGGGGTGTTTAGCCGCCTCCAGATCGAGGAGAGGGACTTTGTCTGGGACAGCAGGGCTCAGGCACCCTGGCCCCAGGAAAGTCAGACCCTCTGACTCATGGAGGCTCCCGGATGCCACAGGTCTTCTCATGCCCTACCTCTCGTGGTTGGGGAGGGGACACTGACCTGCTCTGAGGGGTCTGAGACCAGACCGAGTGGCTGAAGGTGGGTCGTGTGGTCAGAAGAGGCAGGGTCTGCGCGGTTGTTCCTCAAGAGACAGGCTTGGATCTAGGGGCAAGGGGTATTGAGAAATGCCCAGGGACGGAGCCACAGTGCAGAGAAGGGCAAGGGAAGAGGGGGACGCCCACCTGATGGACTGCACGTGCTGTCAGTTCCGGGCGGCTGCGCTGCGCCTGGGCCATGTCGTTCAGTGGCAGAGGCATGGCCTTCAGGCTGTGGTTCTGCTCCAGCGCCTGCGCCACGTCCAGCAGACCCAGAGCAGATGTGTGGTTCCGGTCCCAGACCACAGACCTGGGCCGGGCCTGGCTTCAGTCGGGGACGGAGCTGCACATGGCCCCACCCAACCCTCGGCCTCGTCCATTCGCCTCGTCCGCCTGCTCCATTTG
Source organism: Symphalangus syndactylus (assembly GCF_028878055.3). Classification (NCBI taxonomy): domain Eukaryota; kingdom Metazoa; phylum Chordata; class Mammalia; order Primates; family Hylobatidae; genus Symphalangus; species Symphalangus syndactylus. Next base: position 26,073,782 of record NC_072433.2, read on the forward strand.
TTCCGCCTCATTTAGTCCCGCCCCTTAGCCCGGTGCCCTCCTCTCCACCGCGCCCCCTGCCCGCTGGTCCCACCCCCCTGACCCCGCCCACCGGAGCCTCGAGTTGACCCGCAGCGCCTTGGCCAGCAACTTGGCGCCCGCGTCCCCCATGGCGTTGCCGCTGATATCCAGCGCGGTCAGGTTAGGATTGGTGGCTAGGGCCCGGAGTAGGACGCTGGCGCCCAGCTTCAGCCGAGACTCAGCCACCGACAGAGACTGAAGAGGCTGGGGTTAAGAGAAAGCCATTGATGGCTGGAGTCAGGGGTCAGTGAGGGCAGGTCACAGGGTCTGAGGGAACAAGAGAAAGGAGGACCAAAGGGGTCTAATTGCCCGAGGACCCTTCAAGGTCCCGTGAACTCACACAATCGTCGTCCTGCATGAGCTGGACAATCCGGTGCAGGACGTCGTCCAGGGTCTCCCTGTGGGCAGGGGCCGCAGTTGTGGGGGACAGGGGTGGTGGGGTGTTGTCTGGGAGGCCCAGGAGTAGGGTGAGGGCTCACTTGCACCGGACGTTGAAGTTCCTTCCAAGCGCCACATGTCTCAGGGACCGGCTTCTCCCGATGGCCAGCACCAGAGTCACCATGTCTGAGCCGAAGCCTGGGGGTGACTTGGGTCACGCACGAGGCGAAGTTGCAAGGGTAGGGTGGGGATTCGGAATCGAGTGGATGATGCGAGGATGGGCTCTCGTGCAGCCTCACCGTTATCCGCCAGATCCAGGGAGCTCACAGCGCCTGCGTCGCACACTAAGTCTTGTATCACCTGGGCGCCGGCCGAGCGCAGCTGGAGGTGGGAGGTGGGAGGTGGGAGATGGGAGGTGGGAAGTGGGACCCACTTAGGCCGCGAGTGGGGAGGGGCAGGCGGCCCACGGCCCTGCCCTCCCGCCTCCCAGCGCCACTCCCTATGTGTGGTCTCTTCTGGGGGCCGGCACTCACCTCGCAAGCGCTGAGGTCCAGGTGCAGGTCGCGGAGGTGCGTGTTGAGCGCGAGACCATCCAAAAGGGCTCTGGGAGGGGACGTTACAGGGGGTGGCGGGAGCTGGGACAGGGGGCTCCAGGGTGCGAACGAAGGAGGCAGGGCCAGGATCTGGGGGAGGTTGTGGGAGCGACAGAAGCAGGAGCGGGGAGGGGCGAAAGCCAGGGCGGGTGGGAGCTCCCGCGGGGCCGTGGCCAGGTCCGACACTGACCTGAGCGCGTCGGGCGGCAGCTTGCAGCCCGCCAGGCCCAGGTGCCGCAGAGTCCGCGCGCGGCTGAGGAAGAGCTGCATTGCGGCCGGCGCAGCGTGGGACTTCCTGGGGGAAGTGGGAAGGTGGGCCTGGGGGCGCAAGGAGGCGGCTTCCAGCAGCCTCCCCTGGCCCCGACAGGTCCCCCTTACGTGCGGGAGAAGACGTTCCTCGAAGCGTCGAGGTGAATAAGGCTGATGCAGCAGCCTCGGGACAGCGCTGCGAAGAGCTGCGAGGGGAGGCTGTTGGCTGCACCCGCGGGGGGACCGAGCCCTCCCCGTCCCGCCCTCCAGTCCGCCCTGCCGGTCATCCATCCCCCCACGGAGCACCCCCTCACAGTGTCCAGGGCGGTGTCGGTGCCTGCGAGATTCAGGAACGACAGCACGTTAGGACGGCTCAGGAAGCTATAGAGGCCCTGGCGGGAGGACAGGGGTGCGATAGAGTCGGGGAACGCCTACCCAGGGCTTCTGAGCAACCCCAAGCTCCCATCCTGAAGACAGCCACTCACCCCACTGTCCTCGGAGGCCCCCAGCGCCCCAGGATTCCCGGAAAGGTCCAGGTGGGTCAGGGCGGAGTCAAAGGCGGCATTGGTGGCCAGTGCCCGGCCCAGAGCCCTCATTCCTGGTGGTGGGGCGGGGTCGCTCAGCAGTTGGACAGACCCCCACCCCCTCCCCTCACCCCCTCCCTCATCCAGCCTACCTCGCGGTGTCAACCCTGTCTGGGCGAGGCTGAGTCTCCTCAGGGCTCCTGGACAACGCTCAAGGTGTCTGCTGAGTGCAGCCATGCCTTGGGGGGTGGGAACAGCCACGTGGGTCTCACCTCCTCCTGCTGCCCACCCCTGCGGTCCTCAGGCTCAGCCATACCTCGGTCATCCAGCAGGTTCCCCGCCAGGCTGAGCTCCCGCAGCCCAGAGCTTGAGTGTCCCGCCATCGCCTGGGCCAGTCGTCGGACAAAGTCTCTGGGGACCAGACCCCAGGCATGAGATTCTGCCCCTGGTTTGCCAACCCCTCCCAGGCCAATAGCCCCCAGTCCCAAGCCCCCAGACTCTCCTCTCCAAGCCCTGCCCTGTCCCCCTCACCCCCTCAGGCCACAGGTCTCCAGCACCAGCTCCTCCAGGTGTGATGACTGACTCATCATGTGCAGAATCTGTTCTGAGACCTCAAGGCTCTGAGAAGCAGACGGCGGCAGCTCACAGGCTGCACCATGGCCCTCAGCGGGCTGCACCCTGGCCCACACCCTTGGCCCCTCCCTGCCCTTACCCCGCACCCCCTCACCAGCTTCATGTCCACACAGGAGAGGCACCGGAACCACAAGTTGTAGGACAGGGCAGCCACACTCAAGGCCAGGTCCCTGGTGGGAGGGTGGGAAGAGAGGCAGAGCTCAGGGCCCTCCAGCCAGGTCCCAGGCCTAGCAGCCCCTCCATGGAAAAGCTGAGGCCCAGGGATATGGGCTCCAGGATCTTCCTCCTCTCCCATCCTGGCAGGCCACACACCGACTGCCAAGGTGGCTGAAGTCTCCCAGGCTGAAATGGCGGCAGCCCTGGCGATGGTAAATGGTGTCCACGTCCTGGGTGAGAAGGAGATGCTTACAATTTGCTTGGGGCCACAAGGGGCAGGGAGGGGCTCAGCACACATGGGGGACCAGATGTCTCCAGAGCCCTCCAAAAGGGCCCTACCCTCACCCACTGAATCTCCTCTCGGAAAGGGAAGCCATTGTAGTCACACAGAGCCTCGTATGTCTCCAAGAAGCCACCTGGGGAGGGGATAGGGGTGCGATGGGGGAAAGGAGAGAGACGAAACGTCAATGATGGAGGAAGACCAGACCCACAGACTAGGTGGTGGCTGGGACCTGAATGGATCTGTTCAGTTTGGGGCCCCCCAAGCTTGCGGGTCTGGGGAGGCAGAGGTGGAGCAGGCTGGAAGGCCTGTGGCTCTGCCTTCACCCTTACCACAGGGGCTGCAGGGGTCAGTGGACTCCGAGGGGCTTCTTCTCTCCAGCCGAGCCAGCATGGAGGCAGGTGTGGGCCTCCGGAATAGCTTCCTGGTAGGGGGTTAAGGAGAAGGGGGCAAGGGACTTCCAGCCTCTGGGATGGGAAGCAGCCCTTCTCATGCACTCCCTCCTCCCCTGCCAGCCCCTCGAATTTGCCAGGCCTCACCCAAGGGTCGAGCAAGGGAAGACCTTCTTGATGGCCGCAGCCACGTGCTGGGCCAGCTGTTCCAGGGCGGCCACACCAGGAAACTCCAGGACCAGCTCACGCAGGGACTCCAGCTCAAAGGTGACCTAGGGAAGGGGGACTACTGGGCCTTGGCTCCACGCATGGGTGCAGGTGATGGTGGTAGCATGAAGACCAGGCTCTAGGCCCAGGTGGGGTACTAGGTGTCTCACCTGAGGGGGTGTCTCCTGCAGCGCCATGGCCTGGACCTCCAGGTAGCTGAACGTGCAGTCCACCTAGGAAAGGCCTAGATCAGCTGGGACCAAGCCCCCAGCCCCGCCCTCATGGAAGTCCAGTCCTTTGGGCAGCCTGGGGCAGAGCCAGACCTGCCTGGACTCCACTCCTGTCGGCCGCCCAGAGCCCAGTGTTGGTGCAAAGTCAGGGCCCACAAGGCCAAGAAGGACCACTCTGCAGATGCAGCCCCTTGCCAAGGTAGCTGCTGGAGGGCGGGGGGTGTGGCCAGGCCCTGGGACTCACCCTCAGCGGGAGGCAGGTGGTGTGCAGCAGGTAGGCTCTCCATCGTAGCAGTGCCTGGGGAAAGACAGTCTGATACCCTGGGCAGAGCAAGAGGCTCTTTCTGTGGGGCCACAGCCGCCTCCCCGGCTCTGTCCCCTGCCCCATACCAGGACATGGTTTTGTACAGCACCCTCCCCGGGTAGCCAGGTTTTCAGCAGCAGCTCCACCTCTTTGGGCCACAGGAACCTGGTGATCTCGCCTGTGGAAGGGCAGCCTGCTGGGTGACTTCAGACCTTGCACAGAGGCCACTGGTGCCCGCAGTCTGTGCCAGGCTGGGGCCCTGGGGCTTATTTGCGGCCAGCGAGGAAGGAGGGGAGAGGATCTGGGGCGCCCGCCCTCCTGGGGAGAAGAGAGGACCTCTGACCAGGCCCTCTGGGGCGCTGGGTGGGCCTCTGATTTTGGGGCTGCACTACTTCCTCCTGGCCAAGAAGGCGGGAAGGGCCAGCGCTTACCTCGGAGCTCACAGGAGATGCCGTCTGGGGTCTGGGCCATGGGCCGGGCGGGCCGGGGAGGCCCAACGAGCTCCGGCGGGAAACAGCAGCGGACGAGCGCGCACACAGGAAGCCTGAGGCCCAGACCCGCACGGCAGCCACCTGCTCCCCCCGGCGGCGGAAGGTGCGCGCCGCTTCCTGCCAGGCCGCCCCCGGCCCGGCCCCTCCCCGCCCCGGCCTCGCGGCCCGAGAGCTCGCCCGGGAGCAGGGTTGTGGGAGGGGGGCCGAATCCCACCTGCCCGCCCGCCCCGTCGCCCAGGAGCTTCTCCGCCAGGGTAGACGTCGGGGTGGGGAGTGGCGTGGCCGGGAGGGTCGCGCGTGTGGCGGGCCTCCAGCCGGTCCTTGCCCCTAGCTTCCACCCCGCCCCGCAGTCCCTGCCGCGAACACCAGGGGACGCTGCCTGCCCGGGGATCCCCGCGGCCCACCCGGGCGGGTCCCCTCCAAAGCCCAGGGCTGCGGAGGTGGACGAGGCGCCTGGCAGAAGGGGGACTGTTCAGCAAGGAGAGCCCGAATTCTGCCAACACCGGGGGTCCTGCCCGTTGCTCTGAACCTGGAGTCCGTGACCCTGTTAAGGATCCAAGAGACTTTGAATGGGTGGGAAAAAATGCCAAATGGGGCCAGGCGCGGTGGCTCACGCCTGTAATCCCAGCACTTTGGAAGGCAGAGGAGGGAGGAACGCTTGAGCCAAGGAGTTCGAGACCAAGCTGGGCAACATAGAGAGACCCTGTCTCTGCAAAATAATTTTAAAAATTAGACGGCGTGATGGCGTGTGTCTGTAATCCTAGCTACTTGGGAGGCTGAGGTGGGAGGATCACTTGAGCTTGGGAGGCAGAGGTTGTAGTGAGCGGAGATCGCACCACTGCACTCCAGCCTGGGTGACAAAGTCAGGTCCTGTCTAAAAAACAAACAAACAAAAACCAGCCTGATGGGTCCAGACGCCCTTCCTTGCTGCAGAGGTGGGGTCAGGGCCGAAGGTGAGGGTGTACCCGGAGCCTTCAGGGGGGAAGCCTGGGGCTAAGGTGAGGAAGCCTGAGGCTAAGGAAGCCTGGGGCCAGGCACTTCATAGAGGGCCAGAGTGAGTCGTCCAGGTACATGGGGGTCTTCCTGTGTCTGCCTTCTCCCCAGGCTGAGGCTGGAGAGAGTTTGGGAGGGGGCAGCCAGAGAGAGAGAAATAAGCTAGTGCCTCCAGGGCTGAGAGTGGTCAGTCATGGGGTGGGGCCTGGTAGCCTGTTGCCCTTTCAAAGACCAGGACCTAGATTCTGGAAGGTTCACAGGAAGAGACTGCATTTTTTTCTTCTATTACAATCTAAACTCCACTTAAGCAGTAAGGAACAGCAGTCTACCCTGCCCATAGCTCAGCAAGGAGGTGAAATGACAGCTAAGGGTGATGAGGAGGAGTCAGCTGGAGAAGATGCAGCACAGAGTTCCTGCTGCCTCCCTGATTGAAGAGACATACTTGGTTTGTTTGTTTGTTTTGAGATAGAGTCTTGCTCTGTGGTCCAGGCTGGAGTGCAGTGGCACAATCTTGGCTCACTGCAGCCTCCGCCTCCCAGGTTCCAGCAATTCTCCTGCCTCAGTCTCCCGAGTAGCTGGGATTACAGGCGCCCACCACCATGCCCGGGCTAATTATTATTATTATTACTATTATTATTATTATTTTAGACAGAGTTTCGCTCTTGTTGCCCAGGCTGGAGTGCAGTGGGGCGATCTTGGTTCACTGCAACCTCTGCCTTCTGGGTTCAAGCAATTCTTCTGCCTCAGCCTCCTAAGTAGCTGGGATTACAGGCATGTGCCACCACACCCAGCAAATTTTTATATTTTTAGTAGAGACGGGGTTTCACCATGTTTGTCAGGCTGGTCTCCAACTCCTGACCTCAGGCGATCTGCCCACCTTGGCCTCCCAAAGTGCTGGATTACAGGCGTGAGACACCACGCCTGGCCACAAAGAGACATAATTTGGATTAAGATCTAAGGCTCTAAGACCACACAGAACCCTCAAACTGCTTGTGGGGTGACAATTCAGTAGGTCTCACACAGTACTGCCAAGGAACCAAGAATGCAGGTTCTGGCCAGGTGTAGTGGCTCATGCCTATAATCCCAGCATTTTAGGAGGCCAAGGTGGATCGCCTGAGCTCAGGAGTTCGAGACCAACCTGGCCAACATGGTGAAACCTTGTCTCTACCAAAATACAAAAAGCCGAGCGTGGTGGTGGGCACCTGTAGTCCCAGCTACTGGGGAGGCTGAGGCATGAGCATTGCTTGAGCCCAGGAGGCGGGAATTGCAGTGAACCAAGACCTCACCACTGTACTCCAGCCTGGGCCACAGAGCAAGACTCCGTCTCAAAAAAAAAAAAAAAAAAAAAAAGCAGGTTCTGCAGGCACACTGCCTAGATTTTGACACTGAACACATTACTTAGCCTTTCTGGTCTTCCAGTTTTGTTTGTAAGCCGGAGCTATTAACTAACCTCACGCTTTGCTCAAAGGATTCAATGTTTATTAAGGGAAGTACCTGCAACAGTGCCTGGCACTCAGATAACACATTTGCCAAGTCTACCATGACAACCCAGGGATTCCAAAACAGAATGACAGAAAATCCACCTCACTGGGATTTTTCTGTTTAGAATGACAAGGAGGAGAGATGAGAGTGACTGCCAAAAGGGCTGGAGCTGTGCCCAGGTGGAGGGCCTCTGGAGGCTGTAGCGATGCCAGTGGGGCCAGTCTCTGTGTGCGTGAGCACATGGGGGCAGGCAGGGATGACTGAGAGATCTGGACAGGCTTGCGGGGCTAGCAAGTGGCTGCTGGTGGTCAGGGCGGTAGTAACACAGCAAACCTATCTCAGAGACCAAGTGAACACATGGAACTCAGTTCTTACAAGTGACAGTGACTCAGTGAGAAGCTGTCAGCTTGTTCAAGCCCGTCTGTGTTCTGGATGGCATGCCACTCCATGGGCGTTCAGGAAATGCCAAAGCTCCTGAGAGCATCAGCCTCGCCTGCTCTGGGTAGCACAGGCTGAGGGCAAGACTTGCCTCCCAGGTGGGCCGGGCTACGCCCCCTTGGTGCTGCCACAAGGCTCACCTCGGATGATTTTCAAAGACCAGGTTCTGACAAGCCAGAGAAGGGCTCAGGTACTTGCTGAGCTGGGCAGCAATAGGGTGATGCCAGCCTAGGGGTGAAAGGGGCATAGATTCTTTACTTCTGTGGCCTAACACTGAGGGAGCTGCATGCAGGTTCAGGAACTTCCCTGTCAACAGAAGCAGTAACAAAACTGGCTTCTGCTGCTGAAGGTTTTATAATTAAGGGTCAGACAGGATGCATCCTGGGCTATGCAGCAGGAGGATCACTTTTCAGCCTTAACTCTATCAGCATGTCAATTCTCTTGCCCCTCCTCCAGCTAAAACAAATCCACTTTTTTTTTTTTTTTTTGAGACGGAGTCTTGCTCTGTCACCCAGGCTGGAGTGCAGTGACACGATCTCGGCTCACTGCAAGCTCCGCCTCCCGGGTTCACGCCATTCTCCTGCCTCAGCCTCTCCGAGTAGCTGGGACTACAGGCGCCCGCCACCACGCCCGGTTGATTTTTTTATATTTTTAGTAGAGACGGGGTTTCACCATGGTCTCGATCTCCTGACCTCGTGATCTGCCCGCCTCGGCCTCCCAAAGTGCTGGGATTACAAGTGTGAGCCACCGCGCCCGGCCAACAAATCCCCTTTTAAACTTTTTTTTTTTTTGAGATGGAGTCTCACTCTGTCACCCAGGCTGGAGTGCAGTGGCGCGATCTCGGCTCACTGCAGGCTCCGCCCCCCGGGGTTCACGCCATTCTCCTGCCTCAGCCTCCCGAGTAGCTGGGACTACAGGAGCCCGCCACCTCTCCCGGCTAATTTTTTGCATTTTTAGTAGAGATAGGGTTTCACCGTGTTAGCCAGGATGGTCTCGATCTCTTGACCTCGTGATCTGCCCACCTTGGCCTCCCAAAGTGCTGGGATTACAGGCGTGATCCACCACGCTTTTTTTTTTTTTTTTTTGAGACAGTCTCACACTGTCGCCTGGGCTGGAGCGCAGTGGCGCAATCTTGGCTCACTACAACTTCCACCTCCCGGGTTCAAGCAATTCTCCTGCCTCAGCCTCCCAAGTAGCTGGGATTACAGGCGCCCACCACCATGCCCAGCTAATTTTTTGTATTTTTAGTAGAGACAGGGTTTCACCATGTTGGCCAGGCTGATCTCGAACTCCTGACCTTGTGATTCGCCTGCCTCGGCCTCCCAAAGTGCTGGGATTACAGGTGTGAGCCACCACACCCGGCCACTTTTAAACTTTCTAACAGAGGGCTGGGCATGGTGGTGCACGCCTGTAATCCCAGAACTTTGGGAGGCCGAGGCGGGCGGATCACGAGGTCAGGAGATTTGAGACCATCCTGGCCAACATGGTGAAACTCTGTCTCTATTAAAATACAATTAGCCAGGTGTGGTGGCACGTGCCTGTATTCCCAGCTACTAGGGAGGCTGAGGCGGAATTGCTTGAAACTGGGAGGCAGAGGTTGCAATGAGCCGAGATCGCACCACTGCACTCCAGCCTGGCAACAGACCGAGACTCCATCTCAAAACAAATAAACAAAAACCTTTCAAACAGAATGTATACAATCAGGAATGACAGTCTGTGTAGAAGATACAGAAAAACTGAGCCTCATTGTTCTGCAAAGAGGTTATATATGCTTAAGTGGCTGGGCATAGTGGTTCATGCCTATAATCCAGCACTTTTGGAGGCTGAGGTAGGAAGATCACTTCAGTCCAGGAGTTTGAGACTAGCCTGGGCAACATAGCAAGACCCTATCTCTGAAAAACACACACACACACACACACACACACAAATGAGCCAGGTGTGATGGCATGGCCTGTAGTCCCAGCTATCCAGGAGGCTGAGGTAGGAGGATTGCTTGAGCCTAGTTCAAGGTCACAGTGAGCTGATTGTGCCACCACATCCCAGCCTAGGTGACAGAGTGAGACCATGTCTCAAAAAAAACTTGGAATTAAAAAAAAGTTGGGGCCGGGTGTGGTGGCTCATGCCTGTAATCCTAGAACTTTGGAAGGCCGAGGTGGGTGGCTCACCTGAGGTCAGGAGTTCCAGACCAGCCTGGCCAACATGGTGAAACCCCATCTCTACTAAAAATACAAAAACTAGCAGGGTGTGGTGGCACATGTCTGTAATCCCAGCTTCTCAGGAGGCTGAGGCAGGAGAATCCCTTGAACCCAGGAGGCAGAGGTTGAAGTGATCCAAGATTGTGCCACTGCACTCCAGCTTGGGTGACAGAGTGAGACTCCGTCTCAAAAAAAAAAAAAAAAAAAAGAAAAGAAAAAAAAGTTTTGGTTGGCTAGTAGGGGGTACCCTGGCAGATAAACCTGTGGATGGGATAGAGAACTCAAGCTCCAACAGTCTGAGACCACTAACTTTCAGACCAACGAGTTAACTGCCTGGCTGAGTCCTGAGGCCCCAGGAGGCCCTGGGTCGTTTTCCTGGGAGACCCATCTGTGTGGACAGCACTAGCCAGCCAAAAGCTTCACACATTTTGCTCTGTTACTTCTAATTGAAAACTCCTAAGTTGGAATTTTGGTTAAAAAACTCAAGTGGTTTAAGCTTTCACCTCAAGTGGGTTTGCCAAAGCAATCTGCCTAGAAATGGCAGCAGCAGCAAGATGATTTTCCACTCACGCCCGAGATTCCAAACACGACACAACTCCCTTTCCATCCACCTTCCTGAAGTGCTACCAGGCAGCTCTATTATCTAAGACAGTCTCTTCACTACCCAGTGGTTGTGCATCTGTCTCTCCTTTCAAATGAACTTCTCTAGGGCAGGCTGGGCCCAGCTCCTCTCTGTTCCCACACCTGGCAGAGCTCCAGGTACATCTGATCCCAGGCCTCCTTGAGCTGAGATCCTGAGTAGAGAGCTTCTCCTCAGCTCCTTTCACTCCAAGCAGCTCTATGGCCCATCTACTCTGTGCACGGGGCACTTACTCCTCAAGTGGATCACGGAAGCTGGCTGCTGTCCATCTACTCACCTGTCTACTCACACACACATTTCGGGGAGTTAAGAAGTTACAGTAAGGGCTGGGTGCGGTGGCTCATGCCTGTAATCCCAGCACTTTAGGAGGCCAAGGCGGGCGGATCACAAGGTCGGGAGATCGAGACCATCCTGGCTAACACAGTGAAACCCCGCCTCTACTAAAAGTACAAAAAACTGGCCAGGCATGGTGGCAGGCGCCTGTAGTCCCAGCTACTCGGGAGGTTGAGGCAGGAGAATGGCGTGAACCTGGGAGGCGGAGGTTGCAGTGAGCTGATTGCGCCACTGCACTCCAGCCTGGGCAACAGAGCGAGACTCCATCTAAAAAAAAAAAAAAAAAAAAAAAAAAAGTTACAGCAGGATGCATTCAATATCCAGTCACCCGCCAAGATCGTATCCTCCCATCTGCTAGAAGAAGTACCATCCCAGGGAACAGAGGTTGCCTATGAAAGGCAGCAGCCTGCACAGCCTGGAACCATGTATGCGGCCTCCCAACCTCCCTCAAGCAGGCAGGAATCACGCAAGATGAAGTCTTTGGAGCACTTGTTAATCTGTTATGATTTATTAGCTGTACAGCAGTAGATCCTCCTCCCCAGCTTTTAACCCCATTACATATTTTATTACAGGTCTCATGTTGGCATCCTAAAATAATGAAAAATATCACACAGTACAGCTAAGTACAAAATGCATCAACCTAGGGTCTGATAGCTAACTGATGGCTCTCTTAAAAGCAATACACAGAAGAAAAAAGTGTTTGAAATCAGTAAGACTGAGGCTCTCTAAAAAACACATTTTTAAACATGTGACAGTTCATGTGCAAGAATCACTTTTTAGTTGGTTTTGCTTCACATTATTATTTTTTGAAGATCCAAAGTTTAAATTACTGACCTAGTGAAATTATCTGGCCCAGCTTATAAGGGCTGCTGTGACCCACTCATAATCACCCTTCTGCCTTAACAGAAGATTTATAAAACACAACAATCAGCTACAAACAGGGCAAAGAAAATGTCGATGGGAAATCATAACTGAAAGTTAATTATACAAGGTTCAAATGCTGGCTCCGTGGGCTGGAAATCATGATCTGCCACGTGGGTGTCCGTCACTGGTGGGCAGTGGTCTGGGTGCCATTCTGCTACATGATTGTGATCCAATTCCTTGTCAACATTTACACACTACAGAGTCTGTGGTAACTTAATTTGCAAGTAATTAAAATGCTGGGTTTTCTTACACTGCACTTCTTTTCAACCTCTTAATTAATGGAAAAGATTAAAATGTAAAAAAAGTTATTTACAAGCTTGACCATACCAGAAACTTTGCCAAGAAAGAGGCAAAGCTTTCAGGACAGAACCTGATCGTAGCATGCCATACTACTGGTGTGCAGCTGACTCCAAGCAAAGGGAGTCAGGGAAAAGCAAAAGCAAAAAACAGTTTAAAAGTCTAAGTCCTTCCCAAGTATGCATTTACAATTAAAAACTCTCTTGGGAAGAAGACCATAGAACTCTGGGAAACCTGGTGGCCATTCTGGAGTGGTTTACCACATGGAGGGAGGGGTCAATGTCTCTGTTTCCATCTAGGAAAACGAGTTAGTCGTCAACACTCTCCTCAGCACTTCACAGTAAACCCTCGGGGACTCAGAACATTCCATGATTTGCTAACATCAGACAGCAAGTTCTAGTTAAATCACGTTTTTTTCTAACATCATCCTTGAAGTTTTCGTTCTTGGTATGTTTGGTAAAATGATGCTTTTCCCAAAGCCAAAAAAATAAAGAAGGGAGAAAAATTAAGATGCGGGCCGTTTAAACACAGCCCAGAGCAGTCCTGGCGACGCACAAGGCTCCGCCATCACCGGTCCATCATGCTGAGGATCATCTCGGGCGTGAGGTCTCCATTGGGGGCATCTGTGGCAGCTGGCTGGGCCTCCTCTTCCTCTCCCTCTGCGGGCTCAGCATCTGGCTCTTTTTTTACTTCAACTATAATGTTCTCAATTGCACCTGTATTCTGGTCTTCAACCTGAATGATAGCTGTTGCTGGCAAAGAGCACAGACAGAACAAATGGTGCATTAAAGCCCCAAGAATCACAAGGGTCTTTTAGACTGACAGCGAACGGGATGTCAGCAACACAGGAAAGCCTTATTAGATAGCGGTCCAGAGAGAGTCAATTTATTTTTTATTTTATTTTTTGAGACGGAGACTTGCTCTTTCACCAGGCTGGAGTGGACTGGCGCGATCTCGGCTCACTGCAACCTCTGCCCCCTGGGTTAAAGCAATTCTCCTGCCTCAGCCTCCTGAGTAGATGGGCCTACAGGTGCTCACCCCTACGCGTGGCTAATTTTTGTATTTTTAGCAGAGATGGGGTTTCACCATGTTGACCAGGCTGGTATGGAACTACCGACCTCAGGTGATCCTCCCGCCTTGGCCCCCCAAAGTGCTGGGATCACAGGCATGAGCCACCGCTTGACCCTGAGTTTCTTAGAAGAGGCAATCTCAGCACAGAAACTGCTTTCCCTCTTCACCCTTTACGATTTGGCTCTTTTATATTCATTACCGCATCCATTCTGCCAGCTGACTGTGACTTTGGTTGTTTTTCAAAACCCGCCCACATTAACAGTACCCATCTTGTAGAACACAAGTACCCTTCTACTCTGGACTTCTTGAAATGTAACAGGCCTCTAAAGACTTCCTCAGATGTTCCTCAGTAAAAACTCCTAAAAAGCCATTTCCTGAGAGTTTGTTCTCGACATGCCCTTAACTTGTTCTCATGGCTTAGTTCCCACCTCCCCAAAGAACAAGGATCCATCTGGCTCCCCCACATGCTCGGAGAAGACCCAGCCTCCAGAGCAGAGATGAACAACTTACGCTGGTTCTGTTTGGGCTGGTTGGTTCTGCCAGGGGGTCGTCCTCTCCGCTTCTTGGCGGGTGGTGGGGCTGGGGTCACAGGCTGAGGCTCTGGCTCAGGTTCAATTTCTACGGCAGGCTCCTCCTCATCCTCATTGTCATCCAGATCTGGTTCAGCATTTTCTTTTCATGAAATCAGGAAGCACAGGTGGTGGGGCAAGGAGAAGGGTGGTGGAAGATGAAAGAAAACAATTATATATTCTTTGAAGTCTTATTTTATATATATATATATATTTATTTATTTATTATTTTTTTTTTTTTGAGACAGTGTCTCACTGTATTGCCCAGGCTGGAGTGCAGTGGCACAATCTCGGCTCACTGCAACCTCTGCCTCCCAGATTCAAGCAATTCTCGTGGCTCAGCCTCCTGAGTGGCCGGGACTAGAGGCATGCACCACTATGCCAGGTAATTTTTTTTTTCCTTCTTTTTTTTTTTTTTGAGACAGAATCTCACTCTGTCACCCAGGCTGGAATGCAGTGGCACGATCTCAGCTCACTGCAACCTCTGCAACTGGGTTCTAGCAATTCTCCTGTCTCACCTCCTGAGTAGTTGTGACTACAGGCATATGCCACCACGCCCAGCTAATTTTTGTATTTTTAGTAGAGATGGGGTTTCACCATATTGGTCAGGCTGGTCTTGAACTCCTGACCTCAGGTGATCCACCTGCCTCGGCCCCCCAAAGTGCTGGGATTACAAGCATGAGCCAATGTGCCCAGCCAATCCAGGTAATCTTTGTATTTTTTGTGGAGATGGGGTTTTGCCATGTTGGCCAGGCTGGTCTCAAACTCCTGACCTCAGGCGATCTGCCTGCCTCGGCCTCCCAAAGTGCTGGGATTACAGGTGTGAGGTAGCGTGCTCAGCCAATTATTAAGAAAAATCAATTTAAGGCTGGGCACGGTGGTTCACACCTGTAATCCCAGCACTTTGGGAGGCTGAGGTTGGAGGATCACTCATGTTCAGGAGTTGAAGACCACCTTGGGTAACATAGTAAGACCTTATCTCTACATGAAATAAGAAACTGGCAGCTGGGCACGGTGGCTCACACCTGTAATCCCAGCACTTTGGGAGGCTGAGGCGGGTGTATCACCTGAGGTTGGGAGTTCAAGACCAGCCTGACCAACATGGAGAAACCCTGACTCGACTAAAAATATAAAATTAGCTGGGCGTGGTGATGCATACCTGTAATCCCAGCTACTAGGGAGGCTGAGGCAGAAGAATCACTTGAACCTGGGAGGCGGAGGTTGCGGTGAGCTGAGATCCGCCACTGGCACTCCAGCCTGGGCCACAAGAGTGAAACTCTGTCTCCAGAGAAAAACAAACAAACAAAAACAAAAACGAAATTGACTCGGTGTGATGGCTCATGCCTGTAATCCCAGCACTTTGAGAGGGCAAGGTGGGTGGCTCACTTGAGGTCAAGAGTGAGAGACCAGCCTGGCAAATATGGTGAAACCCCGTCTCTACTTTAAAAAAAAAAAAAAAAAAAAAAGGTGGCCAGGCATGGTGGCTCACACATGTAATCCCAGCACTTTGGGAGGCCGAGGTGGGTAGATCACAAGGTCAGGAGATCGAGACCATCCTGGTCAACATGGTGAAACCCTGTCTCTACTAAAATACAAAAAATTAGCCGGGTGTGATGATACATGCCTGTAGTCCCAGCTACTCGGGAGGCTGAGGCAGTGGAATCACTTGAACCTGGGAACCCAGGAGGCGGAGGTTGCAGTGAGCCGAGATTGGCCACTGCACTCCAGCCTGGCAACAGAGCAAGACTCCATCTCAAAACAAAAACAAAAACAAAAACAAAATTTGCCCAGCGCAGTGGCTCATGCCTGTAATCCCAGCACTTTGGGAGGTTGAGGCAGGTGGATCACCTGAGGTTAGGAGTTCGAGACAAGCCTGGCCAACATGGTAAAACCCTGTCTCTACTAAAAATACAAAAATTAGCTAGGCGTGGTGGCGGCACCTGTAACCCCAGCTACTCGGGTGGCTGAGGCAGGAGAATTGCTTGAACCCGAGAGGTGGAGGTTGCAGTAAGCCAAGATTGCGCCACTGCACTCCAGCCTGGCAACAGAGCAAGACTCCGTCTCAAAACAAAAACAAAAACAAAAACAAAATTTGCCCAGTGCAGTGGCTCATGCCTGTAATCCCAGCACTTTGGGAGGTTGAGGCAGGTGGATCACCTGAGGTTAGGAGTTCGAGACACGCCTGGCCAACATGGTAAAACCCTGTCTCTACTAAAAATACAAAAATTAGCTAGGCGTGGTGGCGGCACCTGTAATCCCAGCTACTCGGGAGGCTGAGGCAGGAGAATTGCTTGAACCCGAGAGGTGGAGGTTGCAGCAAGCCGAGATCACGCCATTGCACTCCAGCCTGGGCAACAGAGTGAGAC
Source organism: Symphalangus syndactylus (assembly GCF_028878055.3). Classification (NCBI taxonomy): domain Eukaryota; kingdom Metazoa; phylum Chordata; class Mammalia; order Primates; family Hylobatidae; genus Symphalangus; species Symphalangus syndactylus. The sequence continues at coordinate 26,089,587 of NC_072433.2, forward strand.
TCCATCTCAAGGAAAAAAAAATAAGAAAAAAAAAAAAAAAAAAAAAAAAAAGAAGAAATTAGCAGGACACGGTGATGTGTGTCTGTAGTCCCAGCTACTCAAGAGACGGAGGCAGGAGGCCTGCTTAAGCCAGGGAGGTAGAGACTGCAATGTGCTGTGATTTCACCACTGTATTCAGCCTGGGTGATACAGTGAGATCCTGTGTAAAGAAAAAAAAAAAAGCCCATTTAGGCAGGGCACGGTGGCTCACGCCTGTAATCCCAGCATTTTAGGAGGCCGAGGTGGGTGGATCACCTGAGGTCAGGACTTTGAGACCAGCCAGGCCAACATGGTGAAACCCCGTCTCTACTAAAAATACAAAAATTAGCCAGATGTGATGGCAGGCACCTGTAATCCTAGCTACTCAGGAGGCTGAGGTATGAGAATCACTTGAACCTGGGAGGCAGAGGTTGCAGTGAGCTGAGATCAGGCCACTACACTCCAGCCTGGGCGACATAGTAAGACTTTGTCTGGGAAAAACCAACAAATAACAACAAAAATAAATAAAAATTAAAAACAAAATAAAACAAACCAAAAGCCCATTTAAAAATGCTTTTAGGGGAGCAGGGTGTGAGGTTCCAAAAAATAATAAATAAAAATGCTTTTGCTGGAATTTTTGCTATCAGGATTAATATAATAAACAGGTATTACAGCAGAATGAAGCAAATCGACTTGAATACTATTATTCACATTTTATGTGGGATTGGCTATTACTTTCTCCTTTTAGCTTTAGATCCTTTTTTGACTCAACACAATACTGAATTTCAAATTCTCATGATCCCCCTACCTACTATACCAAGATAAAGCAGGACACTAAGCCAGAAATGGACCCTTGGAGATGTGGTTCTGCTCATCTCTAAGTGGGCAGGAGGGGTAAGAGTGAGTGAGAGTGAGAGAGAGAGAGAGAGAGACAGACAGACAGAGAGAGTGAGAGAGAGAGAGAGAGTGTGTGTGTGTGTGTGTGTGTGTCTGTCAGGGGACAAGACGGAAATTCTTTTTCTTTTTTTTTGAGGCGGGGTCTTGTTCTGTCACCCAGGCTGGAGTGCAGTGGTGCGGTCATACCTCACTGCAGCTTCTAACGCCTGACCTCCCAAAGTGTTAGGATTACAGGCTTCATCCATCACGCCTGGCCAGAAATTCTTACACATTGTGAGGTCCTACTTACTAAGGTAAGTAGCAAGAGTTCTTTTGAAACTATTATTGATTCTCTTTTAAGGTCAAGTTTTTGGACTTAATTTAATTCCCAGCTGTACCAGACCCAATGTGTCATTCCCAACCCTCTTGCTCTCCTCCCTAATGCCACAATTGTCCATTCGTGGTAAAATAAGTGGTACATAAAAGTGAGGAAACTATTGTATAAAGAATACTGACGAGGAGCCAGGTAACGAGGCTGTCTCAGATCTCTTACTAGGTACGTGACCTGGGACATCTGACCAGCTGAGACTCAGTTTCCCTGAGTAATTTCTGTAACATTCTCACTCAATTTAATAGTGACCTGGGGATCAACAGGACTCAGGGAACTCATGTAATCCCGCTCCATAACCTATGGTCTACCACAAACACAGCTTTTACTTACAGCAAACATCACAATTTAAAAATTCGCCATTTTCCACTTAGGCTTCAGTACTTCATTGAATGAGGGTGTTACCCTCATTTTATAGAAAAAGTGAGAAACTAAGTGATTGCAATGCACAGCTAAGTCACAGCAGGTAGAATTCAAACCTCTGCCCTCAGTCTGGGGCTGTTCTGGCGCCCACATCTGCAGGCAGCCAAAGAGCTTTTGTTATCCCTCCCCCATGGCTGTGGCACAAAATGTACACTGCCTGCCTTCCTCTAGAAAGCACGGGTTATTAACATGCACTTTCTTTCTCTGGAACAAAATGTTTAAATTTAGAGATCTGTGGGTAAACTCCTGCTCTTCCAGATAAAATGCCTTATTTCTCAAATGACTGAAATCCTAAGTGAAAACGTGGGGAATATATAGATAGGTGGCAGTGTGTCAAGAACAAGAGATGCTTCCCTGCTGAACTTCTTCAAGCCCTCTATTGCCTAGGTTGGCCCAATGCCTAGAAAACTAAACAAATTCAGTCAGAATTGGGGGGAAAAGCACACAAAAGCAGGCTAACAGGATCAAAGGCTTATTGGCTTGGTGGTATTTCGGCAAAAAGCCTTGAAAACAGCAGTAGACCATCTGCTGGTCAATCTCTGTAGACAGCTGACAGGCAGAACTTCTGGGTCAGGACAAGTAAGACTGCATGGCCAACAGTGGCATGGAGCCCAGGCTGATGTCCCTTTTCTGGGGGAGATAAAGAGTCACTAGGTATAAGGCCTTGAACCAAATTCCATGCTCTACTAACCAGCAGCAGACAGAACAGAGAACTGTAGAAATCTATCAGAAGCTATCAATAAATCTCTTTAGACTAAAGATGCTTCTGGTTACATAAAATTAGGGAAAGAAGCTGGTCTTCCTGGAGATGAACCACAGAAGTGAACAAAGCAGTATCAGGAGAAAGCAGGACACAGGACAGAGTCTGGCAGCAGGGGGCTTTGCAACTAAGAACAACTATAGGGATCCCCAAGGTTAAGATTATCTGATCACTGGTAATATCTGGGAGTCTCCCAATATTTCTGAAAACCCCCAACAGTTCACTGCAATAGTTTTTTTCCTTTTTTTTTTTTGTTGAGACAGGGTCTCGCTCTGTTGCCCAGGCTGGAGTGCAGTGACACTATCTCAGTTCACTGCAGCCTCAACCTACTGGGCTCAAGCCATCCTCCCACCTCAGCCTCCCAGGTAGCTGGGACCGCAGGTGCAGGCCACAACCCCCTGCTGATTTTTGTAGATACAGGATTTTGCCATGTTCCCCAGGTGGTCTTAAACTCCTGAGCTAAGGTGATCTGCCTGCCTCAGCCTACCGAAGTGCTGGGATTACAGGCATGAGCCACCATGACCGGCTGCAAATTGACATCTTAAAGGAGGCATACACTTAACACCCAGTGACTGAAGAAGATACTACTTAAAACGGATACTCTATTTAAAAAAAGGAAAAAAAAAGGGGTCGGGGGGGACCTTGTTACAGATGCAAATATAAACAGCTTAGTGCTTTCATGAGAAAGTTTTACAATAAAACCCATTAAGTAGCTGGGTGTAGTGGCTCATGCCTATAATCCCAGCACACTAGGAGGTTGAGGCAGGAGGATCACTTGAGCCCAGGAGTTAAGAGACCAGCCTGGGCCACACAGTGGGACCACATCTCTATTTCAAAACAAAAAAACAGCTGGGCATGGTGGCTCACGCCTGTAATCCCAGCACTTTGGGAGGCCGAGGCGGGTGGATAACCTGAGGTCAGGGGTTCTGGACCAGCCTGGCCAACATGGTGAAACCCTATCTCTACTAAAAATACAAAAATTAATAGGGTGTGGTGGGGCATGCCTGTAATCCCAGCTACCTGGGAGGCTGAGCAGGAGAATCACTTGAACCTAGGAGGTGGAGGTTGCAGTGAGCAGAGATTGCACTACTGCACTCCAGCCTGGGCAACAAGAGGGAGACACCGTCTTAAAAAAAAAAAAAAACAAAAACAAAAACCCCAAACAAAGAACAAAAAAGCCCAATAAAGTGACTAAAGTTCTCCAATATGTTCCTTCTTCAAAAATCTCATCCCCTCCCCACTATTTCTACTGACAACCAGTGCAAAACACAATATGAAGAATCCCTAGACTATCAGGCATCATCTATAATCTCTCCAGTTTAATGGTGCTTCTGGGAAGTCCATTTCTTAAAACCAAACTCTCTACCACCTTTTCCGTCCATACCTTAAGTCTTTAGTTACAGAGGTGCCTTCCCACCTGGATGCCAGCAACCTAGGTATCCACACTATAGAATCTAACACTCTGAACATGTTTGTGTAATTAAATGTGGCCTCCAAATTACCAAGACACTTGTTCCTCCACCCTCTTTGTAAGGCTTGGCACTTTTTCTTTTTTTTTGGAGACAAGGTCTCACTTCGACGCCCAGACTATAAGGCAGTGGCATGATCACAGCTCACTGCAGCCTCAATTTCCCGGGCTCAGGTGATTCTCCCTCAGCCTCTCGAGTAGCTGGGACTATAGGCATGTACCACCACACCTGCCTAATTTTTAAATTTTTTGCAGAGACAAGGTTTCACCGTGTTAGCCAGGCTGGTCTCGAACTCCTGACCTCAAGTGATCTGCCCATCTTTGTCTCCCAAAGTGCTGGGATTACAGGCATGAGCCACTGTGCCCGACCGAGGCTTGGCACTTCTAAGCACAACCTCCTGCCTGGATTTCATGACTAGAGAGGCAAAAAACACTCCAAAGAGTACCTGTGGTAGGAAAATAGGCAAGATTTTAAACTTTAAATGGAGAGATTAAGGTAGGAAGAGAAAGGCTGACCTTCACTGACTCAATCAGCACCTCTCAAGGTTAGGCTGACACAGGCAGTCAAACCATAAGTGAAGATACTTAAACAACCTTCTTCATGTCCATTAGATTCACTGCTCAATCAAATCTAGACCAGCTTACTAAATGTAAAAGTTAAGAACATAGGAAAAGAAACTCTCCTGGCCTTAGAATATCACAAATTTGAATAAACTGAATAAAAATATTAATTCTGCTTTAACTCAAGATTATGTATAAGGCATTAATAATGGCTGGGCACAGTGGCTCATGACTGTAATCCCAGCACTTTGGGAGGCTGAGGCGGGCGGATCACGAGGTGAGGAGATCAAGACCATCCTGGCTAATACGGTGAAACCCCGTCTCTACTAAAACATACAAAAAAATTAGCCAGGCAGGCGCCTGTAGTCACAGCTACTCAGGAGGCTGAGGCAAGAGAATGGCATGAACCCAGGAGGCGGAGCTTGCAGTGAGCCAAGATTGCGCCACTGCACTCCAGCCTGGGCGACAGAGCAAGACTCTGTCTCAAAAAAAAAAAAAAAAGGCATTAATAAGCGGAATGCCACGAGGAGAAAAGAAAATAAGCCCCAGAAAAACACTAACTGCTGTTGTAAATAGACGTTAGGAGATGAGAAGTTTAAAGAAAGGAAGAGTGTGTGCCTGCCTCTACATCCCAGCATATCCATACATAAATACACTGGAAACTGGGCTCCAAAGCCTGCCATAGTAAGCAAATCAAGAAACAAGTCACTTACCACTGTCAGAGGAATCTTCTTTCTTAGAGCGCATCTTTCTTTTTCTTCCACGTTTACTCTTCTTCGTTTCTCCTCCATTTTCCCCCTCTACACCATCTGGGCCAGCACAATTATCAGCATGTCTTGCCATGGTATTCTAACAAAAAGAACAAAATCCTCTTTCACACCACTAAAAAAGCTAAGATCAGACTGGAAGTTATTTACTTTAATAAAATCCATATTAAGCCTAAAAATTCTAGTATCTGCTAAGTGTGTCCTGAACACACTGTCTCTGCTCAGGGGAAATGGATAAGGCTGGGTTCTCTGAGGGGAGGCTCAGCAGCCTGCAGACAGAGATGGGGGAGGATCAGACCAGCTCTTAGTTCTGTCAAGATCTAACACAGCCCCCAAGAGAAGACCCAGAACAGGCTACAGCTAGCTAGGGGTGGGGTGGGGTGCAGGTTTCAATCCACCTAATTTTTTTTTTTTTTTGAGATGGAGCGTCGCTCTTTCACCCAGGATGGAGTGCAGTGGCACGATCTCGGCTCACTGCAAGCTCTGCCTCCCGGGTATACGCCATCCTCCTGCCTCAGCCTCCCGAGTAGCTGGGAGTACAGGGGCCCACCACCGCACCCGGTTAATTTATTGTATTTTTTTTTTTTTTTTTTTTTTTTGAGACGGAGTCTCGCTGTCACCCAGGCTGGAGTGCAGTGGCGCGATCTCGGCTCACTGCAGGCTCCGCCCCCCAGGGTTCACACCATTCTCCTGCCTCAGCCTCCTGAGTAGCTGGGACTACAGGCGCCCGCCACCTCGCCCGGCTAATTTTTTTGTATTTTTAGTAGAGACGGGGTTTCACTGTGTTAGCCAGGATGGTTTCGATCTCCTGACCTTGTGATCCACCCGCTTCGGCCTCCCAAAGTGCTGGGATTACAGGCTTGAGCCACCGCACCCAGCCAATTTATTGTATTTTTAGTAGAGACGGTGTTTCACCATGTTAGCCAGGATGGTCTCGATCTCCTGACCTTGTGATCCACCCACCTTGGCCTCCCAAAGTGCTGGGATTACAGGCGTGAGCCACCGCACCCGACCAGGAAATTTCTTTGTGCAATCAATCTATTCAAAGATACTGTGTTCCCCATCAGTGGAAGGGTTCACACATGGATAGAAACATCAAGATGGGGATGACTAACCCTTTCCAAACAATGAGGCATCTCTGTTTATAACCTCAGTGAAAAAAACCACCGTGCTCTGCAGAGGAAGACCAAAAATCCAATATTCAGTATCATAACAGGAAAAGTGAAGTTCTGACCCTTACCCGACGTGTAAATGTTTTCCCACACTTAGAACAGACAAAGGCCGCAGGGACGAAGTTTGGGTCGTGATAGCGCTTGAAGTGCATGTCGAGAAGCTGCTTCTGGCGGAAGGTCTTATCGCAGTGGCTGCAGGCGTAAGGCTTCTCCCCGGTGTGGGTGCGCTTGTGCATGATCATGTGCCTCTCCTGAAACGGCGTAGGGGGAAAGGCCTCAGAGCCTGCTCGTGGGGCTACTGCCCCAGCTGCCACCTGCATGCATGTGGCCAACAGGTATTTCTCACCCAAGCTAGGTCTAGACTCAACACGGCTTGTTGAGATGATAAAGCTATATATTTAGAGACAGGGTTTGGCTCTGTTGCAAAGGCTGGAGAGCAGTGGTGTGATCAGGGCTTACCGCAGCTTCAAAATGGGACCATAGGTATGAGCCACCATGACTGGCTTATTTTATTTTTTTTATTTTTTTGAGACGGAGTCTCGCTCAATCGCCAGGATGGAGTGCAGTGGCGTGATCTTGGCTTGCTGCAACCTCCACCTCCCGGGTTCAAGCAATTCTCCTGCCTCAGCCTCTTCAGTAGCTGTGATTACAGGTGCCTGCTACCACACCCAGCTGACTTTTTTTTTTTTTTGAGAAGGAGTCTCACTCTGTCGCCCAGGCTGGAGTGCAGTGGCGTGATCTCGGCTCACTGGGTTCATGCCATTCTCCTGCCTCAGCCTCCGGAGTAGCTGGGACTACAGGCACCCACCACCACACCCAGCTAATTTTTTGTATTTTTAGTAGAGACGGGGTTTCACCGTGTTAGCCAGGATGGTCTTGATCTCCTGACCTTGTGATCCACCTGCCTCGGCCTCCCAAAGTGCTGGGATTACAGGCGCTCGAGCCACTGCACCCGGCCCTAATTTTTTCTTTCTTCTTTTTTTTTTTTTTTTGAGACGGAGTCTCGCTGTGTCACCCAGGCTGGAGTGCAATGGCACGATCTCGGCTCACTGCAAGCTCTGCCTCCTGGGTTCACGCCACTCTCCTGCCTCAGCCTCTCCGAGTAGCTGGGACTACAGGCGCCCGCCACCACGCCCGGCTAATTTTTCGTATTTTTAGTAGAGACAGGGTTTCACCGTGGTCTCGATCTCCTGACCTCGTGATCCGCCTGTCTCGGCCTCCCAAAGTGCTGGGATTACAAGCGTGAGCCACTGCACCCGGCCCCTAATTTTTTCTTTTTGTAGACATGGGGTTTCTCTCTGTTGCCTATCTCGGCCTCCCAAAGTGCTAGGATTACAGGTGTGAGCCACTGCGCCCGGCTTGATAAAGGTATTTTTAGTGTGGTGCAGAACTGCTTCCATAATTGTAGCACAGATAGAGCTGCTTATTCCTGCTGAGCTCATTCTTTGGCTCCCTCCCAAGAGTCATGTCCCCACATGAGATTCTTCTCCTCTCTCAAGTCCTGGACTTACTTTCCAGTTTTCAGAAAGATGTCTGCTTAAGGAAGAGGTAAGCTGTGACTGAATAAAACATCAGCTGGACACTGGGATGATACAATTGACAAGGAGCATGACCTTTGATTTTGGTGACATTCCTCATAATCCACAGTTTGAAAATACTATCTTTAAAAACAGCCACTGTACTAGATACGTAAATGCCCTCTGATAACACCAGACACCGAGAAAGCACCAACAACTTTCAATGAAGGTTCCTACCTGTCTACAAGCATAATCACACTGGTCGCACTTAAAGCGCTTCTCATTCTTGTGTGACTTCTGATGCTGGATGAGGGCATAGCGCTCATGAAACACAGCATCACAGTAACGGCATTTCTTGCCTTGCTCAATATAGGAATGCTGCTTTCGCAAGTGGACACCTGAAAGCACAATAAAAAGCCCAGCGTAATGTGAAAACACAAACAAGCACTTTAACAAGTTACTAATACATTTCTCCTCTTTTTTTTTTTTTTTTTTTTTTGAGACAGAGTCTTGCTCTGTCACCCAGGCTGGAGTGCAGTGGCGCAATCTCAGCTCACTGCAAGCTCCACCTCCCGAGTTCATGCCATTCTCCCGCCTCAGCCTCTTGAGTCGCTGGGACTACAGGCGCCCGCCACCACGCCTGGCTAATTTTTCTTTTTTTTTTGTACTTTTAGTAGAGACAGGGTTTCATCGTGTTAGCCAGGATGGTCTCAATCTCCTGACCTCATGATCTGCCCGCTTCGGCCTCCCAAAATGCTGGAATTATAGGTGTGAGCCACTGCACCCGGCCCATTTCTCCTGATTCTTAAGTATTACTCTGGGTGCTATACAGAAAATGAATGAAAAGGCAGAGTAACAGGTGCAGGGAGAACAATTAAGATTGTTCAAACAGGACAGGTGGGAGAAGATGGTGGCTGGGACAAGGGTGATGACAATGGGTGTGGATGGAAGGGGAAGAACTGATGAGAGATGGAAGCAGCTGAATCAACAGGATTTAGTGACTGTAGAGTGAAGAAGAAAGCAGGTATCAGGCCTGGAAAACCAGGTAGGTGTTGGAGTCATTTATTGAGACAAGAATAGTGGAAGAGGGCTTAAGACCAAGTTGTATGTGTTATTTTTGGGGTCGGGGGGTGGGGGGGCATAGGGAATAGAGAAGTTTTAGACCTTCAGTTTTAGACATGCTGAATTTGAAATGCCAGAGATATCAAAGCAGGGGTGGGACGGCAAGGGATACACAGTTATATAGGGCTAACTCAAAAGAAAGATCTGGAGTAGGAATATAAACGTACAAGTTGTTAGGATTTGAAAGCAGCTATGCTTATCACTGTACCACCAATGCCACAAAGAGTTGTTAGAATTTGAACCCATGGGAGCTGGTAAGATCACCAAGGCAAAAAGTAGAATTAAAATAAAAAGGATGGGTCATGCTTTAAGAAGTCTAAGAGTTGGCAGGCACAGTGGCTCACGCCTGTAATCCCAGCACTTTGGGAGGCCGAGGCAGGTGGATCACCTGAGGTGAGGAGTTCAAGACCAGCCTGGCCAACATGGCAAAACTGTCTCTACTAAAAAAAATACAAAAATTAGCTGGGCATGGTGGTGTATGCCTGTAAACCCATAATCCCAGCTACTCGGGAGGCTGAGGCAAGAGAATGGCTTGAACCTGGGAGGCAGAGGTGGCAGTGAGCCAAGATTGTGCCACTGCACTGCACTCTAGCCTGGGCGACAAAGACTCCCTCTCAAAAAGAATCCCAGCACTTTGGGAGGCAAAGGTGGGTGGATCACCTGAGGTCAGGAGTTTGAGACCTGGCCTGGCCAACATATAGTGAAACCCCATCTCTACTAAAAAATACAAAAATTAGCTAGGCATGGTGGCGTACACCTGTGGTCCCAGCTACTCAGGAAAATGAGGAAGGACAATCATTTAAACAGGGAAGCGATGGTTGCAGTGAGCCGAGATCGTGCCACTCTACTCCAGCCCGGGTGACAGAGTGAAACTCCGTCTCTCACACAAAGCACACACGCACACATACACACAAAGAAGTCTAAGAGTTGGGCCAGGCATGGTGGCTCATACCTGTAATCCTAGCATATTGGGAGGCTGAGGTGGGTGGATTGCTCGAGTCCAGGAGTACGAGACCAGCCTGGGCAACATAGTGAAACCCTGTCTCTACCATAAGCTAAAAAAAAAAAAAAAAAAAAAATAGCTGGTCATCATGGCATGTGCCTGTGGTCCCAGCTACCAGGGAGGCTGAGGTGGGAGGATTCCTCGAGCCTGGTCGAGACTGCAGTGAGCCAAGACTGAGCCACCGAACTCCAGCCTGGGCAACAGAGCAAGACAGTCTCCAATAAAAAAAAAAAAAAAAAAAAAAAAAATCTTGGAGTTAAGGCCAGTGAGAGAAAAAAAGGTTAAAATACGTGAAAGTTGAAAGGAGTAAGAGGAAGAAGAAAACCAACAGGATTTAGTGTCACAGAGGCCAAGGGAAGAAAGTGTTTCAAAGGAAGAGGGTACTGTCAATGATGAAGAACACTGCTAACAGATCAAGTCAGCTCTTAGGAAGAAGAGTGGAAAGGAGTCTTCACTACATTCAGAGTGTGGGGTCATTCATGACCCTAAGCAAGAGTCATTATACCAGAGTGATGGGAAATAAGCCAGGCAAGGGGGAAAGATGAGGGAGAGAAGACTGTGAGGGATGTAACTCTTCATAAAGGCTGGCTGGGAAGGAGAGAAGAATTAAACCTAGAGGATGAAGACTTTTACATATATATATAATTTTTTTTTTTTTGAGACAGTGTCTCACTCCCTTGCCCAGGCTGGAGTGCCGTGGCGCGATCTCGGCTCACTGCAACCTCCCCCTCCCGGGTTGAAGCGATTCTCCTGCCTCAGTCTCCCAAGTATCTGGGACTACAGGTGCGTGCCACCATACCCGGCTAATTTTTTGTATTTTTAGTAGAGATGGGGCTTCACTGTGTTAGCCAGGATGGTCTTCATCTCCTGACCTTGTGATCCACCCACCTCAGCCTCCCAAAGTGCTGGGATTAGAGGCATCAGCCACCGCGCCTGGCCATATTTTTATTTATTTTAAGAGATGGGGTCTTGCTATATCACATAGGTTGGTCTAGAACTCCTGGCCCATCCTCCTGAATAGCTGAAACTACAGGTGTGAGCCACTGTGCCTGGCTAAGATTCTTTTTTTTTTGAGATAGGGTCTCTCTGTCACCCAAGCTGGAGTGCAGTGGCACGATCTTGGCTCATTGCAACCTCTACCTCCTAAGCTCAAGTGATCCTCCCACCACAGCCTCCTGAGTAGCTGGAACCACAGCTGCACCTCACCACAACCGTTTTGTATTTTTGGTAGAGATGGAGTTTTGCCATGTTGCCCAGGCTGGTCCGGAACTCCTAAGCTCAAATGATCTGCCTACCTCGGCCTCCTAAAGTGCTGGGATTACAGGCGTAAGCCACTGCGCCTGGCCCTTTGTCTACTTTTTAAGTAGGAAGACAAGTCATTTACTGAGACCAAGAAGGGAGAGAAAAAAGAAGGAAAATTAGAGGTTATAAGAAAGTAGGAGTAGGGGATCTGGTGCAGTAGCTCACGCCTGTAATCCCAACACTTTGGGAGGCCAGTGAGGGAAGATCACTTGAGGTCAGGAGTTCGAGAGCAGCCTGGCCAACATGGTGAAACCCTGTCTCTACTAAAAATACAAAAATCAGCCATGGTGGCAGGCACGTGTAGTCTCAGCCACTTGGGAGGCTGAGGCAGGAGAACAGCTTGAACCCAGTAGGCGGAGGTTGCAGTGAACAGAGATCAGGCCACTGCACTCCAGCCTGGGTGACGAGCGCAAAACTTTGTCACAAAAAAAAGTGAGGGCTGGGCGCAGTGGCTCATGTCTGTAATCTCAGCACTTTGGGAGGCCGAGGTAGGCAGGTTCACCTGAGGTCAGAAGTTCAAGACCAGCCTGGCCAACATGGTGAAACCCCATCTCTACTAAAAAATACAAAAAAAAAAAAAAAATTTAGCTGGGCATGGTGGTATGCGCCCATAATCCCAGCTACTCAGGAGGCTGAGGCAGGAGAATCACTTGAACCTGGGAGGCGGAGGTTGCAGTGAGCTGAGTTCACACCATTGTACTCCAGCCTGGGTGACAAGAGGAAAACGGAACTCCATCTCAAAAAAAAAAAAAAAGTAAGAGTAGGGTGCCCAACTCTATATAACAAGCACCAAACACTGTGGAATGAATTCGCTCACTCATAAAGAACTGGAGCACACTTGGCCGGGCGCGGTGGCTCACGCTTGTAATCCCAGCACTTTGGGAGGCCAAGGCGGGCGGATCACGAGGTCAGGAGATCGAGACCACAGTGAAACCCCGTCTCTACTAAACAATACAAAAAAAAAAAATTAGCCGGGCGCGGTGGCGGGCGCCTGCAGTCCCAGCTACTCGGAGAGGCTGAGGCAGGAGAATGGCGTGAACCCGGGAGGCGGAGCTTGCAGTGAGCCGAGATTGCGCCACTGCACTCCAGCCTGGGCGACAGAGCGAGACTCCGTCTCAAAAAAAAAAAAAAAAAAAAAAAAAAGAACTGGAGCACACCTAACAAGAACAAACAGCTGGAATAGCTAGGAGCAGTGAGGGCCCAGCTACATTTGAGATCATGAATTTATATATTTACGATACTACAAGTTGTATCAGCTGAGGTGATATCCCACCAAACTTAAAGAGAGCTAATTATTGGGAGTAGATATAAGGTAAGGGAGAGGATGGCTCTCACTTTTTACTCGCTACTTTTTTTTTTTTTTTGAGATGGAGTCTCGCTCTGTCACCTAGGCTGGAGTGCGGTGGCGTGATCTCTGCTCACTGCAAGCTCCACCTCCCAGGTTCAGGCCATTCTCCTGCCTCAGTCTCCCGAGTAGCTGGGACTACAGGTGCCCACTACCATGCCCGGCTAATTTTTTGTATTTTTAGTAGAGACGGGGTTTCACCATGTTAGCCAGGATGGTCTCGATCTCCTGACCTCGTGATCCACCTGCCTTGGCCTCCCAAAGTGCTGAGATTACAGGTGTTGAGCCGCCGCGCCTGGCCTAAATATAATTAATAAACTCCGGCTGTATGTAAACTCTAGTTTAACTATGCACAGAAATACAGTTACCACTAAACCAATAAAACAGTCCCATTACCTAGAGAAAGTACAGATGTTCTCAAAAAAATACAATAGAATGACCTGAGTTTGAATCACACTATGTTACTTTCCTATTTGGGGAAGGAAGGCTACTAATTAAAGGTGTACTCTGTCTCCTCCCATCACAGCTCCCCTTAATTTATAGATGAGTTTTATTCAGGACAGAATCTTGTGGGCTGACTACAGTATGAAAAGGAAGAAAGAGAAAAAAAAAAAAGGCAGCTAAGAAATGGCTTTTACTAAGTGACAGACCATTCCTATACATAAAATGTTATGAGAGTCAGAAGGTGCAGTTATTTATGATCCCCATATTTTGAAATATAAATTCTTCAAAATATTTTTTTCACTTCTCACTAGTTAATCTACTTACCCAAATCACTTTTTCGGGCTATGACTGTGTCACAGTGGGGACAGTGAAATTTGGCCACATTTTCTGTGTGCTTCTGTAAAATGTGCATCTTCATGGTACCACTTTGGGTAAACCGAGCATGACAAATATAACATTCATAAGGCTTTTCCCCTTTAAAGAAAATACAGAATGAACACATAAATGAAATGAATAAATACTGTAATTTAATTGGAGGGTAACTCAGGTGGCAGATATGCTACATCACAGAGAATCTACAGGTCTTCGGAAGGCTGAGGCTCAGTCCCAGTTCCCAGATCTTGTCTATCTTCAGATATGGCCAAGTCCTAAACTGCTGCTGGCCACCTCTGCTCTGCCCAGCTCTGCTCTAGAATCCTCCACATTACAGCAATGCTTACCTTTGGGGGAGACTGAATGGAGAACCCACAAGTTTTTCTTTTTAGGAAAAGACAACATCCAGGAAAACTGACTAAGGTGGGTTAGGAAATCTACCCAGACTTTTAAAATTAAAATCTGTCCATTTTAACTTAATTTCTCCCTTAAAATTTTTCTTGTAGGCAGATTCGAGTTGAACAAAACAAAAGGTACTATTTTCTAATGTATTTTCCGAACAACGAATTCAGAGGATATGCCGGAGAAGCATTAATCAATTCCATACTATTTTCAAGCCAGTCTTCCATTCACATAAACAATGTGGGCACACAGTGGTCCACAGGGTCCCATGGGATTCACTGAAAAGAAGCTCATTAATACAGTAAGGAGTGGAGAAGTCCTACCTGAATGGGTTCTCATGTGCCTTTTCAGCTTGTATGTGTCCCTGCTGGCATAACTGCACAAACTGCACTGAAACGGACGCTCTCCAGTATGAGAGCGAATGTGACGTTTTAATTTGCTGACCTGAAATACGAAAACAACCGAACTTTAACTTCTGTTAACATAGACTATAACATGAGCACTGTAGGTTAGGCCCAAAAGCTTAGTTTTGGGGCACTGAAGTTCAGAATACAGAAGTCTAAAAGATAACCTTCTTTCCTCTTCATTATTTGTAAACTTTGCTTCTCGAATCCATATTATTATCTAAGAGAAGTGGGTAAATGAATACGGGTGTAGATGAGCCAAGATTGGTCATTACTTGGGAGGCTGAGGTGGGCAGATCATCTGAGGTCAGGAGTTCAAGACCAGCCTGGCCAACATGGTGAGACCCTGTATCTACTAACAATACAAAAATTAGCCAGGCATGGTGGCACATGCCTGTAATCCCAGCTACTCGGAAGGCTGAGACTGGAGAATCTCTTGAACCCAGGAGGTGGAGGTTGCAGTGACCCGAGATCGTACCACTGCACTCCAACCTGGATGACAAGAGCGAAACTCTGTCTCAAAAAAAAAAAAAAAAGACTGCGCATTACTAGTAACTGTTTAAGCTGGGTGGCAAGCACATGAGGATGTATTACAATCTTTACTTCTACATGTTTGAAATTTTCCATAATAGTTTAAAAATAATCTATGCCTATTTACAGATCAGTTTGTTCCAAATCCTGTGTTACTGAGTACGTATTTTAATTCCACTCATCCTCTTTTCCTATCATTAGCGTTTCCTAGACAGGCCAGGCTCGAAGGGCCTCTCATCCATCATCCTCACCATTACCCATCCTTTAGTCCCCTGCAGGATACCTTATACTAAAACAGTGACTTTCAAACTTGATTCTACGAAGTGCTTTGAGGGCAGGTCACGGTGGCTTACACCTGTAATCCCAGCACTTTGGCAGGCCAAGGAATGCGATCGCTTGAGGTCAGGAGTTTGAGACCAGCCTGGGCAACATGACAAAACCTTGTCTCTACAAAAAATACAAAAATTAGATGGGTGTGGTGGCACATGCCTGTAGTCCCAGTTACATGAGGAGCAGCTGAAGTGGGAGGATCACCTGAGCTCAGGAGTTTAAGCCTACAGTGAGCCACGATCATGGCACTGCAGTCCAGCCTGGGCGACAGAGTGAGAGACCCTGTCCCCCACGCACCCCCTGCTCCAAAAAGTGCTTTGAACATTCACTAATGTTTCAATGTTTTGAAAAATTTAAAAAGTATCCTAATTTTAAGGAAACAAACAAAAAACAAAAAACACTGCACTCATGTAAGTGTTGTTGGTTTTGTTTTGTTTTTGGGATGAAATCTCGCTCTGTTGCCCAGGCTGGAGTACACTGTCACGCTTGTGGGTCACTGCAACCTCCGCCTCCCAGGGTCAAGCAATTCTCCTGCCTTGGCCTCCCGAGTAGCTGAGACCACAGGCGCACACCACCAGGCCTGGCCAACTTTTGTATTTTTAGTAGAGACGGGGGTTTCACCACGTTGGCCTGGCTAGTCTCAAACTCTTGATCTCAGATGACCAACCTGCCTCGGCTTCCCAAAGTGCTGGGATTACAGGCATGAGCTACCGTGCCCGGCCCCACTCGTGTTACACACCAAGTTTTCACACACATAAGTCGATAACTATCCTAACAGCATTACTAATTCTTTTCCTTCAAGATTTCCCTATTTAACCTGTTAACTTCAATATGTACCAGAACCTACTCTGTTCCAATGAGCTATCTATTCCTACTGCAATATCACACTGGCTTCATTTACTATAGTTTTACAAAATCCAATGGCACAAGCCCCTCATTCTATTTTCAAATTTTTCTTAGCCATTCACATTTATTCTTCCAGTTGAAAGTTAGAATCAACTTGTAATGTTTCTTCATTTATTCAGGTCCTTTGGAAAAGTTTCTGAGATTTTCTTCATGTACATTTCATAGATATTTTTTGTTGTTCAGTTTATCCCTAAGTTATTTTATTGCTATTAGAATCCATTTCATACCTTCCTATCACTACTAAAGTTACTGATTTCTGTATGCTTATCTTATATCTGGCCAGTGAACTGAACTCTTATCGCTCTAAGTTTTTGTTCTGATACTCTTAGATTTTCTCTGTAAGCAAATCTCTTTGCAAGAAATAACAGTTTTATCTTTCCATTAATAATTCATTTCTTGCTTTATTCGATTAGCTAGGATTTCCAGTACAACGTTGAAACAATAACATTAAGAATGAATAACTTGTCACATTCCAGATTTTAATGGAAATACTTTCAATGTTTCAGAATTAATTAGGATGAGTTTATTATACATTTCTGGTATATATGCTTTTTTAAATTTTTTTGAGGGGAAGTCTCACTCATCACCCAGGCTGGAGTACAGTGGCGCGATCTTGCCTCAATGCAACCTACACCTCCCAGGTTCAAGTGATTCTCCTGCCTCAGCCTGCTGAGTCGCTGAGACTACAGGTGCGTGCCACCACGCCCAGCTAATTTTTGTATTTTTAGTACAGACGGGGTTTCACCATGTTGGCCATGCTGGTTAACTCCTGACCTCAGGTGATCTGCCCACCTCAACCTCCCAAAGTACTGGGAGTACAGGCGTGAGCCACCATGCCCAGTCTAAACACATTATATATTAAAGAAGTTTTCTCCTATACTTAACTTGCTAGGACATTAAACAGTAATTAATGATTACTGAATTTTAGCCCCCGTCCCATCTACAGAAATAATATGGTTTTTCTTCAATCCTTCAATGTAATATACATCAGTAATTTCTCAATGATAAACAATCTTTGTGTTTCAGATATATTCAATATCACTTATTTTTTAGAACGTATTACTAAATTAGGTTGGCTCATTGGCTAATAATTTCATTTAGAATTTTTGCTTCTCTCTGAGGATAAGTTTGCTTTTCGGTAGTTTTCTGACCCAGTTTTGGTAACAGTGTAGCTTCAAATAATAAAATTGATAAACCTACCATTTTAAAATGTTCTGGGTACAGTTTTTTCTTCAAAGTTTGACAGAATTTGCCTGTACTAACACGTGAAACTGGTACTCTTTTTTAAGACGGAGTTTTGCTCTTGTTGCCCAGGCTGGAGTGCAATGGCACGATCTCGGCTCACTGCAACCTCTGCCTCCCAGGTTCAAGCGATTCTCCTGCCTCAGCCTTCCAAGTAGCTGGAATTACAGGCATGCACCAGCACGCCCAGCTAATATTTATTTATTTATTATTATTTTTTGAGATGGAGGGAGTCTCGCTCTGTCGCCCAGGCTGGAGTGCAGTGGCATGATCTCAGCTCACTGCAAGCTCCGCCTCTGGTGTTCACGCCATTCTCCTGCCTCAGCCTGTCTCCCAAGTAGTTGGGACTACAGGCGCCCGCCACCACACCCAGCTAATTTTTTGTATTTTTAGTAGAGACGGGGTTTCACCATGTTAGCCAGGATAGTCTCGATCTCCTGACCTCGTGATCCACCCACCTCAGCCTCCCAAAGTCCTGGGATTACAGGCTGTGAGCCATCGCGCCCGTCCTAAATTTTTTATTTTTTAGTAGAGATGGAGTTTCTCCACGCTGGTCAGGCTGGTCTCCAACTCCCGACCTCAGGTGATCCGTCCACCTCGGCCTCCCAAAGTGCTGGGATTATAGGCATGAGTCACTGCACCCAGCCAGACACTTGACTCTTTTTAACAGGTAAATCTTTCACACCCATCATAAGTTTTTGGGGGAGCGGTGTTGTGTGGGAGTGTTAATAATTTACTAACATTCTTCTACCTCATCTTAAGTCCATTTGGGTAGTTATAGCTTTGTACTGAAATAAATCATGGTCTGCCTAAGAGAGATACCAACAAAAAGCTGAACACTCACTTCTACACTGGCGTAATCGCACATGGAACACTTGAATGGCTTCTCGTGGGTGTGTTTGTAACGACGATGCCGAACCAATTCTCCACTGGTCACAAAGGCCATGTCGCAGTCTGGGCACTTGTGAGGACGAGTACCTAGAGAAAGGATGGAGTAACAGGAAGAGCAAGATCAAGGGCACAGTTAATGACAGAGTTCAATGTGTGGCACAGAACTGCTATGAGACTGGACCCTATTCATCCCATCAACTGCAGTAGCGTGAAAGCAGATCCGGAAGTCAGCTCCGAAAACTATGGGAGGGCCTGGATCAATTTATAATACTAACACCAGGATATTATAACACACACCAAATTAGTTTCCCTTAATTACCCATCTGAATCTGCTGCCTTTGAATACAATAAAAACCTTCTTATTCCTATTTTGTGAATATCCTGGTCATTATGGATTAAAAGTTAATAGAGACCGGGCTTGGTGGCTCATGCCTCTAATCCCAGAACTCTGGGAGGCTAAGAGTTTGAGACCAGCCTGGGCAACACAGCAAGATCCCGTCTCTCAAATCTCACTGTATTATGCCTATAAATACAGGGCCATTGGGCTGTCCATATTCTGAAACTTTCTTTTAAAAACACAAACATATAACTTGTTTTCCATATATATCTGTCTTGATAAGGAATTTCAGAGGCTTATCACAGGCTTTACATAGTATTCCCTTTTATGTGATTTAAACAAATGATTTTCAAACATCCATGTCTAATATGCTGTGATCATTCTGAATGTCAGTTCATCCAATATAAAACATTTATGAATAATATACTCTCTACATTTCTTGTCTTTCACTGAAGGAATCTTAGAGACAAAACTGAGAGCACAATGCAGTGCTAGTTTCACAGACTAGTGACCATCTATAATTGTGGGCAGCAGGTATGGGGTGACAGCAAGGTAATACCAAACACTAAAACCAAAGGAAGGCTGCCTTTGAGAATACAATTAGGAAGAGCCACAATGTAATGAACAGAACCAGCCATCTGCACAAATGATTCTCTTTGAGAATGAAGAGAATGCTGGAGAATGAAGAGAATACTAGAGTATAATAAAAACTAAGCAATTCCAAGGAATGTTCATTTGTTCATTCAATTTGATTCTTTAGAACCACTATGGATCTAACAGTAAAGCACAGAGTTCTTCCTGTGAAAAGTGTATAGTCTGGTGGTACGGATAAGAAGTAAAACAATTAACAAGAGAAGAAAAGTGGCATCCAATTTTCTTTTCGTTTTTTGTTTTTGAGCCAGGGTCTTCCTCTGTTGCCCAGTGGGAGTGCAGTGATAGGATCAAGGCTCACTGCAGCCTTGACTTCCCAGGCTCAAGCAATCCTCCTACTTCAGCCTCTCCAGTAGCTGAGACTACAGTCTTGCACCACCATGTCTGGTTAATTTTTCTATTTTGTAGAGATGGAGTCTTGCCATGTTGCCCAGGCTTGTCTCAAACTCCTGGGCTCAAGCAATCCTCCAGCCTTGGCCTCACAAAGTCCTGAGATTACAGGTGTGAGCCACCATGCCTGGTCTTCTTTTAGAACAAAGTAAGCTAAAAAATAAATGCTCGTGTTTACCTAGTACTATCCAGGAGAGAAAGAGGCCTGCATAAGCATGGCAATTAGCAAAGAAGTGGATACTGCTGTGGGGCAGGGATTTCCATTAGGCTGCGCCACATGACCACCTACATCCCTTCACTCAAGGCCCATCCTTTTTTTTTTTTTTTTTTTTTTTTGAGACGGAGTCTCTTGCTCTGTCACCCAGGTTGTAGTGCAGTAGCATGATTTTGGCTCACTGCAACCTCTACCTTCCAGGTGGAAGCAATTCTCTTGCCTCAGCCTCCTGAGCAGCTGGGACTACAGGTACATGCCACCACACCTGGCTAACTTTTTTTTTTTTTTTTTGTATTTTTAGTAGAGATGGGGTTTCACCATGTTGGCCAGGATGGTCTCGATCTCCTGCCCTCGTGATCCGCCCGCTTCAGCCTCCCAAAGTGCTGGGATTACAGGCGTGGGCCACCATGGCTGGCTTCTTTTTGAGACCGAGTTTTGCTCGTTGCCCAGGCTGGAGTGCAATGGCATGATCTCAGCTCACTGCAACCTCCGCCTCCTGGGTTCAAGCGATTCTCCTGTCTCAGCCTCCCGAGTAGTTGGGATTATAGGCATGTGCCACCACACCCGGCTAATTTTGTATTTTTAGTAGAGACAGGGTTTCCCCATGTTGGTCAGGCTGGTCTTGAACTCTTGACCTCAGGTGATCCACCCGCATCGGCCTCCCAAAGTGCTGGGATTACAGGTGTAAGCCACCACACGCGACCACCTGGCTAATTTTTCTATTTTTAGTGGAGATGAGGTTTCATCATGTTGGCCAGACTGGTCTCAAACCCCTGACCTCAAGTGATCCACCCGCCTCAGCCTCCCTAGGTGCGGGGATTACAGCAGGTGTGAGCCACCATGTGCCCAGCCATCAAGGCTCATCCTCGCCAAGTTAGCTTTCAATTGCTACAGCATCTTTTTTTTTTTTTTTTGAGACGGAGTCTCGCTCTGTCGCCCGGGCTGAAGTGCAATGGTGCGACCTCCACTCTGCAATTTCTGCTTCCTGGATTTAAGCAACTCTCCTGCCTCAGCCTTCCGAGTAGCTGGGACTACAGGCATGCATCACCACACCCGGCTAATTTCTATATTTTTAGTAGAAATGGGGTTCCGTCATGTTGGCCAGGCTGGTCTTGAACTCCTGACCTCAGGTGATCCACCCACCTCGGCCTCCCAAAGTGCTGGGATTACAGGCAACAGCTACGGCGCCCGGCTGCTACAGCATCGTAACAGAGGCAAAGGCGCCCCCTAGAATGCAATGCAACTGCATCTGGAACATGAAAAGGTATACTCCTCACCATAAACTGATACTCTTGGTGTATGCATCTGCTCTTGTGGGTTTTGTTGGTATGAATCAGTCCTGCCAAATCTGCTGAGTAACCAGATAGACTGTACCTCTTACTTTCAAAGCTGAAGACCAGATAGAGAAGCCCACATCAAGGCACACCCATCTTGGGAAGTCCTGTCACGGGGCCATTTATTTATTCATTCATTCATTCATTCATTCATTTATTTATTTTGGTGAGACAGAGTCTTGCTCTGTCACCTAGGTTGGGGTACACTGGCACAATCTTGGCTCACTGCAACCTCTGTCTCCCGCATTCAAGTGATTCTCCTGCTTCAGCCACCCAAGTAGCTGGGTTTACAGGCGTGTGCCACTACACCCGGCTGATTTTTTGTATTTTTAGTACAGAGGCGGTTTTGCCATGTTGGCCAGGCTGGTCTAGAACTCCTGGCCTCAAGTGATCTACCCCTTATCGGATTTCCAAAGTGCTGGGATTACCCAGTCACTTTTATTTAGTCATATGCCCCATCCTAGTGTCTTCGAAGTACCAAATAAAACATATTATCAAGTGTCTGAGTAGAAATTAGGGAGATGTTTAAAAGTAACTAAGTCACATTAGTGAAGAATGTGCCCATGTGCAGCATACTGTTTATGATTAACACCTACTTGATCATGGTCAGCTGACAACCAGCACAACAAATCTAAAACAAGAGTTGTCATTAGAAATTTTTAAAAGCCTAAAAAACAAAAACAAGAGTTGTCATATGAAATGAAGTACAGAATATGGATAGAAGAAAGTTATTCTGCATGAAAAACCATGTGAGAAGACTTGCAACCAAGTTCCTACACTGGGATAACAAACAGCCCAGGAGAGCTTAAAGAGAAGTTTAGTGCACACAGTCCCTCTACTTTAGAGACCTCATGGAACCTGGCCACAGCCAACATGAAGCTAATATCAGAATATCTGAGCACTAAAGTAAGTAGGGTGCTCAAATAAATGTTTGAATTATCAGAATGGTGTCTTAACTTTTCCATTCTGAAATTATGAATTACTTACCTTCCTTGACGTGAAACAACCAGAAACAAAAAACGTTAAGGTTTGTTTGTGAGATGGAGTCTCACTGTCGCCCAGGCTGCAGTGCAGTAGCACTATCTCAGCTCACTGCAACGTCTGCCTCCCAGGTTTCAAGCGATTCTCCTGCCTGAGCCTCCTGAGTAGCTGGGATTACGGGCACCCGCCACCATACCTGGCTAATTTATGTATTTCTAGTAGAGATGGATGAGGTTTCATCATGTTGGCCAGGATGGTCTCCAACTTCTAATCTCAAGTGATCTGCCCACCTCAGCCTTCCAAAGTGCTAGGATTACAGGCGTGAGTCAGTGTGCCCGGCCACTTTTTAAAAAAATAAACGTAGGATTTCACTTCTATTTCTTTTCTTTTTTTTTTTTTTAGACGGAGACTTGCACTGTTGCCCAGGCTGGAGTGCAGTGGCGGGATCTCGGCTCACTGCAAGCTCCACCTCCCAGGTTCATGCCATTCTCCTGCCTCAGCCTCCCGAGCAGCTGCAACTACAGGCACCCGCCACCACAGCCAGCTAATTTTTTGTATTTTTAGTAGAGACAGGGTTTCACTGGGATTTCACTTCTATTTCTAATGTTCTTCCTCATAGTACCAGGCATCTATTGCCTGAGACTTCTTTTTTTTAAGAGAGAGGGTGTTGTTATTTTTCATTAAATTTTCTTTACATTTGTCTATAATAACTAAGTCCAAGTGCTTACAATAAAATCATGATTACAAAAAGGGCACCATAAGAAATAATAAAAACTTCCTTTAAATTCCCGCTGGAGTCAGCTTGAATGAATACTTAAAAAGCCAAATCTGAGCATTTGCTGTTGTAGCCCCCAACACTCTTATCCAGCACCTGTGTGTGTGTTAAGGTGATTCCTCAGGAGGGTGACTGTTCTGAATGCCCTGCCACAGAGATGGCACTTGTGTGGTCTCTCATCAGTGTGGCTTTTCATGTGACGATCCAAATTTGAACGCCGTGGACACGTGTAACTGCAAAGCTCACACTGGAATGTCTTCTTTACACCTATGTGCGAAATAAAACACTTACTTGCTGCAGAGTTTCAAAGTGTTAAGATTAATCCTAATCTTAAATTTCTACAAATATATTTGATTAGCTTTTAATAACAAAACCCAATATAAGTCATAATTATCTCATGTCACTAATACATTTCCTTCTTCTTTGGGATTAAAAAAAGAGCATTCAACCTGAAAAAACTTATTTTAGACTGGTTTTAAAGAACGGTACCCACATAATGACCTTTTACAAATACGGTTAATATAAAACAACTTGCATATGCACTGTGTTGTATGCTTATCCCAAAATGGTTTTATGAAACCACTATGGATAAACTCGTTTTACCTTTCTTTTTAATTTTTGTTGGCTTTGGAGGCTTCATATTACCAACCACTTTCTCTGCATTAACCTCTGATAGCAGACCCTCCTGCTGTTCTTCCTCAAAATCGTAGACAGACACATCTACATCTTTGCCCTCCTCTGTATAACGCAGTTTGCTCTTTTTGGTTTTCTTTGTTTTTTTGGCTGGTGGCTGATAGTCTGGGTCTTTTTGCCAACTAGGATCTTCCTGGGGTGGAAGTTCCCCTTGTTCTAGTGTCTCCACCTCTCCATTGGCCCCCACTTTAACCACCTGAAACCCTTCAGGCAAAGGTAGGGTGTGGCATATCATGGGTTCACTTTCCGCAAGGCCCTCTTTAGACACTTCATTTTCATAAGCCCCCTGAAGTTCTTCTACTGAAGTGGTAGCAACAGGTACAGTCACAGGAACAGGTACTTGAACAAGCTGAAGCTCTCCTATGTTTATGGGTTGTTCCTCCATATTTACAACCTGTAAAGTTATAATCTGGGTATCGTCCACAGCAGCCTCTGCTTCTGGAGCCACTGTGCCCTCCATTACTTCAGTCTTCATCTGAAGAAGGGTGGGGTCCAGCTGTTCCATCATCACCATCTGTACACTGCTGTTGACATCCTGGACCACCTCACCCCCATCCGTCTGGTTCTGGGGTAAGTGGCAGGCATCTTCTTCCTGGCCCCCTTCCCGGCGTCTCTGGTAAGTCTTTCTCTCCTTTCCTTTAATAAAAGTTTCGGACTCCTCCACAATGGCTTCAACTGCATCACCTTCCATTTCCCCTGCCTTTATTAAGGGAGAACACAGATTGTTATTTAAAGCAAAGCATGTCTAAATAAAAACATACATTTTAAAACAAAAAGACCCTTTGGTGAATGACTTAGGCATCAATGGTTGTTAATATTAAAAAAGACACAACAGACATTATGTGCCTCTTGATGAAGGAAACAACCACCACCAGCCGGGCGCGGTGGTTCACGCCTGTAATCCCAGCACTTTGGGAGGCCAAGGTGGGCGGATCACGAGGTCAGGAGATCGAGACCATCCTGGCTAACATGGTGAAGCCCCGTCTCTACTAAAAATACAAAAAAAATTAGCCGGGCATGATGGCGGGCGCCTGTAGTCCCAGCTCTTTGGGAGGCTGAGGCAGAAGAATGGCGTGAACCCAGGAGGCAGAGCTTGCAGTGAGCCAAGATTGCATCACTGCGCTCCAGCCTGGGGGACACAGCGAGACTCCGTCTCAAAAAAGAAAAAAAAGAAAAAGAAAAAACCACTACCTGTAATGCAATCTTGTCAAACAAACCCCAAAACTCTGAAACCAATCAAGTCTCTAGATCCAAGCCAATTAACAGGAAATTGGTGACTCAGGATGTTAAATTATACTACAGGGATTACATCAGTGAAATCCACACTGAGGGAAACACTGCAAGATTATACTCAGGTTCTTCTGCAAACAGGTAACAAGAAGAATACAAGGGAAGATTGGAGGGAGAACCAGTAGATCAGTAGTTCTCAGCCTGGGGTGACTTTGCCTCTAGGAACATTTGGCTAACACGTTTTTGGTTGTCACTACTGGGCTGGGACAACCAAGCAAGACTCCGTCTCAAAAAAAAAAAAAAGAGTCTTAAGAGACAGTAATCAATCACAATGCATGAATCTTCTTTGGATCCTGATTCAAACCAATAAACGGTGAAAAAGATGTGACACAAGACAATTAGAAATTTCAACTGGTATCTGATGATATTAAAGAATTACAAAACTAGGCCGGGCGCGGTGGCTCACGCTTGTAATCCCAGCACTTTGGGAGGCCGAGGCGGGCGGATCACAAGGTCAGGAGATCGAGACCACGGTGAAACCCCGTCTCTACTAAAAAATACAAAAAAAAATTAGCCGGGCGTGGTGGCGGGCGCCTGTAGTCCCAGCTACTCGGAGAGGCTGAGGCAGGAGAATGGCGTGAACCCGGGAGGCAGAGCTTGCAGTGAGCCGAGATTGCACCACTGCACTCCAGCCTGGGTGACAGAGCAAGACTCCGTCTCAAAAAAAAAAAAAAAAAAAAAAAAGAATTACAAAACTAATTTAAATCTTACACATGTAGTGGGGAAGACACTGGTAAAGGATATAAAATTTCAGTTAGTGGAAGAAGAGATCTATTGTACAACATGACTATTACAGTTAATAATAACGTATACCTGAAAATAACTGAGAGCAGATTTTTAACTGTTCTCATCACAGAAAATGACAAGGATGTGAGATGATGCATATATGAATTAGCTTAATTTTCTGCAATTATGGGATCTTGCCATGTTTCCAGACTGGCCTTGAACTCCTGGGCTCAAGCAATCCTCCCACCTAAGCCTCCCAAAGTGCTGGGATTATACGTGTGACCGAGCCACTGTGCCCAGGTCTGCCAATGTTTTGTAAAAAGCTTTATTAAGGTAGCTTTATTAAGCGCGTGATGGCTCACGCCTATAATCCCAGCACTTTGGGAGGCCGAGGTGTGTGGATCACCTGAGGTCGGGAGTTTGAGACCAGCCTGAACAACATGGAGAAACTCCGTCCTAACTAAAAATACAAAATTAGCCAGGTGTGATGGCGCATGCCTGTAATCCTGGCTATTTGGGAGGGTGAGGCAGGAGAATCGCTTGACCCGGGAGGTGGAGGTTGTGGTGAGCCAAGATTGCTCCATTGTACTGCAGCCTGGGCAACAAGAATGAAACTCCGTCTCAAAAAAGAAAAAAAACCCACTAAACACACCTCCAAAATTTCCTTGTATGTTTTGTTTTTGGTGATAATATTTATCATGAGATCCATCCTCAACATAATTCAAAGTGCATAATGCTATACGATTAATACAGGAACTATGTTGTGTAGCAGATCTCTAGAACTTATTCACCTTACATAACTAAAACTTTATACCCACTGAATAGCAATTCCCCATTTTCTCCACCCTGTCAAAGTTTTTTGACCTTGTGTTTTGAAGCCAAACTCAGAACTTACATCCAGACTGCAATGGCCCTGTTTGTAGACACCACACAAAACTGCCCATGTCATACCATCAAGTTGACATTCACCTCTCTCCTGACAATGAGATCATGAATTCCCTGAGAATAAGAACCACATCTAACCAGTGTTTTTTTTGTTTTGTTTTTTTTTTTTTTTTTTTTTTTTTTTTTTGAGACAGAGTCTCGCTCTGTCGCCCAGGCTGGAGTGCAGTGGCACGATCCCCGCTTACTGCAAGCTCTGCCTCCCAAGTTCACGCCATTCTCCTGCTTCAGCCTCCCAAGTAGCTGGGACTACAGGCGCCCACCACCACGCCCAGCTAATTTTTTGTATTTTTAGTGGAGACGGGGGTTTCACCATGTTAGCCAGGATGGTCTTGATCTCCTGACCTCATGATCTGCCTGCCTCGGCCTCCCAAAGTGCTGGGATCACAGGTGTGAGCCACTGTGCCCAGCCGGTTTTTACTATATATTTTTTTTTTAGTTGGAGTCTCGCACTGTCACCCGGGCTGGAGTGCAATGGCGTGATCTTGGCTCACTGCAACCTCTGCCTCCCAGGTTTAAGTGATTGTCCTGCCTCAGCCTCCGGAGTAGTTGGGATTACAGGTGCCCATCACCACACCTGGCTAATTTTCTGTATTTTTAGCAGATACGGGATTTCACTATGTTGGCCAGGCTGGTCTTGAACTTCTGACCTCGTGATCTGTCCGCCTCGGCCTCCCAAAGTGCTGGGATTACAGGTGTGAGCCACCACGCCCAGCCACGGTTTTTACTCTTTAGCACTGTGCCCAAGCTGGTAAGTACTCAATAAATGCTAACCAAATTGAATATGTAATAGAAAACAGAAAACAAATCAGCCAATTCATAGTTTTTGGCTCTTATATCTTGTGAATAGGCCAGGCACGGTAGCTCACGCCTGTAATCCCAGCACTTTGGGAGACCAAGGCTGGTGGATCAGTTGAGGCCAGGAGTTCAAGACCAGCCTGGCTAACATGGCAAAACCCCATCTCTACTAAAAATACAAAAATTAGCCAGGTGTGGCGGTGTGCACCTGTAATCCCAGCTACTTGGGAGGCTGAGGCACGAAAAGAGCTTGAACCCTGGAGGTGGAGGTTGCAGTGAGCTGAGAACATGCCCCCGCACTCCAGCCTGGGCGACAGAGTGAGACTCGGTCTCAAAAACAAAAAACAAAAAACAAAGAAAAATCTTGTGAATGACATTACCTAAACAAGAGTAAAATAAGTAAAATAGGGGCCAGGCGTGGTGGCTCACGCCTGTAATCCCAGCATTTTGGGAGGCCGAGGCGGGCAGATCACTTGAAGTCAGGAGATGGAGACAAGCCTGGCCAACATGGCAAAACCCCGTTTCTATTAAAAATACAAAAATTAGCCAGGTGTGGTGGCACATGCCTGTAATCCCAGCAACTCAGGAGGCCGAGGCAGGAGAATTGCTTGAACCTGGGAGGTGGAGGTTGCAGTGAGCTGAGATCGGGCCACTGTACTCCCTCCAGCCAGGGCAACAGAGTGAGCCTCTGTCTAAAAAAAAAAATTAATAATTAAAATAATAATAATAATTAAAATAAAATAAAACGTATAGCTGGGTGTGGTGGGGTGTGCCTCTAATCCCAGCTATTTGGAAGGCTGAGTGAGGCATGAGAATTGCTTGAAGCCTGGAGGCGGAGATTGCAGTGAGCCAAGTGCCACTACACTCCAGCCTGGAGCCTGGGCAATAAGAGTGAAACTGTGTCTCCAAAAAAAAAAAAAAAAAAAAAACAACAAAAAAAACAACATTCAAGTGTTTTGTATTTTTGGCCAAGAATACAGCTCAAACGAAGCTTTTGTTACTTCTATTAGAGACACTTTTCTCCAATTCTCTGTCTAGGCACCTTAACATTGTATTATATCCACATTAGCAGTCAGAGAAGACTCCTTAAGCCAGGACCACTTGCGAGGCAGCACAAGAACTACAGAGAGAATGACATTACCTAAAGAAGAGTAAAATAGGGGCCGGGCATGGTGGCTCACACCTGTAATCCCAGCATTTTGGGAGGCCTGGTCCTACATTCTAGGAGTTACTGTCTAACATAAAGGACAAAATAGGTAGCACAATGGTTCAAGGTAAAATTACATAGGTTTGGAGAAAGATAGCATAACCAGGTGTGATAGAAAAATGCTTCATAAATGTGGAATTTGAATGGAACCCTGAAACATGAGCAGGACATTTAAAGGCAGAGTTTGACAGTGGAAGGCAGAGGGTGTATTCTGTAGGGGAAAGGTTTGGATTTTTGGGTAGAATAAATACATGTGGGAATTAGTTATGAGTAAGAAAAAGAACTGGCTTAAGGCACAGGACAGAGGAGAGGGTAATAAGGTGAAAGATGTGCTGGTTGCCCCCCATAGTTTGGACGGTCTTGAATAACAAAATATCTCAGACGACTGGCAATGGAAAACCACTTATGCTTTCTGGGCAGAGAAGTAAAGATTCACTCATTTCACAAAGAACAGGACTTAATTTCCTCAAAAAGTGTGTCTCTATTTTTGCAAAAACTACATGATGCACTTACCACCCTTCTGGCTCACAAAGCCCCTCCATACCTGACCCCAGATAACCTATTCAGATTTATGTCTTGCCCTCTAGCACTTTCCCCTTCAGTCAAGCTGTCTTTTCATCCAGACACAATTCCTACTGTCATCTCCCTGTCTTCACTCTGTACTTTACGTCTGATCCACTCCTCTCAACACCAGCTCATCCTTGGCACAACAAAGCTTTCTGAGGTTCTTGTGGCCACTACTTTGCTCCAAATGTGTTTCTGATAATATAAGGACACAGTTTAGCATTTAAAATTTTCTCAAAGTGATCTATTTTCCCAGTTGGGTGTGAAAGCTCTTTAAGGGCAAAAGCCAGGCTTGAAGCAACATATATTTTTGGACAGATTCAGCAAACCCCACCATCTGCCTGGAAAAAAACAAGGCTTAAGGTAAACTCCCAAGGTTGTTGGATTGCCAGTTTGGTTTATTCTGCCATTACCTTCTTTCTTTCATTAGTCCCTTGTTCTCAACAACCAAGAGAAAAATACAACAACATCCAATGCAAAGGCTTCTTACTATACTGTTCCATGACAGTGGGGACAAATATAAAAAGTTACCGCAGAAGGTGGGGATCAAAGAACATTTGTAGAATGCTTTATAATTCGCCTATAAATTTAAAATGAGCAAAGTGCTAGCATTTTTATTACAAGATCTCATTTAGGCCAAGCGTGGTGGCTCACGCCTGTAATCCCAGCACTTTGGGAGGCCAAGGCAGGTGGATCATGAGGTCAGGAGATTGAGACCATCCTGGCTAACACGGTGAAACACCGTCTCTACTAAAAAATACAAAAAATTAGCCAGGAGTGGTGGCGGGTGCCTGTACTCCCAGCTACTTGGGAGGCTGAGGCAGGAGAGTGGAGTGAACCCGGAAGGCGAAGCTTGCAGTGAGCCAAGATTGCGCCACTGCATTCCAGCCTGGGAGACAGAGCGAGATTGTCTCAAAAAAAAAAAAAAAAAAAAAAGATCTCATTCATACCTCTGATTGTAAAAGACTAAGCATAATCCTAACTATAATCAATTTTATATACTCAGTACTGTTCAGACAGATTATCTTTAGAATAGAAATTCTCTGCCGGGCGCGGTGGCTCACGCTTGTAATCCCAGCACTTTGGGAGGCCGAGGCGGGCAGATCACGAGGTCAGGAGATCGAGACCACAGTGAAACCCCGTCTGTACTAAAAATACAAAAAAAAATTAGCCGGGCGTGGTGGCGGGCGCCTGTAGTCCCAGCTACTCAGAGAGGCTGAGGCAGGAGAATGGCGTGAACCCGGGAGGCGGAGCTTGCAGTGAGCCGAGATCGCGCCACTGCACTCCAGCCTGGGTGATAGAGCAAGACTCCGTCTCAAAAAAAAAAAAAAAAAAAAAGAAATTCTCTATGCTGGCACTGTTCAACAGAAATATAATGCAAGCCACAAACATAAGCCACATTATATATAATTTTAAGTAAAAAAAACTTCATATTAAAAAGTAAAAAAAAAAAAAAAACCCAGGTGAAATTAATTTTAGTAATCTATTTTACTTAAGCTGGTATGTCCAAAATACCACTTCAAGGTTTAATCAATTAAAAAAATTGTTGGCCGGGTATGGTGGCTCACGTCTGTAATCCCAGCACTTTGGGAGGCCGAGGCAGGGGGATCATGAGGTCAGGAGATCGAGACCATCCTGGCTAACATGGCGAAACCCTGTCTCTACTAAAAATACAAAAATTAGCCGGGCGTGGTGGCGGGCGCCTGTAGTCCCAGCTACTCGGGAGGCTGAGGCAGGAGAATGGCGTGAACCTGGGAGGTGGAGCTTTCAGTGAGCCAAGATCGTGTCACTGCACTCCAGCCTGGCAACAGAGCGAGACTCCGTCTCAAAAACAAACAAAACAAAAACAAAACTAACAAAAAAAATTGTTATATTTGAGACACAGACTTGCTCTGTTGCCCAGACTGGAGTGCAGTGGTAGGATCACAGCTCACTGTAACCTCCAACTCCTGGGCTCCAGTGATCCTCCTGCCTCAATCTGCCAAGTAGCTACGACTACAGTTTATGCCACCATGCTCAATTAATTTTTTTTTTTTTTTTTGAGACGGGGTTTCCTCTGTTGCCCAGGCTGGAGTGCAGCAGAATGATCATGGCTCATTGCAGCCTTGACTTCCTGGGCTCAGGTGATTCTCCCACCTCAGCCTCCTGAGTAGCTGGGACTACAGGTTCATGCCAGGCACCAGGCTAATTTTTTTGTATTTTTAGTAGAAGTGGGGTTTCACCATGTTGCGCAGACTGGTCTTGAACTCCTGGGCTCAAGTGATCTGCCCGCCTCAGCCTCCCAAAGTGCTAGGATTACAGGCATAAGCCATCGTGGCTGGCCTCTATTTTTTTTTTTTTTTGAGACGGAGTCTTGCACTGTTTCCCAGGCTGAAGTGCAATGGCGCGATCTCGGCTCACTGCAAGCTCCGCCTCCTGGGTTAACGCCATTCTCCTGCCTCAGCCTCCCGAGTAGCTGGGACTACAGGCGCCCATCACCATGCCCGGCTAATTTTTTGTACTTTTAGTAGAGACAGGGTTTCACCGTGTTACCCAGGATGGTCTCGATCTTCCGACCTCGTGATCCGCCTGCCTCGGCCTTCCAAAGTACTGGGATTACAAGCGTGAGCCACTGCACCCCGCATTTTTTTTTTTTTGAGAGGGAGTCTTCCTCTGTTGCCCAGGCTGGAGTGCAGGGGCGTGATCTCGGCTCACTGCAAGCTCCGCCTCTCGAGTTCATGCCATTCTCCCACCTCAGCCTCCTGGGTAGCTGGGACTACAGGCACCCACCATCACTCCTGGCTAATTTTGTTTTTGTATTTTTAGTAGGGACGGGGTTTCACCATGTTAGGCAGGATGGTCTCGATCTCCTCACCTCGTGATCCACCCACCTCAGCCTCCCAAAGTGCTGGGATTACAGGTGTGAGCCACCGTGCCCGGCCTAATGTTTTTTTTTTTATTTTGTAATTTTTTTTTGTAGAGGTGTGTTGCCCAGGCTGGTCCTGAACTCCCAGCCTCAAGTTATTGTTCCATCTTAGACTACCAAAGTGCTGAGATTACAGGTATGTGCCGTGGTGCCCAGCTGTATTTTACATTTACAGCATACCTTAATTTGAACCAGTAAAACTCTAAATTCTCAACAGCAACATGAGGCTAGGGGCTTCTGTACTGGACAGCACAGCTTTGTACTTCTGTTATTCAAAGTATGGTCTGAGGACCAGAGGCACTGGCTTCTTAAAAACACAGAACTTCAGGTCCCACCCTTGACCCACAGAATTAGATTTTGCAATTTAACATTATACTATTACTGTTTCCCCATTAAGATTTTTCTTTTTCTTTCTTTTTTTTTTTTTTTGAGATAGAGTTTCACTCTTGTTGCCTAGAGGGTGGAGTGCAATGGCACAATCGGCTGAACACAACATCCGACTCCTGGGTTCAAGCGATTCTCCTGCCTCAGCCTCCCAAGTCGCTGGGACTACAGGCATGCGCCACCACACCTGGCTAATTTTGTATTTTTAGTAGAGACGGGGTTTCTCCATGTTGGTCAGGCTGGTCTCGAGCTCCTGACCTCAGGTGATCTGCCGGCTTCGGCCTCCCAAAGTGCTGGGATTAAAGGCATGAGCCACCATGCCCAGCCCCCAGAAAAAAAATTTTTAAGAGAAGTTTTTCAGTCCCTGAAAAGCCCCAAAAGTTAGTATCCCTGCAAAGGGAATGATAATCCAGATGTCTGAGCTAGGGAACATACAAAATCCCAATTTACTTCACAGTGACATTCTCAGAAAAGGTATCAAAGAACAAAAAATTGAGATGCTGTGAATGTAAATGTGGTGACCCTGCCAGAATCACTACATAATCCCAGACTATTTAAATATCCTCAATAATAAAATTGGTGGAGGAAAAAGAATCTTTGGGGTCTCCAGGATTTTGTAGCATACAATTTGATGCTACAACTTGAAGACAACGGAAAAAAATTCTATCTGGTCTCTGGTGTGAATTTGAAAACTTAAAATGTTAAAAATTGCTTGTAAACAGGCCAGGCTGAGTGGCTCATGCCTGTAATCCCAGCACTTTGGGAGGCCGAGGCGGGCAGATCACCTGAGGTCAGGAGTTCGAGACCATCCTGACCTACATGGTGAAACCCCATCTCTACTAAAAATATGAAAATTAGCCAGGTGTGGTGGCAGGCACCTGGAGTCCCAGCTATTTGGGAGGCTGAGGCAGGAGAATCGCGTGAACCCGGGAGGCGGAGGTTGCAGTGAGCCAAGACTGGGCCACTGCACTCCAGCCTGGGTGACAGAGGGAGATTCCATCTCAAAAAAAAAAAAAAAAAAAAAAAGTAAACAACCAAGTCCAACCTAAAAGAGGTCACAGAATTATAAACCAGGTAGAAAAAGAAGTGGTACAAAAGAGTACAAATAGAAACTAACTGTGCCTCCAAGGAGTTGAGCTGACAGAGTATTATCTCACTGTGAAAAAAAAAAAAACATGGCATAAAGTCCACAAAACAACAGCATCTACTCAGGTCTTAAAGCAATAGCTTCTATTTTTAATAGAGAAAAATCAGACACAAAGTAGCAAGCCATCAGCCTCTCAATACACTTCTCAGAAATCTCTGAGCATCCCCGAGGTCAGGAGATCGAGACCATCCTGGCTAACACAATGAAACCCCATCTCTACTAGAAATACAAAAACAAAATTAGCTGGCCGTGGTGGTGGGCGCCTGTAGTCCCAGCTACTGGGGAGGCTGAGGCGGGCACCTGTAGTCCCAGCTACTGGGGAGGCTGAGGCAGGCGCCTGTAGTCCCAGCTACTGGGGAGGCTGAAGCAGGAGAATGGCAGGAACTCGAGAGGTGGAGCTTGCAGTGAGCCGAGATCACGCCACTGCACTCCAGCCTGGATGACAGAGCGAGACTCCATCCTAAACACACACACACACACACACAAACTTGGTGCATCCCATGAAGCAGTGGATCCCTCCTTTTACTTAACTTCTTTTACTTTCTTTCCAGAGGATGGGAGTCTCTCCTCTGAATCAATAAGTAACCAATAGGCTGGACCAGGTCACTCTCCCCACTCCCTGGGGACTGCGCTTCTAGCTGTCTCTCCCGACGCTAGCAGTTCCAATCCATGTCCTCCCTTTACTGCTTTCAAACAGTCAGTTCCTCTTAGCACAAAACATACCCACTCACTCTAATTCCTACATATTTTTTGGCTCTATGCTTGCTTGATTTGCCCATGCCTTCTAGGCTTCGTCAAATATTTTTTGTGGACCAATACCACCACCAAAAAGAAGTTTATATCACTCAAAGCAGTTTTAATTTACTTATGGAACATATTTTTTTTCCTCCAGATTACGAAAATCACCTAATATTCTGATGCTGTTTTCTCACCTATTCAGTTAAAGGTATGTATTTTGTATATATATGAAATCGTACTATATATAGAATTTATATACACTTCTATATATGGCTTTGCTCTCCTATCTCAAAAAATCTGTCCTTACGACTAGGTGCGTTGGCTCAAGCCTGTAATCCCAGCACTTTGGGAGGCTGAAGTAGATCACCTGAGCCCAAGAGTTCAAGCCCAGCACGGGCAACATGGGGAGACCCCATCTCTAAAAATAAATTTTAAAAAACACACATTAGCCAGGCCGGGCATGGTGGCTCACACCTGTAATTCCAGGACTTTGGGAGGCTGAGGTGGGCAGATTCCTTGAGTCCAGGAGTTCGAGACCAGCTTGGGCAACATGGTGAAACACCATCTCTACAAAATATAGCCAGGCATGGTGGTGCACGCCTGCAGTCCCAGCTACTTGGAAGGCTGAGGCAGGAGGATCACTTGAGCCCAGGATGCAGAGGTTACAGTGAGGTGAGATCACACCAATGAATTCCAACCTGGGCAACAGAGTAAGTGAGACCCTGTTCCTCAAAAATAAAATAAATAAATATAATAAATTTAAATATCTGTCCTTATTAAAAAGGACTCAACTCCCTCCTTAGCCCTCTGTGGCCCCTTTGTTTGGCCCACAGGTACCATCCATCAAGAACCACCAGAGTCAACCCAAGGGCCTTTCCTTCATTCTCAATCTCAGTTTCTCTGGCATCTGACAAGATGAAACTCATTTCTTCCTTCATAAGCCTCTTTCCTCCCTTAGCTCCCTTCCTTTGTCTCTGAGTACTCTTTCACCAGCCCCCCTGAGCACACCAAGGCTCTGCAGCCGCCCATTGCACTAGCCTTTTAACTTCCACTGTTTCTACACAGAGGTCTTTCCAATCCATATCTGCAATCCCAGTTTCACTGCCTAAAGAATCTATTAATGTTTGGCTGTCACCTTCAACTCAATGACACTGGACAGGAAATAAAGAGAAACTCCAGTATACCCAATCCATCACTAACCAACTAAATGAGCTTGGCAAAGTGGGTGGGTTAGTCATCTAGACTGTGGTATCACCATAAAATGGAGCTAAGACCAGATCCTTATTGTGTTTCTCTATCATCTAGGTGAAAAAGTGAAGCTTAGATAAAAAAATTTTATTATTCAGTCAACTTCTCTATAGAGGATGAACAGGAAGTTCCTCCAGACTGAGGAAGAACAATCCAGGCAATCAGGGAGGGGCTAAAAGGAAGGAAAACTGGCATCTTAATGCTTCTCTGGCCCTGCTGACTACTGAGTGTGAGAATGCAAGGGCCTAGAATCCAACACAGAGACCCCAGAGGCCTATATCCTTGGGGAGCATGGATCAGTCTTCCTCCTCTTGCTTCAGCCACTTCTTTTTTTTTTTTTTTCTTTGACACAGAGTCTCGCTCTGTCACCCAGGCTGGAGTGCAGTGGCACAACCTCGGCTCACTGCAACCTCTGCCTCCCAGGTTCAAGCGAGTCTCTTGCCTCAGCCTCCTGAGTAGCTGGGACTACCAGCATGTGCCACCAGGCCCAGCTAGTTTTTGTATTTCTGGTAGAAATGAGGTTTCACCATGTTGGCCAGGATGGTCTCACTCTTGTGACCTCATGATCCACTCGCCTCGGCCTCCCAAAGTGCTGGGATTATAGGTGTGAGCCACCACACCCTGCCAATTTTTTTTATTTTTAGTAGAGATGGGGTTTCACCATGTTAGCCAGGCTGGCTTCGATCTCCCGACCTCGTGATCCACCCGCTTCGGCCTCCCAAAGTGCTGGGATTACAGGCGTGAGCCACCACATCTGGCCGCTTCAGCCACTTCTTAGCTAGCTCTATGTTGCTTAAATCTTGCCCATTTGTAACTCCCCTCAACCCCATTGCAGGATTTAGTATCTGTCATCTCTTTTTTCCTACCACGCTCAACTTTACACTTGCTGTCTCTAATTCTTTCCTTACTTTCCACTCACCAGTTTGGTTTCTGATTGGGGAATCAGAAAGTATTGGGGAATACTTTACGGAGCTGCTCTGAGGCCAGCAATGGCCTTTAATTGGTAAATCCACCAAGGCTTTTCTGTCCTTATCTGACTTGCCCTCTCTGTGGAATTCAGCATTCTAGTCTAGGCTTTATCCCAGAATTATGCCAGACCATCAGAAAGCTGGGTATACTTGGGCCACATGGCCTTATCCCCTACAGAAGTGCTTTTATCGAGTTTCACTTTGGCATCATGCCTTAGCTTACACTAAAAGATATGTGGGAGAAATTGCACTGGGAGTTAAATACTTAGAAAAGCTTTTCTCCAAGGAAATTTTTTTCTTTCATTGTTAAACCTATGTAACAGGATCATATTGCCATTTTTTTAGCTGGCTACATCTTGATTAATTTGTTGCCTCTCAAACCATGTAATAATAACTTTCTATTATAATTTGTATTTTCTGGTTTATTTAAATCACTTATTATCTGTATTTCCTAAATATTTCTTCAAGTTCTTTCTGGAACAAGATGGGCTATAAACTCGAAAGTGTATATACAATCTATTCAATAAATATACACCACTGAAATATGGGAAAATATACAGAAACATAAAAAAATACAAGAAAAAGAATAATGTGAACTGAAAATGTGCAGGGTCTATTTGAAGATTATAAAACTCTTCCACTGGCCAGGTGCAGTGGCTCACGCCTGACTGCTAGGACTTTGGGAGGCTGAGGAGAGTGGAATGCTTGAGCACAGGAGTCTGAGACCAGGCCTGGGCAACACAGTAGGACACAATCTCTACAAAAACTTTAAAAAATTAGTCAGGTGTGATGGTGCATGCCTGTAGTCCCAGCTACCTGGAGGCTAAGCTGGGAGGATCGCTTGAGCCCAGGAGGTTAAGGCTACAGTGAGTAGTGATCATGCCTCTGCACTCTGGCCTGGGCAATAAAGTGAGACGTGGTCTAAAAAAAACTAAGAAAAACAAAAACAAAAAGAAAACAACCCTATCCCTCCAGCCCCAAATTCCTCCAAGAGGCATTTAAAAAACCTAAGTAGGGACACTATTATCTATATCCATAAAGCTACATAATTCATATAATGTGGTACTGTTACTATAGGCAGACAATTTAAACAGAAGACAGAATCCAGAAACAAAGCCTAGCAAATAAAAAGGTGTCATTTTAAATCAGTAGGGAAAAGAGAATTACTGCATAAAAGGTACCAGAAAAACAGTTAACTATTTGGAAAAAAATGGAAGTTATCTTTAATCCATTTGTAATATATCTGCTGTATGAAACAAAGAAGCATTGGCAGGGCCGGGTGTGGTGGCTCACGACTGTAATCTCAGCACTTTGGGAGGCCAAGGAGGGTGGATAACGAGGTCGGGAGTTCAAGACCAGCCTGGCCAACAAGGTGAAACTCTGTCTCTACTAAAAATACAGAAATTAACAGGGCATAGTGGCCCCCCGGGTCCTGTAATCCCAACTACTCGGGAGGCTGAGGCAGAGAATTGCTTGAATCCAGGAGGTGGAGGTTGCAGTGAGCCAAAATCGCACCACTGCACTTCAGCCTGGGCAACACAGCGAGACTCTGTATCAAAATTAAAAAAAAAAAAAAAAGCATTAGTGGCCAGGTACAGAGACTCACGCCTGTAATCGAAACACTGAGAGGCCAAGGCCAGCAGATCGCTTGAGCCCAGGAGTTCGAGATTGGCTTGGGAAACATGGAGATACTCCATCTCTACTAAAAATACAAAAAGTCAGCTGGGTGTGGTGATGTGCGCCTGTGGTCTCAGCTACTCAGGAGGCTGAGGTGGGAGGATCTCCTGAACCTGGGGAGATTGAGGCTGCAGTGAGCCATGATTGTGCCACTGTACTCCAGCCTGGGTGGCAGAGTGAGACCCTGTCTCAAAATGAAACAAAACAAACAAAAACACACACAAAACTTAGGAAAAGGTGAACAGCTTTCTAAAAATGAGGAAGGCGGCCGGGCGCGGTGGCTCACGCCTGTAATCCCAGCACTTTGGGAGGCCGACGCGGGCGGATCACGAGGTCAGGAGATCGAGACCACGGTGAAACCCCGTCTCTACTAAAAATATAAAAAAATTAGCCGGGCGTGGTGGCGGGCGCCTGTAGTCCCAGCTACTTGGAGAGGCTGAGGCAGGAGAATGGCGTGAACCCGGGAGGCGGAGCTTGCAGTGAGCCGAGATCGCGCCACTGCACTCTGGCCTGGGAGAAAGAGCAAGACTCCATCTCAAAAAAAGAAAAAAAAAATGAGGAAGGCTTTGTGCTTAGAAGCGTAAGTAATAAGAGAAATCAGAGGAAATGATTGAGATTTTAAGCACCATAAGATAAAAAAAAAAAAATTCCAGGCTGGGCACAATGGCTAACACCTGTAATCCTAGCACTTTGGGAGGCCGAGGTGGGCGGATTCCCTGAGGTCAGGAGTTTGAGACCAGTCTGGTCAACATGGTGAAACCCCATCTCTACTAAAAATACAAAAAAATTAGCCGGGTATGGTGGCGTGTGCCTGTAATCCCAGCTACTTAAGGAGGCTGAGCCAGGGGAATCGCTTGAACCAGGGAGGTGGAGGTTGCAGTGAGCCGAGATCGTGCCACTGCATTCCAGCCTGGGTGACAGGGCGAGACTCTGTCTCTAAATAAATAAATAAACAAAACAAAACAAAATAAAATAAAATAAAAATAAAATTACATATGACAAAAACATGTTGAACAAAAACTAAAAAGAAAATGGCCAAACATGAAAAAAATATCTGCAACATCTATGACAATGGATTAACCTCTTTATCATATATATAACTGTAAAATTTACATGAAAAGATGATCACTGAAAGAAAAAGCTGGGCAAAGGACACAAATAGATGACTGAAAACACACAAATGGCAGATGAATAAGAAAAAAACCAAACCTCATTAATAGTAAAAGAAATGCGAACTAAAATAATGTGACAGCATTTGCCTCTGTTAAACTGCTATGGCTGTTTTGAAAGATACTCCCCAGACTGCGCACGGTGGCTCATGCCTGTAATCCCAGCACTTTGGGAGGCCAAGGCGGGCGGATCACGAGATCAGGAGATCGAGACCATCCTGACCAACATGGTGAATCTCCGTCTCTACTAAAAATACAAAAATTAGCAGGGCATGGCGGCATGCACCTATAGTCCCAGCTACTTGGGAGGCTGAGGCAGGAGAATCGCTTGAACCCAGGAGGTGGAGGTTGCAGTGAGCTGAAACTGTGCCACTGCACTCCAGCCTGGTGACAGAGAGAGACTCTGTCTCAAAAAAAAAAAAAAAAAAAGAAGAAAAGAAAAAAGATATTCCCCAATGTTGTCCTTGGTGCAGTGAAACTAGCACAGTTCTACTGAAGGTAATTAATTGGTGGTGTGAATCGTAGACATCAAAAATAGTGCTTTAATATAATACATAATATAGAGAAAATGTTTGTTCTATATTTAAAAAGGGAGGGCAGACAGGAGAAGCAGAATGGAATCACTGTTAAGAGTCAGAGACGTGTATCACAATTCTGGTTTTTCTAATTAGCATTGTGACCTGGGGTGAGATATGCTACCTTCTCGCTGCAGTTTTCTTTTCTATAAAATAAGGAAATGGTACCCATTTAACAGGCTATCATAAAAACCCAATGAAACAATACATGCATGATGCCAACTGCTATCCTCTGTATCCTTATACCGCCAGCCAAGACGACATTCAACATGGTTAACTCAACAATATATGCTTTTTTGGCTTCTTAGCTTTCTAATTAGATTCCTAGAATCTAATCTTATCTAAACCTTTGATAAATTTTCCCCACAAAAATGACTTCTCTGATAAAGTACTGGATTTCTGTAGGATGAAGGTAGCAATCAGTTGACAGAAGCTGGTGACTGACTATAAATCCAGGAATGAAGGAGAAAGAGTAAAAAAGAAACAGAACAAGCCAGGCATGGTGTTTGTACCCATAGTTCCAGCTACTTGAGAAGCTGAGGCAGGAGGATGGCTTGGGCCCAGGAGTTTGAGGTGAGTCAAAGGAAGGGTGGGGGATGGTGGTAGGAAGAGACAGAACAGCTTTGCAGGCTGGCCAGTCTTGTTCTATCCAGAATATTGATGCCACATTAACCTTCCTGAAATGAGGCTCAAAAATTCCAAAAATTCATGATTGGTGATGCTGACTGAATCAGGTCCAAATTCTCCATCTTAGCTCCCAGAGCTCTGTACAATTTGTTCCCATTCCCTTCCACCCACCCAACCTCACCTTTGACTATTTCCTGCTGGGCATCTTCCACATCAGTATCTGATGTCTTGTCCCTTCCCAGCTCAAGTCACCTTCTAAATCAAAGCCAACTCAACCCTGACCAGTGCAAACTGACCACAAGTTTTAACTGTGGCATAATGTTCTATATGTTTTTCCCCCCGGTATTAGCTTTTTAAGGGCAGTAACTATGCCTTTTATTTCTGTAGTCTCTATAGCAAGGGATACAAAACAGTGTTAGACAAACAGGAATTCTCAGTGACTTTGTCAGGTGAAACAGGTATAGATGGTTCCTGCACAGGACAAGAGCAGGAAGGGAACATGAAAAAACAAAACACTGTTTACATGCTAAGTGAAAGCCTAAGTATATGAATTCACCTTTATTGCTCTCTTTGCATCACTATTTTTTTAGTGATGCAAAGTCTTTTTATGCATCACTATTTTTTTAAGTGGTGCAAAGTTCAGAAACTTTGAAAGACAAAGTTTCATTATATTGCCCAGGCTGTTCTTGAACCCCTGGGCTCAAGGGATCTTCCCACTTCATCACCCACAAAATGCTGGGAATATAGGCATGAGCCACTGCAACTAGCCTGTGTTAATTCTTACACCTTTTTTTTTTTTTTTTTTTTTGAGACAGGGTCCCACCCTGTCGCTCAGGCTGGAGTGCAGTGGCACAATCAAGGCTCATTACAGCCTTGACATCCTGGGTTCAAGTGATCATCCCACCTCAGCCTCCCAAGTAGCTGGGACTACAGGCATGTGCCACCATACTTGGCTCATTTTATTTTACAGAGATGGGATCTCACTGTATTGCCTAGGCTGGTCTCCTAAGCTCAAGGGATCCTTCCACCTTGGCCTCCCAAAGTGCTGGGATTACAGGCTTAAACCACCATGCTCAGCGTGTGTCACTTCTTAACAGAGAAAAATAAAAATGCCCAAAAACACAATTACAGGTTAGATTTTTTAAAATCCTGCCATGTAAAAATGGAAGCTAATTGTGAATACACTAATTTTTGAAGACATTAAGGTTTAATAATTTATAACCTATGATTATGACTACATAGCAAATATGTCAGACAATTTCCAAAGGAAAACAACCAAAATAACCTTTTATACTCACCACTGCAGAGTTTAGTCAGTTAAGTAGACTGGTTATTATACCAGGAATAATCCATGTGTACTGAGAATAAGACAGTAGAAGAGAATGATTTCCAGCAGTCTATTTTATAACTAAACCCACAACTTTTCAATATACTACTTACTATCCATTATAAGGGGCAATTGATTGCTAAAAACCCCAACTTATTTCCTGGGGAGACCAGAAGTCTATCTGCATTCTCTTGGTAAGAAATACATTAGCAGCTCTAAGACCCCATGAACTTTCACAAGCCACAGAAATTCTGAAAGTCAACACGAAGGGTACCTAACAAATGGCCTAACAGAGGTTGATACAAACCCTCAGACATCATAAGAAGGCAAAGAACGCACAGCCATAAAAAAGAATGAAATAATGTCCTTTACAGCAACACAGATGCAGCTGGAGGTCATTATCCTAAGTGAATTAAGGCAGGAACAGAAAACCAAGTATCTCATGTTCTCACTTATAAATGGAAGCTACACACTGGGTACACATGGATATAAACATAACAACAGACCTTAGGGATTAGGAGGGGGAGGGACAAAACGGGGTAAGGGCTGCAAAACTAATCATTGGGTACTATGCTCATTACCTGGGTGATAGGAAAAACTGTACCCCCAAACCTCATAATCACACAATATACCCATGTACACAAAAAAACTTGGACATGTACCCCCTGAATCTAAAATGAAAGTTGAAATTGTAAAAAAACTTTAAGAGAACAGAAGATACCTTGCAGCTTTCTCTTCATATGTATGTATAAAATATATTAGAAATAATATATTAAAATATAAAATATATATTAAAAATTTATACATATATATATAATTTTTTTTTCCAGACGGAGTTTCACTCTGTCACCCAGGCTAGAATGCAGTGGCGCGATCTCGGCTCACTGCAACCCCTGCCTCCCAGGTTCAACCGATTCTCCTGCCTCAGCCTCCTGAGTAGCTGGGACTACAGGCACATGCCACTGCGCCTGGCTAATTTTTGTATTTTTAGTAGAGACGGGGTTTCACCATCTTGGCCAGGCTGGTCTCAAACTCCTGAGCTCAAGTGATCCACCCGCCTCGACCTCCCAAAGTGCTCAGATTACTGACACTGAGCCAGCCACCAACGCCTGGCCTCTGTACGTATCTTTTTTTGACGTGGCTGTTTTTGAGATGGAGTCTCACTCTGTTGCCCAGGCTGGAGTGCAGTGGCACGATCTTGGCTCACTGCGACTTCCGCCTCCTGGGCTCAAATAATTCTGTCTCAGCCTCCCAAGTAGCTGGGACTAAAGGCGCATGCCACCATGCCGGCTAATTTTTATATTTTTAGTAGAGACAGGGTTTCACCATATTGGTCAGGATGGTCTCAAAATTCTGAGCTCTGGTGATCCACCCGCCTCAGCCTCCTAAATTACTGGGATTACAGGCATGAGCCACTGTGCCTGGCCTTATTTATTTTTTTAGACAGATTCTTGCTTTGCCACCCAGGCTGGAGTGCAGTGTCACAATCCTGGCCACTGCAACCTCCGCCTCCAGAGTTCAAGAAATTCTCCTGCCTCAGCCT
Source organism: Symphalangus syndactylus (assembly GCF_028878055.3). Taxonomy (NCBI): domain Eukaryota; kingdom Metazoa; phylum Chordata; class Mammalia; order Primates; family Hylobatidae; genus Symphalangus; species Symphalangus syndactylus. The sequence goes on from NC_072433.2 coordinate 26,133,041, forward strand.
CCCAAGCAGCTGGGATTACAGGCGTGCACCACTATGCCCAGCAAATTTTTGTATTTTTAGTAGACACAGGGTTTCACTATGTTGGCCAGGCTGGTCTCAAACTCCTGACCTCAGGTGATCTGCCCGCCTCATCCTCCCAAAGTGCTGGGATTACAGGTGTGAGCCACCGCGTCCAGTCAATAGATCTTTAAATTAGAAAAATGTTGACTGAAAAGCTTAGTCTGGTATTCTGACTATAGAGAATGTTAAATGACATTAGGACAAGGAGGGAAAAAAAAGCAATTATAAGTAATCAGGTCGGGCACAGTGGCTCACACCTATAATCCCAGCACTTGGGGCGGCAGAGCTAAGAGAATCATTTGAGCCCAGGAGTTCAAGACCAGCTTGAGCAACATAGTGAGACCTTGTCTCCACTAAAAATTAAAAAAAATTAGCCAGGTATGATGGCATCCATCTGTAGTCCCAGCTACTCTGGGGGCTGAGGCGGGAGGATCGCCTGAGCCCAGGCTGCAGTAAGCTATCATCACACCACTGCATTCCAGTCTGAGTGACAGAGCAAGACTCTGTGACCACCCCCCCCCCCCCACAAAAAAAAAGTAATCAGTTTTTCCTGAGGATGAAAGGAAAAGCTAAGTAACTTTTACTAGATGCAGGACACTAGCCAAAACGAATAAAAGTTATTAACTCTTTTAGAATAAAAGCTGTTTAAAAGTTAAACAAAATAACCATTTTACTCTGCTATTCCTGAAAACATATACACCATCATCTTATCTGAGAGCTTAAAATTCATCAAAGCAAAGTATCAGTGAACTAGTACCAGGAAAGTTGTAGACTACAATAAAGAATGAGGAGGAGCTGAACTGGGAGAATAACTTGGGCTGAGAAGCAGAAAAATAATAGTGACCATTTCTTTCACAGTGATTGGGAACGGAAGCAGCCTTTATCTGAAGCAGCACTCATTTATTTAATCACAACTGTACCTCTCACTTCTCTTCTCTGACATTAATTTTCATTTATTTTTTGAGACAGAGTCTCGCTCTGTCACCCAGGCTGGAGTGCAGTGGTGAGATCTTGGCTCACTGCAACCTCCGCCTCCTGTGTTCAAGCAATTCTCAGCCTCAGCCTCCTGGGTAGCTGGAATTACAGGCGCGCATCGCCACGCCCAGCTAATTTTTGTATTTTTCGTAGAGATGGGGTTTCACCATGTTTGCTAGGCTAGTCTCAAACTCCTGACCTCAAGTGATCTGCCCGCCTCGGCCTCCCAAAGTGCTGGGATTACGGTGGCTCATGCCTGTAATCACAGCATTTGTGTGAGCCACCCAGCCCAGCCTTTTCTATTTTTTTTTGAGACGGAGTCTCACTCTGTCATCCAGGCTGGAGTCCAACGGTGCAATCTCAGCTTACTACAACCTCCACCTCCCAGGTTCAAGCGATGCTCCTGCCTCAGCCTCCCAAGTAGCTGGGATTATAGGCACCAACCATCATGTCCAGCTAATATTTGTATTTTTAATAGAGACAGGGTTTCACCATGTTGGCCACGCTGGGCTTGAGCTTCTGACCTCAGCTGATCCACCCTCCTCAGCCTCCCAAAGTGTTGGGATTACAGGTGTGAGCCAACACATCTGGCCGGTCACCGTGCCTGGCCAATTTTTAAAAGAACAGTTAGGGCCAGGCACGGTGGCTCACGCCTGTAATCCCAGCACTTTGGGAGGCCGAGGTGGGCAGATCACGAGGTCAGGAGATCGAGACCATCCTGGCTAACATAGTGAAACCCTGTCTCTACTAAAAAAAAATATTATAAATTATAAAAAAACAGCTAGGGCTTTTTGTATGTGTGTGTGTAGAAATAATTAAAAGGGAAATAAAAATGTTTCTTCTAAGTCAAAAAAAAAAGTTAAGAGCATTCTAGTATTTTGTTAACAATCTCACCTCCCATTTGTTAATATTAAAGGGTATGGTCGAAACAAAACAATTATTCTAACAGCTACTTGAAGAAAGCCCACTGAAGCTTTGAATCTAGGAAATACATACTAATAAAATATTTGTAATGGCAACAGTGAAACTAGTATGGGAGGAGGGGAAGGAGTTCTTTTGCTACAAAGAATAATAAAGGCAGACAATAATTCTTTCACCAAAAGGTGGCCGACACTGCTGTAGAAAGGAACTCTCTTCTTTTTTTTTAAAAAAAGTTCTAACTGTTCTTTTTCTTTTTTTGAGATGGAGTTTCACTCTTGTTGCCCAGTCCGCAGTGCAATGGTGCCATCTTGGCTCATTGCAATGGCCGTCTCCCGCGTTCAAGTGATTCTCCTGTCTCAGCCTCCTGAGTAGCTGGGACTACAAACGCCCACCATCATGCCAGGCTAATTTTTGTATTTTTAGTAGACATAGGGTTTCACCATGTCGGCCAAGCTGGTCTCAAACTCCTGACCTTAGGTGATCCACCCACCTTGGTCTCCTGAAATGCTGGGATTACAGGTGTGAGCCACCGCGCCCCGGCTCTTTTTCAAGTTAATGGAAGAAATGGGGTATTAGGTGTTGAAGTGTCATTTGGGGCCGGAGGCAGGGAAGGGAGAGAGAGTACAAGCATATGTACTAGGGGTAGTCTTCAATCAGTACTGTGGTAAAGCTGACTCCCAGATAAGCTTTGTCTTCTGCACGAGGTTCAGTTCTTAGGGAGCTCCTTGTCTGGCAGGCAGCAAGAAAAACAAATAGCAGCTATATAGTGTGATGAGTACTGTAACAAGGGTTAACAAACTTCCTACCACCCTGGCATAAAGGATGACTTCAGTGGGTAAAGGGCTTTAAGGAAAGGAATTGCTACAGCTAGATATTAAACGATGAGGTGGACCTTGCCTGACAAACTACAGAACAGGTGAACAGTATATATAACAAGAACTTAAATATGTATGGAATTAGACTAATTTTGTGCAGAAGAAATTTAATGTAACTGAGTGGAACTGTATTAAGCCATCTCAAATTAATATTATTATAATTATTTATCTTTTTTAAGAGGTGCGGTCTCGCTTTGTCTCCCAGACTGGAGTGAGCGCAGTGGTGCAATCGTAGCTTGCCACAGCCTTGAACTCCTGGGATCAAGTGCTTCTCTTGCCTCAGCCTCCTGGGTAGTCGGGACACTACAGGCATGCACCACTGCACCCTGCTATTTTATCATTATTATTTTGTAGAGGTGGGGTCTTGCTTTGTTGTCTCGGCTGGTCTTGAGCTTCTGGCTTCAAACAATCTTCCTGCCTCAGCCTCCCAACATGTTGGGATTATGAGCATGAGCCATTACACCCAGGCCTCAAATTTATTACTTTGAGGCTGGGCATAGTGGCTCACGCTTGTAATCCCAGCATTTTGGGAGGCCAAGGCAGGTGGATCACTTGAGGTTAGAAGTTCGAGACCACCCTGGCCAACATGGCAAAACCCTGTCTCTACTAAAAAAAAAATCCAAAAATTAGCTGGGTGTGGTGGTGTGTGCCTGTAATCCCAGCTACTTGGGAGGCTGATGCATGAGAATCGCTTGAACCTGGGAGGTGGAGGTTGCAGTGAGCTGAGTTCACGCCACTGCACTCTAGTTTGGGGTACAGAGTGAGAATCTGTGTCAAAAAAAAATTATTTTGATATGGTTTCAGAGACCATGTTCTAGCCCTCTGTTAAGGGTAGCCTGTTAATTTCACTTATTGAACATTTATACATGAAACCAAAGATAATGCTCATCTGTGAGTCAACGTTGGTGCCATAGTGCCAACAGGAGGCTGCCTCCCAAGCACATGCTGTCCTCTCTCTGCTCTCCATAGCCCAAATGACACTTTTGCTGGTGTAGAGTAACCTAAGCTTCACTTCTTGTTCCCCTAGTAAGAGACTATGTTACAGACCACCAGATCCCTCCTTGCCACACTGCAGACCCATATACCTGGAAGCAGCTCAGAGTTAGACTCTCTTTGGAGCAGCCCTACAGTCTTTTTATCACTTGGAATACGAGAAAGACTGAGGATCTATAGCAAGTCTATCACCTTGAATAAATGTATTACAAGATAGGAATAAATTACACACATAATGCAGGATTTACACAACACCTAACAGGTACTTTTATGAATTTTGGACAGATGCTGCCCGAGCAATGATTCCCAAACCTACTCTGTATCAGAATATTCTGATGAGCTTTAAAAAACAGAGATCCTGGCTGGGCGCGGTGGCTCATCCCTGCAATCCCAGCACTTTGGGAGACCGAGGCAGGTGAATCACCTGAGGTCAGGAGTTCGAGACCAGCCTGTCCAACATGGTGAAACCCCGTCTCTACTAAAAATGCAAAAATTAGCCAGGCGTGGTGGTGGGCGCCTGAAATCCCAGCTACTCAGGAGGCTGAGTTAGGAGAATCGCTTGAACCTGGGAGGCGGAGGCTGCAGTGAGCCAAGATTGCACCACTGCATTCCAGCCTGGGTGACTCCGTCTCAAAACAAAACAAAACAAACAACAACAAAAAAACTACAATGCCTATCTCAAAACTAATATAATTCTCACATAAGCAATAATAGAATGTATGACTCAATGAGTCTTTTGTCTTTTTCCCCCTTTTTGTGGAGAATGGGGTCTTGCTATGCCGCCCAGGCAGGTCCTGAACTCCTGGGCTCAAGCTATCCTCCTGCCTCTGCCTCCCTAAGTGCTGGTATCACAGGTGTGAGCCACTGTGCCTAGCAGAGTAAGCCTTGAAGTTTCACTTCTATTGTGGGTACAACCAATATTTAACAATCTCTAGGTAGTAAGGACATTCTGTAGGCATGAAAGAACGGAAAAAGAAAAAAAAACCCTGCAGAAATGGGCACACATGATAGGGTGAACTGTCATGGTTTTTATTTTTATAAATAAAAATGTCTCTGTAACCCAGGACTCACCTCATGAAGGCTACTTAGTAAAACCAAGACAACTTTTATTTGGTAAAACGGTTCACCTGTAAAGTTAACATTAAATCAGAAGCTAACAGTTTAAATACAACAATGGATACTTGTACCAAATAGCAATGTGGTAACAATAAATAGCAATATAATGTCTTCGACAACAATCAAGAAAGTTATTGGCTGGGCAGGGTGGCTCACGCCTACCATCCCAGCACTGCAGGAGGCCAAGGCAAGAGGATTGCTCCAGCCCAGAATTTTGAGGCTGCAGCAAGCTGTGATTGTGCCAGCCTGGGTGACAGAGCGAGACCCTGTCTCAAAAAAAAAAAAAAAAGAAAAGAAAAAACAAAAAATGTTTAAAAAGTTACCCCCCCACTTAAAATGACATCATTAGCAAGTAGCAGGCCAGGCACAGTGGCTCACACCTATAATCCCAAGAGATGGGGACCAGCCTAAGCAACATGGCAAAACCTTGTCTCTACAAAAAGATACAAAAATTAGTCAGGTATGGCGGTGCAGGCCCGTAGTCCCAGCTACTCAGAAGGCTGAGGCGGAAGGATTGCAGGCGCCCAGGAGCCAGAGGTTGCAGTGAGCTGAGATTGTGCCCACTGCACTCCAGCCTGGACAAGAGAGTGACCCTGTCTCAAAAAAACCCAAAACAACAACAAAAGAGTATAGCAGCATAGGATATGGATAATAAAGCATTACTGAATAGCTACAAAGAATAAAAGAGGCTGAAAAAACAAAGATACACATGTAGAAGTTTAAACAACAAAAGAAACAAAATGTTACTTCGTTTGTTTTTTTTTTGAGACACAGTCTGGAACCTCCACCTCCCAGGGGGTTCAAGCAATTCTTGTGCCTCAGCCTCCCTAGTAGCTGGGAATACAGGGGCCATGCTCAGGAAAAAAAAAAATTTTTTTTTTTTTTTTTTTTTTGAGACGGAGTCTCACACTGTCACCCAGGCTGGAGTGCAGTGGCGCGATCTCGGCCCACTGCAACCTCCACCTCCCGGGTTCAAGCAATTCTCTCCCTCAGCCTCCTGAGTAGCTGGGATTATAGGCGTCTGCCACCATGCCCAGGTAATTTTTTTGTATTTTTAGTAGAGACAGGATTTCGCCATCTTGGCCAGGCTGGTCTCGAACTCTTGACCTTGTGATCCACCCACTCGGCCTAATTTTTTGTATTTTTGGTAGAAATGGGGTTTTCTATGTTGGCCAGGCTGTTCTCAAACTCCTGGCCTCAAGTGATCCACCTGCCTCGGCCTCCCAAAGTGCTGGAATTATAGGCGTGAGCCACCGCAACCAGCCTCAAAATGTTACTTTGAACCAATATGATTAAAACAAGTAATTTGTCAATTTGGTTACTAAGAAATATTGAAACAAACATGTATAGGCAACAAAAAAATGAGGGCAATACCATAACCAAGAAATTGCATGGAGGTAGGGTGGGGGGCAGGGAGGGTTATATATTTATATATACCCAAAAGACACAATCAAGACAGGAAGAAGCAAATACTTTGTTGAACAGGGGGACAGGGAGAAAAAAATTACAAACCAAGAGTCACTAGTATTTTATACTCTTAACATAACCTTAAAAATTTTTAAATAGGAGTAGAAAGATACAAGAGATAAAACACAGGAAATACTAAAAAGAATTAGGATATCGTCTATTATAGAAGAGTTATGTATCATACCTCTGTAAATGTAAAATATCTTCTACCTGCTTTATAGTATGTGATAGTGACCATGCTATTCCAGAGATTTGTTATATTAGAGTTTATGTAAGCAAATAAACAAAAAGTAGTGGTTGGAAAAATTAAAAACTTTCAGTGGTCCAAGTGCACTACATTAAAAACAGAAGTGCTAACCAATACCGCCTCTAAGGATGTTCTGTTCTTATCACACAAAGATTACTGAAGGATTCTGAAAAGTCCTGGGTTAAGAAGATGAGTAAGCTCAAAATCTTATTAGATACTGAACTTTAATATTATCTTCAGTCAGAGCCTAGTAATGCATCATTGCACACGTGGGCACTTTTTTTAAAGTTGGTAACATTACTGCTC